>NC_067196.1:52087363-54587363 GCF_000699445.3 Schistosoma haematobium | reverse complement strand
ATTGAATGGAATTCATCACTCTACATCGACTTCATTGACTACGAAAAAGCATTTGATAGCGTGGACAGAACAACAATATGGAAACTTCTTCGATACTACGGCGTGCCTCAGAAGATAGTCAATATCATACAGAATTCATATGATGGATTACACTGCAAAATCGTGCATGGAGGACAGTTGACAAAGTCGTTCAAAGTGAAGACCGGTGTTAGGCAAGGTTGCTTACTCTCACCCTTTCTCTTTCTCCTGGTGATCGACTGGATCATGAAGACGTCAACGTCTGAAGGGAAGCGCGGGATACAATGGACATCTAAGATGCAGTTGGATGATCTAGACTTCGCAGACGATCTGGCCCTTCTATCCCAAACGCAACAACAGATGCAGGAGAAGACAAACAGTGTGGCAGCAGCCTCAGCAGCAATAGGTCTCAATATACACAAAGGGAAAAGCAGGATTCTCCGATACAACACAGAATGCACCAATCCAATCACAATTGACGGAGAACGTTTGGAAGATGTAAAAACCTTTACGTATTTGGGCAGCATCATTGACGAACAGGGTGGATCTGATGCAGATGTGAAGGTGCGGATCGGTAAAGCAAGAGCAGCATATTTAGAACTGAGGAACATCTGGAACTCAAAGCAACTCTCTGTCAACCAACACCAAGGTCAGGATTTTCAATACAAATGTCAAGACAGTTCTACTGTATGGGGTGGAAACCTGGAGAACTACGAAAGCCGTCATGCAGAAAATACAGGTGTTTATTAACAATTGTCTACGCAAAACACTTCAGATCCATTGGCCGGACACTATTAGCAACAACGTACTGTGGGAGAGAACAAACCAGATCCCAGTGGAGGAAGAAATCAGGAAGAAGCGCTGGAAGTGGATAGGACACACATTGAGGAAAGCACCCGACTGCGTCACAAGACAAGCCCTCACATGGAATCCGCAAGGCCAAAGGAAAAGAGGAAGACCAAAGAACACATTACGCCGAGAAATGGAGATAGACATGAGAAAAATGAACAAGAATTGGATGGAACTAGAAAAGAAGGCAGAGTGGGACAGAGTGGGTTGGAGAATGCTGGTCAGCGGCCTATGCTCCATTGGGAGTAACAGGCGTAAGTCATAAATATAACTTATTTGGGTGGTGTAGTCTTTTATACTACAACAACGCGTTAGATCCCTTCAAAATGGCTAAGCATGCTCGAGCTGTTGCTCTACTATCATCCATTGTGTTCTTAGATTTATTCTATTAAATAAGCGTATATTAGCAAGTGGTAAAAGCTGATTAACTAACAAGTTGTCTCCTTATTTTATGATAGAGTAGTGTACTTTGGTAGAAGGAATTCGCTCCACCTTCATACTTACTGATACTCGTTTGTCTCAAGTTGATCTCGATTTGCTTTTCCGATGATTCTGACTGATTGACTTGGCTGGTTTTAAAAATGTAGATTTTTTACGTGAAAATAAAGTTTCATGGTATGTATGCCGACTAATTTTCACTGAGATTGTTCTGAAATGGATAGGTTGATCCTATCCTACCAAATATATTAACTGATATGGTGCAGTTTATGGTAATCCCAACAGAAAAATTTAACTCCTATGTATTTATATCGAGTAATAGCTCTTTATCATTTCATTTCATGGTGATGTAACATCCAAAAACAAAGTACACAAATAGTATTTTATTTATCAATAAAACTTGTTGTACGTGTTATGCCTTTGAGAACATGAATGTAATTGACAATCTCCACATCCTCATTGTAGATAAGGAGCACAAGTTTATTACTTTCATAAGTCAGCGCTGTGATTCACATGTCAATATATTGTGTGCAATTGGGGTACAGTCAAATGATGAGCTCGATGTCTGACAATGTATGGATTATTGGGAAAACATAAATTGTCAGTAATCTAAGTGTCTTCAACACTTTCTAAAAATTATCGTACTATCAGTCATCACTATTGCTTCCAAAACGTGATAATTTTACTCTTGAAAATGGAAAATGAGAATAAAATGTTTAAAACATATTTTGTGAATTCGTCAGACTTTTACAATGAGCAAATCATTAAAATATGAAATTACTATTTGAACTACTTAAAACGTTAAAAATAGTATACCTAAATAAAAACAATAATTTCAATGGTTGAGATCATGAGTCGATTGAAGCTAGACCACCATGGAAAACCTAGAAGCGCTGGAAGGCCGTTTCGTCCTGTTGTGGTACTCCTCACTAATGACTGGCTTCAAGAGGTATTTCCTGGAGTTCTAGTGAGAAGCAGTGACCAGTGGATTCCAACCTGGTCTGTTGTGAGATAGTAACTCAGTGAAGACATTGGTGGATATGTCGCTCAATTTCGAGGATCGGTTGAAGTTAGACATTAACACCGTTGAATGCCGGCTCAGTGATCTAGTGGTTAAGTGCTCGCGCGCGAGGCCGATAGGTCCTGGGTTCGAATCTCTCGAGGCGTGGTCGTGGATTTGCACTGCTGAGGAGTCCCACAATAGGACGAAACGGCCGTACAGTGCTTCAAGGTATCCCATGGTGGGATAGCTCCAATTGACTCATGATCTCAACCACTGATATTACTATAATATCAACAAAACTCTTCTAATATGAAAAAGTTAATTGTTCTCTATTCGGATCACATTGGTTTAATACGCTAATGAATTTACAATTAATTGGTGATTAATTATTCTGGTAGGTATAAACTTACTGTAATGAGCACGAGATAGTGTTTATTCTTGGGGAAAGTCAGAACGATATTCTGCTTTGTATTTCTGCGGAAACTCAGAAAATTCCTCGAAAAAAGCCCTAATAAGCCACGAAATATATTTTTTTAATCAGCATTCAATAGAAGTTTCTCAGAACGATCTAGAAAGTAAAGTGTCACATTTCTGATTGTATGATTACCTATCCTGCTACTATGTTTAGAAGGGCTTTATGACTTTTCAGAAGCCCAAAGCTATCTGTAATTCTATAAATATGAAAATTTGTCCTATCCACTTTCAACGTCTTTTCCTAATAGGTATCATTACCAAGGTTTGATTTGATTTGTCTTTTCCTAATTTCCACTTCACACAAAAACTGCTTTGTTCTCTACCACAGTACACTGTGTTGCTCATGGTATCCGGTCAACAGACATTGAGTATCTTGTGTAGACAATTGTTTATAAATACTTGTACTAATTCCATGATGATTGTGGTAGTTCTCGAAGTTTCATCTGCATACAGTAGAAGTGTGTTGACGTTCGTATTGAAGATTGTGATTTTGATGTTGACTTGCATACGATTGTTTTGAGTTCCAAAATAAAACAAGACGCAGATACAGAATTCCACAACCTATGATTAACAGTACAATATTAACACAAGATTTATTTTACTATTTACGTAACAGGTATATTTTATAATGACTTTCACGGCGATAATTTTAGTAACATTGCCTCCTGTCCGTTGTAGTTAGTGCATCCCCTCAGATGTCGTGGTCTTCATAACCCATTCGACCACCAGAATGAGAAAGAGAAGAGGTGAGTGTAGGCTGACTTATCTGACATAGGTCCTCACTTGGAATGAGTCTGTTAGCTGTCCTCCATGCATCACATTTCAGTGCAGTCCGTCTCATGAGTTCCATAAGATGTTGATGATTTTCTCAGGTACACCATAGTGTCGAAAAAGCAATCTAATGCACTGCCTCATAGTTAATAAACGCACTCCCAACATCATGAAAGGAACACTTCGGCATTTGCATATGCTTTCTTCCCAGTTTTAGTATGGTAATCATTGCGATCGATCGACCACGCGGCTACACCTGAAGTTGATCACTAAAATTAAACTTGACGGCTTTTCCTGCTTGTCCCGGCGAATAATTTTATTGAAATTAGCTCTTCCATGGGATTCGAAACTTGTGCACGTTAAATGGTTTAATAGTAGTTCTTTGAGAGTTGTATGGAGAAATGAAAGACAATTATCTAGGAATGTCAAAGTTTTAATAAACTTTAGGCATCGGATGAATGTGAGGAAATGAGCCAGTTTTATCATTCGATTTCGGCTACACGATCTAATGTTCCTACAGAGGTGTTCGTTATAATTTTGGACAAATGTCAGCTAAATTATGTTGAGATTTGAGTCCACTTTCACCGGTGACCATGTTTCGTAACTCAGTTCACAGGATCCATGTAATATCGGCATCTTGCCATCGGTCAATATTCTTGCTCAATTGAATGTAATTGACGTCAGTCAGAATAGAAATCGTTCGAAAATAACGACGGACCGACTGATACTAAGAAGTGCGGTTTTAATTCAGTGAAGATCATCATCATCAACAACTGTGTGATTGTTTCAAATGTGTCGTATAAACCAAGCATTGGTAAAGTCTAACTGTAGAATCACAAATCAGCTTTTCACTTCATATCCACTAAGCTTACTGCGTACAAGTGAATATACACCTCTTAAATAAGGTTTACTATAAGCTGTTGGAGAGGAACTATTTGCAAAATGTACAGTGTGATTACTGATGGTTTACATAGATAATTCTCTCCACCTTATTGTCTTGTTATTTGTATCATTTATCAAACGATAATCTCTTATTACTCAGACGATGTATGTTGCAATCCATATTTACAATGTATTTACTGCAACTTAAATGAATGGAAGTATTTATATCCTCAAAATAAGAAAAGTGAACTATCAAGTATAAATCAACAGATTTATATTCATGATGAATGTATTCTGAATTGGATTCGACAAAACTGTCAGTGTTAATTCCTGTCTTTGCAAAAATTACTGAGTGTATGGAAGCAAATCGGACATTAACATAATGATGTATTACAGCTTTACTCATGGTTTATCACCACTCAATAAAATAATTCTCATTTGTTTAGACTACATGATCAGAGATTTAATTTTGGAATGATGATGTATTAATCTGCACCTAGTACATTAAAGCCATCCGTCCTAAGTACAAGTCTTCTCTATTAGTAAATATTGTAAATTATTCCAAAAGCAGTCTCAAATAAACCTTGGAAATAGAAATGGTACATAATCTACATTACTTTTTCGAAAATCACTTTTAGAGATGCACTCAAGGATTACAATCAACGACCTATATAAACAACTTTACTGGTATATGAGTTTTGAGGCTTGTATCCGAAGATAACTCAACTAGAATGAAACAAATATCCAGTGATCTTTGACTGGTAACTACATGCCTACAAGATGGAAAGTTTGGATTACCACGAATATTACGGGTTTCAATCTTTAAGCAATCTTTCTGTTCGCTACTAACAACATCAAAACCCTCTTTTTTAGACACTAACTTAATGGTCTAGAGATATCATCCCTCTGACAAAACCCAAAGGTGGTATTTACGATCCCAGATATCGTTATTAGTGTATACTTGAAAGAAGTCTTTATCCAGAACCAAACAATTATCTAATGATTTCAAATTCGCAATCACTATTCAAATGATGCAAGTATGAGAAGTGAACTAATTTCAAATTAATCTATATTCACATTTAGTTTTGAAAAACAAACACAGAATCTAGGTTAACAGAAAGTATATATCAGTAATATAAAAAAGCCCTTCACCACGTAAGAATTCCATTATATATCCACCACAGTGGCATATAATTCTGACATGAACCCTATAAGCAGCTATGGTCTTATGTTTTCTTACGAAGAAAAAATACTGTTATTTTCGCTTCGACTATGCACCAGAAGAAGTAGATTCACTACATAATAAACAGTTCACTTTTATTTATGGCATCTGGAAAGTTCGCCATCTCATCCATTAATCGGTCGAAATATCAACACTGAATGTCGAACAACCTGAAAGCCAAATTATTTTTAATGAACTGTAAACAAAGGATTTCTACTACAGACTCCAACCATAAATACTATCACTATACTAGAGGAGATTAGCTGAGTTAAAGTTAATTATTGGGAATTTCTATGATGCAAACGACTACAAGAAAATTAACGACTGGGAAGTATAGTATCATTTTCGTTTTGGATGCAAACCGAGTGGATACTAATTTTACCATTAAATCTTATGCATTATATGATATTTCAGTCGAAATCTGTTCAGTATGTTTTGTGAAATGTTTATTTTCTTTTTTCTTTACCAAAACATAAATCAAAGTTTATATTTATTCAAGATTTTAAAATTATTTTCAGCTTGCGAGGTAGTTTATGCTCAGTACCCTTGTGATATGTTATTGCATGTAAGGACAGTTTACTAGATTTCTTGGATGAGTTGGTTATCGTGAACGGTTATAATGTGAATGTTATTCCCGACACTTTGACCATTTCCTAGTTCGTTTAGTAGGTGAATACTGAATATGAATATAATCTTTAACTAACATTTCATTCCAAGTCCTAACCTTTGATAAATGTATGTCCTTCCATCCAGTATACCGTTACACAAGGAAGTTGTGGACAACTTCAGACAAGTGAAATGAAATCTTTCGTGAAAGTTAAACTTAAATAGTTCCGGGTACAACAAATTTACTGAGTATTGAGGAAGTTGCTGATAACCTAAGCTAGTCTATTCATTAACTTGTTGTATGCTCCAAAGGTCATAAACATTTGTTTCCGTAGATTGCAGACTAACATCGAAAGTAACTAAAATACCTACAAACACGTTATAGGATTCACAGCAATAGAAAATATGTTATTTAAACACTGACCGAATCAATATTGATTACATGCACCTGAAGGAATGAGGATAGTTTTCCGATCAACAAGTGAGTCAGGGAAAATTATGACAATGACTTATACTTACAAATGATATAAATCTCTACGTAAAAGAAATTTCATACGACATCCAAATTTTATTTTTCGGAATAAAGTATATGAAAGTAAAATGATAGTAATATTTCAACTAAACAGAAAATCTAATTTTCTACTCATTGGGATATTACAAATATATTACTTATTTATAACAATCTACCCAATGCTCAATTTATTTGAAATTATCAAATCAAACCTTGGTAATGATACATATAAACAGTTTTGCATTTAACATTGGTTGCATTTCAATGTGCTTGACAATGAGAAGTGTCGCAAGCCATACATAATGCTTTTTAAGTTACATTTCCATATTTACCATTTAAAAATCCTCGTTATCTCAATAAAGATCTTTCCTTTGTTACTTACTTACGCCTGTTACTCCCAATGGAGCATAGGCCGCTGACCAACATTCTCCAACCCAATCTGTCCTGGGCACTCCTTTCTAGATCTATCCAATTGCTGTTCACTCTTTTCGTGTCTGTCTCCATTTCTCGGCGTAATGTGTTCTTTGGTCTTCCTCTTTTCCTTTGGCCTTGCGGATTCCATGTGAGGGCTTGTCTTGTGACGCAGTTGGGTGCTTTCCTCAATGTGTGTCCTATCCACTTCCAGCGCTTCTTCCTGATTTCTTCCTCCACTGGGATCTGGTTTGTTCTCTCCCACAGTACGTTGTTGCTAATAGTGTCTGGCCAACAAATACGAAGTATTTTACGTAGACAACTGTTAATAAACACCTGTATTTTCTGCATGACGGCTTTCATAGTTCTCCAAGTTTCCACCCCATACAGCAGAACTGTCTTGACATTTGTATTGAAAATTCTAACCGTGGTGTTGGTTGACAGCTGTTTTGAGTTCCAGATGTTCTTCAGTTGTAGATATGCTGCTCTTGCTTAGCTTATCCGCACCTTTAAATCTGCATCAGATTCACTGCGCTCATCAATGATGCCGCATGGAGGCCATATCATACGAATTCCGTATGATACTGACTATCTTCTGAGGCACGCCGTAGTATCGAAGAAGCTTCCATATTGTTGTTCTGTCCACGCTATCAAATGCCTTTTCGTAGTCAATGAAGTTGATGTAGAGTGATGAATTCCATTCAATCGATTGTTCCACAATGATCCGTAGAGTTGCGATTTCGTCTGTACACGATCGATCCTTACGGAATCCAGTCTGTTGATCTCGAAGTTGGGCGTCTACAGAGTCCTTCATCCTGTTTAACAATACCCTGTTGAAGACTTTTCCCGGTATTGAGAGAAGAGTGATGCCTCTGTAGTTATCACAGTTGCTGAGATCGCCTTTCTTTAGTATTTTGACCAGAAGTCCTTCTTTCCAGTCTGTTGGTACTTGTTCCTCATCCTAAATCTTATTGAAGAGAATATGGAGTATCTATGCAGTTACTGCTACGTCTGCTTTCAGTGCCTCTGCTGGAATGTTGTCTGGTCCTGCTGCTTTGCCACTCTTGATTTGTCTGATGGCCATGCTGATTTCTTCAATTGTTGGTGGGCCAACATTGATTGGCTGGTCAGTGGTTTCTGCTTCAATGTTCAGTGGGGCTGGTCGATTCAAGAGTTCTTTGAAGTGTTCTACCCACCTGTTTTGTTGCTCTTCAATGTTGGTGATTACCTCGCCTTCCTTGCTTTTCACTGATCGTTCTACTTTGCGGCGATGTCCAGAGAGTTTCTTTGTCGTGTCATACAATTGTCTCATGTTTCCTTCTCTTGTAGCCTTTTCAGCCGCTGTTGCTAAATCTTCCACATATTTGCGTTTGTTGGCTCTGGTGCTCTTCTTCACTTGCTCGTATGCTTCTGTATATTCAGCTTGTGCCTTGGCTTTCTCCGCTCTTGCTCGGCTGATATTGATTGCTGCCTTCTTGTTCCTTATTTCTTGAATCTTATCCAATGTATCAACAGTGATCCATTCCTCGTTGCCCAGAACCTCATGACATGTTGAAGTGATTGCCTCCCAGTTGCTCTCCATAGTAGTTCCCTCTCCATTGAGCAGCCCGTGAAATGCCTGGAACCTATTGCTTAGGGCTATCTTGAATATGCTGAGTCTGTCAGTATCCCAAAAGAAAGGCCGTACTAAACTTTTGTGATGTTGTCCGCCCCGTTGTTCAGTTTCAGCTTCATCTTGGTGACCAGAAAGTGACGATCTGAGGCTATATTAGCTCCTCTCTTGGTTCTTGGCATTTAGGTCTCCCATCAAAATGGGCATTTCTCAACGATTGACTGCTGCCTATCCTAGAATTGATCTTTAACGTCTTCATTGTGATCGTTGGTAGGCGCATAGCATTGGATGACGTTCAATTTAATGCCCTCTTTCTTTGTTTTGGAGGCTTTGATGCTCCTGGATCCATGATATTCCCATCCTGTAAGTGCTTCTTGCGCTTGTTTGGATAACATCAGTGCAACTTCTTGTGCAAGTGGAGCATTTTATTTTTCATGACCTGAGTATATCAGCAGCTCTCCATAATCTAGTCTTTGTTGTCCAACATGCGTCCAACGTGTTTCACTGATTCCAAGCAGCTCCATGTTGTATCTTTTCATCTCTGCAGCAACTTGGATGACTTACGTGGTCTCGCACCTTGTACGAACAATACATGTACTTAAATTAATGATTGCTTCGGATGTCAGGACATCAGCCTACTGACTTCCGGAGGAATTCGGCAGTCATGAAGGGACGTCAGAACTCTTCTAAATGAAGACCTCCTAACTCCCAGGGTAGAGCTTAAATAATTTGCATTATTTCTTCTGGTTAGCTTTTTAGTTTTCTACAAGATGAGGACGCTATCCCATGGACAGCCCTCCCCTCATCCGGGATTGAGACCGGCAGAAGCCCCAGAGAGGGTTCTTGTTTTTGTTACTAACGTCGAATCGATTTTCACCCAAGGAGCTAGCTGTATAAATCCCGATCCTAAGGTAACTCGACTACAGCTATCAGTTGAACGATGTGTTGTATTACGCCTGGACGTTAATCCATACGATAAACACAGAACATCAACGCTTCTCCAACCCCACAGACAAGTCAGTTAGAAATCAGAATGAACACAGGATTTCGCTTCGTTAGGTTTATACTAATTCGCGTATATCAACATATATCACTGTTTGAATGGAAATAAAACCATAGAGCACGTAATGAGCGAGTCGTCGCTATCCTTCCGATAATCTCATGATACTCACGAGCAAGTTTGACCTTTCACACATATAAAATTCGTGTCCATATTAATCCAATTGACCATATCGTCCATTTTGGGTGGAATTAGTCAGCTTGCCTGCATTTACTTCCTTATTTTACACATTGTTTGTTTGAACTATATACAACTAAGGCATAAGCCTACTTACTGAATTGGGTGGTATGCTAATTTCCCAACTCAGTTCAAATATTTACCCTCTCGGTCTCTCAATACATTTGTTTGACACACGTGTAGAGCAAATGAAATGTCACTGGACCCTTACCAAATCATCCGGCGGTCGTGTTACTAAATGCTTAAAAATTCAACGATCCTCCTCAAGTCCAGAGACTGATAACACCTATCACTTGATTACACACAATGGACTGGCCAATGCGGCGATGGTCGCACTTTATTTTTCTACCTACTCTTTCTAATACACTCCTCTAATAACGTCCTTTGCGTTACACGGTCTTCAGAGCAGCCATAGTGCCGTGGTACGATGAAACCGCAATCCACGTTAAGTGCAACTTCGAAGTTACCCGTTTCGTCACACTACTCCCTCCTTACTCCAGTACGCACCCAGTCATTCAGCTCAGATCATCTATGTTAGTGATCTACATGATATTCCCAACATTTCGCACCTGACTTCCAATCCCGCGTTGTGAATACCTGATAAGTCCTAGATTATGTAGAAGATTAATCCGTGATACATATGTAGGGAACTAACATATTATTGAGTCAGATGGGCTATCGAAATTGGTGAGCCTAATGCGGTTGTTATCACCTTTTATAAAGAATTGTGATATGAACTCAAGCTGATGTATTTCGCGCGGACCCTATTTATCATGAATCTTTACAGAAGCCTCCAATAACAATTCGCAGGCAGTAAGTACCGTCAAGCTATTTTCTAAAATCTATTGAGTGTTTCACATCTAAGTATAACGACAATAGTCGCCGTTTGCATGCAGTGTAGTGTTTGGGAGCGGTCAGTGCTACCAATTTTTTATTCTCTTCGTTTAGTACGGCTAAATGCGTCTGGTCAGTCATAACTGCTAGTACTGCTTATGTGTTTAGCTTGTCCTTTATAGCTTCGAATAACTGCTTGATTCCAGGTGAAGGACGAAGTGTTCGTGATCAGTTTTGTAAGTAACCCATCAATGCTGTAGAATAGTCAAGTTGGGGACGACTCCCAAGAAACCATGTAGCTTTCGGACAGGTCAAACAGCAAGTAGTCGTCGGTACTCTGTACGTCATCTAGGTTCTTTAGTAACTTACATAAAGACCGATGGACCGTCCTAAACTCACTTACTAATTCATGGGAAATCTGTACTCATTCAATCATTCAGTGCTCCAGGTAAGTTAGATGTTGCTTCGGTTTTGCTGGCTACAAGTAGGTTATTTACGTCAACTACTCAGCTATTTACAATCTGACAAACGTTTCCAACACTTGGTGTTAACAAACCAGGTTAGCACAGCCAGATAAAATTATCGAGAAAAACCCCAGAGTAGAAGGGGTAGTAACAGTTTCAGTATTAAGCAAGAAACAGAAAAAAGTGATATAGAGAACTTGGGTTCGAAGTGACAGGTAGCAAATGTAACTGTGCCACTAGAAACGACCCTAGGACCATTCAAAGCCACTAATGAAAGCCCCCGGACACCAGACCTGTCACTAACCACAAAACGCAAAAGATACTCCTCAACACACACACAAAGACTGCTGGAAATCGATCGAATTTCAGTTTACCACCACACAGCTATCCATCGTGGCATTACAAGAACTGCCGTCACTACTAAGCATTCTTAGAGTTAGGTGGCTTTGAGTCAGAAAATAAACTTATTCTACGTTCGACTCTTAAGGTTGAATGAATTTGCACTAGCAACACTAAATGTCATCAGTAAACTGTGGTACACGGTTTTACATAATAACTCATGAGAAACTTACACCAAAGAACCGTAACTCCCATCAGTAAGTACAGAATAACGGTAAACAATCAGAAAATTGACATAGATCTTGTATGACATGAGGGCTATAATAAATATTACAGAACAGAGTTTAGCCGTCATTTTCAACATCTCCCTCAGCTGTTTGGTCACTGGCCCACAACTAATTAGTCATATTAGAAAAACTAATAGAAATCTTACCGTCAAATTGTCTCTTAGGAGCTGCATAATTAGTGTGCTGTCTTTGTAGGAATCATCTTGAAGCTGATCTAGTTCTGCTATTGCTGAATCGAAGGCGCATTTAGCTAGATCGCACGCCTTAGCAGAATTATTTTGTATTTCGTAATAAAACACAGAGAAGTTAAGAGCTAAACCAAGACGGATAGGATGAGTGGTAGGCAAATTTTCGGCAGCCGTAGTAGCTTTCGTGTAGGCATCCAGTGATTTCTGTACCACTTCTGTTCGAGCATCATCAGTGGCAACCTCAGCGAGATACCGGTAGTAGTCACCTTGCATTTTCAGAAAGAAAACTTTGCTGTCATCGGGACTTGCATTTGGAAGCAGATAATCCTCAAGTAGAGCCTAGAAACATCGTTACCACTTCGCGTCCAACTTACCAAAACTTGATTACAGATAGTGTTCAACTCCTTTTCCATTTTAATACGGTACTCTTCTGCTATTTGTTTCTTGGTACAATCATTTACCGCTTTCATCTCACTTCCATGTATCACTCTCCATGCTGATCTTCTAGCACCCACAACATTTTTATATGCCACCGACAGTAAATTCCGTTCTTCGTTCCCTAAATTCCCCGAAGCCTCGGTATACCGCTTCATAGCTGCCGCCATGTCATCATATCGTTCAGCCTGCTCAGCAAGTTTGGCGATATGAACCAAATCAGTGTTAGATAAGTCCTTGCACTGTAAAACCCACGACGTAGTCATGACAGTACAGTACCACAACAGAGTGCTTGTGAAAACTAGTCAAACTGGCGCGTAAACTTAACTAATATATAGATTGGCTGTAAAACTAGTTCCACTCCTCAAAGTCAAATCCCAAACTAATGACCAAAGATTTTATTACTAATTATTTTTGCTTTTAGTCATCTTACAGAATCTTTAACAGTTTTGGTGAAATTCTGTTTTATTTCGAGGTTATTGATTATTTGTCGACATAAACAATATTTGATCATAAATTTATCGATCCTTCTCGGTATGATCAAATTAAGTTCTGGCTTTTGATTTTCTCTCTCTATCTTTGGTCAACTCTCCATCAACTAGCCAGCTGATCAACTAACCACATATCCTGCCCTTAACCAAACACAGGCCTTCACTATCTCTCTTATGCGTAGAATGGCACTACCAGCAATACACGGTTCCCTATACTTCATTGATGTCTATAAATGTATTAAAGTATTCGGTACATTTTATCATGACTATTCCTTCAGCTGTGTATTTAGCCCAGATGTCATTGAAAACCTCATTATACAAATGACTGTACAACAGGTACATTTCTCAATTTGCGTCAAGTTACCTGGTTCAATTTCTTGTTACTTTTCAGTACTCATATATCTGTAGCAAATTTCTTTCTGTGTAGGTTAATTTTAAGAAAATAACAACGAACAGTGAGTATATTTTCACAGAGTGTATGAGTCAATGGAGATAAAATGAATTCCGTATAATAAAGTGCATGTTATGCCTTAAGGAACCCACGATGCCATAAAACAAGTTGAACAACGAAATCAATCTACATAGTTGAGTATACGAAAAAAAATGTATACCCTCTTACATTTATATCAGCTTATCTAAAGACCAATGACTTCACAACTCCATCCTAATGGGCAGTTCACAACTATTTATAAATCCAGCTTCAAGGAACACATGGTCCAACACCAGAAATAAAGTTTTGTAAGTATAAATCTCGCAGTCAACTGTTCTTACAAGACGTAATATTTTATCCAGTTACACTGCATATTCATTAAATATTCCCACTAAAACAAGTTGAGTGAAGATGTATTTATATACACATGCATTATTAGTGAGTAGAAAGTCGATACCCTAATAGGTGGCGGTAAGTCGATTTATTACAAGTAGTTACATAAAAGTAGCAGCATGAATTAAAATTGGATGTAAATATAAATGTTTTCGTTATCTGTGAAATTAGTGATGACTAATTAGAAGGACAGGTGCAGTAAAACGTAAATAAGTTAGGTAAACAGGTTACGTAAGATTAGAATCCAAAGTCCAAATGTTAACAAGATAGAAGTTCGGAACTTTCCAAGAGAAGAGAAAGAAAGGTCTTAAAATGAGTATTAGTATTTAAGTAGAAAGCCAGGGTAGAATTAAAGACTGAATAATTTTTTCCTGTATACAAAGCTTAGGTTTTTTTATGTATATTCCTATGGTCATTCCTATGTCCTCTGTTATATTTATGTACACGCACCCCCACGAGGATTGAATTGTGGAGTCGTCTATGGACGGTAGCTGACAGATGCAACAAAAGTGAAGACCGTTGCCACACAACTCCGCCTACTCTCCTTTCTTTCACTTTGTTAACTGATGACTGGATTATGAAGACCTCCAGAGTTCAAGAAAGTATTGAGTATAACGTATAGTGATGTGAAGAAAGAAACAAGGAAAGAATAAAAAACAGCGTAAACCATCAGTTGGAATATCATCTCGTTTGATTCGATCATTCAACAATGATTCTCGTGGTCTCAAGTTGGTTGATATCTGAATGATTCATACGAAAGCCATATTGTTGGTTTCCGATGTATGAAACTACTGTATATTTCATTCGGCTTAACAACATCCTGTTGAAAACTCTGTTTGAAACCAACAGTAGTCTGATCCCTCTGTAGTTGATACATTTACTAAGGTCATTGTTCGGGATCTTAATGAGATTTTCCTCTTTCCATTGATATTGATATCCAGGTTGTATACAACTAGACAAGTTGGACTTCACAGATAAACTGACACTTCCATCCCATACACACAAACAAATGCAGATCAAGACAAACAATATAGCAGCAGTCTCTACATCAATAGGCATCAACATACACAACCGAAAAACAAAGACACTCAATTACAACAACGAAAGCACAAACACAATCACACTTCATGCAGAAAATCTGGATCGGTTACGATCTTTCACATTACCCACCCACCCACCTACCTACCTAGGTAGGTAGCTAGCATCATCGATGAACGAGGAGGATCCGATGTAGAAGTATGGGCAAGTATTGGCAAAGTAAGGACAACATTCATACTGTCGAATAATATATGGAACTCAAATCAACTGTATGCAAGTCAACATCAAAATCACAATCTTCAATACGAACGTCAACACACTTCTACTATATGTAGATGAAACTTCGAGAACTACCACAATCATCATGGAATTAGTACAAATAGTTATAAACAATTGTCTACACAAGATACTCAATGTCTGTTGACCGGATACCATGAGCAACACAGTGTACTGTGGTAGAGAACAAAGCAGTTTTTGTGTGAAGTGGAAATTAGGGAGGAGCTGTTGGAAGTGGTGGGTGGTACATACATTGAGGAAATCAACAAATTGTATCACGAGGCAAGCACTAATTCGGAATCCTGAAGGGAAAGGGGAAGAGGAAGGCTGAACAACACACTGCATCGATAATTGTAAGGAGAAATGAGAAGGATGAATAGGAACTGGGAAGAACTCAAAATGATTGTGCATGACCTAGTTGTATAGAGTAAGCTGGTGTTCAGCCTATGCTCCTTCACAGGTGGCAACAGGTGTTATTAAGTAATATTGAAGAGTTAACAACGATCACCGTAAAATAATACTAATAATGCTGAATTGCGTACGTCTGATTTCATTAATTGACATGGAGAGGGTAACAAACTCAATCATTGGTATTTGTAATGTAACTAATCAACCAACCAGTTCGCATGACTAATTTGTTACAATAAAAATCCTAAATATTAGATTTTAAATGGAGCACAAATTTAATCGGATCTTTTTGCTTCTTAGATTTACATGAATTAAACAAGTAAAATAGATGTTTTTATCTTCATTCACCACAAAATACCTAGGATAAGAAATATATTTTAACGTTTGAATTCATGAGTCGATCAAATCTAGACCACCATTGAAAACCTGGATGCACTGAACGGTCCTTTCGTCCTAGTTAGACGTTAACACCGCTGGATGCCGGCTCAGTTGTTTAGAGGTTAAGCACTCACTCGCGAAACCGAAGGTCCTGTATTCATCTCCTGTGTGTGGGATCGTGTTTGCACACTTCTGAGAAGTCCAGTACTATGGCAAAACGACCGTCCAGTGCTTCCAGATTTTCAATTCTGGTCTATCTTAGATCGATTGATAAATTCAACTGTTGAAATTATTACAATCTCTTCAAAACCTCATTCTGATAAATAATATGTTTCTCGTTGTTTTTTACCCGATACACTGTAAATAAGTTTGTTTACATGTACTAAGCCAGTAGATTAAGAGACTATGTACTAACGCGAAATCAGAAGTTGAAGACATTTTACACTCTAATAAATCCCAATAAATCAAACTCCAAACTTTATGTATATTACTTCAACTATGCCAATGTGATAGATTATTTACTCTGGTTTATTTGTTTGTTTTTTCAAACGTCTTTCCTAAAAACCATGACAAAATATGACAGTACTAGTTCTTTATTACAAAATAAGGTTTCAAACTCATTCAGAGATGGCATAATGAGATCCAACTCCGATAGACCATATAATGATTAAAAAGGAGCCTCTTTCATAAGAATTCATTTATCGAACCAAGGAACTGTCACAAAATGATAAATTATGTGCAGCTAAGTAATCAACTTTTATTGCAGCTGAAGCAACAAGTGGTCAGATTATTGGGTAGTCTCAATATTATCAATGACCTCATACATTTGCAAAGAATACACAGTAGATATGTCTCCGTGGACTACGATAGTGATTTAAGAACTAGGTTCGTTCTCAGTCACTAGTCATATCATTACTGCACCTCCCACACTGATTATGCATATTTATGTGTATCCCACCAAAAGTAGCATATGTCAGTAGAAAATATTCAAATTTCATCCGTCTGTCTCTAACTGTTCTTGTACATTAGTCATCAGTTAAATAGGTTCAAGATAATTACATGTACATCGTCGAAACAAGATTCTGTCATCAACCGTATTTGATTGAACAATGGCCAGAAGCTTGAAATTCATCGTACATTGAGCATTTACTCCTTTACTGATGAATAACTCGTAAAAGAATATTTGTTACCAAAAAACTATTAGGATTTGTAGAGATGATGATTGCTCAAGACTTAAGTCGATGAACTGAAACAAAAATCGGTAATCACAAAACAATAATTTAAAAAGGACGAATTACTTCAAACAGACAACAAACAGATTAATATTGCCCTGGAAACCACATATCCTGTTGATTGGTTGATCTCAATTAACAAGGAATACCGCTCAGTAGCGCGGTCCGTGTGATATACCACCTCAAGCTCAATGTATTAAAGCGTACAACTCTGACACTTTCGTCATTATAAGATAAGCTAACGTTTACAAAACCCACTTGAATATATTCTAAGTTATCGGAAACACATTTCTACAATTATAGTTGATAGCTGAAAATTTTCGGACAGTATTATTATGACAAATAAACTGACAAATTTAGAAATCTCTCAGTTCTCACTCAGGTGTCATGCACACCCGCTTATGTTTCGGGAAGTCGTTTATGAATGTAAACCTCAATAAACATCGACATCAAACTATCTGCTAATTAAATTGGTAATTTCATTTGTGCGTCATTTTCACGATGTGATCAGAGACCATAATAGCAGTTTACACAAATGGAGTAAGATGAAATGAAGGCACTTATCTACCATTTGAATGACAAGGGACTCGAAGTATCCGATTTGTAACAATTCGACAAACTACTGACCAAAATTAACTAAATACACAGGGCAGGAAAGTAATTTAGATAAACTAAGAATTCCAATAAAAGGATTTCATTGAAATCACTGAGAATAATTCAATATCATGAGGTGTTTGGCTGTGTATCGCCACCTACGTAACTTCACTTAAACTGACGAGTATAGGAATAATTGATAAATTGATTAAATTTCTGTATAGAACTTACTAATACATAGGTCGATAATCAGAAGTGTTTCCTTCTCATAAGGTCAAATTTGAGCTATTATTAAGACATCTTACGAAACATTTTTCTTATTTTAGATATTATTTCGAAGTTATCTACCTTTATTTCCTAATGTTATTGTATTTCTTCGCCGCTTAACATGTGTCGATATGAACAATATTTTATCATAAATGTATCGATCATCCTTTGTATGACCAGATTGCGTTCTAGTGCCCAGTATTTCCTGCTTATTGGTATTTTCAAGACATGTTCACAATCTCTCAAATGAAGTCCTTAAGATTTAGAGGAAAAACGCATACCTCAATTTCTGGTTTTTACAAAACACGAACATTCATTATCAACCACATAACTAAAATTACCACATTAGAATTGTCCCGTGGTGTTTTTCAACATTATTGTGTATATGAATGAAGTGAAGTATTTTAGAATATATTAACAAGATTCCTGTTAAATGTATGGTAATTCAAAAGAAAATTATTGACAGCTTTAGCATAGAATCGATTCAGTGTTGAGAATGGTTATATTATATATAAAATAGAAGATAGCTAACTAGGAATGAATATGAGGATTACAAAATGCAGCGAATTGAGTTAAATTGTTGGTAGATATGTTTATATATATTACAAGTAGTGCAAGAAGTCATTCTTTCTTTTCCTGCTAAATCAAACAGTATCGGCAAACTAATACTCACTGCTACCTGTTAGCACAGATGATCTAGTACTATTTGTTATTACATCAATCCCTATAAGTCAATATGCATATCTACTATCAATTTAACTTAATTCGCTGCATTTTGTAATCCTCATATTCATTTCTAGTTGGTTATCTTCTATTTTATATATATTAAATTGTGTGCTTATCAAGCTTTAGTCAGAAATATTTACGATGTATCATGGAACAATGTCTAATTTAACTGAACAGTTTATAACAAAAAGTCGTTTAATTACTGATTTTATTAAATCAAAATGGTTTCATACTCAATCAATTATATTCATGGAATACTGAATTATATTTGAAAAGTAATAACATGTTACAATTGGAATTAGTAGATAACAATAATAAAAGGGCATACGACCGGTATTATTTTGTGATTTCGGTTATTGGCTTTAGGTTTGTGTTTTTTGTGTGCATAAGCTATCCATTTTAATTAGTTTACATCAAATTAACATCATGATACAACCGAACTAAAAAAATTGAATTTCATAAACATATAGTTTTGCTACATTAACCTGAACAAATAAAAAAATCTGATGTGATCACATGAATTTGTCTCGTTTCTTTTGTCAACTTCTTATCATCAGCTGATTAAGTCCAGTAAGATTTCAACATTAAGGGTAAAAATGGAGTTTAAGATTCTAGCATGAGAATGAAATTGATTAGTGTGTAGTGACTCACATTTATCACGAGAACACGACTGGTTTAATAACAACAATTATTATTATAACCAACTGTACCAGTGCTCGTTTTAATGTGCTTTTGTTTGACTGTGCTGATGACAGCTATTTTGTGCTTCCATTCTTATACTTGCACTTTTGATTGTAACTTCGTGCGAATTCGGTTACGTTCTGTAACCAAGCTTGTATCCTGGCACGATCTCTGTATCCTTTCGATGCCACGAGATCGCCAGCAAATAAATATCGACTCGGTCCATTAATTGCTTTCTGGTATTTGGCTTCTCGGGGATCTTATGGATTTATTTGGTTACGTTCTACCTTCGCCTTCTGATTAACTCGGCACGTGTTTCATGGTAGCGGTGTTCATAGTTAACCTCAACTCGACGCCACGCTACAATTGGTGATCCCAAAGTTTGGAACACGCGACAAGTGTAAACAAGTAACGGCATAGTGTATGAACTATTATAAAGTCCTGAGATATAGTATATCATTATACCTTAAAACACGACAATAGGCAAGAGGAATGTTTAAATATTGTGAGAAGTTTGAAAATATATACACAGTGCATCTATATAACCTTTAATCTTCTATTTACATCTTTTGGTATGTTCCGCAGTATGAACCGTCTTCTCACTTGGTCTCCACTTGTTATGCCAATGCCTTGCTTTCGATTTACTGCAACTCTTCACTCCTTCTGGAAGTTTTCGTAACTATGACGCCACGTTCCACCACACACTGCTTACAATCAATCTTGTGAGTGGTATCCACTACAATACAATGAAACATGATATCCAAAGGAAGATTTTGGAACCTTGATTAGAATAGTAGCAAAACACTGTGGTGTCGGAACAATATGTTCAGATCATTATATATAGTTGTGCTTGTATGAACTAATGATTCCTCTGTGCTTGGTGTCTGCCTGATTTCGAATTCTAAACAAAATGCGTTCACAATTGATTGATCACTGGGTGGTGATCAATGTCATGCTTGTCTAGTCCTTATTAGTGCAGATCGAATGCTATCGATCATGTTGCAATGTGGGCACCAGTCTAGGTGACTCGACACTGCGGGCACTATGTATTGAGATTTTAGATGATAGTTGGAGGTAGTCAACAGGGTTTCCTGTTGACTACCTCCAACTACCATCTAAAATACGTTCGTTTGTGCTCACTTAATCCTGTTTGCGCTATTTCGGGAATTCCTAGTTCGTATGATAATTCAAATACTTCTAAACATAACACATATATGGTCTAATAAACCAAGAAATTAAACGTCCGAATTCGATGTTTATTTAGAAACTCCTATCATGTAAAAACTCTTCAAGTATGTAAACTACTTTAAGAACTTGCAGGTGAGAAACACATTACTGACGATGATCAGCTGGGTGTTATGTTTTCTGTTCCCACAAGTTTGGAGAAGGGTTGTGTTCCAATATTAATTGAGACGGACATTCGAAAATGTCTCCAGCCACTTAAATCGTCCCAATGTTTAAGACCCGACGAAATCCCGAACATTTTTTTTATCAAGAAGTGTGCTGACGTTCTGTGTCATCCATTTTCAAGCATCTTTAGCAAACCACTCTCAACTAATTTTATACCTAAAATCTGGAGAAATATAAAGATAGCGCCAATACCAAATATCTTATCTGATAACAGGAATGCAAAATTTAAACCCATAGCAATAACTTCACCTGTTCTCAAAACAATGGTAAAGCTACTATTACTCCCACTTCAGCCTGCATTAAAAAGAGACATTGATACATAATAGTTTGCCTATAAATCCGACAAAAGTACACTTGTCATTATAAGTAAAGACGGATAGTGGCTAGCAGTGGAATCCATATTTGCTTATAATGCTTGTGAATTAAGGCAATATGGAGGCAATACGCACAGCATGCACTGATCAATTGCAGTCCAACACATCAATGGGAAGAGTCAAGTAAACAACGCCAAGTGAATTTAAAAGTACACTGGATCCTGTTATTTTTGTGTGCTCAACTTGAAAAAGGGTAAGAAATATGTTTTATGTATTCGTTAACTCAAGCTGGTATGCCACAAGAAGCTGTTCTTTCTCCCCTTTTTCTCCTCATTTTTTCTTCATGATCTGCCATCTTTTTACAAAAAAAACGCTTGTTAAGCATGTGGACGATCTCACTGTATATACGATAAGCCCTTCCTCTTCAAATCCCCTTGCAATAAATCAGTTATTGTTGCTTATTGAACGACGGTCGATTTTTAATGGTCTCATGCATAATCCTGATAAATGTCATTCTGTTAATTTTAGCCTAAAACATGAACAGCATTTAAGCACCCTGAGCTAATCTCACAAAGTTTGTACTATTAGAGATTCTGTAATAAAAACAGTGTCAAGGGTCATTTCTATTGGTATGTTTTTCCTCTGATCTCTCTTGGTCTTCTAATGTTTTAGTGATATCGAAGAAAGATTTCCTTACGAATTATCGTCTAAAGAAGCTAAATGCTTTTAGCAGTACTAGATGTTTACTTCTACGATTTGTAATCCCTTGTATATTACCTATCATTCTTCACTATTCCTCATTATTATTTCCTGGGCTTTTGAGAAAGGATTGTACAGCATTGAAGAGAGCTCTAAAGATAGTTAATAAAATGTGTGGTGAGTCCTTTGATGCAATTATGAATATGCTTATTTATAGACATTTGAAATCTTGCAAACAACTGGCAAGTGTTATTTTATCCACTCCATTCACATCTTTCTCCATGTATGTTTTATGGTAGAACGAGATGTCAATACATTAGAATTAATGCATGATAGCAAAGGTATAGAAGTTCTAAAATGCTGAATCTATTACAAATACTATGCGGCGAACAAGGTGTAAGAACTGACCTAATCAAAAACTTATACTGTTGAACATGTTGCTAATTGACAGTTGTATGGAATGAGATGGTGGAGATTTGTAGCTCAGTTGGATGATTCTGGTGGAGTGTTGTTCTTTGAGCTGGACGATTTGGTCGTGTAGCTTCCAACGTCCCTCTGAACGAAATCATCAGCACAAATTTCAAGTAGAAATTGTGTGGATCAGTATCTTCTTAAAAACATTTAATATAATTTTAGATAATTTATTGATTAATTTCATGTATAAATATAGGCAGTTCACGACTGCTTTTTATCTCAGATACAAGAAATTTGTTGAGATACTTCGTGTTGAGAATTCAATATTGCACTAAACATATAATAGTGAATAAAGCTAATAATAATAATAATAAGATAGAGGCCAGTGATAATCATAGATAAAATAAATCAAACAATAAAATTGTAGAATTAAAAGGGGTCAAAGGATTTAACAATTAACGGGTTCTTTTATCATGACAATGAAAGTAAGAAAACTAATTCATTTCAAAAACAGGTAAAAAGCTCTTGATAACAAAACTTGAAAAACTATTGAACGATTATGGCTAAATGGTTTGTTAGACACTTTGGATGATTTCGAGATATCCACATCATGTTTATCGATAATCATAAGTCTCAAAATAGCAGTGGTAAAAGTTCTGAACCTTCATAAGCACAGACTGTTCAAAATCAATGAATACAATATGGTTATATTTTACCAGGTAAACTATGGAACTCTTTCAGATAATATGATTGTGAATTTCGTAGCTGGAAAAACTATTACGCAACATGAAAAATATATTTTAACGATAACCGTGTGTACTTGACGAGGCCTTAGAAGCCTGTCACCAAATATAGGTGATTTTTTATTACAACCTACTAATTATTAGGATTGGATGCAACTAGACGATTTGGACTTCACAAATAAACTAGCTCCGATGTATGAATCTACTAAATATTTCATTCAGCTTAGCAACATCCTGTTGAAAACTCTGTTTGAAACCAACAGTAGTCTGATCCCTCTGTAGTTGATACATTTACTAAGGTCATTGTTCGGGATCTTAATGAGATTTTCCTCTTTCCATTGATATTGATATCCAGGTTGTATACAACTAGACAAGTTGGACTTCACAGATAAACTGACACTTCCATCCCATACACACAAACAAATGCAGATCAAGACAAACAATATAGCAGCAGTCTCTACATCAATAGGCATCAACATACACAACTGAAAAACAAAGACACTCAATTACAACAACGAAAGCACAAACACAATCACACTTCATGCAGAAAATCTGGATCGGTTACGATCTTTCACATTACCCACCCACCCACCTACCTACCTAGGTAGGTAGCTAGCATCATCGATGAACGAGGAGGATCCGATGTAGAAGTATGGGCAAGTATTGGCAAAGTAAGGACAACATTCATACTGTCGAATAATATATGGAACTCAAATCAACTGTATGCAAGTCAACATCAAAATCACAATCTTCAATACGAACGTCAACACACTTCTACTATATGTAGATGAAACTTCGAGAACTACCACAATCATCATGGAATTAGTACAAATAGTTATAAACAATTGTCTACACAAGATACTCAATGTCTGTTGACCGGATACCATGAGCAACACAGTGTACTGTGGTAGAGAACAAAGCAGTTTTTGTGTGAAGTGGAAATTAGGGAGGAGCTGTTGAAAGTGGTGGGTGGTACATACATTGAGGAAATCAACAAATTGTATCACGAGGCAAGCACTAATTCGGAATCCTGAAGGGAAAGGGGAAAGAGGAAGGCTGAACAACACACTGCATCGATAATTGTAAGGAGAAATGAGAAGGATGAATAGGAACTGGGACGAACTCTAAATGATTGTGCATGACCTAGTTGTATGGAGAATGTTGATGTTCAGCCTATGCTTCTCGATGGAGTGTAACAGGTGTAAGTAACTAAGTAATTAATCAAAACGAAATTGATTCATTGTTCATTATGTAATGCTTAGAGTGATAAGTCTCCTGATATCTTCAATTTCTTCAATACTATTGACTGGAACATCAAGCTTATCACGTAAGAAATAGGTTTAATATGTGGTATTTTGTAGGTCTGAATATTTTTTTAAAAACTTTGCAAAGGAATATTGAAAAATAATGTTGAACACGAGACACATTTTGAGATTGTTTTGCTGTGTAAAAGTTATTTTTTGTAGGTATATCCTAAAATGAATGTATGGATTAACATTCGAGTTGTATATCTGTCCTACTCAGTTTGATACAGATTTGAGCAAAATATTATCACTGCTTTATCACTGAGATAAACGGTAGACAGCTGTGAGTGTAGCGTTAGTACACAATCTCCACCAGCTCTCACAAGTGTGACTTAGTGAAAATATTTCGTTACTAATCTGAAATACCACATTTACAGCCTAAAACCTTCGGGTTTTGACTGAGTTCTAACTTATGTTTACAGTTCGCTTTAAGCAACATATGCGATCAAGAAATCAAGTATACCTTGCAGATATACTTGTCACTTAGGCAGAACTTTCGTCATTATACTTAAAAAAAGTATATATATAGCGTTTCTTTGACGTACTAGCACATGGATCCTTTCTTTCAAACTAGAAATCACAAGTTTCTATACATAAATTACAGTACCTGAAAGTATAAAAGATTGATCACATGTCTTATTAAGTTATTTACACTTGGTGGAAATAGCAATTCAGTCTCGTGTCCAAACATTATTTTACCTATTTATTAATGTCTTGTACTGATTAGTGTATTCAGACATACTTTGATCTATGTTTGGTGTGTAATATATCCTGATCTAAATTGCATGAAATCTTCATCTGTAGTCTTTGTCTTCTTTCTGGTGTCGGCTTACAAAGGCTTTCTTAATCATTTATGACAAGAATTCGTATTTGAGATGATACCTAGACAAATACTACACTGTCTTTGCATAAAAACTCAGTGTCAAATGTAATAAGACTGGGTTAAACACTAACGGTCTGAGCTACAAATATTCATCGTATATTATAAATTCATATCATATATACGAGTCTTTAATTCAACTAGCATTATGTTTATGTCGTGCACTGTTGTATAAGTACCAAGAAAATGTTCGACGCGTTAAATGCTGTAAATATTGAATGACACCTTAGAAGTTTACCCTCAAGTTGTTATAACCTTTTCATGCAATGACACTTTTTGTTTAATCACCAGAAATTATTTCCCACTGTTGCATGAATGGTACTAGAATTTTTTTTCAGATTTCATTATCATTGATGTACTTCATACATTCCCCGATTAACTAAAACAGAGACATGTAGGCAGTGACCTTGACTAGGTAGATAGTCTATTTATAGTAGCTCCCTGATATTTGATACCGACTAACAATGTAACCTTAAAACATTTTATGACTTATCTGGTTTTGCTAACCTTATCAGTTTGCTGACATATCTGAACATCATTTCAACATAGAGCCTTGTGATTTACAATCAGGTTGTAAAATTAACCTCTATTTCTTGGAAGTAACTTTGATATTCTGAGAGGTGGTTTTAAAAAGTTATTTTCGTTTTGAAAATCGAAGAAATATAGATTTGTTAATCCACTAATATATTTCTTAGAGAATTTATTAACTTTGAAGAAAATCGGTAAGTGGAAATGAAAGATTAATAAATTCACTTTATTTAGTGATAATATCAACTTGTTTGAAAAAAGCCCAAACATCGAAAACTTTAAAAAAACATTCATCTATACTCCTGTCAATTTATAAACATTAACGCATTTCAAGTCTAGTGAATAACATCACTTTATAATTGTTATATTCAATCAACACTAAAGATTTGACTGAATTCAAAGATAGTGCAACTTTCAGACTTATATGAATTAATTACAGTATTCAGACAAGTTTCATTAAACTATCCAATGGTATAAATATAACTATGAAGTCACCACAACTAAGCGTAACAACGCCTTCCAAATATTCCTACATAGTTGCACAAAAATTTATCCAAAGTAATAATAATCTTAATAAAGTCAAATGAATTTAATTGTTTCAGGTTGTGTACAATTGAGTAGAGAGATAAAATGTAATAATAACATTTTACAATTCTAAATTTAAAACGATGTTTATCAGATTACCTTCTGAGGAGAATGAAGAAGACAAATGTATCAAGGGAACGAGATGAATAGAAAGCGAAAACTGAAATAGTTTGGAATATAGTAAGAATGAGACAAAGTTTAGGACAAAATTGACCATCATGTTTCCGTAGTCCATTTTAACTGCTTCATCCCCTACTTCGTTAATTCCACAGACAACGGTTAAAGAATACCAATTAGGAAAAAATGACTAGATATCCCAACATTTAAATGAAAAACTGTAAGTTTCTATCGGGATCGTAAATCAAAATCATTTTTGAATAAATACTACACCGTAACATAATATAACTGAATTGAAAAGTTGTAATAGTTGTTGAGATCATGAGTCAATTGAAGCTAAACCATCATGGAAAACCTGGAAACACTGGATGGTTGTTTTGTCTTATTGTGGGACTCCTCAGCAATGACATCCACGATCCCGCTTCATGGGGACCCAGGTCTCGCGTGTGAGCACTTAACCACTAGATCACTGAGCCGGCATCCAACGATGTTAATGTCTATCTTCAACTAATCCAAGAAATTGAGCGACACATCCACCATTGTCATCAGTGAGTTACTATCTCACAACTAACCCGGTTGAACTCTACTGGTCACTGGTGGTCCAGCCTCGATTGTGTCATGATCTCAACAATTGAAATTACTAAAAATCTCCACAAAACCCTCTTCTGAAAAACTATTGTTCATTGAACATTTCATATCTGTTAACCAAAAAGAAAAACAAAAAACTGCTTGACTATATCGATATATTCAAGGGTAAAGTAAATTCCAAGATGAATTATATAAGTAATAATAAGAAAATCTTTAAAAACAAAAACAATTATTAACGGTTAAAAAATGGTTTAAATATTAATTATATATTACATAGTCTAGTAAAATGTAGTTGTCTTGTTTAATGAACACTAATTAATTTTACAATTCTTCTATGAGCCAACTAATTGATTGATTATTTTATTTTTAAACAAAGTTTCATTTAAACAACCTTTTTCAATTTATCTAAACTGAATAGATTATTAATCGTTAAGTAACAATGATTTGTTTTTAACAGTGATATTGTTTTTCTAAGCGTATTTTACAAACCAATACGTTACCATGAGAATTTTGTTTGCTTTGGAAATGTTAAGTTATTAAATCAATAATATTCATATATATATATATATATATATATATATATATATATATATATATATATATATATATATATATATATATATATATATATATATATATATATTAGAATACTTTTGCATAAATAATGTACCACCTACGCAAAGATGGAATCTTGTATTATATTATTAAATAAATATAATCGAGCCAAATACAGTATGAATTGAACAAATAACCTTTAATAAGAATGGTGAGAACATAAAATAATGTAGGAATTGGTGTAGATTAAATTCGATAATAATAATAATAATAATAATAATAAAGTCTAAAGATTTTTGAAAATTGCATACGTCATTTATAAGTTTTAAGCAGAATTCAGATAAACGTGTAGTTAGGTAGAAGTATTTACTTACCTACTTAGTTACTTACGCCTGTTACACTCCATCGAGAAGCATAGGCTGAACATCAACATTCTCCATACAACTAGGTCATGCACAATCATTTAGAGTTCGTCCCAGTTCCTATTCATCCTTCTCATTTCTCCTTACAATTATCGATGCAGTGTGTTGTTCAGCCTTCCTCTTTCCCCTTTCCCTTCAGGATTCCGAATTAGTGCTTGCCTCGTGATACAATTTGTTGATTTCCTCAATGTATGTACCACCCACCACTTTCAACAGCTCCTCCCTAATTTCCACTTCACACAAAAACTGCTTTGTTCTCTACCACAGTACACTGTGTTGCTCATGGTATCCGGTCAACAGACATTGAGTATCTTGTGTAGACAATTGTTTATAACTATTTGTACTAATTCCATGATGATTGTGGTAGTTCTCGAAGTTTCATCTACATATAGTAGAAGTGTGTTGACGTTCGTATTGAAGATTGTGATTTTGATGTTGACTTGCATACAGTTGATTTGAGTTCCATATATTATTCGACAGTATGAATGTTGTCCTTACTTTGCCAATACTTGCCCATACTTCTACATCGGATCCTCCTCGTTCATCGATGATGCTAGCTACCTACCTAGGTAGGTAGGTGGGTGGGTGGGTAATGTGAAAGATCGTAACCGATCCAGATTTTCTGCATGAAGTGTGATTGTGTTTGTGCTTTCGTTGTTGTAATTGAGTGTCTTTGTTTTTCGGTTGTGTATGTTGATGCCTATTGATGTAGAGACTGCTGTTATATTGTTTGTCTTAACTTGCCTGTAGCTCTTCTAGGACTACTTCCTTTCCCAAGCTCTGATTTGTGTCTTCAAATAACTTGCAACTAAACTCTTTCATGTAATTAATTTAAACCCATTTTGTAATTACGATTTTTAAATATCGCAGGCTCTAAACAGCTGACGTGAACCAAATGAAATGAAATATATTTATGCTATTCTGCTGAAATTTCTTGTCTTATTGACAATTATTAAGTTAATAACATTCATTAAACTAATTTAGTGGATAAGTCATTGTATCGCGAATTTAACAGTAGAAATATAACATTCAGACTGTGGTATGTTTACGTCCAACCTGAAGATACTTTTTATGTTGCGGATGTGTTTAAAGCAGCATGTGTGAAAGCAAGAGGAATTGTTTACCAGCAACATCATAAGTACGTAAAATGTACTTGCATTTCTGTGATAATCAAAAGTATTTGAACTATTGTACGAACTGGGATTCCCAGAAATAATGCAGTTTAGACCAAAGATAACTGGATGAGCACAAATGAAATTATTACTTATTTAGGCCTGTTACTCCTCGTGAAGGAGCATAGGCCGCTCACCAGCATTCTCCATCCAACCCTGTCCCAAGCAATCCTTTCCAACTCTTTCCAGTTGTTATTCATCGTTTTCATATCTGCTTCTATTATCCGACGTAATGTGTTCTTTGGTCTTCCTCTTTCCCGCTTCCCCTCAGGATTCCAAGTTAGGGCTTGCCTCGTGATGCCGTTTGATGATTTGCGTAATGTATGTCCTATCCATTTCTATCGTCTTTTCCTAATTTCCTCTTCAGCTGGAAGTTGGTTTGTTCTCTCCCATAGTACGCTGTTACTGATTGTATTCGGTCAATGAATGTTGAGTATCTTGTGTAGACAACCATTTATAAATACTTGTACCTTCTTGATGGTGGTTGTTGTAGTTCTCCAAGTTTCAGCTCCGTACAGTAGAACTGCCTTGACGTTCGTATTAAAGATTGTGACTTTGATATTGGTTGGAAGTTGTTTTGAATTCCAAATGTTCTTCAATTGTAGGAATGCGGCCCTTGTTTTACCGATCCTCACCTTTACGTCTGCATCTGAACCTCCTTGTTCATCGATGATGCTTCCCAGGTATGTGAAGGATTCTACATCTTCCAGAGTTTCGCCATCAAGAGTGATTGAATTGCTGTTCTCCGTGTTGTATTTGAGGACCTTGGTTTTCCCCTTGTGTAGTTCGCGGCTTACTGATGCAGAGACTGCTGCTACACTGGCTGTCTTTATCTCCATTTGTTCGTGTGTATGCGATAGGAGGGCTAGGTCATCTGCGAAGTCCAAATCGTCTAATTGGTTCTGAGCTACCCATTGTATAAATAAAAATAATATATTTGTAATATCCCAATGAGTAGAAAATTGGATTTTCTACTCATTGGGATATTACAAATATATTATTTTTATTTATAACAATCAACCCAATGCTCAATTTATTCGAAATTATCAAATCAAACCTTGGTAATGACACCTATCCATTGTATGCCGTGTTTTCCCTCAGCTATCGAGGTCTTCATAATCCAGTCGACCACCAGAAGAAAGAGGAATGGAGAGAGTAGACAGCCTTGTCTGACTCCGGTCCTTACTTGGAATGCATCTGTCAGCTGTCCTCCATGCACTACTTTGCACTGTAGTCAGTCGTATGAGTTCCGGATAATATTGACAATCTTCTCGGGAACTCCGTAGTGTCGAAGAATTTTCCATAACGTTCTCCTATCTACATTGTCAAATGCCTTTTCATAATCAATGAAGTTGATGCATAGTGATGAGTTCCACTCAACTGATTGTTCTACGATGATCCGTAGTGTCACAATTTGGTCCGTGTACGACCGGTCCTTACGAAATCCAGCTTGTTGATCTCGAAGTTGGGCGTCTACTGCGTCTTTTATTCGGTTCAGCAACACTCTGTTAAAGACTTTCCCTGGTATTGACAGTAGTGTAATGCCTCTGTAGTTTTCACATTTGCTCAGATCACCTTTCTTCGACATCTTGATGAGGTGTCCTTCTTTCCAGTCCATCGGCACTTGTTCCTCCTCCCAAATCTCCTTGAATAGAAGGTGAAGCATGTTTGTAGTTACTTCGATGTCTGATTTCAGTGCTTCAGCTGGTATGTTGTCGGGTCCTGCTGCTTTCCCGCTATTGATTTGTCTGGTGGCCATTTCGATTTCTTCCTTCGTTGGTGGATTGACATCTAAAGGACGATCTGTGTGTGCTGCTTCGATGTTCGGTGGATTCATTGGAGCCGGCCTATTCAGGAGTTCCTCGAAGTACTCTACCCATCTGTCCCACTGTTGTTGAATTTCGGTGATTGGCTTGCCTTCTTTGTCTTTGACCGGCCTCTCTGGTTTACTGTATTTCCCGGCTAGTTTCTTCTTTGTATCGTGAAGCTGTTTCATATTTCCTTCTCTAGCAGCTTTTTCTGCCGTCGTTGCTAGTTCTTGGAATTCGAAATCAGGCAGACATCAAGTACAAAGGAATTATTAGTTCATACAAACATCACAATTTCCCAATGAAAGTAATCGATTACAGTTAAGGATAATATTTGACAATCGAAACTAGGAGTTAATACTGTAGATTTTCAAACAGATTACAGGAAGACGACAAACTGATTACAAAAAGACTTGAGGTTCAAATGTATATGAAGTATGAGAAGGTTTAGAGGTGATTTCAGTTTAAGCCATAGCCCATTTATTGTTAATCTAATGGCTCAGCCTGCAACTCTACTAGGGTTATTGCCGGTCCCAAGCACTGATAAAAGAGGAGTGTTGGGCATGGAAGCAGCAACCTCAATCCGTAGAAAATAACCTTGTTAAGAAATGCTAACCAGAAAAAAAACAAATTATACCATTTAAATTCTGTCCTGTTAGTTGAAGGAAGATTTATGACGCCTCACGGTGAAAGCCGATATTCCTCGGAAATCACGAGACCGATGTCTTTTCTAACATACGTAGTAACAATTAATATAGTTAGTATTTTCTGACGCTATATATGCTTTATGATGTCATTGGAAGTGTAGTTCCAGTTCTTTCAGTTAGTAATTTATGTATTGATCCTTAGCTTTCCTTTTCTTTTTCTTCACCTCGCTTAGTATTTTGGCATATATCTTTTTATTCTCTATAGGTAGGTTATTTAACTAATTTTTCCTCATGAGTTTTCTGTCATTTATTTTTTTGACTTAACTGTGTACTGAATTTCGCTTTCCAACATTTACGTAAGGGTTTAGATACCTGCTTGGAATTTTCCTTTACTGCTTTTGTTATAAATTTCTCAGTTTTATGTCAAAGTTTTCTCATAAAGTTTTAGTTTTAACGGTTTCATAATCTTTTGATTCAATTTTCAGCTTTTTATGTATTTGTAGCTCGATTTTCACTTTTTTCGCTTTCTCCATCTTTTTCATTTTTTTTGTTATTTCCTTTTCCCATTTTTGCTATTGCTGTTACTAAATAGTGTTTTGAATTTACTTCTGCAGATCTAGTTGTAAGTAGGCGACATATCAAGTAGTCTGAACGGTAGTAATACCCACACCAATATATGAACTAGAAACATTAGCATTACGTCGGAAAGATGCAATGATACTAGATACTGTGTTAAATACTGTGAGATGAGTAATATTAGGAGTAATTGACAAGAGAAATTTGACAACAGAAAGACTCAAAAAATAAAACTACCAAACCCAATCGGTGAAAGTCAGATAAAACAAGTTGAACTTGTGGTGAACAACCAAAATTAGAAAGGATAATGTTGTGTACATAACAGTTGAGAATGTACTTGTGTATAAACGAAAAACCAGGATACGTCATTCAAAATTCGGTTAAAACAACTACAGACAGATCTTGAGACATTGAAAGAATATCTACCGAACGGATAGACTGATAATCCAACCAAAATACAACTAAACAGAATCAGAATAATGGGAAAGAGTGAACTGATGGTAAAACGACTAAACGAGAACTGTAATAGATTATTCGCAGTCAGTCTTCTGGAGGTACCTGAAAAGGAAATTGGATTAGAAGTGGTCTTAGTGACCTGAGAGCGTGACCGCAGTGACCAAGGGACAACTGCTTGAGGTCGGTCACACACGACCTTTTTATGAGTAATTTTTGTGTTAGCTCCGTACTTGTTGAGACCTTGCCACCGGAGACGGATATCCGTGGGATAAGGCGAGATGTGCATTTTTAGGGCCGACCTTTTCTAACCTCATCCCTCCTTTTGGGAAGGCAGCATCGCTGTCATGCTGGTTGTCTGAAGGAAACACCTTACTGCTGTCACACCTCTGTACAGTCAGCAGTACGACTTCGCCTTCGGACCTTGGGTTTGTTGATTTAGTCTTACCGCTCTTCAACCGACCTGTCTGACATGGTAGGACCTTGAGGAAAGGTTGTTCCAGTCAGTATAGCTCGGTTGCTTCATCACGATAGGCAAGCCCGACCACCACGTTAAGGTAGCAACAACGGTCGGAAGATTATTTTCAAAAAAGAAAGAAATATAACGTAATTACTTAAACGACTGTGGATCGAAAAATGCAGAAGAAGAGAAAACTAATTCATACATCTGTCCTGTAAATGACTGTCTAAAAGTATACAAAACTAGAGAGTGATTGTAAAGACATCTCAAAACATGCCACTCACAGTAAGAATCTGAAACTGAAAGTAACTTGACGGAATGTGACTCAGGAGACAACTACGTGGTTCTGATAAACGAAAGAGAGGTTGACAACCAACAAATGGAGAGCAACAAATTATGTCTCTGCCCACATGAATAATGTGAAAATCAATCGCTTATTTGAAAGGATATAGTAAATCATTGCTTTGTGATTCACAAGTGGTTCGTCGTCACCATAAATGTGCCAAGGGAGAGAAAGGTCAAGACTAAAACAATTATTGCGCCTCAGTAGTTGTGCTGTGTCATCTAAGAATATCTCCAGAATGGCCAACCGGCCTCACCAACCTTTTTGCTGGAAGGGTAGGTAGACCGAATACATACCTTATGAAAATAAAAAAATAACTGAATCACAACTAATAGAAATTAACACATGAAATGTAAGAAAAATCGGGTGTGATGAGTCAGAACCATGATTGATGCAAACAAAGTAATATGACGTCATACTATTGACTGGTTGTTTATATATTAATATACATGATTCGTGCATTAAGATGAGAATAGGTCCTACCTTTTAATAGTTCATATTATAAGATGAATTATAATATACGAATTATTAAGCTGTTCATATTTTTCTCATTGAAATTCGACAAATTTCTAATATGTACCTATTTTCCTCATTGTAACTGACTCATGTTTTCCTACTTAATAAAATCAACAACATCGAAGTATGATAGGATAAACACAGTAAAAATTTGATTTGATTATTAAACATCATATATTTCATTAGGTAAGATCATGAGACTGATAGATCCTGGGTTCGAATCTCGTGATGTGGGGTCGTGGATGCGCACTGTTGGAGAGTCACACAATAGGACGAAACGACCATCCAGTGCTTCTAGGTTTTTCATAGCGGTCTAACTTTAATTGACTCATTATCTCAACTATTGAAATTACTATCATATCTACAAAACCCCTTCTGACATCATATATTTCTTTGATAATTATGATTTTGATTATCACCCTGAAGAAGTACAGACAAGTTTGTTGGACGAAACGTTGGAATTATTTAAATTTTAATCATTGAGATTATTTTAAATATATACATAATTAATAATTTATGTTTGTGGTTAGTAACATTTTTACTTAAAATAAGTCAAATAACCATGGTAACAAATAATGGTATTTAGCTCCATGTTAATAATTTAAAAAAATCTTTTGAATATTTTTTAAAAAAATGGACCAAATCTTTTTACTTACTGATAAAATCTACTATTTTAAAATGGCAATAGTATTCCTTTTTTTGTATTGACTAGGTACAAAAAACTTATAAGTCTGTCGTGAATCTGTAGAGACACACACAGTAGTGTGACAGTGGATACAGTTGACTCGATGCAACTATTTAATTATGTGGCTGCAGGTGAAAAGAAGAAAAAAAAATGTTTTTATCAATTTTATACGAAGGTTATGGTGTACTACTATCCAGATTTATTTTGATACTGCCTGAATGTTAATTCCAGAGAAGGAATCCTGTGTATAAGAAAATTCTATATGAGTTGGATTGAATAAAGTCTACGAGAAGTGAACTCACGGAATCCAGAACATCTACTGACTTCATGTTTTTATTCATGCTCACCCAAATAAGTTTGATCACATATAGTAAAAACCTTATGTATTAATTGATGGGATAAGGTGGTTGTCATTTTTCAGCAGTGGGAATACGTTTTTAGTCAGTAAATTATTCAGAAAATACATGTTTCTATGGCGTGATTCTGTGTTACACTTTCTATACAAATAAGTTATAGACAGACCATCACTTGCTGATGCTAAGAGCAGTTTGAAGATGTTAGAAAACTGGTCAGTTTATAACATGGAGTTGAATAACATGTATATTATGTGTACTGGGTTGATTCATTGGTATATTCCAACTTATTGACGAGACTAAAGAGTCGCAGGAAACAATTGCTAAAAGGGTTTATCACTTGTCTTGTATATCTTCTCGAAAAACTATACTAGTAAAAAAGTAACTATAGCTTCATAAACACACTCTATAAGACAGCTACTTCTTTCTTCTTAAATTTCTATTCCATAAAATGGAATATTCCTTAGTATCCAAGTTATACTGTTTTTATAATTAAATCCGTCAGTCATAAACATTCTGTTCACTACCATATCAATCCATTCACATAAATGTGAGTTTTCATAAAAAGGACATGATTCTCCTCACTCTGGCTCACCATGACTAAACACTCGACAGTAATTTGTATTTGAGTTCATTACAAATTACCACAAGATAAAATGGTATTTGTCATCATGTGTTTGTAAAGTTTTTTTTTAATTTCCATGAAATCGTGAACCGATCAAAGCTAGACAATCATTGAAAACCTGGAAGCACAACAAGACTGTTTCGTCCTTGTGTGAAACTTCTCAGCAGTGCTTGCACATGATCCGGCGTGATCCGAACCCATGACCTTTGGTCTCGCATGAGAACACGAAATCTCTAGCCCACCGAGTCGGGATCCAATGGTGTATAAATCTAACTCCAATAAGTCCACGGTATTGCACGACCATCTTTCACTCTGTTTGGTAGGTATCTTTTTTACACTCAACACGGTTGAACCCCATTGGTGATGTTAGGCGCCATCATGAGAGATCGAACACCTTGTGTTTGGTTCCTGGTCGCTAGCTCTGAGAAATTTCGTACTAGGACGAAACGGTCTTACGGCGCTTCCAGATCTTCAATGACTGTCTAACTGATAGGTTTGTGATTTTAATTAAAATGGTATTTTAAGGACTAAAAAATTTTTGATAGAAAATTATACCAAAATAGTTTAGATTCAAAATTCGTATCATGACAGAAATAATAAATACAGGTGAAGTGTGAACGGACATTCATTTTAAAGTAGTAATAAAAAGATACAATCGATACCATCACACTACCGCAAGACTATCTCAGATATTTGAATTTTACTATTTATCGATTTACATTTCAACATTCAACTGGATCCTGAGTGTGTGAAAATGTATGTGTCAGTGTATTTTTAATTTTTTGTCAGGAAAATTGTAAGGAAATCGATTACCAACTTTTTTCTTCGCATAATAATAGTAGTGATAATAATAATAACAACAATAGAAATAATTGATCGACTGATTCAATCGTTATGTGATGAAAACCACGACAATCTTCTTTTCAAACATGTATAGACTTGTAAATAAGGTAGCGTAATGAACAAAAAACACAGGTCATGACAACCAAACATATTTTAACTAGACATTACAAGAAGTTTTGGTAAAACATAAGAATCATACACTAAATATTTTATTTGCAAATTTCCATCATATATCTTTTACATTCTGTATGATTCTTTCGATTCACAATTCTTTTCTAACTCCGTTTCTGTTTTTTCTTCTAGTCAACCTTCATAGCCTTTTGCTGCTAGGTTTTCCACTTCCGATTGGTGTTATTTATGTCGTCAGACATAAGTAGCATATAAGACAATAGCATGGTGCATAGTATATAAACGCAATCACTAGATGATCATATATTCATTATCATCAACATACAATTGCCTTTTTTTCATTACTGTTTTCGCTAAATACAGGGGAAAAAAGTGAAACGACATTTTTTAATTATTTAAGCTGATTTTTGGTAAATTTCTAAGAAAAGCTTATTTGTGACGTCATTGTTTGATTGTAATTAGGCCATCCTCTCTCCCTATATTCGGTTAGTTTATTAGATGTGTTAATATTCATTACATCCTTCTTTTCTATCACATGAGTTAATTAGACGATAGTAACTGTAATGACAAAATAGCTGATTGGTAAAATATCGGTGGGGAAAATTATCACCTGACAAAGATGTTTGAATAGATTTTTGCCCACGGAACTACTTATGAAAATTCTAGCTAACTATTTATAGTAATTACTAGCTAACTGACTGAATTTTAAGAAAAAAATAAACAAAACTGCTATTTTTGATGGATAAATTTTCTAACAGTCAGTACACACATACCACACAATTAATTACCCAGATTTTATTGATTTTGTGGAAAAATTTCATTTTAAGGCCAACAGTCAGGTGAAGGAGAGTTTGAATCAATCAGAATAGATGAATAGGACAAGTGTTGAGAAAAAATGATTGAATTCCCTGCTGAAGAAAAAAGCTTGCGTGTGAATTCTTATAGCTCACTTCATATTCAAGCTAGTGTTAGAAAGTCAATGAATGCTTCACGATTAAATTACCCAGTGTAGTGAACGTAATTTGATTGAAATCATTCTCTTGAGCTATAAGTCTTCCCCGTCACCTCAAGATTTAATACCATTTAATAGTTATTCTTATTACTAAATGAAATGAAATTTAGATTCATTAAAAATATTACTGTATACAGCTATTCATATTTTAGTTCCGAAATCCTTAGGAGTGCACGTCTGTTACCACTAGATAATAAAACTAGGACTATTAAATCAGGTTGTGAACATGAGCAAAATCGAGTTCTATCTTATGTAGGATTACAGATTCACTCAGTCAAGGAGAGTTAAATGAAGACTTAACACTTAATCGGTATTCACTGTTTTATAATGGTCCTACAAACGATTTCAGTAATGTTAAAATTTGCCCTCTAAAATAACTAATTATTAACCCAAATAAGATCACCAAACGATCGCTGAGGCTACACTGCTCATTCTGTTGCTGATCTTAGTCGAAGTTCATGACAAAATTAAACCCTACCGACAAATAGGAGTTACATCTTAACTAGTCAGACTGCAATGTTTAGTTATCCAAATCATCCATCTGAGCTACAAATCTCCACCATCTCAAAATAATTTGTACATAAAAGTAATGACATTGCAATATGTAAACAGTTTTGACGTCATTGAAAAACCTTTAGATGCTGAGTTATTTATTATGATCAACAAAAAGAGATTACGATTATAGGTGAAGGTTATGTTCAGAGTTAGGGTTTAAATGGGAGATTGCTTTTTATACATAATGGTAAATAATTCCTTGAATTCAGATCTCAAGAATTTTCAGGTTCACTTGGGAAATCCATTAATCATGTTGAAATAGTAAACAGATTTTCATTCTTTTTGTCTTCTGCTATTTTTCCCTAGAAATACCAATCACTTTATCATCATCATCATAAGAATCTTTCACATTCGTTATTAAGGTTCAATCATATCAATTTTAATCCTCTTAACAGCCGAATATTAATAGGTTTTCACTTAGTTTTTACAATGCTATTCACAAAGCACAAGGTATGTATGAAATTATCCATGAGTTTTTTAATGCTCAATAAGTGTGCAATATCCAGAGCTGTCGGTAAATTCACCGTTTATTCAGTGAGTAAATGATACAGTTACGAATGCATTTTCTCTGGAGGTTTCATGAACATAATAATCCAGCGCATCCCAATATCATTGATGGAAAACACAAGTATAAGAACTTGAAATGAAGCCCCCAGTGAAAATTACACTATTATTGTAGTACTTACTCTTTCATTTTGCCAAAAATTGCTTTATACTGTAATTACGTACTTATTTAGGTCAGTTACACCTCTTAGATGAGCATAAGCAGCCCACCAGGGTTCTTCAACAGTCAGTCAGTCAGTCAACTACAACGTAGGACCAGGCACATTTATGCATCGGTCCAAGTTGCCATACCTCATTAACACAACAACATGGACACTGGATTCATAAAAGTAGTTAATTCAGAGGTGGTAATTTATAAAAGAAAGATTGCAATAAGGGTATAGTACAGGAAGAAAGAATTAGTTCGTAGAAAGAAAGATATGAAGCAATTTTAATCTCTTAGTTTAAGGGAAGATAGAGAGTGTATACACCGACGCCATTGTGATAGATTCTGAGCCATGTCACCAAGAGTCTCCAACCATTAGTTACGAAAGTCACGCGGACCCCAACCAAGTAGCCTGCATCTATCAACATGGCTCAGACCAGAAGTTAGTGACTTCAAGCACTGATGCCACGTTTTGGTTTGGCCGCCCCTAACTTTCTTCCAACCATCTCGAACACCGGTTAGCATTGCACGTCGTGGTAATCGGTGTTGAGGCATACGCAACACGTGGCCTAACCATCTCAGTCGATGAAGATTCATAACCTCATCAACTGATTTACCATCATTCCCTAATACCCTGCGTCTAACCTCACTATTACTTACCCGGTGATCCCAGCAGACGCCAGCAATATTTCTGAGGCATCTGTGGTCAAATACTAGTAGCTTACGAGTGTCTTCTACTCTTAATGGCCATGTTTCGCTGCCGTAAATTAAAACAGAACGGACTGCCGCGCAGTATACTCGTCCTTTCATTGATAGACGGATATCCTGAGGAATTCTTTCCAGTTGTTTCCAATAGTTGTTCATTCTTTTGATGTGTGCCTCCAATTCTCAACGAGATATGCACCGTGGTCGGTACAAAATCGATCCTCACGAAAAACAAACCGTTGGGCTTCTACTGATTCCCTCATTCGCTTCAGCAACACTCTGTTAAAAACTTTTCCTTGTACCGATACCAATGTGATACCTCTGTAGTTTTCACCCCCTTTCTTTGGCGTCTTGATGAAGTGTCTTTCTTTCCTGTCTGTCGGCATTTGTTCCTCCCCCCAAGTCTTCGTCTATGGAACGTGGATTATCTTGGCAGTTACTTCTACTAAAGAGTTCTACAAAGTGCTCTGTCTATCCTTTCAGCTGTACTTGAATCTCAGTGATTGTCATGCTTTCTTTGTTCTGATTGTTTGCTATGGTATAATATATTTCCCTCCCAGCTTCTTCGTTGTTTCATATTCCCTTCTCTTACACCTGTTTCCGCCGTCGTTACTTGGTGATTCATGTATTTCTGCTTGTCGGCTCTAATACTCCCATTCATTTACTCGTTTGCTTCTGTGTATTCAGTTTGTGACATGACTTTCTCTGCTCTTGTTCGGATGTTGTTAGTTGCTATCTTCACGTTCTTTCTATCTTGAATCTTGTCCAGGGTTAGGATAGAGGTCCATTCCTTATGATGATGTTGCTTGAGACCCAGTACCTCCTGACACGTCGAATTTAGTGCCCCTCTGATCTCTCTCCAGTTGTCATCTATCGTAGTTCCTTTTACTTTGAATAGATCCTGTAAGGTTTGAAACGTGTTGTTGAGAGTGTTTGTTAGTATCTCGTGGGAAAACTGTATTGAACCTTTGTTATGCTGTTTCCACAGTTTTCCAGTGTTTCATTAGCTTCACTTTCATCATTTTGTTGAAGGCACATAAATTTGTAAATTCATCGCCGTCCTCGTTCCTTTCTCCTAGTCAGTCCATGTTGTACCATGATATCTTCATACCCGGTGTTGTCTATTACGACTTTGGTGTTTAGATCTCCCATCAGAATAGTGAGATGTTTTCCTGGGCACTTCACTATGATCGATTGAAGCTCCTCATAAAACTGATATTTATCATCTTCGTTGATCTCATCAGTGGGTGCATAATACTGGATAACATTCAATGTGATTCCTTCTTTCTATGTTTTTACGGATGCTTTGATGATACTGGGTTCACGAGATTCCCATTCTACCAGTGCTTACTTGCTTCTTTGGACAGAATCAGTGTAAGCGCTTATGTGTGCAGCTCATTTTCATCTTTGTGACCAGGGTACAGCAGTATTTTTCGTGAATCCATCTTTTTCTGTCCAGCTTGAGTTCAACTGGTCTCGCTTATTCCGGGCGTCGTCAATTTGTATCTCCTCATTTGCGTAATTATTTGACTGGTTCATCAGGTCTCTCATATTGTTCAAACATTCCATGTACCTATAATACTTGTTGTTCTGGTTGTTATAAAGGTAATCGATCTCGTAATTTCCGCACAATATCGAGAGAGTTATGATTCGTATCTTATTTAACTACCTTCAAGCTAAGCATAATTAAACAATAAAAGAAATGTTGGTGTATCAATGAAGAAAATTTTCTTTCCAACAATGACATTTTGTTTAGCTATACAATCGCATTGACTGATAATCTTACCGTTGGTAGTCTGTAATGAACTAGGGGAGTGTTACGTTATCAAATAAATACATCAGGGATTATCATTTTTCAAGTCTATAAGAAATGTAGAGGTGTCTCTCGCGAAATTGTTGGTTGTTGAAGGTGGCCCTACATCATGCACACATATTTTACATAAAAATCATTTGGATGTCGATAACTGCCTTCTATTATGAAATAGTAAAAGGTTAGCTTCTCATAAGTTTCCAGAATTCTCAGAAATTCTGCCTCCGTCGAAAATCCTAACCAACATACACCTCTTTGAAAATCATACGAGTCACACTACTTGACATAAATCTAGTGTACAACAACGATTCCAGGATCTGATATTGACAATGCGAACTCATTACTTTAATGGTCCGATAACCGGCATTTTCGTTCGCTGGTAAAATGACGCTTTATATTGATGGGAGAAGGTTACGTGTGAAACATGGCACAGAAAAGAACACAGGAATACATTTCATACCGTTTAAAAATAATTCCTATTTGAAACATGTTACTCAAACTCATCATAATCTGTCAATTCAATACTGACAGGTACATGGGGAAATATAGCAAATAACACTGTTTTTATTAAATGACAACTTTATCTGTGACTAAAGTTCATTAAATCTCTACCAAATCCTGTGAAACTTAACAGAGTATAAGGAAACACGAAAGGTGTGATGAACAGACACAGCTATATGATTTAGAGTCCCAAGTACAGTTACTTTCTTTGATAATCAAATGAGTATTTTTTGTAAATTGGCATTGATGATAACTAGTTTTGTATGCGATGTTTAACTTGCATCATATATAAAACAAAGGAATCATCTCCAGTTATATATCAGATCGTGAATAATTTACTAAAATAATGTTAGAATATGCCTCATTAACATAATGGAAACCATCGGGACCTTGCCGTGAACAGGACATGAGTGGAGACAATCGAATACACCTACCACAGAATTACAGGACTTGTTAATAAAATCTAACAATCATAAAGTAAAAGCTTAATTTGCAAAATGTCCATCGATTGTCTCAAAATGAATCAGACTTCATTGTTCTTGCGTTTTCATACAAATTGCATTTTGTTTCCATTCTTTACTGTTCGATACTCTTGTCTCTCTGCTTCCAGACCTTCTGTTTACGACTAACATCACATACTACTTATGTCAATATAAGTAGCACACACCACAACCTGACCTACATATTCGAAAGATGAAAACTGAGTTATTTTGTTTCTCATATAATTCAGTATTAATATCTCATTTCTAATTAAAATACGTACAGCAAATTATAACTTCTTTCTTCACCCTCCCTTTTTTGTTTACCTTTTCATTGTTTTGTTCCTAGAACACATTAATCTTTCTTAATCAATGTGATGTGTCAAAAATACTAATATATTTTATATCCGACCCATGTGAGTCTATTCTGTTGATGATAATATTTGTCACCTTATAGTGCTGTTTTACATTTCGTTTTTATAACTACTCAATCTTACTGATAGAATGTGTATTGTAAGGGAGTTAGATTACAGTCAACGTTAAATCCACTATACTTTTTGCAATATATATTTTGCTAACTATACGAATAAATTTAATATTATATATATATATATATATATATATATATATATATATATATATATATGCTTAGTTGTCTAGTCTGAAAATAATCACATCGAGAAGATATTAGTAAGTAAATTATTATCAGAATGAGGGTTTATGGATATTGTAGTAATTTTTAATACTTGAATTCATGAGTCGATTAAAGTTAGACTAAAGTTAGAGAGGCAGTTACTCACTGAAGACAATATAGTGGATTGTTTGCAGCTAGACATTAACACCACTGGATGCCTATTGAGTGTGTAAGCGTTCACGCGCGAAACCGAAGGGCATGGGTTCGAGTCCCGCGTGAGGGATCGTGGATATGTACGGCTGAGTCTTATACTATGACGAAACGGACATCTGGTGCTTAAGTCGACTCATAAGTTCAACTAAATTACTACTTATTTTTAAATATCGATTTAAATTCGGTTAAGACCTGGACGTTGTTTCTAATTTGAGGAGAAAGAAGAAAACTGTCAAATTTATTTTACGTCCTCTGCCCCTATTCACTTCCCTTCGACTCTTTTGTTTTATACTACTTATTGATATTCAGCAAATGGTTGTATTAACTCCGCCTGTAGCTCTTCTAGAGTTACTGCCGGTCCCAAAACCTTGTAAACGAGGAATGTTGGACATGGGGTTAGCGACCCCATCCCGTAGAAAACTCTCTAAAAAACGCTAACCAGTAAAAATAATTCAAACCATTTTAACTCTGGGAGTTAGAAGGTCTTCATTTAGAAGAATTATGACGCCACATGGTGAAAGCCGAGTCCTCTCGGAAGCCACGAGGCCGATACCCTTTCTAACAACCAGAGCAACTATTTTTATAGGTACATGGAACGTCCGAACAATGTGGGAGACCGGGAAGGCCAGTCGAATAGCAACGGAAATGAGTAGACACAACTTGGCAGTACTGGGAATCAGCGAAACCCATTGAACCCAAGCTGGACAACAAAGGCTAAATACTGGAGAGATGCTACCATACTCCGGTCACGAAGAGGTAAATGCTCCACACACTCAGGGAGTTGCTCTGATGCTGTCCAATGTAGCACGAAATGCACTTGAAGGATGGGGATCTCACGGGTCCAGAATCCTCAAAGCATCATTCAAAACAAAGAGGGAGGGGATCACAATGAGTATTATCCAATGTTATGCACCCACCAATGATAGCAACGATAACATTAAAGATCATTTCTACGAGCGGCTGCAATCAATCATAGAGAAGTGTCCAAGAAAGGACCTCACCATTCTGATGGGAGATCTAAATGCCAAAGTCGTAATAGACAACACCGGATATGAAGATATCATGGGACGACATGAACTGGGAGAGAGAAACGGAAATGGGGAAAGATTTGCAAATCTGTGTGCACTGAACAAATTGGTCATAGGAGGCACAATATTTCCACACACACGTATACACAAAGCTACATGGATCTCACCGGACCACACCACAGATAACCAGATAGATCATATTTGCATCAACAAAAAGTTCCAAAGGACAATAGAAGATGGGAGAACCAGGAAAGGAGCTGACATAGATTCAGATCACCACCTACTTGTGGCCAATTTAAAACTGAAGCTAAAGAAGAACTGGACAATTGGATAAACAGAACCACAAAGGTTTAATACAGCCTTCCTTCCAGATACTAACAAACTCAATGAATTCAAGATAGCTCTCAACAACAGTTTCCAAGCCTTACAGGATCTACTGAAGTAAGAAGAAACTACTATGGAGGACAACTGGAAATATATCAAAAAGCACTAACTTCAACGCTTCAAGAGGTTCTGGGCCTGAAGAAGCATCATCATAAGGATTGGATCTCTATAGAAACACTGAACAAGATCAAAGAAAGGAAAAACAAGAAGACAGCAATTAACAACAGCCGAACACGAGCAGAGAAAGTCCAAGCACAAGCTGAGTACATAGAAGCAAACAAGCAAGTGAAATAGAGCATTAGAGCCGAAAAGAAGAAATACGTGGAAGAACTAGCAACGACGGCAGAAAAAGCTGCTAGAGAAGGAAATATGAAACAGCTTCACGATACAAAGAAGAAACTAGCCGGGAAATACAGTAAACCAGAGAGGCCGGTCAAAGACAAAGAAGGCAAGCCAATCACCGAAATTCAACAACAGTGGGACAGATGGGTAGAGTACTTCGAGGAACTCCTGAATAGGCCGGCTCCAATGAATCCACCGAACATCGAAGCAGCACACACAGATCGTCCTTTAGATGTCAATCCACCAACGAAGGAAGAAATCGAAATGGCCACCAGACAAATCAATAGCGGGAAAGCAGCAGGACCCGACAACATACCAGCTGAAGCACTGAAATCAGACATCGAAGTAACTACAAACATGCTTCACCTTCTATTCAAGGAGATTTGGGAGGAGGAACAAGTGCCGATGGACTGGAAAGAAGGACACCTCATCAAGATGTCGAAGAAAGGTGATCTGAGCAAATGTGAAAACTACAGAGGCATTACACTACTGTCAATACCAGGGAAAGTCTTTAACAGAGTGTTGCTGAACCGAATAAAAGACGCAGTAGACGCCCAACTTCGAGATCAACAAGCTGGATTTCGTAAGGACCGGTCGTACACGGACCAAATTGTGACACTACGGATCATCGTAGAACAATCAGTTGAGTGGAACTCATCACTATGCATCAACTTCATTGATTATGAAAAGGCATTTGACAATGTAGATAGGAGAACGTTATGGAAAATTCTTCGACACTACGGAGTTCCCGAGAAGATTGTCAATATTATCCGGAACTCATACGACTGACTACAGTGCAAAGTAGTGCATGGAGGACAGCTGACAGATGCATTCCAAGTAAGGACCGGAGTCAGACAAGGCTGTCTACTCTCTCCATTCCTCTTTCTTCTGGTGGTCGACTGGATTATGAAGACCTCGATAGCTGAGGGAAAACACGGCATACAATGGATAGGTGTCATTACCAAGGTTTGATTTGATAATTTCGAATAAATTGAGCATTGGGTTGATTGTTATAAATAAAAATAATATATTTGTAATATCCCAATGAGTAGAAAATCCAATTTTCTACTCATTGGGATATTACAAATATATTATTTTTATTTATACAATGGGTAGCTCAGAACCAATTAGACGATTTGGACTTCGCAGATGACCTAGCCCTCCTATCGCATACACACGAACAAATGGAGATAAAGACAGCCAGTGTAGCAGCAGTCTCTGCATCAGTAAGCCGCGAACTACACAAGGGGAAAACCAAGGTCCTCAAATACAACACGGAGAACAGCAATTCAATCACTCTTGATGGCGAAACTCTGGAAGATGTAGAATCCTTCACATACCTGGGAAGCATCATCGATGAACAAGGAGGTTCAGATGCAGACGTAAAGGTGAGGATCGGTAAAACAAGGGCCGCATTCCTACAATTGAAGAACATTTGGAATTCAAAACAACTTCCAACCAATATCAAAGTCACAATCTTTAATACGAACGTCAAGGCAGTTCTACTGTACGGAGCTGAAACTTGGAGAACTACAACAACCACCATCAAGAAGGTACAAGTATTTATAAATGGTTGTCTACACAAGATACTCAACATTCATTGACCGAATACAATCAGTAACAGCGTACTATGGGAGAGAACAAACCAACTTCCAGCTGAAGAGGAAATTAGGAAAAGACGATAGAAATGGATAGGACATACATTACGCAAATCATCAAACGGCATCACGAGGCAAGCCCTAACTTGGAATCCTGAGGGGAAGCGGGAAAGAGGAAGACCAAAGAACACATTACGTCGGATAATAGAAGCAGATATGAAAACGATGAATAACAACTGGAAAGAGTTGGAAAGGATTGCTTGGGACAGGGTTGGATGGAGAATGCTGGTGAGCGGCCTATGCTCCTTCACGAGGAGTAACAAGCGTAAGTAAGTAAATATTTGTATTCCAAGAAATTTCTACGCGCATGTTTTAACGAAAGTTTGTCCTGTAATATTCTAAAATGTTTACATATACTCATAATATTTATTGTATTTATCATTACAATTACTTTATCTCAACCATTGAAGCAGTTATTTTCAACTTTGTGCAATCATTTAACATTTGTTTAAAAGCAACCGTTCCCATACTGTTTGCTCTTAGTCCGATTTTTGCTTGTTGATAAACCGTTATCAAGTTTAGACACAGTCAGCGGCTGCCATTTTTGTACCATCGGAGCCTTTTTATTTCAGAAAAAAGAACGCGGTGAACGCCACAGACACCTCATAAGTCGAGGTTTGCAACTAGTTTTTGCACATTATTCAATAAAGAACCGCTTAGACAAATCATTGCTTTGTGGACTTCGATTTTTCGGATATATCAGTTGGGTGATTTGGGCGCTTGGATAGACGTAACAATAACAGTTGAAGTGACCCTTGTGTAGGCGAATGGAGAAAGAACTGAAGTTAAAGTGGCATAGGATATGTAAGATTTGGCTAAAATACTGTTCGAATCTTCTTTAATAAATCAGTCACAAAGCCAATAAAACCAGAAGTTGATAACAATGGTATATGCTGATGTATTTGAATTATAAACAGAGGTGTCGTAGTGCTTAATAGTCAAGCTAGCTAATTATTGAAGGAGTTCTGTTGCACTGTGTATTCAAGCATGGTCGGTTAACAAAGTTCAACAGAACACCTTCAACTAATCGTTTTTCCAGTAAAACTAATATGATCGGCATCAATATTGAGGACATGCAAAGCTATTTATTTTGAAGAATTTTGCACTCTTCGTTCAGATTTATCTTTATCTCGATGGTGATATTCACAATGAGACTCGAACCAAGTACCCTTCTCTTTGAAACTATTATAAAAAATAGTCCTCGAATACAGAACAGTCCCACGTAAAAGCGTTTAACATTTGAGCAACTGAGTTGGCATCCAACGGTATTAATTCCGGCTCAGTGGTCTGGAGGTCAAATGTTCACACGTGAAATTGAAGGTCCTTGTTTTTAGCATTGCATGAGAGGTCAAGCATGCGTATTTCTGAGGAGTCCCATACTTCGATAAAACAACCGTCCAATATTCCCAGGTTTTCAAATGTGATCTAACATCAGTCGATTCATGATTTCAGTGAAATTCAACAATCTCCACAACCCCTTACTGACAATAAATTTACTGTTTTATCGTTATTTTGTTATTTTTTTTATTGTTCGTATTTATTGTAGCAACAAGTAGGTTATTCATCTCCGTGAGTGTGTGTATGTACTTAGATAATAATCACTTTCATACTTTAGTATTATTTATTCAGTTGATCGATAGAACATGTATCCAAAAGTCAACATATAAAGTATAAAACACACCGTTTTACCAGTTTTGCTAACAGTTATTTATGATTGATTCACTTATATGAATAGTTTAATTCCAATGGAAGTTTGTCAAAACATTACCATTAGAAATATAGTCATGGAATTGATGTGTTATTCACACTAAGGTTAAGATTACAAGAAAGAAAAATAGTTACGGAAAAAAAATTTTTCTCTTCAGTGAAACGCTTAAGCTAGTTTTTTCTAGTGATTATTGAACAAAAAAGTATTTTTTTTAAAAGCATATAAGAACTATTTTACTTTGTTTTCTATGTAGAGGTGAATGAATGATGCTCATTAAAATTGTCTGTACACCAAAGATGAGCTGAATTTTTATAAATAATAAGTAAGGAATAAGTTACCGAAGACCATGAAATGGAAAGTAATACATGTTTTTTTAGATTGACTGTAGCAGTTGTTCCGTTGATTTCATTCCTTTAAAATATAACAGTAAGATAAAATTAGCATATTGTTTTCTTGCAAAATATCAAAATTATATCTAAATCTAAAGTTTGTTGACTAGAAAATGTTAAGATGGCTGTGAAAGGTACAACGAAGACTCCAAATGCTCTAAAGGAGCCGAAGAAACTCTGTCTAATCTAAACCTGACAGAACCTTCTAGAATATCAGTGTGGCAATTGTGTAACTTTGCTTCTTGCTGATGATGTTATAGCTGATACCAGAAACTATAAATACTCCTATTTTTCTGTGTATTTTTTATTCTTATTCGATAATCACTTCCCTTGTTTTTTCCGTCTTTCGATTTGCGACTGTGTGGTTCTACACGTTCGAGTGCCGATAGTTGTTTACAGTATTCTGCCGTAATAAAGTAGAGGATGCAACAAAAAAAATAACATTGAATCGTATATATAATTTAGTCAATATGAGACAAGTGAATTAGTTAGAACTGTAACCACATTTTTTTCATGAAATCCATAATATTACCAAACTGTTGTCATAAATGTCTTATGTTGTTGCTATTATCACCAATAGAAGCTTCACTGAGTTCATCTTCAAAGGTACTGTAACTTTATGTATTTTTTTAAAATGAAGGTAAACGAATTATTACGTCTGGCTCCATGTGGATGTAGTAGAAGATTCAATAGAGAGAAGTTTCTAAATATCCAAACCTTAGTTCATCAGTATGGTCGTGCTCCAAAACTTCTTGACAGTTTTAGTATTAGTATATTTACCATTAATCACGTTGAAGTAATGGATAATATTTGTGATATATAAATATATAAATAAATGAAGACCTTCTAACTCCCAGGGCAGAGTTAAAATGGTTTGGATTATTTTTTCTGGTAAGCGTTTTTTTGGCGAGTTAGTTTTCTACGGGATAGGGACGCTAACCCCATGCCCAACCCTCCTCCTTTACCCGGGCTTGGGACCGGCAGCAACCCTATAAGAGCTACAGGCGGAATTGGATAATATTTGTAGCTCTCAAGAAAACTTTAGGGGTCTAGTATATTCTGAACTGGATGATTTGACTATGAATCTTTAATTGTTCTTCCAAACAGCATCATTGATCTAAATTCCAAACGTAATTATGCCACTGGAATTTCTCCAACTGACGGTGATTCCTACTTTTGAATGTATCAATAGGTGATGGAACTACATGTTTTGGTGTAAAATTTCACTTATTCACAGCTAGAAGATAAAAGTAAAACTTTGAAATTGGTTTTGGGAAATTCTTTTAACACCCCCTCACATGATCAGTTCTAAATAGAAGAGGAAGAAAATTTACCACTCACTATACTGTAAATTTACATTACATCACATTTTAACCAACGATAAGATGGTAGGACTAGGCTAACACACATGAACTTTTCTTCAAAGCACAAGTCAGAGAGTATAGAATGTATTCCATGATTCTGATCTAATGACCGAGTTGTAAATAAAATCTCATTGTAAAAAGACGTTATCCATCTATGATTTCGTACCACTGGTAAAAACAAAATAAGCATTAGGGATTTACAGTCCTAAAAACGTGAGCTATTTCAGGTACAATGAGTTGCAAAATATATTCTTCATAGTAACTGAGCACGAAATGCATGACGTGCGTTAAGACGCATAAGACAGAAAAATTTTCAAACTTTTACAAGGGGTAAGAAGAGTCAAGAAAATAGTCTTCAGTAATAAGGATAGGAGGTCTATCGACCTATATTAATCCTTGAAGTTCGTAATACTGTGAAGGTCCGACCTCGTTTTGAATATATTAACAGGTGCTGATATTACGTGTTCCGGTAGAAAATTCTAGTAATTCACTACTCGGTGCGAGAAACGAAACTCCAGACGTAAACGATTTGATCTCGGTTTTTGAACTTTCTTCGAATGTCCTCTCAAATGATCAGTCCTAGATAGAAGTAAAAGATAAGACATGTTAATACCAAGGTCATCGTTCAGTATACGATAAGTCAATATTAGATCATCCCGTAATCTACGGTAAGATAACGGAAATAAGTTGAGGTGTCTCAGTCTGTCTTCATAAGATAGGTCAGATAGACCTTGTACCATCTTAGTACCTCGTCGTTGGACTCTTCCTAGCATCTCTGCTTCATACTTGAAACAAGGACTTGCTACTTGAATCCCTTATTCTAAATGTGGTCGCACATAAATCGGGTATAATAATCTAAACATTCCATCGTCTAAATATTGGAAAGACCTACGAATAAACCATAATACCCTATAGCCTTTCGCAGCAGCAGTCTTACAGTGACTAGTGATTTTGAGATTACTGCTTAATATGACTCCTAGATCTTTATAGTTTCTTACTTTGGGTAGCACGAATCCACATATTGTGTAGTGATACGATTCATCATAGTTATTTGTTTGCATCACTACACTCTTATTAGGATTTACTTCTAGTGACCACCTGTCCAACCATGTCACCAATGAGCTAAGATCATTCTCTAATACTATCCTGACATACTGTGTATGGGTCTCCAGATTTTTATGTCATCAGCGAAGAGTAGAACGGATGACTTTGCTATAGTTGGTAATTCATTTACATAAAGTAAAAAGAGAAAAGGACCGAGGATTGTACCTTGGGGAACTCCACTTTTTACAGTTACCCACGAGGAGAGAGCCCCATTTACCCTTACCCTTTATCTCCTGTCATGGAGAAAGTTACTTACCCAATCTACGACTGTATAATGGATTCCAAAACGTTCCAGTTTGAATTTAGGACCAGAGTGGGAAACTTTATCGAAGGCCTTACTTAGATCTATGAAGATCACATCCACAGGAATATTCCGATCTTTTGCAGCAGCCCAATGTTCTCTTGCAATGAGATTTGTCAAGCATGATAGGCCTCTCCGAAAACCATGTTGTTCCCTGGAAAAAAGATTATACCCTTCAACATAGTTTATAACAGATATCCGAATGATTTTTTCCATCAATTTTACAACTGCAGTAGTTAAGCTAACATGCCTATAGTTATTAACTAAATCCCTACTCCCAGCCTTATACATCGGACTTATTATAGAGTCTTTCCAGTCTCTGGGAAGTCTGGACTGCCTTAGAGACATGTCAAACAGTATCGCTAATGGTTCAGCAATTACATCTGATATGGCTTTCATAATCCTAGGATGAATATCATCAGGACCACTGGACTTATCTGGTTTGAGATGCTGAAGTAGCCTTAAAACAGTACCTTTCTCAATGACTACATGGTTCATCAGCGAGTCACCGCGATCACAATGAATCGTTGGTCGTTTCTCATTACCGATAGAGAACACTTTACTGAAATATTCCGATGAAGCTTCAGCTTTTCCGGTATCATTTTCTGTCAAGATTACCGGATTTTCTTGTATCAAAAGTGATGGAACTTCATCGCAGCAAGTTTTTCAAACTTAGCCAGACCTTGATTGATTGAACATATGACATGGGTAATACAAAGAGGAGCAAAAAGTGATAGAAAAAATGGGAAAACGAACTGAAAGTTTGAATAATAATACAAATTTTTGTGTTTCTCAGATTATCGCCATAGAACATGGAAAACAAGCTCTGAAAATGATAGAGAATACTATGAACTACTGTATCTCAGTAAGTAGCATACCGTATTTTGAAAAAAGTGGCAAACACGAAAAATCAGAAGATATATACCCAACGTTGTCACGTCGACTATGTTGCAGGCCGGAATAACAGTCATGTTTACGTTCATGTACCCAGTGGATTTGTCATATCAGACTGAATTTTTATTTTTTTTAAATAGATTTCACTGTGAATTTTGCTATGATTGTAATACTGTTCACCATGTCAGAATGAGTTACATCGGAAACGTGCACTGCTTGTTGTGATGATATTTCAGATTTTAGAAAACATACTTATGGTCGTGGTTGTTCTGAAATAGACCTTCAGTGAATAATGTTACTGCTAAAAGGTTTGAATCTAAGTTTAGTTCCAGTAGTTGTGTTATAAACTATGTATTGGTGTCTAAATGACCTAATTCGCCCAACTCATCTAATAATGTTATTTGGTATATTTTCAGTTACGAACCTTCTGCAAAAAGTCGATAGCATCTTTGGCTTGACCATAGGTTTTCAGGTGCCTATGTCTCATTACCCTTTCGAATATATCACTGTAATCTACAACTACTGGAAACTCACTGTCTGTTGGACTCATTGGCGGGAGCGGGTTATCCACAATACTTTAGAGAATAACGAACCGGAGATCGCCTTCCTTCATAGGCCTCTATAACATTAGAAGGAAAACCCAGGGAAGAATATGCGAGCAGATAGAAGATCCTAAATGGTAATAACATTGACTTGAGCAAAAAACAGTGATGGTATCTGGTATCTACAAGAAAATACTCAAAAGAGAATGTAATGTTATTTCGTCATACAAACCACGTAAGCATGCCGTAACCAAAACGCTTTACTGAATAGTGGTAGCAAAAACCGAGGAAACACAGTAGTAGTTAGTGCTACGTCAAGCCCAAAGAGGTTATTCTAGCTTCTGGACAAACCAATTTATTCATTCCTCTTGAGTCATATTTTGACCTTGTAAGCGTATGGTGTATATTGCTTGCCCTACTCATCACATGTCTGTAGCTTATTTTTATTTGACTGTAAATACGATCCACGCTTAGCTAAATTGAATTGGTTCACATGCCTTCTCCGATCCGTTTCGCTTCACACTTTCCTTTTTGTTTTGCCGCTTTTTATTCTGAACGAACGGGATTTCGGTTTATTTTTAGTCATAACCAAGCATAAAGTGTAAACTATTCAGCAGTGAACATTTTTAACATTGTATTTCCTGCTTACTAAGCATACCTCAGAATATCTTTTTGTTGTTTGAGACAAGGATTTGATGCTTAACCTCTAGTACAATACTGTCCACCGAACATAATTCGAGTTTCAGAAAATATCGACAGTGCTAAGCATTATTCCTACTTGAAATAATCAGTTCACATGTTTATAAAGTACAGTCAGGAATTCGGAAAGAGGAGCTGGCTTAAAAATATACAAAACGACTAGTCTATTTGAAGTAAAAGCTTTTGAATAGCAAAAGTAACTCATAATATCATTAAAGAACTAAAAACGATTTAGTAAGGAAAATTACCTCAACAATATCATCAACCCAAGCTGTACATTCATACCCATAATTAACTAACAAATAAAGTAGCCTTGAAAAATAGAAGAATGAAATAAGCGTCAACAAAGAGTTGTGTGACAATCAAAGATTTAAAGAATAATAATTAGATAAAATTAGATATGCGAAAAATAAATGTCGACTTGACGGTTATGAAGAAGGTGAAGAACAAGTTGAAGACGTGGAAGTAATAATGATAATAATGATAAAAATAATAATAATAGTAATAATAATAATAACAATAATAATACAACACTGAGAGACTATAAACGCTCTTGATTTGGATGAAAATGTTTCTGTTTAAGCAATTCTATTGTTGCAGTTTGTGTAAGGTCTGGTGTCTGGGTGTGGAGCACTGGATGACATTTATTGCAATCCTTTTCTTCTTTGTTCCTAAGGTCAGTCAATCATATGCAGCATAAAAATGTTGACACACGTGTGCATCGGTTTAATTCGTTACAGCATATTAGCAGTCACATAAATTACTATGGCAAATCCAAGAGTATTAGTAGTTACAGTATCAGAAAAGATTGTGTGCATAAGAAGATAAGTTTAGAATGGCATGGGTATCATTTGTGAAGTTGATCATTTTCTTCAAGTTGGAAATTATGCCGATTTGGAAGGGAAACAGGTGCAAATCAAGCATTTTCGATTACCCAGTTGATATGAAATCATAGCATTACCTTTTATAGAAGTTTGTGTTTCGACCTTCGCATCAAAATTGGACAGTTCGATGTGAATGTCCCCACTTCTCGACTGGTCACTGGAGCTGAGCTCTATTTCTCGTTCCTCACCATCATTAATGTAGCAGCATTCAAATCCGAGATAATTATATGTCGATTTCGGCTACACGATCTAATGTTCCTACAGAGGTGTTCGTTATAATTTTGGACAAATGTCAGCTAAATTATGTTGAGATTTGAGTCCACTTTCACCGGTGACCATGTTTCGTAACTCAGTTCACAGGATCCATGTAATATCGGCATCTTGCCATCGGTCAATATTCTTGCTCAATTGAATGTAATTGACGTCAGTCAGAATAGAAATCGTTCGAAAATAACGACGGACCGACTGATACTAAGAAGTGCGGTTTTAATTCAGTGAAGATCTTCACCATCAACAACTGTGTGATTGTTTCAAATGTGTCGTATAAACCAAGCATTGGTAAAGTCTAACTGTAGAATCACAAATCAGCTTTTCACTTCATATCCACTAAGCTTACTGCGTACAAGTGAATATACACCTCTTAAATAAGGTTTACTATAAGCTGTTGGAGAGGAACTATTTGCAAAATGTACAGTGTGATTACTGATGGTTTACATAGATAATTCTCTCCACCTTATTGTCTTGTTATTTGTATCATTTATCAAACGATAATCTCTTATTACTCAGACGATGTATGTTGCAATCCATATTTACAATATGTATTTACTGCAACTTAAATGAATGGAAGTATTTATATCCTCAAAATAAGAAAAGTGAACTATCAAGTATAAATCAACAGATTTATATTCATGATGAATGTATTCTGAATTGCATTCGACAAAACTTTGTCAGTGTTAATCTCTGTTTTTGCAAAAATTACTGAGTGTATGGAAGCAAATCGGACATTAACATAATGATGTATTACAGCTTTACTCATGGTTTATCACCACTCAATAAAATAATTCTCATTTGTTTAGACTACATGATCAGAGATTTAATTTTGGAATGATGATGTATTAATCTGCATGTAGTTCATTAAATCCATCCATCCTAAGTACAAGTCTTCTCTATCAGTAAATATTGTAAATTATTCCAAAAGCAAAGTCTCAAATAAACCTTGGGAATAGAAAAGGTACTTAATCTACATCACTTTTTCTAAAACCACTTTTAGAGATGCATTCAAGGATTACAATCAACGACCTAGAGATTGAGACCGGCAGAAGCCCCAGAAGGGTTCTTGTTCTTGTTACTAACGTTGGTGGGCCAGCATCGATTGGGAGGTCCGTGGTTTCTGCTTCAATGTTGAGTGGGACTGGTCGATTCGAGAGTTCTTTGAAGTGTTCTACCCACCTGTCTCGCTGTTCTTCAATGTTGGTGATTACTTTGCCTTCCTTGATTTTCACTGATCGTTCCGGTTTGTGATAATTTCCAGCGAGCTCCTTTGTTGTGTCATACAATTCTCATATTTCCTTCTCTTGTAGCCTTTTCAGCCGTCATTGCTAGATCTTCCACATATTTACATTTGTTGGCTCTGGTGCTCTTCTCCACTTGCTCGTATACTTCTGTGTATTCAGCTTGTGCCTTGGCTTTCTCCGCTCTTGCTCGGCTGATATTGATTGCTGCCTTCTTGTTCCTTATTTCTTGAATCTTATCCAATGTATCAACAGTGATCCATTCCTCGTTGCCCAGAACCTCATGACATGTTGAAGTGATTGCCTCCCAGTTGCTCTCCATAGTAGTTCCCTCTCCATTGAGCAGCCCGTGAAATGCCTGGAACCTATTGCTTAGGGCTATCTTGAATATGCTGAGTCTGTCAGTATCCCAAAAGAAAGGCCGTACTAAACTTTTGTGATGTTGTCCGCCCCGTTGTTCAGTTTCAGCTTCATCTTGGTGACCAGAAAGTGACGATCTGAGGCTATATTAGCTCCTCTCTTGGTTCTTGGCATTTAGGTCTCCCATCAAAATGGGCATTTCTCAACGATTGACTGCTGCCTATCCTAGAATTGATCTTTAACGTCTTCATTGTGATCGTTGGTAGGCGCATAGCATTGGATGACGTTCAATTTAATGCCCTCTTTCTTTGTTTTGGAGGCTTTGATGCTCCTGGATCCATGATATTCCCATCCTGTAAGTGCTTCTTGCGCTTGTTTGGATAACATCAGTGCAACTTCTTGTGCAAGTGGAGCATTTTATTTTTCATGACCTGAGTATATCAGCAGCTCTCCATAATCTAGTCTTTGTTGTCCAACATGCGTCCAACGTGTTTCACTGATTCCAAGCAGCTCCATGTTGTATCTTTTCATCTCTGCAGCAACTTGGATGACTTACGTGGTCTCGCACCTTGTACGAACAATACATGTACTTAAATTAATGATTGCTTCGGATGTCAGGACATCAGCCTACTGACTTCCGGAGGAATTCGGCAGTCATGAAGGGACGTCAGAACTCTTCTAAATGAAGACCTCCTAACTCCCAGGGTAGAGCTTAAATAATTTGCATTATTTCTTCTGGTTAGCTTTTAGTTTTCTACAAGATGAGGACGCTATCCCATGGACAGCCCTCCCCCTCATCCGGGATTGAGACCGGCAGAAGCCCCAGAGAGGGTTCTTGTTTTTGTTACTAACGTCGAATCGATTTTCACCCAAGGAGCTAGCTGTATAAATCCCGATCCTAAGGTAACTCGACTACAGCTATCAGTTGAACGATGTGTTGTATTACGCCTGGACGTTAATCCATACGATAAACACAGAACATCAACGCTTCTCCAACCCCACAGACAAGTCAGTTAGAAATCAGAATGAACACAGGATTTCGCTTCGTTAGGTTTATACTAATTCGCGTATATCAACATATATCACTGTTTGAATGGAAATAAAACCATAGAGCACGTAATGAGCGAGTCGTCGCTATCCTTCCGATAATCTCATGATACTCACGAGCAAGTTTGACCTTTCACACATATAAAATTCGTGTCCATATTAATCCAATTGACCATATCGTCCATTTTGGGTGGAATTAGTCAGCTTGCCTGCATTTACTTCCTTATTTTACACATTGTTTGTTTGAACTATATACAACTAAGGCATAAGCCTACTTACTGAATTGGGTGGTATGCTAATTTCCCAACTCAGTTCAAATATTTACCCTCTCGGTCTCTCAATACATTTGTTTGACACACGTGTAGAGCAAATGAAATGTCACTGGACCCTTACCAAATCATCCGGCGGTCGTGTTACTAAATGCTTAAAAATTCAACGATCCTCCTCAAGTCCAGAGACTGATAACACCTATCACTTGATTACACACAATGGACTGGCCAATGCGGCGATGGTCGCACTTTATTTTTCTACCTACTCTTTCTAATACACTCCTCTAATAACGTCCTTTGCGTTACACGGTCTTCAGAGCAGCCATAGTGCCGTGGTACGATGAAACCGCAATCCACGTTAAGTGCAACTTCGAAGTTACCCGTTTCGTCACACTACTCCCTCCTTACTCCAGTACGCACCCAGTCATTCAGCTCAGATCATCTATGTTAGTGATCTACATGATATTCCCAACATTTCGCATCTGACTTCCAATCCCGCGTTGTGAATACCTGATAAGTCCTAGATTATGTAGAAGATTAATCCGTGATACATATGTAGGGAACTAACATATTATTGAGTCAGATGGGCTATCGAAATTGGTGAGCCTAATGCGGTTGTTATCACCTTTTATAAAGAATTGTGATATGAACTCAAGCTGATGTATTTCGCGCGGACCCTATTTATCATGAATCTTTACAGAAGCCTCCAATAACAATTCGCAGGCAGTAAGTACCGTCAAGCTATTTTCTAAAATCTACTGAGTGTTTCACATCTAAGTATAACGACAATAGTCGCCGTTTGCATGCAGTGTAGTGTTTGGGAGCGGTCAGTGCTACCAATTTTTTATTCTCTTCGTTTAGTACGGCTAAATGCGTCTGGTCAGTCATAACTGCTAGTACTGCTTATGTGTTTAGCTTGTCCTTTATAGCTTCGAATAACTGCTTGATTCCAGGTGAAGGACGAAGTGTTCGTGATCAGTTTTGTAAGTAACCCATCAATGCTGTAGAATAGTCAAGTTGGGGACGACTCCCAAGAAACCATGTAGCTTTCGGACAGGTCAAACAGCAAGTAGTCGTCGGTACTCTGTACGTCATCTAGGTTCTTTAGTAACTTACATAAAGACCGATGGACCGTCCTAAACTCACTTACTAATTCATGGGAAATCTGTACTCATTCAATCATTCAGTGCTCCAGGTAAGTTAGATGTTGCTTCGGTTTTGCTGGCTACAAGTAGGTTATTTACGTCAACTACTCAGCTATTTACAATCTGACAAACGTTTCCAACACTTGGTGTTAACAAACCAAGTTAGCACAGCCAGATAAAATTATCGAGAAAAACCCCAGAGTAGAAGGGGTAGTAACAGTTTCAGTATTAAGCAAGAAACAGAATAAAGTGATACAGAGAACTCGGGTTCGAAGTAAATATAGAGAGCAAATGTACCTGTGCCACCAGGAACGATCTTAAGTCCATTAATGTAAGCACCTGTCAGTAACCTCAGAGCCCAAAAGATAATCAGAAATCGACCGAATTAGGACTTACTACCGTACGGCTATTCATCGTGGCACTTAATCCCAGACATACGCTCGCCAGTCCACAATAACTTGCCGTTGAAACGTCAAATAAACGAAGGATGCATCTCGCTGGCTACCCGTTTTGGCTAGGTGATGTATGAAGCCACTCCTTAAAGACAGAAGTTTGTGACTGTATATCTTAAAACTTAAAATCCGACCACTAAATTGTAACAGTCGGCTTTTGGTAAAAGTTATGGACATCTTTACCTGGATTAAACACACAGGAGTGTTTGAAATTGATAAAGGCATTTTATGGGTCTATTAACGTTAAGGGGCCAGTTTACGCAACCACACCAGAGTGAACTGATACTGAACTAGTCAGAATACGGAAACTTTTCAGTACCAAGTTCCTAAAAGAACATTCTAAAATTCAGTCTACTGTCCGAATCCATTATCCGGTTGCAAACATTGCCTTCCGATATGAAGACATTGCGTTGCAACTACATATCTTATACGTTGTGGTACCGTTGTATAAACTAGAATTGTCACAAGTAACACGCGACATAACTAGCGAGATATCCGAATTTAGTGAAATTGTGAGGAATTTACCTTCAAACCGTTATGGAGATCATTTACCAAGTGGTACAATGACAAGCCCAGATAACTGATATTTGTCGAAATGAACTATGAGAACAACTCATGTGCCTGATCATTTTGTGGAATTCTAACATCATGGAACTGCGGTACTCGATTTTCCATACCAACTCCTGAGTAATTTACACCATAGCACCGTAACTTTCACCAATACGTACAAAATAACGGTAAACAATCAGAAAATTGACATGATCTTGTACGACACGAGGTTTATAATAAATATTACATAACGGAGTTTAGCTGTCATTTTCAACATCTCCCTCAGCTGTTTGGTCACTGGCCCACAACTAATTAGTCATATTAGAAAAACTAATAGAAATCTTACCGTCAAATTGTCTCTTAGGAGCTGCATAATTAGTGTGCTGTCTTTGTAGGAATCATCTTGAAGCTGATCTAGTTCTGCTATTGCTGAATCGAAAGCGCATTTAGCTAACTGGCACGCTTGAGGAGAATTATTTTGTATTTCGTAATAAAACACAGAGAAGTTGAGAGCTAAACCAAGACGGATAGGATGAGTGGTGGGCAACTTATTGGCAGCCTCAGTAGCTTTCGTGTAAGCATCGAGTGATCTTTGGACCACTTCAGCTCGAGTCTTATCACTGGCAACTTCAGCAAGATACCGATTGTAGTCACCTTGCATTTTCAGAAAGAAAACTTTGCTTTCGTCATTACTTTCCTGTACAAGCAGATAATCTTTGAGCAGAGCCTAAAAACATCCTTAATGCTTCACGTCCAACTTACTAAAACCTGATCACAGATTGCATTCAACTCCTTTTCTATTTTAATACGGTACTCTTCTGCTATTTGACTCTTAACATGGTCATTTGCTGCTTTCGTTTCGCTTCCAGATATCACTCTCCATGCTGATCTTCTAGCACCCACAACATTTTTATATGCCACCGACAGTAAATTCCGTTCTTCGTTCCCTAAATTCCCCGAAGCCTCGGTATACCGCTTCATAGCTGCCGCCATGTCATCATATCGTTCAGCCTGCTCAGCAAGTTTGGCGATATGAACCAAATCAGTGTTAGATAAGTCCTTGCACTCTGAAACCCACGACGTAGTCATGACACTACGACAGCTGGATTACGATAACCGGTCAAACTGGCGCGTAAACTTAACTAATATATAGATTGGCTGTAAAACTAGTTCCACTCCTCAAAGTCAAATCCCAAACTAATGACCAAAGATTTTATTACTAATTATTTTTGCTTTTAGTCATCTTACAGAATTTTTAACAGTTTTGGTGAAATTCTGTTTTATTTCGAGGTTATTATTTATTTGTCGACATAAACAATATTTGATCATAAATTTATCGATCCTTCTCGGTATGATCAAATTAAGTTCTGGCTTTTGATTTTCTCTCTCTATCTTTGGTCAACTCTCCATCATCTAGCCAGCTGACCAACTAACCACATATCCTGCTCTTAACCAAACACAAGCCTTTACTATCTCTCTTATGCGTAGAATGGCACTACCAGCAATACACGGTTCCCTAAACTTCATTGATGTCTATAAATGTATTAAAGTATTCGGTACATTTTATCATGACTATTCCTTCAGCTGTGTATTTAGCCCAGATGTCATTAAAAATCTCATTACACAAATGACTGTACAACAGGTACATTTCTCAATTTGCGTCAAGTTACCTGGTTCAATTTCTTGTTACTTTTCAGTACTCATATATCTGTAGCAAATTTCTTTCTGTGTAGGTTAATTTTAAGAAAATAACAACGAACAGTGAGTATATTTTCACAGAGTGTATGAGTCAATGGAGATAAAATGAATTCCGTATAATAAAGTGCATGTTATGCCTTGAGGAACTCATAATGATCCAGATCCTGCTGCTGTGTTATTTGGTGTTAACGATTCCAACATTTTCATAAAATACCTTGTAAGGCCAGTGAAGTGTCACTGAGTCCTAGCCAAATCATTCGGCAATTGGGTCACTGAATTTCGAACAGTCCATCGAACTCCGTGATTTTCAAGGACACACATCACCTCGGCCGTTGCTGTTACATTGACGTGATGGCCGGGCTTGCCTGTCGTGATGAAACAATCAAGCTATACTGGCTGAAACGATCGTTCGTCAAAGTCCTACCATGCCAGACAGGTTGACTGAAGAACGGTAAGACTAAAAGCGGCAAACCTAGAGTCCGAGAGTGAAGCTGTACTGCTGATTTTACAGAGTTGTGACCGCAGTAAGACGTTTCCTTCAGATAACAAGCACAACAGTGATGCTGCCTTCCCGCAAGGAAGGGTGGGGTTAGAAAAGGTCGACTCTAAAAATGCACACCACACCTTATCCCACAGATTTCGGTCCCCGGTGGTAAGGACTCAACAAGTACGGAGGTAGCACGAAAACTACTCACAAAAAGGTCGTATATTACCGGCCTGAAGCAGTTGTCCCTCGGGTACTGCGGTCATGCTCTGAGGTCACCAAGACCACCTCTAACCCGATTTCCTTTTCAGGTACCTCCAGAAGAAACCTTCCACGGTGTTGGCAACCGGGGAGTGATAACCGTTCTTATACCTCTAACAGCGCTCAAGACCAAAGTATTCAAAATCAATGTCCTTCTTGACCCACTATTATTCCTCCTTATTCGACATTCAACTCTAAACTTCCTCTTTTAGGCCATTCATCAGGCGTTACCATGGCCAAAGATTCTAGTGCGCGAAACGCTGCCCGAGGTCTACTGAAACCTCGCTACAAACTACACATTGAAACAACCTACGTACGCATCCTATGTTGCGTCGGCCAGCAGGCTTCCTTCGCTAAAACCATAGAATCTTGTACCATTGATGTATGCTATGTCTACGAATCGCGCATACAGGATCCTTGTGTGGTAATTCACTTGACCTCACCTCGCAAAAACGGAGAGCTGACGAGATATACCCCTCTTGTATATTTCGACCCGATGGCTAGTTCTCGTGGAATGGTGGTGTAGGCATAGCTCGAAGTACGATGGTACAACAAGCCCTATTATAATGGATTTCTATTAACAGTCACCTTTGTGCTGTTCGGCTAAACGGTTCCGCAAGAACTCGGAAGGATAGGGAGACACGTCGTTGCCTTTTCGTTGTTTCTGCCTACGCTCCCACTGACTGCGACCCGGATGAAGTAAAAGATAACTTTCACAGAAAGCTTTCTGAACCTGTTCATAAAGCTAAACGCTTAGATATAGTACTCGTAGCATGTGACTTTATTGCCCATGTAGGTATCTTGAACCAAACAGAAAGACATTTAGGTGGGTATTTTATTATTACGGCTCAGAGGACAGATAATGATGGCCGTCTGTTGCAACTGTGCCCAGACAATCGTTTATTTTTAGCAAACACAAATTTTAAGCATAAGGAGAGATATCGTATAACATGGCGAACCTTTGCACCAAACCAATGACGAACTCAAATAGGCCATATTGCTATCACTCATCGTTGGCGAGGCTCGATAGAAAACTGCCGCTCCTTCTGGAATATGTCTTTAGACTCCTGTTATGCACTCATTTGCTTGCGCCTCATCAGACACAGAGAAGTCACATTAACAAGATCTACTAGGGTTGAACTCAATGATGAGAAAGCCAAAAGTATATTCCAAGAACAACTGAGGTCAAACTTAGGCAGTTCTGAAAACAAGGCTGACCCAGATGTTGCTTGGAAAGTTATACAAACAGCTGTGGGAACCACAGCAACATATATTAATGATTTAAACCAAAGGGTCACGAAAAACCAATGGAATCGTACTAAGTCTACTGCACTGATAGATTCTCGTAAACTCATCCCATCAGGTTGTAAATACGATGAAGAGCGGAAACAAATCAGATCTAGGTTAACCAAAAGTCTAAGGAACGACCGTGAGCAGTAGTGCACAATGAAAGCAAAAGAGATGGAAAAGGTAGCTGCCGTAGCTAACATCAGACAGCTTTTCAGACTAATAGAAGAAAGTGGAATTAAGAAGTCAAGTGTAAGTGAGACGATCTCGGAAAAAGACCACACTTATCTGTACTCAGCTGAGACGTTTAGAACGATGTTCGGAGCACTTTAAGGAGCAGTTCAGCTGGCTTTCAACTACTCTACAACTATCCACCATCCCCAAACAGCCTGAATGGAATATTGAAGTAGTCCCCCCTTCGACTCCAAATAAAGTTCAAAAAGCTATAGCTAATCTGAAACGAGGAAGAGCAGCTGGTTCAGATGAATTAGCTTCAGAGTTTTTTAAGGATGGAGGTCCAGCTTTAACGATTACGTTGACTAATATTTTAGCTAAAATCCGGAAGGTGAACGTAATCCCATCTGACTGGTCGCAATCACTTATTGTCCCGATATATAAGAAGGGGTCAAAATCATCCTGTGATAACCATAGAGAAATTAGCTTGACTAACATAGCATCTAAAATACTAGCTTCGATAATTGTCAGACGCCTAACTGCATACACGAGAAAATCAGATTGGTCTCAGACCTGGTTGTGGCTGCATCGACCACATATTCTTCATTCGTCAGGTTCTAGGCACACAGGCATTCTTATCGGCGTCCGGCGATGATAGTTTATCTTGACTTAAGCAGCATTTGGCTTTGTAGACCAAGAAGTACTGTGACAGTGTCTGTCATTGAAAGGCGTACCTCAGAAGTACAGAAACCTTGTGAAGGCTCTTCACTCAAACATTACCAGTCGAGTAGGAGCTTATAGCGAACTGTCATCTGATTTCGCGATCCCAAGTGGTGTCTGTCAAGACTATCCACTATCTCCTTTTTTGTTCAATTTCATCATAGACCTACTGATGGAAATAACGTTATTGTCGACTGAATTCTCGAGCACTGATCTACCAGGAAGTCCAATTTTTTACTTATAATACTCAGATGACATAGTCCTGTTTGGTGAAGACGCTGATAAAATGCAGAGTATTTTGGTAGCACTATGCAACAATGCCAGAATGTTTGGAATGCGCTTCTCTCCCTCGAAATGCAAGTTGTTGCTTCAGGACTGGTCTGCGTCAACACCTGAAACAAGGATAGGGAGTGAAGTAGTCGAACACGTTGACAAATTCACTTATGTTGGAAGTTTGATCAGCTCTAATAGGTTGGTGTCTGACGAAATCTGATCACGGATTCAAGAAGTTCGTATGGCTTTTGCCACCTTACGTCAATTATGGCAAAGGCCAGATATCCGTTTATCAACTAAGGGACGAGTATACTATGCGGCAGTTCGTTCTGTTTTAATTCACGGCTGCGAAACATGGCGATTAAGAGTAGGAGATGCTCGTAATCTACTAGTATTTGACTACAGATGTCTCAGAAGTATAGCTCGCATCTGATGGAATCACCGGGTAAGTAATAGCGAGGTTAGACGCAGAATATTAGGGAATGATGGTAAATCAATTGATGAGGTTGTATGTCTTCATGGGCTGAGATGGTTGGGTCACGTGTTACACCGATTGCCACGACGCGCAATGCTGATTAGTGTTGGGGGTGGTTGGAAGAAAGTGAGGGGCGGCCAAATCAAAACACGGCATCAGTGCTTGAAGTTACTAACTTGTAGTCTGAGTCATGTTGGTAGATGCAGACTACTTAGTTGGGACCCGCGTGACTATCGTGATCAATGGTTTTAGACTCTGGGTGATATGGCTTATAATCTGTCACAATCGCGTATGTGCATACACTCTTTGTTTTCCCTTGAACTGTCAGATTAAAATTACCTCACACCTTTCTTTCTACGAACTAATTCTTTCTCACTGTATCATATCCTTATATTAAATGTTTTGGTTTTACTACTATTGAAGTAACTGATTCTATGAATTTTGTGTTCATCTTGTTGTGCTAATGAAGTGAGGCGACTTGGACCAGCACATCTGTGTACCTGGTTCTACGTTGTAGCTGACCAATTGACTGAACACACATCAGTTAATCGTACGCCGTGGACGTTGGTGGTCGCAGATTTGCTTGTACCTATTAGGACTAATATATTTCCGTAACAAGGTCCTTTGTGTTTTACGATCTTCATAGTATCCATAATACCTCGATACGACGAGGGGCTAATCCAAGTAAGGTGCTGACTGTGACGCGTGACTTCGACTTTAGCTGTTGGTCACACCAATCCCGTCTAACTCGAGTAGGCCCCCGATCATCCGACATAGATCATCTACGTTGGTGATCTACAATCTTCTTTATCAGCTCAATTTTAGGTATTTGCAAATTTAGAAATGCAGCCTCCAAGAACTACATGACCAGATAAATAAAAACTAGAAAAAACTGTCAAAAATTCATATGGGAGTTAGTGTGCAAAATTTGCCTTAATTCGCTTCAGTAGCACAAATATTGGGAAACTGTTCGATAAAATTTGTACAAAAGTTTTTGTAAAGTTAAGGCACTGTTACGAGAATTACACCAATAGATAAACTAGGGTTATTATATGTTCAAAGTCCAAATACAGAAGGTGGGTTGGGCATGGGATCAGTAACCCCATCTTGTAGAAAACGAATTTTCCGAAAAATTGATAACTAGAACAACTAAATTAAACCATTTAAATTCTATATTCGTAATTCGGTTATTTATTCTTTGAAGAAATGACTTACATCGAGTCACGAAACGTCAGAAAATCTAATTTTTCTACTTACTGAAATATGACAAACATAATATCTTTATTTATGGCGATCTACCAAGTGCCAAATTTATTTGAGATTATCAAGTCAAACCTTGAGCTTGACAATATACATTTAGAAGGACTATGACGTATCATCGTAAAGGCCAACATTTTTGGACATCACGATGCTGATACCCCTTCTAACAACCAAAGAAAAAATAAATGGTCCGGACAATACGGAAGACCGAGTGGGTCAATCAAATGGCTGCGTAAATGAGAAGATACAATTTGACAGTGCTCGGAATAAGCGAAAGCATTTGGACTCAAGCTGAACAGTAAAGATTACGTTCGAGAGATGCTGCTGTATTCTGGTCACAGAGAAGAAGGTTCTCCGCACACACAAGCACTTGCAGGATAGGAATCTTATGGATCCAGTGTCGTCAAAACATCCTTCAGAACGAAGAAGGTGGGGATCACAGTGAGTGTTATCCAATATTATGCACTCACCAATGTCAGCAACGAAGAGGATAAATATCAGTTTTATGGAAGACTATTAATCATAGATGAGTGGTCGAAAATCGATCTGACCATCCTGATGGGAGGCCTACAGGTCAAAGTCGGAATGGACAATATTGACTATGAAAATGTCATATGCATTCAACAAAATGGTGATACGTGTCACTATATTTCCACACAAACACATACACAGAACTGCATAGTTCTTACGACATGACATTTCAAATAACCAATTAGATCGTATTTGCATTAACGAAAAATTCAGATGGTCCATACAAGACGTGAGAATGAGGAGAGAATCTGATGCAGATTCAGATCACCACCTGGTTGTGGTCGAGATGAAACTGGAGCTAAAAAAACAATAGACAACTAGAGAAACATCAGTACAAGAGTTTACTACAGTCTTCCTTCGAGATACTGACAAACTCAACGAATTAACGATAGCTTTCAACAACAGGTTCGAAGCCTTACAAGATCTACTCAGACAAAAGGTAATCACTATGAAGAACAACTGGAAATTGGTCAAAGAAATACCAAATTGAACCTATCAGGGTGTTCCGGGCCTCAAGAAGCATCATCATAATGAAGAGATCTCTACTAGAACCCATGGACAGGATTCAAGAAACAAAGGGCAAGAAGAGATCATTTACCAAAGGTCGAGCACAGAATGTCAATGTTTACCTAGCAATGACTGTGGAAAGACCTGGAAGAGAAGGAAATACAAGACAGCTATATAATACATTCAGAAACCTGGTAGGGAAATACTGTAAACCAGAGAGACTGGTCAACAACGAAGGAGACAAGACAATCAGGAGGAACAGGTGGGTAGAGCAATTCATAAAACTCTTGAACGGAAAAAACTGCAAAGATGCTCCACATTTTATTCAGGGGGATTTTGGAGGAGGAATAGGTGTCGACAGACCGGGAAGAACAAACATAGAAAGGAGACCCGAGCATGTGTGTGAATTACTGAGGTATCACACTTCTATCGGTATCAAGAAAACGTTTTCAACAGTGTCACTGAACCGGATGAAAGATTCAATACTCATCCAGCTTCGAGAACAACTGGCCGGATTCCGTGAGGATTGGTCGTTCATTGACGAAATCGCGACACTACGGATTATCACTGAACAATCAACTGAATGGAACTCGTCACTATACATCAAATTCATTGACTATGAGAGGGCATTTAACATTTTGGATAGGAGAACATTTCAGGCACACCATAGTGTCTAAGAATGTTCTGCAAATTTCTTAAACATCATACGTGATTCATATGATGGACTACACTGTGAAGTCGTGCATGAAGGACAACTGACAGATGCATTTCATTTTGAAAATTAGAACAACACATATAAGTGAACAATTGTTTTCAATTAGATCGTCATCAGGCTTTACTCTAATATACATGAATATTTATACGAAAATGTAAACCAATCAAGGCAATATGGGTCAATAATCACAATGAAATAGAATAAGTCTCTACACATAATAGGTAAAAGTACAAGTTTATAGTAAGAAGACAGGTGAACTGATAATAGTAAGAATAATAAAATACAATAACAAAACTCTTATCAATAGTTAATCGTTGGAAATAGAAGGTCAAACATGGGTAAATAGACTAGGAATAGTAATCACAAAACATTAAAATCATTACGTAATAAGATGTGTGTAAATAATTAGATAGTGAAGAATGCAAAGAGGCGGAAAATTACAAGCAAATAACGGATGTGGAAATTAGGTTAATGATAACAAAATAGAATAAAATAAAATTTCAAATGAGGACCGGACTCAGACAAGGCTGCCCACTCTCACTCTTCCTCTATCTTCTGGTGGTTGACGGGATTATGAAAACCTTCACATCTCAACAGAAGCACGGAATACAATAGACAACCTGGATGTAACTAGACAACTTGGACTCCACAGATGACTTAATTCCTCTTTCTAATACACATGAACAAATGCGAGTAGAGACAGCCAGTGTAGCAGCAGACTCTGCATGTAGTATGTGTACGAACGAATGGTTCTTTTGTACTTGATTTCCTAGTGATTTCGAATTCCAAATACAATACGCTCATTTCTCCTCATCTAGTTCTGCTTGCTGTAAATTTCACTGTTTCGAGAATTAGATTTTAAATGGAGCACAAATTTAATCGGACCTTTTGCTTCTTAAATTTACATGAATTAAACAAGTAAAATAGATGTTTTTATCTTCATTCACCACAAAATACCTAGGATAGATAATATATTTTAATGTTTGAATTCATGAGTCGCTCAAAGCTAGACCACCATTGAAAACCTGGATGCACTGAACGGTCCTTTCGTCCTAGTTAGACGTTAACACCGCTGGATGCCGGCTCAGTTGTTTAGAGGTTAAGCACTCACTCGCGAGACCGAAGGTCCTGTATTCATCTCCTGTGTGTGGGATCGTGTTTGCACACTTCTGAGAAGTCCAGTACTATGGCAAAACGACCGTCCAGTGCTTCCAGATTTTCAATTCTGGTCTATCTTAGATCGATTGATAAATTCAACTGTTGAAATTATTACAATCTCTTCAAAACCTCATTCTGATAAATAATATGTTTCTCGTTGTTTTTTACCCGATACACTGTAAATAAGTTTGTTTACATGTACTAAGCCAGTAGGTTAAGAGACTATGTACTAACGCGAAATCAGAAGTTGAAGACATTTTACACTCTAATAAATCCCAATAAATCAAACTCCAAACTTTATGTATATTACTTCAACTATGCCAATGTGATAGATTATTTACTCTGGTTTATTTGTTTGTTTTTTCAAACGTCTTTCCTAAAAACCATGACAAAATATGACAGTACTAGTTCTTTATTACAAAATAAGGTTTCAAACTCATTCAGAGATGGCATAATGAGATCCAACTCCGATAGACCATATAATGATTAAAAAGGAGCCTCTTTCATAAGAATTCATTTATCGAACCAAGGAACTGTCACAAAATGATAAATTATGTGCAGCTAAGTAATCAACTTTTATTGCAGCTGAAGCAACAAGTGGTCAGATTATTGGGTAGTCTCAATATTATCAATGACCTCATACATTTGCAAAGAATACACAGTAGATATGTCTCCGTGGACTACGATAGTGATTTAAGAACTAGGTTCGTTCTCAGTCACTAGTCATATCATTACTGCACCTCCCACACTGATTATGCATATTTATGTGTATCCCACCAAAAGTAGCATATGTCAGTAGAAAATATTCAAATTTCATCCGTCTGTCTCTAACTGTTCTTGTACATTAGTCATCAGTTAAATAGGTTCAAGATAATTACATGTACATCGTCGAAACAAGATTCTGTCATCAACCGTATTTGATTGAACAATGGCCAGAAGCTTGAAATTCATCGTACATTGAGCATTTACTCCTTTACTGATGAATAACTCGTAAAAGAACATTTGTTACCAAAAAACTATTAGGATTTGTAGAGATGATGATTGCTCAAGACTTAAGTCGATGAACTGAAACAAAAATCGGTAATCACAAAACAATAATTTAAAAAGGACGAATTACTTCAAACAGACAACAAACAGATTAATATTGCCCTGGAAACCACATATCCTGTTGATTGGTTGATCTCAATTAACAAGGAATACCGCTCAGTAGCGCGGTCCGTGTGATATACCACCTCAAGCTCAATGTATTAAAGCGTACAACTCTGACACTTTCGTCATTATAAGATAAGCTAACGTTTACAAAACCCACTTGAATATATTCTAAGTTATCGGAAACACATTTCTACAATTATAGTTGATAGCTGAAAATTTTCGGACAGTATTATTATGACAAATAAACTGACAAATTTAGAAATCTTTCAGTTCTCACTCAGGTGTCATACACACCCGCTTATGTTTCGGGAAGTCGTTTATGAATGTAAACCTCAATTAACATCGACATCAAACTATTTGCTAATTAAATTGGTAATTTCGTTTGTGCGGCATTTTCACGTTGCGATCGGCAACCATAATATCAGTTCTTCAATCGTAGGAATACTGTCCTTGCTTCTCCGGTTCTCACATGGTCGTTTACTTCGGAACTTCCTTGTGTCATCGATGATACTACCTAGATAGGTAGATGAAAACTTTCATATATTCCAGAATTTCTCTATGAAGTGTGATTGGGATGTTGTTCTCTGTGTTGCATTGGTGGATCTTGGTTTATTCCTTGTGTATGTTGAGGCCTACTAATTTAGAAACTGCTGCTACACTAGTTCTCTAGACCTGTATTTTTTATGTATATAAGATAAAAGGATAAGATGTGTGAAGTCCAAGTCGTCTAGTTGCATCCAAGCTGCCTATTGTATTCTGTGCTTTCCTCCGGATTTCGAGATGCTCATAATCCAGGCAATCGCCAGAAGAAAGAGGAAGAGCGAGAGTAAGCAGCCTTGTCCGAATCCCGTCCTCACTTGCAACGCATCTATCATCTATCATCTGTTTTTTTTCTTTGTGTGTGCTGCGGCCTATTGCTGCAGAGGCCGCAGCTACATAGCTTGTCTTTCCCTGCATTTGTTTATGTGTATGGGATAGAAAGGCCGTTATACACAGATAATAATAATAATAAACTCGACATAATAAAAATCCAAAAGATAGACAGTTTGTAACTGTCAGGATAACACTGTCTGCTAAATAAGTTAATTGAAGGGCCTGACAAGACTAACCGTAAGCAAACTTCATTATAGGAGAGGTACTATAAGCACCCTTTTGTATCGCCATCGACGCATCCGATTCGGCAATCAACGGAGTCTTACGAAAATGAGTAAACACATTCTGACAATCTTTTACACTCATCTGGAGATTGTTGCAAATGCTGGATTAAGGTGTAGCACTTCCGGAATAGAAATACCAGCCATATTTTGTGTTGTACAGCGCTGTCAAAGCTCTGTGAAAGGCCGATAATTTACTCTTTCTACTGATCACAAACTTTTTCCATCCCCTTTAACCTCATCTTCAGGCAAGTACTCCCCTCTAGAGTCTCAACATCTAGACTACATTTCACATTTCACTTCAGCTAAACAACACATTTCTAGGACAAACAGTGTAATGGTGGACGCCTTGCCTTGTATAACCTTAATGAACAGTTTCCAAGGAATCGACCTTCTTAAATACGCCCAGCTTCAAATAGAAGACACCGGTATTTGGTACAAGTTGTCCTCGACGACACTGAGACTGCAAATGAAATAGATGGAAAATGGTAAGGAAAGTTTACTATGTGACGCATTACCGACACAACATCTTTACGCTGCACAAGCTCCCTCATTCACGTGCTTAAGCAACCATCAAGCTCATAGCAGAACGATTTTACCGGCCTGAAATTAATAAAGACGTGAGGAGGAGGACGCACTCCTGTGTAAACTATCGTAAATCCAAGGTGATTAGACACAACAAATGTCCCTTAGGTTCTTTTAAAACTCCTGACGCTCGTTTTAACCATGTTCATTTGGAATTGGCAGGATCTTTACCGGATTCGAATGGGTACCCTTACCCCTTAACTTGTGTAGACCGTTTCACACGATGGCCAAAATCAGTACCCATCAAGGACATTGCTTCTAAAACAATGACCCGCGCCTTCATTAAACGATGAGTAATAAACTTCGTCTGCCCTTAAACTATTACTACAGACCGTGGACGCCAGTTCAAACCTGGACTGGCGTTGTCTTACTACACTACTAGGAACTCCACGATTCCGAACGGTTGCCTACCATCAACAGGTGATCGGATTGGTGGAGCAGTTTTTCCGAAATCTTAGGGCTTTACTCTTAACTATAACCGTCACAGTAGAATGACGCTTTTCTACTTGTGTTACTCTATATTCGCAGTTCAGAGAAAGCTGACATTCGATACACTGCAGCACAACTCGTTTACGGGACGACATCTTGACTTTCGGGCGGAATATGTGAATTCTTCATCTTCTTCATTGAATAGGGATCTAAACCCTTAAATGATCAGGATTTCAAAAGGCATGGACTCAGTAGAATCCATTTCTACTCGACCGCGGTCAACCTGCTTTAAGATATAGTACACATGTTTTTGTACATCACAATTCATTACAATAACCTCCTGATATGGAGTACGAAAGACACTTCAAAGTCCTTTATCACAAAACTAAATACCATATAATCGATGAAGACGGAACCAATGTTAACTCATCATTGACCGTCTTGAAACCACCTATTTAGAAGGAAATCCTAATAATATTGATCTACTCCCTGTACAATTGAACGACACGCGTCTCATAATTGCGATGCTTTTCCCGATAATTAACAATCACGACGACATTTAGGTGGCACCTGACAGCCGACTCAGTATAACTCGATTTTGAAGAAGAGTAGTATTTCCGGAACTTCTAGATGACTACTGAACGTAAGACACTACAGAATGTTTTATTTCGTCTTAACTGTTTGGTATTATTGTGTCAAACAAAATCCAACTATTTTTAACATGCTCGTTTGCATATTTATCTTTTAGTTCGGAACAAGAAAAAGCTTTTTGTTGCTTATATGCTTGCTTATACGTGTATATCTTTATTTTCTAGAAAAAAATCATCTTGTGAAAATCGTTTCCACACTTTTGTATGTTTACAGAACGCAGGTATATAAGTTCGTTTTCTTTTGTTCATCCGTTTTGTGTCTTTACGCACATTCCAGTGTAATTCAACCTACACTCACAAATCCTTTGGATTTAAATTTGTGACTGGCGACGCCATGCTTCACATCTCCCACAACCGCTAGCCAGCTAAGACTTATCACTTCTCGATATACTGATAGCCTATCAAATATATCTCCTAATCTCTTCACTTCTGACTTCTGATTTCACTGGGTTGGCACATTTTGGTTCAAATGGTTCAAATGGTTGTAGACGGAATAGAAGAAGCTTTCGCTTAACAGGCTTCCGTGTCTAGTAGCAGGGGATCACCTAATCCTCTGGGCAGGAACCTAGGTATGTTAACAATAAAAGAGGAAAAGAAATTGGTAAATCATAGTGTGATGCTGTCATTGGTCCTTAAGAATAGGTCAAGTTGCTTCTTGAAGGACTCCTGAGAAGTCGCTTGGACTAGCTCGGCCGGCAGCGAATTCCAGCTTTTGATAACTCTTAAGGAGTAGAAGTTGTGTCTACATTCCGTCTTGCTATGTTGTGTTTCCAGTTTCTGGGTGTTACCCCTTAGGTTATTATTCGAACTAAGCTTAAGTAGGTGTTTAAGAGGACGTCCAGAAGTGTTAAGAATACTGTAAGCCATTAATAAATCACCTCTAAGACGCCTATACTCCAATGGGTAAAGGTCTAGTGAATGGAGGCGTTCCTCGTAAGGTTTGGATTTGAGTCCTCGAACTGATTTCGTGGCTTGTCGTTGTATAAGCTCCAAAGTGACCTTGTCCTTTAGGAGTGAGGGGGGAGTACTATGTTTCCGTACTCTAAATGGGGACGGATGAAACTATTGGAGATTGTATGGAAAGTTCGTCCGTCAAACTGTCCAAAAATGCGCTTCAACGTTACCAGTGCAAGGTTTGCTCGGAAGGCATTTTTGTCACAGTTAGCGTAAGACTTTAAGTCATGGGGCACCAGGACTCCTAAATCTTTTTCGACTTGGGATACTACTAGAGTTACCTAAGTTATAACTGTAGTCTGCGATATGTCGCAGATAAACTGCTTTACACTTTGAAGTGTTAAAGGTAAGTCCGTTATCGTCTGCCCAACTTTGAAGTCGAGTCAGATCCTCCTGAAGTGCTTGTGTATCGTCTTGGTTGCGTATCTCTCTCCAGAGTTTCACGTCGTCGGCAAAAAGTAATAAGTCTGACGTTACCTATTGAGGAAGATCATCTATGTAGATCAAGAAGAGAAGAGGCCCTAGTACTGAGCCCTGGGGGACCCCACTAGGACATTCCATAGCCTGAGATAAAGTGAAATTAACCCTAACCTTAAAGTGTCGATTTTTTAGGTATGAAGTAAGCCAATCGATTAGGGGTCGTTTGATACCTAGTCGTTTGAGCTTACTGACAAGACACAAGTAGTTAACTTTATCAAAAGCTTTTGAGAAATCAAGGTAAATGATACCAACCTTCTCCTTGCGATCAAGGATGATTATCCATCTGTCCACCGCAGTCAGCAGGTTGGTTGTACAGGAGTGACCCTTCCTGAAACCATGCTGTTGGGGTGAGAAGTTTAAGGATGGTAAATAGTCATGTATACCATCGCATATTAGGGACTTCACAATTTTTTAAGGTGTACAGATAAGAGACACTGGTCGGTAACTTGAAAGTTCGCTGCGTCAACCTCCTTTGAAAATTGGTATGACATGAGCCAACTTCCAAATTTCCGAGAGTTTGCCTCGGCTTGGAGAGTGTGAAAACACCACACTAAGCGGTGTTGCCAGGATTGAAGCTTCTTCCCTCAGTATAGCAGAATGAACCATATCCGGGCCAGGAGAAGTGTCTTTTCTTAGGTGATACAGTTTCCGGAACACCAAGTCAGCGCTCAGGTTCACTTCGGAAAGTCCTGTGCAGTTGAAGATGTAGCTCTCATCAGTATAGTTGATGTCAGCCGGTTGAAATGTCCGTGAGTATTCCTCAGCCAAAGGGTTAGCGGCATCGCCGTCGTTATTGGTCGGACCAATATGACCTAGCAGTTGGGAAACTCCAGTTTTGGCTTATCGAAGAGGGGCTACATACCGGAATAAGCTTTACGGATTGGAGACAAATTTATCTGTAAGTTTTATTTGGCACTGAAGCCTGTCTTCTCTTATAGCCTTCGTGCATATGTTCCTTATATGTTTGTATTGCCTGTACGCGCCGTTGTTATTAGTTCGTTTGTATTCTGCCCAACAGTACCTTTTGCGGCTTAGCAGGCGAAGAGTGCGGTTCTTGATGACTGTAGGTTGCTTGTAGCTTTTGGGGACCGTTTGAGGAACTGAATGATTTGCAGTACATATAAGTGTGTGCAGTAAGAAGTCCCAATAAACATCCACATCAAGTTGAGGGTGAACATCCCAAACCACCTGTTGTAGATAGTCATGTAGAGCTGGCACATTCAGCCGTTTAAAATTCCAACGCAAATTATTGTTGGGATACCTTAGCTTAGTTTTGATGACAAAACTGAAGGCTATGACGGCATGGTCATAAAAGATGTTACTGGTCAAAGCGTTGGCAATCTCCGAATACTTGTGGCATCTTCAATCTATTTCTATTATCTTGCTAAAGGATACTGTGTGATCTTATACTGTCTTATCGAATATTGCACAATAATCGTGGTATTAGAATGTCTTATCTTTCCCTTTCATCTGGTACTGATAATCTAAGTGGACACTGAGAAAGTTTAAAAACCGAGATCCAATTGTATACGTCTGCATTTCTATTTTATGCACGGAGTAGTGAATTACTAGAATTCCCTACCGGAAAATGTAATACCAGCACCTTTTGTTGATGACTTCAAAGCAAGACTGGACCTTTACAGTGTTAAAAGTTGCAAGAGTTACTATGGGTCGACAGACCTTCTATCCTTACTGCTAAATTCCGAAGACTGAAACCCGTTCTCAAAATATAAGAAGTGTGGGGTGTGAAGATCTAAAGCCATTGAACAGTTGAGGAGTTTCTTTGAAAATTAGACGATTGGAATTGTATCGAAACTACAAGAAGCAAGAGCAAAGAAACCGGTCATTTTGTACTAGCTCGTGACAACGTTGCGTGCGCCTTTCAAACGGGGAGTTTAGTCCTAACGTGATTTGCATTTCTCAAATTTTGCTGTGTTCTTACGCAACAAAAGTACCATTTCTGATCTAAAGAATCTATTTTGAGGTATAAGCTCGGTAGATTACCTTTTTTCCAGTTTCACCTAATGTAATAGTTAACTGTGGTTTTGCCTCAATTTACCATTGGTTTTTTTTCAGTTTTTCATGTAAAGGCTAGTTTCAGTCTATCCTAACCTGTTTTTGCCCATTTTTAGTGTATTTTTTAACGGTCTTAGGCCTTTGCTAGCATCTGTAATACGTTTACGTCAATATAGTCATGGAAAATTCGTGTAAACGACCTGGATGCCGTTCTGCTGTTACATCTGGCATGCAGTGCGATAACTGCAAAGTTTTGTTCCACGAAGCGTGTACAGATCTCACAAAAACTGCTTACAACAGACTCAGCAAGTCAGATCATAAGTGGGTCTGTGTCACGTGCAACACAGATGCTGTAGTTTTGCCTTTTTGTCGTTTTGACAGATCTGCGGAATAAGTTGTCAGCAAACTTAGAAGAAGACGGTCATAGAACGAGTAAACAGACAAGGACGTGCAACGAAAACAAGAAGAGGGATATCGACAGGTCTACTATCGATGGAGCAATAGCACTAGTGACGACATGCTGAAACTCAGCACTATCATAACGTCGATGGTAATGGACTCTCTCCCAGCACAGGGACCTTTATTTACTTATTTATTTGAACACATAAATATTGGTACAAGAGAGCGCCAATATATATGCGCCACACAAAACAATCAGAATTCGAAGAGAAAGAAAAAAATGTAAGGAGTGTAAAAAAGAGAACAATAACGAAGAGATTGGTGTAAGGTAGTGTAGTAATAATGATAGTAATAATGAGGGAAACGGAAAGGTGCAAAAAGAAGAAATCTTTCAGTTGAGGAAGACAAAACCACCTTTTATGAAGAAAGTAAAAGAAGGTTACAGCAGGATCGCCACTGGCTTCTATTATCAGCCATATCTGATAACGTCTCTAGCCACTGTGTAGCACCATCTCTCGGACCCCAACCAGGGAGTCGTGAAGGTCCAACACAAGCCAGTCCTTTGCAGCTTTCTTTCATACCACGACACCATGTCATGCACTGACCACCTCTCCGCTTCTTCCAACCAGTTCCAGCGTCGGCAAATAATGCACGACGTGGAATTCTCTGGGACGACATTCGTAAAACATGTCCAAGCCACCGAAGTCAGTGTTTCAAGATGGTGACACCAATTGAATTATCATCTCTGTACCCGAACACACGATGTCGGACCTCTGCATTACTAACCTGGTGTTGCCACTTGATGTCAGCAATCCTTCGGAGACAACGATGGTCGAACACAGAGAGTCGTCTAACATCCTCAACTCGGAGAGGCCAGGTTTCACAAGCATAGAGCAAAACCGCCCTCACCGACGCGTTGTAGATCCGACCTTTTACAGCCAGACTAACATCACGAAGGCACCAAAGATGGCCCAGATTGGCATAAGCCGCTCTGGCTTTCACTATACGTGCATTGATCTCATCACTCACACCCCCACCAGCACTTATGCAGCTACCCAGATACACGAACTTCTCGACTACGTCTATCTGCTCACCATCCAGGGTGAGTACAGGATTGGAATCCTGCCAGTCTTGTAGAAGTACTTTGCACTTCGAAGGTGCAAAGCACATACCATACCTACGGACACTGATTGCCAACTGATTAAGTGCGGATTGCATGCCTTGGGCATTATCGCACAGTAAGACAATATCATCCGCATACTCAAGGTCGAGAAGTCTTTCTCCAGGCAACAGATCCACACCACCATTACTTACATTCATCAGAGCTGTTTCCAGAATGTCATCGATGGCAAAGTTGAAGAGGAATGGTGAGATTGGGCAACCCTGCCTAACCCCACTGCTCGAATGGAACAATGGAGAGAGGTGGTTGTATGCCCTCACTCTGCCTGTGGTGTTAGTGTATACAAATTTCAAGATGTTAATAAACTTCTTCGGCATGCCCTTCTTCAATAGATGGTCCTAGAGAACTGTCGTGTCCAACTAATGGAAGGCGGTCCTCATGTCAAGAAACACCACGATTGTTGGCCTTTGATAAGTATGGCAGTGTTCTAACATTTGGCGGAGGGTGAAGATAGGGCCAATACATCCTCGACCAGAACAAAACCCAGCCTGCTCCTCGCAAGTCAATCTTTCTCGGATTTTGAACAACCTACGAAGTATGACGGAAGCCAATAGCTTGGACGCAGTTGGAAGTAGACTTATCCCCCGATAGTTGTTACAGGAATGACGTGAACCCTTTTTGAAGATAGGGACAACTATCGACTCATTCCATGACGTTGGTACACTCGCTAGCTCCCATACCTTTGTACACTGTAGAATTATGGTCTACTATGATATTAGTACTGCTCTAATAATAGACCTAATCCTAAATTTGTAGATTTGTCGTGATATAACTGCCTAATCCATAAGATCTTACGTGGAAGTCACACCATCGACTACACCAACTCACTGTATCGCATCAATTACCAATACATGATGTAGAACAAGGTTAGGCTAGAGAAAGAACAATATATCTAATATGAATAGAAGATATAAGGTAACATTCAGCAGAGACCACGCCTGCATGGCCGAGCCATGCCACTCGATCAACTCCAGACCATTCAATTCATTCTTCGCGCCTTCTCCATTGTTAGGTATTTCTCCGTGTTGAATATTGAATATCTATTTTCTGAGTGGTCTTGTGTTCAGCTTTGAAGATTGTGTGGTTATGGTCTAATGCCACTACAACACAACGTCGTCAGTTCCTTATTCAGAAAGTCACCACCATCTTTAAAAAGAGCCAGAGGAAAGTCATCTAGGTCCGGTGATTTGTAGTGCTTCAAGAGTAGAAGTTCCTTGCGGACTTCCTCCTCATTTGGTGGATCAGTCATCACCGGTCATGGAGGGCAGGACAGTTTGACCAATGTTGCCGGAGCAGAGGCCAGTTGGACTGCCCTTCGAAAAATTCTGCCCATCGTCCAAGACGTCGATGGATGTTAGTGATTGGCATCCCATCATCCTTGCAGATTGTTTCACTCACACCACAAGCCTTGGTGCCAGTGGCTCGGATGAGTTGGAAGAGCTTCCGGTAATTACCAGATGCAGCTGCTGCTTCCAGCTCATTAGCACGCTTCGACCACCAGGCCTCTCGGTCCTTACGCGAGCTTTGCCCAATTTCCTTATATAACATCCTTCGTTTGTGGTCAAACTCACAGTCACCCGGAGTAGACTGACGAGCTTCAATGAGTTGTAAGGAACCTGAAGAAACCCAGTGCTTATAAGCGGGACGTTTCGCGAACCCACAACTGACTGTACCTGCCATTTTCATGGCGTCATGCAATTGCAACCAATGCTCATCTATACTTTTCGGTGGAATGGTAGCTAGCCTAGAAGCTAGCTCGGTTCGATACTTACTAGAAACAGAAGTTGCAACCAGCTTGCTAACATTAATCCGTTGGTGGCGGTCACTTCGTTGGCCACTGAAAAGTAAGGTAAGATTGGCGCAGACCAGGGCATGGTCAGAGTCCAGATAGGTACTCCAGAAGGAGCGGCAGTCTTGTACACAACCACGCCAGCGGTAGCTGATCGCGATGTGATCAATCTGAGTCCAGGCTTGAGATGCAGAGGGAGGACGCCAGGTGGCACATCGGCGATGACTGTGCCGAAAGTTAGTGCTAGCCAGAAACAGGTTGTGGTCTGTGCACAGTTGCAGTAGGCGGTCCCCGTTATCTGACCTGTGACAAACGAGACCCCATCGGCCACCTAAACGACTCTCTTCTGTGCCTAGACGCCCGACCTAGGCATTCAAGTCTCCGGCTAGTACTACAACATCTATCGAACGCACTTTCTGGAGAAGAACAGATGACTGGTGGTAAAACTCATCCTTGATTGCATCCGGGCTGCAATCTGTCGGAGCATAGGCGGAGATGACGAAAAGACATCGTTTCTCGCGCCGATTTCTTCTCACTTTGATGGAACTTTCTAACCTAACAGCACATAACCGACTGTTAATGGGGACCCAATCGACTAGTGCTGCCTCAGCTCTAGCGCTTAGTGCGACACCAACGCCAGCAAGACCAGACGAAGATGCCACAGGGTCCCCGGATAAGCGCACGTAAAACAAGCTTTTTGAAGCGAGATAATAATAATATATTTCTGCATGTGCAGGTACACACCGTTTTTACAGGCATGATCTATAAATTACAACATTTGTTGGTTCGCAAAATGCTTCCCAACTTATTAAGTTTACTGTTGTTATAAAGTGAAATCGTAGAGCGCTTGCTGTAAACTATGACCTTGAGAGGACGCGTACGTCAAGTTTGCTCCAAACGTCAGAAGTTTCATAGCTGTGCTCTCAGAGCAAGATTCTGAAAAAGAAAAAAAGAGAAACAGTAGAGCAGCAAGGCAATTGGATATGAACGCCAAAGGTTGCTTAACATTGTGTAGTAGAACGGACAGAGGTAGAATAAATTAGAATAAATTCATATTATGTCTTGTTAGAGTGAAGTGAAGTCAGAGACTCCATATTAGAGAATGTACTAATAAAGAACAATGAGTTGTGATGTTTAACAAGTTGGAGTAAGCTCACATGAAGGAAGGGAAGTCAATGTTGGTACAAGGGAAGCGGTTTATTAGAAGGGTGTGTATATAGAGGGTGAAGTGTTAAGAATACTAGTGACTATATCTTTTATTGTCTTTTTTCTTTTCTTTTTTTGTCCATCCGATGTCAGCCACGCAATCCTAGTGTAAAAGTCCGAGTTAGCATGTTATAGGTTGTCTTAGTAGAATAGCTAATCCAGCATAATATTGGAAACATGAGTCTGAGTGGTGAGCGTAGGAAGACAATCTATATCTCAGATTGACTGTCTTATTCTCAATTATAAAGAGCCTGATACATACAAAATGTTCTGTCCCCACAAACACATGGAGAGCGAATTTGTAGTACTTCACCAGAGTCTTGAATACGGGTCACGGATAGACAGCAGACATCGATACTAAAACTTTTCAAAGACATAGCCACCTCTATCTGTTGTCCGACCTGCATAAGTGTGCGAACGTTGAAGGCAGCCAGTTTGAACGGTGCACGTGGTTTCAGGAAAACTCCTTCAGTACTCATATTCAGTGGTAACATACAATTTTCAACCGGGCAGTGACTCGAGAACGTTTAGATACAGTCGAATTTCCACCAAATACGAGCCTCTGTATAAGTATAAAAGAGGGGGAATAATGTGGTAAATAATAATAATAATAATGATAATAGTAATAATAATAGTAATAATCATTTGAATCATTTGATTGTTGTTGGAAGCGAGAAAAGTAGTTTCCATAGATATAGAGAGTTCATCATTTGCGTGTGGGATGCGATACTGCCCGGGTGCCCAGACCGAAGCAGGTGGTTATCTTAGGGGGCCACACCCCGAGCCTTTGACCTAAAGGTCTAACCCACAAGGCAGTGGAGCATCGTAAGGAGATTCAGTCCTGTGGTAGCCGGTGACCAACGATTGGTTCATACTCCATTTGTTCCCACAGGATACTGGAGCCCATGTGCACCATTGGTTTGGGATCCAGTTAGAGCGCCGGACATTCGCTTTTCGTCCTCGCATTTTCGTAAACAACACCCCCGCCACGAGAAGGCAATGAGTAGGACTTCCCTGGCAGAGGCTGTATACGCGCGGCCGTGTGAGAGTATTTCGAGAGGGAGAGCGGACTCTCCCCACTCTCGGCCGTACCAGGGCTTTTGGGAGCACAGGGACCTTGAATGCAACGGTGGTTCCCAGTACCTCTGTGGGTGATTGGACGCACGTTAACAGAGCTAAAAAGAACCAAGCGTCACCGTCTAAGCTGAACATTTCAAGTATTGTATGGAAATCAACTGGTGACTTGCCCGCACAGTCTACTCCCAAGATTATCCGTCCAGTCATCAAAGATCGTAGGAATCAGAAACTCGCTTCGACCTACAAACAACAAGGTGCTAAACCTGAACGCACCGAAAAACCTGGGAAAACAATAACGGTTCGTGATGACTCTCTCATAATCATGAACCTCAAAAACAATCCTGACCTTCCTCTCAGTTTGCAGGACAAAAATGACAGAATGTTCTGTGCAGAATTAAATAAGGAGCTTGAAATCCCTAGAATAGAGCCTTTGACGGTCACACGACTCACTCGGGGAACGGAATCTAAGCATCAAAATCACCCGAGGCTACGTCGTGTAACACTTAGGAACGCTACCGACGTAGAGGATGACCTGCTAGCTAGTCACTTACTGAAATCCTATAGGAACGTAAGAATACTGCCCGACATACCATATTCTGAGCGCAATCTCATCCGAAACATCCCTAAAGAATCTCACGAGAAGTTTTTCCGCTGAAGGAATATCATTGTGCGAGGTGTACCGGAAAACACCGACCCTAGCCAAACAAACTCTAATATTAGGTTATAGAAATTTATCAAGCAATCCTTGAGGCTCAAAAACATACTGACTTAATATGTGATGAGACTAGCCAAGAAGGACAGGGATTCTAGACCCCAGCCAACGAAGATAACTTTCCCACTCTCCCATATGGCGCCTGCAACTCTGGAAGCATTCCGTGCCAGCAGACGTCGGTTGCCAACTGGAATCCATATGCACCCGGATAGGCCGCATGACGCCCGGATCAAGCGCAAAGGCAAGTTGGAGCTGGCCATCCCACTTAAGGACTGTCTCGATAATAAAAATCATGTAAGGGATAGGGCCTACCAACTCGGCAAACAATATATAGGTAGGCTACCTGTCCATTCACGTAAGGATCATACAGACAAACAGGAAGAATCTCACGGGTCTCAAATTGAAAGCATAAACTGTCTATACATGAACGCCGCGAGTCTACCAAACAAAATGGATGAGCTACGTGAACCTAGCAATGCTAACAAAGCTCATCGAATAGGAATATCTGAAACTTGGTTATCTTCCCAGTTTACGGGCCAGCTAGAAATACTCAGGATATCTTTGTTTCGCAATGACAGAAAACCAGGGATTGTGGGTCGAGTAGCCGTATACATACGATCTTGCCTGGAGGTACACGAAGTTCACAACCATGAGTTTAACAATCTTGATGAACCAGTATGGTGCTCTGTAAGATTGTCTACTACCTCGAGGTACCTGGTCGGGGTTATCTATAGGAAGCCCACCGCCGACATCGAGAATGACAGTCGTATGCTGGAAGGACTATCCCGCTCTAAGAGTCTCGGTTTCACTCATATCCTGATTCTAGGGGACTTCAATCTCCCGAGAGTCAATTTCGTGGAACATACGTATATTGGGGGTGAAAACTCAACTGAAGCTTGGTTCTTCAACCTCATTGAGGAGGTGGGAATATACAAACATGTGAAGTCAGCAACTCGTTGGAGAAACAGTCAGATAACGTCGCGCTTAGACTGAGTATTTACAAACGAAGAATTTCTAGTTGACAACCCTTCAATCCTGGCTTCCCTGGGGAAAAGCGATCACGCCGTTATAGCCTTCAGTTTTGTCATCAAAACTAAGCTAAGGTATCCCAACAATAATTTGCGTTGGAATTTTAAACGGCTGAATGTGCCAGCTCTACATGACTATCTACAACAGGTGGTTTGGGATGTTCACCCTCAACTTGATGTGGATGTTTATTGGGACTTCTTACTGCACACACTTATATGTACTGCAAATCATTCAGTTCCTCAAACGGTCCCCAAAAGCTACAAGCAACCTACAGTCATCAAGAACCGCACTCTTCGCCTGCTAAGCCGCAAAAGGTACTGTTGGGCAGAATACAAACGAACTAATAACAACGGCGCGTACAGGCAATACAAACATATAAGGAACATATGCACGAAGGCTATAAGAGAAGACAGGCTTCAGTGCCAAATAAAACTTACAGATAAATTTGTCTCCAATCCGTAAAGCTTATTCCGGTATGTAGCCCCTCTTCGATAAGCCAAAACTGGAGTTTCCCAACTGCTAGGTCATATTGGTCCGACCAATAACGACGGCGATGCCGCTAACCCTTTGGCTGAGGAATACTCACGGACATTTCAACCGGCTGACATCAACTATACTGATGAGAGCTACATCTTCAACTGCACAGGACTTTCCGAAGTGAACCTGAGCGCTGACTTGGTGTTCCGGAAACTGTATCACCTAAGAAAAGACACTTCTCCTGGCCCGGATATGGTTCATTCTGCTATACTGAGGGAAGAAGCTTCAATCCTGGCAACACCGCTTAGTGTGGTGTTTTCACACTCTCCAAGCCGAGGCAAACTCTCGGAAATTTGGAAGTTGGCTCATGTCATACCAATTTTCAAAGGAGGTTGACGCAGCGAACTTTCAAGTTACCGACCAGTGTCTCTTATCTGTACACCTTAAAAAATTGTGAAGTCCCTAATATGCGATGGTATACATGACTATTTACCATCCTTAAACTTCTCACCCCAACAGCATGGTTTCAGGAAGGGTCACTCCTGTACAACCAACCTGCTGACTGCGGTGGACAGATGGATAATCATCCTTGATCGCAAGGAGAAGGTTGGTATCATTTACCTTGATTTCCAAAAGCTTTTGATCAGGTCTCAAATTCAGAAATTATGGTGAGCGCCTCCAATCACTTAACCTTTACCCATTAGAGTACAGGCGTCTTAGAGGGAACCTGCTAATGGCTTACAGTATCCTTAACACTTCTGGACATCCTCTTAAACACCTACTTAAGCTGAGTCCCAATACAAACCTAAAGGGTAATACCAAGAAATCGGAGACACAACATAGCAGAACGGAATATAGACACGACTTCTACTCCTTAAGAGTTGTTAACTGCTGGAATTTACTGCCGACTGAATTAGTCGAAGCGACTTCCCAGGAGTCCTTTAAGAGAAAACTTGACCTATTCTAAAGGACTAAGGATAACATATTGTTATCAGATTCAGATTTGTGTACTAAGGACAGAAGGCTTACGGACTATGTTATTCCTTTTCTAATACGCTTCTGTGAGTGTCCAGTCTTCTCTTGAAAGAGTCGATTGAAGGTGCGGACACCACTGCTTCGGGCAGCAGGTTTGAAGTATTGATGACTCGGTGTAAAAACCTGTATGCCATGGGTATTTTGCTCGTTCTTGGCTTTTCTAGTCACCTGCTATGCCCTCTGAGATGTCCTGATCTAGTACAGAGAAAAAGAGAGAATAAGTTAGGTCCAATATAATTTCTCAGTGCTCTGCACATCAAAATTAGAGCTCTCCTTAGTCCGCGATAGGACAGAGTAAAGAGTTCCAGATTTTCCAGACGCTATTGTATGGTAAACTCCAGAGTTCTGGAATTGAACAGGTAGATGCCCTCTGTACATTTTCTAGTATTTCCGAGTCACCTTTTAAACAGGGGTTTGCAGCCTGAACGCAGTTCTCAAGCGTAGTTCTCACTAAGGTTGTGTATACTGTGGTGAACATGGTAGTATCTAACTTAGTGAACGTCCGTCTTAAAGTCCAGAGGGTTCGAAACCTCTTAGCTGCGACCTCCCGGCAATAGGCCGTCGTCTTACGATCATGACTCACTGTCACCCCAAGATCCTTGTGAGACCGGACTTCGGGTACTGGCAGTTACCCTATGCTGTACCCATTAACCTTTGTATCCCTAAAGTGCATGTAGACACGCTTTGCCGCGTTGATAGGCATCAGCCACTCTTTAGTTAATCATATTATTTAAGTCTGCCTGAAGAGCGCATGCGCCTATGTCTCCAGTTATTACTCGCCAGATTTTTACATCGTCAGCGTTGTCTAGCACCTCTATTCAAAATTCCCTCGCTATTAGGAGGTTCGCTGTACAAGATAAACCCTTTCTAAAATCATGTTGTTCTCTGTTTAACAAGTTATGGTCCGTTTGACCATTCTTTCCAATATTTTAACTACAACACTGGTAAGGCTTATAGGTCTGTAGTTCAGTGGAAGCTGTCTTGGTCCTGTTTTATGTATGGAAGGGACAATTGCGTCCTTCCAGTCCATAGGTAACACAACTTGGTCAAGTGACATATCGAATATCACAGTCAGTGGGGCTGCGATATATTCGGCAATATGTCTCAAGATTTTGGGGTGTAGTTCATCTGGTCCTGTTGACTTCTCCATGTTTAGGGTGCTAAGAGCCTTAAGCACATCGTTTTGGTCGAAGTCCACGGTGAACAGCTGGTTTGTTGACTCTGTAATTGGGTCTGGTTCTTTCTCTAGAGGAGGTTCCTGAGTGAAAACTGCCCCAAAGTAGTCAGCCATAACCTCAGCTTTTTCCTGATCTTCCTCTATCATTTCAGATTCACTCCCTTCTTTAATTGGGTTGAGAATTCAATGGTGGATCTTTGTTCTGTAGTTTATGTACGAGAATATTCTCTTAGACTACTTGGGTGCTGATTGTGCCAACTGCATTTCATACTCTCTTTGGGCTTCCCAAATATTAGTTCCATCGTACCTGCTGTGCCAAGACTGATAGCAACACTCCAACATTTTTTCTTTTATCTAAGTAAACGTCGAACATCCTGGCCTATCCAGGGATGGCCGTACTTCTTCTTCTTTGGGACTGTCCAGGGTATGTGTGGTTGAGTTACTCGATTGTATAACTGCCTGAAATGAGTCCATGCCTCTCGTACTGATGCCCTTGAGTCAATTCTCCAGTTTTCAGCCGATGCTTTGGACTTGATTGCCTCCATATCTGCCTTCCATATATTAGGACGGGCCGGCGCAACTGTATGATAGGCAGTCTCAGCCATGAATTTGAATAATATAACTGAATTGTTACTTCTCCCTAGTGATTGGAGGGAATTCATTTGACCAACGTCATCACCGTGTGTGAAGACTAAATCTAAAAGAGAAGAAGAGTTTCTTTAGTCATATATTGTGGGGTTTCTAATGTGTCCGAATAAAGCTAATCCAATCGAGGTTTCTAACAGTTTGCAATCGAACGACGTAATAGATAACCTTACTTCTAAGTTAACCCAGTTTACATACGATGCATTAAAGTTCCTTACTACAAGGCTTTTACCCTTGTTACACCAGGACTTAATTTTACTTAGGAGGAAATCATCTACTACACATTCTGAACTGCGATATACTACAACTAATTCAATATCTTTCCGTCTACATTTCAGCTTGCATTACACCAATTCACATTTCGCTGCAACGTGTGCCACTGTCTCAACTGGTTGAATGGTTAAGATACTTTTCGTTTACAGGATAATCTCGCCTCTCCTACGGTTTAATCTATCAGTCCTACTGAATAAAAACCAGTCAAATGAATTTCATTATATAATACTTCAGACGTTAACCAAGTTTCTGGGACAACAATAACATCCGGTTTTTCTTTATCCACCACTGACTTGAGCTCCACTATTTTATTTAGTAGGCTGTGAGAAGTTATGTAGCATACCTTTAAGTCTGTGGAAAACTTTTCCTTACCACCGAAAGTGGTTTGGGAACCGTTTTGCTCCGAACTTTTACAATTTGAAAACCCTTAAAAACGAGGCTTCTTTCACCGTTTATTTCCACTTCTGCAGCTTGTCTCTTAATACGTAATACCTAATATCTGGTACGTAATCTTCCTGTAGTGGTGATCGTAGTCAATTGCGACTCAACGCCGCACTAAAAGGCGGTTTTCTGAGGACTTTCAGAATCCACCGTTTATCATGCTCTGTAAAGTTTACAGATACTAACTCCGGAAACTGTTTCTGGGAGTAGCTTGGTTGTGAAGGACTTAATATGATTGAGGTCGTGCTCAAATCTAGCCTTTGGTTCCTTATCGGGAGATTCTTTTATCTTATGGAAAATGACTGATCTCTCAGCTAGGTCTGTCTTGACACGCTGTGGAATTTTTATTTCTGAAACCGTCTTTTTCTTGCGCTCCGATTCTAATTCAGAGGTTACGGTCTGTTTTCTTACTTTTCTTTTCCTGGGTGCGACTGTGAGCCGCTCATTTACCTTATTTTGACTCTTGACAACTTCTTCTACATTGCTCAGGCTTGGATCCACCATACTTTGTATCAGTACTTGTAGGATCCAAACCACGTTTGGACTGCTGGACAGCTGCCTGGATAAGTTGGATACGCGCCCTCGCCCGTTTGAAACCAAAACAAGGTAATTGGGTAAGATAGCGGTTCTAAACAAATATAACCACACAGCTATCCAACCAATAATTGTTTAATTGATCAAATCTAAACAGTCACCACAAATAAATGTTATTCTATCCTGTCTGGATAGATCACGTACAGATTCGTTCAAAAGGTAATAATTGGTCGCTCTATAACACAGTGTTTTCAATTCTGGAAGAGTGCTTCAATTCACAACCAAAATGCACAATTCCAGTCAACACAGGTCAAGCAATCAAAAGCAGGAACCAACCAAAATGGCTGCCGCTCAGACTTAGTATAAAGTAAAACAACATAAGTGCAGTTCGGGAAGAAACATGGGGAATTAGTGAAGGTGTGGTAAAAACAAAAACTATAATAAAATACAAAGATTAACAATTCAAATGTAGTCCAAAAGTTAACAATGTACAACTAAGAAGATCAATAGGAACAAAGTGCAAGTATATACATGGAGGGATTTTCACAAACACACAAAGCACTCAAAATGGATCTTACAGTACTGTCTATAGGTAGTTTCTTCTCAGCTCGCTTCTTCTTTCTCCTTGTAACAACGCCTTCATCCATATTCTTATCTGTTTCCCTGATGACGTCCATCTTTATGGTCTCATTTGAGTCTAGAGCTGAGCCCATAATAAAGTTCTCAGCTTCCTCGAAAGCAGAGTTCTGATCATCATCTGCTGCCTGTTTATCAGAGAGCAATTTGCTGGCTAAGTTTAGCAGCTCGATCGCCTCCAGAATCGGCAGAGACTTAATAGAATAACAAGCTTTACACAATCAACGTGATAATCGCTAACAGCACCTTTTGTATGCAGCCAGGGTGAGTCCGGTGCACACATTGTGATACCACTTATTGCAATGATCAAACTGCATCCTCTCATCGACCGGGAAATAGCATTCTGGTCTACCACAACGATGTTTCAGTTGCGTCACATATTTATTTTATGTTTCCATATAAATAAGATAAAGAAACATAGAAAAATTCCAACTTCAGTAGCTACAGAAAGATCTTAACACCTATGTATACAAACAATCCTCAAAGATATATTCAACGATGAAGACTAAGTACCAGTGTCTTTAGTTTTATGTATCTGTATTCGTTAAGTACAGATGATGGACTCCTCTTAGGAAAAACTGTACTTTTGTGGAATACTTTAACTGAAAGAATTCAATTAAAGCGATAACAGTAGTATTGATGCGTAATTAAACGATCAATACTATCAAATTTACTCAGAGGAAAATACCACTGTCCTTTCTAAATAGCCGCCACCAATTTATTTTTCCCCCTATTATGGTTAGTATATCTAGGTTCCTGCCTGGAGGTATTGGTGATCCACTGCTACTAGACACGGGAGCCCGTTAAGTGAAAGTTTCTATTCCTTCCACAACCATTTGAATAATGAAAGCGGGTAGTTTGATATTGTCGTTACTGTTATGTTGACTTTCGGCTGTAGACTGTTCAACTCATCATGTAAAAACGCCGTGTCTCTGAGTAAATGGTTAGCAAACTATAAGGAACCAACAAGATGTTCTTCTCGTTGGGTTCCTGACAAAAAGTTTATGGATGAACTTAAGGAGACATTGTACCACCCGGAGGCCGTCAAGAGAAACACCACAGTCCAACCAAGTTCGTTACCGTTTTTATTAATAGTGTCTAGTCGACTTATTCAATGTAAGTCATCAGGAGGTCCAGTCCGTTCATCTAAATTTCGGCCCACAACATCCTGCTGCGCATGGTGTTCTGAGACTAATTATGGAGCTTGATGGGGAGGTAAGGAGCACTGTTTAGTCTATAGTTGATCACTGCATGTAATAAGTTATAAAAGTCTACTCAAACTTTCTAATTCTTGGCTTATTAACTGGCTTTTCTTCTCACCTTTTTTGATGGGCCTAAATAACATACCCAGAGTTAAATAAAAACAATGTTCAGTAATTTTGCAGCTTGTTATTCCTTTGAAAGTAGTTGTATGTAGCTTAGTGTTGGAAAATGGTGTTTCTAAAAAGTATACTCTATCGATAGATAGTTTGGGAGAATAAACTATATTAGGGTATTTTTATTTTACACGGGTTACTAAGTTTGTGGATTCTTAATTGTGCTTATATGCGTATAAGTTTCGAGTATATATATATATATATATATATATATATATATATATATATATCATTATATTCACTAAATTCGACAATACTCTAGGCTAGTGACAGACAAAAAACTCAATACCGAAGGAAGAATATCAAGATTGTGTACATGAGATCAAATGTAGTGAATATAATGCTTTATGTGTAGGTGAGACATCATAGAAGCTAATTGTGAGGATGAACGGGCGCAGACTTCGCTTGAAGCATATTCCTAAATCCTCAGAAGACCCGAGTAATCTAGAAAACAAGGTCTTAATAGCATTACGCTCATGAAGTTCCGGTCATACCATTGGTTTAAATGCACAAGAATCCTCCAAATAGGTTTTATTTCATAAGAGTAGAGACTAATAGCAAAAGCCATATACATATTGGAATCCATACAATATTACCGGGAGAGATGTAACGTAATTAGCCGTCCCATGGCACCGGAACTCCTTTTTACATTTTACTTCGCTTAATCTATCTTTTACTATGTGGATAAAAATGATTACTTCACCTGTTCTTAGCAGTTGGTTTACCTGAATATACGATGAACAATTATGTGGTCCAATATAATTACGGAAACATATGTCCACTTGTCTTCATTTTATGTATTCTGTGACATGTTTGATACATACTATCCGCTAAGTTACCTAATTCATCAAGAATCTTTGATAAGAGGCGACTTATAGTCAGTGGATTTTCCTCGAACCAGATCTACATACGTGTACATGTAAATGTTATCTTAATATAATTTCCTTCACTTTTAACAGCAAATTTCTCATGCGCACTACAACAAATTTCACTTTCAACGTTTTTAACATGATTGGACGACTTATTTAACATAAAGTTAACCGATAAATTGTGTATTTATGTTTAATAATCCCGATGTTTGACTATATTTTCTTTAAAATGCTTCAATCAGACTTCTGAGCGAAACGTTGGGTTTACTTAAAGTCCAGTAGCTGAGATTTTTAAAAATACGATTTTCCTCCTTAACAAGACGTTACAGTTCAGATTATCTTGACCGCAGATGCTTGATTGATAATAAAATACATTTAGTGGTAAAGAATGTTTTTCAGTCATTGAGACCAGTCGTTAGTGAATTTAAAGACCTCAATAATGGCATCTCCATCGTTCTCGAGTTTGATTTGTTCTCATGAAAATGTGACTAATTTATTATGTTCGGTTCTATGTACTTGGATTGAACAGAAAATTAGATACACTTGGCGTAAGTTTGTATGGCTTACAGTAAATTTTTAATGAGCTGTTTGTATATTGAGTAATTAGTCACAAATGAGTTATCTGTGGTCTTGTAAATGGTGTAAGATCCTAGCAAATAATATGACTGCGTCGATATACATTCACATCAAGTCTCACGTTGACTGCGACTTATTGGTTGACCATTAAATATGTTATCTTAGCAGTGTGTGCATTACCAGTAAACTGTATTAAGTGGGCTCTACTCAAATTTTTATGTGCTTGTCATCATTTAATCCGAAATATCCTCCTGCGTAAATATGATTTTCACAGATATATTCGAGACTTTCGGCAATTTTGAGTTGATTTTCAGTATAACGATTATCTGTAAAAATGCTTAATGATACTTATAAGTTTGGACACAGTTAATATTCCTCAGTTCCGACTCAATACGATGAACTTTGCTACTTCTATCCTCTTCTTCTCTGTCCTGCTAACTAAAGTAGGAAGACCAGCTTTGTGACGAAAGCTTTTTTGACGATTGTCCCTGTAAAATTACATATACACTTAAGTTGGTCGGTTATATATAGGTTATGGTGATTAGAATTTATGGAGTGATTGCCACTAAACACAGGTCGTAGTAAAAATGCATTAAATGTCCATAAAGTAATGTAACAAAAATATGTTGAAAGTTGATCTTATATTCACCCTAAATCGACATATATTTTTCTTCGTAAATTGTATTTAGACAGCTCACATCCCCAACAGATTTTTAAAAACACTGATGACATAAAATTCACACTTCTTATTTCCACATATGATTTGAAATTTCTAAATGTTGGCTGAAGCGTTCCACCGATTTGTGTGGTTTGAAGTATTTACGATACTCGGTTAGCAGTTGGAAATCAGTCATTCCTTCATCTTCAGTGCTAAAAAGGTTCTTACCGGTCAAGTCTTTTATTGTAGTATGAGGTTGCAGTAAATGATCATCCTCAGTCATACATTTGCGTTTAAATTATTTTTTATTAAAACTGCACAAATAGTATAACTTTTCGTTTTATACTTCTGTTTATTGTAGTGATTTTGGAATGCATATATCTAATTGGTTTTTTTGCAATATCTAGTTGAACTGATTAGTTTATCCTTATTTTGTGCTGTTCGAAACTGGTCGTATTCACTTTATAAAAGGTGTCTCGTAATGTTCATAAATACTAGACCTTCAATGCGTTACTTCCGATATGTTGCATCAGGTTTTTATTTTTATATTGTCTACGGTAATCCATGTTTTTTACCAAATATTTTTTCAACTCTCTAACATGTACTTTTGTGATCTCTAACTACTATTTCTTGGCGTCACTCTTTGTATTCCTGTTTTCGTTTTTCCACATTGTTTTTAATGTATGACAACTGCACAGTATCTTACGTTGTGTACGTATTAAATTGTCATCTTTTGGCACGTTGTGAACTAATTTTGTAAGTAGGTTACATGAAGAATGTTTTGATGGCTGTCTTAGAAATAAACGGTCTTTTTCTAGGAGTCTAGTTGTTTATGTCATTCATAGCAGTCGCGATCTGTGTTTTCAAAAGGCAGTTTGAAAAGTTTCAGAAGTCTTTAGTGTTGCCATTAGGACTATGCATTCTTAAAATCCTACTGATAGCGGTCGTGAAACTCATTTTTTTGCTGATCGTTTTGGTGCTTAGTCATAGCTATCGTCGTTTGATGCTTTTTTTAAGGTCTGAGTAATCATCATTGAGGACTTTCTACCTGTTGTATGTTTGCTTAAATGAATTACATGAGTTAGAACCTAAAATATGCCTAGTACCAGCGATACCAACTGTTATATTCGCCCATTTTCTGATTGTCAGATCAGTAATAAAAAATAATTGTTATTTCATTTATTGATTCTTCAATTTTGTCTGCTGTATTGGTAATCATGGTGGTTCATTCTTATTTTAGAAAATTATTCGTCTTGATCCGCATATCGGTCTGCTACATCGTGGTACAGAAAAGTTGATTGAATACAAAACATACACTCAAGTAAGTATTGAAACTTAGTTCCGTCTGCTATTTAGCTCATTTTAAGCTCTGAACTTAGAGCTTAAGCTTGCTATCCCTTTTGAGGCATAGAGTGCTAATAAAGGGTTCTCCAAGAAACACTGCTCTGGGCCCTTTTTCAGTTGTTGATAAGTGCTCTTCGTGGTCTTTATGCCTCAGATTCTCGGCGTCATGTGGTTTTTGACTTGATTCTTTTGCTTCTACCGCAAAAATTCCAAGTCACGTCCTGCCTTATGATGCATTTTAATGGTTTCGGTAGTGTGTCTTATCCACCTAGAGCGTCTCTTCTTAATTTGATTTTCAGCTGGTAGCTGCTTTATTCTCTGCTGGAGTGGGTTATTGTAGGTTGTTTCTGACCAACGGATCTCAGGTATTCTGAGTAGAGAGCTATTTACAAATATTTGTACGTTTATGGTCATTAGTGGTGGTAGTTGTTCAAGTTTCAGCTCCGTACAATGTAACTGTTTTAACGTCAGTGTTGAAAATTATGGCTTTAGTTTTGGGTGACAGTTGTTTTGAGTTCCAGATATTCTTCGATTGTAGGAATGATGATCTTGTTTGGTAAGTTGTGATTTGATATCTGCACCAGATCTTCCTCGTTTATCAATGATACAGCTCAGTTACGTAGAGACTTTCATTTCTTCTACAGTTTCGCCTCTAATTGAAACTTGTTTGGTGCTGTGTTGTACTTTCGAATCTTACTTTTCCTCTTATGATTGTTGAGGTTTATTTCTACAAAATCTGCTGCTGCATTGACTGTTTTGATCTGCATTTATTTCTGTGTATGCGAAATCAAGGCTGTCTTCTGCAAAGTTTAAGTCATCCAGCCGTATCCAAGGTATTAATTTCACTCTACTTTTTTCCTGAGCCGAATACGTCTTCATAATCTAGTCAACAGCTGACAGAATGATGATGATAATTTTCCCAGGTACTCTATAGTATCGAAAAAGTCCATACGGTTTTCATATCCACGCTTACGAATGCTTTCTGATAATTGAGGGTTTTGATTTATAGTGGTTGGTTCATTTCGATTGATTGCTCTAAAATTATTTTCACTGCCGCGATTCGATCATTATATAATTGGTTCTCACGAAAGCTTGCTGCTCTTTAAGGTAAGAGTCAACTAAATCTTTCCTTCGGTTAAGAAAAACTCGAAAAGGTTGTCTGCTACTAATGGTAGTGTAATCACTGTATTTTTCACATTTACTAAGATCTTGTTTTGAGATATTAATGAGGCATCACTCTTTCCAGTCTGTTAATTATTGTTCTTCCTCCCAGTTCTTCCACGTAGTTCCAATAGTCATCTCACATGCTCTTCTTTATTCATTTGTTTGCTTGTGTATATTGGGCCTGTACTTCAACTTTCCATTCTGTTGTTTGGCTGTTGTTGACTGCTTCTTAGTTTTCCTTTTTCAGTCTTACCTGGTCTGTATACAGAGATCCGTTGTTTATGCTGGTGCCCTCTGAAGCCAAGCACCTCCTGACATATGGAAGATATTGCTTCTTTAGTATCTTTCTAGTTGTTCTCCATATTGGTTTCCTCTACTTCTAGTAGATCTTGTAAGGTCTGAAACTTATTGAGAATAAGCCTGAATTCTTAGTGTGGTCACTATCAGGTAGTGCTATGAAACTCTATCAACTACTTGTGTATGCGAAGCATTTTCTTCTTTACGATCAGTGTACAACAGCATCTCTCGAATCTAATCTCTGTTCAGCTTGGGTCCGATTGATTTCACCTATTCCGATAACCGCCGAGTTTTATATTCTCATTTGCGCAGTTATTTGATTGACCCTCTTGGTCACCCATATTTTCAGGACATTTCATGTACCTATATTAATTGTTGCTCTGGTTGTTAGAAGAGGCATCGACTTCGTGATTTCCAAAATGTCGGCTTTCACCATGATGTATCATAATTCTTCTAAATGAATATCGTTCAACTCACAGATAAGAATTTAAGTGGTTTGATTTGTTTATTCTGGTCAGCGTTTTTTTAGCAAGGTTGTTTTCTACGAGATGGGGTTTTGGACCTCATGCATAGTCCTTCTTTATTTGGAATTTGGACCGTCAGTAACTCTAGAAGGGTTGCAGCCGGAGTTATTTACTGAATAGGCATATAAACATGATCATAATAATGCAAAACTCGGGAAAATTTCAAAGGTATTTTTATAGATTGTGAACTGTGTACATAGCTAAGAGTATTTGATAGTATTATGGTAAATAGCACAATCCTATTTATTAGATCGAAATTTTGTTGGAATGTAGCCACTGTTTCTGTTTTCTTACTCAGGCTTTGCCTTATTTTGACCGACTGGATTATGCCTCCATGATGTGTAACGAACAGTGTTATGCATTGGCCGTGGAGAAGTTACTCAATATTGAAGTACCTCCCCGTGCAAAGTATATACGAAGTTAGTTGAATATATATATATATATATATATATATATATATATATATATATATATATATATATATAGTTTATTGTTTTTCATTCTGTGCTGAAATTGTCATTTCCAGCCAACATCGAGATCTGCAGGACAAACGAACTACATGTGGAGAAATTCGAATACTTCGCTTCTACCGGAAGTTTGTGCTGATGATGTCGTTCAGAAGAACGATGAAAGGTCCACGACCAAACCATCCAGCTCAGAGAACAAAACTCCATCAAAATTGTCATTTTTATGATAAAAGTATGGTAGTTTGTAAGCACTGCAGTTTTTTTGGTTGTTTAGTGTTTGCATCTATTCGACGCCCGTCATTAGTCGTCTACTGTTTGCACCAGATGATCCTCGGTGAAATAGTATGAAGTTTTTATTGTGTTCGGTGTATCCGACGTAGAATGTACGATCATCGTGGGATTATAATGAGCCATAATTGTTTTGTAAAATTGATTCCACTGTGCAGCAACATCTGAATTCTGATTATTTTTCATAATAAATGCTCAGTTAAGAAGTGTATATACACAAACCCTCGTACTTTTAGGTCAAACTATAAGTTAGGTTATTTGAATCAATTACGCAATCAATTACACAATTATATGGATATTCTACCGGTTATATTTCTTGTTCATGTCTTGGTTTTCCTTTTCTTAATGCAAAGCAGTATTGTACTCATCTCGTATAATCACGGCTATATCTTTTATATATGATTTTCCGTGAAGCATATTTAGGTCATGGAAAACCTCACAGTAATCGTTCAAGATGATGATGTGTGTGATATTTCAAAGCTATAGTGCTTATGACTTTGGTATATTGTTGGATGTAGCATACTTCCCATTTTTGTCATTTCTTGTCCCGCTTTACATGTATAGGTTTGTAGGTCTAATTCTAACCATACCGGTTTTGTTTACTTTTGATGCTTTATTATACAATTCTCTCAAAGGTTATTTATTAATTGATTTATCAATTAATTCACTATTCTTATTATATAGAAGTTAGATAGATAGGCAAGTGTTATAAAACATAGGTTTGTTCTCTTTTTTTAATCTAGCTCTTTATGCTGAAATAACTAGAATATTGAATCACTGTTTAGCTGTTGGTTCCACTGTTCTGGATATTGGAGCTATAACTCCAATCTTCTGGTTGTTTGAAGAACGTGAAAAAATGTTTGAATTCTATGAACGTGTGTCTGGTGCTCGTATGCACGCTGCTTATATTCGTCCAGGAGGTGTTTATTTAGATATGCCACTGGGACTGATGGATGATATTTATCAGTTCATACAAAAATTCCCCCAGCGGTTGGATGAAGTAAGTTCTATGCCATCTTGATTTGACCTATTATTCACTCCTATTTCATTCGTTCCTTTTGTTCTTGGCTTTACTTATCTGTTCTAAAGTTAGACACCTGTTACTCGACATAATTTTGGTGCTGCAGGTAAGGGTTTCAAAATTATGAGTAGACTATATTCATGCGATTTTTTGACGGAAATATTGAATGTAACCTTCCTCAGGCAGATGTCGCTTGGGCTTTATGGTTGCATGTTCGTGTAGGTTCGTTCATCGATAATAAGATTATTTTTAAGACATAACAAGATGATCTTCAGCGATATTGGCTTTCTAAAACCGTCAGTTTCCGTCTAAGTTCAGCTAACTTCAAGTCCCCCACTGCTTGAATAATCTCACCTGTCCAGTATGATGAATTTGTACATTCCACTTGTAGAATATCAGTGATCTTATTACTGAGCGTTTTCTATCGACTCTAAAAACAGGAAATACGATATTCGGTTTCATTCTGGTCAGTATGTTATATTCATTGTCCTTTTGAATGTTCCTGTAAAAACCAGTACGTATTCATCTATAGTTGTGTGAAGATTTTGCGTATATACTGACTTAATACACTGCTGATTGGGTAAAAAGTTAACTATTGGAAATTGTTCGGACCTATTTGTCGTAAGGAGTGCTTTTCCCATGTAAGTATTGTTTGGAAATAGGTTGCTTACCGAAATTTCGACCCGAATCAACAAACAATAATTTCCACTTCTAACTTTAAAGATTTACGTACGAATAAATTAGGCGCCATGAATCTTGAAGCCTGGATTTTTATTCCCCAGAGACACTAAAAACTATAAGTACACATTATTTTTCTTCTTTTAACGTCGGTTGTATAAAAACCTTTTTGAAACTTTTCCTTGGTAGTCGTGTTCTGAGTTGAGAGTCACTGGGGCGTAGTGCTAGTTCTGTTGATGATAACTTTCATGTTACGTTCATTAGTGCGTTGGTATTCTGATTTTTATAAATAGCGACGAGTCATTCAAAGTATTGATGTTCTTGTGAACAAGAGCGTCGAGTAGTAAAATGTTAAGAGATTAGCGGTCTCTAATTAAAATTGTGTTTCTAAAAATTTCTGTTTTTTGTGTCGAGTTTCAGTCTAAAACATCGATAAAAATGCACTCATATCTAACTACAACTGATATCAGTGTATCGGTTTATATAGATAGATCATAGTTTGTCAGGTATTTTTGAAAATGATCGCCGAATTTTGTTGTGCCGCTGTGCATCACTAATAGTATGCCTATATTTTCCCCCAAATAAATACAGAAAACATCTTTTTCAAACTTCGAACAATAATAAACTAATCAAATCTACATTTTGGTCATAATCAGATGATGGGTTGTTGAAATGTGACTTCGCTTATCGTCCCTACGTAGCTTGTTGTGTCTCGTCTACTGTAATACTGGGGTTTGATAAATCAACATAATACAGTAAGAAGTTCTAGAATTTTGTTGCAACTAATCGATAGGCGAACAGTAAATTCAGGTGGATGCAGACGACATTCAGATGAATTAGTTCAAATAAAAAGCAACACAGTCCACATCGTAACCATAATCAAATATGAACATCAGAAACAAAGTAAACAAAGAGGTGATGGTGGTAAATAAGTAGTAATTGGTCTCAGAGGACGATATAAACACTGCTACACCTGGAGGAATGGGTTAGTATCCACCCCAAGGGCACGTAGCCATAGCATTTAGGAGGATAGTTTTAAATACAACCGGTCTGGGCCTTAAATTTTAGTATATGATAGAATAAATCTCCTAGCATTCATATTTTTCTCCCATTTCTTTGTCAAACTTTTAAGTCCAAGTGAAAAGCTTCCTGAATGCGTGATTCAAATAGATCTTTCTAAACATTTTTAATGAATTACTACCATGATTTACATTGCGAAGTACAATATTATCGGCGCGCATATCACCAAACTTCTTATTTTGAGTATTTAATAGCTCCATTCGCTGGGTTTTTGTCAAATTATTCAGTGGTCTTATTAGTTTATTGATGTAATTTCTAATATGCTTACAATGAAACACACGTAGTAGTTGATTTTTAATTTGAATTTAGAGAGGAGTCCCTAGAACTGACAAACAAAATCGATCATCTCTCTGAGGCTAGTTTATAATTAATTTGTTTACACTGTACTAATCAGTCCCGATCCCTTCGTATCTTGTATAGAACTGAAGAATGAAGGACAGAATATGAATTCACTATGTACTATGAACGTTTTATCGTCCTTTCTTTATCGTTGATTATATTCCAGTTGTCACCTGAATCTATTGATTTGTTTTGGTAGTATTGCGTTCTTTGAGCCATATGGCTTAATTGTGAAGCTTTCATTGTCATTATGGACAACATCACATGCGCCTAATTTATGTAATGGGCTCCACAATTAAACCATCTGGCCCACTGAATGTAACACCACAAAAAGTATCCACTTGAACTACAAAATCCACATCATTATTGGTTTGTATTTGATTTGATTGATCAGATTAGCGATTTATTGTTTGATAATCCCATTTGGATTACTCGCACTAAAGATGTTGGTATTGTTAGCGCTGAAGATGCTATAGATTTGGGATTCTCGGGGGTTATGCTTCGTGGGAGTGGGATTAAATGGGATTTACGTAAAACACAACCTTATGATGCCTATGAAGATATGGATTTTGATGTACCAGTTGGTGTTCATGGTGACTGTTATGATCGGTTAGTTAATTACTGTCTACAGTGTATAAATTTTCTTGACAATTTTTAAATATATTAGCGTGATGTATTCTTGAATTTATTTTTTGTTGGAATTATTTTCTCATAACGTAATCAATTTGACGGAAAACGGGTTACTATTTATAAAATAATTTTCTAAACTAAGATATATAATTCTAGTCAATATGTCTAGTGAGCTGTCTTTCTCAGACCGGAATTAATGGTTATCTGCTTTGTAAGTCATTGATATGTCAATTAATTAAGACCTAACCCCTAGTTTTACTTTTACCCATCATATCGCCCCTAACAAAATGATGCGGGACTCGAAAACATTGGTAGAACAGTTTTTGTTACCGTACCCTTAAATACTGTTGTTGTTATGTAATTTCAACTTAGTCATATCACACTGTTTAACCTAAAGGTTAAAGACTATCTGTCAAGAGATCCTGATCTGTTACATTAATGCTAGTCTTCAAAAACCTTTTGCGGTGGACCTATAATCGTAAGGTCAAAAAGATGGATACAACCTACACACAAACCACAAATCACATTAAAGATACCCAGTAGTTATCCTGTTGTAGATTTCTTTTTACATTCTTCATAATTAGGAAACCTATGTTTAAGGGACATGATTTCTATTTTAGTTATATTTTTATTTAAATTATGTCTATCAAGATTTACATTGTTTTTCTCTTTTTACTCTTTTTTGTTGTTCATTTCATCAATCGTCTTTGTTTTTATTAATAAACTAATAAATAAGCAAACAGAATTTTCACTGGACGATTTCAAATTTGACGTTCACGGATCAAAAGTGGACAGTTAAATTGCATTGTAAAATTCTTTCCTTGACATTTAGACATACAAATTGGAATACAAATGTGGAATTTAGGTTCACTCCATACTTTTTGTTTTCTCATCTCATATGAACTTTTTAAAATATATTGTTCACACTTAAATTCCCCACTTTATTGTATATTACTACTATTTCCTTTCTTAGTGTACAAATGTGAGATTGTGACAATCTGAATCAGCATATCATTCGCAGCAGGTTTTGAGGTATTGTATGATTAATTGACCAAGCTCAGACTTTTCCTCTTTGTTAAGTGCATTATAATGAATGTAGGTCTCTGTGTGAATAAAAGAAATAATCAAGGCGAGACCATAATTTATGGATGAACTAATAAGTTTTAAGATAGTGAGTTTTGGGTTTTGGCGCAATATTCATTAATCCATATGGTTAAATATCATTTTGGAATTATAGATAATATCATTTCGTAATATAGACTCTTACTCTTATTCCTAACCATAACTTTTAACTCTAAATCCCGATTTTGATTTCCCATACTAATTTACAACTCTCTTTAGAACCGAGTAGGCCGGTGAGTTTTCTCACGGTCATCTTAATGTCTCCCACAGGTCTTTCATAAATTATGGTCTCACTATAGTCACTACTTTCAACTGTCAATTGTTCTATTCCATGTATGTGGTTATAGATCAGACGCAATGAGTGTACATTTTCCTGGGCAATTTTAGTATATGGATTTCTTTTTCAAATAATCTAATCACTAGTGTTTTCTTATTTCACAATTAAGATTTATAGTACGTATGGAAGAAATGCGTCAGTCATTGCGTATTATAGAACAATGCCTTAATAAAATGCCCAAAGGTGAGATCAAAGTGGATGACGCCAAAATTTGTCCACCTAAACGTGCTGAAATGAAAAGTTCTATGGAAGCTCTTATTCATCATTTCAAATTATTCTCAGAAGGTTACTTGGTGTGTGTTTTCTTAATTTTTTAAAATACTTTTGTTTGTTTTTATAGTAAACGCTTCTATGAATTCGGTGTTCATCTTGTTGTGCTAATGAGGTATGACAACTTGGACCGATGCATATGTGTACCTGGTCCTGGTCCTACGTTATAGCTGAATGACTGTCTATAGTGGTTTCGTGCTGATTGTTAAGTTTTCATTGTTTTAATCACGGGCTGATCTTAGCTGAACCACTATTGGAAACTAGAAAGCACTGAATGACCATTTTGTCCTAGCATGGGACTCTTCGACAGTGTGCATCTATCACACCACTAAGGATCGCCCTTCAGTTTGACAAGCGAGCGCTTCATCCCTTAACCACTCAGCCGAAATCCAATGATGTACATGTCTAACTACAGTCAGTGCAGGATGTTTCACGACCATCTTTTATTGACTGAGGTGGATAATTGACTTCCACTTGACATGGCTGAACTTCATTTTTCACGACTTTCCACTAGAACTCCGGGATCTCGATATAGGCTATTCCCTGATGAGGACGGAATTATTATTAGTATAAAGGTTTCTCATAGTTCTCGGTTACATGTTTAAAGAATTTATTTTGGAAACATTTTGCTCGATTTACTAAAATTTTCCTATGATTTATCCTAATTTTATTTTCAAAATTTAATCAATGTTTTTCAACTTCTATCAAGGTACCACCTGGATCGACGTATACTGCTATTGAAGCTCCGAAAGGTGAATTTGGAGTATATTTAGTCTCCGATGGTACAAACAAACCATACAGATGCAAAATTAAAGCTCCAGGCTTTGCTCACTTGGCGGCAATAGATAAACTTTGTCGGGGTTTTATGTTACCCGATGTAGTCGCAGTTATAGGTAACAGTTCAGTGTGTTTAATTTTGATATTGTTAATAATTTTTATGAATATTTTATATTTAATGTTTTAGAATTTTTAATGTGTGATTAAAATGAACATTTTTCAAAGGATGAGTTTCTGTTTATCATTTAGATGATTTTGAACTCTTAGTTTGTTTTGGTTGAATTGATCCATGTTCACAAGGTGCTTAATTATGAGGTTTCCTATGGAATTTGTATTTTTCTTTGAATGTTGTATGTGTATCAATAAATATCGGTGGATATCCACTTTTGCTGAGTTATTTCTATCACAGGTCGTTTAGGCAAACAGACTCGACATTGAAAGTCATTAACAAGGTGAACAAAAACCTGTCAACTACAGTGAGCTTAAATTTTCTTAGCATTACTGAAACATTCGACATACATTTAGGAATTCTAGAACTGTGTACATAGTGGATGTTTACCAAGAAATTATGCCATGCGAAGTATAAAAGTAAAATTATGAAAGAGGGAAACAAGACGAAATGCTCATTTTAATATTAAAAGATAGAGGACGAGATGAGTAATAGATGTAATTCGTGGAGCTCATGTTAGATTTCTATTTGCCGTAATATTTATTTAAAAAAGATAACCGGAACTTGCATTAACGTCAATACTGACCACAAATTATCTCTGATAAATAGCTTGTCATCCAACTTTTGTGACCCTTTAATCTCAGAAAATCATTCTTTAAGATTTAATTGTTCTTTGTTTACGACCGTTTCGTATCAGAAACTAGTCATTACTTTTACCAATCAATTATGTCTAAGCTGAATTAGCGATCAGTTAATCAAAAGCCATTCTTTTCTAAATAGGCTTAGACTACTTAATCATATTTAAATAATATATTGAATTAAAAACAATAAATGACTCCAGAAAGCGTCAGATAATGATATTGACGTTTAGACTTGAACACAATAGTTAAATCTAACTCTGTACATTTCTTTCCTATAAATAGTCTAAATACTACCCTTTTGAAGACAAACCCTATGATGATTTTAATTTTGTTGGTGTGAATTGAATCAATAAATGTAATGGTTTCGGTGTTCACTTGCTTATTTCAGCTATATACTACTGGTTCCAATTATCATTTTTTCCTATCAAAAGAATATATGTATTAGCAAATAAAACAAATAATTGATTTGTAAAACAAATCTTCCAAAGAAAACAAAATGTATCAGTATCATTACTTCGCTTATTTCTCCTCGACATTATTTGTGATCAACTTGCGTCCTAACAGTCTGTAACTACGTTCACTTACTGAAGTCATTAGATCGAGGTGTTATGTCCAGTTTAAATATATTCCATGGGTTATCTTGATTCCTTCCGTAGTGTATATATGTTGATTTTGAATGTGTGTTTTGTGAGCTGGATGGTTTAGTGATCATAACACTATCAACGTTCTCATGCTGAACCACAAATATTCTCTTTTATCTCAGTATATTGATTTCATTTCTAATATACAGCCTTGAATATTTTTGGCTTGTTTGTACAAAAGGATTGCCTTTTGTATAGATGGAATACACATTTATGAAATCCCTTCATTTTACTGATATTTCAATATTCACTGTTTATTATATATTTTTGGTAGGTATCTCATCTTGTTTAATCTATAAAATTTATGGTTAGTGTTATAACTTGTGGCCTTTTGCCCTATTAATATATGATGTAATTATACCACCAATTAGAGACCAATGACGCGTAAACCCGTACAAGCAGTCTATCGTCCATATCGGTCCTTCTTCCTGCCTAGATCTACTTGTTGAGTTCAGAACAACAACCTCAGCCTCTGCGATATTAATCATGTATTTCAAACATACTGGGTTTATATAAAAACCAAACAGACCACATCGTACCATAAAATGGAAAATAACATTTGTGCAAGATCTAACCAAAAGTGGTTGTGAAAGTGGAAGACTGTAATTAAATGACTCGGCGGAACTCAAGAACGGTAAATTGCGTAATTATAGTCTGTGGGTTAAAATAAAGCTTATAATAAGAGGAACATGAATATGCATAGTTTAGCTACTTAAAAATTATACAAATATATCGCATTGGTCCATAAATAGTTCTCAAAAGTTACCATTCATAATTCTTGTCGGGATATAACAGTTAGCTTATATTCGATGCATAATAATAATAATAATAATAATAATAATAATAATAATAATAATAATAATAATAATAATAATAGCTTGACATCGCTGACCAGTATCAATTGTTGAATTCATCGTTCAAAATTCCATCCACAATTTTCTTTATATGGTGCCTGTTCCGTTTGTAGCTTAGCATCCATAGTCTAACAAATTACATTTCTGACCTACACCGTTTACCTTAAGCCGATGCCAACCGAACTCGTTTTGCTTCGCTATACTTTGGTCTTTCTCTTTCCTCGACCTTGAGTCCAAATTAATTATTTGATAATTAAGGGAAAAATTCTAAAAGTTTCCTTCAGATAGGACAGTTCCGAGTGGTCGATTTTTCCAATACCCGTCCAGTTATAACGATAATGTTAATGATATTAATGACTATTCAATACTGTATGTTTAGTACAATGTGAAATTTTTAGAATACAATATTTCGACAAGTTACTCCTACTCTTGTTATATATATATATATATATATATATATATATATATATATATATATATATATATATATATATATATATATATATATATGAAATGAGTAAATAGAATTCTATTGAATCGAAGTATTTGTAGAAAAGAAATTGGAATTTACATAACTGTGAATTAGATAAGTGATATGATTTCCAAAGAAAATTTAGTGAAATCTAAACTTCAACATTTAAATTCATTGATAATTAACTTACAGTGTTTATTTATTTACTTACTTTTTTATGCTTCCATTTAATAACTGCATTGGTTTAGGTACTTTGGATATTGTATTTGGGGAAGTGGATCGATAGACCTGTATATCAATTAGTAAACAATTTAAGAAGATTAAAGTCAACTTGTTTCTTCTTTTAGTAATATTGATTTAATATGTATTTCAATAAAAAGAGAGAACTTTCGATTGTTTTGCTTTTGTTACATTGACTGGATTGTTGTTTGTTGAATGTGAAAATATACTAATTTGTCTACATGAATATTTTCAAAATTTGTGTAACATCAGTTGTAAACATAAATTACAAGCTTCTAATGATTTCAGAGCAAATTTAATTAACAATAATGTATTCGCTATCATGACTGACTTGAACAGTTTATAAATAAATACCCCATTTTTATTCTAGTAAAATAGTATATTGATATGTTGAATAGGAATTTTTTCGCACCTATTCCTTACCTCGTTTAGATGTAATCAGGTTACGTCAACAGCATTAGGCAACATGTTTCGGTACAAAATGTTATTTATAGATTAAAATTAAACCATTCACCAGGTACTTAGCCATGAGTCGTACTCTAAGTGTAGGGTCTAATGATACTATGCGAATCCCCATACCGAAGTAGGTGGAGAGGGGTTTGAACCTTAAACTCAGTCACCAAAAGTCAAAACCATTAACTGCCACCGTACAATATAAGATGTGCTGTATGCTTTCATGCTATCCGGAGCCACATTGACGTCCTTAATCGGTGCAATTCCAGTCGCGGTACAATCGCCGAACTTTAGCAGATAGAAGACCACCAGAAAGCGTGCTAGCCTTAATATACAGGCTCTAAAAAGTGCATTTGGGGTATCAAGGCCAGTCGTGCTGCATGTTACTCTTTGGCGATTACTCTAAATTGTTCCCACCAAGCCTTACATGTAACTGTTTTGACCAGCTTGATTTGGCCCTATCAAAAGATTGTATACAAATCCGATGTAGGCATAAAACAGGTTGTACTGTGAAAGAACGCAAGACAATGCTCAAGTGATAGCAATCCAGTAAATTGGAGGGAGGATAGCAAGAAAACCATGGATTAAATTAGTCTGAAAAGGTGAAATGGGATGACAAGACCACTTGAAGCGGTTGACGTATCCATTAAAGAAATTGTGTGATTGGTTGGTAACCTCAACCATGAGAAAACGTGGAAATCGGCCGATCCATCAGCCTCAACGCATTTTGATGGATAGCTCTCGGGAACAATAGATGAAGTAGCTTCTGTCTGAAACTATGGTGTGTCATTTCCATCTGTTGTTACGGCTCATGGGGCTTGTTGGATATTCAGTAGATAATCATGAAGAGCCTATGCATGATCTTAGTGGCAGCAGTCCTTGTAACTAAACAGAATACTGAGATAGTAAATTCTTTCCGAACAATGTGTGAAGGTTACTACCCCGTCAATAACGAAGTAAGTCAGTGCAAGGGCCGTTAATTTATTATGTACACTGGATACAATGTTTGGAATCCAACTGTTCGTTGTGGTAATTTCATACACTGCATGATGTAATTGTTTCGTTAGCTTATTTAGTTTGCACTATTGGTACAAATATCGCCAAATCGTCTCCATATACTATATAATCCAAGTGTCCACTTCGACAGTGAGATAAAATTATACCTAAACTGTACACAAGTTGTGTGCTTGTTTGCATTTATTATCAAGTCCTATATGAAATCCAACGGGTATATAAATTTACGTTTACGCCGTCGTTTTCATATCCAGTCAATAATGTATCCAGATTGTAGTTCAATTGATCACGAGACATAATGTTCTTAGCATGAAGCTCATAGTTAATTAGTGGAGGTTAACTATCTTGTTAGATTCAATTATTTTCGACAAGTTATTTCAGTAATCTTTCTTTTTATCAAATATTTGCTTATAATGGTTGAATAATCATCTTGATTGTTTTTTTGTCATACTTTTTAAAAAAATCTCCGACTATAGGATCGTTATGGATTACGATAAGCTCTCCACCCAAACAAAATGTCTTCTTCATACAGTCTCAGAAAGTATTGGTCAATTAGAAAGTATGATACATAGTTTAAAGTCAAGTTTGGAACTGGATGAAATAAATAAATTGTATTACAGCTTAAAACAAGATATACAAAATGTTTGTTCATTTTTTGTAAACAGTGATATGTTGTTTATTGTTTATTGATGCAACGATTTGTCCTGTAGTTTTTTGATTATAAAGTAAACTTAAATGAAGATCGTGCTACACCACAAATCGACTGGATTTAGAAATGACAATCATTGGATTTCGACTCAGTAAATAAATAGTATAGTGTTGACTATAGGTCACTTCCAATCCACATTATCGCTTAGCAGTCTTCAACTCAAACTAAATCTGTTCTAATCCATTCTTGATCCAAACGATGTTACTACATGATGAAAATCAGCAGTTAATTATAAGCGTAGATAAACATAAAATCAGTTCGATATAGTTGGACAGGTAAAAATGTACCAATCAATAAGAAACAGCTTCCGACTAACCAATCTAATACAAAAACTAGTTACTCATCAGTAATATAGGTGTAATACAAGTCCTACACCATCTTTCAAACGTGCAAATCGCTTAACCATATAACTATATTGTGAATCTGATAAATTGAAATAAAACACATAAAGGGGTGATAGATATGATCTTTATTTGTGTGCTAAGTCAACATTAAATGTTACCCATGAAACGTATAATTAACGACTGATTTGTCCAACATGTGCTTAACTTACTTTTTAATATTCAAAATTGCATCGATTTCTGCAGGTTTGTTTTGGACATAATAATTATTATTCATTATATGATCCTTTTTATACTATGTGAAGAAATGTCAATTTACATATTTATGTAACTACGGTATTCAAAGGAAGTCCCCATAAGAATAATTTAGCATTCATACTATTTTCAATATCTTTTATTTATTTCACAGGGTTCAATATAGTATGAAACGTTTTACCGAATAGTTGATATGATTATTTATTAGTAGTATGTCACTCCTGCCTTATCTAAATTTATTTCGATTATAATGGTTTTACTTTTTTATTTGACTTATTACTTAATTCATTTTATAATATATTTAAAGTTGTTTCAGCGTATGCGCTTTGTGGGGATTGTTGAATTTCATAGTTTGCCTGATATGTAGACCCTAGTTAGATAAATGTTTCTTTTGAATCACACAACAATTCCTCGATAAAGTATTCAGAAAATAAGAAAAGACTGAAAATTATTGTTCTTAATAGGCTTATGTCACAAAAGCTGAAAGCATTCCGTCCAATCAGCTTACGGTATGAAAACTTCGAGGAAATTAGCAGATCATGTTTCAAACTCTGATTAGATGATTACTTACTCTGTTTCTTAATTTAGGATGTTTCCAAAAGTTGACAGAAGTTTTCAATAAACCCAGAAATACTATTGCTTTCTGACATAAAGGAACCTTGAAACAAAGCTTCCCTTTTTAATTCGTGCCTTTTCTTTACCGTTCGGGACTTAAGTATCGGAGTATTTAAGAAATCTGGGAAGGGACTAGGGAGTTGGTATCAAGGGTTCTCATGGAAAATGTATCGTATTATAAACCGGGATGCATTAAGCATTATTTGACACTGACAGGACGGTGGACTACTTAGAAGTTTCGTACTAGAGTGGAATATCTGTTTAGCACTTATTTGTTTTCAGTGGTTCCCAAATAACAACAATTCTCAGAAACTATATAAACTAGTTTGCTCATAATTATAGATTTATATGTTGGTTACTTGTCTGTATGTTTTCCCTATGGGAATGCAAGGTCACTGGAATTAAAGCTTGAATAGTATCAGAAACATTAGCAATTATCTATCGTTTTAACATCCAGTTTTATTCCATATTTATATTTAATTTAATTATATACATTCTTCTGTTATTTTAACGTTTTTTAACATTGGTGAAGCTTTTATTAGTCTTCCCGGACAATACCGTCAGTAAAAGCTTTAGAAAGTAGTTAACTATTAGAATTCCTTTGTAGGTGACTAACAATTGGTTATTCTGTTGACAGTATCTGATTGATTCTTGCCAATATTTGTGCTGTCATTTATCGTTTGTCTGTTTAATTCAATTATTTTAATCTCTTAACCTGATTCTTGTTGATTATTATTTCTCCGATTGCTTGAGTGGTGGTAGCGTTCAACTGTATTCCACTCAGTCTGAAGTTCAGAGTTCGTTTCTCCTGTTACCGTATCTGTAATTGGATTGTATCACTAACTTTTACAATAAGAGTAGGACTCATTATATGAATCTATATCTAGTCAATGAGTACTAGTTTCTCCATAAACTGCACCAATTTCAGTTGAAATTTCAGCAGTTTACTTTCGATTTTGTGCTTAGGGTTTTATTTAGAATGACAATAATACCTTCACAAGTGAAGCATGCAACATGAAGAATACTTGATGAAAATTATCCTTTCAACGTGTGAACCTCATTATGCTTAAGATCCCACATCTTTATTTTCACAGTATAAATCAAGAATTGATTTTAGCTAAACCTCCATCAAAACCTGTGAGCTCCGGGTAAATATACCGCCCGAGTATTGGACTTCTCAGTAGTACTCGTTCACAACTCCATATCTAGAAATAGAACCCAGGACCTTCAACATCGTGCTCAAAACGCTTAACCTTGAGACCACTGAGGTGATATCCAGTGATGTACATATCTAAATTTAATCAGTTTACGGTATTGCAGAATCGTCATCCCCTGTTTGTGGTGGATAGCTGTCTCATACTTGACATGGCGGGACTCCACTATCATCAATATATTTGGATACTTGGACTGCAATCCAGTTGTGTTCAACAAAGCATTTTTAGTATAAGATATGTGATTCCTAACTTTTCATGTAACTCAACTTTAACGTCCCACCCTTGATAGGTTTGTATCTAACCTAAAGTTACGTTGTATGTAGAGTGTTGTGTGCATAGCAACATTTCTGTATCTGAAAAAAAACAAGAGAGGAGTTCCGCTGACAACTTAATAAGCACCTAAAAGGCATTGATTTCTAGTGATGAAAGCAATCGAAAACAATTAACGACGATACTAACGTGAAATTCAGATAATCTGACAATCGAAAATATAAGTTAGTAGAGTAAGATACCGAATTTGTTACAAACACTCATTTTTGGTGCTATTATGTGTTAGTTATGACGTAACTACTTCATATTTACGTGATCTTTTTTCCTGTTGGTACTGTATTTAAATCGGTCGATTAGTTTCAAAAATACTTTTATTCATTATTATCGGTTGTTTAGATTAATTCAAACTGTGATCGTCTGTCAACTTTACTTTCAACTGTTGAACCATATTCACGTCGTTCTCAGTTACGTTTAAGTTTGGATCAAACACGTTTTGAATGTAAACAGTATGAAACTAATCTAAGAGTTATTGATAGAAAAAAGTAAGTACACGATTTCATTGTTGTTTTTCACTGAATTTATGTTTCCAGTAATTGGTGGCTGTTAAGATTTTAATCCCTGTTTGTAAATAATGTTTTGTCTTTTCTAGGAATGAAAAATGGCGACACGTAGTAGAACGTGAAGAGTTATTATCTCATGATTTTTCAACTAATGCATCTGTACGTAATAATAATGGTTTGTCTGGCTCAACCATTATCAGATTGGATCCTGATTTAGAACATTATTCAAGATTATCTAATGTTGGAAAGCAAATTGACGATATATTGATATCAGGGTCATTTAGTTTAAGTGCTTTACAAGAACAAGGGTAAGTTTTTATGGATCTCATGATACGATATAAACTTTCGATGTTTTGTTCACTTGTCCTATCAAGTTTGACGTGCATTCGTGGTTTAAGTAGCTCCACAGACCCCAAGCGCTAATAACAGAAAATCACACGTAGACTAATACGTATACTTCTTCCAAATATTAGTTGGTTTTTGACTCAGGAGCTCTTTTCTTTAGATCCTTTCTAAACATCTAAGACTGAGTTTAATTCTATTTCGTGCATAATGTCATTTAGCTTTTCGTTTTCATCGTATTTTTCAGTCACTACTGTCAGGTTTGGGATCGGACCGGTTGCTGTCAGATAATTTAATTGAAACCATTGTTTTGTGGCTGTGAATATGAAGATAGAATACTTAACAATTATAATTAGTGTTTACCTAAATATGCTCCCTTACTTTTGATTTCGTTTTGACTGTGGTAGTTCGCGAATCGAAAGTCTTTCAGTTAGCAAATGAGGGAATTAAGTTTCTTTCCACCTGATGACAAACAGGTTGGGCCAAGTTCAGCCTATAAATATCCAGGATATGTGTGTGTTCACTGAGATGAAAATGTTTTTATTTTTTAAACTTGGTGTAATAGTTGTTTTGTCGTTAAGGATCTTTGTTGAACGTTTTCAGACAATTCTAGTGATTACTTGTTTCGTATGATTGCTTCAACTTAATTTGTAATTAAACTTACTAGTGAAAGTATATGCCAAAATCTTCACCACCACTAGTTATTGTTTGGGTTCAATCTACGATTCAGCTACTTCTTGTTATTTACTCGATCAGAGGCTTTATAAAATAAGTCATATAGTTTTAATAGAAAAGGATCAATCTTCTGAAATTTATGGTTTTGACTACGTTCAATTTTAAAGCTTTTGTTCTTAAGGTAGTCCGTAAGAACTTGTTCGTTTGCTGAAGCCAGTTCATAGTGAATGTCCTACCAGTTGTCTCCCTAAAAATACGGTACATCCGACTGCTGGCATAAATGACAAAGTACAGTAATACGACAACTTTCTAGAAAACATGTTTTCTTATTTTATCATATTTGTACCGGACTTTGTGTTTACTGATAAATTTATATTTTTTTACTGTTTAGAATGACTTTAAAGAAGGCGCAACGTCGTATCATGGATGTTCTGAATACTCTTGGTTTATCAAACACTGTTATGCGTCTTATTGAACGGCGAAGTCACCAGGATAAAATATTATTCTGGGTTTTGGTGGCTGTTACACTGATCTTATTTTGGGGTATTTGGAGATTTTTCCACTAGTCATTCGTGTAAGCTTTTCTTACCATCCTTTTTTTGAAGTGATTATTCGTGCGCGTTTGTATTTTGAGTGTTCTACGTCCTTCAATTAATTCTTTAATTCTATGATTGTATCTGTGTAAGTTTATCTTTCGTTATTTTTGAGTGTCTTGGGATATGTACTGATTTGTAAATAGCGGCTGTTGTATTTTTTCTATATATTCAAACATGGGATAAAATGTTTTAAATAAACATTTGATTCGGGACCAATCCTGGTGGTTTTTATTGTTTTTAAAAACTCGCAGAAACCTATTCTGACTAGTTGTGTGTTTCGTGCCTTTAGGTAACCCTCGTGCTATTGACAGAAGAAACCAGACTAGTAGAGAATAGGTCTTTATTTAGATCTTCGCGCAGTCATAGTGGGGCGTAGGATTACCTATTAAGACAAACAAAGCCTCTCAAATTTCAATATAAGATAAGAAATATAACGTTTATACAAAATAAGGGGTGAATAAATACTTGAACTCTACTGTTTTGATATATGCTTAGTTGTTTGAGGTCAACACTTAACCAATGAACCTAGGCTGTTAAATTAGCTTACCCCTAGAATCGACTTCCGTAGGAACATCGGTTCGATTAACCTATCTATCAAAAACATCTTAGTTCTGTTTCAGCAGCCCAAGGGAGAATTGTCAACTCGCTCACTGACTTCCAATCAATGGTGACTAACTCCGTCAGCAATCGATGATAGTCCATGGATGTCTCTTCATTTGCTAGCTTGTCATCTTATATTGTAGCATGTAATTTATTCTACAACTATCGCTTACAGTTTGCTACGTGCCTGCAAGAGGAAAAGTTTGAGAAAATGAAACAACAATATCTGAGGAAGTGACGCGAGTGGGCTACCCTGTCTCCAAAATCCTTTGTATCAAACTTCATCTATCTTGACGAAAATTAACATTCCTTTTGGCCTATTCAAATCCATCTTCCATCTACTTGGTTTAAGTTGTGCTCCAGCTATATTTCAGAAAGTTATGAATAATGCAGTCAGTGATAGTGAAGGTGATCAAGTTTACCAAAATGATCTTATTATTCATGGTCCTGACAGAGTAACTCATAGTCAGAGAGTTCGCTTTATTGGATCGTTCAGCTGAAAAGAACATTACGGTGAATCCAAGCAAGTGTTCGTCTGGTGTTTCTAGTTTTGAATATCTTGGATATCTAGTTGGTGGTAATGGTTTTAGACCAGATATAAAACGACTAGCTCCATTAACAAATACGCCATCTTCGAAAGATCCTACAGAAATACGTTCACTAGTGGGTATTCTTCAATACTATTTCCGTTTTATTCTTAATTGTTCTTGTATTATTTGATTATTTAATATTTTGATATCTGATTCATTTAAACGAAGTGAAGAATAAGTCATGCTTACGAAGTATACTTGTAGAATTATGTCTACTATGATATTAGTGCTGCTCTAATAATAGACCTAATCCTAAAATTGTAGATTCGTCATGATATAACTGCCTAATTTATGAGATCTTACGTGGAAGTCACATCATCGTCTACACCAACTCACTGTATCGTAACAGCTACCTATACATGATGAAGAACAAGCTTGGGCTGGAGAAAGAACAATATATTTGATATGAATAAAAGATATAAGGTAATATTCAACAGAGACCACGCCTGCATGGCCGAGCCATGCCATTCGAACAACTCCAATTCATTCAATTCCTTGTCCGCACCTTCTCCATCGTTAGGTATTTCTCCACGTTAAATATTGAATATCTGTTTTCCGAGTAATCTCGTATTCAGCTTTGAGGATTGTGTGGTTATGGTCCAATGCCACTACATACTAAAGTTTCTTTAAAGTGATGCTGTTCATCAAACTTACTCACTTAGTGTACACTCTGTACTAATTACTGAAGCATCATTTGCGGGTACTGGTGCAGCTTTGGAGCAGGAAGGTAGACCAGTTATTTGTGTTTCACGCAAACTTATTGTTACTGAACCAGGTTATTCATAAACTCAGTGAGAAGCATGAGCTGTGTTTCGGGCAGTTAAAAGACTTCATAAATATTCATTCGCAAAGAAATTCACTGTTGTTATCGATCATGAAGCTTTAAAGTTTGTTAATCATCCTGAAAAATATTTAGCACGTTCCTCAACTGCTATGGTACAACGATAGAGTATTGCTTTGAGTGCCTATGAATATACGGTTCAGCACAGAAGTGCCAAACAAATCCAACACGTTGACTATATTTTTCGACAATCTTTGCAAGATAGACCTGTTAATACTTCACACTGTTTGTTAGTGCAAACTTTGCCATTAGAAAAACTCGTAGATACTTTGGATGTATATTCAGTGCCATACGGAAATGTTGCTATGTTAATCTGAAACTTAGATTTCTTGTCTTTTTTCTAAGCGGTATGAGTTATCCACTACTCCTGATGGCATTTTGTGTTTAAATGATCGTGTTGTTATACCTGCTTCATTGCGTAAATCTCTCCTTGAAGATCTTCATAGTGGACCTTCAGATGTTGAGGAAATTAAGTCCTTCGCTGGGCTCACATGTTGGCGGCCAGAGATAAACGCAGATTTATGTCGTACAGGAAACGAGGTGGACTCCATGACCAGTATCGTCTGAGGCCTGGAGGCTAGTTCATGCAAACTCTTGTGGTTTACATCTTGACAAATGCTATGCGTTTGTTGTCAGTGATTCTGTTTCTAAGTGACCTGAAGTTTTTTTCGTAACATCAGGAAATCCTGACCCCACAATCTGAGCATTAAGAAAGGTTTTGAGCCGACAGGAGGCTTCTATGGTATTGGTGGCTAATAGTTGCCCTCATTTTGATGCAAACGCTGTCGTCACTTGGTTGGATGGTGAAGGGTAGAAACATCTGTACACTGCTCCAAGGCGCCCTTGTTCTGATGGAAAAGCAGAAAAATTCACCAGCACTTTAAAAACTTCTATTTATTCCATTGCAGCTTCAACATTTGATGGGCTGGGGAGCATAGTAGACACTAGGGGAAATAATTCCTTTTTCGATTATGAGATGTGTAGAGTCTGTATGTGATATTTATTACTGTGGAAGTGATCTTCGACCAGTCCCAACGATTGTGTGGATAATTTTGGAAAAACTATTGGTTCAAACTCCAGATGTCAATAATTTATGTACACGCAACCGGGAACCAGGTGATTTCGTCCCGATTTCTCCTTCCGATTCTCATACTAATGACTGTATTCTAGATCATACAAAGTCCACATCCAATACACAGTCGGACAGACACACGATGAACCTATGAAGGAGAAATATAATCGGTTATAGAAATTTAGATTATCATTTGAGTTGTGGCGGTTGTAGTATTTACACGAACTACCGGTTCTTCTATAAGCAAAGATGGATAGTGGCTAGCATTGGAAACCAGGACGCGCGTTTCGTCCTGTTTGGGACTCGTCAGCAGGATGTACCAGCATCACAAAATGAACATCAACTCTAAGATGCAGGTACCTCCAGCTGACGAGTCTCAACTAGGACGAAACGCGCGTTCTGGATTCCAACGCCAGCCATTATCCAACTCACGCGCCAACAGATTGCGCCTGTGAATGTGATGGCCGATATTATCATTGTATTTCTGAACCACACTCCTCAATCCTTCTCTTTGTCAAAGCGATAGAAATAATGCCGAATGTATTCTCCATAAGAAATATTTTGAAGATAAATTAAACTAATTCACTTCTTTCTCAGTTCCAAAATAACATGAGAAACCAGATGTTCCGGGCGCAATGAGCACAGTACTGAAGATACTACATATCAGGGGTCTCATATAGATGCATTCTGAGACACTTCTGATTTTCATAAACAGTGTCTTGTGTAAAAGTGTTTTACCGGCTCTCCTTAACTACGAATGAAGAAACATTAGAAAGGAGAATATCCAAGTGAACTTCAAAGGAATATCCTGATATAGGGTTGGTAAGCTGGAAAAAGCGGTTGAAACGAAACCTGTTTTGGTGCTGTATATTGTATATTCAACCTTGCTCATCGTGTGTAATCAACGTTTTTTGTGACTGTTTCATAACACTCTTAGCCTGATATAGGCGTGTCGATTACGAAGAGACTATCTGAAAGCCCAATTTTCACTGGCGATTTATTAAAACTGAGCACCGCTCTCTACTTCGTAGGGCGACTACGACGCACATTCACCCCGAAACTGTTTTAACACTAAAAACCCATAAATCGCCTCATTTCAAAAATATTTAAGTTGTGGCATTCCCTTTACCCTAAGAGGATGAAGATCCTTTAGGAAGGTTAAAGGACGTATAACGAAGTGGATTACAGGATTAAGGATAAAACCATAGGAGAAAAACGTAACTAACTAGGTGTCATGCAACCGAGTTAAAAGAGAATATGAGGTGACCTGAAGATGTAATACAGACAAAGTAAACCGTATCAACCAAGCAAAAAACGTTCAATTTTGACCTAAACATTAAGGTTCGTGATATCATATCTGACAAAGCGCCATTAACCATGGATAATAGTCAACCTGAACTCTTCAGCAAATGTATGAAAGGCTACTATGGCGGGCATTTTGTAGAGGACACTGGAAAACCTCTCAGAGACCCAGTTTTACCTTCTTCATTTGGATCAGAGATTACTACATTCACTAACTTAACAACTGTTTGCCTGTTTTCTTAATCAATCAAATGATTAAAATACTTGTGTACTTGCTGTTCTTCTTTTAGCCCCCCTATTCTTGTTTAAAATAATGCCTGTTATAACTGTTCGGTAGACTGCTCTATCTGCCACAAAGATAATGGATGTTAACTGTTTTAACATATGCATTTTCATCAGTCGCTACACAAAAAGCGTAGCGGCATATACGGATATGGTGAGACATTCGGTTTAAAATTATTGATGGGTTGGTTGAATCTATACATTTAATTAAGCAATTACAGTTATTTGGAAACTTATTGAGTTAAGAGTTAATTCTCATCCTATCTAGGGATTTGATCAAACTGCAATTCTAGTCAACTGATCTAGTTGTTCACTCTACAATAACACAACGTGCCTACAGGTGCAATGTGAACAATTATATACTTTCATAGACGCAAACCGTTATACGATCTCATTTTTACACTTGATTTAAACCTATGGCTGTCCTTGGTATTTTATCGAATATCACACATTCAAGGATTACAAAATTGTACTATTAAAACCTAAGGGATTTTTTATCAATGTTGGGTTTATGCACTGAGTGAAGTTTTAATTTTAGACGATATATTGTAATAAGATAAGGTACTTCAAGGATTCTTTGAGAAGGGAAAAACTACAGCTTCAAAGTTATTGCTAATTAAACTTCAGTGGACTTAGGGAGCCTTAACTTATTCGATTTTATATTTTGTAGTTCTGTTCGGTGTATGTACTTGATAGTAGGTCAGAAATATCTCACCTCGATTTCGTATTGCTAATTTAATACAGTGTGGTTTGTGTACGCACATGAATGAGAATAAATGAGTTGTGCTATTAAAACGAACACCCTCTAGATCTAAGTTTTAAAATTGTGAAGACTAAAGGTTATGGTTGCCTTCAAGTTCTGTGTTGAAATGTTTTAAGATTCAGCGTTACCGTATCATCAGTAATATTTTTTTCGTATGACTTTGGTGCGCCGAACGTTCTGATTTGCTGAGTTTGTATGTTGTCTATGACTCGCTGACTGATAACGTTGATCCAAATCTTCATTTTCATGACCTATGTACGTCATTACAATTGTTACTGTCTTTTAATGGTGATTTAAGTAGCTTGCAAACATTATCAAATGAGAAACGTGGTTTCATGACTTTTGCCTGCAACCCTATCAAAAGGACTGTTTTCTTAGTTCCTATTCGCTAACTACGACTCTCCTGCTACTCTTGCCAAGGTGTTTCCGAAAAATCAAATTTCTATTTGACCTCATAATAAATCATAGATAAAGAAGTTTTGGGAGGTTATTACGGAAATCTGTGAATACAGTCTGTAGGTGCTTGACTGTCGGTATTGAAAGCCCAGTTCGGCCATAAATAGATTCATGAAACAAATGTAAATAACGACAGATCTGTGGTGGTTTTGTCATAGAGTGTTATCTATTTTCTATATGCATGGGTAACACTACAAAATATTGTCAATTAGTCTGACGGATATCCCTGCCAAATTGGTAATTTAGTGAACTTCATTACCCAATCTTTAAGATCAAATACATAATAACATCTTTATAGTCTGTGGTAGATTCATTTATATTAATAATGTGTTGCGAAATTTCCACCAAATCCTTTATCGAAGGTTTAGTGTTTACTAATATTCAAATTGAGTTAATAAAAGCTTAAAAATGTCATTTATTGAGACACTAAAATGGACGAGTTTGAGACCTCTATCATTAGGAACTGGTGTTATAATGTAAGTGTTTTTCTCACAAATTCTGTCTAACTTAGCTATTTTCCACAAAATGCTTGAGTACAACAGTGACAACATATGTTTTTCGCACTAGGTAGATCTAAGTTGTTCTAAATAATGTTATATTAAGCTGTGTTTTTGGTATGATTCTAAGTGTCTATGTTTCATCGTTACACCTGGGAACTACTTAAAGTTACATCATAAGTTCCGAATAATCTGTTTCTATTAGTCTGTGCGATTCCACATAGTAGTACTTAAAACGAAAGATAGAATTAATTTTTCTTGAATGTTAGAAAACTTTCATCTTTTTGTACTAAACCGAATATTTAGTGTATCAGTTATAAATATTGTGTAAGTTTCTGATAAACACAGATCTCTGGAAAATGCTGTTTTCGGAAGTTATTTGTCTTGGATTCTGTTATTCTCATTATCCCTTTTACAAAATTTCTTTCTATTTGATTGATTTTTGTTTCTGTAGCAAACCTAAGGATGGAGTATATTTTTTCATTACAGATGTCGAAACATTTACAGATGGCCATGTGAATTAATATGCATTCTGCCCTGTAGTTTGTTTGAACCAGAAGGTTTCTACGTTAGAGTTGGTCGATTATTACATTAGATTGGTGAAGCAGTAAATATTCATGCGATGTTACAAAATTCGACCTACATCGATCAGGTTGAGAGACGGTAATTGTTTTAAATACGAATCGTTTTTGATCAGCACTTATATAGCCATTATGTCATTGTTAAAGTCATTTTAATCATTATTATGACAGGTTAATGACAGTCTTATTTGACTATTTCTTCGATAAATATTTAGTACATCTTGTCAAAATACATCATGTAAAAAATATGCAAGAGTTTGTGAATGACTTTCCTGGTTTATTTAAATAGCGATTTTTCTTTTGATCAAAATTTGCCTAAAATATTGTTGATAAGTTCGTTATCTTCTACCAACTATGCTGTTTAAGACATTTAATAGGCATATTAAACCCTTGCCAACGTTGATATGAAATCTTAATTATCAGTTTAACGATGGTAGAAAAAGAATAGAAGTGATCGTAAAGTTATCGGACTTTGATTTCAGAGCAGTTAAATAACTTATGTTTTCCTAGTGCACTAAAACTATAGAGTGATTTTGATTTTATCCCCTTGTAATGTTAGAAATAGTATTAATTTGGGTATACATATTATTTTACCTAGTTGTATACTGTTTATATTTTGAAATGTTTCTATCTAACGCGCGATATTTGTTCTTCTAGATGGAATTTAATACAATATAAAACAGTATCTGTCATAATTTATCCCCCTGCGTTAAAATTGCAATTTTCATTTCGATTGGTTTAATGATATAATCTCTAAAGTAATAGTCAATTTCGTGGATTAGTTGAAGTTAGACATTAACACCGTTAGACGCCGGCTCAGTGGTCTAGTGGTTAAGTGCTCGCGCGCGGAACCAGTAGGTTCTGGGTTCGAATCTCGCAAGAGGCGAGGTCATCGATACGCACTGATGAGGAATCCCACAATGTGACGAAACGTCCAGCTCTTTCAGTCTTTCCATGGTGGTCTAGCTTAAACTTACTCATGATCTTAACCATTGAAATTACTATAATATCCACAAAACCCATCTGATATTAATAGTTAATTGTTGGTATCTTTATTCAGCCACTCGTTAAGATAGTATAATATCTTAGACGGAGATCGTATCTGAGGTATTTAATCACTGAATAATCACTTCGATGAGCTAAAAATTAAAGTATGACATTATGTTTAGTATTACTGACACGTGTTTTGTGCTGATATTTCTTCCAAGGAGACCACCCCCGAGCTTTTGACCTGGAGGTCTAATTCACAAGGTAGTGAAGCAACTTTAGGAGATGCGGTCCCATGGTACCCAGTGACCAACAATATGTTCATATACCTTTTTCTCTCTCAGAATCCTGGAGCCTATGTACACCACTGCTTTGGAATCAGGGTTTTCCAACTCCTGTATGTGGGTCACCCGTGTCTACCAACACGATTAAAGCGCCGGACATTATCTTTTCGTTCTGCTAATTTCGTAAGCAACACACATGCTGCGAAAAGGCAGTAATTAGGAGTTCCTATAGAGCGGCTATATACGCGTGGCCACGTGAAGGCATTTCGAGAGGGGGAGCGGACTCTCCCCACACTCGACCGTACCAGGGCACTTAGAGGCAGTAGCACATCCGCCTGTAGCTCTTCTAGGTCTACTGATGGTCCTAAGCCCGGGTAAAGGAGGAGAGTTTGGCGTGGGGTCGGCAACTCCATCCTGTAGGAAACAGCCATGCTAAAAATCGCTAACCAGAACAAAGAAATTAAATCATTTAAACCCTGCTCTGGGAGTTGAAGGAAGAATTATGACGCCTCATGATGAAAGCCGATATTCTTCGGAAGCCACGAGGCCAATGCCCCTTCTAACAACCAGAGCAACAATTTTTATAGGTAAATGGAACGTCCGGACAATTTGGGAGACCGGGATGACTAGTCAAATAGCAACGGGAATTAGGAGATACAAATTAGCAGTACTGGGAATCAACGGAACCCATTGGACCCAAGCTGGACAACAAAGGCTAAATACGAGAGAGATGCCGCTATACATGATCACGAAGAGGAAAATGCTCCACACACTCAAGACGTTGCTCTAATGCTGTCCAAAGAAGCACGAAATGCACTTACATGATAGGAATTCCACGAATCCAGGACCAACAAAGCATCATTCTAAACAAAGAATGAGGGATTTTTGATGAATGTTTCTCAGTGTTATGCACCTACCAACCAAAGCAATGATAACGATAAAGATCAGTTCTACGAGAGGCTGCAGTCGATCATAATGAAGTGCTCAAGAAAGGATCTCACCATACTGATGGGAGATCTAAACGCCAAAGTCGGAATCGACAACACCGCGTATGAAGATATCATGGGGTGACATGGACTAGGATAAAGGAACGAGAATGGCGATAGATTTGCAAATCTGTGTGCATCCAACAAATTGGTTATAGGCGGCACAATATTCCCACACAAACGCATATACAAAGCTACATAGATCTCACCGGATCACACCACGGAAAACTAGATCGATTATATTTGCATCAGTAAAAAATTCACAAGGATAATAGGAGACGTGTGAACCAGGAGAGGAACTGACATGGCTTCAAATCACCATCTGGTTGTGACCAAGGTGAAAGTGAAGCTAAAGGAGCATTGGATAGCTGGACAAATAGCATTACAATGGTTCAATACAGTTTTCTTTCAAGATGCTGACAAACTCAACGAATTCATGATAACTTTCAGAACCTGGTTCCAATCCCCACAGGATCTACTGAAAGAAGAAACTACTATGGAGGACAACTGGAAAGGGGTCATAGAAGCATCACAATAAGGAATGGATCTCGATCAAAACCCTAGACAAGATTCAAGAAAGAAAGAAGACAGTAATTAAGAATAGCCAACAAGGACAGAGAAAGTCAAGGTACATGCTAAATATACAGGAGCGAACGAGCGAGTGAAGAAGAGCATTAGGGTTGACAAGAAGAAATACGTGGAGGAGCTAGCAACGACAGCGAAAAACGCTGCAAGAGAAGGAAATATAAAACAACTATATGGAACGACGAAGAAACTGGCAGGAAAATTTTGTAAACCAGAGAGACAAGTCAAGAACAAGGAAATCATAACAATCACTGAGATTCAAATGAAGAGTGGGAAATCAGAAAGACCTGGCAATATATCTGCTGAAGCACTAAATTCAGACATAGAAGCAAGTGCAAAGATGCTCTACGTTCTATTCAGAAAGATTTTGGAGGAGGAACAAGTACTACTCACAGACTGGAAAGAATGATATCTCATCAAGATACCAATGAAAAGAAATCTGAGCGAATGTGAGGACTCATCTACACGGGCATCACACAACTATCGGTACCAGAAAAGGTTTTTAATAGAGTGTTGCTGTACCGGCTGAAAGATTCAGTAGAAATCCATCTTTGACATCAACAAGCTGGATTCCGTAAGGGTCGGTCATGCACAGCTCGAATCGCCATACTACCGATCATCGTCAAAACAATCAGTTGGATGGAACTCGTCACTTTACATCAACTTCATTGACTATGAGAAAGCATTCGAAAGTGTGAATAGGAAGACTTTATGGAAAGTTCTTCGACACTGCGGTGAGAAAATCGTCAAAATCATCCGGAATTTATACGACGGACTACAGTGCAAAGTCATGCATGAAGGACAGCTGACAGACGTATTTCAAGTGAGGAACGGAGTCAGAAAAGGCTACGTACTCACTCCGTTTTTCTTTCCTCTTAGGGTGGTTGACTGGAGTATAGAGACTTTCACATCTGACAGGAAAGACGGAATAAAATGGACAGGTTAGATGCAACTAGACGATTTGGACTTCACAAATGACCTGGTCTTTCTATCCCACACACACCAACAAATACAGTGAAGACAACTAGTGTAGCAGCAACCTCTTCAGCAGCAGTCCTCAACAAACACAAGGGAAAATGCGAGATCCCCGAATTCAACACATAGAACAGCAACCTAATCTCACTCGATAGAGAAACTCTGGAAGGAGTGGAAAGTTTCAATTATCTGAGAAGCATCATCGATGAACAAGGAGGATCCGGTGTAGAAGTATAGGTAAGTATTGGTAAAGTAAGGACAACATTCCTACAATTGAATAATATATGGAACTCAAAACAACTGTATTCAAGTCAACATCAAAATCACAATCTTCAGTACGAACGTCAAGACTGTTCTACTATACGGAGCTAAAACTTCGAGAATTACCACATCCATCATCAAAAACGTACAAGTATTTATAAACGATGGTGTACAAAAGATACTCAGTATTTGTTGGCCGGACACCATCAGCAGCAGTGTACTATGGGAAAGAAGAAACCAGCTTCCAACTTAAGAGGAAACTAGGAAAAGACGTTGGAAGTGGATAGGACACACATTACGGAAATCATCAAACTGCATCACAAGGCAAGCACTAAATTGAAATCTTGAAGGGAAACGGAAATGAGGAAGGTCAAAGGACACACTACGTCGCGAATTGTAAGCAGACATGAGAAAGATGAATAGGAACTGGAAAGGACTGCCCAGTACAGAGTTGGGTGGAGAATGCTGGTGAGCGACCTATGTTCCTCTATGAGGGGTAACAGACGTAAGTGAGTACGTATAGTGATGTATTTTTTGGAATGAAGTGAATTTTCATTGAGATTCGGTTTGATTCGATCACATAATGCCGTCCCATTTACCACTGGTTTCTTGCAAGATCATCATCTTTAATATAGACGATTTTTGCCCCTTTTAGGACTATTTCATTTCCGAAACGAACAGTACTACTTAAAATATATTTCAGTAGCTACACCACCGAAAATGTATTATTTAAGTCGTTTGGTTGGTATACAGTTTGACAATTGTGTAATATTTTTTTACGATTCATTAGTGAAAATTTTATATTCTCTAGGATCCTGATACAGGAAAATCTAGTTGATCGTATTCACAGTGATGTTCATATTTTATGTAGTATATTGTACTGCGGTTGTTTATAATATACTGTTTAATTGATTATTGTAAGTTACAAGGTTAAGAAATTGTTGGGTTTCATTGAAATCATGAACCGACCAATGTTAGACCGTCATTCTATCGAGGATGCACACTGCTGAGGAGTCCCATTCTAGGAAAAAATGGCCATCCAGTTCTTCTAGGTTTTCAATAGTGGTTTAACATTGATGGTTTCACAATTTGTTTTTGTCAGTAAATAAAAATATTGCTTCCATGTTTTCTATGGTGGTCTAGCTTCAATTGACTCATGATTTCAACTACTGAAATTACTACAATATCCACAAATCAACATATGTTCACCAGTGACTGGCTTCAATGGGTTGATCCTGATGTTCTAGTGACGAGCAGTGACTAGTGGAGTTCGACCAGGTCTGTTGTGAGATAGTAACTCACTGATGACAATGGTGGATATGTCGCCCAATTTCGTGGATTAGTTGAAGTTAGACATTAACACCGTTGGTCTAGTGGTTAAGCGCTCGCGAGCGAGAATGATAGGTCCTGGGTTCGAATCTCGCGGGGGGAGGTGAAGGATCGTGGATGCGCGCTGCTGAAGAGTCCCACGATAGGACGAAACGACCGTCCAGTGCTTCCTGGTTTTCCATGGTGGTCTAGCTTTAGTTGACTAGTGATCTCAACTACTAAAAATATTGTGTAGATTACTCAGAAATGAGGTTATAATTACTAATCAACATAGTGGATTGATTACTGAAAAAATCTTATTCTTGTGTGCAGTACAGTCTTTTAATGGTGAGCCATGTCCACGTCCATGTCCTAAGGACTATTTTAAATATATTCGTCATTAAATCCTATCTCGTAAATATTCAAAGTTTATAAATATACCCTGATGTAGGGTAATTTTAGATTTGTTTTCTGGAGAGGCAGACACCACCTAAGATTTTGTACTACAATCTAAATAGCACAGCTCAGTCCTGTGGTTAAGTTAGCCGTTTCACGTTGAGGTGGTACATTTTGTTTCTATCTTTGATGCGAAAGAATATCCCCAAATTTTTTGCTAAATTATTATATTCACTACATAGATTACTGCTCAAGTGAACAGTAGGCGGTTTACTTGATCGGTTTAGGGCATGAGTGGTTGCTGAATATATATATCAGTACGGCTGAAGGTGAAGTGATTCCTGATTTTCTAGATAGTGCAAAATTCCTAATTATTAAAAATACACTCAATAGTCATGACATCTAGTTTTACAGTAAGTTCATACTAACAAATTTCAAATATTTAACATAAAGATACTTAGGAATTATTAGATGTGAACGAGCGAACATTATTGTGAAGACGGTTAAACACTGTTATTCATAAGTCTACATGGTTCCGACCCCTTAAGAGTTTACTTTAAACCTCAAGAAAATTCAACCGGTATTATTGTTTTAGAAAGTATATGCTTTTAAAAATCATTGTTTTATTACTTATATATGGGTTTTTGAGACGACATGATGTTCGCTTTTAGATTCCTTTTTACCAAATAAACTTACGGATTGATTCAAATCACTATCATAACAAATTCCAATAAAGATGAATATTCTTTCAGAAGCCAGCTGAAATTACGTTTTTAATTCTGTTCCTTTTTCTACTTTAACACCACTTCTATTAAGAATTTTATACTTCCAATTAACTTTTTATCACAGTGATTATTTTAAATTTCATCAAGGTTAAAATTATTTTTACTTCATTTATTGACCGAAGACGATGATTACTTGAAACGTTTGTCAACAAAACCATTGCTAATACCGAAACTTTTATCATTAATTTCAAGTGAACACGAATCCTCGGTAAGTATTGTTATTGAACCGTTTTGGTTTACCGTTAAAAACGTTAAGTAAAATTGAAAGCAATTTAAACTTTCTGTGAGTCAGCTCTGTGTATTCACATGCGATAATCTTCTACATTTTTATCCTTTAAACAAATGATGATAATATTAACCTCTGGAAAGATAAACTATCAGTTTTATGTGAAATATATTCTGTATCATTGAAGCGAATGAGCTTCTTAGCTTGTGGTCAGTCCTCGTTCGTAACTGATTAACATAATCATCTTTATTATATACTGGTATCATTTGATAAATCAACGGAAAATAAGAAGTATTAGACATTTATTTTTAATTCCCAAGCTTTCGGTATTCCTGATCTTACACGGAATCCAAGTATCTTTAGGAAGTGTGATTAGCACACTACCGTTATACTGCTAAGTGATCTATACGTATTGATCTCAGTCAATCAACGATATTGTGATCCTTACTCAATTTCATAGGTGAGTTACTGCATTAATTTAATAACTAATTCTATCTATACCAATTTTAATCTAGACATTCCGGAAATTTATCTTCACATATTCATTTTTAAGTTGACCTATAGTAAGCATATGATTATTATTTATTTAGACGATTTTATTTAGGCTTTGTATGATTTGTAGGTTTTCATATCAGTTCGTTGTGTAGTATTTTTTCACTATTTCTTGGCGGCCTGCTTGAATATCTGGTCTGACTGTTCCTGCCATTTAGATGTTTCAACAAGTTATCTGGTTTTGTTTGTTTTAACACATCATTATGTCTATTAATTGCATAACCTACGAAAAGTTTACAATTTTTCTCTGTACAAGTTACGACAAAGTATAGTCAGAGACATCATGGTGGCTGGATATATACATTAAATAGAATGAACATAATTCAGATGTTTATTCTCGAAATGCTAACTTCTAACTGGCGATCACTCATTATTTATCATCAGTATCGACCAAGATATGTGAAAAGGAAACTTGTTGAAATACCTTGTTCTGAGAATTCTATATTGCATCAAAAATATAATATTGAATAGTGCCATTAATAATAATAAAATGGGTTTCAAATATAAACGAAACTTTTGACTATTTCTTTACGATTTGTAATGATACCTACAATTGATGTCAGTTATTGATAATCGATACCTTAAAAGTTTCCTAAAAAATTCTGATAAGATTACTGAAACAGGTTATCAGTATTTTTTTAAAATAACTGTATCGTTCATTTATGCTATTTGAATTCTTACTGATCATATTGTTTAATGATTATTTACTATTAATTACTAAGATAAAATTCTAGTAAATAAAAGTACACTAGTTTTTAAAATGTTTGCTTACTACTACTAATACTACTTACTTAAACACATAAACATTGGCACAAGAAGGCACCAAATAGATATGTGCCACATAAATCATTCGATTTATGTGAGGGCTGGGATACTGCCCGGGTGCCCAAACCGAAGCAGATGGTTTTCTTAGGGGACCACACCTCGAGCCTTTGACCTAAATGTCTAATCCACAAGGCAGTGGAGAAACGTAAGGAGATGCAGTCCCGTGTTAACCGATGACCAACAATTGGTTCATACGCCATTTGTACATCATTGGTTTGGAATCAAGGTTTTCCAACTCCCCTAGGTGGATCCTCCGTATCTTATTATACCTATCCTATTTTGTATCGTTTTGATACAGCTCTGTTTTTAATTGATTTTAAATCATTTTTTTATCGCATGCTTTTTATATAATAACAGAAACCGCTAGAAAGAACTAAAATTGATGAAGAGAATCTTTTGAAAATTCTCAAAATAATTGATTATTTTGCATTCGTTCAACCAATTGAAATGAAGGAAATTATTGAAAATTTAACTTCTCTTTCAACATACATTATATTATGTTTAGAAAAATTAACAAAAATATCAAAATGTCAACGAATTCTTCGTAATCATAACGGAATACCAATTTTATTGAATTATTTAAGGTAGATTATAGCTTTATACAAAGAAACAGTATTTCATTTCTTATCATTATATGTACGAGATTCCAGATTGGTAGAACATCAATGTACATTCTCTCACTTTGATAAACTAGGTTACTGTATCACAGAGTTGGAAAATAATTAGAAGATAAATTGTATCAAAATTAATAAAATATACACAAATAATGAATGAAAGTTCGATGTTTAAAGCAAGAGAAGCAGTAATTACATACTTGCCAATTAAATCGATTTTAATTAATTATCTACAGTTTAAATATTTGAATAAATAAATTTCAGTCAGTAACGTCATGGATTCTCAATAAGTTTGCTTTTCTCAAATTTACGTAGCAGGCGTTATTACGTGATATATAACTCATATTCTAGCCGTACCAATGTGTCCCGGGTTCTAACTTAATATATTTTAATTGAATAGTGTTCGTAGAATTGACAATTAGGTCTTTTCCTAACTTTATATGTATTCCTCATTCCTTTTAATCATTGAATAAGTCATAGTTTCTTTTATTTTGATGATCTGCACCATAATGTTCAATAGAAAAGTCCATTCAAGGGTTATAATTCACCTTCCATTATATATGTGATCATCTGAATCTGATAACGTTCAAATCAAAGTTGAAAGTGAATACGCTGCATCTTCCGTTTATACGCAAATATTAAACGTGAGAATTTGTTTAAGGTGGTTTTATTGAGCTGTCAGGTAATCTTGGATTTAGGTTTCGTGTTAGCTGATACTCGTCAGTGAGGTGCAACTGCAGTCTTGAGGGAACTAATACTTATTTTGTAATTCAAAATCGCGCTGTCCGGTTCCTCAGTCTGAGACGCTATCAACGACCGACTGTTGAGTAAACACCAGCGTCATATTTATCTGGTGATTTACTACTGATAAATACCCACCAATCAATTTGCAATGTATTCACTAGTCTATTTGAATCAAGATTACATTCACATTTTCGAGATGTTAAGTGGTTTCAGGTACTTCCCGCTGACGATCAAGAGCGTCGAGAGATTCCTACCGCCTGCCTCTAATCACTTAATACCTCAACATAGTGTTGGCTATATCAATTCACTTTGCGCTATTGGTCACAATTTAATTTGATCGATAGACATCAACTAGCATGAAAAACTAAAAAACATCACAGTGGTTACTAGTCAGTGATTATGTAATTATAAATACGAGATATTATGTGTACAGGAATTAACTGTTTATTTTGACAATGAAGCATAAATTATTTACTTTTCTTCCCCCACTCAGTAATCAGGTAAAATAGTTCATGTACTCGGTTATGAATTAACCCTTTTTGTATGAGGTTTAGTAATACTTAGTAAGCTACCAGAACCATAGTAGATAATGTAAGATTTATGCCCGGAATCTAGTAGTTGAGAGTGATTTGTATCTATTAATAAGTTATCGATCCGTTTTATAGTGCTACTTATCGGTCATATTTGACGTGGAATATTTATGTTTTCAAATCAATAAGGTGAATATAACAACAGTAACATCGACCATAAAGCCCGGTTTTCAGTTTGAGTTTACGCTATTTTCAATTACTGGATCTACATAATCCGCGTATTTTGCACAAAATGTACAGTGTTTTGTTTTTACAGTATGCCATTTTCATCCTATAGAAGAACTGTCATGATTTTAAATCGTTAGTCGTAACCAACAGTTAATCACTTTTGATTCTCCACATGTTTATTTTAAATCCTCAGGTTATTTAGTCAGCAATCTAAGAACTGACCACCAAAGTAGTTTCCGTTTCAAACTGTGTAACTTTTCTGAAGTCTATGCAAATATTTCATTAATATCATTGGTGTTTATTCGATTATTGGGTTTAAGTTGAACAACATAAAACGAACTGTGTATTAAATTCCCGTCGCCCTATTATTTATACTTGGAAAAGAGAAACCATTACAATTCCGACAACGGAAAGTAAAAATACAAAGAGTGGTACGCGTGAAAACGTACTAATTTCAAAACACGGCTATACTAGCCGAAAATACACTCAGTTATATATTGATTTGTGGACCCACTTGATTATTCATTAACAAAACATCACATATATGTAAAATGCCTAGATTTATAACAAAACCACATACTGCATGTCATGCTAAACATTGTTCACACTGTACTATTACAAAGAATGTTATATTGTGAATAAACGTCATACTAAAAATGAAACCAATCTTATGCTCAGCTAATTATTACACTAAAAATAAAATAAATATTATTCTGAGCAGTTACCACACTGGTTTTAAAAAAGGAAGTAATATTTAGCAAATACATACTTATACCTGTTACCCCTCGCGGAGGAGCATAGGCGGCTAAATATTTAGCAACGATCACAGTGAATTAAAAAACCATAATCTAGCCTTTTTATCCCATAATATCTATATGTTAATCATTTGTTCGGTGTCAGCGTTTAACTCCATTTTTCAAGGGTATTTGTGGTTAAGACACATGACAATTAGTAATTTACCAATTATATTATTTTGGTAAAACAGTCTCATCTGTAATTCCCTAGGAAAATTCTTAAAATATCCCAAATGAAAATTTTGGTAAAATATGATATTTACTCATGATAAAGTTGGTATAAAAATATTACAATAAATTTCAGAGTATGTTTGCAGTTCAAATCCAATTTAAACAACCCTGAAAGAAGCATAAGAGAACTGTCTAATTGTTCAGTCTATATGAACTCGTCGAGAAATACCGTAAACACTTCGGAAGAATGTCTCTATGAAACGAAATTGGTGAGCTAACTTTTATAGCTTAAATTGGAAGTTATGAATATATTATCCGATTTCAAATAAATACATATTAAAGAATATGGATTGTTTTTTTGTTTTTTCATTTCTCAATCCTTTGTTGGTTTACATGGATATAATGACAATTAAATTTTTATTTAGATAAATAGTTTTTAAAATTTTATTAACTACTTAGCCAAAGATATTTAGAATGAGATAGTTATCAGTGTGGAGAAGGAACTACTATGGAGGGCAACTGGAAGGGGATCAAAAAGGCAATCACTTCAACATGTCATGAAGTTCTGGGCCAGAAGGGGCATCATCACAAGGAATGGATCACTGTTGATACACTGGATAAGATTCAAGAAAGAAGGATCAAGAAAGCAGCAATCAATACCAGCCGAACAAAAGCAGAAAAAGCCAAGGCACAAGCTGAATACACAGAAATAAACAAGCAAGTGAAGAGGAGCATTAGGGCTGACAAACATAAATATGTGGAAGATTTAGCAATGAAGGCGGAAAAGGCTGCAAGAGGAGGAAACATGAGAGAAATGTATGACATAACAAAAGAAACTCTATGGAAATTGCCGTAAGCCAGAACGACCAGTGAAAGGCAAGTAGGGCAAGGTAATCACCAACATTGAAGAACAACGAAACATGTGGGTAGAACACTTCAAAGAACTCTTGAATCGAACAGCTCCACTGAACCCACCCAACATCGAAGCAGCACCCACGGACCTCTCAATCGTTGTTGGCCCACCAACAATTGAAGAAATCAGCATGGCCATCAGACAAATCAAGAGTGGCAAAGCAGCAGGACCAGACAACATCCCAGCAGAGGCACTAAAAGCAGACATAGCGGCAACTGCAAGAATACTCCACATTCTCTTCAATAAGATTTGGGATGAGGAACAAGTACCAACAGACTGGAAAGAAGGACTTCTGATCAAAATACCGAAGAAAGGCGATCTCAGCAAGTGTGATGACTACAGGGGCATCACTCCTCTCTCAATACCGGGAAAAGTCTTCAACAGGGTATTGTTAAACAGGATGAAGGACTGTGTAGACGCCCAACTTCGTGACCAACAGACAGGATTCCGTAAGGATTGATCGTGTACAGACGAAATCGCAACTCTACGGATCATTGTGGAACAATCAATTGAATGGAATTCATCACTCTACATCAACTTCATTGACTACGAAAAGGCATTTAATAGCGTGGATAGAACAACACTATGGAAGCTTCTTCGACACTACGGCGTACCTCAGAAGATAGTCAATATCATACGGAATTCGTATGATATGGTCTCCATGCGGCATCATTGATGAACGCAGTGAATCTGATGCTGATGTGAAGGCGCGGATCGGAAAAGCAAGAGCAGCATATCTACAACTGAAGAACATCTGGAACTCAAAACAGCTGTCAACCAACACCACGGTTAGAATTTTCAATACAAATGTCAAAACAGTTCTACTGTATGGGGTGGAAACTTGGAGAACTATGAAAGCCGTCATGCAGAAAATACAGGTGTTTATTAACAGTTGTCTACGTAAAATACTTCGGATCCGTTGACCAGACACTATTAGCAACAACCTACTGTGGGAAAGAACAAACCAGATCCCGGCGGAAGAAGAAATCGGGAAGAAGCGATGGAAGTGGATAGGACAAACACTGAGAAAGTCACCGAACTGCGTCACAAGACAAGCCCTCAATTAGAATACTCAAGGCCAAAGGAGAAGAGGAAGACCAAAGAACACATTACGCCGAGAAATGGAAATAGACATGAGAAAAATGAACAAGAATTGGATGGAACTAGAAAAGAAGGCAGAGTGGGACAGAGTGAGTTGGAGAATGCTGGTCAGCGGCCTATGCTCCACTGGGAGTAACAGGCGTAAGTAAGTTATCAGTGTTGACAATAGATAATAGTCGTTCTATGGGTAGACTAAAGAAGTCTTTTTCAATTGTCTAAGTTTGGGATGCTTGCTGTGAAAACTTAGGGTTTTGGTTTCAATCTTATGTGGGTTTTAAGTAGGCTCTCCTGAAGAACCCCGTTGTAGGATAAACCATCTGACGTATATTTACTGTTTTTCGATTATTCTTTTGCTAATTTCGATTTACAGTGAGAAGTGGATTCAGAATTAATGTTGGTTTAAATAAATTATAGAATATCTAAATAAATTACTAATACACTGCTTTTTCTGTGTAATTTGATCATCAAGCTATATTTACTTAGTAGTTCGTTAGTGAATTTAATCATTCAAAGATATCTATGTGGTGCTTATGATTCTAACATATCATTCCGGGTATTTATTCTGAAGTTCCAGCATGCACTGAACAAATGAACTTTTGACAAATGTTACAGCAAGCTAGACTACTGTAATAAGTATTACGTTTGGAATCTTTACCGAATAATATTATTTAAGAAAACTTTCGGTCAAAATATACAGTTTTTCCAATAAAAGAGGTCAATCATTTGCGGGTGAGACCAAAGGTCCTTGGTTCAATTACAAATTGCATGGTCGTGTATCCGTATTACTGAAGAGTCCCATACTAGAACAAAACGGTCGTTCACTTCTTCCAGGTTATCAATGCTTATCTTACTTAAATTGTTTTATGATTTTAATAAAACTCAACAATCTTCGCAATGTCATACTGAAATAAATTTTGTTATTTGATCTCTTATTGATTGTTCTCAAGGTACATGATTTTGACCAGGATACCATACGGCGTAATACATGTAAGTTCCCATTTAGAGAAATTTAACTTCTTTATTATGTACTCCTTTAAATAATCAACACAATCTGAGTTCTCCACTTTTATAGTAAATTAAACAAAATTTCATAGATTGACGAGGGTTAGTTATTTCAAAGTAAAGTAAGATTAACTTTTCGGAATCGCTCGTAGTAAAGAATATCTACAGTCTACATAGACGTTTATTTTGTGATATTTTTATCTTATTTAATTCTAATCAATCACTAAATATAAATACAGAAAGTTTTTCTTTATCATGTCATAATTATGACAATGTTGTGATTGTTAGCTTTGATGGTAATTAAAATAAGCCATAGTGTCATTGAATAAGAAAAAGAGAATTCAGCGAAGAAAATTTTCTTTTCGACGGAATCATTTACTTAAGCTGAACATTCATATATATAGTTGTATGGAAAATATATGTCTTTAGGAGGTTAGATAAGATTGCATCATAAAATGGATTCGAGACTAAATAACAATTATTACCTTGATTATTATTCAGTTTATTATCATGACTTTTAATTTGTCGTTTTTCTTCGAATCTGTCAATTGGACTATAAAATAAGAAAGATTAGTTCAGCGAAGAGTTCTCTTTTCGACGAATTTATTTTCAAAGCTGTACAATCGCAAATATATATACTTATTTTTACAGGATGATAATAATACTGATAATAAACTTCATTTAGACATTGTGACAGTGAAGTTAAATAAACAAAGGTATTAAAATAAAAATTTTAAAAACAGGGAAAGTATAATAATCGTTTGATTGTTATTGGCTTAACTGTTCATCAAAAGATAGATAGGGAAATTATCATTGGGAAAGGATGGCTCAGCATGATAAAATAAAATGTTGAAACAGAGATGAAATGTAATCGGGATGATCGTGACCACAGGTCATTCAATCAAGACAGATTCTGCGTTCAAAGTCATCTACAAGGTAAGTAGAAGTCTTCCTAAGACAATTAGACTTCATCTTCTCTGCATCGCCGAAGCAATAGCCATACACCTGGAAAAACCAGAATTGTGTGTTCAAAAGAGACTGTTACAACCTCTTCTACCATGGTCTTAATGCATTAAGTTTTTTCTCTTTTTCATACTCTTGTTCCTTTACAGCCATTTGCTTCACCTCCCGTCTTCCCTTTAAATCTTCTACCCTCAACTGGTTTGTTTTTATTTCCACGATCATTCCGATTACATTTCATCTCTGTTTCAACATTTTATTTTATCATGCTGAGCCATCCTTACCTGATGAATACTTAAGCCATTAACTATCAAACGATTATTATACTTTCCCTGTTTTTAAAATTTTTATTTTAATACCTTTGTTTATTTAACTTCACTGTCACAATGTCTAAATGAAGTTTATTATCAGTGTTATTATCATCCTGTAAAAATAAGTATATATATTTGCGATTGTACAGCTTTGAAAATGAATTCGCCGAAAAGAGAACACTTCGCTGAACTAATCTTTCTTATTTGATGTCTTAATGGGTGTATTCCGTTTATTAAAAAATTGGACTATTAACTAACCCATAAACGTCATATGTTATTTATTCTCGAATCCATTTTTTGTGATGCAATTTTTTCTATCCTTTTATAGACATATATTTTCCAGATAACTATATATACGAATGATTTCGTCGAAGAGAAAATTTTCTTTGATGGTAAATAAGTACATCTTGGTACTATTTGACGTATTGCTATGCGATTGAATACAGTCAATAGATTGTTTGTTTAGAATAGTTGATGAATAAACTCATATTAGATCTTACTTAAACGAGAATTACTAAACAACGTTCATGTTAAATGCAAATTATGACCGATTTCTGAGAATATATAATATAAATATTATATAGAAAGTTTCCACGTCTATTGTTAGCTTAACAATAAATAATACTTGATTTTCGGTTATATATTTTACTTCTTCTTCTTCTTCTTCATAAAGCTATATGTGGAATATTGTCTCAATTGGCAATGAATGATTTTTATGCTCAAATTATTGCACGTGAAAATGGTATACATTTGATTGGTTCACAATTATTAATTAAGTATTCAAAAAATGTTAAAAACCAATGTTTAATAATTGAGTCAGAATTGAAACAAACTAATAATGTTGAAAATCAACAGATAATTGATACAAATAAATTTGGATTAGGAAATATTCGTCATTTATACGTAAGTTATTTATTTTCAATTTTAAGCATCAAATTATTCTTTATCTTACAATGGCTTTGTGTAGAAAATTCAACTAGTCAGTCAATCATTGACAACGTAGAACTTCGTACGTACGTACGTACATCAGTTCGAGTTTCCATATCACATTAGCACACAGATACAATTGTTGATTCAAATCCTATGGTGGTAGAGGTAGTAAGAGTATAAGCAGTAATCGGAAACATTAGGGTTTGAATATGTTATTCAAGGAGTATAATCCAGTGAAATAAATTTGGAAAGAGAAAAAATAAAGGACATGAAGAATTCAGAAGATTAGAATTTGAGAGAACACAAAGAGTGTATGCACCTGCGCGATTGCGAACGATTTTGAGCCGTGTCAATCAAGGTCTCTAACCATTGTTTGCTATCATCTCGCGGATCCCAACCAGATAGTCTACACCTGCCAACATGATTCAGTCTGCATGTCAATGACATCATGGATTTGTGCCATGTTTTGGCCTGGCGGAGTGATTACATTTATACGATAATATATTTTTTGTACATCAAACGAATGTGCCAAAGTTAGAATTGTTTACTATTGGGTTTTAAAATATCGATTCAAAGCGATTGTGTTTAGTAACAAAAAAATTTCTAGTTTGGTATCACAATTAATTATTTAGTTTTCATACTTAAAGAATCCTAGACTAGAACAAAAAAGATATTTTTTGCTTTTTAGGGATTTTTTTGACTTCCTATTCGATGTAAAACTGTAGAGATATTTTGTAAATTTGAATTTGCTTTAATGTAAATCTCTTCAAGAGAACCATCTTCAGTTTCTATCATACACGAAGAAGATATTGTTTATTAACTTTGGAGTCTTTTAGTTTACTCGTTGTTTCACCTTATTTCCAAGCATATTATACATGTGTTTATAGATGGATGTGTTTTTTTACAGTCTTCTGTGGTCTCCGACATTTGTTGTTTATGTAAGATTTGTCTTTTGAAGTAACTAAGGTTGAAAGAAATGAGTGTTGTCATATCTAGATATCGAAAGTGAAGTAATAGTTTATGGCCGTTAGTTGTATATATATATATATATATATATATATATATATATATCCATTTAATTGAAACGTATCTCATATTTAACAATTACTAAAACCTTATTAACTTTACATAATAATCTTATGATTATATTGTATTCATTGTTGTGTTCTGTATTTTTGTATCACTTATCACATTTGTATACAAGGCAAATGCATTTTGTGCATTACGTAGACTATTTACATCTGAACATAATCGCCGTTTAATCAAATCATTTTTACCATCATCCTTATTATCGGAATTAATCGAAATCAACATCAACACATCAACAGTTACAAATGATTATCAAAAATTAGTCAATCTACTTGAATCATTGAATGTAAGTCACTAAAAAAAATCATGAATTTTGTTTTAGAACATTGTCTATTGAAAATAGTCAATTGTTCAATTTGATTGTTTTATAGAATATTTGACAGATTTAGTTTCATAGACCTAGTTTCTGTTTCGTATCTTGAAGAGAGCTAAAACAAAGAATTAGGCACAGTGATATAAATTCATTTTGTTTCGTAAAATTCTCGTCAGATACTTACAACCAGTAATATTTACAAATCAAATTTACAAAATAGGTTAAAAGTGACTACACAATTGATGTTCGTTGAACATTGCTGTGAAAACATACCGGGATAGTATAACAAAGATACAAGTAAATTAAGAGATTAAATAAAAATATTGTTAATGTATATATGCGTCATAATGTTCTATAACATTGGCAACAACAAAAGACAAACGAACTAGAGATAAGTGAATAAATAATAAACAAAAGTTAACAAACAAAAATGGAATGCGTAAAACGTAGTTCAAAATGTAATTATTGTACCTAAAAAGTAGTTGAAAATTATAGCGATAATGTAAACAATCGAGACAGGGAGTTGAAAGAATTTTATGATGCAACGAAATAGATCCCTTTTTTCCAAATCAGAGAAATTTTAAGGACTGTTTTCTTCTAGACACAGAAATTCGATATTGATGGCCTAAGAGAAACAGTTTCAAGAATCTACGAGAAGTTGGAGGTTATCTTTTTATTATCAACTTTCAATGATCTAAATATATCGACTCGGAGGTTTGTGTCCAAGATCTGTGTAGAAATTAAGTTGTTCTGCCTTTTGACCTGAGGTTTTACGAAGATTTTCAAAAAATCTAGGATAAGCCCTCCTTTTTGTCTGAATGATGTAACCGCATTGAGAGGGATATATAAATTTATAGACATAGGTAACGGTAACATGAAAAAAAGTACTTGTCAACCTTTTCTTGAGTTACTGAACATATTGTATGCAAAACTTTTAGTTTGGCTTCAGATTCCTTTCTGTCTAATACAGTGTTAAGCCTTTTACTGATTGTCCTTGGAACGTCATCATCTTTAACGATGGGGAGGATAAAGTTTGATTTTTTATTGACTACACTTACATTCAACTTGTCTTTTTATCCGATTTCGTTTAACAACTATTTCAGCACAAACATTACCTACAATTATGTAACAGTTTAGTATATCATATAATTAATTTGTAATTTATCTTTGGAACTGTATTTCACAGATCTTTAGGTGATAACAGATAACCGTCAAAGAATTATTCATCCTGATTATACATATAGAGATTATTTTTTAAAAATTAAACTTCAAAATGCTCATATTTTTAAACAGGATCGAATATCCATTATATCAATCATTCATTTTCAGTTTTTATACTAAAACGATTCAGTAATTTTATAATCTAAAGTTTTAATTTTTCTAAATTCTCATCTTATCTACGAAAATTAAGAATCCTGAGATAAATTATTAAGTTACGTAACAGGTCGTTGTATTCTAGATAAAGAATATAAATGGATGCGCACTGCTGAGGAGTCCCATACTAGGACGAAACGGCCGTCCAGGTTTTCCATGGTAGTCTAGGTTCACTTGACTCATGATTTCGATCATAAATGAAAATGGTTTGTTAATTCAATATTTAATTTAATGTGGCGTCATTCACTAATGTTTGTATAATAAAGTAAATGTTGTTTCATTTTTGTATTGATTACGTTTTATTTTTCTTTTATACTATAGAATGAAGAATATAATGAACTTATTGAAGGTATAATTTCTTGTGACGTAAATCGAACACCTATTCATTATGTACGTGAATATTCAATATTGGAATTACTTGGAACTGGTGCATATGGTAAAGTTTTTAAAGCAACGAAAGATAAAATGTGTCATAATAGTTATGCAATTAAAAAGGTAATTTTCACTGAATTGTATAATGAGGATATTCGTTAACTTAACTAACTTATATATATAACAGCTGAAATAATCAAGTCATCGTTAAGTAAATTGGCGAATAAATCAAAGGATAAATACAACCTGAAACAACCATTTCATTGTTAATTCAAGAGCAATCTTCCTAGAGTCAACTCTAAGTCTTTACTGACTCTTCTCGTCTAGCCCTGTCTGTTTGAGTATAGAACACAATCTCGGCTTTCATTGCATAAATCATGTATTTCAGATATAAGTAGCTTGTATACAAGCCAATCAGACCGCGTCATTCAATAAAATAGAAAATAACAATTACACAAGATCAAGCCAAAAGCGGCTGTGACTGTAAGAGACTGTAACTAATAAACTGGGAATAACTTAAAATTAGTAAGTTGTATGATAGTAGTCAATAGGTCAAATGAAACCCTATAATAAAAAGAATGTGAATATACATATAATATAGTTACTTAATAGTTATCCAATAAAAATATATGTAATAATAGTCCATAAATAATTCCTAGTATTTACCACATATTTATTCTTCGTTAGGAAATAACAAAGTATAACTTTATTTAGTTAAGAACTAATAATATGAAACTTCAATAATGAATTCATTTTCTAGATGTTATGATATTCATTATTTTTAAAAAACTAACTGAAATCAAGAATGGAATGAACTGGTGATATTCGAGTGACTGTTTTTCATATCAAAGAGCATATTATTTGTAACTGTTTACATTTTACCACTGCTGACATTAACGAGGCTTTTGAAGCGAAATATAGCCTTTTCGAGTCTTAGTATGAATATAAGCATTAGAGTGCAGGTACATACAGCTGCTGGTCACTATCAAGATAAAAAGTGTGAATATTAGTATTTTAGCTTATCTATAGCGATTGTAAGTTATTTCTTTTAAAGAAGTTATGTACTAATAAAGAATTTCTAAATATTAGTTTATTGAATAATTGATTTTATTTTCTTTTATTATTAAATTATTTATTATGTTTCGATAGACTTTAATAAAGAGGTAACTGAGAGGATCACTGTGATTTTTTTTTCTAGTTTTATGGATTCATTTAGTCTGTAGTGTCGGTTATTATGTTAAGCCCATATACCTCATGTATTCACAAGTGCATTCTCGTTATTTGACTTATTTAATTCCGTTATTGACTAACACGATTTAAGTCAATGATTATATACGAGGATAGGCGATATATATATTTCAACAACAATCATCTTGGAGTCAGATCCACGGGCCACTAAAAGTCTATGTGAAATTGATGAAAATTTTAGAAACAAAAGTAATTTGTATTTTTCTTGCTATCAATAATATGTGTTGACACATGGAATAGAGTAGTAAATAATACCAATAGTAAAGATCAAGAGAACTTTATTCATAATTTCTATCAGTTTATTTTCTAATTAATCTATATTCATAGGTTAGTACTAGTCAAATATTTTTTGGTCGAACTTCCAATGAACGTCAAAAGTGTATTGATTGTATATTGAATGAGGTCAATGTTATACGTCAACAACTAAGGCATCCAAATATTGTTCGTTATTATAAAACATTTTTAGATTGTAAGTTTTTTACTTGTATGAAATCACTAATTCAAACCTATTTTCATTTCCCTTTTAATAATACATGAGATTTATTATTGTGATATCTTGAATGTAGTCCATTTTGAAAAACACTTCCCTAGTTTTCGATGTTTGCTTGAGATTGAATCTGCACCCGATAATATTACTGCAAAAATACTTATTAAGGGGACTAACCATTTTCAGTAATATAAAATTTTGAGTTGGTTGCGTCATCGACTGGTTTTGTTTGGTAAACTTTTGAAAACTGGGAAATACTAGATACCTCAGCTGTCATAGTTCGAGACCAAACAAAGAATAGTAGTAATAGTGATTGTTAGTAATGATCATCATATCCATCAATGTGTGTTAACTGTATACATTTATAGTGTGATTGAATCTTATGGTAAATAGCAGTACTTAAGATTAAATCGGAAGTGAGTACTTTTCATCACCCTGAAAATTTGTTTTTGATAAAATTATTGGGTGAATAGTTTCTGTTATTCATTGGCCATCTAAAGGAATGATTTAGTCATTAAGAAAAGCGGCTAATTTTCTATGATCAGATTTTGTTCAACATTTCCCCTTTTTATCAGAAAGGGTTTTTGTGGATATTATAGTAATTTCAATGGTTGACATCATGAGCCCTATTGTGGGATGAAACGGCCGTCCAGTGCTTCCAGATTTTCTATGGTGGTCTAGCTTCAACTGACTCATGATCTCAACTATTGAAAATTCCCCTTTTTAATAAAACATGCTAATTATTTAAATTGTTGTATAATTCTTTTGACTGATATATGCGATATTCGAATTCAGTTCATATCGTCTTCAATTCATTTGGGATATAATTTATTACACTGGTTGAAATCATGAGTCAATTGAAGCTAGACCACCATTGGAAAACCTGGATGCGCCAGACGGTAGTTTCGTCCTAGCATAGGACTCCCCAGCAATGAGCATCCACAATCCCGTGCCGTGAGATTCAAACCCAGAACCTATCAGTATCGTGCGCAAGCGCTTAACCTCCAAACCACTGAGTCGGCTTCGAGAGGTATTTCCTGGAGTTCTAGTGAGCAGTGACCACTGGAGTTCAACCGGGTCTGTTGTGAGTAAGTAACTCACTGAAAAACAATGGTGGATATGTCGCTCAAGTTCGTGGATTGGTTGAAGTTAAACATTAACACCGTTGGATGCCGGCTCAGTGATCTAGAGGTTAAGCGTTCACGCGCGAGACTGATAGGTCCCAGGTTTGAATCTCGCGAGATGGGATCGTGGATGCGCACTGCTACGGAGAAGTCCCACAATAGGAAGAAACGGCCTTTCAGTGTTTCCAGCTTTTCCATGGTGGTCTAGCTTCAACCTACTCATGAATTCAACTATAAACTTACTAAAATCTCCACAAAACTCCTTTTGATAAAATTTACTTTTGTTTTAAGTATTTCAACTTACATTTAGATTTTAAATTATTCACAGTAGAGATGATCTTAATCTCACAGTTTGAGGGAAGACAGAGAGTGTATACACCTACGCTACTGTGATCGATTCTGAGCCATATCACCCTGAGTCTCCAACCATTGGTTACGATAGTCATGCGGACCCCAATCAAGTGGTCTGCCTCTACCAACATGACTCAAACTAGAATTTAGTAACTTCAAGCACTGATGCCGCGTTTCGGTTTCGCCGCCCCTCACTTTCTTCCAACCATCCCCAACACTAATCAGCATTGCGCATCGTAGCGATCGGTGTAACATGTGACCCAACCATCTCAGTCCATGAAGATATACAACCTCATCAATTGATTTACCATCATTCCCTAATATTCTGCGTCTAACCTCACTATTACTTACCCGGTGATCCCAGCAGACGCCAGCAATACTTCTAAGGCATCTGTAGTCAAATACTAGTAGCTTACGAGCATCTTCTACTCTTAATAAATAATAAACTTGAAATAATCTTCAAAATATCTTTAGTTTCAACCGTCTTATTTAACGGTGACTTGTACAAATGAAAAGTAATCAAACATTACATTAATTAATCACTTAATATTCGCTTACTTTTTTCTTGGCTTCTACAGCTGATCATTTATACATTGTGATGGAATTATTGGATGGCGTTTCGCTGACAGAGTTACTTATATCTTTTAAAGAGAAGAATATACATTTCAGTGAATCACAAATCTGGAATATGTTTATTCAGTTAATATTAGGTTTACGTTATTTACATAAAGAGAAGAAAATACTGCATAGAGACTTATCATCAAATAATATAATGATTAGTGAAGGTAACAAGGTAAGTAATGTACTAGTTCATTCTACTAAACCATTGTTATTTTAAAAGCAGTCTTCATTACGAGATGAAATTATAGCTGTAGACTGATATTAATCAATAATCACTAGAAAATAATATGCAAAGAACCCAGCTTAATAAATAATAATCATGCACCTATAAGGGATTATCGTCCAGATGAATTTCTTGAAATCTTAGTTGATGTGCGACGTTAAACCCACTCGGAAGAAAGGCAATAGTCACTCGCTGATGGTGACATTAGATTGAGCAAAATGACAATAGAAAAAAGTCAAGTTTGACTCAGTGATTCCACGGTATATTGATGAACATGAAACGTAAGAGATTTGAGTGCATCTCAGTTATGATGGGCGCTGTCCGAAATCTGAGTGATATATAGCATGGTATTCGCTAACCCTCCAAACAGACCGCTTGAGCGAGAAGGCAAGAATGGGACGGAAAATCTACTGATCTACCGAATAATGTACATAAATACTCATATATATATTCCTTATAAGCTGAATCCATTTCTTAGTCAATTGATATGTGGTTATCCTCCACGTCATTTTTGATTGTCATCATGTGGCCTCATTTAGTTAGTTCTGGTTGGCTCACTATCTAACTCGTTTCTCCTGAAAAATAAGTCCACATCCTTGGACGTTAAGTAAAACGAAATGCAGTTCTCCCCATCTCAGATTTATAATCTGGTTTTTTTTCTATGTGAATTCTTGGCGTCACGTGAAGTTCGAGTCCTTCTTCCGAACATTGATTTGGCTGGCGATACAGCATTAATTGAGTCTGGGTGTGGGATTACTCCGGTTATTTTTCTCTGTCGTGCTCTCCCCTTGTGATCATTTTGAAAATCATTTGTACATCATAAAAAGAAGGGGAGACCCTTGATTACAAATAAGATTATATAGCTGAAAGAACAATTTTAAATCTGGATCATAAATAAGATTAAGTGGTCGATCGAACATTTTTAAATCCGTGATCCAGTCGAGACACAATAGATTGATAGATTCATTGGTAACAGAACATCTGAATTTGATTATGCAGTTGTCCTTTAGGTCATTTCTGATTTTCATTAAGTGGCATTCCTGTTTGGCTACTTCTATTTGGCTCACTATATCAGTGTCTATGTGAGTTCATGAATGTGCAATTCTTAGGAGCTTTTAACTAAAACGAAAGTAAATATTCATTATTCACTAGTTTTTGCATGATCCTTCAGTTCGTGATGGAAAATATCTTCAGTTTATACAAGAATTTAGTTTTTTTTCTCATTTAACCAAAGATTTTTTAAGTCTTCTCTGTAACCACTGTATAAGTCATTTTGTTCATTTAATATACAATCTAATAAGATATCGATTTGAAGTCAGCTTAGAACAGTCTTAACTGGCATTTTGCACATTTACTTTTTAAACTAGTTATATCAGATATAGATTACTTGGTTAATGTTCTCAAAGTAATCAACGCTGGTGTTTTGAGAGGTTGATTAACGTCGCTTGAAATCCATCGTAATGTGAAGAAGGGGATGTACATTCATTTTACATATCTCAAGTTTTAACATGCCTCTGACTTCTTAAATTCGTTCTCCCTTTCTGTTGAATTATGTTTCTCGTGTTTAGTTTCTTACTATGATTAATAGTATCATTTTACCTTATGTTTTTATCCTGTTACTTGCTTTTTGATGTACTAATGTGGTGTGTTGAAACTTGAACCGATACATATTTGTACCATATCATAAGGTGTTAATGAATGATCGACTAACTTTACTGATGATAGGCTAGTTATCAATAATTCCATGGAAATAAACACTATGGGTGATCTTGGAGATTATCGAATGTTATTGAGATCACGAATCAGTAGAACTGTCAGTGGCTCTACTGTAGGATTTTTCTGTTCTGTTTATTATAAATTAATAATTTCCAGGTATCAATTTGTTAAAAAAACAGCGATAAAAAAACTCAAATCTGATTTATGTATCTAAAGAGAGACAGTAACAAACCTATTACTACCCTGGTAAATCATTTTTTGTCATTATGTTTATTTTGTTATTGCTCATTTTGTTATGTGGTCTTCCCTTATCGGATTCTTATTTTATGTACATTAAAATCACCCTTTCGTTCATATTTTTCTTTTTACTTAATTCTCTCAGCTTGTATAAACTCTTCAAATCCTGTTCAGTTGTTACGTAACCCATCTTAGCCGTTTTTCAATTATAGGGATCATATGCAAATCTTTCATAACCTCTAAAATTATCACACAATTTATCTTATCTGTCTCTGAACCTCACCTAATTATTGCATCACCCATCTCTTATGTTTTTTTATTCCGACACCAAATGACCTACCACCTGTTTCTGTACATATATAGAGAGTTGTTATTGATAACCTTTGTCATTCTAATTCTTTTCATTCATCTATGTCTATTGTTTAACATACAATCCAATTGGGTCAGATTTAGGGCCACTAAAATCACACACATAGGGAGATCTAGCTGACTGGAATATCTTAGTACTGGAAATACTTATATTTCCTGACAAGGAAATTTACAAAATGGTAACCTGCTTTAATATCTGGGCTACCTGTTCCTCCTATTTAGATATTTCAACAAGTTATCTGTTTTCTTGTTTGTTTTAACACATCATGATGTCTATTAAGGTTACAGCCTATTCAGGCGCGTTTATGAAGACTTTACAACGTTTCGCTGTACGGGTTATAAAAAGGTACAACCAGCGACATCATGGTGGCTGGCAATATGCATTGAAACAAATGAACATTATTCAGATGTAGCTTACCGAACTCCTAACATTTAACTGGCCATTACTCAATATTTATCGTTGGAATCGATCAAGATATAAGAAAAGGAAACTTGTTGAAATACTTAATTCTGAGAATTCTTTATAGTACCCAAAATATAGTGTTGAATAAGGCTTATAATAGTAATAATAATAATGTATAATAGTGTTGGCAACTGAAGATGTATCCCATTGAAAAACGGGCTTTCAAGCAGCTTAGTTCTTCTCTTCAAGTAACTTGCTTAATGAAAAACTTTTTAAACATTAAAAATATATCATAAATTTCATAAAATTAGTTCCCTTTATGAATTTAAATAAAGCCAGAACGAACATGGATGCAGAATAATATGAATTCATTATATTTTGTCGTTTCTCATCAGCTGCTTACAATCAAATACGTATTAAAATTTTACATTGAGGTAAGATATAGTATGAAACAATTGAAATAAGTGAATGTTTTCTTGATTCTAACACCAAAATAACTTCTGACCTGTTCTTGCATACATATACATAGTTATTATTGATAACCCTTGCCATTCCAATTCTTTCCATCCATCTATGTTAATTGTTCCACAATATATCTTACCTCAATGTAAAGCATCTGATGAGAAACCAAAAAAACATAATGAATTCATATTATTCTGCATCCATGTTTGTTCTGGCTTTACTTAAATAATTTATACTTTTGAATTAATACACTTGTTACTTTGTATGACCATTTTTCTTTTGAAAGAAATTCTAATTAAATTTACTAATTAAAAACTATAATAATGAATTATAATATATATCAGTAATTATGTTTATTTATTTCAGGTTACTATAACGGATTTCGGTTTAGCATATCACAAAACATTGAATTCAAATGAAACAAAATCAACTGTTGGTACATTATTTTATGCCTGGTATTATTTAATTTATTTTGATGCTTATTATATATTGTATCATAAATAACATCTTATTTAGTAGTACTCCTTATGAATTAGTATCTTTTTACTGTTCACTTAAGATATGAAACTTTTAAGAAGAATCACGGTTACAGTTGTTATTTAATGAATATGTAGTTTTTTTGTCCATTTTGAGTCTATTTTTAAATAGTTTTCGGTAACAAACTACATCTAATTGAATGAAAGATAGTTATACTGCTTCAAATGTCTAAACTAAAGTAGATTATACGAATATTCGTCAAGATTAATACGAATAATTTGACAGAAATTGGGCGCCGAGTATAGAGAAATAACTATATGCAAAAATTATATTTGAAATAATCTCAGCGATTGAAATTTAAATAATTTCAGCGATTTGTCCAGCTTAACTTGTCTGGACTTCTTCAGGGTAATGATCAAAATCAATATGATCAAAGAGATATATATCTTTTTAACAATCAAAACTATACTGTGTTAAACCAATCATATTTGGATGTTGAACAGGGTAACATGAGTCAGTTAACTAAAAATCATGTGAAAAATTCAACTACATGGAAATAATTAACTGAATCAGAAGGGGTTTTGTGGAGATTGTAGTAATTTCAACAGTTGAGATCATGAGTCAATTGAAGCTAGACCACCATGGAAAACCTGGAAGCACTGGACGGCCGTTTCGTCTTATTGTGGGACACCTCAGCACTGAATAACAAAATGTATGTATGTGAGTGTGTATGTATGTGTGAGAATTAATCATTGATATTCGGTGTTAATATGTTGTATATGAAAGACTAAGTAAATAAAAGTTCAAGTTCAAGGTTTAAAAATTTGTTAATGAATCATCGATGTGCATGTCAAATTTAAGAATCAAACAAACACATAATTGTATTGCTAACAAGTCATTAAATTCAGTCAAAAATAAAGATGCATGTGAAATAAACAGGTTGAATAAAGAGAAAATTCAAATTACTTGTCAAACAAAAATTTGCCAGGTGTTTGCTAGTTGAAGACCATCCTTTCAGTTCAGGCTGTTCTTGTTCGCCCATATATACAACGTTTCTGCTGTCAGTCTTTCTTTATGAGTGTTAAAACCTTTCTGAAGTATTTCGGTCTCTTCAAATTTAATCTTGTGTTCTGTTTCTAACGCGTGTAACGCTTATTCTCAAGTTTCTTCACATCAACCGAGGATTTGGGAACATTTTTCAAACATTGTTTGTGTTCCTTCAACCTTACATTCAATTGTCTGGATGTTTCTCCAACATAGGCTGCATTACAATCATGACAGTTGATCTCATACACAATATTCTGTTGTTTTCCCTTTGGTAACCTGTCCTTAACTTTCACTAATGTCGATCTTAAGGTGTTACTTGCCCTAAAATACACTCTTATATCATGTTTGTTTAGAATCCGCTTGGTTTCTTCTGATGTTTCACTACGGTATGGGATTGTGGTGTGTGCTACTTATATTGACATAAATAGTATATGATGTTAGTCGTAAACAGAAGGTCTGGAAGCAGAGACACAAGAGGATCGAACAGTAAAGAATGGAAACAAAATGCAAGAACAATGAAGTCTGAGTCATTTTGAGACAATCGATGAACATTTTACAAATTAAGCACTTTATGATTAGATTTTATTAATAAGTTCTGTAATTTTGTGTTAAATACATTCGATTGACCCCACTTGTGTTCTGTTCACTACAGGATGACTACGGTGTACTTCCAAACGTTTCGTATACATTCTAGTTTAGTTTTTCTCTCGTTTTTAACAATCTTCTTTAAAAATTCTTTTGGGTAGTTGTTATCCCTAGGAGTAGAAAATACTTTATTCAGTTCAGTTCGTTGGTTTTCACTATCTGTAACAAGCTTAGTACTTCTGTTCATTAAATTTTTTACAACATTAACTTTCGTGCACTGTGCATGAACCGAATCAAAATCTAAGTATCTCTCGGAATGTGTTGATTCCCTGTAAACATTTATTTTCAACTTATTATTATTGTGTCTACGTTCAACCAAACAATCGAGAAATGCTAGTTTGTGGTCAAATGATTCTATTTCCTTCGTTAACTTAATGTTTTCTGAAATGCTGTTTACATTGTCAAATAATTCTTCTAAACCATCCCGTTTATTAATAATAAAAGTGTAGTCCACATACCGTAACCATACCTTTGGTGGACATACACTTCTTGCGATTGCACTAGTTTCTAGGGAATGCATGAATAAATTCGCTACATTCGGAGAAACTGGTGAACCCATCTCTATACTCTCTTTCTGTTTGTAAAGGTGACCTTGGAATATGAATAAAGCAGATCTTAAACATAATTCCAAGCATTTGATAATCTCAGATGGATCTAACGAGCAACGTAAATTCAAATCTGAATCAGATTCTAAACAATCCTTGATAATATCCAAAGCTCTACATTTGAAAAATGTTTCTACTTACCGCTTTTTTAGCGAGTTAATTTTCTAAGGGATGGGGTCGCTAACCCAATGCCCAACCCTCCCTCTTTATCCGGGCTTGGGACCGGCAGTAACCCCCGGAGGGGCTCCAGGTGGAGAGCAAACCAGATCCCAGTAGACGAAGAAATCAGGGAGAAGCGACGGAAGTGGATAGGACACACATTCAAAAAAGCACCAAACTGCGTCACAGGGCAAGCCCTCACATGGAGTCCTCAAGGCCAAGGGAAAAGAGGGAGACCAAAAAATACATTACGCCGGGAAATGGAGATAGACATGAGAAAAATGAACAAGAATTGGATGGAATTACAAAAGAAGGCCCAGGACAGAGTGAGTTGGAGAATGCTGGTCGGCGGCCTATGCTCCACTGGGAGTAACAGGCACGTGAAGTGAAAGCTCTATTGATAGGTACATTATTGAATAAGGAAGATACATCAAAACTTGTCATAATTTCATCCTCTTCTATATCGATGATATCAATCAAATTCTTGAATTCCATAGAGTTTTTAATTCCATGATTAATCAGTTTTTCATACGGTTTGAGTATCTAAGCTAAATATTTGGCTAGATTATAAGTCGGCGAATTTGTAAAGTCTACCACTAGTCTTACTGGAGTATTACTCTTGTGAATTTTTGGGAGTCCATAAAATCTGAAAGGGTTACAACTCTTTGGGTGTAACATAAACCATAATGACGATCCTAGCTTAGCCTTTAATGACTGTAAGAGTTTACTGGTTTCCGCCTTGAGTTTATTAAGAGTTGTTCTACTTTTCGATTTATTATTGAATTGTTGGTTGATGTAGACTATCTCTCACAGCTCCGAATAATAGTCAAGAAACCTAGTCTTTTTCTTTCGCTTTAGTCAATGGTGAGTGTAAATAATAATGAGGAATCATTTCACTAATTTCAATTTCTATCCTTTCGTTTGAGAATCGTGCATATTTTAATAATAATTGTATATTTAATCTAACAATACCTATTTTATATATTTTTAAAATGAAACTCATCTGTAGTCCAGAAATGATACAATGTCTTCCGTATGGTGAAGGTGCAGATATATGGGCACTTGGTTGTATTCTATATCAGATGTGTACATTTACTTCACCATTTCAAGGTGAATGCATTCTTAGTACTGCATCACGTATCGTAAAAGGTGAATATCAATCAGTCAAAATTAAATGTCCAAATCAATATTCTAATCTTGTTGATCAAATAATTGAAGTTTGTCTAAAACCTGATCCAGCTCAGAGACCTGATATAACAGGTAAACTACAAAATAAGCGAGCATTTTATACATCTGTTTATTGTATATGAATATAATTCACTGCACTCAAATAATTGCATTATTTGTATTGCATTATTTTGTAAAAGTTTGAACTCTTCTGAAATAGATCAACACCTTTGATACGATTAAAGCTTCTTGAGAACAATGTAGATTTCTTATTGATCATGGTTTATGACAGGGTTGATGGGACTAATAATAAGATTTGGAATTTTCCTGATATGGTATGAATTTTAGTTAGAATTTAAAATTGACCTTTTCATATAAATCACTAACTAGTATTAAACATTGCTGCCGTAATAGTAATAATGATTGGAATGATGAACCGAAAAATTTTAGACCACCATTGAAAACTTGGAAGCACTGAACGGTTGTTTTGTCCTAGTATGAGACTCCTCCTCGCACATAGGGATCGACTTCAGGACTTCCGATCTCGCGCGTGAACGCTTAACCTCTAGACCACTGAGCCAGCATCCAGTGTTGCTAATGTCTAACTTCAGCCAATCCACATTAGTCGGTTCATAATTTTAATGAAATTCAGCGATCTATACAATCCTATACTGATAATGGTGATAATAATGATATTAAAATTAATAATAATAGTCTCCCTAAGGGAGTCTCCGCCGTTGTTGAAAATCGGTGCTAAGGATATAATGTAGAAATTATCACAGTTGTTTTGTGTTTCAACATTTTTGTGATACGTAAAGAGATTATTAAGTGGCATGTTCTTCTAATCTTGAGGTTGATAACGTCTTCCTGTCGATTTCATGATTTGATGGCTTGTAAACTATTTGTATTACATTCAATAACGTAATTCCACGTACTGAAAAAGTATGATACTTGTTTCATAAAATCAGGTTTATTTTCTTAATATCTTAACATACAACAAATAAAGGTAATTAATATCACGTACTAACTTAGCATTAAAATCCTCAGTAGTGCACAGCCACAACCACGATAGTAATTGAACAATAGTCAAATCAAATAGTCAGTACATTACCTTCAGTCCTGATAACAAATAATTTTGTTCATTCGGTTCGCAGAAAACGGTTGGAGTTGTGTTCAATGTATTGAGAAACATCTTGCTGGAGTAGACTGTTGTATTAAAAGCTAAACCTTTGTTTGGAACAAACTAACAACTTTAATTTTCATGTTTGTATATAGGAAATTGTATTTTTAATTGATAAAGAGCATAAATTTCTTAGTGTAAATACAATTTATGTGTTTACTTCATTGTTTATTTTAGGTGTGGCTACTTATTTGACCAGTGATATTCTGTCCCAATTAGATGCTACACAATCAAAATGCGCAAAAATTAAAGGAAAATTAAAAGAGTTTCAAAATACCATTATATGTGATTTGTGTTGTCCTTTTAAACACTCTAAGGATGAACAAGTTTATGCGAAACATAGTACATATATTAATAAAGTAAGAAGTTCAAGTAGTCTTTTAGGCATGTATTATGTAATCAAATAACTATTTAAATGAGGAAATAAAGTATGCAACACTTAATCCTCTCTCTCTATTCACTTTAGGACAGGAAAATCTGTTTATTCTATAGCATTCGATAATTTGGCGTCAAATATGCAAATTTAGTTTTCAGATCATAACACTGTTTTCATCGTTGACAAATTTCATAGTTATTAACACAAGTCTCTTTGCACATCTAACGCATTTTTGCACTGTTTATAAATTTTATTTTTTAAATATTATTATCATCCTTTATGGTTGTTTTGTATTAATGTATCAACCTGTTACCCACTAATTATTATTGTAAACCAAACAACTCATCTACAAGCTATCACTTACTAATGTGAAGTAAACATCGGGTTCGATGCAGAATACTGGTGAGAAGCCCATTCTCCTCCATGAGAGGTCACAACAGTCCACTATCCCTCATTTTTATTATTGTTCTGTGTGTTATTATAACTATACAAATGAAATTATCACTTTTTGTTTTAACAAACTGAATATTCATGACCAAAGTCATTAAATAACTGTAACTAGACAACTATTCGCAAATCACAGAACACTTGATCTGTTTCCTTCTGGTATTGGACTTCCTAACAATGTATATCCACAGCCTAACCAAGAGTAAAAATTGACATATAGATGCTTTGTGGCAGGGATTATTCTTAAAAGTGTATACTATTTGATGTCTGTTAGCTTTGAATTTGAATAAGTGGGTTTCTAAAAATTACTTGGAAAGAGAACTTTTCAATTTGATTCAGGACATATACATATTTTTGAGTATTATCACTAGGGTTTGACTAGGTAATTTCAAATAAATTGAGCATTGGATAGATTGAAGAGGAAGAATGTATTATTTTTCCTTGAAAAAACTTGGACCAGATTGCCAGGTGAAACGTTGGTTTTACTTCAAATTCATTCGCTGAGATTTTACAAATACATTCTACCTCTTTAATGTCTCACATCAGCTCAGCGCTCAAACACTGTGAAACTATTCGATCAAATTTAGAATAAAGTTCTTATTTATTGGATAGATTGTTTGTAATAAATATATTATATTTGTAAAGTCCCAATTAGTAAGAAATCGATTTTCTAATATTTCATCACCTAGTTTAATCCACTTGTTCCGACAACAAGAATAAATAAACAAATTAAACTAGCGTAGATTTAAACACATTGCAACTTTACAAATGTATTATTTTTATTATTAAGTATAACATTTTGTTGTTTTATGATATGGTATCAGTATACTATCATTCATATAGCTTACTTATTTCTGACTGAACATGTGTTTACTGGTAAACATATTTGAATAATAGGATATTCAAGGTATAATAACTATTACAAGAAAAGATGGATAGCGGCTAGCAGTGAAATACATCACGCTCATTTCGCCCTATTTGGGACTCGTCATTTGGATGTACCTGTATTTCAGAGTTGATATTCACTTTGGGACTCGAACCCAATACTGTTTACTTCAAATGCCATCGCATTACTCACTTAGCTACTGAGTTCAGATAGCCACTTGCTTGTGCAATGGGGTGAAGTTTAAATTCATTTGGTATTGTTTACTTGAATCATCCCATTGATGTTTAGGACTTCAATTGATCAGTCAGGACGAAATACTCATCCTGGATTCCACTGCTATACACTATCCATCTTTGCTTATAATGCTTGTGAATTAAGGCATTATAAAGGCAATACACAGAGTATGCACATCTGCCAATGGTAGACGAATCGATTGCATTCCTAAACATTAATGGGAAGATTCAAGTAAACAATACCAAGTGAATTTATAATAATTATTACTTGTAATAATTGACAATATTTATCCTGAATAACACTGTTGAACATGGATAAAAAAATTTTAAACGGGAATGTTTCTTAACCGTATAATGAAACTTTTTTTAAGCTTTGTAATTAACTACCAGACAATGTTTCAAAGATCATAAATTCTCTAATGAATTTAACTGTTAAAATTTAACTATTTGCTTCTAATTATCTTTCAAAAAGAAGTTAATTACTACTTAGAACACGATTAATTTTACTCTTAAGATTTCAAAGATAAAAATATCCAGCTGTTGGGATATTCAGAAAAATATCCCGAAAGTTATTCTGTTAAGTCTAACGCTATCATTGGACTTGAAATGGTATCATTTTCCTATTGGTCAATATTGATTTCATGTGTCATTTTCCTGCTGGTCAATACTTATTTCGCGTGTCAAATGTTATTTTCTATTTTATGGTACGATGTGGTCTACTTGATTGGTATATAAACAGAGTCTGCTTACAATATAACGATTCATATCTCAGAGGCTGAGACTTGTGTTCTGGACTCAACTGGCTGGGCTAGACAGGGAGGCGGAACCAATCAGAACTCTAGGTAGTTCTAACGTGTTTTACACGTCTTTGGTCCAGTCGATAATACGCTGCTCTCTAATCTGCAGTCACAGTTATAACACCAGGGTACTTTTATTATTTGAAAGGTCATTTCTGCCTGTTTACTAAATGAACATAAATATATTGAATTATTAGTTTAGTGGTTGTGGAGATTGTTAAGCTTATGATTGAGATCACGAACTGATTGATGTTAGACCACCATTAAAAACCTGGAAACAGTGGATGGCCGTTTCGTCCTATTGTGGGACTCCTCAGCAGTGCGCATCCACAATAGACAATAACACCATTGGGTTCCGGCTCAGTGGTCCAGTAGGTTAAGCGTTCGCGCGCGAGACTAGAGGTACTGTGTTCGAATCCCGCGAGTGGGATCATGGATGCGCACTGCTGAGGAGTACCACAATATGACGAAACGGCCGTCCAGTGCTTCCAGGTTTTCCATGGTGGTATAGCTTCAATTGACTCATGATTTCAACCAGTGAAATATACTTCTATTGTATATCATAAATAATAAAAATTATAAATTACATTTTTAATATGCCTAATGAATATATTTTATACATCAATTTTATGATTCATTACAGGTTAGAGTACCTGATTCCAATGTAGAAAGTAAGTCATTTTTTAATAGTAATATTCTATTTAGTACGATAGTTATAAATATGATCGTAATTTTATGAAGTTGTATTTTTCTTGTGTGACCTGAACTCTAGTAGCTTTGATATAATGGAATAATTCACATCATGATAAACTTGAGTATTGTAGATTGTTCATCAGATAAATAAATTAAACGTTTACTTAAACTTCATTTTTAGTTAACAATTAGGGAAGTACATTTCTCACAATCAGTGAATTGTAATTTTTATCTTATAAATAATGATATTGATAATATTTCACAATTATGTTACTTACTTACTTTACTTTAAAAGGTTTGAATAATTTTTTCTGGTTAGTGTTTTTTTAGCGAGTTAGTTTTCTACGGGATAGGGTCGCTAACCCCATGCCCCACCCTCCTCCTTTATCCGGGCTTGGGACCGGCAGTAACCCCCGAAGGGACTTCAGGCGAAGTTAATTATGTTACTTACTGATATTTATTATTCTCACTTCAGTTTATGCATCATACAAATATGTTATTTAATTACATACATCATCAATGTGTTAAAGTAATCTTCTAGAATTACAGTAGTAAATCGGTCCAGATAAACAACTAATATATTAGCCGTTCACATTAAAATGGAATTATGATCATTTATGAACTTCAATTAGATTTTTGTTAACCGTTACTAGACTGGATATTGTTTCTGCTTGAATTGTGCAACGTTTATCTAATATAATAGTTATGAACAACGTTTTCACTTATGTATTGAATGAATCAAATTTACTTCTTATTTAGCTTGTAAGATTAAATGGGTTAATTGTAATTACAAATGATTAGACATGAAGTTATTTTCAAATAGTAATATACGAAACATTTTCTAACCGTATTTTCACTCAACCACCTTAATTCATAAACATACTGCGTAATCATATATTAAGTAGGCAATGTATAAGCAAAAATACATCGAATGCCTTTAGCCGGTCATTTCATTGATTTTTTCTTATTTTTACAATATACTATTATTTATTAACTGGATAGTGATATTAAATATTGTATGGTGCAAAGCGGAAAAGCATAGATTGTTATCCTATAAATTACAGTTAAACCATTAAGTTGTTGCGTTATTTCAACTAGTAACTAGATTTGATTGTATAAGCTATTAAGATGGATAAAAGTTTTAAATTTGTATCAAGAATTCATTTTTTTATTAGTTGTTGGAATATTTCCATTAACGTTTAGGACTACACTTGACCAGTCTCTTATTGGTATATGTGCATCCTGCGCGAATTGTCTCGCTATTGCCTTAAGTTACAGGCATTATAACATCAATGGGAATATTCAGACAACCAATACAACAATAAATTAAACGTCATCCGAGTGCGCAGGCTGGTGGCTATCTGGACTCAGTAACTCAGTAGATAACGCGATGGCGTTTGAAGCGAACTGTACTGGATTCTAGTCCCAAATTGAACATCAACTCTGGGATGCGAAAACATCCAGCTGGCGAGTCCCAAATAGGACGAAACGCGCATCCTGGATTCTACCGCGGGCCATCATCCATCTGTGCTTATGGTGCTTGTGTTAAGAACGTTTGGATTACCTTAAAATGTTTGGCTTGTCCTTGTGGAGTTTTAGCATCTAACCTTACAATATGAAGATGCTTAAAATTATTATCCAGAATATGATGTTAAATTATTCCACAATATTATTTTAATATTGGAAGTAAAAAATAATGTAGATTCTTGTTAGATTGTTTTAATATGAGAACTCTGGGATTCTGTTGTAGTCGCTCGAATAACTACATAGTAATACACTTCTCATCGATTCTCAGAGTTCTAAATATTGTAGGAATGCTAGACAGTTACTCTCAAAGATGAAATTATTCCGAAGAAGACCTTTCAGGACAACTGATCAACAATAAAAGTCACTTTATCCATCAAAATTACACAACTTTGTACAAAATATTTAACTAAAATAAGTCCGATTAGAAGAAATCATTAAAAGCGTAAATAATTGTAAACTTTAAATAGCGTAGGTCGAGCATCAATCCTATGTAGGTATTAGGTTAACTTCCTGTCATCTATATGAAAATTTTATCCATTTAATTAAAATTCAGTTAACAACATAACTGACTACAAATTTCACTACTAATTATTGCTCAAGTGTCTTATTTTAATTTTTCAAAATATTCACAAAATATTAGGGAACTACTTCCCAACGTCATCGTATTACTGATTATTCTAATTTTTTCCTTTTTAAAAAAATTACTTTTTTTTTTAGAAATATCAACTACTGCACAAATTTTGCCTACGATAACAATCAATCAAGGTAATTTACGTGAAATCAATGATCCAGTACTCGGTATGATTACAGTAATGCATAAGTTGGGATACCTTTCTCAAGAATCCTCATTCAAAAATGATATCAGCTTAGAATATGAAGCTATTAAGTATATAGTGAAAAGGTAATTAAATAAATTTTATATCTGCTTCGTTTTTTGCTGAATTATGGAATGTTTTAAGGGTAGATTCTGAAAATCTCTCAGAATTTGTTTTGATACATTAGTACTGTTATGTTAGTTTTATGGACATTTCGTCATTCAGCTAGTCATAGATAATGTGGAACTTGTCAACAATGTGTATTGATCTAATTTGACATAGTCCTTTTCAGTACAACAATTGATAGATTGACTAAAACTGAACCCAGAAAAAAATATATGTCACAGTAAAATTATTGACATACAAGATATGGTATCCAAACGAATCAATGAAACTGGAGAATAAAATGTGTAGAATGGTGAACAAATTCTATAAGAAGATAGGGAATGAATACAACTGTGAGATTTCGGTTGATTTTATCACTTGGTATCTCCAACTACAGGATATGATCATAATACTGATCTCAACCTGGAAATCTGTACTTATTAACATGTATACGTATAAATATTGATAATCATCTTATTTTAGTTTGGTCTTCCCTAATATTTTATTTCCCTACTTCTTTTTTAACCATTATTGTGGGTCTTATTATGTGAAAGCGATTTTATACAATATGAACATTATCTTCACCACTGTACATATCAGAACAATGAATAATAACTATTCCATTAGGCTTTGAGATTCTATTGAAGTGTTCACTCATCATCACTTTTAATATTAAGCTGAGATTTTTCATATTGCACTTCTAACAAGATCTCATTAATCCAATGAGCCAATATCTAAAAGTTCATATTTCTAATCAGTTAATTTTGGATATAGCATGAACCTTAATTAATGTCATTGCTCTACTCTGCTTGTTATAACTTCCCACGATAGCACATCAGAGAAGCCGGAATAGCTTAGTTGGTAGAGCGTAAAACTGAAGTTCTAGGTGTCCTCGGTTCGATCTCGGGTTCTGGCTGGCAGTTAGCTCTCAGTTTGCCCACAAATGCCCTGGTGCGGTCAAAGGTAAGGAGAATCAACTTTTCCTTTCGAAATTCTCTCACATGGCCACGTGTATATAGCCGCTGTCATGGAAGTCCTACTCACTGCCTTCTCGCTGCGAGGATTGTTGTTTACGAAATTAACAGGACGAAAAGCGAATGTCTGAGGTTTTAATCGGGTTAATGGACGCGGAGGGTCCACATAGGCGAGTTGAAAAACCCTGATTCCAAACCAATGGTGTACATGGGCTCCAGGATCTTGAGAGAACAAAAGTCGTATGTACCTATTGTTGATCACCAGCTACCATGTGACTGTATCTTTTAACATTGCTCCACTGCCCTGTGGATTAGACCTCTAGGTCAAAGAAAACCACCTGCTTCGGTTTGAGCACTCAGGCAGTATTCCAGCCCTCACACAAATGAAATGACGAAGTGGGGCACATGTTTAAATAAATAAGCAAATGAGAGCCAACTGGAACGTAGTTATGGGTAAATAAAAGTTGACTTGAAAGTTTCGCACAGTTTAGAAGTGATTCTCATCATTCAAATTATCATAAATTAAGAATTTTTGCCAAGTAACTCGATGTTGTTTGAACTAAAAATGTAAAATGAAATTGATAGAATTGTATGATAGTGTTAGCATATATTAAATCTTACCAACAAATTTCATAATTTTGTTTAAATATTGCTGTATCAATTAAAGTTCATTTAAAGTAAAGCTGTAAAATGCATTCATTTAATACTATTAGTTGTACATGTACTTGAGTAAGAATAAATTATTGTAAAGACAAATGCTTTTATTGTGGTCAAAAGGAACCTCTATGTAGATGGAATTATGAAATGTTAGTAGTTTAGGAAGCTAAGGACCATCATACAAAGTTTTTGATTTAGTTTGAGACTATTTTCAATCATGCTTACCTCAAATGGAATCAAACCTGAAACAAAATATGTAACATACAAAGATACTCTTCACGAAATTATCTCTCTTATTCGGACTAACTGTTATTGCCTAGATATTGGCAATAATTTTAAATAATACCATATGAATAATTACAATTAGACATTTGATTAGGAAAATTCCCGAAATATTTTTATAAATAAAAGATAGAATTTATACGGATATTCGTCAAGATTAGAACAAATAGTTTGGCATAAACTGGGCCTCGAGTATAGAGTAGTCATTATATATGAAAATTATATTTGAAATAATCTCAGCGGTTGAAATTTAAATAATCCGAACGTTTCGTTCAACTAACTTGTCAGGACTTCTTCAGGGTAATAATCAAAATCAAAAACCATCAAAAGATAGAATATAAGTTTTTAAAGTTTCTTTATAGGAGCTTAATAATGAAGTTAAACAACTGAAATATTTCTTTTTTATTATTGAATAAATTATTCATTTATTCAAAAATTGACAAAATGGGATATCATCTTAGGATGAAACTATAATTTATGGACGACCTTTGAGCGACGCTACACTGACCTTGAGAGTGTTTACTTAATAACTAGGACCAAATGAGAGTTATAAACCTATGTGAGGAACTCGAATTACGATTTACAGTTGATAGTTAAGGTTACGAATTAGATTTAGGGTTTTGATCACGAATTGACATAATCTATAATGAGTGAACTTCGTGACGAAATCCGAGACCTGTTATCTTATACCTGATTGGTTCGTCCATAAATTATAATCTCGCCTATATTAATTCAAATTATCCAGTATGTTGAATCTTTAATAAAATTGTTACAGCTATATAATGGTGGTAACCGATTATTCTTAAATTCTCACATTTTATTCCTTCTTGTTTTTGTAAGGGAAACTTCAAGTCGTTGATCACTGTTATAGTCAAAATATCACTAGATACTTTACTCATCATTCAAAGCTAAATATCATGAATAGAATTATATTATATAACAAAAAAGAAAAGATGTAAATATTTTATAAATTTGATTCTTATCAGAAGGGGTTTTGTGGAGATTTTAGAAATTTCACTGATTGAAATCATGAGTCAATCCGCGCAATTTCGTGGATTGGTTGAAGTTAGACATTAACACCATTGGACGCCGACTGGTCCAGTGGTCTAGTTGGTTAAGTGTCTGGCCCGAGACTGATAGGTCCTGGGTTGGAATCTCGCGGGGTGCGGGATCGTGGATGCGCACTGCTGAGGAGTCCCATACTAGGACGAGAAAGCCGTCCAGTGCTTCTAGGTTTTCCATGGTGGTCTAACTTCAATGGACTCATGATTTCAATCAGTGAAGTTTGATTCTGTAATTATTTTTAATCTTTTCTTTTTTCTTTGTACCAAATTTGTTATAGCTACCAACATCGGTTATTTGCTGCCGGTATAAAACCACTTACACTAAAAGAGGAATTATTTAAACTTACATCTTATTGTTCAGATTGTATAAATGATAAATTTTTGGAGATTAATAATAAAGAGAGTAATTCTTCATTACTGAATATACTTAAAAGTAATTACGTGGTATCTATTTTATGATTACAAATTGCTCAACCATAGTTTACATTTGACCAACTGTTATATTGTAAAATTACTATATATATTTTTTTGATTATTGGAATTAATTCGATGTAAGAAGCAAGTATGGAAAATATCGTTAGGAATTAGCTCAGTGTTAACTTGTTGAGCTGATATTAGAAAAAAATAACATAAGTATAAATGGCTATGAAAAGAGTTAGCTGGTTTGTTGACTTTTTCAAGGTTCACCTGACATTCGTTCATTCAATATATCGATTAAGAATATGGTCAGTCTTATATTACTTTTGGTATAAAATGCATTCTAACTTTTATTTAGATTTATCGAATACTATAAAAGGTGTAGCGGTAAATAAGTCCCCAAAATAAATAGCTCTGTAAGGTTTCGACATTGGATGCTGACCACATTAGTTTTAATGGACTTACCTAGCTGAAGGCGCTCGGTCATGCATCCGCCCCAGATCACGAGTGGGAACGCCGTGTTCAACAACCCCTACAATCGCTAGCCAGATTAGATCAGACGATCCTCAATATATTGATGGCCTATCAGATATATCTTCGAACCTCCTCGCTTCTGTCTTTTGATTTCACTTGATGGGTACGATTCATATTAGGTGTTACTGGTTAAAGCGTTGTCAAACTCCGAATACCTGTGGCATCTTCAAAGGTAAAAGTTTAACGAGTCAGTTTATCTCAATAATTTCTCAAAGGTTTTTAAACTAGGCTTCAAGACCCCACTGATTTTGCTCTGTGGACTAGTAATCTGATTGATAATCTTTAAGCAGGTTTTTATTCATTATTTAATAACACATTTATGTCTTGGCTATTTCGTCTTAGATCTCTTTATACTGCGATTTATATGGTTTGTGGAAATATGGCGAATTAAGATGAAGTATCTATTGATTTTTAACGCAATCATAGATTTCTTATCCTCAAATTTTATTTCAACTTATTCTAAGGTTTATTCTGCAAATTAACTTCAAAATTACATATACCTCATTGGTATAGACCGTCAATGAATGACCTTAGGATAACAATTCTTTAGATATTTCGAGTACTTTGACCCAAAGCTTATTACATTACTATTATTGAAACTAGGTCACAATTTGATGGTCCTGGAAGAATTGAGGCGAATTAAAGTTCAGGATGATTAGATCAAGTAATCGATGAAAACAGTTTTGAGTTATATAACAATGTGTAAGTTCTCTATATCAAGTTCACGGCGTTGACAAACGTTTTATAAGGAGCTTATATGTGACATAGTTCGCAGCGTTATATTTTTTCTATGTTAATTCAATACGTGCCTATATGAAGCAACGTAATGTTGTCCTATGTTATACAATATTTTATCTGTGTAAATTATCAGAGTAAATTCACATATACCAGATAGTTAATCTAAACTTTACCGATCCAATCTTCAATCAGAAAGATGTGAAAAATCGGAGTATAACGTTATTTACTCTCACCGATAATATTTAGAGAAAGGCGACCAAGTATTTGTTTAGTTGGGATTGTTCAACAGTTTTCATCTACACTTTGACACTTAATCAAACCTAACTCATTCAGTTTAAAATAAAAAATTAAAGGACCACAATTGAGTAAATTGGTAGGCCAGAGAAAAAGAATACCCAGCCTTTTAATTATCCGACTATAATATTGCATTATATTAAGTACATACGTTTATGATATACTACTCATTCAAAATGTTGTGTTTTTTCGTGTTGCTTTTATAGAGTTTTCACCTGATCTAGCTGTCAAATTAGACAGAAATGGTTATATCAATTATGCTATTCTGATGTATTTAATAGACTTATTATTAAAGCAATGTACTTCATATTTTTCTTAAATTATCGTACATAATTGTTTTACTGTTAATTCAATTCAATTTCAACTATCTCCATGTAAATTAACTATTGATGGAAGTGGATATTTTTTTAAAAATTTTATCCTTTTCTTTTTTAAATGAAATGAGAATTTATCACTTTCATATTCTTTTGAAGTTCGTATTTTACATTGACAACTTAACATTTCCGTCTATTATTTATTAGACAGAAAATCAAATTTTCTGGTGGAAAAATAATCCAATTGACGAAAGTTGAATTAAAAGTTTTGATTTAAATCAATTCACGAAAAGAATTGGTTCAGCAAAGAGTTCTCTTTTAGGTGAATTCATTTTCAAAACTGGATGATAACGAATAAGTATTTATTGTTCTAAAATGATAATAATTAGAATAATAGTGATCACAGAATTTGGCTAAGCATGGTAACAATGAGGTAGAATAAACAAAGGCATAGGAACGTTATTTTTTCATCAGAAAAAAAAAATAAAAATAATTTTGTTATTGAAAGCTTGAATATTCATTATTAAGATAGTTAAGAATCATAATTGTGGACGGAAGGTTCAGTAAGATAAGATAAAATGTTGAAATTGAAATGAACTGTAATCAAGAGGAGCATACAAACAGAAACGAATTAGTTGAGGGGTAAAAGGTCTTCAGAGAAGATAGAAAGAAAACAGATGGGTGTGAAAGAAGAAAAAATTATCGAGTTGATCTCTCGTAAACGATGGTAGTAGAAGAGGTTGTGCTAGTTCTCTTAGGCACAATTCTGGTTTTTCCAGATGTATAACTAGTGTTGCAGCAATGCTAAGACAATGGAATATAACTGCCCTTGGACTTCTCCTACTTTGTATATTATTTTGAACTCACAATCCGCTTTGATCGGATGACCTGTGTTCACAGAGTGTCTTATTACTGAACTTCTTATTGAGCCATTTTCACCTTTTTTCAGTCAAGTAAATTGGTAAACACATAAAATTGGTCAAATGAAATTATTTATCCTTACGTTTATTATTGAACACTGATCAGCTGTAAAGCCCTTCTTAAAGTCGCTACGGAGAATTTCCTATTGATTAATTTCCTGTCGTTCATAGCGTCATTAAAGTTGTATTTAGATATTTTTCGTTCCTTAGGAACATTTTATCAGAGTTCAACGAACACTGATGTTGGGCGACCTACGCTCCTCCAGGAAGGGTAACAGACGTAGGTCTTAATCAGTTTAGAGAAAAATGTTTGCTGCAGACTGGTAAATAAAAATACAAACTATATATTTAGGTAAAAGTCCCATAAGTTGAAAGTAACTCGAGAAGTTTAGCAATTTTCTACTTTGTAATCAACACATTCATGATCAGAAATATGATGACAGAATAATTAATACAAAATTCTTTGATTTCGAGCAGTTGTGCATACTCCACTTTAAACTTTCCGGTTGAATATTTGCACTCTACCCTATTTCGGCTTTCAACACCCGTATTGCCTTACCAGTCCTGATAGATAAGCTATAGCTTAAAGCTCAATACTTACTTGATTAGTCGATTACATGAAAATCAAAGTAATTTACGTAAACCCTTGTTTAAGATATTGACTAATAGGAAAAGAGAGATAATTTTTTGTAAAGATGAACTTACAATGGACGAAGCTAAACTAACGTACACTGCTACTAGTCGCCATGATCAAATTTGCATTTTTTTAATCCTCATATATGAAGTACTACCTGAAGAATTTCGCGAAGAAAGTTTCCAGTTCATAGTTGATTCGTTTTTAGCATATTCAATTACTGTATAATTTGTTTGTTATTGTGCTTTTTGAGTGACTATTTTCTCTCTATTCCTCGACCAAATTCTATAATTTATGCTCAAAAAACAGATATAGTATCACACACTACGTTTTACCTTTTTGAATTATAACCTCATATGGATTCATCCTCAGTACTTTCATTGTAAGTACTCCACTAAGACAGTTTGAAACCAAACAGACAAACTTTACATAAGGATTATAAATAAATTCGATCAGTAGAATAAAATGTCAGGTATGTACTAAAAGACTAGAATTGGATGAGATTGTTCTTCGTAATATATCATTTTGGAGGTTCAGTTATCGATGAGAATTATTTCTTAGAAAATTCACCTTACGCATAATTTTCATCAATACTCAAGGAGTAATGCCATTTCACGATATAATCTATAAACAACTTTCTGTGACCAGCTACTACAGCTAATTCGCTACTACTTTAGCCAATATCATATGTTTATACATACTGGGACTGGAAGAATTTGTTTGAACTGATTTAAATAAAACTCAATTTTGTGAACAATATAGTAGGCTAAATAATGATACAATGCATATAAAAACATTTGAAATATAAGATTTTATTTTTTGAAAGAACATCGTCGTATATCTTTAATGAAAACAAAACGACATTTAGTATATTTTGCACACTGATTACAAGTTAAAAGGTATATATAATATATAAGCATATATATAAAAAGTATATAGATAGAATAGGTTTTCTATGTAAATAAAGCCCCCGCCTAGACTTGGATACGTCAACTTGCATTTGCTTTCTCACTGATTTATGTGTAGACTGAAGGCTTTACAATCAACTGAATAGTAATAAATTCAGATGTCATCTGATTCTATGCATTGTTTGAAAGTAACAACTATAACGTAGTTCTTTTGAACCAGATAATTCAAATGATTAGCACATTATTCATAACATTCTACGTTTGATATAAGAGTTACCAATAATGTCTGGAGATAACAACTTTCTACGATCAGATGTCTTCATTTCATCAAGTATCTGTAATTAAATAGTATTTAAAAAATAAATATATTTCATACAGTCTATTTAAAGTAAACAATTAGACTGTAACTGTGGTATGTGGTACTTATGTTTGCAAGTATAATTAGTGTGACTCCGATTGAAAGTGGAGTGTCTGCGATCGGAATGTTGAAAAGATTGAAATGGAAAGAAGAGAAAAAGAAACTGAAAACAGTCAATATAACAAAAGAAATGAAGGGACAATGAATTCTGTAAGAAATAATTCGAAGATGTGCAAATGACGTATTTAATGTATGATTTTCGCATTTTACTAAATTATTGTGTGATTGTGCATTAAACAATAAGTCAGTTTTCCCCAGCACGTCTTTATTCAATGCATAACAACATAATCAAAATGCCCAAGATGTTTGAAACACAATTATTGTTATTTATCTCAATCGAGGTTATAAATTGACTTTTGATGCAGTCCACAAGAAACATATTCACTATTCAAAGGTTTAACATGATTACTGAGAACTTATTAACTGTCGTTAATTGCCACTGATTAAACTACCAATCAAAAGCTAAATTTGAAACGACTTTTTCTTTTAAACTTCATTTGATGCGCTGAAAAGTCATATATGACACGAGTAAACTAAAAGTAAAAAAAATCATTTTTTCTAAGGTGATTAAGGCTGCTTTAATAGTAGTGAATCTGACACTTGCAGTCAAAGCTAAAAGTGGACGAACATTCCTGAGACAAATTTTTCGAGATGAACTTGAAGTTTAAATGAATGCATTTTTTCCACTGAGATAGATGACTTAATTGAGAAAACCTTCTGTCGTCGTATTTATAACTGTTGATAAATTAAGAAGAGTTGAGATAAGAAATTTTCTTTTCAACTGAATCTTCTTTGGGTCTATCTCTCTCTCTCTCTCTCTCTCTCTATATATATATATATATATATATATATATATATATATATATATATATAATGCAAGTGCTTTGTACTTGAGTAAGTCGATACCAATCAGATGATGATGAGTCAATTTAACAAAACACATCATCAGCTAGTTACACAACATTCGGAAAATTAAAACTAAGGTGAATAATCACTTAATTACTACATATGGTTACATAGGAGTAGCAGTAGGAGTTAAAATTGAATGCAAATATATATGTCAACAGTTGAGATCATGAATCAATTGAAGCTAGACCACCATGGAAAACCTGGAAGCACTGGATGGCCGTTTCGCTCTACTGTGTAACTCCTCAGCAGTGTGCATCCACAACCCCGCCTCACGGGGTCCGAACCCAGGACCTGTCAGTCTCGAGTCAGGCGCTTAACCAGATAGACCACTGAGCTGGCGTCCGACGGTGTTAACGTATATCTTCAACTAATCCACGAAATTCAGCGACACATCCACCACTGTCATCGGTGAGTTATTATCTCACAACTGACTCGGTTGAACTCCTGTGGTCACTGCTTCTCACTAGAACTCCAGGATATACCTCTTGAAACCAGTCACTAGTGAGCATATGTTGATTAGTATCAGAAAGGGATTTTGTGGAGATTGTAGTAATTCCAACATGGTTCATGATCTCAACTGTTGAAATTACTACAATCTCCACAAAAACCCTTTCTGATACTTATATAAATGTCTTTTGTTATCTGTGAAATTAATGATAAGTAGGACGAGATTTAGTATTAGCAGTGAAAATTAGATGCTATGATTGACAAACAGGATATGTAAGATTATAATTAGAAACTAACATTTTAACAAAATGGAGATTCGAGAACTTTTATGGGGGGAGAAAGAAATGTTTTTAAACACATGATAGCGTTCAAATGGATGGCCAGGAAAGATTCAGAGGCTGTATAGACTTCCTCATACAAAGGTTAGGTTTTTTAATATGTATTTTTATGGCTTCTGTTGTATGTAAGAGTCGAATTCCGGAACCAGAGTGGTGAATTTGGTGGCGTCGACCTAATGACGTATAAAGCATATATAGTGTAGAGCAAAGATGAAGATTTATTTGAAAAGAAAGATTTGATCGCTCAACTTAACTGATCAATATCTCAATGGGAATGTTTTTTGAATTCTCGGTAAATTGACGCTTTTGTATACTTGCATTATGCACTCGTGGAAAATTCGGTACTGAAAATTAGATGTAATTTCAAAAATTTCATGCTGTTTACATATACTGACGTACAAAAGTACAGGGTTTTCGTCTTAAACGTATTTGGAAGATACCAGTGGTTTTAACTCTACAAACGTGCTCGAAACAGATTAAGACATCACTAATAAACGGGTTTGCTCTCATGACTCTAGACATCGGCACATGCATTTTAAATGTTTTCTAGGCTTGTTGATATTTCATAAAGCTTGCGTAGGAGAGTTGAAGCGAAACGGTACTTCTACTTGATGAGTTATACAATAATTCAACTCACTGGTGATTATTGTAAGACAAGTAGACGTCTTAGAGAATATCCAAATTACATATTTTAGCCACGTAGCAACGGTTATAGTGACAAAATAACTCAAAAAGAATCAAAAGTAATAACACCATACTTATGTTAACACCATATTTATGTAGACAACCCCTTAAACTCTAGATTGTCGACGTACATATTTCCAGGGTATAATGACCTCAAAAATGCTAAAAATATTTTGACGTAACTTCTGGGTGCATTCAAACATTTTGAATTTTACAGCCCCTTAACATTACTATGTACGAAGCATTCACACTTTTGCACATACAGAAAAATATAGGATTACTGAAAAAAGGTCATAATTGTATCAAAATGGCGAGAACGTATAATGTTACTTAAAAAGATGGAGCTGTTGCAACAAATATATTTGAGTTCTATGATAAACGAGAATGACATAGCCTTATTGTATTTTTTGTTGTCTACTGGTCTGAGTCCGGTTGGATGATATCAACGAAATATACATATTTCCCATCCTCGTATATAATTATCGACTTAACGAGATAAAATAAAACAAGTGTGGAAATGAGTTTTTGATACTCATATTTGTAGCGCTTGTTGTTCCTGACAGAAAGGAGTCGAAATAAAGCTGAGAGGTGGATCGAAGAAGTCAAACATTCATATACATTTCAATGAATATTGACTCAATATTTATAGCCTGACAAAAACAAGTTAACGATATCTGATGAATAGAGCAAGCGATAAATACATATACGCTCACATAAAAGCAGGCACTTTCATAAGCGAATGATTGAAAAGGTCAAAATGTGATTCGAAAAGGATAAATTAATTAACCTGTCCGGAATCTAGAATAACCAATGCGGGCTTGACATAGTACTAGAAACTAAATATTGTGCTATTAACGTCATATCTGGTCACATATTGTTGATTGAATTACAACACACGAGCACTGAAACTCACAAAACGTGCAAAGTAAGATAGAGAAAATATCATTTTTAGTCTTAACGTTTCAAATCTTCAGTTTTCTTACTATTCATCGCACATCAACTTTACCATCGGAAGATTTCAGAAGCACTCAAGTAATGCTCAATTTAGTTATCAGGGAGTTGAAATGTCTCATCGCAACATTTTACTGAAATTTACTCACTATTGAGTATCGAATTCAAAGGATTTTAATCATAGTGGTTGCATTTTGTCTGAGTAAAACTGTTAATGAAATCGATTATTACTAATCAAGACAACCAACGAGTGGAGATCAAATGTTTTGTAGGAATTAATTTCTGTATAGCTTGTTTATAAAAAGATTATAAAATCGAAAAAAAATTTTGATGCTTCCGTTTTTGTTGAATATATGTATTTGTACTTACTGATGATTCCTTTGTATTTGATTGAAATCTTATTAAAAATTTCAAGTATAACACATACAGTTGTGCTAATCTAGTTTTATCTGACTTAAATTGAATTATTCTGACAATCGTCAATTGGTGCACCAATTCAACTACTTTACTTATCATATTGTGGCCCCACTGTATATGTAGTTCTCTGTTATTCTGACTGAATGGTGGCTTTCAACATCAACAATTTAGCGAGGTAATGTATTCGAAAATCTGACCATCAAAGTAATATTAGTCCGAAAGAACTATGAAAAGTGAATTACAGAGTCAAAATTGTAATTTAAAAAGGAGAAAAGAAATGTGGCACTGAACAATGAGCTGAATGTTCCACAGCTACATCAAATTTAGCCACCTCTTATTACTCACAAACTTTTTCAAACTGCAAAATCTCTTGTAAGCTTCAGATCATTATTCTATAGAATTAGGCTAAATGATGAAAATTCGCTACAACCACATGGCCTATAAACTTTTAGAAAGTGATTACCTCTTGGTAGTATTCATAATAATCTGCACCTCTCTGAATAGTACTTGGGTTAGTTTCATTAAGGCTCCCAAATCTCGCTTGAAAGGAGGGTATCTGGCAAAAACTTTGCGACTTGATAGAAGGAGGATGAGAGGGAAAGTAAGCAGTGATCTTCTTATCTAGTTATTAGTAAACATACATTAATATGTATTGCTTGACAAAGCGAATTATACTAACAATTTGGTATGTCACGCTTTTTCAGGAAGTTGACGAATTCTTTTTCTGACTGGAAATCTATAGCATCTCTGTTCGTCATTCTTGGAAGTGCGGAGTAATTGTCGTAGTTTACCCAGTGCCGTTCAGATGGTACGTACCATCCAGGCCCATGAAAAAGAGATGTCTTTATATGTATATCTCCATTTTTAGAATCAGAATCAATTATTTTCTCATCGTCACTTCTCACAGTACTGTATGCATCTACACAAGCAGCCATCTTTTTTCTTGACCTGCTAAAGGTTTCAAAACTTTGCCAAAATCTACTAACTATGACAACATTACCAATGAGTTGTACGAACAAATGGTTGGATGACATGGTTTTACAAAGTATTAGAAAACCTAAACTGGGTTCAAACACGGTGGAATATGACAAGAATATTGTAAATACCAGTGTATACTACACGTCTGTTTCATAGGTTCTTTGTATGCCTATTCTACTATTTACGTGGCACAGTTTCCGTATTAATTAGTATGTACTCAATAGCACTACTATGAACTAGAGAATTAGAAACAGATAAATCTAGTTTCTGAAATTGTTAGTTGTGTTTATTCAATTCGCTGCGACATCTGGATATGGTTGAAGATTTTTCTCATGATGGCATGTCACTTTTGTGAACTAAAAACACTTCATGTTATAACGAAAAAATTCTACCTTTTAACGCTTTCAATGTAATCTGTTTTATTGTAGAGTGTTTGAGGTTTCCAAATTGCAGTGGTAATATGTCTTCTCACCTAACAATGTAGCTAACATAGAATTTTTGATAGGTTCTAATGTCTTGATTAAATTTTATAATGGAGCAAAGGTGTTTGGTATCAGTGTATAAATTTTTGCATCACATACCAACCAAACCTTTAGCAACTTCATCTGCATCAAAATGAGAGCCATTATTAACTTCTCCAACTGTACGCTTTCCTCAGTTTAATAATTGTGAAGTCAGATTTCTATGGAGTTTTGAAGAAAAATTCGGCCTTCTTAAAAAAAGTCAGTTACAACAGGCATACAGTACTTTTTGAGATATGAACCACAGTACTTTACATGAATTCTGGCCATGTGGTAAATCCAGGATTTCTGGAGTTTACTTGTCTGCATAACTGATCTTCTGCCAATCACTCTCTCTCAAGCTCACATAAATCGGAAACAATACGACAGCCAATAACTGCCTTATGATTACATGACAGACGTACAAGAAGAAGCAGAAGAGAAACTTGTAGGGCCAGTAAAATGAAACTGAGACCTGGCCAAACCATTTGGCAGTTGGGTCACTGAATATCAAACAGATCATCATTCCCTGTCAAAGTCAAGGACAACCAACGCATATCAGTTAATCGTATGTCATGGACTGGCCCATCTGGTGGTGGTCGCATTTTCGCTTGTACCTACTTTAATTAATATATTTCTGTGATAACGTCCTTTGTGTTGTACTATATTCAAAGCATTTATGGTACCTTGATATGACGGAGGGGCAATCCTCGTTAGGTGTTGGTCGCGAAGTGTTTCTTCGACATTACCCGTTGGTTGCAAAATTCTCGCCTAATACGAATGTTACAATCACTCAAAAGACCTTTTTCTACTTAAAGAAACTGGATAGCCCGATCCAATTTGTCTCGGAAATGAGAAATAAACATCATAGTGATAACAATAACAAAAGGACTGCAATTAATTATCAATTATCAACAGAAGACGTCCGTAAAACAAACGGGAAGTATGCTTTAGTGTCAGTAATATAAACTTCGGTTACTGATAATGTTTATTATATAAAATGTCAGCCAGTTTGTATATGTAAACCACGAGACAATATATTATCTGATCATCTAGGGTTTCTGGCAGCGTGAGCTTGCCTACTCTCTCTATTTTGTGTTCGTGCCAGGCCAGTAAAGTCATTTCGCAATCAGCTTGGTGGTTGCTCAAATACCCAGATGAGAAACTTTGTGCACTCAATTAAAAACATTACGCAGATAATGTTCCGGTATGACTGGTCGACCTCTGCCCGTAGACCTGTCACATAATGAAGCTATCTCACCCATTTCAGTCTGCTTGTTTCATTGTTTCAGGCTTGTCGATGAAAACTCATGCTGAATATCTGTGTCCTCATTTCAAGGCTGGTCGAATTTAAGAATGTTGATCCTTTGGAAAATGTTAAATGAAGTTATACAAAATAAGGCGCCTTCCACTAGACTGCATGCCATAGAAATGTGTTGTGTATCTGAAGTAAACTACGAAGTCCGGTCCAGTTATCTGGACTTTTGGGCAGAACACTTAATAAAAAACAGGTTGGGGGAAAATTCAGGAGGATCAAGGTCAGTAAACAGGATGAATTCTTGGACTTACAGAATATTGAAAGTGTGGTACAGCCCAAGGCATAGTCTTTAGTCCCCTTTCATTGTCTTGCTAACGCATTGGGGAGAATGTCGTGAATCGCTACATCTATTCTACCTATTGTTAGAAGATACCTCTGACTGCTCAATTGACTTCGTCTATGTTGGCACTGATGAGTACTTTTGTGTCGTGTCGTATAAGCACTGGTGATTTAGTGAAACTGTCCTTTACTGTCGTAAATGTCTTCTTTGCGTCGTTGCCTAGTGTGATGGTTTTCTCATTTCCTCAAATTTACTCTGTTAACGGTTTCGTAACAGTGAATAATTCTCTGAAATAAATAGTTCTGTACATCTCCGACATTGATGGTGACCTTATTAGTTTTACATGACACATACTAGATGAAGACGCCCAAACACATGCCTGCATCAAATCATCATTGAGTACACCGTGCCATGCATCCATTGCAAAAAATTGTCGGCCCGGTCCATGAAATTTCCGACCTACCGACTATGTTCTAAATATATCTTCGAAATCCTTGTTTCCTGGTTTGTGATTTGACTATGTTTCGGATCCTCCAATTATGAAGGCGTTACGGACAGAAGTGCTATCAAGCACTGTACATTCGTGATATTTTTAGTTTCATAAGAGACACACCATTCAGTATGAACTGAAGATAATGCCAACCTGTCCGTTGAGTGTAGGCGATTGCTTGACTATGGTCGATTCTGAGTAGTCCATTTTATCCAGGGCTATTTTTTTCGAGGGCAATTACTTTGAACGTCAATGGTATGTCCGGGAAAGTCGAGGTAGTTGGCTCCGATTGGGTATTTCTGAATGTTTACAGTCGTGTCGTTTATCCAGTCATCGGAAAACAAGGTCAATATGCTGGAATTGTTATCGAATCGTCATGATTATGTGTATGCACAAAGTTGGACCTTCTGAGCAAGCTGATGATCAATAGTTGGAGAGTTTCAGGAAGTTTTTTAACCGAGATCCATCCTCTAAAACTCTCACGGCATCAAAGAATGGTGATGACAGTCTTCAGGACATGATCTAAGGTCATAGGAATTTAGTCATGCGCCCTAACTAAGCGTGTTTTCGAAAAGGTGGTCACAGATTTCAACGTAGCTATTTGAAAGTGGATAGATGGTAACTGGTAACGATCAGAAGTCGTTCTCGTATTAAAATTGCCAATATCGCCGTTTAGACTCTAATCACTACTATACATTTTTGCAACCATATGCAATAAGTATGTATAATATTCACACGTATTTGAATTATCGTATAAACTAGGAATCCAGAATTAACGCAATTGAATCAAGAAGCAAGACACAAGCACAAACGAATGTATTGTATTTGGAATTCGAAATCAAGCATTCAACAAGTACCAAGGTATCATTAGTCAATTCAAACACCACAGTATGTTGTTGCTAATTTTAAACTCACCACATGAGTGGATTGTCTTTTCTCCGGCCTAAAATTTCCATGAGCTATTTGGCTGAATGAAAGTACTTGTGGATTGTATATTTGACTGGAATTGAACATAATCTGAAACCAGAAAATAAGGTTCTACAAACGGAAAATTTCGTGCCCACCTGAGACGGATTCCATGTTATTGCATGCCAAAAGTAGTTAATACTAACTTTTTTGGCTGATTTCTATAATTTAGGATGACTACATCTAAATTTTACTCTTTTACATTATTGAAGCACGGTCAACTGATCCACTCGTAACCTGCTACGCAATTAGAAAGAGAACCAAATCCCAATTCATGTACTAAAGCTTATTCGTAAATTACAAGTCATTAACACAAATTTTTAGTTTTTAGGTTTTAGGAGGAAACCTTTCGAAGTACGAAATCAAAAACCCAGTGAAACCGAAATGTGAGAGGTCAAAGTTATGAAAAATTGATGTTCAAAACTTCAGTAAAACAGATGTATCCAAAAAACTTTTAGGTTAATGATATTCGATAAAACGGTTACTTATCGGGCATATGAATGTCGTGCCATCTCCACATTCTGTGGTGAATAATCAATACGTTTACTGTAGGGTTAAATACTTTATGTTGTGTTTAATAACGTAATACAATTTTACACTGAGTACCTCAAATTTGAGTTCTTGATTGTGTCTTGTCAAAGTCCTAGACTTCATGGGATTGGTAATATTTCTTTATTTTATTTGAAACTCACATCATTCCATTACTTATTCTTTCCATGGGATATTGTGACTTTTTATAGTTGTGTCTTTCGTATTCTACGCTTATTCTACCCTTATTTACTTGTGTAACTTCTATATACCTTTTGCCATATAGAATGCCTGGTTTTCTATATACATCCATTAAGCTTAAAGTCGAGTTTTATGAACGAACTTTCAAACTCAATGGAAGAAGGCTCCCATTTCGGCTAGTTTCGAAGCGATAGCGAAATGTCCTTACTTTATCTATGATGTAAGAAAGACGGCTCCGTTTAACGACTACGATCACCCTTAGCCGGAAAATTTGATTTTTTCGTACATGTTATGGTGCTAACACCAAACAAGTTATTATTTTTCTCGAGGTGTCAAAACAGATCTGCGTAGTGAGTTTCTTCGGGTAGTCATGAACCGTCTGCGATTATTTTGAAAGTCAATAAAACATATAAGAATGTTATGGAGATTTGTAACTTCTTTTCGAGCCTACTGGGTTTTTACCTTGACGAAACAAACTTCGATGGTAGAGGTATAAAAGTTCTACAACACCAAACCTAGCACATATAATGAGCGACGAATGAGGTGTAAGAGTTAACCTAATCAAAAACTTTTATTCTTTAACACGTTGCTGAATTACATTCGTATAGATCCTAATTTTCGTAAAAAATATCTCACTGACGTCTACTGAATTGTTCCACTTATTTCACTTATATATGTATGCAGATTGTGGTGGACCAGACGATAAATAAACGCAAAAGTATCAACAAAGTTAATAAAAAGCAATAGCAATATTAATATATATCAGTTAAATGTTACAAATACAATAAAAATGGGACTTTACTTAAGTTCACCCAAAATGATGCGTGTTCGGCTTTAATCTGGTACAATAAATCCACAATTATAGATGCTTGGTAATTCCAAACGTATCGATGAACTCCTCAGTGGTGTAATCCAAAGTAAGGTATGGTGTATTCGCTCTCACAGTCTATGAATGTAAATAATATTTATTTTAGATCTCAGTTAACTCAATCTCGAATGAAAATAGAACGAGGGGTGTGTGAGAAGCAGTGTATTTGTTAACCAGCAACGATATGTCACGCTATGTAGTATCACAACGGAAAAAGTGGTCAAGGTCATTCACTAAAACAACACGTACAGTCATTTAATGATGAATGTACATACAGTGAAAAATTGACAAAACAAATACAAATAATATTAAAAACCATTTACAAAATAAGCTTGCCAGACCTATCTCCACATAGCTCCCCCCCAGAGTGTCCGGAGGTTACACTGGTTATAATAACAAAAAAAATGTAAGGATAAGATATATACATGTATACAAAAATAATATTTACAGTTATAGCTAACAAAAATGTGGAGATGAGTGTGACATGTAGTAGAGATGTAGCATGGCATAATAAACACACACACACAAAAATGAAGACACTGTCATTTCCTGTCTTGGTTGGCTAACGATGATAATAATAATGTGCAAAACTGCTAATGACCCAAATAGAAATTGAACTGTTTATTTTTGTGTACAATAAATGGGTAGTTAAATAGAATTTACTCGTTTATTATAGTAACAAAAAAATTTTTATAAAAAAAATAAATGTGACAAAACGAATAATTGTGAAAAAATGTGATTATGTACACTGTGTAAAGGAAAAAAAATTTTTTTGGTGAAATTAGTAGTGTGTGACATAGGTAGGTGTGTGCTTTGTTTTTTTTTTGTTTTTTTAATCGACGAAATGGACACAACGCTTGGGTTTGTTTATAGGTCTGCCGGAGCGTGTTAAACAAGATGGCTTAGTATTAAGTTTTTTATCCTCCACTGGTTTTTCAGTCACTAATGAGAGGGGTTGATTGTCAACAGCGTTGTCTTCTTTGACTTGAGTAGCTTCATAAAAAGCAGGTTTGATTCTGTCTATAGAAATAGTCTGCTTGTTGCCATCTCTGCTGATGATGAAGTATTTTTGTGTGCTTTTAATTACTTTATATGGACCTTCGTATGGTTGTTTCAATGGTTTTTTAACAGCATCAACTCGAACAAAGACAAACTTGCATGTTTCTAGATTTCTGTCGAGTTGTATTCGATTGTTATGTTCACGAGGCGGTATGGCTTTGATCTGTTGCATGGTCTGCAGCAGTTGGCTAGCAAAACAACTTGGGTCCGTTGGTGTTAAAGTGTTTGGGTCCACTAGTTCGCCTGGTAATGTAAGGGTTTTACCATAAACTAGCTCAGCGGCTGTACAACCTATATCTTCCTTTATAGTTGAACGGATACCCAGGAGTACAAGTGGTAATGCGTCACTCCATTTTGTTGTATCATCTGCCATCAGCGAGCTTTTCAATTGGCGGTGAAATCTTTCGACCAAGCCGTTAGCTGCTGGGTGGTAGGCTGTTGTTTTGATGTGGTTCACGCCCAGAAGTCTTGTGAATTCCTGAAATAAGATAGACTGAAACTGGGGACCACGGTCGGTAGTGACGATGGAAGGTACTCCGTAGTTAGATATCCAGCGGTCGAGGAAGACTGAAGCGACTGTTTCTGCCGAAGTGTCTTTCATAGGGCAGGCTATGGCCCATCTTGTGAACCTGTCCACCGCAGTGAGAATGTGGGTGAAGGAGTTTGACGGAGGCAGTGGCCCAACTAAGTCCAAATGAATATGTTGAAAACGTTTGTCGGGAATAGGGAATTCCTCTATCGGGCTGATAGTGTGTTTTTGGATTTTGCTGCGTTGGCACTGGAGGTAGTTACGTGTCCAACGTTTAACATCCGAATTGATTTTTGGCCAAACAAAGCGTTCTGTGACAAGCTTCGTGGTAGCTCTGATGCCTGGATGCGACAGTCCATGTAGCTGTTGAAATATTTTTCGTCGATAGGGTTGTGGCACAAAGGGGCGATTGTTACCCGTTGAAGTGTCGCAAATAATAGATGCACCTGAGAAAGGAATGGGTACAGGTTTAAGATTCAAGTTAGACTTCTCGTTGCAGACCTTCAAATCTACATCGTCCACTTGTAGTTTAGCTAAAGCATCAAGACTGATGTTGTGGTTGTGTACCATCATGTTGATATCCTTTCTAGATAGAGCGTCAGCGACAATGTTGGAGGAGCCTTTGATGAACTGGATGTCCGTAGTGAATTGAGAAATGTAATCCAGTTGTCTGGCTTCCCGTGGAGAATGTTTGTCGTAGGTCGTGTTGAAAGAATAGCAAAGTGGTTTACGATCAGTCATAATGGTGAAATCGCGTCCCTGAAGGAGGAAGTTGAAGTGTTTTACAGCTAAGTACATAGCCAGAAGTTCGCGTCCGAAGGTGCTATAACGCTCTTGAGTTGATGATAATCGTTTGGAAAAGAACGCTATAGGAGTAATCTTGTCGTTAACGCATTGCTGTAATACTGCTCCTACTGCTTTTTTGGGAGGCGTCAGTGCAGAGGATGAGATTTGTTGTGGGATCGGTGTTTAGGTGCTGTAGCATGGTAGCATTGGATATCATCAACTTTGGTTTATCGAATGCTGTTTTGGCGTCAGGGGGTAGGTTAAATGTCTGGCTCTTCTCTTTCTTCGTACCTTTTTTGTCGGCTTTCAGCAGATCGGTTAATGGCTGTAATACTTCAGCACAATGTGGTAAGAAGCGGCGATAAAAATTACACATACCGAGGAAGCGTCGTAATGACTTCACCGAGGTTGGTTCGGGGTAGTTAGTAATATCTTCAACTTTCGTCTGAAGTGGTTTGATCCCTTGTGAGTCGATGTAATGTCCCAAAAACTCTAAGGCTGGGACTGCGAATATGCATTTCGAAGGATTGATGACGACGCCATGTTTTTTAAAACGATCAAAAAGGATCTGGACATGTTGGATGTGCTCTTCTAAAGATGAGCTTGCAATCAGAACATCGTCGATGTAGGCAAACACGAAATCAAGGCCTCTTGTTACTTCATCCATGAAGCGTTGGAATGTCTGCGCAGCGTTTTTCAGTCCGAATGGCATCCTTAGAAACTCAAACAAACCAAAAGGTGTGATTATGGCTGTTTTCTCGATGTCTTCTGGTGCCATCGGAATTTGATGGTATGCGCGCACGAGGTCAAGTTTCGAGAAGATGCATTTACCATGTAAATTTAACGAGAAGTCATGTATATGAGGGATAGGGTACCTATCAGGGATGGTTTGATTACTCAGACGGCGATAGTCACCACACGGACGCCAATCTTGGTCTTTCTTTGGTACCATGTGTAACGGCGAGGCCCAGGGGCTGTTGGATGGTCTGATAATACCAAGTTGCATCATATGTTCGAATTCTCTTTTAGCTACTTGCAACTTGCTTGGTGGTAGTCTCCTCGCCCTGGCGCTAATAGATGGACCGGTGGTAATGATGTGGTGTTGCACCTGATGTGGATTACATTCCTTTTGATCATCTGATTTCGTGATGCATTCGTATTCTGACAGAATGTCGTTGAAAACGTTGTTTGCAGGTTTCATTATCCGTACACCATGGATTTCATAGTCGTTGGAAGGTGTACCATCTACCTGTAAAAGAGACGGCTAACTTGTTGGCCAGTAACAGACGCCGCCATTACTGTCTGGCAGGCTCGTTTCCCTGATAATCTGGCTTGTTTATCGTAAAGTTGCACGGTTTAGTGCAACGACGTGCTTTCTCTCCATAATTCGAGTGATACCAACAAATGTCAGCTGCCCGTTTGGATGACCTAGTGCGAGGTCTGGACCTTGATCGCTTTCTCGAGATCGATCTGACAGGACGAGAGTGGATCGTGGCAATGGTCGCCTGCAACGATGCTACTTGCTGAGTTAAGTGTGCTATTTGCTGCTGAATGTCCAGAGGGGGGTTTACAGCATCCCTACTAGAGGTTTGTACCGCGTAGATTCCGCGACTATCGGGATATATTTCCATCATCTTATCAGCCATGTCAGCTAAGTCGTCGAGGATGACAGAGGTTCCTGAAATACTGAGGATTTGTCTAACACTATGTGGTAACCTTTGTAACCACATTTGCTTAAGTAGCGTTTCGTCTAATTTGTAAGGGCCGGTTAGCTGTCGCATGTGTCGGAGCAACTGTGAAGGTCTCTTATCCCCTAGTTCGCACGGGGTAAGCAATGTTGTAAACGTTTTTCATCTGACAGAGATGTGCGTTGGATTACTGCAGCTTTTATCTTGTCATAAGGGTCAGTTTCTGGTACGTTGTCAATCAGGTCACCAACTTCCGTTGCTACTTCTATAGGTAGTGCACCGACGACGTGGGCATATTTAGTCGCTTGCGAACGTATACCCCTCGCCAAAAATAGTGCCTCAACTTGAGCAAACCAAATCCTAGGGTTGTTGACACAGTATGTTGGTAATCTTAGTTCAGAAATAGCGTTGATTGAGTTTAAAACATTATCTTCTGGCTGTGATGAATGAAAGGGGTTGGTTGATGGGCCATCTATATCGATAACTTTATTAGGAGAGTTCATAATGTCAAAAACAAAAAATGGTGTCTTGCCAATTAATAATAATAAAAAAAATATGTAGGTATATATATTAGATGTCTATAAAAAAAAATCGAGGCTCACCAAATAATTGTGGTGGACCAGACGATAAATAAACGCAAAAGTATCAACAAAGTTAATAAAAAGCAATAGCAATATTAATATATATCAGTTAAATGTTACAAATACAATAAAAATGGGACTTTACTTAAGTTCACCCAAAATGATGCGTGTTCGGCTTTAATCTGGTACAATAAATCCACAATTATAGATGCTTGGTAATTCCAAACGTATCGATGAACTCCTCAGTGGTGTAATCCAAAGTAAGGTATGGTGTATTCGCTCTCACAGTCTATGAATGTAAATAATATTTATTTTAGATCTCAGTTAACTCAATCTCGAATGAAAATAGAACGAGGGGTGTGTGAGAAGCAGTGTATTTGTTAACCAGCAACGATATGTCACGCTATGTAGTATCACAACGGAAAAAGTGGTCAAGGTCATTCACTAAAACAACACGTACAGTCATTTAATGATGAATGTACATACAGTGAAAAATTGACAAAACAAATACAAATAATATTAAAAACCATTTACAAAATAAGCTTGCCAGACTTATCTCCACAAGATGTATTTTTGATGACAGAAGAAGAGTAAGAGAAACTTATTGAATTATGAAGTTCTAAGAATTCCATATTATATTGAACACATAGTATTGAATAAATTTATCATTATTATTATTATTAATAATGAGTGATTCAACCCAATTAATTTGCTTATTAACAATACTGTTGGCCTCATTACCAGAATATTTATTTTTCTCTTATCAAAGCTTTCCAACTCTTAGGATTTATTCTGTGTTCTTCTTGACTACACTGGGTCACCTTTAGTTGGTTGAGAGAACAACAAAGGACTTATCCCCTGGCTAACTGAAAGTCTTACAACTACATTACCTGGTCGCTCTCGGTAAAATTCAGTTAAATACCCATCGTCTCGTACAATCATCTAGCTGTCAGAGTTTGCAATTTGGAATACCACAGTTGTCGCTATGGTATTCCAAAATGGTTCTCCCTGGGTTTTTTCCGACAATTTACCATTGAGTCTAAAATTTGTTACAGCTCGGACTGTAAAATATCTGGTGATCGACTGGTCATCATTTGACCTTTTATAGGCTAAAAAGACTTAACAAATACTGATTAATTTATCAATTATTCACTGGTAAAATATGCTTTTAAAGGAAACTAGAGAAATACGGTTTTAGGTACATTTATCGTGCACGTTATCCACTGTCGAGTGCATTAAATTTATCATAATATATTTGGTAAGAGTGGTTTTATTCATTGGTTCTTTCAAATTTATAAAAAACCATATAAATGGTAGAATCGGACGTGATTGACACCAACTGTTTGTTCACGTTATACTCAAGAACAGCAAGTTGACTACATAGATAGTAACAAAAAAGAAAAACATAACAGTCGGAAAAAATGATGTATTTGATAGCACACAGACATAAACTAACTCGAAACTACTCAGCTATTTATCTAACTAGTTCGAAAACCTACTGAGAAGTGATAACTTGATTAAGCTCCTTCAGCTGGATAAGTCCATTTAAACCAGCAAAGTTAGCACCAATGATAAATACTAACTTCACTGTATGTTTTAAGGCACCAGTTACTGATACAGTTAAGAAATAGTAACTTTTTAAATTCACAACCATTTAAAAACTTGTTACTTCTACTCTCCCTCAATATGTCCCTATCTTACGTCTCTGAACAAGCTACTTTCCAAGAACTTTTAGCTACAAGAGTGTGTAGTGACCTACTTTCATGAAGAGAACGCGATTGGTATAATGGAAACAATTATTATTATTATAACCAACTGTACTAGCGCTTGTTTTATTATACCTGTTTGCTTAAGTATACCAAAAAACACTCTTCGGTTGTTTGTGACCTTGCATAAACTCTCATACGCTCAGTAGTCTCGCTTGTAGATTTTGGCACCATCTCAGTATTATTTCGATATCATAAGATAGCCAACAAATACATCTCAACTAAAGACTTAAACCACCTTCTGATATTCGGCCTACGGAGAGATCTAACCTGGTAACTGGCACGTAGTCGATCTGTAGTAGTGACCATAGTCAACCGTGACTCGAAGCCTACTACAAGTGTAATGTATGTTCGTGATAGTAAACTTAGTATTATAAAAAATCTCAATAAATTTTCAGAAATAGAATAAAATCTGAATTCTTGTCAACATGTTCAAACTTAGAACCTGTAAACTATTGAATGAAATAAAAACTCACTAATCCATTAGCATTATGTAATAATAATAAAGACTTATTACTTTATTTTTATCTAGTTCACTATAAACTGAAAATATTCGTATTGTAGTAAACAGAACACGCATTTAAGACAAAATTACAGGATTATGTTAATAAAATCTAACAATCAAAAAGTAAATGCTTAATTTGCAAAATTTCCATCGATTGTCTCAAAATAACTCAGACTTCATTGTTCTTGCATTTTCATATAAATTGCATTTTGTTTCCATTCTTTACTGTTCGATCCTCTTGTCTCTCTGATTCCAGACCTTCTGTTTACGACTAACATCATATACTACTTATGTCAATATAAGTAGAACACACCACAATATTACCAAACTAATACTGAATATGAATTTATTTTATCTATGAGCAAATTTTACTTTTCGTTCCCATCATATTAGAATATTAATTAAACATTAAAATATTCAAAATACTGAACTGTTATTGTTTTTTTTTTTGTTTTTTTATAAAAGAACATTTATCTACATATTTTTTTTAATTTATTGACTGAGTAACCATGAGGTTACAGTTGAAAATGAACACCTGAAATATTTTTCTCAGAATTCTCATGTTTTGTTTTGCCTAGTACAATTAATATTATCAATATTTAGTATATAAAAAGCAATAGTCAACAAGGTTATCTGTATGTATATTTCATTTGACTTTTACTTGAACATATATAATCAGGCTACTTTAATTCTCTAAGGGATGTACTAATATGCTAAATTTAAGATTGTATTCAATACACTGGCTGATCTATAATCAGTCAATATGAAACGGATAATCTTTGTTCTTAATCAACAGACTATTATTATATATTAAAATTCATGTCATTTAGTTGAAAATGAAAAAAAATACTCTCGAAAGTTTTCATTGATCATATTTTCCTGAAGCTATCTCAGAATATCTTTCTATGTATCTGTTTTTTTAAACATTCAATGAAATCTATGCAGCATTGATCAGAATCATGTTATTATCAGAAGGGGTTTTGTGGAGATTTTAGTAATTTTATAGTTGAATTCATGAGTTACTTGAAGCTAGATCACCATGGAAAACCTGGAAGCACTGGACGACCGTTTCGACAATGGTGGACGGTAGCTCAATTTCGTGGATTGGTTGAAGCTAAACATTAACACCGTTGAATGCCGTCTCAATGGTCTAGAGGTTAGGCGTGCGCGCTCGAGACCAATAGGTCATGGGTTCGAATCTCGCGGGGCGGGATCGTGGATGAGCACTGCTGAGGAGTTCCATATTAGGAAGCAACGACCGTCCAGTGCTTACAGATTCCCGATGGTGGTCTAGCTTTAGTTGACTCATGAATTCAACTATAATATCATGTTACCTAAAACACGGTGTAGGTCCTCGGTATACTACGGTAATATAGGCTTTTGGTTAATTAGCCTAATTCACAGTCCTGTTGTGTGAGACTACCAAGAGAATTTAAGATATGCAACTATATTTAACCTAGCTAGTCATTCGACAAATCTACCACAAACAGAAGACGGGAGACAAAAACAACACGAAATCCCACTGGTTGTTGTTTGAAAGTAATAACTGAGCCGTGATACGAATACATAAAAACACTTTTTATGAGCTAATAGCAGTTACATATGAAGTGTTAACAATAAAGATTACAATCCAAGTCAGGGGTGAAACAGTAAATCATAAGTGAAGTCCCATAGAGTACTCCACCGTCGACATTTCGAATTGTTCACAGACCATAAACCACTTGTAGTGATTTCCGCAAATAAGAAAGACATTCCAATTCGCACATTAAACTGCCTCAAAAAATTGTCGATGCATTATCACAAAATGGTCAGAAGTCTTCTCAATCCCTAATGTGTCTATCAGCGACACAATAAAAAAACTAGAAGTGACCAACAGTTTTGAACTACTATAAATTGTAATGAAGGAACATTCCATCAGCTCAGTCAAGTGTGAAAAGTTCTACAGAGAAAAATGGTTTCAAAAATTTTAGATTCCCTCCATTTCAACCTCAATCTAATTCTTAGAGGGAGCTTTTTATTTATTCATTTAAAAGAATGATTCTAAAAGAGAAGGGGGAGGAGTGGTAGAAGGAATAATCCTGCTAAGTTGCCGCTTAATACTAAATTCAACAAAGTGAACGGATTGTCGTTGGCAGAAAATATGTTTAGACGAAAAAGTCGGATTATGCTTAGTGGTCTGATACCAAGATAAATAGGATGAAAATTAATAAACCGTGGTTCAGTAAAAAACGCTGCATCGGAACCATAATTTTTCATCCAAGTGAAGCAGTTTAACTGTGAAATTTCCACTCTTGCAGATCATAATGGGCATGTCGGGCAGGAGGAAGAAAAATAGGAGTAGTTTCGTATGAAGTAGAAGTGGGTGAACTCACATGAATGAGACATAGCCATCATATAAAAAGACCAGATCTCGACAAAGCCGGGCCAATCGAAAGCTGGAAACCTTACCTGCATACGGAAAAGACAGTGAAATGATATTTTTCAGTGTGACAATATTTCACATCAATATGCCTTGCACTAAGACTGAGTTTTCTTCAATATAACAAGCGTTAACTTTCGTCGGGTGTGACAGCTATATTCTTTATATTACTCTGTGTAAACCTCGGCTGTATTTGACGGAAACCCTGTTTATCTTTCCATCTATTTGGTGTTTACCATTTAGTGATTACGTATGTGTGAAGTCAGCAAATAAATATTTGTATTTGATTTGACATTATCATATTTATTAAGAGTCAGTATATCTTCATTGCACCAATCTTTTTGTTTTCACTTCACATCATGGGAATTACAATTGTTCCCGTCTCCAAATATAACCAGTAGAATCGCGTATATTACACTATTGAGTGGCGATTACATGTCACAAATTACAGAAAAAAAAACATTTATCAAGAGCCATCCCAAGTTAAAAGAATGGATCTTAACTTCATAATCTGTATGCATTATATCTGTATCGAGATCTGAACACGTTGACTCAATTTCATTCATAGTTCAGGAAGTACACTTTTGATAAAACACTATACTAGCATGTCATCTTTTCGATAAATTAAAACATTTCTCCAACTACTGTAAGTTTGTAATTGAATCTAAACTGCCTAAGCAAACTTTCCTATGCAAATATAAAACAACATTCAGAGCAATAACCTTATTTATCTGTCACTAGTCTTGTTAGATAATAACATTTAGTAAATACAATAATGTATGATAATGATATCGGGTACATAGGGAAATTATCAAACACAATTTGTTCATTGACAAAATAATTAACATTTAATTACATTTAATAATTAAGTATAAATCTTAACCAATGAGCTACAGAATCCGAATATTGATGAGGTAATAAACTATGATGGTATAAAATGATAATACATTGGTTTTGCAATTGATTAAAGTAGCCTGATACACAATTTACAGTTTCAGCACATCTAAAATTTAAATTAAACATTGTTAATAAATTATCATGTTATTCTGATTATTTCTAAACAAACTGAAGTTTATTAATGAATTAGATTAAATAATACTTCAATTGATGAAGTAGTGAAACTTCATCAGTTGAGATGGGTGGGACATGTGTTACGTATGCCCAACCACCGACTGCCTCGACGTGTGATGTTCAATGGTGTAGGAGTAGGTTGGAAGAAAGCTAGAGGTGGCACAAATCCATGAAGTCACTGACAAATGGACTGAGTCATGTTGGTAGGTAGAGACTATCTGGTTGGGATCCGCGAGATGATAGCAACCGATGGTTAGAAACATTGAATGACATGGCTCAGAATCGTTTGAAATGGCGCAGGTGCATCCACTCTTTGTGTTCTCCCAAATTCTAATCTTCTGGATTCTTCATGTCCCTCATTTTTTCTCTTTCCAAATTTATTTCACTGGATTATACTCCTTGACTAACATCTTCAAACCCTAATGTTTCCGATTACTGCTTATACTCTTACTACCTCTACCACCATAGGATTTGAATCAACAATTGTATCTGTGTGCTAATGTGATATGGTAACTCGAACTGATGTAGGGACGTATGTACGAAGTTCTACGTTGTTACTGACTGACTGACTGAGATTAAATAATTATCCAATGATCATTGCTCTGTTGACTTTTCACTATTTATAAGGTTAATTTTTTGAACTTAAACTTATGAAATGGAAGACAGTTCATAAAATAAGTTGTTGGACTTATGACCGACAGGTTAATTGATCAAACCGAAGTTGTGATTGATCATTACTTCACTATTTTCACTAATGTAGAAAGTAATTTAATGAAACTGAATAAATAATTATGATCTTTAGAAGTGTATTAGTGTAAACAGGGATATTACTAAAAGATAGAGGCAAATACAGAGTTATAATAACGAATAGTCTTTTCGATGCGTTAAACACATACTATCTTTGAGACCAAACCATCCAGCTCAGAGAACAAAACACCACCAAAAACATACTATCTTTACTGTCAGTTTTCAATTCATTTTGTCAAAATTATGCATTGATCGGTATTCTTTTAAAGTAAATAAGGTTTAGAAATTGTAATGACGAACGACAAATAGCTAATATTTACTACAAAAGAATAGTGTTAAAATATCAAATAAATTAGTTGAAACCTACTGTAAAACACAATCGTATGTACTATGCTTTGTAAACAGTTCATAACAGCCATCTCTTTGACTATCGATTGACACAAAATTTGGATCAACACGTTGTTCAATGGTGAATTTTTTCAATAAAATTGATAAATCAGTGCCTATCAGTTGATTGACATGTTGTATATTTGATTCAACACAAATAACATTATTAACACTATTACACTGAACTCCTTCCAGTAAACCTTCTTTATTATGAATCACGCAATAACGTTCATCATTGTAAGATAATGGGAGATTTGTAGATCTCATTGCTCCCAAATTAGCTAGTTCTATCGATATATCATGATATCGCCATGTGATCAAACCAGTCATACGTGGTGTAAATAATGCATTATATTCCAACCAAAATGTTCTAAGCTTTGCATCTTTAAGAATATCCTGTAAATCTTCAAATACCGGTAGTTTCAAATGCTTACCAACCGATAGTCCGAATTCGTAACAAATTTTATTAGCTTCACAGAACGTATACATATTTGGCATAGAATAATAATTTTGTTTTTTTGCTAATTCAGAATCACTTAAACAATAATAAGTAATCATTTGTGAAATAAGTAGACATTTAAAGATTATATGCATCTCAGGTATTTCAAGAAATCTTATTTGAATAAATCCTTAATGAAACAGATTCGATATTACAACTTTTGATTAATTTTGCTGATATATATATAAACATGGAAACTAGACTTGAAGATAATCAACATCCCGTTATTTTTATTCAAGTCATCTGATTGGTTAATAAATCTAAATCTCTCTACAGAATTTGTGAACGGAGGGAATTAGAAGATATAACAATACTTTATTCTCATAATCATTATCGATTAGTCATAAATGTAATTTGTTTTATTCTTTAATCGTGATTAAATTCATTCATTTGGAATATATTAGATGTCAAGATATAAAACTATTTGGTTAATTCATTTCCTAATGTAAGTACCTAGTTGATTTTGAAAGGAACCAACTGAGGTAATTTCATTGGGAAACTCAAACAACTATTATTTAATGCTAGGCTATGTGTTGAGCAAAGTACACTTTTCAAATACAAATGTAATCAGATTATAATGTTACTGTCAGACTATGAAAATACAGGACAATCAAAACGAAAGTTGAATACTTCTAAGAAAGGATTATTTCTAATAAATCTTTACTGACAATTTAAATCAGTAGATGATTAATGGTGTAAACGGCATGTGTAACAGGAACCGTTTTACTTTAGGCAGTATTAGAAGTTCATTTCAGCAGTGAACAATAAATGAACATAAAAATATATTAGAATAATTATTAAATCTTTGAAAAATGTGTGTTTACCTCTAGGATCTATCTTATTTGAACCTCATTACATCAATAATCTTCTGAGAACAACATAGATACATTTAACTACCTTAATTTTTAAATTACATGATTAATGCTTTTATGAGTATAATTGCCTGATGGACTTCTGTTATGGTGATAGTGTTTGCTGGGACATTGTAATGTACCCAGCACAAATTACTGTTTACTGATATATATATCCAACAATTTGTGGATTTATGACATGGACAGAATATTTTTAACATTCACACATTAGGTAACGCGTTAATCACCAGAATAGATACAATTAACCTGAAAGGTAAAGCACGCTTATAAGTTGTTTTTTTATTCAAGTATCAATAACTTAACGAAAAAGAAATACAGATGACTACAAATCGTATTCAATAAAACGAAGAGACGTATCATCAGACCTTAAAATATATAATAGATGTTAGATGATTATATCGAAAATTCCTCATCAATCTCATAATTAGGTCACACATCGATTTTTTCATCATATGAAATCATAACTTGTTATGAAAATCGGAAGATACTTTGATGAATCCGAACTGAATGGCGACCACAATCTATGAAATATAATTCATCAGTTAAAGTAAATCGACTACTCATTATTGACTATTACAACACATCTTCGGTTATAGTGGAATAGTTGGAGAACTGTGTACATGAAATGTTAAATATTGATATCAGAGAATATTTAGAAGCTGGCATTTAGGTAACTTGATAGTTTATAGACATAGTGAGATATATATTCAATCCTTAAGTCAATAAGATGAAGGATAACCTATTAAGTGTTTACAGATCACTTTCGTGACAAAGAATATCAAGCCATTGATACAAAATCATTCATTTTGAGAAGCTAGAAACTCAAATGTGTTGAAAGTTAACAAATATAAGCAATTATTTTTTTAAAAAGTATCTTGAAAACATATCTTTATATAAACTCGGCTTCTTAAAATTTAAGGTAACATATTAGACATATGTAGGGAAAAGAAAGGTTTAGACTTTAATTTCAAAAAAATATTGATAATAATTGAAACTTTGAAGCAGTCACTATCAGCAGTGTTACGATCTGTCAAAATCCATATACAATGTGAACAGGATAAAACTGAGATCGATTTGAGACAAATTTAGATACCAAGATTCTTCTTAAAAAATAGTAAACCGATCATGAATAAACTGTCCAGTTCGAAAGAGAATCGCTGTCAAATGATCACAGGTGGAACATGTGTTACATTACTGTGTAATCAAATTGATCGTCATGTAAACGATTGGATATTTTACATTTTCATCTTTAGTAAATAGCACAGTTCAAACTCCCTTATATTAGAACACATAATTTGGCACCCAGAATAAGTCAGGCTCACTGGACACAACCAGGACGGAAAAGACTAAATTCGACAAAGCTGTTATTACATTTGCACCACGAAAAAGAAAGTACCTCACACACAAAGAGTGACACTCATACTCTCTGAACAAGCACAAAAGGCATTCCTAGGACAGGAATCGCACAGATCCATCATCACAGCATCCTTGAAAACAATGGAGGGGATAACCATGAATGTCGTTCAGTGCTATGCACCCACCAGTGGTAAGTGTGAAGACAATACAAATCAGTTTTATGAAAGACTACAGTTTATCGTAGAGAACTGGCCACGAAAAGACCATACCATCCTGATGGGTGGTGTGAATGTTGTAACGGGTGGGACTGCAGGTTTTTGATACGCAGCGTATTTATTGATCGGCTCTGTGACAGTGGACACGTAAACACGTAGTGGACGACCTAGTGCCCTGATTGGCCCTGCTTCGCTGTCTGTCCCAGCCAGTTGAGTCAAGAACACAAGTCACAGCCTCTGAGTTATGAATCATTGTATTTCAAACATACTCTATTTATATACCAAGCAAACAAACCACATCGTACCATAAAATAGGAAACAACATTTGTACAATATTTAACAAGTGAAGTAAACATCGACCAATAAGAAATGTACATTTAAGGTCCAAGGCCACCGTAGACTTAACACAATAATTATTGGTATATTTTCCGACTATCCTAACAGTGAACGACGAGATCAAGATGGACAACACCGAATAAAATGTTATAGGATGATATTGAACTGAAAGTAAGGAGAGAGGATGGTGAGCGATTTACAAATTTATGTAATTCCAATAACTTGGTGATATGTATAATCTTTTAAAATGATGCTATATCCTTTTGATAATTTATCACTATTTTATCTGGCCTCACAGATATACGCGAGCTCAGACATACATAACAGATATCAGCTTACACAGTAGCTTAATCGTACATTATAACTTTGTATAATTCAATATTTTCTGTGTATCATAGTTATTCTGTGCAGGTTAACATTGTTTTTACAAACACGGATATTTCTTTATATATCTTTGTTTGCAGGAGGAATTATTATGTCACATTACAATTAATTCTGTTTACGCCTAATTTTATCAACCTCTTCAATTAACTTATTTAACAGACGGTGTCATTAAAACAGTAACAATTTGTATCTCTATGTATTATTATATCTGTATGCTTGATCACGTGTTACAGACTACACAAAAATTCCTCTTACTAGCTGAAGTATTAGTTGCTTAAATCCCTCGATCATTCATTTTCTTTCCTATACACATGACCTTAAATCTTATCAATTCACTCGACTATGAATTCGCTTTGTCAGCTTGGAACTTAATCATTCCCACTGTACAATACTAAACTGTTGTCGACGCTTTGGCTTGCCTTCTGAAATTTATACACTGTAGGGAGTTATCTGATAAAGGTAATCATGACCATGGATACACGAAACCTTAGTAATTATCTCGAAGATGTTTTATAACAAGATCTAAGAGAGTATGAACACTACAGAGACATCACATAACTATCACTACCAGGCAAAATTTACCACAGTGTTGTTGAACCGAAGGGTAGATTTCGTAGGAGTTCAACCTTCAGACCAACGGGCTAGGTTCCGTGAAGATTAGTCGTGTACCGACCAAATTGCAACGCTATGAATCATTGATGAATAATCCATTAAAAAGAACTCATCACTATACATCAACTTCCTTGATTAAGAGGAAGCGTTTGACAGTGTGGATAGAAGAACTTTATGGGAGCTTGCTCAACACTAGTGTGTCTGTAAAGATTGTCACCATCATGCGGAATTGTTAAGACGGGCTGCAATGCAAGTTCTTGAGTGTAGGTTGGCTCACAGATGCATTTCAAATGAAGAACAGAGTCGGAAAAAGGCTGGTCACTCTCACCGTTCCACAATTTTCTGGTTGTTGACTGAATTTTGAAGAACTCCACGGATTGGGAGAGGCACGAAATACATTAGAGAGCTTAAATGTAGCTAGACCGTTTGAACTTAGCAAACGACCTAGTCATTCTACGTCTTACAAAGCAACAAATGGAGGTAAAAACAGACATTGTAGCACCAGCTTCTGAAGAAATAAGCCTCAGTGTGCACAATATGAATAAAATATACCGAAATACAACACAGTGGACACCAATATATCACACTTGATGAAGAAGCTCTGGGAGTGATTGAAACTTTCAAGTACCTCGACAGTATCATTCATGAACAAGGGGGATCTGATGCAGATGTGAAGGCATGAATCGGCAAATCAAGATCAGTGAACCTACAATTGAAGAATATCTCGAACTCATAACAACAGTCAGACAACAAAAAAGTCAGAATTTTCAATACAAGTGTTAAGACAGTTATACTTTACGGAAATGACACTTGGAGAACTACCACAATCATCATCAAAAACACACAGGTATTTACAAATAGTCATCTAGGTAGGATAATCCATATCCGTTGACTGGATACCATCAGCAATAACACTGTGACTAACTACTATGACAGAAAACAAATCAGCTTTCATCTGAAGGGGAAATCAGAGAAATATGCTGGAGGTTAATTGATCACACCGACAGAAATCATCAAACTGTATTAGGAAGCAAGTCATAACTCGGAATCATCAAGGCTAAAGGAAAATTTGCAGACGATAGCACACATTGCTCTATGAAATGGAGTCTGGCATCACAATAATAAATAGCATTTATCAGTAACTGAAAAGGTGAGCACAGATAATTGTTATTCGGAGATTTTAGGTCGAGAGCCTATGCTTCATGAGGGGTAACATACATAAGTTATCACCAAGTATGACTTCTCTGAAATTCCCGGTATGATCTGATTGTAGATTCTAAAGTAAAAGCTTTGTACAGAATCGGACTAATCAGTAGTTATTATCATTACAAAACCAGAGATTAGTTTACATAGTCGCGATAATTCAACACTCTCCGTTCATAAATAAATCAGTAACTATAATTCTTAAATAAACTCTTTCTGTTAAATGTGATCACTGGAACAGAATAGTCTGCTGTAAAATGTTGTGTTAAATTTTGTATCTAATTCACCTGACAAATGTTCCTGTTTCATTTTTTTTAAAATCCAATATTCCAAACAATCATATGCAAATTCATGAAATCCATGATTGAATTTATTTACGAAGAATTCAGTTCTTTGTGTGAAGTTATGTAAATGTTGTATTCCAAAAATACAAATACCACGAACAATGCGTCTCGATGCACAATAAGCTGGCCACCAAATTTTATATCGCGCAACAAATGTCGCACGAGGATCCTGCCCATTCGATACGTGACACGTGAGACATGCTCCTGGAGCTTCAAGTTGTGGATTGTATGCCAATGTACTGAAAAACAATTCATCTGGAATTTTCGGCAAATTTTCTTCTTCTTTAAAAATCTTTCTTATTTCTAAAGCTCGTTTATCATGAAGTATGTAATCAACCATGTCTCGCCTTAGAGCGGCATGGAAACTACCCTTCGTCCACTTCACCTAAAGTAAATAGAACAGTTTAGCATACATCAGCATAAATTCAAAAGTCGATAATTTTCTACAAAAATGACAACCATTTTAATTAAGGTTCTGTAAAATCCTTGACTTGCATAGGGTGCATTATCTGTCACTTTAATCAAAAATGTGAATCACTAATGTTTAGGGAATATCCAAATGACATTATTTTTACACACTCAAGGCTTAATCTTTAGTTTTTTATATTATTCTGTCTGCATTAAAAAATCACTTTTACGAATGTTCTGATGAATATAAGCAAAGATGGATAGTGGCTAGCAGTGGAATCCAGGACGGGCGTTTCGTTCTATTTAGGACTCGTCAGCCGGATGTACCCGCATCTCATAGTTAATGTTCATTCTGAATCCCACTGCTAGCCACTATCTATCTTTGCTTACAGTGCTTGTGAACTAAGGCAATGTCGAGACAATATCGTGGCAATACGCACAGTATGCACATATGCCAGCAAGAAACTGATCAATTGCAGTCCTATACATCAATCAGAAGATTCAAGTAAACAATACCAAATGACGTTCTGATGAATAGTTTTCGAAATTTGCGTCATTCACTGTTTATTAGCCAAAAATATTTTGATGCCCAAAATATTTTTTTCTTTGTAACCTTTTCTTATTGTTATATTTATGAGTATTTTGATCATGAACAAATAATGATGGTTGTAATTTGACTAATCATCACACAAATCATATGTATTTACATGATTTTATGAAAACTCTGTTTAATCTGAATATGGTTTATGTCATATACTGACACCAAATGTTGGAACTGTTGTATTTTTATTGTGTTTTATAATAGAATCTAGCACGTATATCTTGGATTATTTGTAATTTATTAGCTGGATCGATATGGCTATTAATTGCAGTCTTTAATATCAACAACAGGTAAACTCGAATACTTATTTAGATCATGAAATCATCAATAAATACGAATCATTACACGGGGAATTTTTTCTTAATTTACATCTAAGGAGTATGTATTTATGAACGCATCATTGATTAACATTATGAGCTTCAGTGTTAACAAGCTAAAACGAAACCGTTGGCCAACACTCGTTTGGCAAATTTCAATTTATAATGAAAGTCACTGCAGAAATTATGTCAGTAAGAAGGTTTTACATAGAATATTATCCATAATAGTAAAAAAATACTATCGAAATATAATTTATGTGTTCTCACAAACAACCGATTGTTTAATCCAACTACTCTAATAGAACAGAGTAAGCTCAAAAAGACAGAATTGAAGATACAAGTTTAGTCATTTCATTTTAGATCATACAAAGCAATACTTCGTGGAATTTTCTATAATAGTAAAAATTTAACATTTTTCAAAAACAACTCACCTGTAGTGGATCTTTTACCACACTTTAATACACTCAAACTTATAGAAATCTACAAAGATATAAAATTTATACCCAGTTTATATTAAATAATGATCTATTATAAAGTAAATGAGTAGTATAATAGTATTTGAAGAATATTTTTGTAAATTGTTTCACACTCGTATGCAGCTGCTAGGAATGGTGGACTAATGGCAGCCTGTGTAGTATATATTGCAATAACTCTAACAAAGTTCCAGAATCATGATGTTCCCTAAATACATATATTTCTCGAAGACTATGTACAACTTCAATGGAGATCATAAAAATATTTGTCTCCGTTGACCGTATTTGCCAACACAAAATTTATTTAGTTTCCTAATCAAAATTTCAGTTTAAATACAGTGAATAGAAATAAATGATTGCAAGTTTATGCGTTCCATGCTTACATTAAACTTACTACAAAATTCGGTTGTTTTAAGGGTATTCTTTCTTCAGGAGCATTTTTTCTAGCACAATCAATGATATTGGACATATTCAACGCTTTCAGTGCAGCTACTAATTCCCAATTCGTTCGTAATGGTAATTCTTTCCCGTTGATGTTCACCAAATATTGCCATTTAACAGTTGGGTTGTTGAATAACAACTCAGAACAAGCAATAAATCCCTCCACTACTGAATAGTGCCCCCAAACTACTCTGATGCTCTCAGATCGATTCACTACCAGAACATTAGCACCGAAACATCTAGACAGATTAACAATTTCCTCATAAAACCATTCAGGCGATTTCCTGTCCACATGAATACAATAAAGATTGTTCGGACGATAAATTAAACGCAGTAGTCGAGCTGTCCATTCAACATCATCATAAATTAGTAGGGAATATGCAATCGGATATGATTTCTCTTCCTCACTCAACCAGACAGGTTGTTCAATTAGTTGTTTGAAGTTATCACAAGACTTCGAACCATCCCATAGATGATAACGGTCGTTGCGTGTTGAATAAGTTTCGAAGTGTTTGGTAGTTAACGGACTTTTCACTGTGTCTTTTAAAAATGCTTCACACGTTTCTATGGATTCACTTATCATATTTTGATATAGATTAATTGAAGGAACTTCATATGATCCAGACTTCAATAAATTGACCATTATTATAATTACTAATATTATTGTAGTTGTGAAGATTATTCTCAAAATATTATCGTTCAACACTAACTGTAATCTTCTAGTGATGAAATATTTTCTTGAATTTTTATAGATATATGATATCATGTTGTGTAGGACTGCTAAGTGTTCATATCATAAAAACATAGTTAATAATTAATTTAATTTCGATAATGCAATGAGAAGACGTAGTTTATCAGAATTATGTGATATATTTGCGCAATACATTTCGAACAATCTGATCACACATATACTTGTTAAGAACATTTATATATGAAAAATTAAAAGGTCAACTAGACAGGTTAAGGGTAAGTCATAACAAAGGAAAGATGTTAAAGTACACAAAAACAAATGTGATTACCACTTTGGATAGTAAATCAGTACTACCAGGGTAGGTTAAGTGTAAGTACAAATTGTTTTTGAACACATAAAGGGGATTTCAATTTTCGTATAGCCAAGGCTTCAATAAACCTTAGTATACGTCCTTGAAGGCTTTTGTATAACACTACAAATGCTGATTTGATATCAACCTTATGACCCGTCTCAGTCAAATGTTTCTCAATGGATGATGATGTCTGTCTATCCTGTGATCTTATTTCACCATTGGAATTCATCTGATTCTACAACCATTTTGGTATATGTTCACCCACCCTTCATTGCAAATCACGATTGCTCCTCCCTACGTACGTGTTTCCACACATACATGTAAATTTATAGACACAATGGGATGTGACACAATCGTTTTCATGCTGTTTGGGCTTTTGGTGAAACATAGACCTTGTCTTTTCGATAATGACAAGTTGGGCTGCATAAAATGTCCGGTTGATAGCTAATTTAAGTCTCTCTTTCAACATGAGACTATTTGTGTCACCTCTGAATGGTAGCGTAATATAAACTCGCTTTTTGGGTGCCAGAAGCGTCATAGGTTTAGTCATATTGCAACCCTTCCAGCGGTTTATGAACTTCAAAGGGTAACCATTATTGATTAACGCATCAGTCAAGAGCTTCATCTCTACTTCAATAGTATCACTAGTACAAATACAATTCATTCTATTGAATAAGCTCTTTATTAAACCGCGTTTATAATGAATAGGGCAGTGACTATGAAAATTAAGATATTGTCCTGTCCATGTTGGCTTTTTATATGTAGCACGTTTGATGGAACCATCATCTCTCCTAGTAATCAGGATGTCAAGAAAAGGAAGTTGGTTGTTCTTCTCTTCTTCACATGTAAGAGAAATGTGCTTTTGACTACTATTGAATTCTTCTAACAAGCAGGTTATGTCTTCAATTTTATCACCTATGATTATTATGTCATCTACGCATTGTTTATACAGACCCATCTTTCGAATTGAGTCTCCAACTAAATTTTCCACATATCCCATGGACACATCAGCCAGCAATGGTCCTAGAGGGTTGCCCATAGCTACACCATCTATTTGTCTGAAGTGTTCACCTTCAAATGTGAATTTTACATTATCTGTACATAATAATAATAATAAAAATAAATCTTTAAGAGTTTTAACAGGAAAAGGCAGTGGAAGGTTTTTCGAAGAAATAAAGTCACACAAAGTATCAATGGTTTTCCTAAGAGGTACATTTGTAAATAAAGTGTTTACATCAAAGGAGCACATTGTCTTTGTTTTTATATTTATATCCTTTAAGTAATTAATTAATTCGAATGAGTCAGTCAAAGAATACTTACAATATTGATTTCTGATAGGGTTTAATAATTTTGTAAGCCATTTTGCCAGGTTGTGTGTAAGTGACCGACACATAGATAGAATTGGACGTAGGGGGGGGGATTAGGCTTATGAATTTTCGGTAATCCATATAAATTGGGATATGCCGAACCCATAGGTTTTAATAAATTAAACTCATCTTTGTTAATAGCATTCATGTTTAACAATTTCACAAGATTCGAGTTCACTTTCTTTTCTAATTTACGTAATCTATCAAAGTCAACATCAGCCAAAAATTTGCTTTTATCACTGAGAATGGATTCCATTTTATATTTGTAATCTGACTTATTCATAATAACAACACCAGATCCTTTATCCGGTTTAAGTATAATAATATCGGCATTATTTCGCAATTCTTTTAATGATTTGAAGTGCTGAGAAGTTAATATGCTTCTCTGCTTTGGTCCAGAAGAATGAAAATGATGCGCTATATCCACTAGTTTGGCTTTAAACCAACTTTGATTCTCTAAGGACGAAGAGGTTAAAGTACTCAATTGATCATAGAGGTTTTCAAATTGGGCATTGACTGTCATTTCAGAGATTTGTGTTATAGGAACAGAAAATTTTAAACCCAAGGACAATGCCTCCTTTTCATGAACAGACAATACAATCGAGGACAAATTAGTGACATATTTATCAGGATTGATTGGGAAGGAAGTGAGATTATTATTATTGCAGCAAGATTTTTCTAGCTTTTTCCATATCCCTTCTTTTGTTTTCAAAATGACTAATTGTTTAAATTAATTTAATGTTATTGAATTAATGAAATGGTGGAATGTAACATGTTTTTTGTCCTATATGTACACGTATCATAGTTCCAGTACTCATTAACATAAGCAACACAACTAATTCCCCTAAATGAAAAGAGAAATTATTGTAAAATAAGAGTCATTGTACAGAATCTTTTCAATATTCTCATAAGTCTAATGTTTTACATTTTCTACAGCCTGTATTGTCTTTTATCCATAACTTCTATCCTTTCATGTTATTCTATTTTATTTGTTGAATAGAAGCACTTAGTTGTACAAATTGTAATTTGATTATATAGCTTTCAAATTTATCCTATGAGAGGCAATACTAAAAAGAACCTAAGACAGCCGGGTACTCAAGCTCATCAGTTGAGTTCTACACATTAAGACATTACTATGAATTTATCTTTGTAATAACTATGCAGATTGTTATGAGTAAAACTTTTTGACCGGTCGAGTTTACAGTGAAAAGGATCAAATCCCATACTGTCAATGTACAAACCAGTTTTATATTTTTGTTTAATTGAACGTATGGAATTTCATTGAAACCAACTCATCAATTATATTTATCATATTCTTATGATGTTCCGAAATTACCTGTTTATCGTCATATCTGTGTGCCAATGTAAAGCTTTAAATTAGACCGAAACGGATGTTCAGCATCACTTCACCTTCATTGCTTTTACAGTCATCGCATAGATTCACAGACACAATGATAAAATAAATCCTTTGTTAACAAACTCTAAAGTTAGGTCATCTACAAAGCCGTTGAAATGAATTCGGATCTTACGGAACAGGTCAGAGGGTATTTGGTGCTAGAATCAAGAAAACATTAGGAATGGGTGATGTAATAATTGAGTGAAGTTCATAGACAGATAAGATAAATTATGTAATAAAGGGTTTACATAAGATTGATAGGATTAACAAAAAACAACTAGTACGATGGGTTGCGTAACTGCATCACTAATGTTTTCTTAATTCTAGCACCAAATAACCTCTGATCTGTTCTTGAATACACATACATAGTTATTATTGATAACCCTTGCCATTCCAATTCTTTACATTCACTTATGTCAATTGTTTCATACTATATCTTACCTCAATGTAAAATTTTAATACGTATTTGATTGTAAGCAGCTGATGAGAAACGACAAAATATAATGAATTCATATTATTCTGCATCCATGTTCGTTCTGGCTTTATTTAAATTCATAAAGGGAACTAATTTTATGAAATTTATGATATATTTTTAATGTTTAAAAAGTTTTTCATTAAGCAAGTTACTTGAAGAGAAGAACTAAGCTACTTAGAAGCCCGTTTTTCAATGGGATAACATCTTCAGTTGCCAACACTGTCATGCATCAAAACAAGACACCATTTTGTAAATTTTCTTGTCAGGAACTATAAGTATTTCCAGTACTAACATATATCGGTCAGCTAGATCTCCCTATCTGTGATTTTAGTGGCCCTACATCTGACCCAATTGGATTGTATGCCGACAGTCATCGAAATATACATGTTGGCTGTCCTCGTATTTTTCATCGACTTAAGTCGCGTTGTGAATAACGGAATTAAATAAGTTGAATACGAGAATGGATTTTTGAACAGCTATATTTTGTACACTCAGTGATCTGGACAGGAAATGAGGGGATGAAGCGAATAGAAGAGAGCGAAGCGAAATTACGCTCAATGGAGAAGGCTTGTGAGCCAACTTCATTTAACCAAGCGTTAATCAATATTTATAGCCAAATAAAAATGAGTTACAGACATGTGATGAATAGGATAAGATGTGTACACACAAGTGCGCTCATATAAAAACATTCAGGGTTGATACGTAAATAATTAACAGGGTCAAAACGTGACTCAAATACAATAGATAAATTGGTCTGTCCAGAAGCTAGAATAAGTTATATGGGCTTATTATAGTAACCGACACTACATGATCAGGTTTCATTTCTGACCAAGTAGTTGCCTCCTCAAACGAGTAAGCTGACAACTTAGTTAACGTTTCCCCTTTTCAGTCGGTTTTGACGGATATAAAGATGAAAAAGACCGTTTTTAATTTGTTGCCAAATTACCTCTGTAACGCTCAGTTCATGTATGAGGTCAGTTTCATGAAAGCCATGTTTGTGGATAACCGGCCATTTAAACATTTAAAAAGACTCAGAATGCAGTGTATGGGAGACCTAATGGATTTTATTCCTCGAAATTTTCTTTGTACAAAAGCTAAGGGACTATGAATATTCTCCATCTCTCATAACTCACCTACATGTGTCCCTGGTATTCATCTTGCCATGAAGATTCGATGCTCTTTAGATTGGTGTCACATAGGTAATGACTATCTGTCATATCATTTATACTTGATGAAATTTAAAAATTTTGGAAGTTCAGTCAACAGTTCACGGAGGATTCCGATCAACGTTAAAAGCACAATAATTACTTATAAATAGTCTGTAACTAACTGAAAGAGTATTTCTCACTTATAACCTCATTACTTATATAACTTAAGAGAATCATATAATTTCAACGGGTAAATGTATCATTTGAAATTTTAGGAAATGGGATTTCCTAATGATTAATTCTTTTAAAGAATAAAACAAAATAATAAAAGAATCAAAGTCATCACTCACCACATAATCTTCACTGTATACTAGAAAAATATGTCTTAATAAATAAGACAAAAATCCAAATGTAAAAATTAGTTCTAAAGTCAAACAATATCAAATGTCTTACACCCAGATACATTTACAGTTATACATTTACTTAATAACTTTATAATGAGTAGGATAGGTGGAAAAACTTTAATAAATAATTAGAAAGGTCTTAAGAAGGGTCACTGAAATATTAATAACTTTATATATATAAAGTAATCAATATTTCAATAATAGTGAATCTACTAAGCAGACCATGCTGAAGTGATTTTAATAATATTAGAAAACGTACATGTCAATAACAGTAGTTCTTAAAACGCCCAGTGTAGTTAATTAAATGTATTTCTACCAATATAAAATATGAGTTTATATTACAACTTTTATAGCATATACGTATGTGAATACTGTGTGATCTGTTGTTTTATAAACTTGCCTCAAATAAAGGTCAATGCAATGCAAAAATAATATAAGAGTATGTATAGTAATATTGTACAATCACACTATCCTGACACATCTTTCTCATAGGTCACATTTGCCATTGACTATATTATAAATATCTTCTATTAACTGAAGAATGATTAGAAGATTTGACTGTGTTATGAATTATGTAAATGAAAATACATATAACATTAGACAGTACTGCCGCATCACTAGTGGCGGACGACTTTGGTATGGCTCAAGTGTTCTGGAACTACTTTAGCAATGTATATACCATAGAATCACCCTTCCCGTCAGAGCATACAAATCCCCCCACACATACACTGGATAGCGTGACCATTATAGAACTCGATGTCTTTGGTCTGCTAAATAAGCTTGGCACAGGTAAATCCAAGGGGCCCGATGAATTGCATCCTAGGCTACTGAAGGAATTATCTAACTTCGTTGCGAAACTTTTAAGTATGTGCTTTAATCTATCCGTAACTCAGGGTCGTTTACCAAGAGACTGGAAGAACGCCATAGTAAGTCCTGTCTTCAAAACAGGTACGAAACATGAACCTGAGAATTACCGACCCGTTAGCCTAACTAGTGTGGTTGTTAAAATCTTAGAAAAGATTATTCGGAAAGAGCTGTTTGAGTACCTCGATGAAAACCGGATCCTTTCGGAGGAGCAGCACGGTTTCAGAATAGGTTATTCTTGTCTCACTATCTTATTAGTGGCTCGTGAAATCTGGTGTGCTCTTAAGGACCAAAAGTTACCTGTAGACGTAGCGTACATTGATTTCAGCAAATCTTTTGAAAAAGTTCCGCACAACTGGCTGTTATATAAGCTAAGAAATGTCGGGATTGGAGGCAATATATTGATGTAGATACAAGACTTCTTAGTTGGGCGTCAACAAAGAGTACGGATGAACTCAAAGTTATCTAGCTGGGAAACTGTGCTCAGTGGAGTGCCCCAGGGTATAGTTTTGGGGCCAATGCTATTCCTCTTGTATGTAAATGACCTTCCTCGTCTCCTAACATCATCGGTTTTGCTATATGCTGACTATGTCAAGATATGGAGAACGATACGATGTAAGGGTGATAGCTTAAAACTCCTAAACGACCCGAAAAAATTATCTGAATGGTCTCAAACCTGGAAGTTGTGTCGTGATGCATATCGGTCATCAAGGTACAGATACATACACGATGAATAACATTGAGCTAGCTGTCGTCCAGACACATAATGACTTAGGAGTTATCGTTAGCCAAGACCTAAAGACTACTGCACACTGCCGTGCAATAGCCGCCAAAGGTTTTAGAACCTTATTGTCACTACGTAGGGCTTTTAGTCATGTCGACGCTAAAATGTTTTTGACTTTGTACACTGTGTTCATACGTCCTAAACTTGAGTACTGTATACAAGCGGCTAGCCCCTGCTTAAAAAAAGACACTGACCTTTTGCTAAAGGTTCAGAGAACATCAACTAAGCTGATTCCCGGAATAACGAAGCTTCCGTATGATAATCAACTGGCCAAGCTAAACCGTTCCCCGTTGTCATATCGTAGAACTGGAGGCGACTTGATTACAGTTTTCAAATTGCTTAGTGATAAATTTGCACCTGATAGCGCTCATTTTTCTTGTCTTCCAAAACAGAGAATTTATGAGGACACTTACAAGCCTAGAACAAATTACTTGTCAGCTGACTGTCGACTTTCCCATCGAATAATCAACGAGTGGAATTCATTACCTCAGCACGTGGTTGAGGCTCCATCTATCGACTCTTTCAAAAGAAAGTTAGATCAACTGAGAGACCACCATTGCCAGGACTAACACGGGCCATCAAGCCTCCTGTTCTTTCCAAACTGAAACTGAAACTGTTTCCAGTATTTGTAAATTCTAATGAATCAATAAATATCAGAAAATTCACTTCAGATTGTTTTTAAACATTTGCATAATTACTTCCCAAGTTTCCAAGATTTAGATGTAGTTATTAATCCATGTAAATGGATTTTGATGCTATATTCATCGATTCGTTTAGAGACTATATTGAGACTTATGGAATGTTACTCACTGAATAGATCAGGGCATCTTTTAATTACCACAAATATAGGACTGCCAATGAAAACCTTTAATAATTTCAAGGAATATATAATTCTTATAAACTTTATAGAACATTGTCCTGTTGTGAACATCAATACTGGAAGATAGATGTATCCAGTTATTAAGTCTCGAATAGGAGGAACTGTTCATTCTGGATTACACTACTAGCCACTATCTATTTTATTAAACCACTGCCTTTTACAAATAATTTACAAATAAATTTAAGGAAGTGTAAAAGAGCTCAGTTGTTTTACTGAAACACAACTAATATTTGGGGCACATAAATCCGTTTTCTATGATTTCATAATGCATTCTCACTTAAATATCTATCTCTTGTTGTTTAATGATACATCACAAATAGCTGTGATTATCGGTTTAAAACATAAGTTAGAAAATTATATCTTAACATTAGTATTTAGTTTTGGGAAGTTGGATTTCACAGAGATAAAGTAAATTTCCTTTAGACGGAAATTACCAGTTATTTCTCTCTCAATCAAAAATATACCTAAGCCTTTATTATTTTGTGATTTAACTATTGTGATAGATTATATGTCATATTGTCCAAAACATTTTCATATGTAGTCATAAAATATACAGACTTTCATCACACTATGTTCCCTTTCAAATTTAAATGAAGTGTGAGAATAATATTGTTTGAAGGAAACGATAAATTTATCATATTTTATTACTGTCTACCCTGATTTTACCAACGCCTGATACAAGTCTGATGCTTAACTTTTTCTATCTCTGTGTACTTATTTATTTAATATGCAAACAATATATATCAATTATTGTGATTTGCGGTCATCCGAGTTTGCTATTGATATATATGCTTTCTATGTGTATGTGCGAACCAAATATTTGAGTGGGAAAACCAAGATTGAGTAAGAAGATTTTATTGGTTGACTGAATTGTAAGTGCATGAATAATTTATTCATAAATATAGCTACATATCTCTCAGGAAATTAGGCTACATTTTCGACCAAGAGTATGTCCATTTCTTCAGACGGTTGGACCGAATCTCGACAATTAGCGGACTCCCATCACTAACCCAATGTTTTACTACTTGGTCATCTATCCATAACTTTGACTTTATTCAATTTCATTTATTCAATAAAATAATTTGATGATATAAATCATGTGAACATTGAATCTCATTCGAATTTATCAAATGTGTGACAATAGTAAGGAGAACACAGAAATTTTCAAATTAAAGCTTAATCGATGCCAGGGAAACGAAAATCAGACCTTAATTACTATACACTAGGGTTATACTATGACATTATCTTGGCGATAAACATGTAGATTGTGACACGCACCATCTATCTACCAATACAGCCTAAAGTAAAGGCTATCAGATGCTGTGCTGCTTGTGTACAAATCAGTTCAAACAAAATGAATTCAATTTTCACTTCAAAGTCTGTCACATAAAAAGGCCTATTAATAGTTAGCAGATAAATCCTTAATACTTGGATAGTTTTCTTGAAATTGCTAACTTCTTCACCATGCATCATTACATCGTTCAAAGAAACATCTTTATTATAGCTGGATTATATGACTTTATAATTTTTATTTAAGAAATGTCTACTTTTTAAAGCATCTTCATCATATACTTTTATTGTAAGATACCCTTTCTTGATTTAGGAGTTAGAAACAACATAGTGTACGATGCACTTAAGAATTGTTTGTGATGTGACAATCAAAGACAGTTTTTGTGCACAATGTGATATGAATGATATTATGAGGTTAAAAATTCTCTTTAATGTACGCTTGAGTAAGATTAAGGAAAATGAATTATTACCTAGTTATTTGAGAGTGCTTACATAACATTCATCCACACTATTATCAACTTTCGTTGCAAGCATATCCCTAAACTTAACTAGAATTTGATTTCTATACATTCGCAATTTTCACGTCACCTGCATATACTGCCTTTTTCGTCATATAAAAGACACTATTGAGCTAACATTAAAAGTAAATTCTATGCCTAACCTCCATTGTGGTCAGTATTTAAGAATATGAATAGCTAGTAAGTTTAAGCTTCATAAATAAGTCTAATTACCTGCTAAAATCCGTCTCTCCAAATATACTAGAAGTATAAACCTATATATAAACCTAGGCATTTGACAAAAAGGTTGACTACTGGACTCACAACCCTAAATCCACTTCAAAATATAATCCCCTGTTGATCATAACCATCAAGTCATATTTTTAGCACTCGATGTAAAACATAGGTCATCTTTTTCAGTTTGCTCAATACCTTCTTCATGAGCAAAGTTGTCCGGTAGTTTATTAAGGGAGCTAGACGTTTAGGTGAATTATAAATGTGACACATACTGGCCGTTATCGTGTCTTCTTTGCTTTTCCATGTAGACGTTCTCAAATTCCCCTTAGACAACTTGCACATACATTTCTGCAATAGGTCATCTCATTTCACATATTGCTTTATAACGATTCGATGAGTTTGACAGATATAGTACTTGTTAAGGGAAACTTTAGACACACTTCCTGTAATATTAGATATTCCTTAACTATGTGACACCAATTTGCAGAACTAAGAACTTTTATAATGGAATAAATACTGGGGACCTATCTAGATCGATTACAACTGGTAGAGAATGACGGTTGTTCTAATGTGTTTGTAAAAAGTAATATTCCGCATTACGAATATGACGTATTTTCACACCCTATAAAGTGCGAACAAATGCATAAGCCTGTCTTACATGGAATCACCTTCACTGAAATGATATGACATTGACGTGACCAGACTCATCTTGATTGCACTAAGTGACTTCTTTTTATTTGCCTTCAAGCTATTTAGACCTATGTAGATTTATTTCGGCTATTTATTTATTCTCTGCGGAATCGATCGACATAATGCTATGAAACGTCTGAAACCCACATTTTTACTTATTGGGATTTTATTAGTAAATCTCTATGTTATATTGTCAATTTGCGTGCTTGTTATTGTATGAGAAACAATAATTACTTCAATCTTACAAAATAAGTAATAGAACTGTTTCAACAACGTCCTATTCTCTGTGTGTGTGTGTTTATATGTCTACGAATAAATGCATTGATCGTGTTCTTTATTTGTGTGTTAGACAAAAGTACAGAAAAGGTGAACAAATGAATTCCCTTCGCGATCTAGTGGTTAAGTGCTCGCGCGCGAAGCCATTAGGTCCTGGGTTCGAATCCCGCTTGGTGGGGGATCGTGGATGCGCACTGTTGAGTCCCGTACTAGGACGAAACGGCCATCCAGTGCTTCCAGGTTTTCCATGGTGGTCTAGCTTCAATTGACTCATGATTTCAACCTGTGAAATATTAATATTTCTTTTTCTTGAATACATCAAATTGATATGAAACTATTTGATGAAAACAACTCAGAAGTAATGAGCCAGTCAACTATACCAAATGAACTAACTATGGACTGATGGTTCAATAAAATTACCAAACTTTACTAGACATTTATAGACAAACTACTACATCACGAATAATAAAATTACATTGAATGCCTGCAGACAACCGAAAAGAAAAGAAAAGAGACTTTGTTATTCTGGGTCCTAAAAATATCAACTCGGATTTATTAGCTGACCTTTTTCGTGTACTAATTTTCCACAACATTTCTCGACCAATCAAGGGGTCGTTCGCATCATCATCATACATCAAAGAGAAACACCTTTGAATTAAGTGTTAAAGACTCTACCCAGGATATTGATGAAAGTTTCACAACTAGACCATCCAACTCATAGAAAATAATACCCCCGGCACAATCATCCTGAACTACAACCAAATATACTCCATCATGAATTATTCTTCTTATTAGGAGCAGAATACTGATGCATTTGAGGAAGATGGATTTAATGGCAATTTTATAGCTCACATATAAATTTTACTTACTTGTGGTCGTTTACAAAGCACTAAGTTTGATCACTTGTGTTACGTGACATAGGCTTTTTATGTCTAGTGTTTAGAAAGCATAGAATATGAATTTATGCCAAGACATTCTCTGTATATCGCTAACAGATTAATGTAACAAATTTGCTAATTCCACCACATTCTCAGAATACTAAATTCTGTATTGTCATTTCTGTTAGACCTTTGTTACCCGAAACTAAAGCAAGCGTTATTCTAGGGACTAATTTTTCGAAGTGTGAAATATTTACCCAACCTCAATTAGATGTAAATTTACCCGAATTGTAATTGATCAGTAGAACTCTAAAGTTTCAAGAATACTCCCTTTCGTTCATGGTAGATTGACTGCATGTTTACTTCCATTCTATCGATCACATTGCTTCAAATATTCTGTAAACGTGGTTTTACTATAGTTGTTGTGAAACAGATAAGAAATTACCGAACATAAATGGGTGCAAAAGTTGAGTTTCTCTATACACAAACCTGTCTAATTTCTTAGTGTATGGTTTATTTTTATTTCCCATGTCTAACAGAGAACGCTAGGGAAATACCCGAAATTATTTAACATACTGAAAAACTGGTCTTCTTTAAAGGGATTCATCTTTGAAATGCATTTCTTTCATTATAATCAGTAATATTGGACATATTCAACGCTTTCAGTGCAGCTACTAATTCCCAATTCGTTCGTAATGGTAATTCTTTCCCGTTGATGTTCACCAAATATTGCCATTTAACAGTTGGGTTGTTGAATAACAACTCAGAACAAGCAATAAATCCCTCCACTACTGAATAGTGCCCCCAAACTACTCTGATGCTCTCAGATCGATTCACTACCAGAACATTAGCACCGAAACATCTAGACAGATTAACAATTTCCTCATAAAACCATTCAGGCGATTTCCTGTCCACATGAATACAATAAAGATTGTTCGGACGATAAATTAAACGCAGTAGTCGAGCTGTCCATTCAACATCATCATAAATTAGTAGGGAATATGCAATCGGATATGATTTCTCTTCCTCACTCAACCAGACAGGTTGTTCAATTAGTTGTTTGAAGTTATCACAAGACTTCGAACCATCCCATAGATGATAACGGTCGTTGCGTGTTGAATAAGTTTCGAAGTGTTTGGTAGTTAACGGACTTTTCACTGTGTCTTTTAAAAATGCTTCACACGTTTCTATGGATTCACTTATCATATTTTGATATAGATTAATTGAAGGAACTTCATATGATCCAGACTTCAATAAATTGACCATTATTATAATTACTAATATTATTGTAGTTGTGAAGATTATTCTCAAAATATTATCGTTCAACACTGACTGAGATCTTCCAGTGTTATAGTATTTCCTTACCAGTTTGTTGACATTATTTGTTGGTATTATTTTGTAGGTGACTTGCACATGAAAATTGAGAATGAAATGTAATCAAAAATTAGTTTGGTATGACTTGATAAATACATATATGATATCGCAAGATCATTTCAACTAAAGATTGAAGTTTATTCTGTTTTAAACTATATGGTTTATGATATCTTTTACTGAAGACACGGTTGATTGTCAATTTACGCATGTCACAATATGTACTTAATGTTAGAATAGAATTAATGATATCAACAGCATAGTCTTGAATTGGCGAGGACGTCTGAAATGTTTATATTTATTTGAAAGTATTCAGAAACAAAAATACGGAAATGTTTTTTCCTTGTATCCGCGACCAGCCAGCTGTACATCTTTCGATTTGCGGTCCGACTTAACCGTCTAAAATAAATCATAATCACATGCACACTATATGAAAAGTGTCTGCAAAGAATTCAGTTGAAGTACCAGAAGATTTAAAACAATTTGTACCTACTGCAATTACTGTTACACGACATTTGACAAACAAGTTCATGGTAATTCGAAAATATAAACAATTTATCAACCACTGAATAATATCCTTTTCCGCTTATCAGTTTACACATGCGTTCCTTTAAACTTCTTAGGAAAATTCCTTTCCTAAGTAATTAGATTTGTACTGTAGAGTGCAATGTAAAAAAGGAATTTCACAACTACTGCTATTTACCGCACATTCTCCACTATATAGGAAAAAATATACCATGTTTTGTCAGTGCTCACAGTTACAAAAATAGTAAGAAATTGAATAAGTATTACGATATCTAAATTCAGACACAGAGTCATGTTCACATAGGTAAAGTATTCATAGGAATTATAGGTAGAAGACGTCGATTTTTCACTGAAGAGACAGGTTTAATTCAGGGTAGTAATAATAATGACTATACCTAATCTATGTTAAAAATTACAAGGTTTTTCGAAATAATGTTTATCAGTAACAAGTAATTCACAAAGTACATGTTTCTCTTGAATGCTACATTTTTTATCTACTTGATATGGTAACTTATTGCTCGATCTTCTGAAGCATACACGTATTCAATTATTTTATTATCTAACTATATCTACACGATATATTGTGGTATGTGAAAGGGTGTTTTCAGTTAATTTGTAGGTTGTGTTACTACTATATTTTCATCAACCATTGGTGTGATGCGGTGTTAGTATTTTAAAACGTATGATGATTTATTCGAGTGAAAAACTGATATTAATTATACTCTATGCCATTTGGCTGTAAAAAAGGTCGGATCTACAACGCGTCGAAGAGAGCAGTTTTGCTCTATGCTTGTGAAACCTGGCCTCTCCGAGTTGAGGACGTTCGACGACTCTGTGTTCGATCATCGCTGTCTCCGAAGGATTGCTGACATTCAGTGGCAACACCATGTCAGCAGTGCAGAGGTTCGGCATCGTGTGTTCGGGCACAGAGATGATAATTCAATTGGTATCACCATCTTGAAACACCGACTTCGGTGGCTTGGACATGTTCTCCGAATGTCGTCCCAGAGAATTCCACATCGTGCATTATTTGTTGATACTGGGACTGGTTGGAAGAGGCGGAGAGGTGGTCAGTGCATGTCATGGTGTCGTGGTATGAAAGAAAGCTGCAAAGGACTGGCTTGTGTCGGTCCTTCACGACTCCCTGGTTGGGGTCTGAGAGATGGTGCAACACAGTGGCTAGAGACGTTATCAGATATGGCTCAGAATAGAAGCCAGTGGCGATCCTGCTGTAACCTTCTTTTACCTTCTTCATAAAAAGTGGTTGTGTCTCCTTTACCTGAAAGATTTCTTCTGATTGTACCTTTTCGTTCCCTGATTACTACCACACTACCTTACACCAACCTCTTCGTTATTGTTCTCTTTTTTTCTATTTCTCTTCGAATTCTCATTGTTTTGTGTGGCGCATATATATTGGCGCTCTCTTGTACCAATATTCATGTGTTCAAATAAATAAATAAATAAACTATGCCATTTACTCGTGATTTCCTTGTTAAAATCAGTTTATAATATCTCACATTCACGTGTCAAATTAGTTACGGTAACTTAATTAAATTTGAATGTTAGTTAGTTTGACTTTCAGTCGACGAAAATGCTTTTCCATTAGTATGTCATTTATTATACTAAAGTTTGTAAGCGACCTCCACTGATTAATTACTACTTAGTCTAAGGAGTCGATAAAACTAGTCAACCTATTTACACGCTTCAAGAAAAATCATATGCTAATCTATAAAATAAATTATGTGATTCTTGTACTATATGATGTGTACATGCATGTACACTCAGCTGAGTCCCAAATAGGAGGAAATGCGTGTCCTGAATTCTACTGCTTTCCACCATCTGACTTTGCTTGTATTATGTCCTAATATCAGTTCTTTGTTTGAGATATCATTCTAGGGTCTATTTCAACTAGTTTAATATTCCCCCAAATAATATCCACTGTTTTTCGCACCGACTTATGGAATTGACCTTGTTGTCAAACTCGATATTATAGGTAACCAAATGTCTACACTAATTGGGAGAGGACAGGGGGGGAGTGGTAAATCTAACGAACTTCGTACCAGTAAAATCTTTTCCTCGTAGGCTGCGTGATACTCTTCAGAAGCAAGATGTTATCTCATCCACAAATATGTCACTTTAAAATTAACTAATTCAAAGATTATTAAGCATCCTACGAAAATGACATTTCAAGGGTGTTTTTGAAATAATCTTTCAATTTAATGTAAGCAATTGGTATAATGAATAAATCAGTCAAGTGATAAATGAATAAGCATATTAACTAAATATCACTATATAAACTAATTTCTTATGACTATATTTTCTAGATGGACATGATTATTACTTGAAATTAACACGTATTTTAAAACCTTGTGGAGATTGTTGACTGTTATTGAAATCGTGAATCGATCAGTGTTAGACTATCATCTAAAACCTGGAAACCCTAAACGGCTGTTTCTTCTTAACATGGGAATCAGCAGTGAGCATCCACTACCCCGCAAGCGGGATTCGAACCCAGGATCCTAAGTTTTGCGTGCAAATGCTTAACCTCTAGATGACTAAGCATGCATTCAGTGGTGTTCACGTCTAACTTGAATCAATCTACGATGTCGTACAGCCGTGTTTCATTTTCTTCGGTAGGTAACTGCCTCACACTCGACACGGTTGAACTCCACTAATCGCGGTTTCGAAATAGAAGTCCAAGAATTCCCTCTAAAAGCCTATTCAATAATGAGTATATGATAATTATCAGTATAGAACTGTGAAGATTGTTGATTTTCGATGGTTGTCTAACGTTGGTCGGTTCATAATTTCAACGAAATGCATCTTACATAGATCGACTAACCAGAATAATTTAACATATTGTGAAAACACAATGTGCAGGTAAATGTCATGGTGAACATAAGCTACTAATTTGAAAACTGAAGGATTTTGTTTGGAGATATCGGTACATAGTTCGGAGAAGGTATGTTTTATTCTATGATGGTGATAAAAACATTGATGCTGTAAATTGTGAATAGTATTCAAATTAATCACGGATCTAATGAAATGAACTAAAACATATCAATGTGGGTGAAAGTTAAAATCTAACGCTTATCTGAGCCAATATTACTTTCCAATGTTTAAATCTAAGCGTCTGATTAGTATGAGAGAAATACAGAGATAAAACAAGGTGTTGATGGTTATGCAGATGGGTTTTGAACTTCAAGAAGAACTACTCTAGTAAGTAGAACATTGCTGTTAAGTTATCGGGTAGGCATGGTTTGAAAATCATGTAACTAGGTTACGCTTTTGTCAAATAAGTAAATAAGTTCACTTGTTTGAAAATTATGTCAAATAAAAAAGTAGTCGTAATTCAAAGATCATTTAGCCTTAATTAGTTTTCCTAAAACATACAAAGAAAGCAGAACTATATTGGCGGTATAGAAAACAAATATGTAGACAAGATTTTGAAATCCATAACTTCATATACTTTTCATTAAATGTGTAAACAAGTAAATCCAATTAAAATTTCTGTCAAGTGGGTAAGTAAGCAGAAATTATTAAAAGTCTAGTTTCATATACTTGTAATATGAACATGTTTGAGATTTTTGGTAATTCGTTAGACCATTTCGAATCCACAGACAATCATGTTGGTAATGAAAGTGCATGAAAGCGAAATATTTATTGAATTCCAGTCGAAATAACTAAAGTTTGATGAATATTTATCCGTGTCACGTTCGAATTTGTTGGTTTAGCAGAGGGCATGAATTAGTTTTTATGTGGATGTGGGATTTCACCTGTTCTTACTTGACTAATTGACATCCAGTGTCGGATACTGGATCAACTGAGTACGCTAACCCCTACGTCTTTAAATAGTCAAAGCTGAGACAAAGCTAAACTGTTGGATATAGCTCACCAATTCCTTAATCGTGGACCAAAGCAGAGAAGCATATTAACTATTCAGTATTTTAAATCACTAAAATAAGTACGGACAAACCCTGATATTGTCTTGTTAAAGCCTGATAAAAGATCCGGCGTGGTTGTCAAGAACAAATGTGAATGTAAAGGTAAGACATTATCGATTCTCAGTGATGAAAGTAAATTTATGCCTGATGGTGAATGCACACTGCTGAGGAGTCCCATACTAGACCGAAACGGCCGTCCACTGCTTTCAGGTTTTCCATGATGGTCTAGCTTTAATTGACTTAGTATTTCAACCTGTAAAATTTCTAAAAATCTTCACAAAACCACTTCTGATAATAATCATCAGCTCACTAGTGACTGACTTCAAGAGATACTTCTGGAGTTCTAGTGAGAAGCCGTTGCCAGTGAAGTTCAGCCAGGTCTGTTTCGAGTTATCAGCTCACTGAAGACAATGGTGTACGTTGGCGCAACTTCGTGGATTGGTTGAAGTTAGATATTAACACCGTTGAATTCCGGCTCAGTGGTCTGATGGTTAAGTGCTCGCGCGCGAAACCAGTAGGTCCTAGGCTTGAATCCCGCGGGGTGCGGGATCGTGGATGCTCACTTCTGAGGAGTCCCATACTAGGACGAAACGGCCGTCCAGTGCTTCCAGATTTTCCATAGTGGTCTAGCTTCAATTGACCCATGATTTCAACTTATATAATTCACAGTTAAATTAATCATTTATAAAACTTATTTTACAAATTACACACTAACAAAACATCAAAAATTAACCAATGAGAAACTTGGAAATATGTAGTTTTTATAATTATTAACTTATAATTAATAGACTCATCGAATGATTGCCCTCTATAGTGAGTGTATTAAGATACTTTATACTCAATTTATATTCTAGTGTGATTTGTATTATAAAATAGATTTTCTCAATAGCCAATATTTAATCACAAAATACAATGAAGATGTAAAAACATAATTTATTCTATTTCTATTTAATAATCCATTACAAGATACATATGTGATATCAATGAGTCCATTGAATACAATTTATCGTAGATTATTTATCAAAAAATTATATTATATTTGTTTATTTATTTTATTTATAATTATCCTATTCAATAAAACAATTAATAATAAAATAAATGAATTATCAATATTATATAATTATTCATTAACTTATCAAAATTTAGATATGAATTTGACAAATATTTGTGAATCATTTTTAAATATAGAACCAAATCAATTAGTTGCTAGGCAATATGAAAATTATTCAACAAAACAACATTTATTATATTCATGGAAATCAATGAATGATTGTAAATTATTTCGAAAATCATTTCAATATTTATTATGGATAAATAAAGAAGAATTAAATTATCCAATTGCATTTGCATTTACAGTTTATGAAAATATTGATCGTATAGCACGTTTATTACGTTTATTATATAGACCATATAATTTATATTGTATACATGTAGATCGTAATACATCAAATGAATTTTATCAATCTATAGTTGATTTAGCTAAATGTTTTGGTAATAATATTGAAATAATTAAACGTTCACATAGTGTTTCAGTGAAATGGGGTTATTTTTCTGTATTAGATTCATTTCTTAAATGTACTCAAATTATGTTAAATAATACAAAAATTCAATGGAAATATGTTATGAATATTAATGGAAAAGAATTACCATTACGTACTAATTGGGAATTAATTAAAGCATTGAAAGCTTTGAATGGAGCTAATGTCATTGGATGTACAACAAAAAATGGACCAAAGAAAAGAATTCCACGTAGAAAACCATCATTCAATGTGTGTTAAGTTTAAGTTTAAAACAATCTAATAAAATTCTAACATTACTTGACCGATAGTTTATACTAGTAAAAGCTAGTGATTACACAAAGTTTTAAAAATTAAAAAAAAATGACTTCAAACATTAAATGTTAACGAACAATCAAAGAAATCAATATATTTCTCAGTACCTATAACAAACAAATGACATCTTCCCATAAACTTAGTAGATTTACTTTTTATGGAAGTGGTATATGCTTGAACCAAATAACTTTAATGACAGATTAAGTTGTAACTTGGTTATTGAAATTAATATTGGTCAAAATTGATGATTAATAGTTTCATATGTCTTTTATTTAGTATTTTCTATCATTTTACTTCAGTCACCTCATGAAAAATGAATTTTTTACAAGAGACCTATGGTAACACATCCCAAAACCTACTAGACACTCAGGAGTTGATACTTTGTAATTATTTAGTTTCCATTATTGCTGTATGAAAGCCGTACCACTGACTTGTACAAACTAGTCTGAATATAGTAATATCAATGAAAATGAGTTATAGTTAAGATTTAAAACTTAAAGCAACAATGTATAAGTGTACTTTTATTCATTAAGATATTCTTTCAGACAAACTAATCAGGTGGAATATTTACCTAAGTAGTCGAACTAAAAACGATTCCATTCTTTAAAGTTGTTAAATAATTACTGTACGTATACATACATACGTTTAAAGAGACATAATTTTTATCAGTTGAATTGTTCAAGGCAGTGTAATATGAATTTTGTGGCTGAAGATTTTTAAATTGTCCTGATGGTGAAATAAATTATTTCGGGAACACTTATATTTAACAACTTTTTCCTGACTATTTATCTCCTCGTTTCTGTTACATAAAAATTTTATTTAACTTGTAAATTTCTCAAGAATTTCTATGAACGATATTGATTTCCCCAAATAACTCTTTTAACTACTTAGATTCAAGAATATCAGTTGACTTTTCTGAAGCAAGATGTTATTGTTTGATTTAATGAATTATGTTGATTAATTAATCAGTCATAATCGTGGGGAAAAAATAGTACAAACGATCTAAACTGACTATCTCTTTGATCTCACCGATCCTCAAGTAAATATAACTGATACCTAATAAATTTAGTTTATCTTCTTAACTGTACATGTAAGTTCAAACCTAAAACTTACATTTTCATCCTTATCATGATTTACTGACAGATTTAACACCATAGCGTGCCCGAATCAACCGTGTAGGCATTTTAAGAAATAAATAACAGTTTAATATCTTCCACTAAATCTATTGAGATGGTGGAGAAAATTTTAGCTCAAGTGGATGATTTTGATGGAGTCAGGTTCTCAGAGCTGAATGTTTCAGTCGTGGAGCTTTCATCGTTCTTCTGAACGACATTATCAGCACAAACTCCAGGTAGAAGTCTTCCACCTCTCCACGACTAAACCATCCAGCTCAGAGAACAAAACTCCATCAAAAAATAAATCTATTAGTTGTTAAACAATCATTCGATTTGAAGCATATACATATAGCGTTATTGATACCACAGTTAACAAAGCTATTCAGGGTAAGTATTTTGCGACGCAAATCTTTCCTCTATAATCACAAAGTAGACAATCCTGTTTTCTTTCACCACTTTTATCCCATTCAATTTACAGTTTATCTGTACCTTTTGTCATAATTGATTTAATTTAAATTCATCTTTTGGTACTTAACAAGGTTACATGGATAAAAGGAAGCTTTTTAGTTGCATTACGTAAAGAATTTGTCAGGTATGTACATACGAATCCCAATTCTATTGAATTATTAAATATTCTCAGAGAAGAACAACATTTAATGAAAATACCAGATGAAATGTTTTTCAGTACATTAGCTTATAATCCACAACTATTTGCCCCTGGTGCTTGTAGAGAATTTTATCCACCCAATGAAAATGATAATCAATCAACTTTCGTATCACGCTTCGTTATTTGGAAACCCAAAAGATGTGCTACCGGGAAAAGATATCATACAATATGTATGTTAGGTGTACAACATTTATACAATTTAACAAAACGTCAAGAGCTTTTTGCCAATAAATTTCATAATGGTTTCTATGATGCAGCTTATGATTGTCTTGAATATTGGATATTGAAGAAAATGAAGAACGAACGTTTAACGGGTAGATTAGATCCAACATTTAATCCTCAATTCTATGCCAATCTACATTGTTCAAAAAACCATGTATAATACCTTCGAGCTATGTTACTATGTTATATTATTTGTGTATTTGTTTGAAAAGTTTGTGAACTTTCAGTTTTTTATTGCACCATTCATTGTTTAAAATATCACTTGCGATTTGAAATACAGAAATGACAATATAATCCACACCAAGTATCATTTAGTACCCTTAATTGGACATGTCTTCTAATTATTTGACATTTCTGTCCTCTGTATGTTGAAAATTCACCCATTTGTGCATTGTTCCAAGTGCTATTGTACTGAACAGTATATTATTTTTGAGTGTAATCTATTCAATTCTAGTTTTGAAAGTGATTTTATCACAATTTGATGATAAAAGTAAGTGCTCTAAACTGCATTCAGAAGCAATGGATTTTATTATTTTCGTAAGTTTGAAATACTACGTAATTGGAAACCACTTATGATGACAATCTGTGTGTAAGTGGTCGCAGGAAATATGTACTTACTGTACGATAAATTTACAGGCATATGATACAGTGACTTATGCCATGACAATAAAAGAGAACATACCTTACATTTAAACTGTGTGTTCATAAAACGCTGGTAGACTACGACTTTGAAAAAAAAACAGAAAAACAAGAGATAACTACTTTTGGCGACATGTTGCTTTCTTTCTGTACTTCCTAGTTGATTGACTAAATTTTAATTATTGTTTTGTAAAACATCATTGAAATAAAATTCAAAAAGGCTGGCTTCATATATTTTAGAATGAGCGACATCACATCTGTCAAGGTTGATAATTATTGTCCTAATCAGCAATATTTTATTCTCTTTTTTTCAAAAATCAATATCGTTTGATTGATCACTGATCTAATGATTCTATTCTCCTGTACGTTTATCAAAACAATTAATGTTAAAATATATTTATCAGTCTAGACAAGTACAGTGGTCACTTTGTAGCGCTGATCATTCACTGCAGTGCATGAAAGCATCAGTGGTAATAATTAACAATAGATTAGTGAAACGAATAGTTAATTCAATTATAACAATTTATCTAGACTTATCTTGATAAATCAGTACACACGACTCGAAGTCATTAAGTGGGAATATTGTTGATACTTTCTCGATGTGAGATAGAGATCATCGGCCGAAAACATGTAAATAGTGCGACTCACTTCTATTATCTGAGGACTTTAATTATTTACAAGTTTTACTTAATTGATTATAAATATAAACAATGAAGTGAATGAACTTAATCTATTCAGATGTTTTCCTTGTTAATACAATACCATTTTGTGTTAGTTGAATTTAAAATAAGATCTATTCAGAGAAGATTACACTTCATTTCATTTTCAAGATTTTATCTTATCATGCCGAGCCATCTTTTCCCAATGATAATTTCCCTACCCATCTTTGTGATGAATATTCAAGCCCTTAACAATCAAACGACTATTAGTTCCCACGTTTAAGAAAAATTTTAGTACCATTGTTTTTGCGATGGTGGAGAATTCTGATGACTTCGGATTAAATGGCGTTTATCCTCACTATTTGGTCATTTTTTACTGGGTTCTCTGTTCAATATGTTTTAAATACAGCCAAATTATTTGTAACTTGGGTATATGAAGACCCAACACTATTTCGCGGGGGAGGATGAACCCAGAAAATTTGGCATCCGGTTATCAATTTCGGATCTTCAAAAAAGGGGAGGTGTTTTAGGACCCGATAAACATAATGAATGGTAACTTTGGGATCATTTTATGGACCAATACTAAACGTATATTTTTATTGTATAATTGTGATATGATGGAAAGAAAAGTCAATTTTCGACTGAATTACTCATCATGAGTTATATTCAATATTACATCCGTTTTCATTTAACATGAGAATCATTCAGTGTAGTATTTGATTGTTTTTCCAGTATAATATTTTTTTCTGTATAATATACGATATTCTTGAATTCACTCGACATGAACTATGCTCAGTAAGTGATTTGTTATAACTGAGTATGTGATCTAATCCTAATTATTAATCAAAATGGGTGTACAATCAATATATAAACCAGTGTATTTTAGACTATATTCGATTCATCGTTGTCATAGTGTTTGGGCTAATAAATCTTCACTTATACCAGTCTTGTGTTCTTACTTTCGCATCGTGGGAATTGTCGAGGTCCCTCGTTCCGAGTATAAGTGATCGGCGTTTTTCCGGCACAACAATTGCGACGACCGAATATAACAGGGTACGATAGTCACGTGGACCCCAACCAAGTAGTCTGCATCTACCAACATGGCTCAGATTATAAGTTAGTGACTTCAACGACTGACATCATGTTATAGTTTGGCCGCCCCATCACCAGTCAGTATTGCGCTTCATGGTAATCGGTGTTCAGGCATATGCAATACGTGACCCAACCATCTCAGTCGATGAAGATTCACAATCTTATCAACTGATTTACCGTCATTCCCTAATACCTTGAGTCTAACCTCACTATTACTTACCCAGTGATCCCAGCAGATGCGAGCAATATTTCTAAGGCATCTGTGGTCAAATACTAGTAGCTTACGAGTATATTCTACTCTTAATAGCCACGCTTCGCAATCGTAAATTGGAACAGGACGAACTGACGCTCAGTATACTCGTCCCTTAATTGCCTTTTATGTATGGTAGGGTGATCCATTTGTTGATTTCTGTACTTGACTTTGTATCTGATGATGCATTCGGTTGGTATTTTTTGATGAAGTTGGTTGGGTATTTCTATTTATTTTTCCGCGCTGTGTTGCAGTGTATCCTCGCCCTCTTGAACAAAGTCTGCACGCAGTCGAGGTCTACAGGACAAGTTATGAGACATATGTGAAGGAATTTGAACACTTTATTTCTACCTGAAGTTTGTGCTGATAATGTCGTTCAGAAGAACAATGTAAGCTCCATGACCAAACCATCCAACTCAGAGAACACAACTCCATCAAAATACCTTTGTTTATTCTTCCTCAAAGAGAACTCTTCGCTTAAACAATCTTTCTTATTTTATGTTATAATAGGTGTATTCCGTATACTAAAGTATTTAAAATAAGTGATTGTTGTTTAAATTCCCTTCACCTCTTTTCCATTTAATATTCAATTGATCTTATGATAAAAATAATGATTATTTGTCGCACAATTTGCACCTTTTGTATACCATTAGTTAGTGTGCTAAACCGTTTACATTCTATTCCAGTTGATGTTTAGTCATTTATTAATTTATTCACTATTTCTTACTAGAAATCACTTGAATTTGAAATATAAAATCAACATGATGAAAAATAATCTATTTGAAAATTTTGAACTATGAAACTTGAATTATCACACAAAAGTAGTTAAAATCTGTGTACCATTATCAGTTTAATCAACACTCCATTATAATCAAGTCATCATAACAGATATTACCACAATAAAGTGGATCAAAGTTCTCAGTATATTTTCAAAACTAAGCATATCTTTAAATCACCTATAAGCAATTAATTTAGTTATTTCTCATTAAATTAATTCATAGAAACCTAGCATCATTTTTTTCCGTGAAAAATGTTGATTAGTCAAAAGTCTAAAAGTGGCGAGTGACCTATAACTCAAGATGATAAGTGTCTGATAACAAGATCGTAATTCAGCATTCCTATTTTATCCGAGATGAGACTGTAAATGTATGATTATTATCTATAATATTCGTAACTAACTGATTATTAGAAGTGACTGATATAGTGACACTGTAAGTTTTTGCGGTTGATTTTTAAGATATGTATTATGACTGCTTTGATTGATTGAGATCATGAACCGACGGATGTTAGACCACCATGGAAAACCTGGAAGCACTGGACAGCCGTTTCGTCTTACTGTGGGACTCCTGAGCAATGCGCATCCACGATCCCTATTGTGGGATTTGAACCCAGGGCCTTCAGTCTCGCGTGCGAACGCTTAACCTCTAGTGAAAAGCCATGACCAGTGGAGCTAATCCGTGTCGGATAGAGATAGGTATCGCGCAATTTCGTAGATTTTTATGTTCGATTCCATATTTATAGTTAATTGATGATGTTAAAATAAATCAGTGAATTCATGTCCCGTTATCGAAAGCGAAGAGAATGGATTATTTGTTTTCATACTTTATAAATGATATTTAGCTTGCCTTACTGAGACATTGTATTCTGCAGTTCCGACAGTAAACATTGGAAAGATTTTGTCTTATTATGATCCACACTTATTGATACAGGATATAATCTCTTTGCTGGTTTCATATTCGATAACAAATTGATTAAGCTTCTTTTGCTGAAAGCGTGTGGGCATTAGTTTTTCCAAAAGACAAACTTTAAGCTACTATTTCCCCATTTCTCTCTATGGTAGACATACTAATATTTCATTAATTTTATTGAGTGTGATTTATAAATGATCAAAATTTTGAGATTTATATTTTCTCCATTTTACAATAGATTTAAACCTTCAAAAGTACCCGGAAGGTTAAATAGAAAGCGTCACCATAATGCCAGAGTAATTTATTTTAGAATACATCAAATTCATCACTGAATGTTTATATACACCGTGTAAATTTGGAATACTTTTGTTAAAAGGTGTATGTGACAAACCTGAGAACTTATCCCTATTTGTAAATGAAGAATATACTACTTGGATAAGTGAAGTAGTATGACGGAAGTAGTAAATCATTTGAAACGGTGACGGATAGGACCCTAAAATTATACTCAGTACGCCAAGACAATAAATACATTCATAGTCTCATCATAAAGAGTCCATGTTACCTACACTACGTTTTCTATAGATCTTCCAACAAAAAATTATTAAACCCATGAATCACAGAGTACAAGAACCAAGAGTCACTTGAAGTTAGTAAAAACGCATATTTCAAACCAATAGCGAGACCGAATAAAGTAATCAGACGATTCGAAATATGCAAAATCGTGGAGAATCACTGTTCAGGTGAATGATTTGGATGGAATTTCATCCGCCAAACTGTATGGTTTGATCATGGAGCTTTCATTGTTCTTATGAACATCATCAGCCTAAACTACAGGTATGTGTGCCTGGCCCTACGTTGTAGCTGACTGACTGACAGGTAGAGGAGGTTATTGTTGACCTTCAACCTGTCATTACCTACCTCGTTATTTTGATTGTGCCTTTCTTTGATATGATTCTCGATCCCATATTTGTCTGATTTTTCTGAATACATCGCCTTCGTTTACATCAACGTCATCGCCACATTCAGTCATTACTGATTGTTAAGGTAGCCAATGTAAAGTTTTGTCGTATTAACTTATTCATTATTTTTGAATTTCTAGTGAACACAACTGCTAAAGCAGTCACGTAAGGCATAAGCTTCTACTCAAAAGTGACACTCATGTCGGTACAACAGAGATATAAGATAAATTTTATGAGACGGTTTATGATTTTACTGATGTCCGAAACTTGACAGATAAAGTAAAATACGAACTCACAACGGAAACAATAGCCACATCTACTTAATTCAGTAGTAAAACTGACTGAGAAAATAAAATCAGGAAACTACGAATATAATCCCAACAGAGTAGATTCTCGCGGGTGGTCAACGTCTTCAACATCAAATGTAAAGAAGAATTAAAAAACAAAATCTCATTCCTAGATATTTTAATCAGCAGAATAAACATAGGATCACTAGAAACGCAAGTATACAGGGACCTGTCACATAGACCAAATACTAAACTTCAGCAAACAACCAACGTACAAGCAGGATTGTGTACATTCGTATTAAAAATAAACAGAAAATCTCTATATCTCTCACTAGGCAAAAACTGAACCGATCGACCAGTGAGAAACCAACCCCAGAAATCCGAGAACGGACAGTCTTGCTATGTGAAAAGCATCTCAGAGAACAGATATCTTGAAACCCTAGGAATTCAATGTCACCAAACCGATGTAACCGTTTCAAACCGAAAGATAAGTTATTATTAGATCAAATTCAATATGGTAGAACACTTCACTCCTAATTGCTTACTATTATATACGTATACGCGGAGGTACTACCAGGGCGCCCACAACGAAAATAACCTGATCAAGGGATCGATTTCTGAGCCTTTGATATATAGATCTAACAGACGAAACAAGAAAACGATACTAGATCCAGTTCCATAGCAGCAAGTGACTAAAGTTCATACGCCTTCCGTTTCCTAGGGGTCCTAGAGCTCATACATATCACTATTATGAAATTATTCCTTTCCGGCTCTTGTAGATGGGCCAGTTTAGGCACCGAACGTCAACTCTTCTTACTCTCACTTTCGTTAAAACATCCCCCCAACATGTGGCGGCAGTGAGTACTACTTTCCAGGAAGAGGTCATGAAAGCATTGAGGTATGGGATCATTTCAAGGAAAATGAACACTCACTAACTTCGGAAACACCAGGTCGACAGCCAAATATACGGCAGCTAAAGCAAACAAATGCAAAACCATTTACAAAGTAAATTGTACCAATCGAGAAAAAAAATACTAGACTGAACCCCTTCTTCAGTTACTCATATGCGGACTAGGAGTGAAATATATGTAATCATATTAACGCACGTATACAATTACGGGCAACAATCCAAGCGGAAAACGCTGAAATCCAGGATCAAGAAAATTTTAAGGATTTCTAGAACTATGGTATTCAAACCAACCGGTAGTCAAACATCGAAAAATATTCGGTCCGCTAAACCATACGAAAAAGGTTGGTCAACCAAATGATCAGAGACCAACCGAACAAGGCAGTCAAGAGTAATACGAAGACGAATGTAAACTTCCTCTTCGTCTTCTCGTTAAATCAATCCGAAAATGTTAGAAAAATAATCAAAACGAAACTGAATCAATCCATGCATTGGCCGAAGACTGAAGTTATTTACTTATTATGCTTTGAAATACAATATAGTATGTCCACAGTATTACTAGCATACGCTTTTCTATTTATTTACCAAATACATTTCATACTCTTTAAATACATAACATACATATAATGGATGCAAAGAAACAAAATACAACGTGAGAAGAAATATACAGATGAAGAAGAGTACTGTAAAGAGCTAGTATTTTGATGCACTTGAGCGCCACAGCATATATGGTATCAGTAAGCACGGTGTAACAAACAAAGCGAAACCAATCCACTCAATCTGTTGAAAGAAGAAAAAGAAAAGCAACACAAATACTGCTGTATATTTATGAAACCACTTTTCGTAACAAATAATTTTAGAGAATTCCCGGTAAACGATGCAAAATTTTGAGACGAATAACTATTTGTGTAAAAGTAAAGTGTCATCATAAAGTGGAGCATTTCATTCTTACACATGATTACGAGTTCTCATACCGAGATAATCAGTCGATAAGCCAGTCATAAATAACGTAGGACGTGGTATGAATCTATTTCGATCTAAGCTGCCGCATCTCATTAGCGCAGCAAGAGAGGAACTTGACAAGATTAAAAGTGAGAAAATAATATCAAATAAAGCAGAAAGTGAACTACAAGAAATATAATCCACGTAGAACAAGTGGGATTGAAGAATGAATCCATCTGGTTACATACCTAAACTTATCAATACGAACACACCTTTAATAAATTGTTTAGTTGAAGTATGCAAATGAAATTTTATTGTTGGGACGCAGTGGATTCGTTTTATTAACGAAGTAGAATGGCACATAGTGATAAAATGTTAGATTAAGAATAAACCTTAATTGATAAAATGAATTCATTTTATTCTGTGAACATACTTTCAACTGTAATTCAAGTTTTTAAATGCGATAAAATGACGATAGAACCTTGAAAATACTTGCTTTCAAAAACAAATGAATTCAGAATTCACTTTATATTAAATGGAACGAGTACACTGAACGTCCTTAATTTCCACAACGAGACTATAATTAATGGAACCAGTCTTGGATTTTGGCGCGAGATTTATCCATACAATTGCCAAAATATTAATTTGGCATTATGGCTGATGTCCATTAGTGATGGAAACCATAAATCTAATTCCTAACCCCAACCATCAACAGTAAATCTTAATTCTAGTTCCTCACCATAGTTTATAACCCTCACTTGTTCCTAGCTAGTAGGTGGACATTCTCAAGGTCAGTTAACGTCACTCAATGGTCGTACATAAATTATAGTCTCACCATTTCTACACTTTTTCAGTACATTTATTCACTGCGTAATATATTTTAGATGTAATATGGTATATGTTCATTGATGACTGTCATAATGTACTGTGGACATAAGTTTTACAGCTTTAAAAATGATAATATTTGATTGCGTTATCTACAGAATAATCTTAAATGAAATTGTTAGCGGAATTTAGATTGGATTAAAGCACATAACATGCAGAATTATGTTGGGACACACTGATTGGCTGTTTCTTAACCAATCAGCGCTAGTGGATATTTGGAGAAGACTCTGAAGTCTTCTCTTGTAAAAACTATAAATATACTAATGATTTTCTTATTGTGCTTCTTACTTCCATCTACCCTTGTTATTTGGAAGTTTCATTCCTGCTCAACCGTCTTATGATTTGGGGATTTATCGAGTATCTAAGAATACTAAACAATAGGAATAGCTGGGTCATAATAAGAGAAATTATAACAAATTAAATGAAGACAAAAAGGCCATAACATATATTGTACAACGACCAGTGAAAATTTTACTAACTGTATGAGAAGTGAAACGCTTGTTATACTCCTTCAGTCTGTGAATTGTAAGTAGACCAGGTGCAGAAGAATACAAAAACTACAGAAAAAAAAAATAATAGCGTGTTTTTATTTGGCATGTGTAAACATTATTTTATTTCATATAAAAGGTTAACCAGTCACAAGAAAAATGTAACTATTAGAACAATTTCCCTCTACATTCGATGAAAACTTAAGAAGTATGAAGGGTACGGGATCTGGTCCTGCTTATTAAAGTGCTCTCACATTTCGTGACTCAACACACAAGCGCTAAACAGACTACAGGTATATTCTAGGTTGCTTTACTGTTAGCTAACTTTATGACAGTATCTTGTGATCTGTGCGAGATGTTAACTTATGGTCGGAGACAGACCTAGTCATTCTGTTTTCTTCGTTAGATTGATATTTCATGCTATACTTGTTGACCAAGCGCAATAAGGCCTTTAATGACATTTTAGAGTATACTAGTCCACACAGTATTTGTCCTAGCTTTTGAACGGACTTTCATAACTGAGACACCATGTGACAATTTAATTACTTTTACCTATATAACAAATCTATTCTTTCCAAAGGAAGAAGTCAAGACTTTCAGCACATACCTCTTAGATTACTTTTTATTACTTAAACACATAAACAATGGTAAAAAGAAGCACCGAATAGATATGCGACAGACAAATCATTCGATTTGTGAGGGCTAGGATACTGCCCGGGTGCCCAAACCGAAGTAGGTGGTTTTCTTACGGGCCACATCTGGAGCCTTCGACGTAAAGGTTCAATCAACAAGGCAGTGAAGCAACGTAAGGAGATGTAGTCCCATGGTAGCCGGTGACCAATAATTGGTTTATACGCCATTTGTCCCCTCTGGATCTTGGAGCCCATGTGAACCATTGGTTTGGGATCAGGGTTTTCCAACTCCCCTAGGTGGACTCTTAATGTCCACTAACCCGGTTAAGGCGCCGGACATTCGGTTTTCGTCCTCTCAGTTTCGTAAACAACACCCCCGCCACGAGAAGGCAGTAATTAGGACTTCCCTGGCAGAGGCTATATACGCGCGGCCATGTGAGAGCATTTCGAGAGGATGAGTGGACTCTCCCCACTCTTAGCCGTACCAGGGCATTTGGGGGCATTCATATTATACATAAACATTGCATGTTTTCTTAAAAATTCACTCTCCGTGTTCATCAACCCGGTTAAAGCGCCCGACATTCCCTTTTTGTCCTTTCACTTTCGTAAACAACACCCCGCCACGAGAAGGCAGTGAGTAGAACTTCCCTCATACGTCTATGCCCTTGTAGTTCTACATTTTGTGTGTACGTCAGTACGGTTACTATTTTATCCGGTTACTGGTTCTTTGTGACACTACATATTATCTATTTTCAATCATATTAACGCTTGTAATAAGCAAGATTCTGAGTTGGCACGTTCTTCTTCTCTGCTTCGCTTTTCATCTTTCTATCTGTCCGAGTAAATGGATGCCTGAAATAAATTCATTTGACTATATTTATTTGAACACATAAATATTGGTACAAGAGGGCATCAAATATATATGCGCCACACAAAACAATGAGAATTCGAAGAGAAAAAAAGGAAGGTAAGGAGCGTAAAAAAAGAAAAAACAGATTGGTGTAAGGTAGTGTAATAATAATAAAAATAATAATAATAATAGTAATAATTTATTTATTTATTTGAACACATGAATATTGGTACAAGAGAGCGCCAATATATATGCGCCACACAAAACAATCAGAATTCGAAGAGAAGTAGAAAAAAAAACTAAGGAGCGCAGAAGAAAAGAGAACAATGACGAAGAGATTGGAGTAAAGTAGTGTGGTAGTAACGACGGAACGAAAAGGTACAATCGGAAGAAATCTTTCAGGTAAAGGAGACACAACCACTTTTTATGAAGAAGGTAAAAGAAGGTTACAGCAGGATCGCCACTGGCTTCTATTCTGAGCCATATCTGATAACGTCTCTAGCCACTGTGTTGCACCATCTCTCAGACCCCAACCAGGGAGTCGTGAAGGACCGACACAAGCCAGTCCTTTGCAGCTTTCTTTCATACCACGACACCATGACATGCACTGACCACCTCTCCGCCTCTTCCAACCAGTCCCAGTATCAACAAATAATGCACGATGTGGAATTCTCTGGGACGACATTCGGAGAACATGTCCAAGCCACTGAAGTCGGTGTTTCAAGATGGTGACACCAATTGAATTATCATCTCTGTGCCCGAACACACGATGCCGAACCTCTGCATTACTGACATGGTGTTGCCACTGAATGTCAGCAATCCTTCGGAGACAGCGATGATCGAACACAGAGTCGTCTAACGTCCTCAACTCGGAGAGGCCAGGTTTCACAAGCATAGAGCAAAACTGCTCTCACCGACGCGTTGTAGAACCGAACTTTTACAGCCAGACTAACATCACGAAGGAGCCAAAGACGGCCCAGATTGGGTCATCCGACTAAACTCGTGTCTACTTTTTTATTACTGCCGACATCCAAATGGGATTAGAATAGGTAAAACATACGAAATCAAATGAAGAATCTGTGCTCATGGTTTATTCATCGTTCGTTCGTTTGATCAATAGCAGAGCTAGACAAGCGGGCCTAAAACATCAACTGTGTTGCCACAAAACTAAGTTAGATTTTAATAATACTAAACATTGGTCTGGATGGTTTGTAAGTATTTGTAAATATTTATACTTCGTCAGTGTTTTTCATGTAACCAGTAATACAATCGAATGTTAGTCAGTCAGTCAGCTACAACGTGGGACCAGGCATATATATGCATCGGTCCAAGTTGCCATACCTCATTAACACAACAAGATGGACACCAGATTCATAAAAGTAGTTAATTCAGAGGTGGTAATATATAAAAGAAAGATTGCAATAAGGATATAGTACAGGAAGAAAGAATTAGTTCGTAGAAAGAAAGATATGTAAGGATTTTAATCTCTTAGTTTAAGAGAAGACAGAGAGTGTATACACCGACGCCATTGTGGTCGATTCTGAGCCATGTCACCAAGAGTCTCCAACGATTGGTTACGACAGTCACGCGGACCCCAACCAAGTAGTCTGCATCTATCAACATGGCTCAGACCAGAAGTTAGTGACTTCAAGCACTGATGCCATGTTTTGGTTTGGCCACCCCTAACTTTCTTCCAACCATCTCCAATACTGGATAGCATTGCACGTCGTGGTAATCGGTATTCAGGCATACGTAACATGTGGCCCAATCATCTCAGTCGATGAAGATTCACAACCTCATCAACTGATTTACCATCATTCCCTAATACCCTGCGTCTAACCTCACATCGAATGTTAATGATGAGAATATTTGTTTTTAATGTATCCCCTACTTTTTGCTAGATTCCTTAGATTTGGTTTTACTGAAAACTTATGAACCAATATCGAGTCATTTCAAGGATGTTCATCTGTTAAAAAACTTTTATTAGATATTTCGACAAGAACGTCATGAAACTACATGTAACCCTGAGAAAAAATCATTTTAAAAGAGCCAAAACTTTTCTAAATACCTTACACATACTACGAGATGACGACACCTACTCTATGCATCAATCAGAAGCTTAAAACACGGAAACGAATGAAACAGTTAAACAGAATAATTATACAACAATGTTATGGAAGTTGGAAATATAATACGCAAACTAGCAAGAATTTAAAACTTACGGAACTTTTCTGCAAATCACCAGATTTGTAAGTAATTGTAGCACTAGAAAAATTATGGACGCCATTTATTTGAGGTTTGAGGATTAAGACATGAGTGACGTTCGAGGAGGCAGGTATAACAGCCCACCGAGCAGAAGGGCTCCCATGAATCAGCGTAAATTCTGTTTCGGCAAAGATATCAAATAGCTCAACATCTTTGGCAGCGCGGCTGTGTAGAAGGACAACAGCATGTGTTTATGTATTAGGGGACGACTAGGTATAACTATAATATTAAAAAAAATTAGTCTGTCCAAATGCAAACATGGAAAGAAAACCAAGTAAAAGCAACGTAGTTTCGACCTGAGTTAGTCAAGAATGCGTCAAAGGCCAATATGAACAAAACAATCACTTAATACGGATAATACATAACTCCCGAAACAAAATAACTAAAGCTATGAAAACCCCAGAGGATGATGTAAATGAATGAATAGACTACTAAAACTGAACTGATTACACTTTTGTACTTAATACCAAAAAACATAGTCTCAAATCGATAGAACCACTGAACCACGAGAAGCGAGGTGGCAGTTATAAAGCGTTTACTGCTATACGCAACACTCCAAAGCTAATGTAGGATTCGCTCTTTTTTCCTCACGTTCAGTGCTTTATTAATAAAGCTACTTTATGGGTTGAATTCAATCTTTACCTAGTCAATCGTTTTCTCAACCCTCAGATTACATTTCTCCTACAGTTGTCAATATCCTCAATTTATCCTATATTTACGAAAAGTAGTTTAACTTCCCTTCACAACTAAATCAACAACAAGAAAAATGCAATAATTGAGACTAGTATTTCCCCTGAAACAAGGCGAACCGACTGTTCCAATAATATACCACCTCAAAGAGAACGCATGACCCAAAAGGTGGCCCCAAGTATGAAATACACAACTTTCATATGCTGTTTCCACACTATTTCAAAATCCTTAAAATATCAGCACAATAGGTGCAGCATAGAGAGTAAAATTTAAATGTGTAAATTTACTTGAAAACAATGACTTGCGAGTATAACGACATTAAAACTCACGACTCATGGAAATTATATATTGTATATAGAATAGTGATTTCTTTTTCTTGAAAGACGAACTCATTCAAGATTTCCTTGGAGACAGCCAGTCGGACATTGTCCACGGAATCTGAAGACACCAGGACAACCAAATAAACAGCCAAAAGGATAGCTAAACCAAGCTTCATCACGTTGAACAAACTTCAAAATACCCCCCAAGCAAGGTGCACTACGTGGCAAGGTCACTCATGTGTAATACGATAATACTTTTAATGTATAGAAAAATGCAATAGAATGAATATGCTCCTAATCAGCCTCTCTGTCAAAAAGAGGTAAATTGACAACATTTTGCGTTCAAATCTTATAGCTTTCAAGAAGATTGATTTGGAGGTGTGTTGTCATTGTGTTTATTAGATCCGAGTGAGAATGGTAAGAATAGGGATTATGAGGACTAATCGAACGGCATCAGTGAACTCACAGGGCTTCAGGCCACAGAATGAGTGAGGCATTAAGCCAAATGTGTGTGGATTCAGTGAGATGTCCATGAGCCCTAACCAAATAATTCATCAGGCTGAACCATTTCTAAGTGAGACGACATATCAATGAACATCAGACAGTCTGTCGAACAATTTCAAGGTCAAGGATGACGTAAAGATTAGTTGATTGAATTCCATGGACAGGAGTTTTCGGCAGTGGTTCCGCCCTGTACACTTGTAACGTTTTAATACTAATGTGTGATGTTTACTACTGAGATTACTCTTGCTAGCCAGTCATTAAGAAGGTCGATTAGCCTGGTTACACAATATCCTTCAACTAGCCGTGCTGCCAAAGATGTTGAGCTATTTGATATCTCTGCCGAAACAGAATTTACGCTGATTCATGGGAGCCCTTCTGCTCGGTGGGCTGTTATACCTGCCTCCTCGAACGTCACTCATGTCTTAATCCTCAAACCTCAAATAAATGGCGTCCATAATTTTTCTAGTGCTACAATTACTTACAAATCTGGTGATTTGCAGAAAAGTTCCGTAAGTTTTAAATTCTTGCTAGTTTGCGTATTATATTTCCAACTTCCATAACATTGTTGTATAATTATTCTGTATTTGATTATCTCATCCGTTGTTTATGCTCCCAGACTAAAAGACTAAGCACCTTGCGACTGACTCATCATTATGTGACTACCTGATCTACATGTTTTCACATCGTAGTCATATCACCGTCAAACCTATCTCACCCTATCGGTGAAGTCAGGAGTACTCTTTTGCGAGAACCTCCAGTAGTAAGTACAATGTAAGAAATGGAAAAGCATACTTTGCACAAAGTCAAACGAAATAAATTCCGTGTGACCACTTATGCATGGCTAAACCGTGTAATCTTGATGTTTCCACACTGACTGTAGTGAACACTTACTATTCTTCGACAAGTATTCGTTGTCCAGTGTCTTTTCTTCGAACACAGTAGTGGTCCAGATTTCTGGTTTATTTATGGCGATGGTTCAATGTTAGTTGGTTGTCACTACAATCGCCAATTTAATAAACGTTGAAAAACGTTCGGTCAACCCTAACCGCCGATCGATAAAAATACAGGTAACATTCCGTAGTTGGTGAAATGTCTAGTGATGAAGGCTCAAAAAGAGTACGTGCATGACATCTAATAAGATTATAATAACTTATTTTTTATATCCTCATCTAGTTTTTGATTTCTTCACACAAGAATGAATAACACGACGAAGTTCTGGTGTGGTGTTGTATGTTGAATGTAAATCACGCTTATTATATGTTCGGCTTCTAGAATCGTGTGGTTAGGAACAAGTACCACTACACCTTCACCCCAGAATTGCAAAAAATAATGTTTTGGTGTCGTTTTAGACACCATACAAGGACATTGCTACTGATCTTTCCATACTTTACATTTACCATGATTGCTCTGTTTGTTACTTCTTATCTGAATTCCAGTCCATACCTGACGGTAAGAGTACGTTTGGAAAGCTTGGGGATTATATTTCATACATAACTAATACCTCAACTGTAGGTTAGATTTTCTTACAACACACCAAGGTACGTTGGTGATACGTTATACCTTACAAGTAAAACAATATGTGGTCGTAGGATAATTTTTTGCACCATTTAGTGTGGCGAAAAACGTAAATTGTATAAAATGCGTTGACGAATGATAACGATAGTTTACACGGCAACTGAGTTGCACAGTCGTATTTGTACGATAAAATACGAAATGCAACAAGAAGATAAATTGCTAAAGAACACAACAAGATCATTCGTGAAAGAAAAACCATGCCTCTGACAATCAAATGACATAATGATCTAACAAGTTGACCGCTCAAAGGAAGACAGGTAGAGTCAGGCTGTTAAGTAGCACGTAATTAAAATTTTCATACACAAACGCACGAATAGATATCAGAAGACCCTATAATTGATGTTTAACCTACTGGTTCAATAGTTTGCAGTGAAACACCAGAATAGCTCGAGACAGTAATCTTCGAAATGTTGCAATAACTTCACCTATTAAGGCACTGTCTCAATAATTTGGCTTTCATCACATACGACAAGTCCATATTAGTCTACATAATGACACGGTATGGAAGGATGAAATGCAAACACTGTCACAATTGATTGATCACTGGGTGGTGATCAATCTCATGCTTGTCTAGTCCTTAATAGTGCAGATCGAATGCTATCGTGATTACATCTCAGTCCTACAGGAGGTTAGTCACGGCTCGGATAGCTCAGTGGTAACGTCTCTGACAGTGAAGCTGGGTGACACGAGATCGAATCCGCCAGGGAGCACCAGTTCCCTCAAGATTACAGGTACACCTTGCTGACGAGTGCCAAGTAGCACGAAACCCGGGTCCAGGGTTTCCTGTTGACTACCTCCAACCACCATCTAATGCAAACACTGTGGTAGGAAGGAGTTCATATTACATACTGAAGAACTGCCACAGTATGGACAAGACTTCCCTTAAATGATGTGTTTGCTGTAACTTGATTTGATCAAGATTAGAGGACATCACATCGTCTCAATTTTTTACTTTGTCGAACACAAACAGCCAATATATTTTTCCCTAGGATATATATATTGATGACATAAAACTACACAAAGAAATGGTATCGGCATCTATGTCTTGCAAGTGTTTGACCTACAAAGTAATTGAGGTAGGAACTGACAATCATGCGATGAAATAAGACACATACCCCTTACTGAAGAATATAAACGTGAGACTTTTAAGGTAAGCCTGTTAAGCGAAAGAATCTTCTATTCTGTCCACAACCATTTGAACCATTTGAATGTGTAGCATGGCGTCGAGTCGAGATTGACTATGAACGCCGCTACCAAAAAGCACGTGCCAAAATATCTATAAAATCCCCCGGAAGCCAAGTATCAGAAGTCAGTTAATGGACCAAGTCGAGATATATTTGCTGGCGATCTCGTGGTATCGAAAGGATACCGAGATCGTGCCAGGAATAGTACAGGTGGAAGCAGGAGAAAGGAGTACGTGCGTACCGTACCAAAAACTGTGGAACAATGATGGAAGGTAATGGGAGCACAAAATGGCTATAACTAGCACAGTTGAACAAAAGCACATTAAAACAAGAACTGGTACGGTTGGTTATAATAATAATAATAATTTTTTATTAAACCAGTCGTGTTCTCGTGATAAAAGTGAGTCACTACGAATCATCTATGGGAGATGCTCTTCATAAAGTCTATTCCTCAATTCGACATTGTTACTTGAGGATATGCCCTTATATGGTAGCTTTAAGCGACTACTAAGCTGTATGTTTTTGGAAATCACCTAACGTGTTGGTTCTGGTATCGTAAAATGGATGAATTTTCATATTAATAACAGCATTAGACAAACAGAGACTATATTGTCATCAACATTTGTGAAAGATATGATAAAATAGCTTATATATAGACGGTTCATTTTGATATCTGCAGGCATACTATGAAAAATTCAGTAGTCGTTAAGTTACTGCGAAAGTTATGTAATGCTTTAAAACATGCAAATTACAGGTCACACTGAATGTAAATATGACCTTGTCCTAGTCTTATTTTGGATTATGAATTCCATGTTGACGACACCATAGTTTCCTTGATTTCGGTATTTAAGACATGTAGGTTCATACCTTATTGCCATGTTTTGCGCAATAACATATTGTTTTTCTGGGCTTTTTCTATCGCGAAATTTTAGGAATTATAATATATATATATACTGTCTACAAAGTGAACTGAATCGCTACTAACATTTAGGAATGTAAATCTAGACTTGTAAAAGTTCTCTATCTATATTTACAGTTCTGTATCGTTTTATCAACTTATACTCTTTGTTTTCAAAAATTCGTTTTCTGTGTGTTTTTCGCAGTTTTCGACATGGAAAATCAATTGTGTGTGGTAATATCAACTCGCCCTACTAACAATCTGATATAGGTCAGTAATTCTTGAAAAGTTTGGTGTCCTTTACTCTCGATGTTCTTAGGTCCTGTAAGCTAGATGATTACGTTGGAGGAGCGTTCACTGTCATTCTGGATAACATTGTCAACGCCCACTTGATGTAGGAGTCAGCGTCTTATTTATTACACGATTTTTCCCTGGCAATTTCGATCGTGACTGGTTATTCTCATGTGTTTTACCGTCCTTAGTCATCTTTGTGTTCAAGTTGACTGTTTGACCGGGTTGTTTTTTTAACCTTTTTCAAACGGGTTAGTAGATGGAGTACAAACTGTACCCATTGATTACTGAATAATTTAAATCCTATGCTCCCAAAACTTCAACGATCCGAATTTTTGACGTTTTCCTGGTTAAATTCACGTTTGTATTTGTCCATTCGCATGAACATCGGTGATAGCGCATCGTGTCGTTTCACTGGTAGTTTGCGTTCGTGTTTGATTAGGTGGAAAGGGGATCTATTTTGTCCTATATGATACTTATCACAATGGAAAGCATCTGTTTTATAGGTGGTTTTGAGTCTGTCTTTTGCTGTTGTATCATTTGGTCTGCATGAAATAACATTGTTTACTTCTAAAGAGGTACTACTCGTATTTCAGAATATTTCTACACTTATGCAACTGATTTTTGCAAATTTGATCGCATCACCCGTTTAAAATAACTAGAATTTCGTGTAGCCCGTTTATGTTTGCTTCCTTCAATCTTCACTTTAGTTTTATTGTTACCTTTATGTTATGATTTCTCTTATTACTCAGTCAGTCAGTCAGTCAGTAACAACGAAGAACTTCGTTCGTACGTACATCAGTTCGAGTTGCCACACCTCATTAGCACACAGATGTAGTGGCCGATTCAAATCCCGTAGTGGTAGAGGTAATAAGAGTACAAGCAGTAATCGGGAAGATTAGTGTTTGGAGATGTTATTTAAAGAGTATAATACAGCGAAATAAATTTGGGAAGAGAAAAAAAGCAGACAAGGAGGAATAAGGAGATCAAAATTTGGGAGAACACAAAGAGTGGATGCACCTGCGCCATTGCAAACGATTTTGAGCCATGTCATTCAAAGTCTCTAACCATCGGTTGCTATCATCTCGCGGTACCCAACCAGGTAGTCTACACCTACCAACATGACTCAGTCCACTTGTCAGTGACTTCATGGACTTGTGCCATGTTTTGGTCTGGCCGCCTTTAGCTTTCTTCCAACCTACTCCTACACCACTGAACATCGCACGTCGAGGCAGTCGGTCGTTGGGCATACGTAACACGTGTCCCAGCCATCTCAACTGATGAAGTTTCACTACGTCATCAATTGATTTACAATCCTTACCTGGTACCCGTTTCCTAACAACTGCGTTACTCGATAGTCCCAGAATATACGACCAATATTTCGAAGACACCTATGATCAAATACTAGTGACCTACGAATATCCTCTACTCTTACCGGCCATGTTTCACTGCCATAAAGTAGGACGGAACGAACTGTTGCGCAGTAAACCCGTCCTTCTCTTATTACTACCCAGCTATTTCTATTGCCTAGTATTCTTGAACACCAATTCACTCGACAAGTCCCCAAATCAGAACACGGTTGAACAAGAACGAAATTATATTCCAAATAACAAGGGTTGATGCAAGTAGGAAGCACAATAAGAAAAAAACATTAGTATATTTATGGTTCTTACAAGAGAAGACTCCAGAGTCTTCTCCAAGTTTCCGCTAACACTTTAACTTTCGCTGTTCCAATTGTGTTCATATTTATCCATTGCCAGTTTTGTGATTTTGGATAGACATATTGTTGTTTCCGTTTATTTATATTGCGTACAGATCGTAATAGTGCATGAGGCTTCAGTAGGCGGCTAATAACCAGCCTGTCGGTTTTCATTGTTTCTATTCATGTTGATATGTATTAACCATGCTAAACATTTGTTGTTTAGCTTGTATTTTATCTACGAGAGTGTATCGTTAAAACTATCCCACGATTTCCGGTTTATATCTGATGTTTAAGTTAAAGTGCAGTTCTTGCAACACTATTGTGTATTCCCTTTTTGCCGTACTGTTTTTAATCCTATTATCATTTCAGAGGGATGCCAGAGGAAATCAAACATCTTTGGAGCACTTACTGATGGGTAAGGTGCTTATACAATCGTTTCTTGTTTGATCACAGCTTTGTTCACCTTATCTTGAATATATATTCTGAAACATTATTTATTTAGTTTCTTGCATATTGTATTCCAGGCAGAAACAGACTAATTGTCTATGCATTCTTAAGTTCTTGTGTATCATACTCACCAGGCCTAGTGCCCTCAAGCCACTCAACTTGATCTACCAAACAAGGAATCTTACACTCACGCTCTTTGCGGAAGATAATCACTGGATATTAGTCATCGGTACTAATGCCCAACTTATATTTCAGACCGTCAATCTCATCAATCTACTAAGTTCCTCGCCCATCAAATTTAGTATACGGTTTTTACTAAAGCTTCCTTCTGCTTTTACTACTTTAAATGTTTCTGACATTTTTATTAGCTGGCTGAAGAACTGTTAAAATTTCTCTGACAATATCTACAATTAGTCCATATTATTTCATTGTATAAGTGTGCTAATGATAATAGGCATAGTAATGCCAAACTAGTGATTTACAACATTCTAGAAGTATAACAGTGGTGCTGAGGTGACATAAGATCTCAATGAGATTTTTTTGTACAGCTCAGAAACAGAAAGTCATCTTGAACTTACATAGTAGTATTAAAAATGCATGTAATATATCTATCGCTCACGTAATAACATATCCTTCATATTATGTAAATATTAGGTTTCGATATATTAAAGGCTCTATAAATATGTTATACAATTATTACATATAGCCGTATGAGTTACGTCAACGATCCAATCAGAGCTGCTACCGTGGCTCATTGGTTGAATCTGTTTGTAAAGTCAACGCAGTCGGGCTATAGCGGTCAAAAAAATTGGTCCGCAAAATCCCACCGTGCTAGCCAAGTTTAGTAACGAGCGGTAAGGTCAAAAACAGCAAATTTAAGATTTTACTGAGTCATACTGCTAACTTTACTAAAGTGTAGTGTCAATAAAGTACTTTTTTGTGAATGACCAACATCTTCAGCGATGCTACCTTCACAGCAACGAGAGGGTGGCTTTAAACAGATTAACCCTAAAAATAGTATGCCTTTTGTCATACAAACTCCGCCTGTAGCTCTTCTAGAGTTACTGCCGGTCCCAAGCCCGGGTAAAGGAGGAGGGTTGGGCATGGGGTTAGCGTCCCCATCCCGTAGAAAACTAACTCGCTAAAAAAACGCTTACCAGAAAAAATAATTCAAACCATTTTAACTCTGCCCTGAGAGTTAGAAGGTCTTCATTTAGAAGAATTATGACGCTTCATGGTGAAAGCCGAATTCCTTCGGAAGCCACGAGGCCGATGCCCCTTCTAACAACCAGAGCAAAAATTTTTATAGGTACATGGAACGTTAGAACAATGTGGGAAACCGGGAAGACCAGCCAAATAGCAACGGAAATGAGGAGATACAACTTGGCAGTACTGGGAATCAGCGAAACCCACTGGACCCAAGCTGGACAGAAAAGGCTAGCTACGGGAGAGATGCTGCTATACTCCGGTCACGAAGAGGAAAATGCTCCACACACACAGGGAGTTGCTCTTATGCTGTCCAAAGTAGCACGAAATGCACTTGTAGGATGGGAATCCCACGGATCCAGAATCATCAAAGCATCATTCAAAACAAAGAAGGAGGGGATCTTAATGAATATTATCCAATGTTATGCACCCACCAATGATAGCAACGACGACATTAAAGATCAATTCTACGAGCGGCTGCAGTCAATCATAGAGAAATGCTCAAGAAAGGACCTCACCATTCTGATGGGAGATCTAAATGCCAAGGTCGGAATAGACAACACTGGATATGAAGATATTATGGGACGACATGGACTGGGAGAGAGGAACGAAAATGGAGAAAGATTTGCAAATTTGTGTGCATTCAACAAATTAGTCATAGGAGGCACAATATTTCCACACAAACGTATACACAAGGCTACGTGGATCTCACCGGACCACACTACAGAGAACCAGATAGACCATATTTGCATAAAAAAATTCCGAAGGACAATGGAAGATGTGAGAACCAGGAGAGGAGCTGACGTAGCTTCAGATCACCACCTAGTTGTAGCCAATTTAAAACTGAAGCTAAAAAAGAACTGGACAAGTGGACAAACAGCAATACAAAGGTTCAATACAGCCTTCCTTCGAAATACTGACAGACTCAATGAATTCAAGATAGCTCTCAACAACAGTTTCCAAGTCTTACAGGATCCACTGAAGGAAGAAGAAACTACTATGGAGGACAACTGGAAACGTATCGAAGAAGCATTAACTTCAACGTGTCAAGAGGTTCTCGGTCTAAAGAAACACCATCATAAGGAATGGATCTCTATAGAAACACTGGACAAGATCAAAGAAAGGAAGAACAAGAAGACAGCAATTAACAACAGCCGAGCACGAGCAGAGAAAGTCCAAGCACAAGCTGAATACATAGAAGCAAACAAGCAAGTGAAGAGGAGCATTAGAGCCGACAGGAAGAAATACGTGGAAGAATTAGCAACGACGGCAGAAAAAGCTGCTAGAGAAGGAAATATGAAACAGCTCTACGATACAACGAAGAAACTATCAGGGAAATACAGTAAACCAGAGAGGCCGGTCAAAGACAAAGAAGGCAAGCCAATCACTGAAATTCAACAACAGCGAAACAGATGGGTAGAATACTTCGAGGAACTCCTGAATAGGCCGGCTCCAATGAATCCACCGAACATCGAAGCAGCACACACAGATCTTCCTATAGATGTCAACCCACCAACGACGGAAGAAATTAGAATGGCCGTCAGACAAATCAAGAACGGGAAAGCAGCAGGACCCGACAACATACCAGCTGAAGCACTGAAATCAGACGTCGAAGTAACCACAAGCATGCTTTACCCTCTATTCAAAAAGATTTGGGAGGAGGAACAAGTGCCAATGGACTGGAAAGAAGGACACCTCATCAAGATTCCAAAGAAAGGAGATCTGAGCAAATGTGAAAACTACAGAGGCATTACACTACTGTCAATACCAGGGAAAGTCTTCAACAGGGTGTTGCTGAACCGGATGAAGGATGCAGTAGATGCCCAACTTCGAGATCAACAAGCTGGATTCCGAAAGGATCGGTCGTGCACAGACCAAATTGCAACACTACGGATCATCGTCGAACAATCAGTTGAGTGGAACTCGTCACTATACATCAACTTCATTGATTATGAAAAGGCATTCGACAGTGTAGATAGGAGGACATTATGGAAACTTCTTCGACACTACGGAGTTCCTGAGAAGATTGTCAATATTATCCGGAACTCATACGACGGACTACAGTGCAAAGTAGTGCATGGAGGACAGCTGACAGATGCATTCCAAGTAAGGACCGGAGTCAGACAAGGCTGTTTACTCTCTCCCTTCCTCTTTCTTCTGGTGGTCGACTGGATTATGAAGACCTCAACATCTGAAGGAAAACACGGAATACAATGGACAGCTCAGAACCAATTAGACAATTTGGACTTCGCAGATGACCTAGCCCTCCTATCACGTACACGTGAACAGATTCAGATAAAGACAGCCAATGTAGCAGCAGTCTCTGCATCAGTAGGCCTCAGCATACACAAAGGGAGAACCAAGGTCCTCAAATTCAAAGCGGAGAACAGCAATCCAATCACCCTTGATGGCGAAACTCTGGAAGATGTAGAATCCTTCACATATCTGGGAAGCATCGTCGATAGACATGGAGGTTCAGATGCAGACGTAAAGGCGAGGATTGGCAAAGCAAGGGCCGCATTCCTACAATTGAAGAACATATGGAACTCAAAACAACTTTCAACCAATATCAAAGTGAGAATCTTCAATACGAACGTCAAGGCAATTCTACTGTATGGAGCTGAAACTTGGAGAACTACAACAACCACAATCAAGAAAGTACAAGTATTTATAAATAGCTGTCTACGCAAGATACTCAACATCCATTGGCCGGATACCATCAGCAATAGCCTTCTGTGGGAGAGAACAAACCAACTTCCAGCTGAAGAGGAAATTAGGAAAAGACGATGGAAATGGATAGGACATACATTACGCAAATCGTCAAACTGCATCACGAGGCAAGCTCTAACTTGGAATCCTGAAGGGAAGCGGAAAAGAGGAAGGCCAAAGAACACATTACGTCGGATAATAGAAGCAGATATGAAAAGGATGAATTACAACTGGAAGGAGCTGGAAAGGATTGCCCAGGACAGGGTTGGATGGAGAATGCTGGTGAGCGACCTATGCTCCTTCACGAGGAGTAACAGGTGTAAGTAAGTAAGTAAGTTTTGTCATACAGATATCAGATACTGGCGGGAAACTTTAACAGGTATGGAGTCGACACAACGGAAACTGTTTAAAAGGTATGGGTGTACATCCATTGTCGGAAAACTTCTCTGTGGGTTATATGGTGTTACTCTTAGGTGGTTAAAACCTTTAACATTAATCCGCCTTTTTAGTTCGAGCCGAAGCGTCAGGTATTTACATTTGCATTAAGCGAATAAAATAAATTTGACTTCCCTGAAAAAGGCTGTATAGAGTCATTTCGAGTAGGGAAAATTGGTGTCCACTTCCAATCTTGCTAAGGCCTCTGGAGAACTTCATATTCCACTGTTCGAAAAAACGGACTAGCGTGGTGTTCTGGATATTGTACAATCACGTTCATAATTATCTTAAAACATGAAGTGTTACCTCTCCCATTCTGTGTTTATCGGCTCATTTTATGATAAATATCTTGTTACACTGTTTTATCCGGCTCAATATCGTTGTTTAGTCTCAATCCTTTCCTTAACTTCAAGTATTAATTAATCTTCAAAAGTATGTTATTTTCAATATTTAATGACCAGTGCATTTCTATAGATAACACAAACTGCTCCGACGTTCAATTATGCCAAGATGTTGATAATCAGTTGCAAATTTGTTTAACAGAAGAGCTCAAATCCCTACATTCGTCCTCAGAAACACCTCCCAATCATTCCCATTATTCTTCTCAGTTAAACGCAGTCAGTCATCCAGCTCATACTGTTTCAAACCAAATATCTGTGATTGGTTCAAAAGACCAGACGTCTAATAGTACCGTTGTTCAAGACGACAATTTTGTAGCGGATATTGAACTAATTAGTCTTACCAGTCAACGACAGTCAATCCCACGCTATCGTCTTCGAGTAGATCCATGCACTGCCTTCTTAGGTTATAGAAACAAGGATTTTAGATCTGCCAGACGAATTACTCGTGACTTTTCTAGCAAATATCCCTTGCCCAAATCATCATCCGAATTAGCTACAATAGGATACATTAGTTCTTATACAACCAATACTCTCAATAGAACAACTGAATTGAACTCAGAGGAGGACCGTTCTGAAGGAGAAGACGAAAACGACGACACTCTCAGTTTAACAACAGAACAGATTGAAAATACTCTTGATTATTTTAGTAAGCAGATTTTTTCGATTTGTTTGTTTGCCCAAGTTATCAACGATTAAATCCAATTATTTAACTTTTCGGAAACGTACTTTCCAGGATACTCTCTGGTCAGCTTAAATTACGCAAACAATATTCTTTAGCCATAGTTTAAAACAAAATCCTGTCTTTTTAGCATCTGGAAGTATGGCGTGAGGTGTGTACTTTTTAATGTAGTTGTTTAATTTAAATCTATGCTCAGTTAGTAGAAATGTATTCAGTTTATTTAAATGATTTAAAAATCAAAAATATAATTCATTAGGAATACCACACAAATCCTCTGTAAAATGCTTCTAACTGAAGTAGGATTGAGTCAATGGAAGGAAAGCAACTCCAGTCTATGCAATCAATGGCCCTCATCTTGAGTTTAGCACATATGAACATACCTAATGGGTGAGGTCTTTTACATGGTTGATTTACTGGAAGAAGTGATTCACAGTCGATCAAAATTTTTTATTATCAGTTATATTTCTTTCCCAACCAACATTCTTTTTTTCTGAGTTTCATTTCCTGCTTCACAGAATTTATATACTTTCGCACACGGTTTCATGTTAATGAATTATTTTGACATTACTTGGTTTCATAAAGTGATGTAAGTGGGGTAGAGTGCCAACCTAAAATAGCTGTTGAAAGGTCAATTACTTATACTAGTTAATTTCAACCCTTGGTGGTTTTGTTATTTCTTGTCTTGACTGAATAATTTTTTTATAGGTTTTTTATTATAATGTGACATCGGGTACCAGGTAATCTTATTAACTTTTATTGATTGTCGATAATGTAAATAAGCAGTGAAATCGGAAATTTTAAACTTAAATATAAGCTTAGTCACATTTGAATCACTTCGTTGGTTCCTTGTTTAACGTTTTCCACTCTAACACACTTGCTGCATAGAGTACCTCTTATTTCAGTATGTGTTAGTGTTATCATCTTCGTTGGTTCAGTTAGTCACAACTTTTCCACCCATAACTAACTGGTCACGATGCCACATATACGTTCATTTCTCATCCACCTCTAAATCTTTACCATGATATTATTTCAAACAGTTCATCCCATCAGTCATTCGTTTTGAACTATATCTCTCATGTTTGGTTTTCCAGTGCTATTGGCACCACTAGTTCAACTTCTTTGTTTTTATTTTGTTATTGTTTTGATTCAAACTACATACTTATCCTACGTCATAGATTTATTTATTTATTTATTTGGACACATGAATATTGGTACAAGAGAGCGCCAATATATATGCGCCACACAGAACAATGAAAATTCGAAGAGGAATACAAAGAAAGAAAGAAAAAAGCTAAGGAGCACAAAAAAAAGAGAGAACAATAACGAAGAGATTGGTGTAAGGTAATGTGCTAGTAATCAGGGAACGCAAAGGTACAATCGGAAGAAATCTTTCAGGTAAAGGAGACACAACCACTTTTTATGAAGAAGGTAAAAGAAGGTTACAGCAGGATCGCCACTGGCTTCTATTCTGAGCCATATCTGATAACGTCTCTAGCCACTGTGTTGCACCATCTCTCAGACCCCAACCAGGGAGTCGTGAAGGACCGACACAAGCCAGTCCTTTGCAGCTTTCTTTCATACCACGACACCATGTCATGCACTGACCACCTCTCCGCCTCTTCCAACCAGTCCCAGTATCAACAAATAATGCACGATGTGGAATTCTCTGGGACGACATTCGGAGAACATGTCCAAGCCACTGAAGTCGGTGTTTCAAGATGGTGACACCAATTGAATTATCATCTCTGTGCCCGAACACACGATGCCGAACCTCTGCATTACTGACATGGTGTTGCCACTGAATGTCAGCAATCCTTCGGAGACAGCGATGATCGAACACAGAGTCGTCTAACGTCCTCAACTCGGAGAGGCCAGGTTTCACAAGCATAGAGCAAAACTGCTCTCTTCGACGCGTTGTAGATCCGACCTTTTACAGCCAGACTAACATCACGAAGGCGCCATAGATGGCCCAGATTGGCATAAGCCGCTCTGGCTTTCACTATTCGTGCATTGATCTCATCACTCACACCCCCACCAGCACTTACACAGCTACCCAGATACACGAACTTCTCGACTACGTCTATCTGCTCACCATCCAGGGTGAGTACAGGATTGGAATCCTGCCAGTCTTGTAGAAGTACTTTGCACTTCGAAGGTGCAAAGCACATACCATACCTACGGATACTGATTGCCAACTGATTAAGTGCGGATTGCATGCCTTGGGCATTATCGCACAGTAAGACAATATCGTCCGCATACTCAAGGTCGAGAAGTCTTTCTCCAGGCAACAGATCCATACCACCATTACTTACCTTCATCAGAGCTGTTTCCAGAATGTCATCGATGGCAAAGTTGAAGAGGAATGGTGAGATTGGGCAACCCTGCCTAACCCCACTACTCGAATGGAACAATGGAGAGAGGTGGTTGTATGCCCTCACTCTGCCTGAAGTGTTTGTATATAGGGCTTTTAGGATGTTAATAAACTTCTCAGGCACACCCTTCTTCAATAGACAATCCCAGAGAACAGTTCTGTCCAACGAATCGAAGGCAGCCCTGATGTCAAGAAACACTACGATTGTTGGCCTTTGATAAGTATGGCGGCGTTCTAACATTTTGCGGAGGGTGAAGATATGATCAATACATCCTCGACCAGAACGAAACCCAGCCTGCTCCTCGCGAGTCAATCTTTCTCGAGTTGTGAACAACCTACGAAGTATGACGGAAGCCAATAGCTTGGACGCAATCGGAAGTAGACTTATCCCCGGATAGTTGTTGCAGGAACGACGTGAACCCTTTTTAAAGATAGGGACAACTATCGACTCATTCCATGACGTTGGTACACTCTCTAGTTCCCAAACCTTGGTAAACAACGTCGTCAATTCCTTAGTCAAAAAGTCACCACCATCTTTAAAAAGAGTCGGAGGTAAGTCATCTGGGCCAGGTGAGTTGTAACGCTTCAAGAGTTGGAGCTCCTTGCGGACTTCCTCCTCGTTTGGTGGATCAGTCGTCACCGGTCATGGAGGGCAGGACAGTCTGACCGATGTTGCCGGAGCAGCAGGCCAGTTGAACTGCCCTTCGAAAAATTCTGACCATCGTCCAAGACGTCGATGGATGTTAGTGATTGGCATCCCATCATCCTCGCAGATTGTTTCACTCACATCAGACTTCTTGCTTCCAGTGGCTCGGATGAGCTGGAAGAGCTTCCGGTAGTTACCAGATGCAGCTGCTGCTTCCAGCTCATTAGCACGCTTCGACCACCAGGCTTCTCGGTCCTTACGCAAGCTTCGCCCAATTTCCTTACGTAACATCCTTCGTTTATGGTCAAACTCACGGTCACCCGGAGTAGACCGACGGGCTTCAATGAGTTGTAAGGAACCAGAAGAAACCCAGTGCTTAAAAGCGGGACGTTTCGCAAACCCACAACTGACTGTTCCCGTCATTTTCATGGCGTCATGCAATTGCAACCAATGCTCATCTATAGTTTTCGGTGGAGTGGTAGCTAGTCTAGAGGCTAGCTCGGTTCGATACTTATTTGCAACAGAAGTTGCAACCAGCTTGCTAACATCAACCCGTTGGTGGCGGTCACTTCGTTGTCCACTGAAAAGTAAGGTAAGATTGGCGCAGACCAGGGCATGGTCAGAGTCCAGATAGGTACTCCAGAAGGAGCGGCAGTCTTGTACACAACCACGCCAGCGGTAGCTGATCGCGATGTGATCAATCTGAGTCCAGGATTGAGATACAGAGGGAGGACGCCAGGTGGCACATCGGCGATGACTGTGCCGAAAGTTAGTGCTAGCCAGAAACAGGTTGTGGTCTGTGCATAGTTGCAGTAGACGGTCCCCGTTATCTGACCTGAGACCAACGAGTCCCCATCGGCCACCTAAACGACTCTCTTCTGTGCCTAGACGCCCGACCTGAGCATTCAAGTCTCCGGCTAGTACTACAATATCTGTCGAACGCACTTTCTGGAGAAGAACAGATAATTGGTGGTAAAACTCATCCTTGATTGCATCCGGGCTGAAATCTGTCGGGGCATAGGCGGAGATAACGAAAAGACATCGTTTCTCACGCCGATTTCTTCTCACTTTGATGGAACTTTCTAATCTAACAGCACATAACCGACTGTTAATGGGGATCCAATCGACTAGTGCTGCCTCAGCTCTAGCGCTTAGTGCGACACCAACGCCAGCAAGACCAGACGAAGATGCCACAGGGTCCCCGGATAACCGCACGTAAAACAAGCCTTTTGAAGTGACAGATGGAGAGCAAATTTGTAGTACTTCACTAGAGTCTTGAATACGGGTCTCGGATAGACAGCAGACATCGATATTAAGACTTTCCAAAGACATAGCCAGCCCTATCTGTTGTCCGACCTGCATAAGTGTGCGAACGTTGAAGACAGCCAGTTTGAATGGCGCACGTGGTTTCAGAAAAGCTGCTTCAGTACTCCTATTCGATGGTAACATACAATTTTCGACCGGACAGTGACTCGAGAACGTTTAGATACAGTCGGATTTCCACCAAAGACGAGCCTCTGTATAAGTATAAAAGAGGGTGAATAATGTGGATAATAATAATAATAACGACAATAATAGTAATAATAATAGTATTAATAATGACAATAATAGTAATGATAATTATTTGAATCGATTGATTGTTTTTGTTTTTCGGAGCGATAAAAGTAGTTGCCATAGACATAGAGTTCATCGTTTGTGTGTGGGCTGTGATACTGCCCGGGTGCCCAAACCGAAGCAGGTGGTTATCTTAGGGGGCCACTCCCCGAGCCTTTGACCTAAAGGTCTAACCCACAAGGCAGTGGAGCATCGTAAGGAGATGCAATCCCATGGTAGCCGGTGACCAAAGATTGGTTCATACGCCATTTGTTCCCGCAGGATACTGGAGCCCATGTGCACCATTGGTTTGTGATCCGGTTAAAGCGCCGGACATTCGCTTTTCGTCCTCTCATTTTCGTAAACAACACCCCCGCCACGAGAAGGCAATGAGTAGGACTTCCCTGGCAGAGGCTGTATACGCGCAGCCGTGTGAGAGTATTTCGAGAGGGAGAGCGGACTTACCCCACTCTCGGCCGTACCAGGGCATTCGGGGGCACGTCATAGATTGTTTATATCGTCTACACAAATCACCTTGTTTATTCTTACTTGTCCAATATTTATAAAAATTCTGCTTTTAATTAAAGATCTGTTATATGCTTTTCTTCGCTTTTTTTATCGTCCAATAAAATTGAATTTTAAGGTTAATTAACTGTTTAAACATAAAATCATATGTTTACATAATAAAGAAATTGTGGTTTGGGTTATTAACTTCATTTCGTTATTTTTTATCAATCCATTCACAGTAATCATACCTTGACCACGCAAATGTAGTTCTGATTCAACGATTAATTACATTAATATCAATGCCGTTGTCACTGTATTCATCGGAAGCTTATTATTTGAATGGTTTTGTCATTATTCTTGTAGCTTTTGCTTATTATTACATTTGATGTTGAACAGCAGTTAAATTTTTCTTATTTGTAAGTTGTCTGTTAGAAGTAGCCATATCCTGCTCATTTTTGTTCCTATTAAGATCCGAATTAACACCCTCTCCATTTCTCTTTCTTTTCACTGTTTGATACAATGGATTACATTTTGCTGAAATAAAAATTAGGTGTACATGAAGCTAGTGCGCTGGATTATTAAGATAGGAGTCCGTCTAAACTAGTTCACCGTGTCATCCTCTTCGGCGAAAAACTCTTCTTGACTGTGCTTGACAAATTTCGCTGCATTTTAATCTGGAACTTTTTGAATATTAATCGAAGAGTAGGAAATTTATTCGGTGATAATGTACTACTTTGCATCTATATAAGTAGTTACAAATGGTTTTGTTTAAAATCCAGCCTATCAAAGCACTGATTATTGAGATGAATGGCTTCGTCATAAGAGATAGTTATTTCTTGAATTAAATAAGGCATCTAAGGTAAATGGAATACCGGACTTCATACTTACTGTTTGTGGCTACTGAATATTTAAATTTTTATGGGATTCCTGTTTTTTTTACAGTCTTGATTTATACAATAAAACCACTGTACACACGGACGAAAGGACTGCAGGTATGGTAACATGCTTTTTTCTTGATACAGATTTGGGTTAACTAAAAGTAGTCGGCTGTAACATCACTTTCCAAAATTCTGACTCTATGATTTTTTTTATACAGTTATACTTGGATTTATCGTCCCTAATGTTTACTGTGCATTCTATCCGGCTAGTAAATAACTGATGTATGGAGAATAAAGGTATAAAACTAGATCCTAGATCTTTTGGTCCCTCAATCTCCAATATCCTTTAGTCACGTCCAAGTTTTGGAATGATTACACTAGGTCCACTTATGTTTCAACCACAGTTTGTCGTGTTTATTTTACTTTGGCTTAACGTAGCAAGTTACTAACGAGACGTAGATTTGAGTGAGTTTACTTATGACTGTCATCCAACAGTCTATGATTTTTGTCGGACCTATTTCTAGTACATCTGTCTGCTCAAAATATCTACAATAATAATCTGCTTCTTTAAATCTCAACAGAAGTAACATGGTGATTAAAAGGAATAAGCACACTTCATTGTAAATTTGTACAAAATAAATTATTAATTATGACAAGTTATTTTCCAAGAGGGTGGTCTGTATTATTTTCATAAAGTTCTTAATATGACTGATTTTTTCCGGATTCTGGAATTTACTAGTTCAACATGATAAGTTGCATTTTGCATAGAGGTCAAAAGCCCTTTTACAGAAAACTGTTGGTCTAGACAGGTTGCTCTTAAAATGGCATTTAGGAAAGAAAAATTTTTCTGTAAAAACCCGTAGCTAAATCCTGTGCTGATTGACCACATCAGGGTTGCAGTATCATGTTTCCATGTGTTTAAGTAACATTAATCATAATTGATATATTCGTACAGGTTGGATTTCATGTATATTAAGTTATTCAATCGATGCAACTAGATAAAACTCTTGTAAATCCTCCAATATATCCTCAATTGGCGAATTGATCTAACTTTTCACTTTCTTATATTCTTCATGTCTGCCCCTAGCTAATCACGTGTCTTGTATAGAATCTGACATAAATACAAACTATTTCATTATCGAATCATATGATTGGTTAATTCACCTATTAAGGTTGCTGTAACCATGTCCATCCTGTCCGTATCACTATCACCACCACACAATCGATCACAAATATTTCCACAATTGAAAAAAAAGTTCATTTTTATCGCCTTGTCGATTATTTTCATGATATGGATTACTCGATTGTCTGATGGGATGAGTGTTCCTTAAATCGTTGCTAATTTTAAAATTATCATTTGGATAAATTAACACTCATGTAATGCAAGAATATTCGTCGTGAATATTTCTTCCATCTTTCTGTTTAAAAAATGGGAACACCTGTTGAGTTTTTAACACCACTGGAAATAGAAGCTGGTAAATTGGTTTCATTTTTAGTCCCGTTGTATTGTCGTTTGATTTATTCGTCTCATTTTTCTTCATGTTTATGTGATGCTATGATAAAGTGAGTGGCAATTCGAAGGTCATAAAACTAAGATGTTATCTAATAATTGAGTTGTGGTAGGAGATTTCTATTTCTAGGAATCCCTACCAAGCAAGTCAGAAACTCGCGATCTCAGAAGTTTTTATTTCTATTTTGTTGTATGATTTTCAGTATCCTATTCTCATTTCATCCGTCTTAAAATGTCTTATAGTAGTTTTAATAGTAAAACTAAATCATTGGGACAAATTTAAGGGACTACGAAAATGATGTTGAGGATTTTTTCTCCCGTTTGTATCTAACCAAGAAGTAAGCGATGTAAACGACTAGTTTCTGACAAGCAAATTATAGAAAACAAGTAGTTGAATTGTATACCATGTTTTTATGTGATATGAGTTTCTCTATGTTATTTAGAATTTCTTGAGATTTGATATCAAAGGAGTTGCGATATATTAATTCATCCACAAAGCTGAAAAACATTTTTCATTTTAAACCTTTATGCGCTGTAAGATGGTTTCTCAGGTGCACCCACTGTAAAATGTGATCGATAGACGAACTCACCAATAATAAAGGGAAACGCTCACCACCACATTAACTCCTTTTGACCTTGTACTACTGTATCTCTTTATTAACCAATCACAGTTTGATGTTCATTGTAAAACAATATTTGCTTGTTGACTCATTTTTCCTATTCTTTGGCTACTGTTCGGTATGTTGTTTGTCTGTTTTTCCCTGTATTAATAGACCGTACAGTTTGTTTGTACACTAACGATGTTAATTTATATTTTAGAAACAGATAAAGTTTATCTAGCCAAATAGCTTGCTTGTTCTGACTTTGGCCAAACCAAGACTCTGTATTCGACGGTCTAGAGAATAGCTCAGAATTAAACCTGTAGGAAATTGCCCCCTACACCCACATTGTCTCGACGTTTGCGTACTCGCCTTTGAGAGGGTTTACAAATGCCACTTGTGAACAATCACTTATTCAAATATCCTGAGGCACTTATATACCTTCTAGTTGTTTTTGTAAATTTTTATCCCTGGCTCAACTGTTTATCAAATATAAATCAACATAGAAGTCATTCAATCTGGTACTCTTCCAGCATTCTTCACGCCGGTGTTCAAAATGCCGAAAATTTCGTAATTAGAATATCAACACTTACCCCTTCCCCTTTTAAACTTCTACTTCTGGATGTGCTATCTTTTAACTCAAAGAAAAACAATTAACATCCGAAGATACAAATATCGCCTACCATTTTTACCTCTATTATACTTTCTCCTCATGATTGTTTTATCAATCTTCACGATTCTACCTTTACCACTAACAGATATTGTTGTCTTCATCACGAATTTCTAGAACATGACCTAATAGTAGTGAAATCATTGTACAAATGTAACTTCACCCGGACCATCAGGGGTCTGTTTTGGTTACTTGTGCTTGGATGATCCAGCACATCCCTAAAAATCTATACTTTTCAGAATCACTTTTAAATGAGAAAAAAGTCAGTTCTTATAGACTTATTGTCCTAACATAGTCGTTGCCATAGTGTAAGTCATTGTGTTTATGTATCTTTGTTTAGTCTTAGAAATATTTTCATTGTAAATTAGTCACTATTATAAGTATTCTTATTAGCTTAATGTCATTTTGTTCGTCTTGATGTGACTTTGTTAATATATATATATATATATATATATATATATATATATATATATATATATATATATATATATATATATATATATATATATATATATATATATATATATAGTCCGATTTTAATGAGTCCAAATCGACTCTTAAGTGTCAATAGTATTAGTAGAAAGTTTCTGTCTAATAATTCAGCATGGATTCCGAATATGTATAATGTAGTACTCATTATCATTTCATCAGCTTTATGATTAATGAGTCTGTTTAACGGTCAACCCAGTTTTTTGAGCATATATCATATTTTGCCTATGAGTTATCTATGTTTTCGGTCACACGTCTTTTCTTAAGTAATTAAGCACGTTCTACATCATCATTGTCTTTGTCCGTTTTTCTCTTTTTGAATATTCACTACATAGATACTAAACCAGATAAATTACGACTAAGTTTACTTTTAGGCAACGATTTTTAAAGCAATACAGTCGTCGATTTTAATTTCCCACACCTTACTGGAATTGCAAGTTTCTTATCAATAGATCATCGCGTAGATGTGTGGACCTAATAAATATGTAAAGCCAGGTTTCTTGAGTTAAAAAACTTATGGACGAACCAATAAGATTTAAGGTGAATGCCTTTAGATTTTAGCGCGAAATCCATTGATTCATCCAATCAAATAGCATTTTGTCTTAGTAGCTGATGTCAGTTCGTGATGAAAACTCTAAGTCGTTACACTAATTCTTCACACTAATTCATAACCTTCTCTTGACCCTAGCTAGCGGTTTAATTTCCTCAAGGTCATTCTAGTATCACTCTAAGGTCGTCCATAGATGATGGTCTTACCGCATGAGTCTGTGTTTACTTCTAAATAGTTCCCGTTAAACATAAGTCTAATAGTGCGTTATTTATCAGCAAGCTTTTTTCGCTATTTATCTGGTTATAACTTGTTTTAACTTATTTTTCAATATAAAGTTTTCACTTAATCAAAATCCCTTTGTTTAGTTGTTCATTTGAGAATATTAAATAATGCACTCAACTAGTTAATGTTTATTTAAATGGAGCTATAGCTTACTAGTTGGGGCGATCGGCTGTCAGCCACTTATTCCTTGGTTTGAACTGTGCCACACTTATGTTCGGGGAACTGGGTGGTATCATTAGTCTTCATACTTTTTGCGTGACTTATACCCGTTTACCTAGTAAGTAAGTTAATCTTCTCTCTATTTTCTATACCGGACTGACTACTCCTTGGGATCTGATTGGGTTAATGCTGATTTCTTGAAGTATAGTAATCGGTAGCGCGTTCAAAATTTTGGGATAGTAAAAACTAAATTTATTAGGATTTCCGATATTCAGTGTTTCTCTCCACATGTAAAATGTAAATTCAAAACTGGTGCAAGTGGAAGCACATAGTTTAACAACAGGAAGAATTGTTGAGTTACATTGACCATTTTATTAACTTAAAGGTTTTTCCACTCTCAAGGATTGATGACTTGGGAAATGTTTGCTGAAATAACAAAATACTTGTTAATTTTCCGCTGATATGGACCATCTGTATCGGTTACCTATAAAGTATCATGAGAAAGTAATTAGTAAATCGAAGGTAACTCATACGTAAATTACCTAGAATTCAGTATGAAAATGTTTCTTATAAATACATTTAAACTTTAGAACATTCTTGTCCTGGTATAATTTTAGTTAAATAAAATTTTTCTAGAAACTTTGGCGTATTAACATGAGTTACCAAAAGTTTGTTATTTTTCTTATAAGATACAAAAGTTGTTCATTCTTTGATAACATTCAGTAAACCTTGGCAAAATTCATCCATCCCATTTTTTAAAACATCATTTAGTGTAGAACCATTTTTAAATGTTATGAATTGTTTCAGTGTCAATTTGTATTTAAACATGGTCTTTTTTCCTGTTCCATTCAATTTCATATTTATTTTTCCTGAATAATTGGTTTATTATTATTATTATTATTCCAGGACACCATTTGCCATCTGTATTTTGATCACCTTTCACAATAGGTTCGTCCATTTTATGCTAATTTTATCATAAGCTGGTCACACCCTTATACACTCATCATTATTGGTAATCTTTGTCTGATGTGAGTTAATTTAAGAATTAGTTTTCATTTGTTTACCAACTTTGTTTATTCACTGACTTTTCTTTGTCTAATAATGAGTATTTTTTAGAAATAAACTCAGATTGTTAACTGTTGATAAGGAAAATAGTTAGATACTGTTTTGTAATGCGTAGATTGACTAACTGCGTAAGTATAGAGTTCATAAGTTGGAATATTACCAGGATATATTTGTGTATCTCTGAATTGTCACCATAAATAATAAATGTTCATTATTTGTTTATACTGAGATATTTATCTTCCAGAACTATTAATAACCCATAAATTTATTGAGCTATGTGAAGTATGTGATGAACCCAATTACACTATTTTTCTCAGCTTAGTGTAGTAGAAAATATGAACTATTGAATTTCAGTCTATTAATTGGGAAACGGTTTCTTAACAGCGATACTCAAAACACCTCAGGCTTTTTGCTGTAGAGGTTAAATCTCTCGAACTCGTAAGAAGCCTGAAACTAAGACAAAACGCCTAGTAAATGCATCCTACTTTTTATTTACTCCAGTTTTTCCAGTTTATGTTGTACTCAAATTAACAGGACCCACTGAGTTACAGGTTTATAAATCCAACCAGTTTTAAGTTATAGGACAAATGTAGGGAGCTGAAAATTAATAATGTAAGCTTATTTTTCGTGGTTGTTATAATGCTTAGTCAGAAGCAGTTATTGACGTTATGATTGATCCAACTAAGTTATAGGTTATTTTAAAGTTACTATTAAAATTTTGTCTTATGTTAGTTTTTCACAATACTAATATGAGTTCTTACCTATAATCATATAAGTATGAAAGCTCAATCAATCATTCCAAAGTATTATTGAACTAGTGTCGTAATAGCGTGTAAAAATCGGATGTCATTAGGCTTTTTGGAAACAAGTGTTCTACTATATGATAGTGACATCTAAACGGAAGTGTTGCAGAATAAGTCAAAGCCTCTGTATTTAAATAGGTTTCACAATAAATGACATTTTAATAATCAATTATTGAAAGCGGCCCATTCTAAGTTAAGAGTTTTTTGTTTCTACATATCCTATAAATCGATTGCATTGTCCAATAAGACAGCTAGGAATGTAGGAAAAAAAACTACAACCGAATCACAGTTGAATTTTTTTAAACATTTCTTTTATTCACCTATTGGTAGTAGTGGTAATATGCATTGTACAACTTATAAAGAGTATGAATCTGTTATTTTTTGCATCTAAGTAGAGAGTGAATCGATTATTCTAACTGAAATATATTATTTATAGGCGTGTGTATAGCCATGTGTATTGTCTGCTTGTGTATCTAATTAACAATGTATAATTATTGGTACTTCTTTTTTGTTCTACAGAGATTTATTTTCTGATTGTACCTCTTGGTTGAGAAATTTCATAATTATGCACTTATTATCGTATTAGTTTCTTTTAATAAGACATATTGTTGTTTTTCTTCATTTCATCTTAGATAATAACATAAAATGTCATTATTGTTATTTAAGTAATATTACAGCTTTTCATTATCCATGTATGCATACTTGTAGATGACTTGTCACTGATAACAAATGTTGCTATAAGCATCGATTCTTATTGTAAAAAATGTCTATTAATTAGGCGTTGGTTTGTTTTAATGCTTTACATATTGTTGTTGTTATTATTGTAAGTCTCGATTGGCACTTGTCTCTTATGGCACCAAAAACATAGATTTCTCCATCAATTGTAAGTGATTACATTAGATAATACCCCTAATGTATTATATAATGTATTTTTCAATTTATTTTGAAATAATTTGGAGACGATTTTGTCTTCAGTGTTTCTGATTGTGAGTTAATTAACTGATCATTATCACCTAAAGACAGCATCATACCTTTTAGTGTTTATACCATAATCCAACTACTTCGGTTATTTGATAGAATTATCGATTGCTAAACATGCATAACACTACAATTGTTTACTCTTTCCATCTGGAGTTTTTCTCTGGTATTATTTGTAATTGACTTAATAAATATTGATTGCTTATTGCAGGAATGAAGGCTTTTTCAATTAAAGAAAATGGATTTTTTTTTATAGAATTACCAACATGTTTCCACTACAAGAATGGTTATTTATCAGCTTCTGTTCTAAGACGTTGAATTGAGATAGATTGGGGTGGAAACTAATCGTCATTTGATGGTGAATTAGTTGGTAGGGTTGCCTGTTTATTGTCCTATTAATGTAGATATCTGAAGTCTCTACATTTGATACAAACAGTAATGTATTCTTACTTGGGCTTCAACGACTTATCATCACTTGCTCTCCATTTCCTTCAATCTTTTGTCACGGTTCCCATTTTGCATTGACGTGTACGAGTAACATGTTTTTAAAACGGGAACAATTTTTTAAATGTATGAAATATCCCACCTCCTCAGTGTACACTGGTAATGTCTTTTATGTGTAAAAGTGTGAACCAATCTATCAGTTACTTCAATCAACCAAATACGGTGATTGCGCTCTTAGTTTACTGTCAACATGTTATACGATCAAAGGTATATGCCACCACATCACGTATTACTATGTCGATTTTTGTTGAGCTGTTTTGATCTATCTTTTAGGTTTAGTTCAGAAAGTCCTTAATCCTGTTTTGGAGATTGTTTTTTTGCACTTATCACGTTTATGTACCTTTCTAAGCTAAACAGTCAGTTCGTGCCTATCTAGTTTCTTTTCAACACAGGAACTTCAGAATTTTAATTCAAACAATGGCAGAGGATTGCCAACCATAATATATGCAAGCGTTCTCGCTATCGTCTTTTCCTCAAGTAAATCATGATTACAAACCAATTCTTGCTCATCTTGTCTTTCCTTAAAACTCTACATTGGTTCATTAGTGAATGGGGCATTGTAAGGATGAATTGTGACTGGCCTTAATTAAAACGTGATTTTTTGAGAAAGAAAACTCATATGCCGATAGAATTAGGATCATTTCTAAATATAGAGTTTTAAATCCTTTAAACACATTAATCCATCTATAAGAGGCGTTGATAAATTATCTTCACATGATTTTCTATCCTGCTTGCTCGGGATAGTAAAGTTACATTTTTTCATCAAAAAATAAGATGATAATATAGATTATTTTGTGAATTGATTGATCGACTTCAATTCCAATAATTAGAATGTTTTTTTGTGTGGTTTGGCAATGTTTAATACATTTTGGAATGTAAATGTATATATGACCTTAGTTATTCTGAGTTTCAATAATTATGTAGTAACGATTTGTCATCTAATATAATTTTTTTGATTATACTTAATTTTATCTTGGAAAGGGTACCCTGTAGAGTAGTAAGATAGATTTATTGCATCAATTTAACTTGTTCGGTAATAAGTATACTACCTTTAATAAATCCTAAATTAATTCGATTGTTCAATAGTAAATGGTGTCTATCGCAACTTTTTCATAGCGTACACTTTTGTTTGTGTATCAAATGTAGCTAAGAGTGTATCTAATACTAAGATAAGAAATTTTTTAACGTTATTTTCTCTATTTGGTTATATTTAAAAGAAACTTTTATGCCAGATTCATTGTACTAACAAGAGTTCACTAAATTGAATCGGATAAGCTAAAACTCAAACGTGATTACGCTACTACTACTCACTCATGATTTCAATGGTGTTTTATAACGTCTAATCATTTAATACGGATGGTCTACTTACTAAACTATTGATTTCTATCCATAAATGTTTTGTTTGGAGAGTAACCAATCTATTTGCCATAATATTCGTCCTAATCACTATGATACACTATCGTCTTTTTAACTATACAGTGAACATTTATTACTATTACATATATTTATGTGTCAAAGACTAATATATAAACGAAGAATATTCTTTTTAATAAGTTCTCTTCAGGTTCTACAATCATATATCCAAATTAATAATCCGAAAAGTGGCCAGGTTTAGGGCACAGTATATTGTTTAATTGAGGTATTTGAATTTAGGATTGTTGAACAAAATAAATTTGTTCATGTTGAGACGACTCATATGTAATGTCAACTTGAGTCAGCTAGCAGGGTGAGAGAAAGAATAGTGCAATTGCAAATCGTGCACCTATTCAGATGATTCTTTACTTTCGTTTTACTGCTCTATATCTAACCGTTTAGGTTTCTGCGTAAATATTTCTGTATAAAATGTCAATCTCTGCATTTTTCTTTCAGTTCTTTGTGGTCTAAGAGTTAGTCAGATGGCTCAAACTTATGAAGATTTGGATGCTATTACCCAACTTTTAGAAGAAGTAAGTATTTCTTTTTATTAGCAGTTATGGGAAACCAAACTTGAAGTAAAGATTTATAATATCGAATAATTTATATGGTCTGTTTTCACGTTAAACTTCCATTCCGGTTATAAACAGTTTAAAAAGTTTTAATATGTGCATATCTTTTAAAACTGAAGATGTGAATTCTCAGTAGGTTTTTTTCATTTATTACATTACAAATAAGCGCAAAAATCAATCAGGATTTAGACACGATGCGAATATTCAGACTTTTTAATAACTCCCAGTTTATTTCCTATAGGTGTGTGGCTAAACTGTTTCATAGTTATGAATCTTCATCGACTGAGATGATTGGGCCACGTGTTACGTATGCCTGAATACTGATTACCACGACGTGCAATGCTATCTGGTATTGGAGATGGTTGGAAGAAAGTTAGGGGCGGCCAAACCAAAACGTGGCATCAGTGCTTGAAGTCACTAACTTCTGGTCTGAGCCATGTTGGTAGATGCAGACTACTTGGTTGGGGTCCGCGTGACTATCGTAACCAATGGTTGGAGACTCTTGGTGACATGGCTCAGAATCGATCACAATGGCGTCGGTGTATACACTCTCTGTCTTCCCTTAAACTAAGAGATTAAAATCCTTACATATCTTTCTTTCTACGAACCAATTTTTTCTTCTTGTACTATACCTCTATATGCAATCTTTCTCTTATATATTACCACCTTTGACATAACCACTGCTATGAATCCGGTGTTCATCTTGTTGTGCTGATGCGGTATGGCAACCTGGACCGATGCACATATGTGCCTGGTCCTACGTTGTAGCTGACTGACTGATAGTTAATTGGGAAGCTTCACTAATTATCAATGGAATCTTTCTTAATTTATTTCTTACTCTGTACATGTATTTAGTATAACAAAATTACTTTGATAGTATACAAAAATTCCTATCAATGAATATATATATATATATATATATATATATATATATATATATATATTTAATGCTAATAATGGAATTTTAATGAACATCAAATATCGATGGAAAATGTGTTCTGACATTCGTCATTATTCTGATAATTTCAACAAACCTAGTGTCAATCAATGATTCTTGTTTTTTAGAATCGTTTATTCTCCTATTACAGTTTCAAAATATTTGTTATTCTGCACTATAATCTAGAAACAAACAGATCTTGAATTGGCAGCGAAAATCGGTAAAAATCTGTTGGCGAAAAATCATGACCTTCAGTCGAGACTATTAGAGACTGAAAAGAATCTTAATGCACGTGATGAAGTTGTAAGTCGTATTTATTTGTTTTATTTGTGGAATTTTATTTTACGTATTATGTAATCAGGACAAGTAAGGAAAAAACAACTCGTACCTTTTGTTTTCAATGAGTTATATTTTTTAGCTTTCTTCAAACCATTTTCAGTTATTTAAGAAGTGATTTCATTGTTTTTCACGGTCATATCTTTTTCTATATTGATGTTGCTTTTCTTCATTTATACCGTCTACCCTCTTACCAGAATATTTTATCATAGATCTAGTATCGTCTAGAATCAGTTACCAGTACTACTGCTGGATTTTAATCTGATCTTGATTCTTTGTGTATTTCTTAATTTATTATTCATAGATTCTTATTCATTGTTGCTTAATCATTAGCTTTTTTTGTTGTGTTACCGTCCGGTGAACAATTTCCAAATATAGTAAAGTTAATAATTTATTTATAGTGTAATAATTAAATTTAAGTGATATCAAAACAATGTATCATAGATACATGCCTATTTGTTTGCTTGAATTAATAATGTACTTTGTATGGTGATGATTGTCTTTAATCTAGACCAAGTTCTTTTGTTGTTGTAAGTAGAATAAAATAATAAATTATTGTCACGATCTCTGGGTTTTTTTCTGCTACATTAAGTAACCTAAAGTGGAAACAAAAGTGATGGGATCACATCAGAACAGTAATATTAGCGTATGCAATTTTTCTTCTCATGTCAACTAGAACTAGTAAAATGAATTAATCCCTTTGATAAATTTCGAAAATGTAATAAGAAGACGAAGATTATCAGAACTACGTGATATATTCGCGCAATACATTTCGAACAATCTGATCACACATATACTTGATAAGAACATTTAGATATAAAAATAAAAGATCAACTAGATTGGAAATGGGGTAAGAGGATCAGATTGTTCGAAATGTATTGCGCTAATATATCACATAGTTCTGATAATCTTCGTCTTCTTATTACATTATCGAAAATGAATTAAGTCAAAAATGAGTTATTTGGTGCTTTCAATAGTTGAAATCATGAGTCAATTGAAGTTAGACCACCATGGAAAACCTGGAAGCACTGAACGGCCGTTTCGTCCTAGTATGGTACTCCTCAGCAGTGCTCATCCACGATACCGTTCCTCGTGAGATTCGAACCCCAGGACCTATCAGTCTCGCGCACGAGCGCTTAACCTCTAGATCACTGAGACAGCATCTAACGATGTCAATGTCTAACTTCAACCAATCCACGAGATCGCGCCACCGTACACCATTGTCTTCAGTGAGCTGATATCTCACAACAGACTTGGTTGAACTCCACTGATCACGGCTTCTTGCTGGAACTCCAGGAAATGCCTCTTGAAGTCAGTCACTAGTGAGCAGATGATTATTATCAGAAGGGGTTTTGTGGAGATCTTAGCAATTTCAACAGTTGAAATCATGAGTCGGTTGAAACTAGACCATCATGGTAAACCCGAGGAGTCCCATACTAGGACAAAACGGCCGTCCAGTGCTTCCAGATTTTCCATGGTGGTCTAGCTTCAATTGACTCATGATTTCATTTATTAAAATTACTAAAATCTCCACAAAACCCCTTCTGATATTTGGTGCTTCACAAACGTATATATATATATATATATATATATATATATATATATATATATATATATATAAACTTTTCTAATTAAAGATGTTCTGGTTATATTTTTTTCTATGCTGATTTAAGTTACAAGATAGCAAATCTTTTGATATATAAGTAAAAGTTGTGCAGTCTGAAATTCACCAGTCTTGGTTATAAGACTTCAGTGTCATACAGTTAAAATGTGACTGAGCTTTTAAGGAGAACGTTACTATGACTTAATTTCGAACGATCTAGCTGCACAAGTTCAGTTTTTCATAGTTCATTGTAAGTGAGCACCAAGTCGGTAATTCAGTAAATTTCCATTCCCTTCTATTATTAGCATACTAACAATGTAAAGTGTATAAACTGTGCTATGTGTATACGGCTTATCGATTTTGATTAACTTTATTTCTTGTATATTTTTTCAGATTAGTCAGCTAAACCATAATCTCTCTGTGAAAGATAATTTACTACGTATATTCCTAAGAGATTCCGATCAAATTACTGACATTAATGATGATGAAGTTAGTGTATTATCCAGTGGACGTGCATCACCTGTTCGCAGTCAGCAGGGATTATCGTAAGTTTGTACTCGTGAATAGTTTTTTCTTTACTTTATTGTTATATCGCTCAGTTACTTACTTTGTAAGAATTACTACTCAGTAGTTTGATCATTTGTCAACAGAATTTCTTATGCTCACTATACAATAACTTCAATTTCAGCACATAGGGTTACCAAGTTACGTCAGTTGGTAAAAATGATACGAATACTATTTATTAATTGTCTTCTACATTGTAAATATATGACTGAGATAATGACGTGTTTTCGAAGTATTTCATCCTCTGTTGCTTACTTACTGAACTAAACTGACTACCCACTATTGGCTTAAAGCTTACTTAAGTAACAACTTTTTGTGCATGCTGATAAGCACTGGATTTGGTTTCTTCCGTGAATGCCAGTACTGGGATCCATTTGGATCTAGATGCGAAGTCCTAATTAAAATGAAATATGTTTACTATATTTATGGTGGTATGAGCTATTGATAATGAATTAGCTATTGCTTATTAAGAATCAATCAAACTTTCGCATGTGTAAATTTCGCTTTGTGTATATATCATTATCTACTTCAGTGCTACAGCTATGTGCGACTTATTTTCATTCATTTGGTTTCTCATAGACACAGACGATGTCACAAATATATATTGTTTCATGTAAACACATTCATAGTCCAAATTAAATTACCTCTGTCTGTTCGTGAGATAGTTAGACAAAGGCAGATGTCAATGCTCAGTTTTATACAGCCGTACACCCTACCGATATTCTGCACAATGCATCACACAAAGTACGCACCAAGTCGACACGTTTTGCATCAGTGCACTGAGAGGAAATAAGCAAGATACAAGGTAGGATAGTGAATATGGTGGACCAACCAAAGTCGCCAAGTAGAAAGACTGCGTTGCGTTAATCGAAAGTGTAATCGACAGATTCATGTTATTGGCCGTGAAATGGTTTCATTTTCTATGCAGACGCGCATATTTGTATAAATGAGTGCTTCCTTCACTTAGTCTTCTCATTCAGTAGCCGGTTTGGCGCTTGTATATCAAAAGTTTGTGCATCAGTATCAGACTCGGACACTGCGCGTCATATATATATATATATATATATATATATATATATATATATATATATTAAAATTGAAGATTTATTTAGGGATAAACAAAAGCTGATTCACATCATTCAACGTTTTCAATCATAGGTCGCGTTTATTGCACTTTCTCTAACCAAGATTTTTACGTCTTACAATGTAACTACTAAAGCCAACGGTTAATGACCTGTTTACCATTAGACTTTCTTCAACCTACTCTTCATGCTAGTTTCGATTGTATTTCACATTGATTTGGTCATGGTGTTTACGTCATATATACTTCAAGTAATCCAGTCGATGAAATCCAAAGCCTCATTTTAACTTATTCAGTATTACACATTTGGTCGTTCATTTATACGCACAAAGCCACCTGTAATCAAATGATAACAGTTTACGCCTATCATCTGTCTGTCTGAATGTCTAATTTTCCATGTTCTCATTACTTAAAACCTATTAGAGCAAATATAATAAGCTTAATTTCCAGTAGTTATACACTTATTTTCTAACATTGCCAACCCTATTCATAGACAATTTGTTTTCTACTCAATCTGATTTCCTTCAAGAAAGCACTTGAAGAGAAAAAGATCAATTGATTTTTCAAAATTGTTTCACTACTGGCATTTAACATTTCAACATAAAAAATAATGCATTTAATCCTGTCGTTCACATCCATTAATGAGTCACTTAGCTGGTTGCTTGACCTTATGGTTGATTAATAATGATTTCGGGGCAGACCAATTAACTATTGATTGTCTAACTTTTCTAAGCGTTTCTATCCCCGTTGACTCATTCCCAACCATTTATAGCTGTGCCTTAACATTTCCCTTTTGTAATTACCCTGGGGTTAAACTTAGTCTTTTTCTTTTCATTATGTCCCGGCTACAGAACTGTTATTCCAAATGATGGACAGTGAGTACTTAGCGAAAGTTATATTTTGAATGATAATAGGATAGTTTGGGAAAAACACGCATTAGAGTCGTATTTTGTGTTTGATATCAGTTTTCATTTAGGAGTATATAAATTAGTTAATATATTTTATCTATTTTTTTCCTAGTGATACTTTTTTAGTAGTATAAAGGCTGTTATTTTGTACTTTTGCATATTCTCAGCCCTTGTTTAATGGTCTCCTTTGTAAATGCTACGTATTATTTCTACTATTCCAGCATTGTTTTTTTTATAAACATGTGTATGTATACATAAGTTAAGGTGTAAATAGAACTCATGTGATCGTTAGTTTATTCAATTGATTCTATTACATTTTACTAAATAATGTAATCTCACCTTCAGACAGTTATTTCTTTCTGCATAACACGTTTTTATTTTTATTTTCGATGATATAAAGGAAAACCATTCGGATTGAAAGCTAACTGTTGTCGAATTTATTGTTCCTTTACCCGATAAATTGAGGTGTACAGAACTCAGTTACTTACTGATGCTAACCCGTAACTGTAGGCAAATTACGGTAAATTATGCCTGTTTCGGTGGGTGACTTGCCTAACCAGTGGGTTGGAAGGACCTCCTTCTCCATCCCGCCATTTTAGCCCCCAAATGCCCTGGTACAGCCGAGAGTGTAGAGAGTCAGCTCTCTCTCTCGAAATGCTCTCACATGGCCACGTGCATACAACCACTGCCAGGGAAGTTCTATTCACTACCTTCTCGCGGCGGGTTGTTGTTTACAAAATCGAGAAGACGAAAAGCGAAAGTCCGTCGCCTTAATCGGGTTGGTGGACACGAAAGGGTCCACCTAAGGAAGTTGGAAAACCCTGATTTCAAACTGACGGCGCACATGGGCTCGAGGATCCTGAGGGAACAAATGGCGTATGAACCTATTGTTGGTCACCGGCTACCATGGAACTGCATTTCCTTACGTTGCTCCACTGCATTGTGGATCAGACCTTTAGATCGAAGGCTCCGGTGTGTGGCCCGTAAGAAAACCACCTGCTTCGGTTTGGGCACCCGAGCAGTATACCAGCCCTCACACAAATCGAATGATTTATGTGGTGTATATGTATTCGGTACCCCTTTTGTACCAATGTTTATGTGTTTAAATGAATAATAAAATAAATAAAACTCTAGGTACCAATTATTTCACCCACCCATTATTACTGTTCTCTCTCCACAATAGTGTTTGTTCAGCTTAGTTTTCTTGTTTCATTTCGAGTGAAATTGAACTAAACATCGGAGTTCAGTTAATTGTTAATAAGAACTGACAGGGACTGATTTGAAAACTTAAGACCACTTTAAAAGCTGTATGGGTAGAGTACCTATTAAACTGTTTGTGTTTCTACATAATCCAACTTTTCTCTCATTTACAGTATTCCCCATTTGTCTCGTTGCATTTTATTTTGTGGATGAAAATGTTTTTAATCTTCATCATTCACTTAGTATATGTTGTTTTGGATTGAAAAAGTTTAGTCAGTTATCAATTGTGTATTTCCAATTGGGTCATTTAGTTAATTGTAAACATTCTTATTTTTCAGTCAATAGTAGTTGCAAACTGACAAGTATGTGTGATGAAATTTAAAGATATTGTTTTTTTCAATCAACTAAAGGACATTTTTTAGCATTAACTTAGCTATATGTATAGTGGATGCTGGAGATTTGGTTGTTCATACAGTCGATCCTTAGCCAGTGAAACTCAATAATGCAATCTGAGAAGATAATTTATGTTGATGTCGTTCATCTACTTATGTCTACGAGTGGTGATATTTATTACTCTTAACTCTACTTACCAGGTAAATATTTGTGCATTTAGCTTCGAGCCATACTTTGAGTATAAGAGCTAGTGATATTATATGGTTCCCCAAACTGAGTCATGTGTAGAGGGGTTGGAAGCCTAACTACTAAGCCACCACTCCAACATTTATGTGATTGCTATTATTCATATCTACTTCTTAATGTTAATCCTCGTTTACTGTTTTGCTAGAATCTTCTCGTTATCTACAAGATTCTTGATGGTATATACCATGTTAAGTTAGTTACCTGTTTTAAATGCAATATCTTTGAGTTATAAATTTATGTCAATATTATGTGGTCTGTCTTATCCTAATATGTCTGTAATCAAACTAGTATTTGTTCCTACTTATCTTGCTAAATCGCGGTTTTTTCTCAGTAGATAGAATGTATTTGACCGTTATTGTTTATCTGTAACATGGTGGCATAGTGTTTTTTTTTCAGTTATCGTTGTAGACAGTTAGGTAGTGTTTCTAAGACAGCTTTTCCTCCACATTATGAATTCATAAACATTTGTTTCTTTTGCCCTAGAGAATTTAGTCTTTGTTCTCGTAGTTTCTGTTCTTTCTGCCAAATTTGTATGGGTGTTTTTTCTGTACTCATTTTTATCCTCATTGTTTAGTATGTTTTAAAAAAGTTAAGTACACCACTATGATTATTGCTTCACACACAGCTAAGTGATTACAAATAGGATCAGTAATGTTTAAGATAATAAAGAAAATAATCTACTGAAAAACTACTTGGATGTCCAGTCTAATTTTTTGCGTCATCAGATGATGTTCATGTGTATTCAAACTGTATCTGGTTTCACTTCATCACTAGTCCGAGAAAATCCATCCTTAAGACTTATTTACATGTCCAACTTTTGATCGGCTAACAACAATTTATTTATGCCTGAATGAGTATTTAATTCATCACTTCACAATCAGAGTAGTCATTACATTCATCTCCTTCGTATGGTGATTTCGGCTCATTTTCTTCGTTTCTTCTTGTATTACCAATCCCATTAAAATTACGCGATGCATCACACCTGAATAGTATGCTAACACATAGACTAGTATGAGATAATTTCAAAGTCAATCTGGACTATACAGTAGAGTAAAAAAACGCCACTAGTTTATGTCACTCATTTTCCGTACCAATAAATTAGTTGAATTATGTATTTGGTTTTTCAATTAATCTATTCTTGTGGATTCGGATATCCAGTATGTTGATTTTTTAAGCTACCATCTAGGTGTCCTTTTCGACCAGATAAGCGGATTTGATTTATATCCAAATGTAATGCAAATAGAAATTTAAACGTTGAATAAATGAAGTATATTGTGATCATAGCGTTGGATTGATAACTGATATTCATTTAGCTAAAAGCATAAAAATGAAACTTTATATCCTGTGTGTTACGTCGGAATATTGGTAGAAAGTGATCATGATGTTTGAATATTTTATTCTTTTGGGTAACACTGTTATATTTCAAGATTTCTCGTGGTTATATGATGAATACATTATATTATGCAATTTTTCACCCAAGAATTCCATTTTGTAATGCATTACTTTTCTCAAATATACATTGTTTCCTCACTTCTCTAACATTTTATCTCAATATATTTTCCTGCATATATATGTATGTGTAGATTCTTCAAGTCACATGATCTTTGGTGTGTAGGTTTTTTTCTTTTGTCATTGAAATAATAATTTTGTCAATACGATCATTTTTCTTATCTAATTGATAATTTAACGATATTGTGAATGTATAAATGTACTTTAGTTTAATTGTTGACCAGCTTATAAACGGAATTACTAATTAAAAATAGGTGAATACGAGATTGTTAAGTCCTTCTCTTTTTATTGTGTAACATTTTGTATTCACATTGTTTTTCAAATTGAAATTCCTTTAGATTATTGTTTATTTCACTTATCACTTCCAATATTTCCTGCAAAGTATAAATAGTAGCTCACGGTGTGGTGTTTATCGGGTTGTTATGAAACTGTATAATAATAATAATAATAATAATAATAATAATAATAATAATAATAATAATAATAACAACAATAATAATAATAATAACAACAATAATAATAATAATAATAACAATAATAATAATAATATTCAGTTAACTATTATGATTTGCTCAATTGTATAAAGCGGTTTAACTAATACAGTAGACCAACTTGCTAGCTTTCCGTATTGGTTTTATTTGGTACATGTGTATGAATCGTTTTTTTTAAACAACTTATCTCTGTGTGAAGATTTATGTTCAGAATAATTGTTCAAGGAATTGAAGCAATCTGATCATACGTTTCCTATTACATTTCTTCTAAAATAATCTAGTTCGAGATATTTTCATGTTAATTATTTGTATAACAGAAGTGTTATAAATAACGGATCGTACGTTTAGTGTTGGAGATATTGTCAGTTTTTCTCATCTCACAAGATTGTTTGGTTTTTTAGCAAAATAAAACCTTGGAGTGGGATAATTGTATTATTATCCACTACTTATATACTTTGGGTATAACAGTTGTTGGATTGTTATTATGGCTTGTTGTAAAGACTGTTGGATTTACAGCTTCACATCAGGAAGCACTGGACATCTGTGCACGAATGGATTAAAATTGGTTGCCAGTTCAGTTATCCATAAGTCAGTTGTTCGTCATAAGGCTCTAATATCCTGTATTTAGTCCCAAGTGAGGCCGTTGATTTACACTTCTGAGAGATCTCTTATTAAGGTGAAATGGCTTCTTGGTGCTTCCTCATCTTCGATGATTATTTAACGAAGGCAGATCATGATATGAGACCTTTAACTAGCTGGTGGAGATTTGTAGCTCAGGTAGATGATTTTGATGGAGTTTTGTTCTCTGAGCTGGATGGTTTGGTCGTGGAGCTTCCATCGTTCTTCTGAACGACATCATCAGCACAAACTTCAGATAGAAGTGAAGTGTTCGAATTTCTCCATATGCGTTTCACAGCTTATTCTGTACACCTCGACGTTTATTGGTTCTTATTGACCTTAAATTTGTCATTGTTTACTCCTTTGTTTTGGTTGTGTCTCTCATTGGTTTGATTTTTGTTCCTATATTTGTGCATAATTTTCCTGATTGGTTGATAAATTGAGTCGATTTCAATGTGCTTGTTGATTGCTGATTGACCTGAGTGCCAGGCTTCTAAAAGTTCTCTAGTGTTTTTGGAATTTCCTCTGTCCAACATTTCCACATTTTTCCAATCGAATGAGTGTCCGCAGTTGTCCACGTGTGCTGATATAAATGAGGAAGTATCATGGCGTTTGACTGCTAATTGATGTTCTTGTAGGCGAAGGTGAAGGGGGCGTCCGCTTTGTCCGAAGTAGTGTTTTTCTCAGTTGGCACAATTTATTTTGTAGATGATGTTTGATTTGTCTTCCTTTGTTATTTCATCCTTTGGTTTGCATAGGATTGATTGTAGTGATTTTGTTGGTTTGTGTGCCACACCTATTCCGAAGGTTTTCAGCAGTCTCGTTGCGATTTCTGATATATATCAGGAACAAAAATCAAACCAATGAGAGACACAACCAAAACAAAGGAGTAAACAATGACAAATTTAAGGTCAATAAGAACCAATAAACGTCGAGGTGTACAGAATAAGCTGTGAAACGCATATGGAGAAATTCGAACACTTCACTTCTATCTGAAGTTTGTGCTGATGATGTCGTTCAGAAGAACGATGGAAGCTCCACGACCAAACCATCCAGCTCAGAGAACAAAACTCCATCAAAACCTTTAACTAGCAGAATATTTTCATACAAAATGATTCAGAGACTTATATTCATCTCTTTTCAAACTGTAATATAGTGCTATTGATGTACCTCCGTAATATTTGATATTTCGTGAGATTAGAATTGTACGAAGTTGTATTGATTAATATTTCAGCAGTCAATGCATATGTACTCTTAATGACTTGTTGGTCTGTTACATTTTACAAATTATTCAATACATATCTATACGTTTTTGGAGTTAGATATGAAGACCGTGCAAGTTGAAGTTCCCTATTTGTTTTATTCACCAAAGTCTCATCTAATTTTTCTTGTATTTCATTATTGTGTTCAATGTTTAGGGATGTGTTTGTTTATACTCTATGTTTCTAACTGCTTTCTTTAGAAAATTAAATTGATGATTGGCACAAAAGACACTATAAATAACTGCATAGTCGCTGGCATAACAACGTTTCACTGGTTATTTTGTGCATTGAGTGTGTGTGCATGTCTAAAAGATTTTTTATCATCGACAAGATTTTTTATTTCGGGGATGTTAGTCCTTGAAAATTTTTTTCTTCAGGACGTCTTGATTTTTTTTTTTATTGTGTGATATTCTGCTGTGTTCATGCTTAATTGATTTCCTCCCTAGGGATTCTACTTCTTCGTATTGGATCCTCATGTCCTTTTCAGTCGAGGTTACTGTAGTAACAGCTATTGATATTATTGCAAACTCTTGTCTGCTGAATATCAATATTGATTATAAATATACTTGAATATTTGGTTGTCTGACAGGATAAATTCAGTTCTCTGTATATATTGCATCAGTTTCCTATGTATGTTAAAGGGAAACGAGGTGTTGTTGTTTAGTCATAAATAAATAATCTTTAGCAAAGCGATCGAAAGTCTTTCGATGATTACCAGGATCTTGTGTTTCCGTGTTTTTCGTGTTTCTGGAGTAACTGTTTGCTCATTGATATTATCATTATATTATAATTATGACAGATCTAGTGCCGGAGGAGGTGATGGATTTTCCTTATCTTCAGTCAACTTTGCACAGTTGCATAAAAAACTTGAAGATCTAGAAGAGGAAAATAATCTACTACGTCAAGAGGTATGTATCTATGTATGTATGTGTTACTGAATGTTAACATTTATTTCATGGTATATTTAGGTTGCCCCAAGAATTATTATTATTATTATTATTATTATTATTATTATTATTATTATGTTTTCCGTCCTAACACTGTGACTAGATAATGCCTACGTGGTTGACAACTATTTCTAACGGGTTGCTCTCTGTTGTAAGGCACTTAGGTACAAATCTTCTTATGGCGACATTAACTATCCAGACAGCTCCTACTATCGAAATCCTCTTACATATACAGTTAAATTATCCGGGAATTAACATTCAGTAACCCTGACCTCGATTTTATCGTCTCGCTTTACTTCCTATGTGTATGCGTGGCATTAAATAAAGTGCGGTTTCCCCTTGAACATTGCTTCAACTTAATAGATACCATAGGCTGGGTTTGGGATTATTCTATGTGCCTTCAGAAGATTCTCGATCATTTCCTCTGTCGTTCCTTCCCCTTGTGAATTGAGGAGGACTCGCTTGGATTTATCAACAAAACTCAACCTGGCCGTTCAATTGCGGGTGGTTGATCTCTTCCTCGCAGATGCAGACGTAAAGGCGAGGATTGGCGAAGTAAGGGCCGCATTCCTACAGTTGGAACTAAAAACAACTTTCAACCAATATCAAAGTGAGAATCTTCAATACGAATGTCAAGGCAGTTCTACTGTACGGAGCTGAACCTTGGAGAACTACAACAACCATCATCAAGAAGTTACAAGTATTTATAAATGGTTGTCTACACAAGATACTCAACATCCATTGGCCGGATACAGTCAGCAACAGCCTTTTGTGGGAGAGAACAAACCAGCTTCCAGTTGAAGAAGAAATTAGGAAGAGACGATGGAAATGGATAGGACATACATTACGCAAATCGTCAAACTGCATCACGAGACAAGCGCTAACTTGGACTCGTGAAGCGAAGCGGAAAAGAGGAAGGCCAAAGAACACATTACGTCGGGAAATAGAAGCAGATATGAAAAGGATGAATTACAACTGGAAGGAGCTGGATAAGATTGCTTGGGACAGGGTTGGATGGTGAATGCTGTTGAGCGGCCTATGCTCCTTCACGAGGAGTAACAGGCGTAAGTAAGTATTTATTATTAATTAATCAATGATTTTTTAGGTGGACACATTTTCGGTATCAGACTGTTATATCTAGAGCTTAGATTTTCGTGCTATACAGCGTATTACTTGAGCACTGAAAGGTAAGTGAGGACACAGAAGACCATTGAGAAGGAATGTTATTCCAAACAGTGTAAAATATGGTACAAAACTCTCAGGTATTTATAGTTTTTAGTAAAAGTGAAATTATCATTACAGTCATCCAATCCGCGTTCACTGGTTTTTAGCTTTTGTTCAATGAGGAAGCTACACGTCGAAGTCCTGGAGTGTTCTTCCCAAAGATGATTGGATGGAATATCCGGCTTTTTCTGAGCTTCTTAGAGTTCATCCGGGGGCTGTCCTCACACAGACTGATCGATTTTCATACTGACTTGATTTTGCTCTTTAGATCATGTTAAATCACTTTCCTCTCATGAAAATAGGCTCGACCGAAAGCATCGGAATCAGCTCACAGTACTTAAAACATGAATACTGTTTTGTTAGTAAATATGTTGATTTATTTGTCTCACATTTTTCAGTTTCACTCCTGGCGGTTGATTATAGGACAGTAGAAAAAAGCTCCATTTTGATTCATTTAGTCGAGCTTGCCCCATGCTTCCCTAATTCATCTATTACATACGGTATAAGCTATAAGAATACACATCAATAAACCTAATCTTTATGTGTCAAACTGTACAATCGCATAGAAAATTATTTTAAGTATTAGTTCCGTGAGGACAAATGAACAAAGACTAAAGATGACGATGTAATAGAAAGGTTATAATACTAGATTATGCAATATAGATAATAACAATAAAAGATGTGTACAAATACAAAGCCTTGTAAAACTAAGTTAGCAATGAATTATATTATGAATGAAGTAAGGTATTTAGAACATTTTTATTACGGTAATTTAAGGAAATAAAGGGATTAGATTAAATGTCGTGATATCAGAAACAATTATGAAAGAAATCATGGGGATATGAGAAATAATTAGATAGTGAGGGGAATATTTTCAAATGGGAAATAATAATAAGTCAATTAGTATATTTGTAATATCCCAATGAGTAGAAAAATGAGATTTTCTGACGTTTCGTGACTCAGTGTAAGTCACTTCTTCAGAGAATAAATAACCAAATATTAATAATAGTTTAAGGTCATCAAAATTTATCACAGTGAATAAAGTAATCATACATATACTAGATAAGGAAAGGTTCTGATGTAACTTATTTATCCGTTTCATTCCTAGTGATGATATTATCAAAAAACGGTAAACACATGTATCTATTTTTCACAGGGAATTGGCTTTAAGTGTTTGAAGCACCCATTTTTTAACCGGTAAGTTACACGTTCGATTCCATCTCCACCTTGATTTGACCAGCCGAGTTGTATCATTAATTCCCATATTTCACAGATGACTCATGATTTCAATCTGTGAAATTTCTAAAATCTCCACAAAATCCATTCTGATAATTCCCATATTCACAGTTTTACGCAATGTCGTATACACGAACTCGTACTTGAGGGAATAAATAAGTTACATTGATTTGCCACGTTAATTATGTTTATACATCGACTGCTCTTTTTTCAAATCTCCGGATCTATGTTTATAGCTGTTTATTTGACCTTAATATTTAAGTTTTTTTTCCAATAAGATTGATTCAACTAATCGATTCATTCTATTGTTATTTAGCATGATCATCAATACTATTATTGAGTAATATGAGTTCTAATAAAACCTGTATTTTTATTTGTAGCGTAATCGATTGTCTACTACGGCGGACCAGTTAGATGAACATGAAGCTGCATTAGTTCGAGATTGTGCACGTCAATTAATTACTGCTAATATACATATACGTAATTTATCCGATGAGTTGGCTAAGAAGTCTGATGCTTTCATGAATCAACAATCTGAAATTACTCGCCTACTTACAAGAGGTTTAGATTTAGAAAATCGTGTTAAACAGGTAAACTATATTATTATTATTATTATTATTATTATTATTATTATTATTATTATTATTATTATTATTATTATTATTATTATTATTGATATGCTGAAGATTAACCTCATATATTATTGATATGTCTTCTGGATTGAACACTAATTTTTATGATTGGTGGTCGACTTTTATGACTGCATCATCACTAATATGTATTCCTTTTGAACGCCAGATCGGGCTCCTAAGCTCTGCTAATAACGCCGAAACACGACGACGACGTTAGTCGAAAATACACTCATTTATATATTGATTCATACACCCATTTTTGATTAATAATTAGAATATAATCACATGAAAAATACTTACAGTTATAACAAATCATATGCTGAGTTCATGTTAACTTAACACAAGAATATCGTACAGAATAAAGTATCATACGAGAAAACAAAACATATACTATACTGAGTAATCACCACATTAAATTAAAACGAAAGTAATGTTAAATAAAGATCATAATGAGTAAATCAATCGAATTTTGACTTTTCTTCTCGTCATATCAATTATTATTATTATTAAACTGTAAAAGATTGATCAATAAAGGATATTTGTGACACTGTAAAAGTTGAATTTACCCAATTGTTAGATTTGTAAAAATAAAGTTTTTGACCTACCACCTTTCTGAAAAAGTTTACCTTTTCCTTGAAAATGGATTTTATTTCTCGGTCTCCAACATCTTCAATCAAGGTGATCTCGAGTGTTGTTAGAGGGATGAGAAGGGTTTTCACTCCCTAGTTCTTTTCTCCGTGGAACGATACCGCTTCCTAAAGGGTCTGAAAAAGAAACTGGGCTGGAGGTAGTCTTGATTACTTAGTCCTAACGCACTTCAGTTGACGTGTTTCGTATGGCAGGACCCAAAAAAACGAGTCTTCCACCTAATATTACTTGATTGAGTCATCAAGATATGGAAAATTGTCCAATACATCAAGTTAATGGCTACTATCGGGCTAAAGTTTAACGGACCAAGTGGTCGCTGTTTTAAATCTTGCCAGAACTTTGTCTTCGAACACCGATCGCTATCCGTAATCCCAAAGAATTGTTTTATCAACTAACTCTTGCTTGCTACAGGCTGATTGCAAATACTAATATTTGGTGAGCCTATGATTGGAATTCTGGGCACGCCGTTTTGTCTGGAACCTATCAGCTGGATATACCTGCTTTCCAGTGTTACTATTCGCACTTTTCACTTTACGTCCTGGGTTACACTGCTAACCACATACCAAATATGATTTTGACATAGCTCTGTTTTAAGTTAATCTGAATAAGAATGTTGATATTAATCAAATAACTATTGACAATTAGTATTTACTTGACAGTTCATTGTATTTAAGGTTAATCCATATTGTGGTTAGAATTACTGAATTTCAGTGTTAAACGAATGTTTCCCAACGATACCAATCAGCTTCACATCAGATGAATATCTATAGTAGATTAAAAATTAATTATTTTTTGTAAAAGATAATGGCAACAACTCTCATATTGTAATTTTTATTGGTTCAAAAAATTTTAATTCTCTATTTCGAGTTACGTCCTACTGATTCGAAATCTTGACAATTTATTCATGTAGGAGTTCTGTATATTCAGCATGTATTTACTTAATATTTAACCTCTTTCACCAAGCATCGTTATATTGTATGAAACAGTCATTTCCAAGCTTCGTAATATCCATCTGCCAAATTCTATGGAAAATAATACTCTGCTTAAATTAAATATCACAACTTATTCTACTTATAGTTTTATCTATGGACTTTTATTATTATTATTATTATTATTATTATTATTATTATTATTATTATTATTATTATTGATTTAATTTTATTCCTTATGCTCGTTTAATTCGTATTCTAATTGTTGAGAATTACATCTCTCCCTTTTTCTGTTTTACTATCTAATTTAGTTGACAGCAGAAAATGAAATGTTAATTGGTCGGCTGAAGGAAACACAAATATCGCAATCATTACTGACAAGTGAATTAAAAAATTCACGTGATAAATATGATGAGTGCCTAACACTTTATAATGAAGCTAGGGTAATCACTGTTATTTATAATAATAATTCTAACCATGTTAAAACTGTTGGTGTTATTTATTTATTTTTATTGATATTAAACACTGGCAGTTGGGTCGAAGGAGTACTGGACAACTGCTTTGTTTATATTTATAAGAAAATGTTAGTAGTGTTCCCTTATTGCTTATTCCCATTTTTGGTGTATATAGCTCTTGTAACAGGCATCTTTGGGGAAATATCTTTGATTGCTTCGATGTAGTAGTGTAATACGACTACCGATTATTTGACCCTGTTACCTCTCATGGTACATAGACCGCTGATCAGGCATCACCAATCAACTTTATCCTCGTCTCTTCTTTCCAGATATCACCAACTGGTATTCATAGTCATGCTGTATGCTTTCAACTACTGGCACCATTTGTTATTTGGTCTATCTTGTCTTGCCTTGAGAACCTCAAGTTGGAGCCTGCTTTGTGATACGGTTCGATGGTTTCCGTAAGTCGTGACAGATCCACCTCCAGAGTCTTTCCCTGATTTCCTCCTAAGCTAGCATCTGGTTGGTTCTGTGCCATAGTGGGTCATTGCTGATGGTAGTTAATGTAAGCAGTTAACATAGATTGCCGATCAGAGGTCTCTAAATAACTATTTGTGAATACTTGTAATGTTTTGGTGATGTTAGTGGGGGGTTTTCGAGGTTTCAGCTCCATACAATGAACTGTTTTGACATTAGTGAAAACTCAGACTTTCTTGTCGAGTAAAAGTTGTTTTGAGTCCGTGATGTTCATCAGTTGTAGTAATGGATAGTGTTGTCCTGTCAATGCGTACCTTCACATCTGTATCAAATCTGTATCTTAGTTTGTGGATGATGGTGTTGAGGTTCGTGAATAAGTGCATGTATTGCAGAGGAGAGCTTCAGTAGCGAGTGTGACTTTATTGGTTCTAGGTTGTGTGCTTTTTGTGATTGTGTGTTTTGCCTTGTTTGTGTTGAGCCCTATTTTTGTGGAAGTGGTTGCTGCACTAACTGTCTTCGTTTGCATTTATTGCTGTGTATGTGTGTGTTTTAATATCAGTGATTGGTTCTTATTTGTTCTTGACTGGTTTCTTATTTTTCTCTGCTCGTTTCTTAGCTGAGCTATATAGTTCCTCACATTTCTTCCTCTTTCAGCTTTTCTTGCTTTCATTGTAAATTGTTCCACACATTCTTGCTTATCAGCTCTACTTCTCCTCTTCATTCTTTCGTTTGCTTCTGTATATTCTGTGGATGCTTTTAATTCCTCGGCTTTTGTCTGGCTGTTGTTCATTTTTGTCTTCCTGTTTTCCGTTGTAGAATCTTTGTCAAGGTATATATGGAGATCCCTTCTTTATGTTGGTGCCTTTTAGAGCCTAATATCTCTTGACACTTTGAATTTATACCTGTAAAACTTATATATCTTTTTGTATGCACGTATGAGGGAAAATTCTCCTACCTGTGTCCATGTTATTTAAAGCATATAGATCTGTCAGTCTCTCATCATTCTCCTTCCTTTCTCTCAGTCCATGTCGTCCTATGATGTTTTCACACCTGTTGTCAATCCCAACTGTAGTGTTCAGGTTCTTCATCAGGATTGTCAGGCTTTTACCCTGGGAGTTTTTTAAAGATGTACTGTAGACCCCCATAAAGTTGATGTCATCTTTGCCGCTTTCGTTGGTGGGTGCATAACACTGGATGATATTTATTGTAATCCATTTCTTTGTTTTGGAGGATATTTTGATTATTTTGAGGGAATTTCTGCCTCCCTTGGAGAGCATCAATTCAACTCCTTGTGTATGTGGGGAATTCGCTTCATGAAAAAATTCAGCAACATTTCTCTTAAAGTTAGTTTTTTTCTGTACAGATTATGTTCAATGGGCTGCACTCATTGAAAGCATAGCCAGGTTTTGTCTTCTCATTTCCACTGCTATTTAAATGACCCTCTCAGCCTCTCACAATGTTTGGACGATCTGCGTATCTATATTTAATTTTACTCTGGTTGTCAGAGGGGGCATCAACCTCGTGACTTTCAACGAACCTTGGCTTCTATCTTGAGCCTTTATAATTTCTTTTACGAAGATCCGTTAACCCTTAGGTTCGTGTAATAATACTCAAATCATTCAGTTATTTAATAGTGTTTCGAATGAGTGTACTATTATTTAAGGCGTAAGTTTCACACAAAAGGTTTTCACATTTGGTTATACGGTTGTAAGCGGTTTCCTCATAAAACGATATTATTATAAGGACAAATGGTAGGATTTTGTTGGATTTTTTCCATGAATACGTTTCGAAATGTTCGAGTAGTTAATTTTAATTTTCTCGGCATGATGGAACTGTATTATGAACTTCCCGATCTTATATTCAGTTTTCTTATACATTAAAAAGTATTTGCCTGATGTAATTTCGTTCAGGGAGGCTTGTTTATTCATGTATATTTTTTGAAGATCCTAATCATACATACCATCTTTCATTCTTGTACAGATCAGAATTCGATTTTCATTAAGCTCACTGTATCACTGAATATTGATCCGAACTTTCTGTCCAATGAATTTATTTCCTGTCTTACCTCTGATTGGTTTAGATAATAGGACGCGTAGCTTAAATCAGTGTTACCTACTGTTGTTGCCCAGTTAGTTGTCTAATTTCCTCACAGTAATTAATGGTATATCTATTTAAGTAAGTGAATTTTGATACTTAAGAAGGTGTACTTCAATGAAACACTAGTGAAAGAAATACAAATTAAAAGTACAAGGAGGACCTTTTTTAAAAGAAAAATCTCGTTTTGTCATATTTGTTCTGATTAAATTATGCCAAAATTTATACATGACACTATTATTCCACATATGAAATATTGCTTAAACTTAAAACACATTCTTTCGAGATTTTTTGTTTATTTTTTCATACAATTCTATTTTTAAAAGGATAATTTCGTGTTCATTATTCAGTTGTCAATAATAATATTGGTATGTTTACCATTGTTAAAAGAAATCTAGATTCATTGACATAAAGTGAGTGTATCGATGAAGAAATAAATGCTAACAAGGAAGAGAAAGTTGCAAAAACATTAAAATAGGATAGCTTTCCGTGTCTGGTACTATGTCAAGTCCGCTTGGGTTATTCTAGCTTTTGTACAGACCTATTTATCTATTCTTTTTCAGCGATATTTTGACCTTATTTTAGTAATTAACCCTGACTTTTTTCATACGAACGTATGTATGTGCATAGTTTGCCTACTCATCATATGTCTGTAACTTATTCCACCTGACTATAAATTCACCCTTGAGATGGCTCACTCGCCACTTCCAATCCGCTTCACTTTTCCGTTTCCTATTCTCAATATCTGTTTAGACAAAAGAATTCTTGAAATAAACTCCTCTAACGCAACCTTTATTTGGCTTCTTAGTACCACCGTCACACAAACGTGGTTAGTCCAAGTAATATACGTAATTAAATGGACGATTTCTGTCCATACCATGTTCATACGTCCATCCAAATCGGAGTCAGATCAGTGGGCTACAAAAAGCTATTCCTTGGTGAATGAGTTTTTCCTATTTTTAGTATCTATTAGACAGTTGGTTCACTGGTTTATTTGTCGGAAATCTTGTTTGTAAGTCACCATCTCAGACACATTGGTCATTTTATTATCTTTTAATGCTCTTAAACTATAGTTTAATGGAACTACAGGTATGTTACTTATCTTCATGTCAAAATATCCTAGTTCCATGCTTGCTGAGATTTGTTATATGTGGTGCGTTGTAATCGTATATTTCAATTATATGATTACGTGAGTCATGAGTTTAAATAATGGAAGTATTTATGACCACTCATCTGGCTTTCCGATCTCTCGATTGGAGGTGTTAGAACATAGTTTATCGATCGCACTACAAATACATTGATATTTATAGGATTATTATTACTTGTGTAGGCGAAAACATAACTGAAAAACGACCGGTAGGCTCGGCTTATGGTTTTGCCTTTATATTCTACATATCAGAGAACTAGTAATAGTTTCGATTTCGGTGTTGAGTCACTTTGTTTAGACTCTTTGAAAAGCATAAGCTTTTTCAAAATTTCAAATTTTTCTAGTGATAAGCATTAACTTATACTTAACTATATCACGTTTACTACCCTAACTTGGTTATAAATTGTTTTTGAGAATTGAGACATAGGTCCTTTGTATATTTTCGTCAAGATACACGAATTAATACTTTAAAGTCTTCAGTGATATTATGCAGACGTATATACTTGTAAATTCTAAACACGTCTGTGTAGCTTTCGTGGACTCACCTATTTTCGGCGTATTTCATCATACAAATTTCATTGATCCCTTCTTTGGATCATAAGTGTATCATTTCAATCTTTGTGTTATTGCTTACAAACTTGTGAACTAGACTATTAAATTAACCTTAGTAACTAGACTAGGGATGAGATGTTGTTTATGCCAACGAACATGGGAGCTAGTGATAATGTTCAATCCAAATATAATTACAGAAAATTAAATTCAATTGCTTATGAGTGAATCATGCCAGCAAATTCAAAATATTTATCTTTACAATACAATTTTTTCCAGTCCTATCTAGCATTGAACGTCTACTTTTCTCGTTTTAGTTGGAAATTCGGGCCTTACGTAAACGTTCTCGTCGTGGTTATTATCGTCCTAATTCACTTATATCCTGTAGTTCTGTAGTGAACACTGCAGTGTTACCCTCACTACCACCTTATTTAAGTGGAGCCGCTCTAACACCACAGTCAGATCCGGATCCTATGCATTACTGTCATCATTCGTCATTATCTGCTCATCAGCTAGCCAGTGATGGCAGTACATCTTCTCTGGATATGTTGACTACACAAAATCCAAGTTCAGATCCTGTGGAAACTTCATTAGCAGCAGATTTGGTACATGCAAGAATGAAAGAACATGCGAAAGATAATATGTATGTTTTTTTATTAACATCAAACTCTAACAAACTATTATTGTAACTTTCAACTGTTATCCGACTGTATAATTTAACAGTCTTTCTTGATCTATTGTTTAGATGAACTAATAAGCTATGTAATAATTTTAAAACTAAAATACCCGTTGTTTGAATTAATCACGATGTTCTACAAAGTTTTTCGACCCAGCAACGCTATATAACCGTTGTTGAGAGATATACCACGTTCGTTGTTATGTGTTTTACAGGAATAACTGATAGAAATGATAGCCTACAAATTTTTGTCATTTATCTTTAGAGGTTTGAAAATAATTCCGGTTCATAGTAATGCCAGGTTATTTAACTCGATGATTTACTCTGATCTGTCCGTTGTAACACCAATTATTGTGAAATCTATTATAGTGCTGGTGTTCATCATTTAGTTTTTCATGCAGTAAATCTGCTTCAATCAATTAGTCACAAATATTTCTAGTTATCGCCCTGAATTTTGTGTTCTTAATCTGTAATTCAGTTCTGTTCGGGTTGCAAATGCTACACTACGTTCTAGTTGTGAATAATCTTTGAAGACATTTTATTTGAAGTTATTCCATTCCTGTTTACATTGTCTATCTAATATGTAGTTAAATTCAATTTTCTCACTCCACTTTAGAAAGCATTTATTTCGAGCAATGGATCAAGTTCGTCATACGCGTACACTCAGTAATGGTCCTACTCCTACTCCTACTGCTACTACCACAATTAATTCTAATAATGACGATAACAGTAGCCATAATATTATACTGATTGAATCAGGTCTGGAAGATACTGTTTCTAGCAGTGGTTTTGTTAGTGGGTCAGGTAATTTTCTTTCTTTTCTTTTTTTTTTTTATAAAAAAAAACTATCTAATCACTTCATCTTTGTATTCGTGGTGAAACTATAATTTATGGACGACCTTTGAGCAATGCTAAAATAACCCTGGAAATGTAAAGGACTAAATGAGGATTATAAAGCAGCGTGAGGAATTAGATGTAGGGTTTTCATAATGAACTGACATCAACTATAATACCGAAATAGTATTTATGAGTGGATGAATTTTGCGCTAAAATCCAAGTCCTGTTATCTCAAATTTGATTGGTTCGTCTCAGGATTGGGTTGGATTGACACCCGAACTAATGATAGGGAGTGAAGTAATTGAGCGTGTCGATCGCTTCACTTATCTTGGAAGTCTCATCAGCCCTTGTGGTCTGGCGTGTGACGAAACCTCAGCACGGATACAGAAGGCCCGATTAGCTTTTACCAACTTGCGTCATTTATGGCGTAGGCGAGATATCCGTCTATCAACTAAAGGACGTGTTTACTGCGCAGCAGTTCGTTCCGTCCTACTTTATGGCAGTGAAACGTGGCCGGTAAGAGTAGAGGATATTCGTAGGTTACTAGTATTTGATCATAGGTGTCTTCGAAATATTGTTCGTATATCCTGGGACCATTGAGTAAGTAATGTAGTTGTTAGGAAACGGGTACTAGGTAAGGATGGCAAATCAATTGATGACGTAGTGAAACTTCATCAGTTGAGATGGCTGGGACACGTGTTACGTATGCCTAACGACCGACTGCCTCGACGTGCTATGTTCAGTGGTATAGGAGTAGGTTAGAAGAGAGCTAGGGGCGGCCAGACCGAAACATGGCACAAGTCCATGAAGTCACTGACAAGTGGACTGAGTCATGTTGGTAGGTGTAGACTACCTGGTTGGGTACCGCGAGATGATAGCAACCGATGGTTAGAGACTTTGAATGACATGGCTCAAAATCGTTTGCAATGGCGCAGGTGCATCCACTCTTTGTGTTCTCCCAAATTTTGATCTCCTTATTCCTCCTTGTCTCTATTTTTTCCCTTCCCAAATTTCTTTCACTGTATTATACTCTTTAAATAACATCTCCAAACACTAATTTTCCTGATTACTGCTTATACTCTTGCTACCTCTACCACTACGGGATTTGAATCAGCCACTACATCTGTATGCTAATATGGTGTGGCAACTCGAGCTGATGTAGGGACGTACGAACGAAGTTCTACGTTGTTACTGACTGACCATAAATTATAGTCTCACCGTATTCGTTTTTGTTTTTATGTTAAGTATATATGATATGAGCATATGTTACCAAGATGTTCATGGTTTTGTTCCAATACAAGCAGTTGGTAGGTCTCCAGGACGTTTAGTTTAGTTCTTGTTAGTACTTTTAGTCTACGTTTGTTTACCTTATCTACATGTTTTTTTCTGAACTTTTCTTTCTTCTGTAATCTAACAATATTACTGTATTATGGATTGTAAATAAGTATATTTTTTAACTGGGAAATAATCAAATTTGAAAATAGGTAGTCTACTATGTACTTATATGTGAAGAAGAACAACGTAAACTATCGGTCAGTAAACTTAATGAATAATTACAATTACTTCATTGTTTGTTCCATTTTGTATGTATGATTCGTAAATTTTCACATTTATCATAATAACTGATTAGTCGGAGCGTAATTGATGTTTCATATATACTCTTCTATAGTTGTAGAATTAAAATTTAAAAAAAAAAGTAGGAAAAAAAGATGGTTAATAGGTTTGCGTTTACTTTCTCTTAAAATAAAAATTAATAATTTATACTCTGAATAATATTCATAAGAAATTCTGTTTTATGTAATTGTCTTTGGGATTATAATTTCTATGTACTTGAATCTTGAGAATTAAACTGGCTTCACAAGACACATGATCTAAAATGTTGAAGTATTGTATTCTCGGGAAAATTATGTATAATATGATATACACTTTAGCTTATCTACTAACATATACTCTTGCAATATTTGACCAACCCAACTAAACCAAGGTCACATACGCTTTGATCAGCTGACAAATCATTTGTTCATCGTGTCTAGTTCATGCTTTCATTTGATCTTTCATATAATCTTGACACATCATGTAACTCACTAAATCCTATTTAATCTACATGTAATACTCCTACCTAACATAATGACTGCACTTTTTATGTTGAATCTTCATTACTCATTTTTTAAAATACTAGATAGACGTGTAGGTGAATGATTCTTTATTGACTGTATCAGAAATTACTCTATCATTTTCTAAGATTCATTTGTTTAAATATGTGAATTAAATTATTACATTAGTACATATACTTTTTATGTTAAATTGTCTTTTTTTTCCAGAACCGTCAGATAATCCTCACAAGCAAAAATTCATTAAAAGTGAACAAACGTCTAATTCTGGAAGTCCGTATTCAACTAGACCATTTATCCCAGATTTTATCACTCCTATTCGCTTGGCTGATGCTGACAGAAGGTATATATATTACTTCGTGTGGTATATAGCAACTCTGTTTATGGACATATCAAACGTTGCTTCATCTTCATAGTGTAAATCATTCATCAATATTCGGCCACTGTTGAGAACCAGGAAGCACTGAATAACTGTTTCATCCTAGTATCGGACTCCTCAACGCCACTCATCCACGATCCCATCAGAGATCGAATTCAGAACCTTCGGTTTCGTAAGTGAATTCATAACATCCTGACCGCAGAAGGGGTCCAATGGTGTGTGTATTTAACTGTAATCGATTCGCGACGGACTGGGCAGCTCCCCAATGCTTCCTGGTTTTTAATAATGGTCTACTAATATCAGTCCGAAGATTTAATAATCTCCACAAGACCCTTGTACCAATACTTTCATCTAATGCGTTTTCTATTTAATAAATGTAGTTATGTTAAAGTTAATCAACGGTGGTAAAATTGTATCGCAGTTGTGTTTAAATTTTCATCTTCACCTGAGTATTGTCTTCATTTTTATTCTAACTGTCAACCTAATCATAAGACTGTTGACTGTTCTTTGAACCCCCTTTTTCTGTTTTCGTTACAATAGTATATGCTTGATTGAGTGTAACGTGGCGTCTAAATCCGATTAGCTATTTTCTATATGGCGATTATTTTTGGGCGTTGTTTTTGTTTAAGTAAGCTAAAAGTGGTCAAACGGAGGAATGCTTTTTGCCTTCTGTTTGCGTCAGTGAATAATTATCATTGAAAAAGCTAGATATTTATTTGTTGATGTAAATTTCTTGAATTTCTGTCTCGTATCAATCGATAAGTGATGCGTATTGCAGAAATATTTAGTGACTTTATTGGTCGTCATATTTATTATCGTGGTGTATGATACATCGTGTAGATGGATAAATAGGTGTATAGCCTCATTGGTCATTATATGACGACCTCAATCATCTCAGTATTTTAGTTCACATTCTCTTTGTCACTGTAAGTGATCGAGATCATCGTTCTGTTTTTTAATTATTTTGTTTAGAAATTCTCATCCAAATTTACGTTTGTCATTTTAATTAGTAATAATTCATTATTTCTGGCCGTTGTAGTTCGTTCCCAATTTTTCTAACGTTCTCAATAGTAGCTTTTGGTAGTATTATTTCTGCTGAGTTATGTTTTAAGTCGTGATTAGTACCAAATTGCACAGTTTTGAATACGATTTCTTAATAGTAAGGGTTGTATATCTAAACTAATAAAAATAAAACCAAACCATATCCACCTGTCCTATAACAACATCTTGCTAAGAATACCAACCAATTTTGTTGTATTGCGTATGAAATGTCAATTTATCAGCCACTTTATGTATTTACTTTGTATCTTTGCTAAGTATACATATATTTCTCGCTTTCTCTCTCTCTACCTTTTAGTAAATCTAATTTGGTAAATTATCGCTTTCATCAATCTACAAATCCGAATTATTTACTAGAGTCTGAAAAACGACATAGTTGGCTTGGTTGTGACGTAACTTCTAATTTATCTGACAAAGGATATTATTCAATTCCTGATAGTGGACTGAATTTTCAAAACAGCTTTGATGATAGTCTACTTTCATGTGATCCAAATGTGGTCTGCACTAGTAAATCATATTGCAAGTAAGTTTCTAGAGTCAATTGTGTTAAACATTATACTCTATTGAATGAAATCTGATTAATTACTATCTTTCTCCATGTTAATTGAAATTAAATAATTACTGATTGCTATTACAGGAAACTGGACTCTCAAGTTATTTTTTGTCGGTTTATGAGCTGTTTGTAATTTTCTAGCATCTTCTTATATTCATCAGTTGTCATTTGGAAATTATGTAGACTAGTTTTTAGTAACACAGTGCTTACCATATGCATTATTTGTGTAGCTTAATAGATGTCATAATGATAGTAATACATTAGTTTAAATTCATATTTTTGTTAACAACACTAAAGAATACAGAATAATAAAAATTCCCCAATTACAAAAATGTTTCCCCACTAATTTTAGGTTACTTTCTTTTACATCCATGGAAAACTGGTTTAGTATTAAAGACGTACAACTCAAATAATAAGCCTGAAGTTCTATCCTCACGGCGCTTACCTCGGTTCGGGCAGATGATTGATATAAGTAGCCACAACACCTTAAGTTCAACTAGAAGTTTGGTACACAAATCTGTTTGTTAGGTTATGTATATTTATCTACATTCAATTATCATTCATAACAACAATAGTTAAAGTGTTTACCATTGTATGGAATGTATATTCTTCATTATTATTATTATTATTATTATTATTATTATTATTATTATTATTATTATTATTATTATTATTATTATTATTATTATTATTATTATTTAGACTGCCTCAACGTTTGAAGCTGATTAAACCATTAGATGGTTCTAATGTTCTTCAACATTGGCAGCATTTAGCTACTCCTAGTTTTACCCGGGCACTTTTTGAAGCCCCACTACCTGGAGTTCAAAGTCGTGCTGGAGTATCAGATTCAACCAACACAAACTGTTCGATAATTGCTAACACGACCGACTCTCGACAACGTCCTGTTTCAGTCGGATCATCACCTTGTATTTCAACCAGTTCTGAAATTTCACTCAAATGCAGTAGTCTGACTGCTCATTCACCTCCGGATTTGCCACAAGGTAATTCTCCCTCTACTTTGTAATAAATAATAATAATTATTATTACTATTTTAAAATATCTAGACACTGTCTATGGACAAACATTGCTTCACACTAATAGTGACTTATAGAATGTGTAACCTGAATAAAAACGAATCTTACCTTGTATTTATACACGTAGGCGGTTTAACGAAGGACAATGCAAATTTCACATTTTTAAACAAAATCTTTCGTGCGACCACTTGTATATTTTTTTATTAGAAATACAATTATAATTTGTTGTAGCTCAATGCTAGTTACAAATCTAGTCATTTTTATGTGTGCACATGCTCTCACATGATTTGAAAACATTCTCTGCAAATAGACGACTCTTAATTGACATATAATAATTTATAAGAGTTGATACTTGAGTATGTAGACTGTTCAAGGTACATTGATATTATCAGCATTAAGACATTCTTGTTTTTTCTAATGAGAAAACAGATTTTTTAGAGATCATATGTACATAAAATGTTCTTGAATATTGAAGTAAAGAACACAGTTGAAGTGGTTCATTGTTTTTATCTATATGTTTTTGATTTTCTGATCGATTCAACATTATCGTGTGTTTTTTCTTGAACATTTCATGCATATACAACAGGTCAACCAAGTATGAGATTTGTTCAAGAATCGTTAGAGAAATGTACTAATTTAAAGTAAGTTAATTAACTTTCTTGATTGATATACCTGTAGAATAAATAAATCATAATGTATTCTATTTAATCAAATTTATGTATACACTGATACATCCAAAAATTACCGATTAGAGAATGTGTTATATAGTGTACATTAATATTATTGAATTATCTGGCATATGTGATAATTATGTGCTGGATGCTACTTATATTGACAGATATAAATAGTATGTATCACCGGTCAGAGATGGAATGCCTGTCAAAAGAGGATTGCGAAGACTGAACTAAAGAAAACAGAAAGGAATGTACTACAATTTAGAAAAGCTTTGTTTTTAATTTATAGTAGTTATTATCGTCATGTACAGACGCTTATTGTATATTCTAAGTTTTGTTATGATCTACAAAAGTATAGAAGTACTTGATATGAAAGCAATAGAAATTGACAATAGGTCAACTATAAATCATATTCAAGTTTTAATTCTTTTAAGTACACGTCGATGAGTTACTATAGTTGTACGCTTCTCTATATAATCTTTTTTTTCCATAAAACCTTAAAGAAACGCTGAAATTAATATTAAGTTTGTTTTTATTTGGTGTTATATCATTGTGCTTGAAATCTTTTGTACACTATACTAGCTGTTGTTGATAGACATATTCGGACTCTGTCAAATTACTTTATAGAATATTAATCTACTATTTCATAAGTTTTTTTTAAAATCATTTTGTGAACCACACAACCAACCGTGAATCATAAGCTGACAGGATTACACGTTCTATCGATCTACATGAGCTCGGTAAAATTAAAACAATCATATGCATGACCGTGATAGGCCTCAGTGTATACTACATAATCTTGTAGGTATGAATAACTCAATTGTTTAATTTTCTGATCGTAGATTCTACGACAATTTTAGATAATGTCAATCCAATGTTACCGCGTAACAATGAATAAACTTATTAAGAATTGCTATTCAATACACTTGATATCTTAATAAGTATCATCTGTTCCTGATGGTATTGCATGCGTTTTATGTGCACTAGACACTCAAGAAATAGATCGATATCTTGTTCATTATTCATGAATTATTTAATTTCTATCATAAACCTTTTACAAACTTTCACTAGGTTTTAACTAGATCTAAACATGTAAAACAACTAAGTGTATTTTCTGTATGCTTATTTTTATACTTGGGATTCCTGACTGAATTCGCTTTACTATTTATCGCATATTCATAACTCTGAAATACAAATGACTGATCACTGAATAGTGATCGAATTCTGTTGAACAAATTACAGAGAAGCCAGTAGTCTAAATGGTTTAACATTATTTAACCAGCAGGAAATCATGGTTTTAGGTTGTCTGCTAGTTTGCACTTATCAATAAACCTTACCTGTAAGTTTGAAGGAATTGAAGAGTACCAACTATCATAAAATCTATTTCAAATAAGCTGTACTGGCAACTACCTCCAATCACTTAATTTGAAATATTTAAATAGCAATTCTTTAACTTTTTATTTTAAATGCTGTTATATATATATATATATATATATATATATATATATATATATATATATATATATATATAACTAAACAGTAGGAAATATTCACTTAGTTGTACATTCTTTTCTTTAATTGTTTTTTTTCAAAACTAGCTATATTTATCAACCATTAAAAATCTTATAGTAGGTTGTTTCATTTAATTCTACCGTCAAACAATAATAATAATAATACGAATCGATGCATTTAATTTATTGTTTTAAAAAGAGCATTTCACATATAATTATTATCTTTCTCATTCAAATTTGTTGGTTTACTGTAGGATTTAGTATATTTTTATTTGTTTGTCCATTTAACTGTTGTGCATCATTTATGTTTATGTGGTATTTGTATGAACTAATGATATCCTGGTACTTGATTCCTCACTTATTACGAATTCCAAATACAACATGTTCATTTGTGCTCATCTAGTTCTACCCGGCTTGATTTGCACTATTTTGGGGAGTCTTGATTAATACATTAATTCGGATACTTCTAATTATCATAGTTTATCACATACAAATAGGTATTTTAGTTTAACTCAGTAGATATATGTTAGTATAACTGTATTGGACTACTGATTGTGAGTTACTTTTTTTTTATTAATGTACCTAAAATTATAGAGTTAGGCGTACCGTCGTTTATTTTTATTTATTTTGTTTTTTATGAGAAAAAAGTTGGTGTATGTGTTTGTGTGGAGTAGTAGATTGCACTAAATTACTGCTTCTATTAAGTCTACTAGTTTTTCCTGTTATTGGTTACACGTATAGTTGTGCTGTATTCAACTGTTTCAGTAAGCTTATTTATAGTTGTAATATTTTAAAACTTAGATAAGTATTTGTGAATGTAACCATGTGATCAATGAACTTTTCTCAACACGACATTGTAATATAAGGTTATTTAATTAGTAGAATATTGTATAATATACCTACAAAGCAATTATTGAATTAATTATTATTATTATCAGTTTAATATTTTAATTACTCATTGAACAGATAACTAGATAGACTGACATACGACGCGCGATGATGGCTGATTTAGGAGGTTAGAATAAAGGTTAGGAACAGCCAAACTAAGACATCGGGCCAGTTCACGAGAAGAATGACTGTTGGATTGAGCCATGTAGGTAGGCGGAGACTATCTGATTAGGGTCCTCGTGGTCATCGAGACTAATGGTTAGAGATTTTATGTGATATTGCTCAAAATCATTCGTAATGGCGTAAGTACATTCACGCTTCTTATTCCCTTGGATCCTTAGCCTCTAAATTCCTCATGATTTATTATTACAGCAGTTTATATTTCTTCAAATTGTATCTTCGATACCTAATCCTTTTTATTACCACTAATACCGTTACTACCGCTATTATTCTGAGATATACCCTGACAATTTAGTCTTACTGTACTCATGAGGTGTGGCAAATTGAATTGATGTACACATGTAGCAAATTCTACTTTGCGTCCGCCTAACATAAGAAATAGTGAATTAAAAAGAAATCACACTAATTGAAAGAATACTGTAAATACAAAATTAGGTAAAGATATCTCTCATCTATGGGTTGTGACATCCACTGGAGAATTATTCAGAATAAAGGAATTCTGAGCAAATGTTTCACACTTATAATATCATATTCAAGATTATGGATCTAAGGTCTTCCTATTTCATGATAAGTGCGATATAAGAACAAAAGAAGTACCGGCTATTCAGTGTTGCTTGATTTTCAACGAATCTTCACCTACTAAAACACTTCAAATTGCGAACTAACTAATCACTCAAATAAATTATGCTGTTCAATAAATTTCTGCATGAAAGATTATTGTACCGTATTTCAGGTGGTTTTACTTCAGTAGTAATAATAAAACAGTTTTAGTGGTAGTTCGTACATCTAGTCCATTATTACTCAGTGTTTGGCATATAATTGAACTGAAGTAGATCAAGTATTAGGATAATAGTAATTATAATTCATCAAAAAATAATACACTAATGTCATTAACGAGGGAATTGTAACATTTTGCTATAAGATGTAAATAATGTGTAAGTAATTTTGGTGAAAGTGGTTTTGATATATGATTGCTTTCTTATGTCATCAATTGGAAGACATTTTTAACTCGTTATCCATAGTTCCTTCTATTATCTTGTACAAAGAGAGCGAAAAAAGTATGAGTTGAATAAGATTATTCTGTTGATTTCTTTAGGTTCTTTTCAGCTGCTTACAGTTTATAATATTTGAAAGTCGAAATTACAAATGTTACCGATGTATCTTAAACTATTTACATCATGAAATTTTTTTCAACTCTTTCTATTGACTACATGATCATAATAAGTTGAAAAAAATTCGGTGAATTGAGATGAATCCATGTCATTCTGCTCAAATCTCTTTTCTCGCCTTCTGTTTCTAGCATTAAGGATTTCTTATTATTTAACTAGACTCCAATTCTCAAGACCTTACAGTTTACTCGTTGAGATGCAACTCATTGGTTTACATGTTCGGTTCGCCCTACACCTGCTTTCGTTTAGGGAGCTGGTTGGTATCACCAGTCCACTTCTTAAGCTTATCACAATGAAACTGGAGTACACCTATCTGAACTTATAAATAAAAATAATATATTTGTAATATCCCAATGAGTAGAAAATTGGATTTTCTGACGTTTCGTGACTTTGTGTAAGTCACTTCTTCAGAGAATAACTCTGAACTTAGTTTGTTGGGCTTGCATAGTGATTAAACATGTTAGCACACACATATTGGGGCTGTGTTCACTGACTAAATGAATTTATGTTGTGCAACTGAGCGCTTTTTTTAAACTACGTTATTTACTCTAACCAAAACACATGTGTTAAATAAACCACTAAGAAACAAGATATATTGTAACAACCATATCTTGGTGTATTTAATCAAAATAGTTAACTGATACACTACCAATGAACCCAAATGGTTGCCAATTTTATTTCCTGTGATCATATTACAAATGTCAGTTTAATTTTACTCTGAGTTCTGAAGATAATCAGTGGAATAAATACACTTGAATTGAATTAACCATTTAATAACTACATAGTTTAATACCTTTAATTCTTTTATTCCTTCGGTGATTTTATCTGTGGTGTACGTTGTGAATATGTTAGTTTTGTAATGATTTTACGTAACTTTTCGTTTGGTTTGTTAAATGTTGGATTCATACTACTCATTAATATTCAGTTTCAGTGATAATACTTTGGTGTTTCTTCAGATGTATATGTTCTTCATATAACTTATAAGGCTATTTGAAAATAGAATATAATCCATGATAGTTGTTTACAAAATATCTAGTTTTTGGTTAGGAATATTAGAAGTCTTGTCTTTTTAGGGGAATTATTATGGTTGGAGTGCAGTCATTTATTTGTCTGGCTTTTTTCTTAGTGAACTATCTGTGATATTCTTGTCTATGGCTACTGTCAGCACGATTGAACTTTAAATCAGGACTAACACACTACTTGAAAGCATTCGTTTCTTCATTTAATATCGGATATTTTTCAGTAGACTTAAAATAGGAATATAAAACAGTCGATTAGTAATTTATTTCTTGTAAAACTCCTTGATCAACTGTTATCCGTTATCAGTTAGAACTATTGTTTCTTAGGAATGAAACATTTTCTCCTTAAAATCTCCACTCATGGTCCGATTATTAAACTGCTTTCAGGTATGTTTTCTAGGAAAAAGTATGTTTTACTATATTTGTTACCATTATGTACAACTTGTGTTCTTGTGTTTTGCAGCCGATTTGGATTCAATTCATCAACATATTTGCTGAATAATCAACTAAGAGCACGATCGTTAGATCATTTAGTAACAGGATCCCCATCCTTATCGTACAGTGATAAAAATAGTAACAATGATTATAAATCTATCCAGTTTAATCAAGCGTTTGATCATGTAAAAAGCGACGAACCTGCATCATCATATCTTACCTCATTTTCCCTAACTTCATTAGTGTCTGCTATATTGCCGTTCACTACTGCTGTTCTCCCTTCATCAGTAGTATCATCATCTGATCCAAAAGGTGTCACAATCAACAATAAATTAACAAAAGCAAATACACGACTCAGTGAATCAACACATTTGCGACCGAAATGTCCATCATCATCAACAGCGGTGACTGGTCTACAAGGTTTACTTGATGTAAATAAGGAAGATGCTGATTCGTCAAAATCATTATTACATAGAACGTCAACATCAAAATCAATTGATCGTAGTGCATTATCTCCTAATAGCAATGTACCAAATTCAATTGCTCTTCCAAATCCTCAACCTCCAACATTAATTTCTCCAAGCGTTAATCGTACTGCTATTTCACATTCACGTCCTGTACGTACTAGTAACTTGACAGAAATCACTGAAGAGTCTGGTTCACCACCGAAATCAGAAAATGGTCAGAAATCATTGATATCTTCGGAAAATCAACAACAACAACCACAATCTGAAGTAGTAGTTGTTTCAGAAAGATCGAAAAATTCAGAATAGTAGATTCATTTAAATAATAGAGTTGTTGTTCATTAGTTGTATTATTGTCACATATATATTAAACATTTAGAACGAATTATTTAGTATTATATCATTTGTGTACCAGTTCCATATGAAAATTTTAGTCTTTCATTATATATATATATATATATATATATATATACTTGTGTTTTCCCATCATGTATTTTTACTACAGTGATCCTTACCAATCAATCACACATAGAAACATACACATTACGTTATAAAAATTACATTTGTATAAAGCAGAACACTTCTAAGAGAGAGAAAGAGAGGATAAAAAATCTGATTATTTATCGTTTATTTAACGTTATCTTTTCCATTTTTCTTCGTGTTTTCGTTCTTCACTTTAATTTTTTTATATTTTGTCTAGTTTAATTAATGTTGAAAGTATATTTTGTTGAGTTGATAATCTTTCATTTTCATAATTCATGTTTTTCTTCAATAGATTATTATTGCTTGCATTTGAACTATCGTTTCTTGGTTTATTTCCATTCTTTATTGTTTTCTGTTTTTGATATTATAATATTTGTTATCTATCGTATAAGATTGATAATCATTTTAGTGTAACAGAGTTATAACAAAGCATGTGAAGTAATCATCATTGATCACATTGGAAAATAAACACTTCATAAGAATAAATTTGATTTTTTATGGCAAAAAAAACACATTACGTTCCACTAGTACTACTAGTTTGTTAAGTTAGTAGTGTTATTTTGGTTTTATAAAAAAATTGTCGTTGCGACTGGTTGCTTTGTTGAAATTTGTCTGATTCCTCAGACATTTGTTGTGTACTTGTTTAGTTTACATTTTGTTTTTTTTCCTATGACCCAGTGACATTATTTTAGCCCCACTTTTTATTGAAATAAAATAAATCATTAAAATTAAGTGGTATTTGTTAATTCTATTTTGTTATCGGAGTAGTAGTTACACAAGTGATTTGTATTCCAACTATTATTACTATCTTTGTACATGGTTATTAGATGGTGCTTACGTATTGTGGTACAAATATATGAGGACCATACGCTGAATACTTCATTTGCAAATTTTCATCATTTGTCTTCCACATTTTGTGTGGTTCTTCCGATCCACAATTTCTTTCTAATTCCGTCTCTGTTTTCTCTTCAACTTGGTCTTCCTAGCCCTCTGCTACCAGGGTTTCCACTTACGATTGGTGTTACATACTACTCACATCTCTCGACACAAGTAGCATACGCTACATAGTTACTAAAAAAATCTGTATGAAAAGATTAATTCAAGTGGCAAACTAAAAACTAGTTCAGACAGGATGGTGAAAATTGTTTGTTGCAGTAGTTTTGTTTACTCACTTTGATTTGAAGATATTTTATCTAGTTACTCCATTGTATTAATGATTCTTTACATCTTATTATAGAAATGACACGTATGTGAAATATGTCATTTGACTAAGCTTGAAAACTGTTTCCTATTCTATCTACCTTTTATGCTATTGAGCTTTTAGTTATGTCGAATGAATCTAGGTAATTCACATAACACATCGGGATGTTCATATTCCAACCTACACTAATCGAATTTTAGTGAGAAATATCAACTCCGGGATAATCCAAACTGCGTAAAGTGAAATTATATCATTGATGTTACTATTGTTTCAGTTCATTTACCGTTCATCTTAGTTTCATATCACCGTGATTACATAATATGGCTTATTAGGGTTATACATATTTGTTCCAGGCTTTTTGTTCATTGTAAATTACTGAATTAAATTGACAACCCACTTACTGTGAGATTTATTATTGAGAAAACTGTAGTATGCACAAAAGGAGTAGTATATTTCTAAAGGAGGAAAAAGGTAGATAAATGAAGTTATTCAGGTAAACAAACCCTCTGTTGTAAGAGTAGGATTTCGCCTACTAGTCCAGAATAAGTTTTGCAGTGTACCTTATAATTTATAAATAAATAGCTAATAAATGTAGAGCATAATTACATGTATCGTTGCGATTATAGTTGCTTTTGTTTTAAAAGTTTAACATAATATGATAAAAGAATTGTTGGACGAAATCTTGTACACAAGCTGTCTTATCAAATACTATTTTCGGTAAATCTTTGCAAAACGTCATTTTGTGTATAAGTGGAATTATCAACTACTATTATGAGAACGGTGATTGTTTAGTACAGTAAATTGAATGAACTGGTCGAAATGTCTATTCATCAAGGATCTGCATGTCAGTGGGACTTGATGATTAAGATATGCTGAAACAGCAAAGATGTAAACGTGAATAATTGAACTTCAGTAGCAACCTACATCCGAATTCACATCATTAAGTTCATTCCTATATTGACAAATTACCATTAAAGTTTTGACTTACAAGTGAGAAATATTTAGTAAACTACAAAAGATAGACTTATTATCTATCATTTGTGAAACTCACATAACATCAATAATTGGATCCTTCAATAAAGTTGAACAGTACTAGTCAGTGCGTGGTTCATAATAATATATTAATTAGTCCTGTTTTTCAATTTCATTTCATTCCCTACCAATTTAGTTCTTCGTATATTGTTCATACTACTTACTAATTTTCAGTAGCTTGTATTATTATTATCCACTTCTGAGCATGTAATTTTATTATCTACGCAATGTACCGAAGTTATTAAAGAGAAGCAACTTGCGTAATTTGTGCACGATAGAGATATATTTTGGTTTTTTCAATTGCTAGTACTGATATGAAACAGCTTCTTTCTCTCTTACAATCTAGTAGTTGCCTATTATATATTGTATATTATCACCAGAAGTAAGCCCCTTGAAGCGTTAATAACATTTAGATTTCTCATGGTTTGAGGTTGGAATTCTGATTGATTTTGTCATTTTTTTTATCTAACAGCACTGTTAGCCGACAAACCTCATGTTTTAATGTCAAAATTTTTCTCGTTACTCAATCGTCTGGTCAAAATCCTCAGAAGTATTCTATGAACACAATTTAATAGCAATTATGTTTTTTTAATACCTACATTTATGTGTTTGAATAACGTAGGAAAAACAGTTAATGCAGAATAACATAAATTCATTTTTATTTCGTAGTTTTTCATTCGTTGCTCACAATAGCATTAATATTGAAATATCATATGTATGTATAGAGATGGTCCTTGCCGTTTCGATTTTTCAGTCATCACTGTTCATCAACTAATATTAATTTATATTTCCTTATGAATTTCGGTTGTAAACAGCTTGTAAGAAACTATGAAATCGAAATGAAGTTTTCTTATTGTATTTCAATAGTCGTATTGTTTTTATTGACTTTCTTCTAATTTCAATTGTTCTTTTGTATTCTATAAAATAGAAGAAAATTGGATTGTTATCTTTAATTTCGACTGTTAATTAACTTTTTTCTCTTTTTTATATTTTGAAAAAACAATGTATAATAAAGCGTATCTTGTTATGGTGCTCTGATAAAACATTCAGTTGGTTTGCTAATTAACTGATAACCAATGTATCATTTCGATTTATGTTGTCAGAAAAGACGACTATTCATTTTAAAATTCAAGTCATGACTTACTTACTGGACCTGTTACCACCCTTGGAACATAGATTGCCGATCTAAGGTCTCTAAATAGCTATTTGTGAATACTTGTAATGTTTTGGTGATGTTAGTGGGGGGTTTTCGAGGTTTCAGCTCCATACAATGAACTGTTTTGACATTAGTGAAAACTCAGACTTTCTTGTCGAGTAAAAGTTGTTTTGAGTCCGTGATGTTCATCAGTTGTAGTAATGGATAGTGTTGTCCTGTCAATGCGTACCTTCACATCTGTATCAAATCTGTATCTTAGTTTGTGGATGATGGTGTTGAGGTTCGTGAATAAGTGCATGTATTGCGGAGGAGAGCTTCAGTAGCGAGTGTGACTTTATTGGTTCTAGGTTGTGTGCTTTTTGTGATTGTGTGTTTTGCCTTGTTTGTGTTGAGCCCTATTTTTGTGGAAGTGGTTGCTGCACTGACTGTCTTCGTTTGCATTTATTGCTGTGTATGAGACAACAGGGTAAATCTACCTGTAGAGTTCGAAGCATCTTGATGTATCGAATGCTTTCATTGTATTTGTGTTTTTCCTGAAATGAGTAGGTTTTCACAGTCCATTCAAAAACTCAACAAAGAGTCGGGAGCCTTATCTATGACTGGTGCTCACTGGGGATGGATTAATAAGCTGGCTTCTATACGGGACTGTGCAATTCAGTCTCCTATAGGGGTTCCGTGTAATTGTGACGATCTTCTCAGGTACTCGATAGTGTGATAGATTTCTCAAGGTCTTCTTATCCACAGTATCGAACATGTTCACATAATCATTGGAATTCATGTATGACGATGAGTTGTATTCAATCGATTAGTGAAAAATGATGTGCAGTGTCTCGATTCGATCTAGCATTACAGAAGCCAGCTTATTGATCTCAACGTTGTGTTTCTGCTTTATGTACGGTTTAGTTCAGCAGTACTGTTGAACATTTGGCATGGTAGTGGTAGTAGTGTGATTCCTGTGTAGTTCTCACATTTAGGATGATCTTTCTTTGGTATCCTGATGAGGTATCCCTCTTTCCATTCTGTTTGTACTTGTTCTTCCTGACGAATCCATACCTGAATTCAGTGCCTGAGCTTGTATGTTGCCTGTTCCTGCTGCTTCCCACTCATAATTCATCTGGTCACCTTGCTAATCTCTTCGACTGTTTGTGTGGTAACATTTGTAGGGTAGTCTGTGTGCATTGTTTCGATATCCGGTGCGCTCAGTGGCTTTGGTCTATTTAGGAGTACTGAAAAGTTCTCTACTAACATTTTACGATGCTGTTGACCACCAGTGATTGGTTTGTCTTCTTTGTACGTGAGTGGTCGCTCTGATTTTTTATATTTACTTACTAGCTTTTTATAAGTAGCACATCGTTCTTTTACATTTCCTTCTCGTACAGCTTTTACAGGTGTAATTGTCGGGTCTTCTACATATTTTCACATACCAGCTCTAATTTTCTTCTTTAATCGTTTATTTGTTTCTGTATGTTTGACCTGTATCCTGGATTTCTTTGCACTTGTTCTGTTGTTGTTGAGTTATTGCTTCTTTAATCCCTTTCCAGTTGTTGTCCATAGTTGTTTCCTCTTTTTTTAGTAGAACTCCTGAGATTTGGAACTTGTTACTGAGATCTATCTTAAACTAACTGAGGTTGTCAACATTTCGACCATATGATAGTGATCTAAAGTTATATCAACTCTTCTCTTTGTTTTTACATTTTTAATGGACCTTTCGAATTATAGCTGATGGGTGCACAGCACTGGTTAACAATCATTTTAATCCTCGTATTGAAGGATGATTTGGTGTTCCTGAAGTCATGAGCTTCCCATTTTACAAGCAATTCCCGTTCTTCTTCATTTGACATCAACCCAACTCCTTGTGTTTGGGTCATTTTATTCTTCATAACCAAAGTAGTCTTTCCTGTTCAGGTTGTATCCAAAGTATTTCAGTTATGGCAAGTAGAGTCATTCATTTGCAGCTATGCAAACGACTTTCCTGGTTTGTCTTACTGCTCGGACATTCCATTCCCTCATGTTAATCTTTGCTGTGATTGTGAGTAGGGGCATCGGTTTCGTGGCTCCTAGGAACTCTCAGCTTTTACCCTGAAGTAGAATAACTCTTCCTTGTGAAGATCGTACAAATAGAGCAAATTTCGTTGATTTAATTAATATTTTCTGATTAGTAACTCTGTATAGAGGTTGTGAGCTCCCTTCTCCAACTTCTATCTTTATTCTAATTCGGTCCAGCAGGAGTCTTAGATTGGCTCCAAACGGAGTTAGTAGTCTGAAACGCTTTCATCTCAAATTAAGAATTTCTAATTTTAAGTTTTCCTCTTTTAATTATCAAGGTTTTTTTAAAATATTTTCTTTCTCATGTTGAAACATTATTTGGCTTTTGCTGAATTTCTTTAGGAAATTAAATAGTATAACATATAATAAACTTGACGCTTTTAAAATAATGACGAGGTTTTTAAAAAACCTCAAAGCATGATGAATATTCTCATGAGCATAGAGAATACTCTGGATACCATATTATTCAAGTGATTATAAATTTTATTTGGTAATATCTTATTTGTACTTATCTTCCAAATTTATGCAGGAAGAAATCTTGTATGCGTTCGTAAATAGTTGAAAGAGATATAACTGACAATCGTATCAACATTCTATGAACGTTTTACAGTAGGATACCAGTTGATAAGCTGTATTTTATTTCCGAAATACCAAGAGATATTAACTTGTCCAAGCCAATCAGGAAAGAGTAAAGATTGATAAATGATTTATAACGTTAGATCATAGATGTAAGATATGGATTTCAGGATTCTTGGATTATAGCTGACGTTAATTCGTGATTAAAATCCCAACTCTAACCCCTAATACCATTCCGTAACCCACCAGAAGCAATTTGCAGGTTCGACATTGTCTTGGTTTTACAGGAAAACTAGCGTACAATCTCTTCGTTTTATCATTGATAGTACTGTGATTTTACTTTTTCGTTTGATTTATTGAGAATATTTTGATTGTTAGGAATTTTCCAACTGTGCATTTCATATCATTTGTTCATATACTTCTTCATTTTGCAATCACATCAATGTGACTAATTAAAGCATTAAAATGAAGGCAGACTGAATTATTAGAAGACGCAGTTAGTATTCAGAAATGTCTGAATAACATGACAGCTCTGAAGTTGGACTTAATTTATAATCTAAACTATCTAGTCCGGTATATGAGTTGTACAACATAATGTATTAGCATAAATGACTTGCATCAGTAACCTGACTGTAACATTTTGAAGGTTTGATATCAGGATAATTGCTCATACTGCTAAGCTATTCAGCTTTATTGACATGAAAGAGTTTGAATTATAAGTCAAGGGAAATCTAATAGCGTCTTTATAGATTGGCAACATGGGTAATATGTAAGCCCTCTGTCCAATGTTTAAATGTTTAATGACCAAGATAAATGTTGATATATAAAAATATTGAAGCAAAACAGTCATTCAGTTAGCTAATACAAAGCTAAAACATTAGAAAAAATAGAATTAAGTTTCACCGTTTGTAATTTAATAGCATAAGTATTTACCTCCACAATTTCCAACAGATTTACATTTATGCTTTTTATTAGGGTAGAAATTGGGTGTCAGCATATATGTACATATATTGACAAAATTCATTATTGTCTATCACACATACTCATATATCAAGTCTTTGTAGCTAGAACTTCTTCATGTGTATTAATGCCTCGAAAGTAAAATAAAATTACTTGATTGAGACTGTAAAGCAAGATGAGATCATATTAAGTAGCCTCATTAGCTCCCATGACAATTAGAATAAAAAGGAACGGATATATATTTTAACTAATCTTAATATAACTGAGGTTAAAAGAATGTCTTTTTTAATTAGCTAATTAGAAATACCAGAGCATATTGGAGTATTACTAGAAATAATTTCATTTCCTACACTGTTTTCATTATAGTGTTTTAAGGAGAAGCAGCTTATCTGTTAATATTTGAAACATTGATTGATGAATTAGAAGTTAAATAAGGATAATAGTAAAGATAAACTTAAGTGAAGTTAAATTTAATGGAAATTTCTCTTAAATCATAATTATGACTAAAACGTTTAATCTAGTCATGATGTATATTAGTGTGATTATCTACTGTTATTGTTACAGAGATTTGTAGAAATTTCACAGATTGAAATCATGAGTCAGTTGAAGCTAGACCATCATGGAAAGCCTGGAAGCACCGGATGACCGTTTCGTCCTAGTATGGGACGCCTCAGCAGTGAGCATCCACGATCCTGCACCCTGCGAGATTCGAACCAAGGACCTATCAGTCTCGCGCCAGGCGCCAGGCTGAGGAGTCCCTTACTAGGACGAAACGGCCTTCCAGTGCTTCCAGTTTTTCCATGATGGTCTAGCTTCAATTGACTCATGATTTCAATCTGTGAAATTTCTAAAAAATCTCCACAAACCCCTTCTGATTTGTAGAAATTGTTAAATATTTACAATTTCAACAATGGACTAATCTTAATTTTAAAAAATTAGTCAAAACCAGACAGCACTGGATAGTTGGATCGTCTTAGTATGAGATTTCTCAACAATCCACATTTACGACTACAAGATAGTGAATTGAACCCTGTAACTTCAGGTCTCAAGTTGAATGTCTAAACTGTACACCACTAAAATAGAACACGGTGATTTGCATGTCTAAACTCAATCACCTCGAGATATTACGCGAAAATCTCCTGTTGCCTATGGTAAGCACTCATCTCACACTAGATAATGTTAAACCACACTGGTTATGCTTTTTCACCAGAACTCCTAAATTTGGTTTTCGAAATTAGTCATTAGTGAGCACATGATTATTAATATTTCTATAGAGAGGTCGTAGAGTTTGTTGAATTTTTATAATTTCCACATGAACTGATGATCTATTAATTGAATAAAGTCTAAAATGAACCAGGACAAATAACCTACTTTCGGTATCGACTATCGGTGTTATTGTCAAAGAATATATCTAATAACTAGTTGGTCAACAAAGGAAAATATTTTTTGTGAACTTTATCATTTTAAGAATGCTTTTGAGGTAATGAGATATTTCTACAGAATGGAATAGAGTGTTTAACACAAGGTTCACTATCAAACACTCTGTATCATTCATTACATCATTGTAAAATATTGACTAATTAAATTCATGATTGGAGTTCCAAAGCCAACATTATATATACCAAGTTACAATTGTTTTAAGTGGAATTACATTCTTCTACAAATAGATAGATATATTTAAAAATGATATTAAACAAATGAATAATTTAAGTTCCTATTTCTGTCAATTCACATGCCACTACTCCCTTTATAACAAAAATATGTGAAGTAGATTTTGTTAACCATGATCATTCAAAAGTCACCATTCAGCATCAAGTAGTGTAAACAATGTACGTCATTTTTGAGAGGAACAAGCAAATTGTCAACTTCACGCTCGAATCCCTAAGTATGATATTTAATTATTGTGAAAACACTTGAATTATTAGTCTAGGTGAGAATTTAGTTTTTAAGCTCAGCATATTATTTGTCTTTCATAGAGAGCTAGAAAAGGTAATCATGTGAATTTCACTGCTTTTTGTTACTTGAGTGTTAAATTTATATCAGATTTTTTTCTGATAATATCTCTGGCTTTAACATAAATCCTTACATATTGTCCGATATTTAACTCAGTCTGGTAACTGTTGATGTTACAAAACGCAAAATCAGTATAGTTTGTCATCATACGCACTCCTATCTTCTATTGTCCAGGCTGAACTATGTAGCTATTCAAACAGGGAAATACTTCCAGTAATTTTAAGATGTTTTTAATTATTTTGGGAAGTGTGTGTGTATATCAACTAATATTCTATGAATACCCTTGTTTTCTATACATAAACAAACCTTAAAAGTAAAATATTTTGGAGACTAGAAAGCCGTTATAAAGTTAACGCTTAAAAATCCGAGTACGGAGCTTGTCAGTCATGTGTACATTCATGAATTTCATTAACTTTAATCCGAATCGCTCTAGTTTAAAAACTCAGTGACTTACTTTTCCATGCCTTACCCAGAATGACTCTTTACACAGATGAAGTCAGTGTTCATTGACTCTACTAACATTAGCTACAAGGCTGTTGAGTCATCATTTTGGAGTCCACACAGACTCATATTTACAATTGCGTACATGATCAGAATCAGATTTTCATTTCTTATCAATGGCAGCCTGTTTGAATATCTGGCCTACCTGTTCCTGCCATCTAGATATTTCAACAAGTCATCTAATTTTGGGCGTATCTGAAAAGTGTACACTCTTTCGTTATGCAAGTTACAAAAGGTCCAATCAGAGATATCGTGGTTCCTAGCAATATACATCTAAAAGAATGTACATCGCTTAGATGTCGATTGACTGGACTGCCAAAATCTAACTGGTGATCATTCAATATTGATCGTCAGTATCAACCAAGAAGTAAGAAACGGAAACTTGTTGAAATACTTTGTGCTGAGAATTCTATGTTGTACCAAAAGTATAATTTTGAATAAAGCTAATAATAATATAATATATAATGTGTATTGTAACCACTTCACCACTTATCAAGTTGAAGCCATGCGGTGTACAGCTTCTTATATATTTCTATATGTTTTTAGAGTCCACCCAGCTAGTTACATTTAGAAGTATATATTTCTTCCTTAAATTTTATTTTTTTTTTATTTTCTTCGACACTACGGAGTTCCTGGAAAGATTGTCAACATTATACGGAACTCATACGACGAAGGCCCCCGAATGCCCTGGTACGGCCGAGAGTGGGGTGAGTCCGCTCTCCCTCTCGAAATACTCTCACACGGCCGCGCGTATACAGCCTCTGCCAGGGAAGTCCTACTCATTGCCTTCTCGTGGCGGGGGTGTTGTTTACAAAAATGAGAGGACGAAAAGCGAATGTCCGGCGCTTTAACCGGATCACAAACCAATGGTGCACATGGGCTCCAGTATCCTGCGGGAACAAATGGCGTATGAACCAATCTTTGGTCACCGGCTACCATGGGATTGCATCTCCTTACGATGCTCCACTGCCTTGTGGGTTAGACCTTTAGGTCAAAGGCTCGGGGTGTGGCCCCCTAAGAAAACCACCTGCTTCGGTTTGGGCACCCGGGCAGTATCACAGCCCACACACAAACGATGAACTCTATGTCTATGGCAACTACTTTTCTCGCTCTGAAAAACAATCAATCGATTCAAATAATTATCATTACTATTATTGTCATTATTAATACTATTATTATTACTATTATTGTCGTTATTATTATTATTATTATTATTATCCACATTATTCACCCTCTTTCATACTTATACAGCGGCTCGGCTTTGGTGGAAATCCGACTGTATCTAAACGTTCTCGAGTCACTGTCCGGTTGAAAGTTGTATGTTACCATCGAATATGAGTACTGAAGCAGTTTTTCTGAAACCACGTGCGCCATTCAAACTGGCTGCCTTCAACGTTCGCACACTTATGCAGGTTGGTCAACAGATAGGGCTGGCTATGTCTTTGGAAAGTCTTAATATTGATGTTTGTTGTCTATCCGAGACCCGTATTCAAGACTCTAGCGAAGTACTACAAATTCGCTCTACATCTGTCACTTCAAAAAGCTTGTTTTACGTGCGCTTATCCGGGGACCCTGTGGCATCTTCGTCTGGTCTTGCAGGCGTTGGTGTCGCACTAAGCGCTAGAGCTGAGGCAGCACTAGTCGATTGGATCCCCATTAACAGTCGGTTATGTGCTGTTAGATTAGAAAGTTCCATCAAAGTGAGAAGAAATCGGCGTGAGAAACGATGTCTTTTCGTCATCTCCGCCTATGCCCCGACAGATTGCAGCCCGGATGCAATCAAGGATGAGTTTTACCACCAATTATCTGTTCTTCTCCAGAAAGTGCGTTCGACAGATATTGTAGTACTAGCCGGAGACTTGAATGCTCAGGTCGGGCGTCTAGGCACAGAAGAGAGTCGTTTAGGTGGCCGATGGGGACTCGTTGGTCTCAGGTCAGATAACGGGGACCGTCTACTGCAACTATGCACAGACCACAACCTGTTTCTGGCTAGCACTAACTTTCGGCACAGTCATCGCCGATGTGCCACCTGGCGTCCTCCCTCTGCATCCCAAGCCTGGACTCAGATTGATCACATCGCGATCAGCTACCGCTGGCGTGGTTGTGTAAAAGACTGCCGCTCCTTTTGGAGTACCTATCTGGACTCTGACCATGCCTTGGTCTGCGCCAATCTTGCCTTACTTTTCAGTGGCCAACGAAGTGACCGCCACCAACGGGTTGATGTTAGCAAGCTGGTTGCAACTTCTGTTGCAAATAAGTATCGAACCGAGCTAGCCTCTAGGCTAGCTACCACTCCACCGAAAACTATAGATGAGCATTGGTTGCAATTGCATGACGCCATGAAAATGGCGGGAACAGTCAGTTGTGGGTTTGCGAAACGTCCCGCTTTTAAGCACTGGGTTTCTTCTGGTTCCTTACAACTCATTGAAGCCCGTCGGTCTACTCCGGGTGACCGTGAGTTTGACCATAAACGAAGGATGTTATGTAAGGAAATCGGGCAAAGCTTGCGTAAGGACCGAGAAGCCTGGTGGTCGAAGCGTGCTAATGAGCTGGAAGCAGCAGCTGCATCTGGTAACTACCGGAAGCTCTTCCAGCTCATCCGAGCCACTGGCAGCAAGAAGTCTGGTGTGAGTGAAACAATCTGCGAGGATGATGGGATGCCAATCACTAACATCCATCGACGTCTTGGACGATGGGCAGAATTTTTCGAAGGGCAGTTCAACTGGCCTGCTGCTCCGGCAACATCAGTCAGACTGTCCTGCCCTCCATGGCCGGTGACGACTGATCCACCAAACGAGGAGGAAGTCCGCAAGGAACTCCAACTCTTGAAGCGATACAAATCACCTGGCCCAGATGACTTACCTCCGGCTCTTTTTAAAGATGGTGGTGACTTTTTGACTAAGGAATTGACGACGTTGTTCACAAAGGTTTGGGAACTAGAGAGTGTGCCAACGTCATGGAATGAGTCGATAGTTGTCCCTATCTTTAAAAGGGTTCACGTCGTTCCTGCAACAACTATCCGGGGATAAGTCTACTTCCGATTGCGTCCAAGCTATTGGCTTCCGTCATACTTCGTAGGTTGTTCAAAACTCGAGAAAGATTGACTCGCGAGGAGCAGGCTGGGTTTCGTTCTGGTCGAGGATGTATTGATCATATCTTCACCCTCCGCAAAATGTTAGAACACCGCCATACTTATCAAAGGCCAACAATCGTAGTGTTTCTTGACATCAGGGCTGCCTTCGATTCGTTGGACAGAACTGTTCTCTGGGATTGTCTATTGAAGAAGGGTGTGCCTGAGAAGTTTATTAACATCCTAAAAGCCCTATATAAAAACACCTCAGGCAGAGTGAGGGCATACAACCACCTTTCTCCATTGTTCCATTCGAGTAGTGGGGTTAGGCAGGGTTGCCCAATCTCACCATTCCTCTTCAACTTTGCCATCGATGACATTCTGGAAACAGCTCTGATGAATGTAAGTAATGGTGGTATGGATCTGTTGCCTGGAGAAAGACTTCTCGACCTTGAGTATGCGGACGATATTGTCTTACTGTGCGATAATGCCCAAGGCATGCAATCCGCACTTAATCAGTTGGCAATCAGTATCCGTAGGTATGGTATGTGCTTTGCACCTTCGAAGTGCAAAGTACTTCTACAAGACTGGCAGGATTCCAATCCTGTACTCACCCTGGATGGTGAGCAGATAGACGTAGTCGAGAAGTTTGTGTATCTGGGTAGCTGTGTAAGTGCTGGTGGGGGTGTGAGTGATGAGATCAATGCACGAATAGTGAAAGCCAGAGCGGCTTATGCCAATCTGGGCCATCTATGGCGCCTTCGTGATGTTAGTCTGGCCGTAAAAGGTCGGATCTACAACGCGTCGGTGAGAGCAGTTTTGCTCTATGCTTGTGAAACCTGGCCTCTCCGAGTTGAGGACGTTAGACGACTCTCTGTGTTCGATCATCGCTGTCTCCGAAGGATTGCTGACATTCAGTGGCAACACCATGTCAGTAATGCAGAGGTTCGGCATCGTGTGTTCGGGCACAGAGATGATAATTCAATTGGTGTCACCATCTTGAAACACCGACTTCAGTGGCTTGGACATGTTCTCCGAATGTCGTCCCAGAGAATTCCACATCGTGCATTATTTGCCGACTCTGGGACTGGTTGGAAGAAGCGGAGAGGTGGTCAGTGCATGACATGGTGTCGTGGCATGAAAGAAAGCTGCAAAGGACTGGCGTGTGTTGGTTCTTCACGACTCCCTGGTTGGGGTCTGAGAGATGGTGCTACACAGTGGCTAGAGACGTTATCAGATATGGCTCAGAATAGAAGCCAGTGGCGATCCTGCTGTAACCTTCTTTTACCTTCTTCATAAAAAGTGGTTCTGTCTCCTTTACCCGAAAGATTTCTTCCGATTGTACCTTTGCGTTCCCTGATTACTAGCACATTACCTTACACCAATCTCTTCGTTATTGTTCTCTCTTTTTTTTGTTGCGCTCCTTAGCTTTTTTTTTCTTTCTTTGTATTCCTCTCGAATTTTCATTGTTTTGTGTGGCGCATATATATTGGCGCTCCCCTGTACCATACGACGAACTACAGTGCAAAGTAGTGCATGGAGAACAGCTAACAGATGCATTCCAAGTAAGGACCGGAATCAGGCAATGCTGTCTACTCTCTGCCTTACTCTTACTTCTGCTGGTCAACTGGATTATGAAGACCTCGACATCTGAGGGAAAACACGACATACAATGGACAGCTCAGAACCAATTAGACGATCTGGACTACGCAGATGACCTAGCCCTCCTATAGCATACATATGAACAAGTGCAGATAAAGACAGCCAGTGTAGAAGAAGTCTCTGCATCAGTAGGCCTCAACATACATAAGTGGAAAACCAAGGTCCTCAAATACAACACGAAGAACAGCAATTCAATCACTCTTGATGGTGAAACTCTAGAAGATGTAGAATCCTTCACATACGTACCTGGGAAGCATCATCGATGAACAAGGAGGTTCAGATGCAGACGTAAAGGCGAGGATTGGCAAAGCAAGGACCACATCCCTTCAGTTGAAGTTTATATATGGAACTCGAAACAACTGTTTGTCAACCAATATCAAGGTGAAAATCTTTAATACCAACGTCAAGACAGTCAGTTCTACTGTACGGAGCTGAAACTTGGAGAACTACAACAACCATCATCAAGAAGGTGCAAGTATTTATAAATAGCTGTCTACGCAAGATACTCAACATCCATTGGCCGAATACCATCAGCAACAGCCTTTTGTGGGAGAGAACAAACCAGCTTCCAGCTGAAGAGAAGATTAGGAAAAGACGATGGAGATGGATAGGACATACATTACACAAATCGTCAAACTGCATCACGAGACAAGCCCTAACTTGGAATAGTGAAGGGAATCGGAAAGGTGGAAGGTCGAAGAACACATTACGTCGGGAAATAGAAGCAGATATGAAAAGGATGAATAGGAACTAGAAGGAGCTGGAAAGGATTTTTTTGGACAGGGTTGGGTGGTGAATGCTGGTGAGTGGCCTATGCTCCTTCACGAGGAGTAACAGGCGTAAGTAATCGATGTAAAAAAATTGCAACTCAATTTTATACTGAAGATTTTGTCTAGAAAAAAAACATTCAACTATTAAAGTATTCAGTTTTCGAAATGCATTATTTATGAAATATCTCTATCAGTTCCTAAGTTATTTGATCTCATATATGTGGGTGTGATCTGGACACTTGAAAAATAAACTCATAGCTTTATCATCGATTCTACGTTAATGAAAATAATATAGAAGTACACAAAATTAGACGTCTACTTGATCCAAAATGTTTTTCTCATACATTATACTATGTCTATATATTTTTTTTGTACAACAGAATATAACTTACATCATAGTACGAATGATATCATAGGTAATTTATGTCTAATGTACTATTTTAGCATTGTTAACTTCCATCTTAACTTTTTTTTAAAAATAATTTAGTCTGAACCAAAACAAAAGAGAATTTATTTTGATTAAGTTACTGATAACTGTATCATTATAGTAACATATTATAGGTATATATTAAGTAAACGTGTCAACTTATTCAATCTGACCTTTAAAACAGACAAGTTAATCATTTTTAAAAAGATTTATAATCACTTAATACAAAGAATAACAGAGGAAACTGAAACTAATATTAAATATAATTGGTTAGTTATAAAATTCATTTGTCAAACGAACATTTACAGAGTCTTAATGATTCTTGTAGATTGATATTTAATTTATAAAATAACAAGTACAAATATTTTATTTGTAAAGGTTTGATCCTTTCCATTATTAATATGTGACTGACTGTAAGAGAATAGTCTCTCTTAGAATATATTACTTAGTTAAGTACGCTTGTCAACCCTCGTAGAGGAGCATAGACCTCACACCAGTATTCTCCATCCAATCCTGTCCTCGGTAATCATTTTCAGAGCTTTCCAGTTCTTATTCATCTTATTCATGTCTGCTTCCAATTATCGGAGCAATGTGTTCCTTGGCCTTCCGCTTTTCCATTTTCATTCAGCATTCCAAGTTAGCGCTTGAGTCGTGATGCAGATCGGTGATTTCCTCAATGTATGTGCTATCCACTTCCAACGTCTTCCCCTAATTTCCTCTCCAGCTAAAAGTTGGTTTGCTCTTTCCCACAGTAGATTGTTGCTGATGGTATCTGGCCAAGGGATATTGGGTTTCTTGTGTAGACAATTGTTCATATATACGTGCACCTCTTTGATGATGTTTATAATAGTTCTCGAAGTTTCAGCTTTGTACAATAGAACTGTTTTGACGTTCGTATTGAAGATTCTCACTTTGATGTTGGGCTGTATACAGTTGTTTTGAGTTCCATATATTCTTCAATTGTAGAAATGCTGTCCTTATTTCGCCAATCCTTACCTTTACATCTGATTCGGATCCTTTTTGTTCATCGATAATGCTGCCCGGGTAGATACGTGAAAGACCCCATCTTTTCCATAGCTTCTCCATCAAGTGTGATTGGGTTAGTGTCCTCCGTGTTTTACTTAAGAATCTTGGTTTTTCTATTGCGTACGTGGAGACCTACTGATGCAGAGGTTGCTGTTACACTAGTTGTCTTCAGTTGCATTTGTTGCTGTGTATGAGATGGAAATCGTCTAGTTGCATCCGAGCTGTCCATTGTATTTCCTGTTTCCCCTCAGGTATGGAGGTTTTCACAATCCAGTCAACCACCAGGAGAAAGAAAAAGGGTGAGGATAATCAGCTTTGTCTCACTCCGGTTCTCACTTGGAATACGTCTGTCAGCTAACCTCCACGCACCACTTCGCACTGTAGTCCACCGTAAGAATTCCGTATGATATTGACCATCTTCTCAGCTACTCACTTCATAGTGTCGAAGAAGTTTCCATAGTGTTTTCCTATCCGCACTAACAAATTCTTTCTCATAGTTAAGGAAGATGATATGGAGTGACGAGTTTAATTCAACTGACTGTTCAACGATGATCCGTAGTGTCGCGATTTGGTCTGTTCAAGACCGATCCTTACGGAATTCGGTCTGTTGATCTCGAAGTTGGACGTCTACTGAATCTTTCATCCGGTTCTGCAACACTCTTTTGATAACGTTTTTGGTACTGATAATATTCTGATGCCTGTGTAATTCTCACATTCAGGATGATCTCCTTTCTTTGGTGTCTAGATGAGGTGTCATTCTTTTCAGTCTGTCGGCACTTGTTCTTCCTCCCCAATCTTCCTGAATAGAACATGAGGCATGATTACTATTACTTCTATTTGACTTTTGTGCTTTGTCTGGTATATTGTCAGGTAGTGCTGCTTTTATACTATTGATTTGTTTGATAGCTATGCTGATTAACTCGATTGTTGGTTGAGTGACAGCTGTAGGAAGGTTTGTGTGTGTTGCTTTGATGCCCAGTGGATTCAGTGGAGCTGATCTGCTCAAGAGTTCTTCAAAGTGTTCTATTCACCTGTTCCTCTGTTCTCGAATCGCAATGACTGTCTTGACTTCTTTGTCCCTGACCGGTCTCTCTGTTTTACTATATTTCCCTGCTAGTTTCTTCGCTGTATCATATAGTCGCTTCATATTTCCTTTTCTTGTAGCTTTCTTCGCAGTCGTTGCTAGTTCTCCCACGTATTTCCGCTTGTCGGCTTTAATGCTCTTCTTCATTGGTTCGTTTGCTTCTGTGTATTCAGTATGTACCTTGACTTTCTCTGTTCCTGTTCGACTGTTGTAAAATACTGTCTTCTTATTCTCCCTTCTTTGAATCTTGTCCAGGGTTTCCATAGTGATCCATTTCTTATTATGATGCTTGTTACGACCCAGAACCTCCAAACACGTCTGAGTCAGTGCTTGTTCAATACTATTCCAATTGTTTTCCGGTGCAGTTTCTTCTTTCAGTAGATCTTGTCAGGCTCGGAACCTGTTGCTGAGATCTGTGTTGGATTCGCTGAGTTAATCAGTATCTGGAAGAAGACTGTATTGAGGCATTATCACTTTGTTTTTCCAGTTGTCCAGTATTTCTTTGGATTCAGATTCATCTTGACAGCCACCAGGTGTTGATCTGAAGCTATATCAACTCCTCTTCTGATTCCCACGTCTTTGATTGTCCTTGTGAATGTTTTGCTTATGCAAATATGATCGATCTGGTTCTCCATGGTGTGATCCGCTGAGACTCATGTGGCTTTGTGTATGCATTTGTGTGGGAATATTGTGCCGCCTATAACCAATTTGTAGAATGCACACAGATTTGCCGATCTCTCCCCATTCTCGTTCCTTTCTCCTAGTCAGTCCATTTCGTCCTGTGATATCTTCATATCTGTTGTTATTCATTCGGACTTCGGCGTTTCGTTCTCCTATCATCATGGTCAGGTGGTTTGTTAAACACTTCGCCATGACAGATTGCTGCTTCTCGCAGAACTGATTTCTATCGTCATCACTGCTTTCATTGGCGGATGAATAACACTGGATAATATTCATTATGATTCCCTCCTTATTTATTTCGAAAGATATTTAATGATCCTGATTCCATGAGATTCCCATCGTATGAGTTCATTTCGTGCTTCTCTGGACAGAATAGAAACATATCCCTGAGTGTGCGGAACATTTTCCTCTTAGTGTCCAGAGTACAGCAACCTCCCACCCAAATCTAAACTTTTCTGTCTAGTTTGGGTCCAATGTATTTCACTGATTCCAAGGACCATCAGTTTGAATCCCCTCATTTCCGTGGCAATTTGATTATTCCTACCAGTCTTTCATATTGTCCAGACACTCCATATACCTATAAAAATTTTTGCTCTGGTTGTTTGAATGAGTATGGGTATCGTAACTCCCGAAGAATATCGACTTTCATCATGAAGCGTCATAATTCTTCTGAATAAATATCCTCGAAATCCCAGGTCAGAGTTTAAACGGTTTAAATTTTCATTCTGGTTAGCAATTTTTGGCAAGGCTGTTATCTATGGGATGGGGCTGTTGACCACATGCTTAACCCTCCTTCTTTACTCGAACTTGGGACCGGAAGTAACCCTAGAAGAGGTACAGACGGAGTGTCTTAGCATATATATATATATATATATATATATATATATATATATATATATATATTAGAAGGATTACCTTGATATTCCCACTAAGCGTCTCTAGTGATATGTACTAGATTCAATTTCTTACGTGAATATCAACATGGATTTAGTTATACTCAGCTGTGTCCTAAATTAGACTAAATTGCTTTCTTAGACTCACGGATAGCCATTATTCAACTAGGATTATGAATAAATAAATTTGTCCAGAGGAAAATGTTCACAATCTAGAAGATATCGATTATTATTAGTGGTAATAATCGATTAATAATTTTCTTTGCTACTATTAATTAGTTATAAACTGAATGTTTTAATAATGATAGTCAAAGGAACTTATTAACTCAATGTTTTAAGCAAAACAAGTTTTAGAAAATGAACTATAAATAATCAGATTCTTGTTTTTATGTGGCAGTATTTTAAATTAGTTTATTAGAAGACAAATTACTTAAAAATGAACTTCTTGGAAGATGAACAGAAGGAAGAAAAGAGAAATTTTAATGATGTTGTGTTATTTCTTGTCCATTATTTCCAGTCACTTGATTCACTCGTGATAGCACAATTAAACACGTATTATTGTGTACAGAGTATGTGTTCTCGGTAAAGGCTTTTTTCTTACCTATCATTGTTCTTCTTACTGATGTCAACGAGTATCATATTTAAATTATACAAATATACATCAAATATCTTCCTGAATAATGTAGATTAATGACTGTTTATGACATAGACTTTTCAAGATTCTTGTGGGAGGCCATGGCCATTACATTCGAACATTATAGGATGGTTGTAGATTGTATAATACCATAAAGTGACTAGATTTAAAGATGCTGAATATTGGATTTTAAATTGGTGGTATCGCAGGATGACGCAAAGAGGACACATGCTGTCGCAAAATTACATGGTTGGTGGGAGATGTAAGTGTGGGGGAGCTAATGTGAATAAGATGGTTGTTCTCTTAGCAACGGTCACCTCCTATATGTCCCTCTCCGGATCAGTCCGGCAACTTATATGTACCTAAAAGTTGTGTCGTCTGTTATTCAGACTTTGGGAAATAAAGCTTTATATGTATTCTTGATCTTCTCTCTGCAAATAGCGTGTTGATTTGGTGTAATAAAGCATGGGTAAGTAACTGAAAAAAAGCAATGAAACTGAAAGTATGTTATATTTAAACACTGGTTTATTCAAGCCAAACGTAAAGTAGTATATTCAATTAAGTATTCTAATCTGGATCCTGGAAATGATAATCAAGAGCTAATTGGTAAGTTTCAATTCTAAAATTCCTAAATTAATCCTAGTTAAGCTATTTACTTCGTTCGGTTAGCTGTGTCCCAAATAAGTCCTCTAAATTTGAAACAAAATTATTTCAAGAAAACGGATAGTCAACTTGTAGTAATTCGACGACTGTTGCCTCGTGAATTTAGGTCAATGTTCAATTGTGAAGATAATCAACGACATTCAAGTTTGATTTTAAAAAAATACAGAGAAACTGTTTGCTTCTAAACTGAGACGTGTTAATAGAAATAAATATCATGAAGGTAATACAATCAAATAAATCAGCACTTCAACATTCAAAGTAGATTAAAACTTGAAAAAATAACCACTACAAGTTACATAATGCTAAGAGTTATGAATTGCATGTACGTAGAGAAAATTTTGAATATCCTAGTGTCGTTATAAGAGTACAGTATGGAAATAGATGATGAACTATCGGCTGAAAACTGGTACTGTTAATTTCTAATGTTCTCTTGGTTACAATTGTATTGCAAAAACAAAACGTAGTTGGAGTTCTTGTCTCAATTAAAACTGATCAAAGAATTAAAATGAAAGTTTAGATATTTCTAGATTGAATCAATTGTCAGTAATCGTGATAAGCTTATTCTTTTTTTTGAAATGTATTCAAAATTTTCGAAATATCTTTCATTGAATTCATGAATGAACAATGACAAAAACTAGCGATTGAATGATTGAATAATTGATATATTTAATAAAGCTGAAGGTTACTGTGACTGAATTTGCGGTATTTGCTCTTTAGCACAAAACAACGTAATAAACAGCGGAAGCAGTGCTTAATAAATAAGATCGGTACTCGATAATCAATAAGAGTATTCCCAACAAGATATGATCAAATATCTATCTGTACGGATTCGAGTAACCGTTTCCAGCAGGCAGTCAAAGATCAATAATCAACAGCCGAACCTAGCCGTAACTTCATTGTCAATGACCCGCCAACATGCAGCAGTTAAATTAAGTAATAAAAGTAAACTTTTAACTAAAATCAAATCATAGAGGTCCAAGCAAAGAAGACTGAAGGACAGAAAACATGGTTACGATAAATTTGACTGAAGGTTGAAATACAAGACAGGGAAAAACAACAAAGAAATAACAATACTGTTGAATAAAACTTTGGAGGGATTTTCACTTTATTTTTTCCGTTACGGTTACAACAAACTGACACTAATATCTTACCAGTTAGATCTCTGGAGAATAAATGTAAATATCAAGAAAATTAACAAGAAAAAAATAATAAAAAAACAGATCAGTCAATTCAGAGTAAAGTCATAGGTATAATGAAGATACTCAAATGCTTAAAGTTCATTGCATAATTCACTTATAGTTTCAACATAATAAGTAAAAAAGACTATAATCAGAGAAGGGTTTTTGTGGATATTATAGTGATTTCAATGGTTGAGATCATGATTATAATCATCATATGCTCACTAGCGACGGTCTTCAAGAGGTATTTCCTGGAGTTCTAGTGAAAAGCAGTGACCAATGGAGTTCAACCGGGTCTGTTGTGAGATAGTAACTCACTGAAGACATTGGCGGATGCGTCGCTCAATCTCGTTGATTGGTTGAAGTCAGACATTGACACCGTTGGATGCCGGCTCAATGGTCTAGTGGTTAAGCGTTCGCACGCGAGACTGATAGGTCCTGGGTTCAAATCTCGCGAGGCGAGGTTGTGGGTGCTCACTTCTGAGGAGTCCCACAATAGGACGAAACGGCCATCCAGTGCTTCCAGGTTTCCCACGGTGGTCTAGCTTCAATCCACTCATGATCTCAACCATTGAAAAGAAGATTATACATTGTCATTTTGATGTTTAAGTGTATATTATAATCATCAAGGAACGAGAAAATAGAGTCAAAGATAAGCACTTCTGAGGATAAAACAGCTGTTCAATGATTCTTAGTATTCATCAGTCTAACTAACAGTATTCTATAATATAAAAGTATGGAAAACAAACAGGTAGTTTAATATTCATCCGTTCTCTAGTTTTCTCAGTGTTTATATTTAGTCAACGGTTGTGTGTGTAGTTTCTATTGTATTCTTTCACTCAATTTTCAGTGATTGAGTATGATTTGAAAAAATTACCACTTAAAATAACTTTCTTCATGTTAAGCCTTTCGTATTTTAACAGATATCTTAGTAGATACGAATATAGTGTGACTAAATATGATAAATTTACTTTATCAAATCTCTCATAATACCAAAATGACCACTAGTGATCTAAATTACTTATCATGAAACATTTCACCTAACCTTTACAGATATATTTGATCAATACAAATATTTGACTGAATCAATAATTAGTGAGCTCAAAATATGAGTCAAATTGACATATTGTAGCATGTATATGTATATATGTATGTAAGAATATATAGGGCGTGCGTATGCACTATTTTATCATTTATTGAATAAAACACATTCAATAATGTATATTGATAACTATGCCTGTGTAAATGTGTATCCATATAAAGTGTACTACAAGCATAGAATATGTGTACTGTTCAGATTAGTTAATATTAAAGAAAGAAAAAAAATGCGCAAAAAAATGCGTGTGAATACAATGCACACACAAACACAAATCATGGCACAGTATACTTACTAAAAATATGGTTTACTAATCTGTCAGTTCTAGTTGACAACAATCAAATCTACTACTGATTATCTTTTAAATAATTTATATTTTAAAAAAATTTAATGTCATTATATGTGTGCATACAGTCCAATGAATGTGTACTTGCAAATGATTGTATGTGTAATTATATATATATATATATATATATATATATATATATATATATATATATATATGTTAGTATCTATGTGTCCCAATGCTAATGTAAGTAAATGAATGATTACAGGAAATTAAAATCATTTTATATTATCATTTTTTAAAGTCTTTTTTATAGAACAATTATTTCATCATGTAAGTTTATTAATATAAAATATAGACAATGGACTTTTTACTTTTTTTTGTTTATTGTATTATAAAACATAATGGAAATAAAAAAAGGAGGAATACTACATTGTTTGTTCAGTTTTCTGGAAGTGGTCTTGAGTGCTGTTAGAAGTACGAGGACGGTTATCACTTCCCGGTTGCCCACACCGTGGAAGGGTTCTTCTGGAGGTGCCTGAAAAGGAAATTGGATTAGAGGTGGTCTTAGTGACCTGAGAGCGTGACCGCAGTGCCCAAAGGAAAACTGTTTGAGGTCGGTCGCACACGACCTTTTATGGGTAATTTTTGTGTTAGCTCCGTACCTGCTGAAACCTTACCGCCGGAGACGGATATCCGTGGGATAAGGCGAGGTGTGCATTTTTAGGGTCGACCTTTTCTAACCCCACCCCTCCTTGTGGGAAGGCAGCGTCGCTGTCATGCTGGTTGTCTGAATGAAACACCTTACTGCTGTCACACCCCTGTACAGTCAGCAGTACGACTTCGCCTTCGGACCTTGGGTTTGTTGCTATTAGTCTTACCGCTCTTCATCCGACCTGTCTGACATGGTAGAACCTTGAGGAACGGTTGTTCCAGCCAGTATAGCTCGGTTGCTTCATCATGATAGGCAAGCCCGACCAACACGTCAAGGTAGCAACAACGGTATTCACTTTTATCATGATACTAACAAAAAAACAAATAATAATGATAATAATCTGAAAGCAATTAAAAGAATAAAAACATTTTAAGTTAAATAAGGAATTGATAAACTAATTATATATATATACATATTTAATGGTTATTATGCAATCGATAAAAGGTACTTTGATCTCTTTGTGATATACTTTCCATCTTTAATATGAAGGAGAGTGGAAGAAAGGTTAGAATGATCTTTATTAGTTTGATTATAAAATATGAATAATTGAACAGTTTGATTACAGTCGATGAGATGATAATCTTTGTAAGTAATGAAAAGTAATGAAAACAATTAGAAATTCATGCATTTATTCTAATTACGAAACATTTCGATTGAAACTATTCATATTCTGGTACTATTAATGTTAATGGTGAACAATATATTTTTGAATCGATTTAAGTAATATATATGAAAGATTGAGTAGAATTAAAGAAATTTCTAAAAAAAACTGAAGTAATTGAAAATACAATGCAATCAATACGCTTTTATGGTAATCCAATATTACTTAAACGACTTTGCAAATGACTACTTTTTTTCTAGTGCATACTAAATGATATTAGAACAGACAATTTTATGATTTACACATACTCAAATAAACAAAATTCTAAATTATTACAACGGAACATGTCACTTCTAAACAAGTTGGATAATCTCGAATTTGTTGAATATGACTAATAAACTGAACAACCAAAGGATGATAGTTACGAAAAAAGTTTTACTTTAAAAGTTAATAAGTTCGATAAAAAATAGAGTTTCTTCAGATTTGCATGAAACCTCGAGATAGTATAAGCTCAAGAAAACAAGTCAGAATGAAAATCGGTAAGTATCGAATAAGACCTTGACACATATTCGTTTTCAATAATTCTTTTGACAGGTTCTATAAACTGCTAATTGCATGGAATATATTCAAATTTTATCAAATTTCTAAACACTTCCCACGAACCGACGAGTACTCAAAACATCCTTAGGGACATAAAATACCCTATAAAGCAACAGCAAATCATTCTTCTTGAAGGGTTCTAAAGTTAATAAACTATTCCAGTCACCACATTTAAATTTCATTTCTATATCGATATGATCTAGATAAAAATCTAGCTACATAAAGCTAATAATTAAAAAACTTTCTTCTCACTACACTAAACATTATTTTGGTAGTTGCAATGACCTAAACACAACAAGCATCGCATAAAATGTTCAGAAACACTTACACATATTGATCAAAGAGAAAGGATAATTTTCTTCGATTGTTGTCGGATAATACGAACATGGTTTTCTTCAGAGTGCTATTACCGTTATATGCTAAACAATATTATAACAAACAATTTTATGATTTACACATACTCAAATAAACAAAATTCTAAATTATTACAACGGAACATGTCACTTCTAAACAAGTTGGATAATCTCGAATTTGTTGAATATGACTAATAAACTGAACAACCATTCGTGAATTCTTACTATTATCAATTGATTCAAATGATAAATATTCACTCAAACTGACAAGTACAAACACTATTATAATTAGAATATTTTACATAGTCTAATGTATACTGACACTAATGATTTATGATTTATAAATGAAACGTTCAACTGAATAAAATGGTGTACAGTATAAATATATTTCTTAGATATCTAGGAAATAACGTCACACTTCTAGAAGTTGTTTGAAAACTTTAAATAGTTTACTGGACACCTATGTATTTTACTTATTATCATACAAAAAAAAACGATAGTCTTAAGATCTGAAGATGCTGAATGTTTCTAAAGTGTTCGCCATACTTTAGGTAAACTTTTAAAATATTCATCTTGACTTTTACTCCATCAAATGCAAGTTAAAACTTCCTAATCGAATATAAGTTTGAGAAATAAGTCAGCTGATAAAATTATGTCCATGGAATTTTATGTTCGTAGTGTTTCATTGACTTTAAAATTTTGGTCACCTAACAAAACTCAAAAATAGCAGAATTTTCTGAGATTTCAAAATCATAGCTATTCTGATTGAGGGGTTTGTTTTTGTTTAACTTGAATGAAACTTAGTCATCAAAAGTCGGCGGTTGTTTACTGAAAATAAAGGTAAAATGGTTGATAGTATTTCTTACTTTTTGATGGAGTTTTGTTCTTTGAGCTGGATGGTTTGGTCATTGAACTTTCATTGTCCTTCTGAACAATATCATCAGCACAAACTTCTACCTCACGATATGAACTTAGTTACTCTTTTAAAAGTAGTTAACAATTGATAAATCATTTTCTTTAAATGTTGTATATCACTGGTAAGTGATGATAGATGATGACCTGGCAGATTGATAACTTTGATTTAAATGTCTTTATTTTTTATACTCTTTAACTATTGGTAATTTTGTGACTATTAGTATAGAGGTTGTGGAAATTATTAAATTTTTAATTGAGATCATGAACCGACTGATGTTAGACTACCATGAAAAACGTGGAAGCACTGGATGGCCGTTTCGGCCTATTGTGGGACTCCTCAGCAGTGCCCATCCACGATCTCGTTCTCGGGGTTCGAACTCAGGGCGGGATGGTGGATGCGCACTGCTGAAGAATCCCACAACAGGACGAAACGGCCATCCAGTGCCCCCGGGTTTTCAATGGTGGTCTAACATCTCAATTTAAAAATTTTGTTTCGTTTTTCTGTGGTGTTGAATAAATTTACTTAGTGAATGATTCATTTTCCACTATTTTTTTAATAATAAGAACAAACTTTCTTGCAGTATTCCACTGACAATCATTTTTGATGAAGATGTAATCTTTTGCGTTTCTTTAAACCTATTTTTACATTGCTACATATTTCTAAACTATGCAGGATACAGACTCATTTACCGAACTAATTTTCTATGTATATCCGTACAAATCATTTTGAATTCCTTTGATTTGTGGAACTCAAAGCTGTTTATTGCGAAACATTTAACACACTGTCATGTTTTTATTCAGTCATAATGAAATTGATGGTGTTTGAGGTATTTCTAGTGATCTTGTTATTGTATAGTAAAAAAGGTAGTTGGCAAAATCTGCAATATAGAAGATAATTAAATTATCTGATAGCAGATTTTAAAGGGAGCTATATTACTTTTCTAAATTATTGTATAGTTGAAATAATATTCGACAAACTGTATGTTGTATTGTATTACCATAAAAGATCATGTGATACAAATAATAATAATAATCTGATCTGATCTGGTGTTATCTGGAAGAATTGATCACGAAAAGGTCAATTAATATTGGCTGACCTAATAAACAACATAATCCTTGATAGAATTTCAGTGTCGATGACTCATGAGCGTGTTTATCAAAGACTAGGATTAGATGTGAAAGTGTAAGTTTATTCTAGGGTCCCACATGGGAATGAATAATAAAGTTATAATTCATAAAGCGATATTAATCTAAAATAAATGAATGTTGAAATGTTACAGTTAAGAGATGTATTTTCGCATATGATGAATGTATTAGGGTGTAACAGAGGCGATGTTATTTCCTAGATATCTAAGAAATATATTTATACTGTACACCATTTTATTCAGTTGAACGTTTCATTTATAAATCATAAATCATTAGTGTCAGTATACATTAGACTATGTAAAATATTCTAATTATAATAGTGTTTGTACTTGTCAGTTTGAGTGAATATTTATCATTTGAATCAATTGATAATAGTAAGAATTCACGAATGGTTGTTCAGTTTATTAGTCATATTCAACAAATTCGAGATTATCCAACTTGTTTAGAAGTGACATGTTCCGTTGTAATAATTTAGAATTTTGTTTATTTGAGTATGTGTAAATCATAAAATTGTTTGTTATAATATTGTTTAGCATATAACGGTAATAGCACTCTGAAGAAAACCATGTTCGTATTATCCGACAACAATCGAAGAAAATTATCCTTTCTCTTTGATCAATATGTGTAAGTGTTTCTGAACATTTTATGCGATGCTTGTTGTGTTTAGGTCATTGCAACTACCAAAATAATGTTTAGTGTAGTGAGAAGAAAGTTTTTTAATTATTAGCTTTATGTAGCTAGATTTTTATCTAGATCATATCGATATAGAAATGAAATTTAAATGTGGTGACTGGAATAGTTTATTAACTTTAGAACCCTTCAAGAAGAATGATTTGCTGTTGCTTTATAGGGTATTTTATGTCCCTAAGGATGTTTTGAGTACTCGTCGGTTCGTGGGAAGTGTTTAGAAATTTGATAAAATTTGAATATATTCCATGCAATTAGCAGTTTATAGAACCTGTCAAAAGAATTATTGAAAACGAATATGTGTCAAGGTCTTATTCGATACTTACCGATTTTCATTCTGACTTGTTTTCTTGAGCTTATACTATCTCGAGGTTTCATGCAAATCTGAAGAAACTCTATTTTTTATCGAACTTATTAACTTTTAAAGTAAAACTTTTTTCGTAACTATCATCCTTTGTTTTCTGTTGGAAGTTTGAGAATTGAAGGTTTCTGTGATTCACGACACTTTTCGAGAAGTTTGTATATAGGCGTTTATGCACTAAAAGTACTAATAAGAATGTGAAAATTCTCGAAACAATTTCAAGAGTAGGATAATTTGACAATGTTATTTCGGAGTTGTTTTGATCTCTGACGTGGATGTATTACTTGTGAAAAGAAGCACATGGTGATGATTTTGTTCGGAAGAACAATGAAAGCTGAATGACCAATCCATCCAGCTCAGAGATCGCATAATTCCCATCATCCTCATTCTGATATAAATATTCCCCATGATAATGTAGTACGATCATTCAATTTAGTGAGTTTATGGTAATCCATAAATTGATTGGCGATATAAATAATTTTTTTTGCTATTCGGCATGCTTGGCTATATCTTTCATAATCATTATACTGTTAAGAACGGGATATCAAGCTTTCGGTTTATCTGCATAAATTGATAATAAATCTACTCTTACATTAAAATTACCAATTTTTATACATTAGCTTTTGAAGATTCTTTGAGTTTCGGGAGTTTTTGCGATCTTTCATGAAGTCAGGATCAATTTCTGTCAGTGAACTACATGTAGAACTCTCAAGTCTTGTTCAGAAAGAACCACTATCTTCTCGTCGCCGTAATTTACTTTAAATTTTTTTGATTTATGACAAATATTATAAATCATACCACATTTCTTATTAATTCATGTTAAACACTTTGAATTAGCGAGCATTAATCATCATCACTTTGTCTAGTTTCCATTGGTGATTGAAATCTATCAATCACAGTCTCAATATGGTTACAAATGACTTACATACTCAGTTTAGGGATGAATAAGTTGCAAATAGTCGGTAGTAAGTCCATAATATATTTTTAATACTGATTGATATTTATCACGGGTCCTGATCACGGAGTTATTTCACTCATAGTCATAGATGTAGTAATAAAATTTAGAAAACGAACATGTAGATTATTATTTCGAGTTATCCAATACTTAAAATTACATTTTAAACGGCTGTTACTGTCCTTTCCTTAATCAACTTGTTTGAAATCATGGAAAGTAGATTTGTAGTTTTGATGAAACTCGTGACTAACATGAAATATAAAGTTATTATTAGGAAGAAGTAATAACGTAACTGTAAATTAGACACATTTGTTGGTTATAGCAGTTTAATTTGATAATATTTTAAATATTATACATATCAAAATGGGGGTTTGTGGAGATTGTAGTAATTTAATAGTTGAATTCATGGGTTGACTTAATTTAGATCACCATGAAAAACCTGGAAGCATTGGACGGCCATTTTCTCGTCCTCAGCATGACCACACACTCAGGATTTGTTAATCGATGTTCCATTTATTCTGATTTCTCTACTGATCACTATGAGTAAAACACTTAAAACTCAGTCTATTCAGATATAATTCTGATCTATTTTTGGTCAATAATAAATAATCCTTACTCTCTTTCTTATGTCATGTAAATCACAAGTTCTTGTTGCAAATATCCGTTTTTCTAGGTTATAAAACTTAAGTTTATCACTGTGTTAATAAGTTTTATCGCAAATATATTAGCATTGTGAACGTTTTTCACAAATTATAAAGTCTGAAAATGTCGAATCACGTAGCTAATTGACCACGTTAACTAAATCAATTTCAATCAATATTTTTTTAAATTCTCGTGATCGATCTAAACACATGCTTCATAGTAGTGAAATTCGAACTAAAATTATTATTATTTTTGTATATAACAAAACTTTTATTCTCATTCATTGTTGACATGATTTACTGTATATTTTGCTTTTGTCAATTTCAGCTATATACTCATCAATAATCACTAAGTTTAGATTTATCAATGAATGATAACGTAAATTGTTCAAATTTGGATAATTATTCAATAATACCTGCTATTTTAATTGAAGACTATTGTGATTCACAAGCACTGCATGGAAATTCCGGTGAACGAACTCCAATAAGTAGTCATGTTGGATCAATAACAAGTGATGAATTAAGTGTAACAAGTAGTCAAACAAGTCAAAAACAAAAATCGCATTTATCTGGTCGTAAACTACGTTTAAGATTACAGGCTTTATTGCGATCAAAAACAGATAAACAACAATTAAAACAACAGTTTAATGAAAAAAATGACAATAATACCAATGAAATGATCACTGGTTCATCTGCATATACAAGTAAACACTTAGGAACTGATGTTTATGATGGTGCAAAATCAATAAATTATGATGCAATACCACCAGTGCCAAAATTTCATGAAACCAGTCCTGAGCACAATTCTGAAAATGTATTTAAATATAGTAATAGGGCTGATGATCAGAATGAAACTGAAGAAGTTGTTGAACATGAAAGGAAGGAAGATGGAGAATCATCAATATCGTTGTCTTATTCTGATAAATATAAGATGAAAAATATTTATCAGACTCAACCAAAACATCATGCTGATCCGTTATATGAAAAACATCATGTTATTTTAGAAGAAAAAGCACTAATGAATACTGCAAATAACTTTTCTACTGGAGGACATCATGGTCATCATCATCATCATCACCACCACCATCATCATCATCATAAAACGCGATCAAATAAAAATTCACCATCGAATTCACTAAACGTTTTACAGAATGACAATTCTACTTCCTCTACAAGTAAAAAAACAACTGAGAAAAATAATTCGGTAAGTTTAATTAAGAATAAATATTTTCTTTGTTTTTGTGGTTTATTTCAACTGAAATTAGAAAAAAGTTGACATAATTTATTGTATACTGCGTATCAAACAAAATTGGTTCATACAGAAAGAAATGAAGAAACTTATCAGACAGAAACAAGATTATGAACCAAAGCAACAGAATTACTCTAAGTCAAAGTGGCAACTCACTTTTTTTGTTAAATGGTTTCTGTCAAAGTAACTTCGAGATGACTGACTGAAACTTCGGTGGACCAGTGGGTTTCAAACAATTCTAGAGTGAATCAGTCGTCTTCAGTTAAATTGGATAGTCACCACGCTATATGGTGAATTAAATAAAGTTGTGAACCTGAATAACTGGACGTTATGTCAGTAGTTCTAACAAGTAAGGGTTTACAGTGGGATCTGAATGTCCTGGGTTTGATCCATGGAGGAGTCTTGAATGAGGTTTATTGAAGAGACCTAGGACGAAATAGCTGTTCGGTGCTTCCTTATCCTCACTGGTATTCCGATTAAGATTAATCATTGACCCAAATCATTTAAGAAGTAAAATGATCCTCACAAAACTACTTCTTCTAGGCAATCTTTAATTTATTTTTGTTAATTTACTTTGAAGATAGGAATGTAATCATTAATGAGAATTAATTTAACTCTAATTTGTAGCGTTTTTTATAGCTTATATATGTACATTAAATGTTAATTTACTAGAATCTGTTTCATGAATTTGACTTACAGTTTGTGTAACGTTTCACTGTATTTGAGACATTTGACGAATTTTGTAAATCATCTAGTTATTGTATAATTTACTCAAATATTACATTTGTGGTCATGATTATTGAAATATTACAATGAGTTCCTAACTTGTTTCAATTATCCTTAAACTCAACTTTGTTGAGGAAACAATTTATTGTTCACATATATACTTTTGATGGGGTTTTTTTGTTCTTTAGACTCAGAGCACAGACTATCACTAACTAATACTTGCCACCTGAATTATTTCTAAGATTTTGTTTGAAATAAAGATTTTTGTATTGAATGGTTTCAATGTTGTTTTCAAATAAGAACGGTATGCTTGAGTGTAAAATAATTTTCAAGTTTACTTGTTAATATTGTCAAACTGTTGGAAAAATTTCTTTCCTTAGTGGATTATTGAACTTCTTTTTCTTATTTGTTAAAAAATAAGTTTTACCACAACTGATATGCACAAACATACAATTAATTGGTTTTTTGTCCTTTGAATTAAAAGTGTTCTCTTCATTTAGTCATTAATACTTTGTTTTATAACTCCATAAAAGTGAATCATAATTTAAATAAAGTATTTATATAAAAGTAATTTACATAACCAATTAGAATCAAGTGGATGAATATACTGAATGTTACAGAGGAGTGGATATTTTGTTCTTAATTCTGATTCCCATTTTTTAAATCACTGACTGATCGTAAATTAGACAAATATTGAAAAGCAGGTAGCAACGGACAGCTATTTTGTTCCTTGTATGTGCCATCTACAACATAGGGAATCGAACCCAGTAATTTCAGGTCTCGATTTGAATGCTTAACCTTTATACCATTGACCAACTCTTAGTGGTGAACATATCGACTTTCATTCACTCACGATTTTATCCGGTCATCTTAAATTGTTGATAACTCTCAAAACTAGATAAGGTTAAATTCCAATGTTTACGCTTTTTCATCAGAACTCCTGGAATGGCCTTTTGAAATTATCCACCAGAGAGCTCATGATTAATAATGGTATAATAGTGTTTGTGAGGATTGTAGAATAAACTATAGAAATTCCATAATCACAAATCGCTTTATCCCAACTTAAATTAATGAGAATGCTTAGTTAATGTGATCCGTTTTTCAATAAAATTATGTATATTCTACGAAAACCTACTACTAATTCAGTTGTTTACAATGTCATAGAATGATTAAGTTAAAATATTTTATAAAATTTATGTACAAATTGAATTTATCTTTAAAAAAACCCACATAGAAATTGTCATATTTATTAGGATTAAAATGTGTACGAATGATATAGTAATTTACTTATTTAATAATAATACAGTTTTATTTGAGGTTTACCGTAGACAATATGATTTCCTCTTCATTACTTTAAAATAAAAAAAGGAGTTTTATGGAATGTTGAACTCTGTGATTAGCAGTATGGTCCAGGTTGGATGTTTCATCTCACCTAGGACCTATCATACGAAGCATGACTTCTTACAACTAGAAATATGAGAGTTCTTATGAATTTAAAAATTTTAATGATCATTTTTTTTATTCAACTTCTTATTGAATAAATACCTAGACCCATGTTCTTCAATGAGTTGATCTTAACTGTAAATTAATATACGGCATTTGTTTTTAATGCAAGTTTAAGTTTATAATAAATCAAAGTCAATATCAGTAGCTTAAAACAATATGGTCAAGTTATGTATTTTCATGTCAATATTCTTCCTTATATTCGTTAACTTCAGTCCTTTTTAAATTATATCTTCCTTACTCATTTAAATGTTATATTTTCATTGTTTCTAGAAGTTTCTGTTCGTAAATCTGGGAAATTCAGAGTTCATTTGTCATGTTACATAGATAACGAATTCATAGTAATTTGTACAATACAGTTTTATCGTTTTATTTAGTTATTGTAATTGTGAACTGTAAATGTCATAAATCTGTTACAACTTGTGGCCTTGTGCTCTATTGATATATGACGCAATGATTTCACCAATTAGTGAGCAGTGATTTATCGACTGGACTAATGACGCGTAAACCCGTACGAGCTATCTAGAGTCCTTATCAGTTCTTTTTCCTAACTAGCCCTGACTGTTAAGTCTAGAACGACAATCTCAGCCTTCGCGATATGAATCATGTATTCCAAACATACTGGGTTTATATACAAACCGAACAGACCACATCGTAGCATAAAATGGAAAATAACATTTGCACAAGATCAAGCCGACAGTGGCTGTGAATGCGAGAGACTGTAATTGATAGACTGAACATAACTCAAGAACGATAAATCGCATAATAACAGTCTGTGGGTCAAAATAAAGCTCGTAATAAGTGGAGTATAGATATATTCGATCTAGCTACTGAATAGTTATACATTAAGAATATATGTATAATATTTATTCATAAATAGTTCTGAAAAGTTACCTTTCTTAATTCCCCCCAGGATATAACAAAATCATAGTAGCTTGCCATCACACAAGCTTGTGTACGTTCAAATTAATTAAAAGCTTTATGTAACCTATTTGATAGATAATGTGTTATTTTGGTATAATTTGTCTATCATTTTATAGGGATCTTTATTTTTGTATAATTGAGTACATCTCATTGAATGCACGCTTCAACCGAAACAATTATTTTTCTTACTCTCTAAAGTACGAACTGCTTAAACGTTTTACGACTCATTCGAGTGTACATATCTATCTTTGAGCCTAGGGATTAGGTTATACGACATTCATTTTTATTCAGTCATTGATTAGTACTAGAAACTCAGTGTTGCCTTTTGCATAACTCATTGATAATATCCATATTTGTAGCATTCAATGAAACTGATTCAAAATAATGAACAAGCACTATAATTCCAATTATTATTTACTTGATGGATTTTAACATCAACAATTACCAATTAATTTTCGACAAATTAAATAATTCTTAGATGGGATTCTCTAAGTGATGTAAATATCAAGAAAGATTATTCTTAAACATTGAGATAACTTTATTATAACGAATATGATTTTCTATGAACAAGAAAAATTATAAGCAAAACTAGATAGTGGCTAGCAATAGAATCCAAGACGCATGTTTTGTCTTATTTAGAACTCGTCAGCTGGATGTACTTACATCTCAAAACTCATAGGATGCACATATACCAATATAAAACTGATCAATTACAGTCCAAAATAACAATGGGAAGATACAAGTTTGCTAGGTTTTAAACTATCACGAGTTCACTTAATCTGCGAACGAAAACAAAGACCCAGTGACCAAAGACCAGTAAGTTAGCCTTTTGATGCGTCCCAGCCCCGCTAACTAGAGGGAGAAGTTCAGGCTTGGAATGGGAAGTATATTCTGCAAAACAGACAGAAACGAGCGATAACAACAAACACAATTCAAAACGTATATATATAGTGCAAAACCGTCTTTGGGGAGAGTTATCAAATAGCATACTAAAAGACGCAACAAACCAATAGCATTTAAGATATTTCCCAGTGGGAAATACGACATGAAGGTGACAAGAGCACCTTTGGCGAGAAAACAAAGAAATTCAAATTTTCTAAATAAAATTACAAAATCAAGTCCTTCTTCAAGTGAGTTCTGGGGATCGAACGTCTCCAACAAAATTAAATAACATCAAGTGAATTTGTAAAAAAAATTATAGTTTGTAAATTTGCAATGCAAATTATACATAAACAATTGTATTAAAAGTAATGTATGTATATGACCTTAAATAGATAAGATTAATCATGATAATGATGGGTAACTAACATAAATAGAAAGGAGAAAATTTGTTAACTTAATTTATATCTTTCCATGATACAGTTTTTTTTCTGTTTTTTTTTTAATTTAATGTGAAATGTTTACTTATTTATTGATTTTAAAATGAAATCATGTTTCGTTTTCTATTTCTCACATTAAAATTTATTTTATTTTTTGTACTTTTTCTTTCTACTATTTAACCTCAATGTAATTTGATTTTGTTGTTAATTGAGATTTGAATAGAAACAAATGAAAAAAAATTTATTTTTTAATTAACATGTTTATTTAATTTTGTTAAGATGAAACTGATGAAATTAATTTTCTCAAGATTTACTTATCTGAATAAATCATTTATTGAATAAATTGTATATATATATGCCATGATAATTTATTTTTCACCAGCTATGTAATTTATCTTATTAAATAGTGTTTGATTCTCATATAAGTTTATTGCCTAGCATTTAGCTTCGTTCTACTTCATGGTTTTGAAATGTGATCTTTCAATATACTTGTATATTTTGGGATCACTGAGTAAGCATAAGTTACTAGGTAAATATAGAAAATTGATTGATGTGATAGTGAATGTTTATTGACTGAAATGGTTAGGATATATGTTACGTATGCCTGACTACTGTCTACCTCGATGATCAATATTGTCTGGTGTAGGAGTAGGTTGAAATAATTTGGGGAGTAGCCAAATCAAGATATAGCCTTAGGTTATGAAGTCACTGTGTTGTGCCGGAAAAAAAAGAAAAATGCTGATCATTTATACTCGTAACGAGGGACCTCGGCAATTCCCACGATGCGAAAGTAAGAACACAAGACTGGTATAAGTGAAGATTTATTAGCCCAAACACTATGACAACGATGAATCGAATATAGTCTAAAATACACTGGTTTATATATTGATTGTACACCCACTTTGATTAATAATTAGGATTAGATCACATACTCAGTTATAACAAATCACTTACTGAGCATAGTTCATGTCGAGTGAATTCAAGAATATCGTATATTATACAGAAAAAAATATTATACTGGAAAAACAATCAAATACTACACTGAATGATTCTCGTGTTAAATGAAAACGGATGTAATATTGAATATAACTCATGATGAGTAATTCAGTCGAAAATTGACTTTTCTTTCCATCATATCAAGTAATAAATAATCTACTGGGTATAACTCGGGTCCTAACACACTGATAATTGGATCATGTCATGTTATGCTAAATAGTTGGGGTCTGCATAATTATTGTAACCAATGGTTAGAGACTCTGGATGACATGGATTATAATAGTTCGTTATGGTCTACGTTTACTCACTCTTTATCTTTTTTTAAAAACTTAAGTCTTGAAGTTTTCTGTACCTTTTTTCGCTTTTTCTATACATAAACTTTCCTACTACTATTAATCATGTTACTCCTTCTACTATTCTGGGACTTGTCTTGAAATATTTTTATCTTTGTTTGCTAGTGTAGTATGACAACTTGGATCAACACAAGTGTGTTTCAGATTCTATATTGCACATGAATGACTATATGTATATATACTGAATGAATAGGCCAAAAATTGATCATGTTTGATTGTATACGTACTTTTAATTCAAAAGCATATACAATTGACTAGGTTTGTTTATGTACAGATTCATAATTAATGATTTTATGCAAACTAGATAGAATAAAGGCCAGTAATAATGACCGTAGGACTTCCCTGGCAGAGGCTATATACGCGTGGCCATGTGAGTGCGTCTCGAGAGGGAGAGCGGACTCACCCCACTCTCGGCCGTACCAGGGCATTTGGGAGCCAAATCATGATAATAAGACTAGTATACTCAATTTCTTTCTGAAGTACATGAAAATTATCAGTTTAACAATTATTGAGGTTATATTTATCTACGCCTCTTGCTCCCGTTATAAGAACATAGACTATTTACCAGAATAATTATTGGAGTAATTACATATTTTTGATTATCTAGGAAAATGAGTTCTATCGGTTAATGTAATAAGTGGAAAACAATTTAACTTCTTTTTCATCAATTCATATCTGTAACCTTTTAATCTTTCGTGAGATCATTTTATTCGAAAACAGTGATTCATACTTTCGACTAAGATCATCAATAGATTCATTAGAATTATTAGTATTATTACTATTGTTATTTTCATTTTTATCATTAATAAGAGTATAACACATAGCTTGATATCATGTTAGTCTATTTCACAATTCAAATATACATAAATTATTAGCTTATATTAGATAATATACAATTACTTATATTCATTCTTTACATTAACTTCACATTTTTTTATATTTTCATATTGTCAAGTTAATATTTACTTTTAACTATTTTCATTTTCCTTTGTTGTTAAGAATAATTCGTTTTACATATTGATTTTTATCAATAATTTTATACACGTTCGAGTACTCTAACCAACGTATTTTTTTTGAAGAAAAAAGGTTTATCACTTCAAAATTGGGTTTCCATTTTCTTGGAAACGTATTTTGTACTATTCTTTTTTAAATTAAAACAATTTTATGTTAAGAATATTGTCTGTTTTAAGAAAAACACATGACTTGGATACCATGGAATGATATTTAATATGACACTAGTTCATCATCTTTATTGTTTAAATACTAACAAAACTAGATTTTATTGTAGCAATGAAGAAATGTGTCTAGCAATAGAATATAGCCGGAGAATTTCGTCATATTTGGAACACATCAAGTGGATGTATCTAGATCCTAGAGTGGAGATTCACTCCAAGCATCCAACCCAGTACTGTTGTCTAGAAAAGTTATCGCGTTATCAGCTTAGCTACTGAGTCAAGATAGCCATTGTCTTGTCCGATGAGTATGAGTTTTAATTCAATTTGAAATGGATTGGATTATCTCGTTGTTGATATTTTGATTGAAGTTTGATGTACATATACTAACAAAGACTAATCAGATTTTAGTCGAAATAATTCAATCTATTAGAAATTTAATGAAAAGTGAACTAGTTTCAACCTGTTGAAGTCATGAATTATTTATAACATAAAAGATAATAGAATATGGTCGCGCAATATCGTGGAATGATAGAAGTCAGACACCGTTGTACGACATCTGTGATCCAGGTTCAGTGGTCTTATGGCCAAACGTTCTCACGCTTGGAGCGAAGGTCCTGAGTTCGAGTCCCGCACGCGGCATCGTGGATGTGCTTTGCTTTGGAGTCTCATAAGAGGACTGAACGGCCATCTGGTGCTTCTGAATTTTCATCGGTTGTTTAACATTGATCGGCCCATGATATCAATAGAAAGTATTATACGTGCCTACGCGTAAAACGGAATTACCTATTTTTAGCAGTAAACATACACTTGCAATTTTATTTGGTTTATAATAGTTAAAAGTATTTGTCATATTAATTAGCCGTTAGCATTTTTCGTATGGATCGGTACGTTTTCAGTTTGTTCTGTTTCCAGGCAATTTATGTGTATGACTATTAAATTAGATCTTCTTCACAGTTTTTTGTCAAAAGCCTGAATTGAGTTAGGGAATCTTGACAAACGGAACACAATAAAGAACTAACCAAAGCACATTGTAAATATTTAATTAACAAATTCTTAAGTAGTGACCAGTATCATGTTTTGCCTTTCTTATAGTCCTGATCGGATTCTATCAACCAAGTTTTAATGAGACATCCAGTCTAAGGGATTCGACTTCATATGTACTATGATGAAATGTTATGAGGTTGATTGTTAGGATACCCTGCCGATTACCCACAACCATAGAATGAACATGGTTCATGCTTTAATTATTTGATCGGTAGACATGCGCACATAAGCAACTTTACACTAGTTATTATGGCATCACAATGAAATTTATTAGAAGTATGAATATTATAACAGTTGAATTTATCAGTCGATCTAAGCTAGACCACCAGTGAAAACGTGGAAACACTGGGCGTCTGTTTTGTTCTAGCACGGAACTCCTCAGCAGTGTGGGTCCACGGCCCCACACTTAGGACTCAAACCCAGGACTTTCGGTCTCGCGCGCGAACGCTTAGCCTTTGTTTTCATAGTCGTAGAATCAACTAACCAGATTTGATTTGAAACATTCTAATTGTAGGTCAGAATTTAGCACTATATTAAACATCTAACTATATATTGGTTTTTAAATTGGTACTATGACATCTGTGATCATTCAAATACTCTATAGATAGAAACAGATAGAAGTACTAATCCACTGTAATGCTTACTATTCAAGACGAAGAATTTACACATATATACTAAATAGTATTCATTCTGAGTGTTTAACAGTTAATTTATAGTATATCAAAATGAATTATCTGCATTGTCTGCTACTCAATAATGACTGAGTTTAAGTGATTAGGATCTTAATCATAACAGTTATTATCCTGTTTAAGTGTTTTTAAAGTGGATCTAACACTACTAATCAAATTTAAAATCTAAACACCAAAATACGTAGTTGTTATATAATATGTGCCATTTTTAAGGTTGCTTGACTGAAATCATTTGTCAATGAGTCAAAATAATTAATAAAAAAACTCATAAGTTGAAATGAACAAACTTATTGTCAATTTCTTGATTCCTAGTTGTTTTCCATTTTAAGCAAATAAACAATACCACACAGATTGCACTGAATTTAGTCGAAATTTATGATATTGTAAACCATTTAACTTCAAATACTTAATGATATGAATAGGTTATTTATTCAATATGCTTAATGATAAACAGAAATTATTGATTTCTTGAGAAAAAAGATCAATAAAGCATGAACTATTTCCTTCTCACTCTCTAAATTAGTGATATTTGTAATTTTGTGATGACTAGCATCATATTACTTGACCTAGTTTAACGAGTTTATAGCATTCCATCATATATATATAACATTGTACTAGTCAGTTGTTTTTGTTAAATCTTACTTACTTAATTACTACTTACTTATGCATGTTACTCCTCGTGAGGTAGCATAGGCCGCTCACCAGCATTCTCCATCCAACCCTGTCCAAAAAAAATCCTTTCCAGCTCCTTCTAGTTCCTATTCATCCTTTTCATATCTGCTTCTATTTCCCGACGTAATGTGTTCTTCGACCTTCCACCTTTCCGATTCCCTTCACTATTCCAAGTTAGGGCTTGTCTCGTGATGCAGTTTGACGATTTGCGTAATGTATGTCCTATCCATTTCCATCGTCTTTTCCTAATCTTCTCTTCAGCTGGAAGCTGGTTTGTTCTCTCCCACAAAAGGCTGTTGCTGATGGTATTCGGCCAATGGATGTTGAGTATCTTGCGTAGACAGCTATTTATAAATACTTGCACCTTCTTGATGATGGTTGTTGTAGTTCTCCAAGTTTCAGCTCCGTACAGTAGAACTGACTGTCTTGACGTTGGTATTAAAGATTTTCACCTTGATATTGGTTGACAAACAGTTGTTTCGAGTTCCATATATAAACTTCAACTGAAGGGATGTGGTCCTTGCTTTGCCAATCCTCGCCTTTACGTCTGCATCTGAACCTCCTTGTTCATCGATGATGCTTCCCAGGTACGTATGTGAAGGATTCTACATCTTCTAGAGTTTCACCATCAAGAGTGATTGAATTGCTGTTCTTCGTGTTGTATTTGAGGACCTTGGTTTTCCACTTATGTATGTTGAGGCCTACTGATGCAGAGACTTCTTCTACACTGGCTGTCTTTATCTGCACTTGTTCATATGTATGCTATAGGAGGGCTAGGTCATCTGCGTAGTCCAGATCGTCTAATTGGTTCTGAGCTGTCCATTGTATTTCGTGTTTTCCCTCAGATGTCGAGGTCTTCATAATCCAGTTGACCAGCAGAAGTAAGAGTAAGGCAGAGAGTAAACAGCCTTGTCTGACTCCGGTCCTTACTTGGAATGCATCTGTTAGCTGTTCTCCATGCACTACTTTGCACTGTAGTTCGTCGTATGAGTTCCGTATAATGTTGACAATCTTCTCAGGAACTCCGTAGTGTCGAAGATGTTACCATAACGTCCTCCTATCTACACTGTTAAATCACATATGTCAATTTATATTTATTTATTTATTGATCGAATTTATCAGTCAATTGAAGCTAGACCACCACGGAAAGCCTGGAAACACAGGACAGTAGTCTTGTCCTAGTATGGGGACTTCCCAGCAATGCGCATCTACAATTTAACTCACAGGATTCGAACGCAGAACCTATCGGTCTTGGGCGCAAACACTTCACTTCTAGACCACTTAGCCAGCATCCAACGGTTATCCAGTGCTTCCAAGTTTTCTACGGTGGTTTAGTTTTCATTGACTCATGAACTCAACTATTAATTTACTAAAATCTTTACAAAACTCCTTTCTATTAATAATTTATTCATTTATTTGCTACTGTCAATATATTATGTATTTATGTTATTATTTCGTTATTTTATGATTCAGAATAATTTTTTAGAAGTTGAACCTATCATGTATTCAATCCAACACAGGGAAATTGCATGATATTACTATATGTAATTATTATTGTTTATTATCATTGAATCCAAATAAAAAAAACTATCTAGTCGTTAGATGAATATTTTACTCTTCGATTATTTTGCACTGAATAAATTGAATTGACTCATTTATTATATATGAATATATTGATTAAAGAGATATTCATTGAAATAGAAATGGAAGGTTAATTGAAATATTAAAATTGAATATATGAAATAGTTGATTTGATTACTGTTAAAATCTAAGTTAAATTAGTGAGTTTAATACATTCAAAAATGAAATTTATTTACGATCAATAAAAGTTAGTTGATCAGTATCATTAATTCTTCTTGATCTGAAGTAGTTCAAAACGTTTAACTAGGTACCTAATGTTATGAACTACATCTATCGACTAAGAAACACGTTCATATAATAAATATATGTGACATCTATTTAATGATTAAAGGGAAAATGAAACCGATTTAACTATTCAATCTCTTATTTCTGTTGATGAAATAACTGAACTCTAGACTTAAGGTTAACAAATGGATTCATACAGTGAAAAGTTTGTTGTATTTTGGCAATTTCTACTGTAGATTCTTGTCCAGTTTATCAACTAATTAGTGCGTTAAGCTGAAAAGAGCATTATAGTATATATAATTTTTTGATAATCAATCTCTTTTATTAAAAACATTGTTTATCTTATTTCTATTTATTATTAACTTGTCTAGTTTTATCAGTTTATCATAGGGTTACTCAAGACTAAAATATATCTCAATACTTGCATCTTTTCTGATTTCTTGTTAGTTCTAATTTATATATTGGTGCATAATGTTAAAAAGTATATTTCATGATGTGCTAGAGAAGTTTAAGGCAATTATTAATATTAATCTGTTTGATAGAACTTTCAATTGGGCAGTTTTGATTCAATGTATAAGATAGTAAATATTAAACTTTCATTGACTGAGGTGTTTGTGACCTGTGTTTCACATGTTAAAATTTAGTGTATCTCAGAGATTTTATTTTTGTTATTTAAGTAAGGGGAATTTAAAATCATGATAAAATTCTTCACAACATTAGTAAACAAACAGATTTCTGTAATGTCTCTGATTATTAGTGTCAAATAAGAATATAATATTTTGGTTGAAATCATGAGTCAGTTGAAGCCAGACCACCATGGAGAACCTGGAAGCACTGGACGGCCGTTTCGTCCTAGTATGGGATTCCTCAACAGCGCACACCCACGATCCCGCCATACACCCCTGCGGGGATTCGAACCCAGGACCTATCAGTCTCGCGCCAGGCGCCCAACCAACTAGACCACTAAGCCGGCATCCAGTGGATTGGTTGAAATTAGACATTAACACCACTGGGTGCCGGCTCAGTGGTCTAGTTGGTTGGGCGCCTGGCGCGAGACTGATAGGTCCTGGGTTCGAATCCCCGCAGGGGTGTATGGCGGATCGTGGGTGTGCGCTGTTGAGGAATCCCATACTAGGACGAAACGGCCGTCCAGTGCTTCCAGGTTCTCCATGGTGGTCTAGCTTCAATCGACTCACAATTTCAATCAAAAACTTAACAATCTCGACAACACCCAAACTGATAAGAATATAATTGTAGAATGTCTACATAAACCAAATAAAAGATCTCAATGTTTTTTGGTATAAATAACATTTATTGATTATTTTGTCGTAGATGAATTCTTTTGTCGTGAAAACGGTATTGTTTTACATTTACGCATTGATGTCATATTTTTATCGTCTACTTTTTTTTTAAAACAACAATTGTAGTTTTCGGTTGATTTTTTGCTTATTTCTTCTATTGACCTTAATCTTTTGAAATTGTTAATATAAATTGAGACCAATCTAACTTACATATGTCTGCTTTCATCTAATCTTTAGTTGATTCCGTTTAGCTTTTACAGTACTTTTTTTCGTGTTTAAACTGTCTGTTTAAAATATTTTCATTATTTATAGAGTATATTAGGGCAATTAAATTAGATTCCAAGTACTCAAGTACCTGGTGAATGAGAAAATCATGCATATATATCATATATATAAACCCCTTCTGATATATACGTCATTTACATCCTCATGATAAAAATAAACATGTAATGCAAAATATGTCCAATACACGGTGAAAAACTGTTTTTACTCTTAATTAACTGTTACGTCCTTGATCTGTCTACCCACTTTTGGTGCTGAGGATACTTATCTAATCCAGATTAAGACCTTGGCGCTATAGGCTGACCGACCTAACCTTGTGGCTAGTACGCGTGAGTTCGAAGTAGGGTAGAGAGAAGAAAACTATTCTATCACCTGATTGACTGACAAGCACGCGAACGAGAGAAGACAATACAACTGGAACACTACTTGCCTATTCCCAATATCCTGATTTCTGATTTCAGATTAGTGTAAGAAGGTACATGAATAAATAGGTGACTAACCCGACCAAAACGTATAGTAATAATTAGGAAAAATACAGTTATGTCCAAAGCTAGGAATTAGAGTAGAAAATTAGGGTGCAAAATATTATGTTTAAATTACAATAGCTTCAGAACAGAAAAGGGTATGGCAATAAATCATACATCAAACGAAAGCTTATGTTCTGTAGAATAGATTAGGGACAAAATTAAATGTCAGTGTTATACAAGCTGTGAATAAAATGGAATAACGTCCTGAAAAATAGCTTTCGTAGTTTGTCAGGGCTTCTTGTTTCCCTGCTCACATCATTTAACATATACCTCAAACAATGCCAGAAATAATCTGTTTTGTATATTTCCGAATGCATCCAAAAAAATTATATTCATAATGAATCCCTTTTTTTTTATTATTTGTTTCATATGGACACCATTAGAACACAAAGTTATTCATAATCAGAATATAATTGGATAATGTTTATGGATTAATCATAAAAGTTGATTTTCACACTTTTCTATTCATCTACTTGTTTATAAATAGTTTACAGTATATTATTTCCCTATTGTATGACTTACATCATAATATTAATGTAATTTATTCTGGCTGTTAACCATGAGAACTTCAAATGATTAGCAAAATAGTTGAGATATTCCTTCGATTAAACAACATTGGGACTGGTTGAATAAACAATGTATCATAGGACATCTCAAGTTGTATATTCTTACAAAAAAGCATGATTTCCAAGAAGATAGCTTTTAGATGTTTTTCCTAAGCGATATGAATAAGTGCTTATTAATAAGAATGATGTTTCTTTGGTATGGACCCAAGTCTATAGATCCAGACAGAATCAATACCCACAAATATGAATCCTATCAGACAAATCAGACATCATGTTTTTGTAAAGGCAATTGTATATATATCTTCAGAGAGAGAGAGAATGTGTATAAATATATGCTGATCGGTTGAAACGATAAACTAAAGATCATTTGTATTCTTGCTAAAATGCATACTCTTTTTATTTACCATCTCGATGATTTCAGTTTAATTCAATTCGAACACACACTATCTATCGAAATCTCAATAATAACTTAGATTTATGTATACATGTCATGTTTTAGTCTAAAAACAGTAATTGTTTTGTGATTAATACCATACATACATTGATTAGTATATCAATCTCTTATGTCTATTATTATCACGAAAACTGAATCTGCATTCATTTTGTTCTGTCAAACCTTAATTAATTTGGATCTCTGAAAATTCTATCACTAATGCCAACATGAATGCAGACATAAATAGTACTACTACTACTACTACTACTACTACTACTACTACTACTACCAATAATAATAATAATCAGCGTACGAATTATATAATACTGATTGACTGACAAATTGATTTGTCAAAGTTTATTCAATCTGCTACTCATCAGACAAATAACGCTGGCCAATTATACTGTCCCTTTAATAGAAGATAAAAAAGAACATTTAATTAAATATCTACATGTAAATACGAAAATAAGAATTAAAATTGTAGTTTTGAAAAAGGAACTTTTAGAAATGTAAAATGTAAAACAGATCTCTATTTTAGCGAAATTCCTCATAATATCTTTTTTTTATATTTGACTTCTATGTAGTGACTGATTGGTATATTCAGTCTTGAAATAACATATTGTGATAACAGGAGTAACTTTTTATGAGTAGTACCATTACTATTTTCTTTTAGAAATAATTCAGTACATATTTATTTAATTTGTTGGCAGTTCCTTTAAAACATGTACAGTAATTGTTTGTATCAGTAATGTCTATATTTTAAATTTACCATTCTGTAGGAAGTAGTATATTATATGTTTGAATGTTTTTCACAATTGAATGATTATTGAGGTTAACTAGAGATCATGTTAGATAATAAAGTACTCTCTATTTAGTTATTGTATTTACTGTGTGTACAGAAATTGTAAAAATACAGCAACTATTTGAACATGAATTTTTTTTGTCATTAGATTGCTATTAGTTGCTTGTAATATATAATATTTCAAATGGAAATTAATATACAAATATATATGATGTAGTGGCTGTGCTTCGTTGACCAATAACCCTCGTAACCATTATCATATAATTCTCAACAGTGTTTGAAATCAGAAGGCAAAGAGAAGCAGCGACTACAGTTTTATTAGCAGATAACTCAAACCACAAATCCGTGAGGCGAATGAGTGAGTCAGCGAACCAAGAGTGTACAGAGTGTGGAGTGTAATGTTCAGGGTAATGTTCAAGCATACATATTTCATACAAGCACAACAGTAATAAAGGTACAATAAGTTGTTATAGTGTGGATAACTTTGTCCGCTAAGTAAGTTAACAAAAGGGTTTAACTGAGTTAAATGAAAACAAACTCAATTGCACGTGAGTTGCTATAATGAAACGGGTTAGAGTTCAATGTGAAAATATATCAGTATGATACAGCATAAATCTAAACAAAGTTCAAAGGTTGATAAAAATGTAACAAATATAGATTAAATGAAAACAAGAAAGTTAAGAGACGTCGATTAGGGTAATGGCCAAATAACATCAGGTTAAACTTAAAAGAAAATGGAATAAACTAACAGAGCACACATTGATAACATTTCTAAGTGACATGAATTGAACTCAGCCATTTAAATGTTATAATTATGAATTGATATAGAAACGGTATAATCAAGTTCCATAATTGAAGAAAGGGATGTTAATACATAATTGAGTTGTCAAAAGAATGGACGATGAACAACAGTTTTTTTTCAGTGTACGAATCATGTTGCAGGAGCTTGATAGTTTCGGCGAATTCCAGAAAATTGAAGCCACTTTGTTCATTAACTGAGATGAAATATTTTGATTTATTTGTTTAATATCCTATATCACTAAAGTGTCTAGAGATTGCCTCACTAGAGGTTACTATTAATTTTAATCGAAGGCATTCGAAACATATTCTCTTGGGTAGTATACATTGTTTAACTACTATAAAAACTTTATTTCGATAATTAGACTTAAAAATGAAAATAACTGTTTGCATATTAACTAAAGTTTTGAATTACTAGCGTAAATATAATCTTGAGTTAAAATGAATGTCTTAAGATAGCAAGAAATATAAGATACTTAGCAATGTTATCTGACGATGTTTTTGGTCTCACAGCCCATTGTTTAGCTTAATGCTATTTAAACTGGAGAAAAGATAAATGAACAAAGCAGTTTACTGGTTGGTCAAATATTATGGTTACTCTAAATGAAATTGGTGGATACTTAGTGTTTTGTATTTAAAGTTTACTTCCCATAACATGTGTATTAAGAATAACTGCAGTTATTTAAATTCAAGTACTTTGAGATCATTTCGTTAATCATAATGTCAAGTAAATTGGTTTTTGGCAAACACCACTCGAATATTTGTTTAAAAATAACTATACAAAAAAACCCATCTATTTTAAGTACACATATTGTCTTATTGAACAGAATTTTCCAAAAATGATTATTGTTTCCAATCAAAAGTGGTTTTCTTCTGGCAAATCAATAAATATTGATAAACATTATATATTTCAACATAAATCGCTTAAAAATGTAGCTTTAGACAATGAGATATAAAAAAATAATCATTTTGTTATTGTTTATGGACTGTATGCATTGTCTTTATCTATGAAACTGCATGGACCAACAAATATTAAAAACTGGTATTCATGCAAGACCTCAACATACACAAAGGAAAAACTGAGATCATCAAATACAACACGGAGAACACCAACCTAATCACACTTGATTAGGAAGCCATGGAAGGTGTGGAATCTTTTACCCACCTGGTGCGCGTCATCGATGAACAAGGAGGACATAATGCAGACGTAGAGGCAAGGATTGGCAAAGCAAGGGTCACATTCCTACGATTGAAGAACATATGAAACTCAAGACAACTGTATGCAAACCAACATCAAAGTGAGAATCTTCAATACGAACGTCAAAACAGTTCTATTGTACAAAGCTGAAACTTCGAGAACTATTATAAACATCATCAAAGAGGTGCACGTATATATGAACAATTGTCTGCACAAGAAACCCAATATCCCTTGGCCAGATACCATCAGCAACAATCTACTGTGGGAAAGAGCAAACCAACTTTTAGCTGGAGAGGAAATTAGGGGAAGACGTTGGAAGTGGATAGCACATACATTGAGGAAATCACCGATCTGCATCACGACTCAAGAGCTAACTTGGAATGCTGAATGAAAATGGAAAAGCGGAAGGCCAAGGAACACATTGCTCCGATAATTGGAAGCAGACATGAATAGGATGAATAAGAACTGGAAAGCTCTGGAAATGATTATCCAGGACAGGGTTGGATGGAGAGTGCTGGTGGGTGATCTATGCTCTCCCATATGTAGTAACAGGCGTAACTAATTAAGTAATTCTTGCAATCATTTTCATGACATATTATATACACTACACTTAGGTGTAGAGTAATTCAAACAAACGGAATCAGAATCTATGGGGTAAATTAGTATTGGTCATATTTTTTTACTATAAAGTGTATACTAAGAGATTAGACCTTATCAGATAGAAGAAAGTTAAAAATTAGAAAATGAACGACAGAGATCAAAATAAGTTTAAATAATCTGAATGCATTTACCTCTTATCAACTTTTTTTCAATTTTTCAGTATAGAATTTTACGTATACCACTATCGTATTATCTTGATTCTAAACGTTTTAAGGGATATTTTTGTTGATAAATCGTCTGAAAAAATTAGCCAGGGATTTATTTACAGTCAAATATTTTATATACATTAACAAGTACAATGCAGGTAGTTTTCAGTTAGAAAAAAAACAAATTTATTAATTTCTTGAATATATAACTATCATATACTATATATGATCAGTTATGCAAATGAAAAAGAAATATTATGAAATATCTTATTACAAGTTGTCTTTACATTGTGAGAAGGATGTCTTTACTATTGAAGAAAAATTGGATAGAAAAATGATTGAACTTATAGAGCTCATCGTGTTTCTGTGCCACAAATTGCATCACTGGGGTGTATTACAATGATAGTTTTGCAGTGAACAAGAACACGAGTGGGGACAAACGAATGTATTTGACACGAAATTACAGAGCATCTCAATAAAATCTGAGAACCATATAGTAAATAGTTAATTTGCAAAATGTCAATCCATCGTCTCAAACTTGACCGTTAATCTTGCAAACATCTGTCCACTGTCTCAGATTTCATTGTTCATGCATTTTCATATCAATTGTGTTACGTTCCCATTCTTTCCTTATCGATCTTCTGCTGAAGTACATTCTATACCCGACCATCGTTATATAGTACTTATGTAAATATAAGTAACCCACACCACAGTTTGATCATTAACAATGTTTATTTTTAGGGCAATCCTTTTATCACATCCTATTAACTTTCATTAACGTATTGTATTAAGTTTAATGAACAATGAACCATCTCAACAATGTTTGTTCCTAGTATAATGTATACATATTCATAAAGATGTTCTCTTATGGTTATTCTAATATTAGTCCTCATAATATATATCATATTTTATGGTTTGATTGTTCTGTTTAGTACTTCATAAAAAATTTCAAGTTAATTTCATCAACCTGAATACAGTGCAATTCTGTATTATTTCATGTGATAATTAAATTTTTTAAAACAAACTTCATAATACTTACATCTATTTATTTAAAACACGAAGTTCAGCGAAATGATCTCTTTTCAACGAATTTATTATCAAGATGTACAATCGTATATATATGAAAAAAGTACTAATTCCGTGAGGAAATGTGAACACAATTAACCAAGATGACGAAGTCGAAAGATTATAATGCTAGATTACGTAATACGAATGATAACAATAGATTTAGTGAATATAATAAAATGTTTTTGTTATAACAATTAAAGGTCATAGAGATGTAAAAAATAAATAAGATGGTATGATGAGCATTTATGAATAAAACAATGAGAATAAAAGACATAAGTAAAGGGGAGGGAATGCAGTAATAATAATAATAATAATAATAATAATAATAGGATAATCAAAATAATTAAGGCAAAGTTAACGATAACTATAAGACGTACTTCTTTTGTACGCATAGTTCTGGTTTAAGCTCCTGGATGGTAAGAGCTTCGGCTATTTTTAAGGGTCGGATGCGAAGAAATCTGGGTAGATTTGAACGAATCATATAAACAACCTTAAAATCAGATTGTGGATCTGTAGAATGGTTACAGTCGACAAGGTGTTCAAGTATAGAACTCCTAATTGCTTTCCTTTCACCCTTATAGAACCGAGCTGGGATATGTTCCCGTATCCGAGTTGAAAGCAAGCGCTGGCTACGGCCAATGTACCTTGCTTCACAAAAGCAGGTGGACTGGTAGATGCACATAGAGGCGACCAGACGCGGAAGCTGATCTTTTATGGATACAGAAAGTAAGTTCCTACTAGTGAAGGTTATTCGCAGTTTAGCCGCATTAAAAGTTCGTCTAATCGTTGTTGTTAGACGATTTTTGATTACGTCTGATTTCCAATCACCTTCAAAATTCCAGACTTATATAAAGGTTTTTCTTCGGGATGGAACAATTAGATTTCTTGTCGTAACTACTTCTATTCATATCCTTTTCTATGAAACGTTCTGGGCAACCATTTTCATCAAGGTTTATTTGAGGAATTCAAGTTCTTCGTTAATGCATTCCGTACTGCATATCTGATGTATTCGATAATATAAAGAATGGATGAGGTTTCTCTTTCTGCTTAACAGAACCCAGCTATAGAAGTTGGTTAGCTGGCCATTCCATGTTTGTTTTCTAAAGACGGATCTTTTTAAAGAACCATTACTCCTTCTCATCAGACGTACATCGAGAAAAGGAATTGATTGGTCTCGCTACCTTTCTAACATGAAGTCTATGGAAGGATGGCATGAGTTAAAGGTGTGTAAAACATAATCTAGATCAATTTTATCGTCGCAAATGACAACCGTGTCGTCCATGTATCTTACGTATAGGTGAAATTGATTGATCTTTGAACTGAGTTGGTCGTTTTCTAGTTTTGCTATGAAACTACATATGTTATAAATAATATATATAATAAATTTGTTGAAAAGAGATCCGTTTGCTGAACTTCGTGTTTTAATCTTAATGTTTAAATGGGAATTGTCTGTCAATCTATTTATTTGTGGAACGATTATGACTTTGATGAAATTTTCATTCAAATCTCAATGGAAATGAATAAAATGTTTTGGTAATAACTGGTGTTTGATAAGAACAATCGATATGAACTTTTTAAATTGAATAATAATTCAATATATACTAGTGAATATTTTAGTTATAGATTAATTAAGACATCACAATAGGTGTAGTTGAATCATGTCAGATGTAAGACTGATATATCTTTGAGATAGAAGAATAAAGCATTAAAGCTCACTTTCTTAATAACTTGAATCAAACTATTAAATATTAATTCTTTAGTTTAACAATAAGAGTCACATCGAAATAACTTGAAAATTATTAGTTTCTTTTTTTCTTTTTGGAATAGCGTGAATTGCATCTTGAGTAGTTGCAAAAAGGCATGAAAAACAATGTTATATACTACTTTTTTTACTTTTGATTAATTTGTTTAACTTATGTTAGTCAGTGATGAAAACTGACTTTTAAAATATAAAAAAATGACGAATAAAAACTATCTGAAATACAACAGTAATTTTAAAATGTTCGTGTTTTATAATTAAATACGTATATGCCACAAAATAATGTAGCCTAAATGATTTACTACCATTTTTTTATGTTTAAATAATTATAGAACATATGGTGACTGTATACATATAAATGCGTAAATCTACTTTTTCTTAACAACAGTCCTAATTATTATTAGTATAAGGAAACTAATAAATCTCAAAGAGGTTTACTCTTTTTAAAAAAAAACGTATCTCCTAGTTACGTAAACATACGCAAAAATTTATCTTCTTAACAAATTATACAAGCAAGTGGCTATCAGGACTCAGTAGCTAAGTGGATAACTCAAAGGCGTTTGAAGCGAATGGTACTGGGTTCGAGCCCTAGAGTGAACATCAAATCTGAGATGCAGACACATCCAGCTGACGAGTCCCAAATAGGATGAAACGCTTGTCCTGGACTCCACTGCTAGCCACTATCCATCTTTGCTTGTAATGCTTGTGAATTAAGGCAATATCGAGACATATGCACAGTATGCACATATGCCAATAACAGACTGATCATTTGCAATCTTAAACCCCAATGGGAAGATACAAGCAAAACAATACCAAGTGAATTTATAATACTTATTGTTTAGAATAGTGTTTACAAGACATAATTCAACATATAAATACATATTGGTCCCAGAATTCTTAACTAAGTAGCATATTTATGTTTCCTGTTAGGGCGTGAGTTGATTCACCATGGTAGATAAAAAAATATTATTTATTTAGTTCATACTGTATTCCATGCTTTTCTGTTTGGGAGTTCTTTTTATGGAATTTCGGATACATAATTGTAACAAAAAGAAGGAAATAAATAATCAGTTGAAGCTCCTGTTACATCACACCTCTTGAATAAAATAATCAAGTTCATACATTTCAAACATTCCATTCCGATAAATTCTATTGATATGATCAATAAGACAGTAAGACAGCTATTTTGTGTTCACAATACTTATCTGATACTCAAGATGACGTTTAACTACTATTCTGAATTCTTAGTAGTCTAGTTCGTTGAGAGAAAATGTTTTCAAGTAGAACTTCATACTATTTGTTACTAAGATATTGACAAGAAAAGCTATGGGAGACTCCTGATTAAATCACCGGACATAGGGACGACAATATCAGAAGGAACTTTTAAACTATATCCTTAAGAATTATATAGTTTGTTAAAAATGTATTACCGAATTTATACTTGAGTTTATGCTGAGTTTTTGTTCCTTGTCTGTTAACTCTAGTGTATTGTTAATTTCCTCCTTATCTTTCGTATAATAAATCATTTCAAAAGCCTAATATTGTTGCTACAATGAGGATAGTCGAAATGTATTCTAGTTCGGGTAAAGTAATTCACTGATCAATAGAAACTGTAGATCTTCCAGTAGATTATCCAGGTTTTAATAGTTTTAAAGCTGATATAATATTTTTCTAGGCCTATTACATCTTAAAATTTGAAAATCCAAGTTCGGTATATGCATCCATCTAACTAGTATGTGTTCAAAAGATCAATAAACTGTCTGCTAAGAGTTCTGTCTTTTTCACAAACACTTCGGTTTTCAATTCTAATGATAGTTCTAGTTAAGTATTTGATAAATATGAACACTAATATTTCACCCAAATTAATGTGCTGCTGATTAGATGAATTTAATTATATGTGTGACTATGATTTACATACTTCAAGGTGATAACGTTCATTGCTACTTTGATTTAAATTAAATAAGTTATGTATTGTACATGCTTAAGATGTACTAGACATATAATAAAATGTATTAAACTTTAGTCATTTTTACAGTGTTTCGACTTATTTTCATAGTCTAAATTGCCTTCGGAAATGTAAGAAATCTTGTATGCAGTTTGAGGCAAGAGGGAGATTTTCAATTCCCGGTCGACAATGTTGACATTGGGGAAACCAGACAATTTACATGGTTTTCTTATTATTATTATTATCATTATTATTAACGGTTTTATTCAATATTATATTTTTGGTACAATACAGAATTCTCAGTACAAAGTATTTCAATAAGTTTCCTTTTCTTATTTCTTGATCAGTCTTAACGATAGATAGTGAGTGATCACCATTTAGATGTTAGCAGTTCAAGAATCAACATCTGAATAATGTTCATTGTTTTCAATGCATGTTGGCAGCCACCACGATGTCTCTGATTGTACTTTTTTGTAACTTGTACAGCGAAAAGTCGTAAAATTTTCATAAATGCGCCTGAATTGGTTATATGAATAACAGACACAATGGTGTGTTAAAACAAATAAAAACATAATTTCTTGAAATATCTAAATGACAGGAACAGGCAGCCAGATATTCAAGCAGGTTTCCTTAAAAATATCTGTGTTTATACATGTATATAAATATATATATATAAATAGTCATTACAGATCAGTGTGTGACAAAAATAGTCATAATTAAGTTGCGGTTTACAATTTTGGACATCAGTACAGTGCAATAAATCACATATATGCACTCAAAAACAGTGACAATGAATAAAAAAATTAGCATACACATAGGTAGAGAGAGGTAGAAAGTAAATAAAATATGTTCATGCTATGCAGTTTAGCTTGTGAGCTAACCAACAATCTTTCATCATTTATTTACATATTTTAATTGAATAATTTAAATGTTATCTGGTGCATGCTACTTATATTGATATAAGTCGTATATGACGCGAGTCAGAAATGTAATGTCTGGCATCAGAAGATGGGGAAGATCAAGAAAGGAAGAGCGGGAATAGAAATCAATAAGGATGGAAATGCAAGAACAACGAAGTTCGAGACAAATATTGAACATTTTGCAAATTAAGTATCATAGTATGGTTTTTCTATTTTACCAAGTAACTCTAATTTTGTGCTAAATATAATTCAGTTGTCCTCACATGTGTTCTCCATCACTACGGTTACATTGGCTAAATAATTTCTAAACAGTAGTGTTAACAAGAAAAAAACTGTACACAGAAATACAACGGATGTGACCAGCTTATTTCATAACAAATAAAGAATGTAATCCGTTTCTCACTAGATTTATAAAATGATTTGAGCATTGTGGTCACAAAAAACGTGTGTAAACTGATATGTTGGGATTAAAAAGCAAAATCAGATCCTTTTACTCATTTTGATTTTTGTTCAACACTATTCCCGTTTTATTAATTCACCGTGATAATTACTCCGTGTAGTATTCGGTTTTGTTTTCCTGTGTGATATTTTATTCGGTATAACATTAATTCATTAGAGTATGATGATTATTCAAGTCAAGATATGATATTCTTGTATTAAACTAATGGGAACTATGCTCAGTATGATATACAGAGTATGATTTGCTATAACTCTGATTAGTTTTCCTCTATGTGATTTTCTTCTAATCAACAATCGAAATAGGTGTATAGTCAGTATATAATGAGTGTATTTTCGACTAGGATTTTTGTTATGTTTTGGGTTGAATAAACCTTCATTTGTACCAGTCGTGATGTTCTTACTTAACGTCGTGGGAATCTTAGTGGTTCGTTGTTTTACAAGTGTAAGTAATAAACGGTTTTGATATAACGATTAATGATGGCCAGATATTACAATCGGTGATGCAGTCATAACAAATGACTACCAGTCATAACATAAACTAAAACTAGTGAGCATATATATATATAGCTATGGCCTAACCTGTATTACAAACATGAGTTATTAAATAAAATCAATGTGTCCAAATATTTAGATGTAAATAAAATACAAAATACGGAAATTTAGCAAACAAATTTGACACGAATACACCTAGTTTAAGTACTTATTTATACGCCCTACCTTGAGATAAGGTTAAATAAATCAATGTCGTCAATTGACTTGGTCAGGCCTAGATAAACACCAAACAAATTAAAACTTCATCAATTTAATTAACTTATCATATGAGAGAAACAGTTTGTAAACTTGATATACAATGGCATATATTATGAGAAGTTAAATTTATACAAATCATGATTTATTTGTTATGATTTTAGAACTCGAATGCATCTGACAGTTAATTTAGTTATTTTAAATATAATAAGTATGATAGGATGATTTAACTGAGGCACAATATTTATTCATTTACCTCATACAGTATTTCACTGTAAATAGTCCTGTTATTTAACTATTTTGCTAGTTGAATGATTTCATGTAATCGGGAAGACTAAATACACTTTGCATAAATGAACAAAAAAAATCTTTTATGCAAACGCATGCATTGTATGATAGTGTTTGTCTCAATAACTTGTCCCTGCCTTTGTTGTGTTGTTGTGTTTACCTTACATAGAAGTTAATTTTCAAATAAATAATTCATTTTGATAATTTTTATCATTACACAGACTATACTATTTTATGTAACACTTTTTAAACCTCGGTTAAACTGATCAGACAACATTACATAGAATATATGCTAGTGAAGCCGAAAGGAAATGTAAATTATAAGATAACCATCAATTAGAGTGTGTGGGATCTGTATTAAACATATCTAGGCACTTTCTATCTCAACATGTCTTGAAAAATTAGCAGATTAGTACGTTGAGCAAATTCTAATGGCTGGTAGGCCTAAGATATTACCATTCCATGAATGAGTTTGGTCTAAGCTATGTTTAGTGTCTAGTAGACTTCGTGGTTAGGGCAATCAGAATAATCACACTCAATGACTAAATACATTGAGTAACATTAATCATTACTTTTAACAGTAATACCAGTGAATTCACTTTCTCATAAAATGTTTATTATTTATACTACTCAATTTATTTATTCCTCTTGCAATAGTCAGTCAGTAACAACGTAGAACTTCGTACGTACGGGTGTAAACTGATATGTTGGGATTAAAAAGCAAAATCAGATCATTTTACTCATTTTGATTTTTTTTCAACACTCTTATAGACATTAATATTTTAATAAACTTACTTTCTATGATCGATTCTCATTCATCACGCTGATTTAAAATGTGGTAACTAGGATCAATGTCGGTTTGTCTTAAATTTTAATTTTTGTGTCTGACTGACTGTAGTGGAATTAGGATATTTTATCAACCTAAAAAGATTTCATTGGAAAAGCTGTTCATTTTTCAAACTATCTCCTGATTTTAAAATTTATTTGAATGTTAAATAAGACTTACTTTAAATAAGGAATTTGTACTGTTATAATTGCATGATGTTACTACTTGAACTTATCTTTGAAGTGTTTGAAGGATACAGATTGTAATATAGTTTGAATGTGAATGAAATACTTGAAAGGATGTTAATTTTATTTTATTTCGATTGGGTTAAGTCTCAGTCGTAAAATCGTCCTTTCCATCATACATCATTGTCAGGTGACTCACTTGTATAAAGAATATATATATATATATATATATATATATATATATATATATATTTGTTTTTTTAATGAGACTTATATATGATATATTTCCACTGCCTAAACACTTGATAGTGACTTCCTAGATCCCCGCAAAATTTTGTATATTTCAGCCCAGAAATATAGTAATAAAAGATGCAACTTAAGATGTCAATCTTTATTTAGAATTTCGTTCATGCATTAAAAAAATGCAGCATTTATAAGTTTATAGGTAACCTTTGATCCCTGAAAACTTATGGAAGCATGTTAAATTTAATAACAACGTAAGTGATCCATCTTGTTTAGTCTAACATATAATCTTTCAATTTTTCATAAGTTTCTATAGTCTGTTTTCATTAAACAAAATGTACAAATCTGTCTCCTAGCTCTTGAAAACCATACAAATAATTTTTGCTGAATTTCAACAATATTCAAAGATAGTATATATAAGACACTTTAGTAGTAACTTTTATAGTCTAAACCTTCAATCAAAAATATATCGTTTCATGTATAACTCTTAAAATACTATTGAACAGTGATTTATCAACCGGACTAATGACGCATAAAACCCGTACGAGCAGTCTAGAGTACTTATCGGTCCTTCTTCCTGCCTAGCCCTGACTGTTAAATATAGAACAACAATCTCAGCCTCTGCGATATGAATCATACATTTCAAACATACTGGGTTTATACACAAACCAAACAGACCACATCGTAGCATAAAATGGAAAATAACATTTGAACAAGATTTAGCCGACAGTGGCTGTAAATGTGGGAGATAGTAATTAATAAACTGAGCATAACTCAAGAATGGTAAATCGTATAATAATAGTTCATAGCTCAAAATAAAGCTTATAATAATAGAAACACGACTATGAATAGTTTAGTTGCTTAACAATTATTAAACAACAAAAAATATACGTATAGTATTATTTCAGAAATAGATTTAAACATTTACCATTTACTATTCTCATCGGTGATATAACAATTATGAATTCTATCTTCTTTTAATATGACTAAATTATTTCATTTAAAAATAAATCTAATGATGATTTATCAAGCGATAAAATATTTACCCATATAAAAATGATTCTATCAACATACTACTAAGTATTTTCATAAATATTAGTGTTATTCTCTAAAATCAAATGGGTTTTTTTCAGTCTAGGTGTTGTGGAGATTGTTAAATTTTTGATTGAAATCATGAGTCAATTGAAGCTAGACCACCATGGAAAACCTGAAAGCACTCCAAGGCCGTTTCGTCCTAGCATGGGACCCCTCAGCCGTGGTCATCCACGATCCCGCACCCCGTGAGATTCGAACCTGGGACCTATCAGTCTCGCACCAGGCGCTTAACCAGCTAGACCACTGAGCCGGTGTCCGACGGTGTTAATTTCTAACTTCAACCAATCCTAAGGGAATCTCGCGTAGTGCGGGATCGTGGGTGCGCACTGCTAAGGAGTCCCATGCTAGGACGAAACGGCCGTCCAGAGCTTCCAGGTTTTCCATGGTGGTCTAGCCTCAATTGACTCATGATTTCAATGAAAAAATTACCAATCTCCACAACGCCTAAACTGATAATTACCATGTGCTCACTAATGACTAGCTTCGTGAGAAAATTCTCGGAGATCTAGTGAGAAGCCGTGACCAGTGGAGCTAATCCGTGTTGGGTAGAAAAGGGTGTCTACCTCAGTACAATGGAAGATGGTCGCGCAATTTCGTGGATTGGTTGAGGTCAGACATTAACACTGATGGATGCCGGCTCAGTGGTCTAGTCTGTTAAGCGCCTGACGCGAGACTGATAGGTTTTGGGTTCGAATCTCGTGGGGTGCGGGATCGTGGTTGAGCACTTCTGAGGTTCTCTTTTTGTTTCCTATTTTCACTTTTTTTTAAAATAGTAATAATCTATTTATTTAATTATCTTTCTATTAAAAATCAATTTTAATTTGAATAATATTGGCTTCTTTTAATAATAAATAGAAAAAATTGTGAGACTAATTTAGGGACGACCTTTGAATGAATCTTAAATGACCTTGACAATTATTAGCCAGTCAGAAGACAGTTAGTATAAAATGAAAATATAAGAAAGTAATGAATTACAGTGGATATTCTTCTTTTCCATGATTTAAAAACTTGTTAAGGTTTGATAAAGGTTTAGAGGTTCTGAATTCATAATGCATACGGTATAGAAACTCGTCAGTAGGGTTAGGGTGGCGAGATACTGATATAGGGACGAGACAATCAGAAGCGTTTGAGCAATTTCAGGGTCACGAAGCCAAGTTCAACACGTGATGCTAACACACGATCGGTTTACAGAGGATTTTAGAGAAGAGGTGATTTTTGAGAGGCTACAACCTTAGCCCTATGGACGAGTTTCTATACCGTATGCATTATGAATTCAGAACCTTTATCAAACCTTAACAAGTTTTTAAATCATGTAAAAGAAGAATATCCACTGTAATTCATTACTTTCTTATAATATATTTTTACTTTATACTAATTGTCTTCTGATTGGCTAATAATTGAAATTGCTCAAACGCTTCTGATTGGCTTGTCCCTAAATTAGAGTCTCGCCGAAAAATTTAATGTATAGTAAATGAGAAGAGTGAACAAATTGTTACTATGAGATAATCAGAAAAAGAAAAAATAATAATAAACTAAATTTAGTGATAAAATAGAAAAAAGCCACAATAATAATAAGTCATTTATTACTTGTATTTGTTTTGCACACTTCTTTTAATATTTAAATATTTATTTGTATTATGGGAAATTGATTTTACTATAAAATGAAATGAACTGGAAACGCTTTGAAAATTAGTAAACGTTAAATCATAAATTATTTTTCTATGTTTGAAAATAAGTAACAGCTCTTTCTGTAGTAATACTACTACTACTACTAATAATAATAATAATAATAATAATAATAATTATTATTATTATTATTATAGCTTTATTCAATGCTAAAATATAATTATCTTGAGGAAGGGATTTTAAATCACGACTGTAGATGGATGCTTACAGATGCAATTAGATAATAATGGTGACAACTTAAAAGTATTGTTTATTGTATTTATTTATTTGAGCATATAAATATTGGTACAAGGAGGCATCAGATATATATGCGCCACACAAAACAATGAGATTGGGAAGAGAAAAAGAATGTAAGATGAGTATACGAAAAAAAATTAGAGAGAACAATGATCACCACAGATTAGTGTATGGTAGTGAAATAACAACAATAATAATAATAATGAGGGAAACGGAAAGGTGCAACGAGAAAGAATTCGTTCAGTTAAGGAAGTTACAAGCACTTTTTATGAAGAAAGCAAAAAAGGTTACAGCAGGATCGCCACTGGCTTCTATTCTGAGCCATATCTGATAACGTCTCTAGCCACTGTGTTGCACCATCTCTAGGACCCCAGCCAGGGAGTCGTGAAGGACCAACACAAGCCAACCCTTTGCAACTTTCTTTCATACCCCGACACCATGTCATACACTGGCCATCTCTCCGCTTTTTCAACCAGTCCCAGAGTCGGTAAATAATGCACGACGTGGAAGTCTCTGGGACGACATTCGTAGAACATGTCCAACACACTGAAGTCGGTGTTTCAAGATGATGACACCAATTGCATTATCGTCTCTGTGCTCGAACACACGATGCTGAATCTCTGCATTGCAAACATGGTGATGCCACTGGATGTCAGCAATCCTTCGGAGACAGCGATGATCGAACACAGAGAGTCGTCTAACATCCTCAACTCGGAGAGGCCAGGTTTCACAAGCATAGAGCAAAACTGCTCTCACCGACGCGTTGTAGAACCGACCTTGTACAGCCAGACGAACATCAGAAAAGCGCCAAAGATGGCTTAGATTGGCATAAGCTGCTCTGGCTTATTGACCGAATTTCAACTGTATTTAACACAAAATTTTGAGCTGACGATTAGATAGTGATATGTGTACCATAAAACTTGTTGTTTCTTATATCAGTTTTATTTAGAATTATGGTACATTCTTGTGTAAATAAAAGTGTTATAAATTCAAGATTTCCATGTGACCTCAGTTTGTGTAAAATGGTGTAGGACTGATTATTTAGATTTGGTTGCTTAGTTAAACAACTGAATAGTCTAATGTATTATTGTATTGATTTAAACTGTTTCTTATCTTTAAAATGGATGAATAAATATTTAAGTATTGCAGTTTGTATCCACTAAAGCTGCCTAAAAAGAGGCAGCCAACTAGAAATAAACATCTTGTTGATCCTTCGAAATTACAAGTGAAACGTTTAATACTAGTCATATACTTTGTAGTTATGAGTACTTTTATTTGTGTTATACCTACTTACTTACTCCTGTTGCCTCTCGTGGAGGAGCATAAACCACACACCAACGATCCTTCTTAGTTCTTTCCAGTTCCTATTCATCCAATTCATGTCTGCTTCCAATTATCGAAGCGATGTGTTCCTTGGCTTTCCACTTTTCCATTTTCCTTCAGCATTCCAAGTTAGCGTTTGCCTCGTGATGCAGTTTGGTGATTTCCTCAATGTATGTGCTATCCACTTTCAACGTCTTCCCCTAATTTCCTCTCCAGCTAAAAGTTGGTTTGCTCTTTCCCACAGTAGATTGTTGCTGATGGTATCTGGCCAAGGGATATTGGGTTTCTTGTGTAGACAATCATTTACAAATACTTGTACTCAGCTACTCAGTCCATAGAATCGAAGAAGTTTCCATAGTGTTTTCCTATCCGCACTAACAAATGCTTTCTCATAGTTAAGGAAGATGATATGGAGTGACGAGTTTAATTCAACTGACTGTTCAACGATGATCCGTAGTGTCGCGATTTGGTCTGTTCAAGACCGATCCTTACGGAATTCGGTCTGTTGATCTCGAAGTTGGACGTCTACTGAATCTTTCATCCGGTTCTGCAACACTCTTTTGATAACGTTTTTGGTACTGATAATATTCTGATGCCTGTGTAATTCTCACATTCAGGATGATCTCCTTTCTTTGGTGTCTAGATGAGGTGTCATTCCTTTCAGTCTGTCGGCACTTGTTCTTCCTCCCCAATCTTCCTGAATAGAACATGAGGCATGATTACTATTGCTTCTATTTGACTTTTGTGCTTTGTCTGGTATATTGTCAGGTAGTGCTGCTTTTCTACTCTTGATTTGCCTGATAGCTATGCTGATTAACTCCTCTTCTGATTCCCACGTCTTTGATTGTCCTTGTGAATGTTTTGCTTATGCAAATATGATCGATCTGGTTCTCCATGGTGTGATCCGCTGAGACTCATGTGGCTTTGTGTATGCATTTGTGTGGGAATATTGTGCCGCCTATAACCAATTTGTAGAATGCACACAGATTTGCCGATCTCTCCCCATTCTCGTTCCTTTCTCCTAGTCAGTCCATTTCGTCCTGTGATATCTTCATATCTGTTGTTATTCATTCGGACTTCGGCGTTTCGTTCTCCTATCATCATGGTCAGGTGGTTTGTTAAACACTTCGCCATGACAGATTGCTGCTTCTCGCAGAACTGATTTCTATCGTCATCACTGCTTTCATTGGCGGATGAATAACACTGGATAATATTCATTATGATTCCCTCCTTATTTATTTCGAAAGATATTTAATGATCCTGATTCCATGAGATTCCCATCGTATGAGTTCATTTCGTGCTTCTCTGGACAGAATAGAAACATATCCCTGAGTGTGCGGAACATTTTCCTCTTAGTGTCCAGAGTACAGCAACCTCCCACCCAAATCTAAACTTTTCTGTCTAGTTTGGGTCCAATGTATTTCACTGATTCCAAGGACCATCAGTTTGAATCCCCTCATTTCCGTGGCAATTTGATTATTCCTACCAGTCTTTCATATTGTCCAGACACTCCATATACCTATAAAAATTTTGCTCTGGTTGTTTGAATGAGTATGGGTATCGTAACTTCCGAAGAATATCGACTTTCATCATGAAGCGTCATAATTCTTCTGAATAAATATACTTGAAATCCCAGGGCGGAATTTGAAGTACCTAGGTAGATAAATTAAAAGCTTCTAGATAATGATATGTTTCCTGAAAAAAAAGACCCAAAATTTAAAATAAAATGAAGCGTGAACAAGTTAATAAACATCATACACTAAATCATAACTATTCTAATTTGGAATACAACCGATTTACATAATATCATTTTTAACCAATTGTATTTAATGAAGGTTTTGATTCGACAATTGTAATAATCAACAATGATTGGTCAGTCATTTGTTAATGATAACCGTATTGATATATTCGTAAATTGATATAATTCACATATTTTTGGGATATAGATGATTTTAATAATAAAAATTAATAATCCGCAATGATTTACATTATTTAATAATAATTTTTAATAATAAGTTAATCAAATGTGATTACTAACATAAGTGAAGTATTACAGAAAGATGAAATGATATCAAAAGAAAGGAAAAAAGTTCGTCGAATCGGTGTTATATCTAAACCTGATAATTTAGATTATCAGTTGGTTAAAGGAAATAATGATCATGATAAAAAATATTCAGTAGATAGTCAACAGAAATTTCCATTTAATTTATCTCGAATAAGAAGTCCATCAATAATATATGCTTTCATTAAACGTAAACATTCACAACCAACTGATACTAAAGATATCTCATCTAATTACACAAGAAAGCATTCAGTGCCTATTTCATTTATCAGAGAAAGACTATCTTCTTCACAGTCACCTGATCAATGTAATTTACGTTTAAGTAATATAGATGAAAAATTAACTAGTCACCCTTCTGACATATTTGACAATGAACAAGTAGATGAGGTGATTGGAAGAGAAACACGAAGTACTTCTCTTCAACGTGTATCATTTGCAACACAACATTTGGAAATAAATTTACCAGATGATGAAAATATTATATCAGAAGATGAAAATCATATATCTAATACCAAAGAAGAATATTGTAAAGATAATGTAGCCAATGCTTTGGAAAATTATAAAGAGAGCAAATGTAGTACTTCTAAAAGATATCCCCGTTATTCATTGCCAGTAAGTTAAAAATCTATATTGTATAATTTAAACAGGTGATAATGATGTCGATGAAATTGATTGAGATTAGTTTTATTCGTCTGTTTCAGATATGTCACTGAGAATATGTTATGATATATATGTGATCAGTATAAATTTGTAAGAAATAAAATGAAGAAAGTCTTCATTATTAACTGATCAGAGAGCATTACAAACAGGTTTTCATTTTAAGTATGAGTATCGGGTAAATATTATCAAGTAGCTGTAAAAATAAATGTAATAGCTGTTTCGTTATTTGTCAATAATGCTCCAATTATTATTAGTCTATTAATTAGAATCTTCATCTAAATTATTCCATTTAAAACTACATAAATGTGATTTCGCTTACTTGTGACACTAAATGCAGAACATATTTTGAACTATACATATTTTTGCTAATAATCACTTTATAATAAATTCCAATACTTGGCGAAATTTTTTTTCCAGTTTATTGTTTAAATTGTTGATTAACGTAAGAATGGATCATAAAAGACAGATGGATTGTGGCTATCTGTAGAATCCTGAGGGCATATTTCGCCCTGTTTGAGACTCATCAAATGGATGTGCCTGAATCCTACCATCGATATTCACAATGAAAGTTGTGATGAGTAACTTTTGCTTCAAACTACAATGCATTATCTACTGAAATACTCAATCCAGGTTGAAACTAACTTGTTCAGTAGATAGATGTTGATATCATTCTTAGTAAGAGTAAAGGGATAACTCATAGTCGAAGTAGAATGGTCATAGTAATAATAATTATTATTATTATTATTTTCGATGTCACTTTTATTGAATGAATATAATGGGAGCTAATGAAGATAACTTAGAACACAGATCAAGGAACAAGTTTATAAATATATAAAAACAATTTTACATGTAACTCATTTAATTTACATTTGTGTCAACTGACTAAAACTTATAATCCCTGATTTTGTATACGCATAAAATATTTGGAACTATTGGGTAAACTAATTAGTGATCACATGTTCAATGTATTCTGTAATAATATATACTTTTATTTCAGGCATTGCATTAATCAAACAATCGAGTTAGAATAATCTCTGTAGAATTTATCATTTAGTTTGCATTTGCATCTCATACAGTATGTAGGACCAATAAATACTGATCTATCTTTTTATATAATAACTAGTCATTTTACCAATGTGTGATTACTATTTCATGTGCTCATCCTTATCATTTAGAGAACATTGAATGTAGTGGCTTATACATTTTGTATTAGTTGTGTTGTAAATTTTCGCTCTGTTGGAGTGAATTAAACAATTTATTTGATATGTTTTCATAACACATTTGGAATAAATAGATCATATAAACATGTCAGATATTAATGTAAATGGTTTTTTGTGCGAGATACTTCAGAACCGGACTAAACAATATAATCATATATTGACTAAGCATTAAACAATACCATACAAACTCAATGACATTGATAAGTACTTTAGAGGAAGACAAAATAATTTATGAGGTCAAACTCAAGGTAAAGTAATTGATGAAATCAATAAAAATTAGATATATTATAAGCAAACACTAGGAGTAAGAGTAACGATGCCTTTAAATACATAATAAAAGGTCTGTATTTATTTTATATCGTTAGAAAAAGTGAAAACCTTCTAAATAGTTATATGGAACAGTTACACAATTTTTAATATATTATTTATTGGTAGATTTTGTTTAGAAGGAAGCACGGTGGTAATTTATCCTTTCTAACTCTGAATTCTGTAAATAATTAAGTGATTTCGTAGAGGTATATCGTAAAATTAGGATGTAATTAATTACTTCTTACTGGTATATAGCAATATCTCAACATAGTAACAAACATAAGAACTTAAGAATATTGTTTACCAACTGTCAAGTAAGAATAGTGATTTACACTTCACATATCGTGTAATAGTTTGATTCGTATGAAATGTTATTTACATGATAGTATTTTACTCTGTAATTCTTTGATGACACAATTTGAAGCATTCCAACTAATATTGTATGGATATCAATTTTCTGTTTTCTTTGTATTCAATCCAATTTTAAAAAATCTTACTATTCGTACGTATTGTCCGTTCAAGTTGTCTGAGTATACTTTAATTTATACATAACTACATAAAGTTTTAAATTCGCTTGGTGTTGTTATACTTGTATCTTCCTATTGTTATTTAGGTCTGAAATTGATCAGTCTCATGTTGGCATATATGCATCCTGTGTGGATTGCCTCGGTATAGCTTTAAGTCACAAGCTTTTTAAGCAACGATGACGAGTCTCAAATAGGACGAAACGCACGTCCTGGATTCCACTGTTAGCCATTATTTATCTTTGCTTACATCAAGTTTTGTCTAGTCTCGTTTCGATGAAGTACGTAAGCATAAATGATTAAGATTTGGAATTGTTATTAAATAACGATTACTCTTTTCAGTAGTTATTTTTAAAATAAATATTGTATGGTGTATAGTGTATGTAACTTGATAATTTCTAAATTCAATTTTCATGAAATATTTTACCATAATTTGATCCGTCTAACTGATTGCTATAAATGCATAATCCAAATTTTATTATTATTGTGACATTGTCTATTTAAGATGAAGTAAGTAGACAAGATAAAGATTAGTTCTTCTATAAACAAATAGTTTTATTGACGTATACATTTTCAGTAGTATATCAACACACATAGGTTTTGATGAGTATATTAAGCAAAGCTGATGGGTTTAATTATATATGTTAGTAGAGTCATAAGTTATTAGATAGTCAAAGTAGAATAGAAAAGTGTACAATCTAGTTTCGATTTCCTCAAAACGTCTTTTCTAATTATACTTTTGAATTTATTTTGTAAAAACAGTTACTTAATCAACATAGTTACCGTATAAATGTATCATTGTATTAGTATCCTTTTTTTAAATCAGATTATGTGATCAGCACTTCACTAAATCCTAATATGTTTTTGATTATATTCAGTGAAACTTCCTATTCAATCGGTTGTAATAAAAGAGGGAATTATTCTTTATTGTCTATCAGTCATTAGCGACATAGAATCTGATACATATGAGCATCAGTCTAGGGCGCCACATGAAGATGCCAGAGAAGTACAAGTAGCAACAGTATCATTGGCAATATGTAGGTTTAGGCATAGAAAATCCGAATCTAGAAAAAAAATATGGATTAGTGAATTTAAAAAATCATTAAGGCAATTTAGAAACTTAAGATCAGAGAAAAGACAAATAATGAGTGGTTATGAGCCACGTCAACAAAGTCTCTAACTGTTGATCACGACGATCACGTTGAACGTAACCACATAGTTCACACCTACCTACACTACTCAAAAACAGCCATATATTTCCATACTTCTATTCATTTAAAGTAAGGGAATATTTTTAAATGATTTAAACATATTCCTTTAATAACAAGATTTGTTTCTTGAGTCGTAAAACATGTTATACTAGGCTTGAAGTATTTGACTTGTGCTCATATCAGTAATATCGACCGAAACTTATGTTTGAAAGTTGAGGCTGTGTTTTATCAGGCACTAGATTGATGACCCAGAGTAGATTGTTAATCTTCTTCAATAATCTATCCTAATTAATCGACATGTTTTACAAATATTTTTAATTTTTTGAACCTTCTTCTACTTAATCACAACACTTTGGGGCGACTACATCGATTAAATTGGTTAACCTCAAAAATTGACGAAACGTATTTTTAAGTTTATTACTTATTTTGGTGATAACCAATTATTGTGGAGCCAATCCCTGTCGAGTATAGACAGGTATCTACCCCAGTACAATCAAAGATGGTCACGCAATTTCGTGGATTGGTTGAGGTTAGAAATTAACACCGTTAGATGCCGGCTTAGTGTTCTAGAGATTAAGCGTTCGCGCGCAAGATTGGAGGCCCTGGGTTAGAATCCCGCGAGTGGTATCGTGGATGCGCACTGTTGAGGAGTCCCAATATAGGACGAAATGGCTGTCCAGTGCTTCCAGGTTTCCAATGGTGGTTTAACATCAATCGGTTCATGATCTGAATAAAAAACTTAATTATTTATTTCTCATCAGAAGGGGTTTAGTGGAGATTTTAGAAATTTCACCGATTGAAATCATGAGTCAATCGAAGCTAGACCACCATGGAAAACCTGGAAGCACTGGACGACCGTTTCGTCCTAGTATGGGACTTCTCAACAGTGCGCATCCACGATCCCCCACCCCACGAGATTCGAACCCAGGACCTCTCAGTCTCGCGCCAGCTGCTTAACCAACTAGACTACTGAGCCGGCATCCATTGGTGTTGATGTCTAACTTCAACCAAACCACAAAGTCGCGCCACCGTACACCATTGCCTTTAGTGAGTTGACATCTTATTTCTCAACAAAAACCAGAATTTATTCGATATTTTTTGATAAGAAACTTACATAGTATTCATTATATGTTAGTTTACGCGTTTTCACAAAATTTTAACATTGTTTTTATCTAATCGAAACATCTTTTGTTAATTTCAATAGAAGCTGAAATTTTATTCATCTCATTCTTTATATAGAGTTAACTTGAGTGCATAAAACTAAATGAAAAGATTTGTTTTTTTTGTTTGTTTTTCAATGCTTGGCGGTGAATTATGACATAGTCGAGGCTATCAAAGTTTTTACTCGGTAAATATTACCTTATCAAATTACTGTTTTATAATAATTATTATTGTTATTATTACTATTATTAGTTAACTTTTAATGAACCTGCATAGCATTCAGGTATATAATTTGATACCATTCTTAATAACAATACAATGTACATTTAAATAAAAGGCTTTGAAATATAGAAAATATATTTAGTTTTTTTAAAAGAATTGACCATGAGTAGTGATATCTAAAATCACTAACGACTAATTACTAAATATTTATGGTTCCATTCACTAGTCAATAGTTTTACGAAATTGTTATTTCTTACTATAATAACATTGTGATATCATTTACTATAATTGAGCGCCAGTGAAGATAAATAATGATAATCGACTATTATTGTCCCTGTTCAATTTAATTGAAATAAGGTTTCAGAATTTTCTCCAAAGTTATTTCACCTTTTTTGAATATCAATCTATGACTAATATTTAGCGTTTTACTTTCGTGATGTAACAAATAAACATAGTTTCAGTCACTGTAAAAAAACATATATTAATCATCAACTACGTCAGTAACTGTAGTTTGGAGGTTACAAATTAAAATTTTTGAAAAAAACCATTAAGATTATTATATTTTCCAATCAAACTTGTAATACATTCTAATGAGTTTATAGTTTGTATCATAAAATTTTTTTTTGCTAATTGAGAAGTATAAATTGACTAAACTGATTAGTTATTTCGAGTCACTAAATATAATAATCATTATGATGAACGTATAAAGTCTCTCAGATTTAGAAAACAAATAGTTGACTTTACAATTGTTTATAACAATCTATACTCATCTGTTTTGTAATTTAGAATTCCTATAATAAGTAAATCATATTAGGACAGACATCATCCTCCATTGCGAAACATTTGATTGAGACGAGTCATAAGGTTGATATCAAATCAGCATTTGTAGTGTTGTACAAAAACCTTCAAGGACATATACTAAGGTTTATTGAAGCCTTAGCTATACGAAAATTGAAACCCCCTTCATGTGTTCAAAAACAATTTGTTCTTACACTTAACCTACCCTGTTAATACTGATTATCAAGAGTGGTAATCACATTTGTTTTTGTGTACTTCAATATTTTTCCCTTTGTTATGACTTACCCTTAACCTGTCTAGTTGACCTTTTAATTTTCATATATAAATATTCTTAACAAGTATATGCATGATCAGATTGTCCGAAATGTATTTCGCAAATATATCATATAATTCTGATAAACTTCGTCTTCTCATTGCATTATCGAAACATTTTTAGGACCACCGATAGAGTGCCATATTTTCTCACAAGCTACTTTCATACAACATACATAGATTCTAAATTATATATATCTAAGATTATTAACTGTATATGAACCATCTAGTGAATGACCTTTGTTTTTTCATTAATATGCAAATAAATTATGTCATTTATTTTTGGAATCAAATAAATAAAAAAAAACTATTATTTTATGAAGTATAGTAACAAACATAATTCATTGTGACGAAAACTTGATTGTATATTGTATTTCACTTTTTATGAATATTACACGGATCAGATGATGAATTCTTATAATAAAAAAGTTACAACAGTCAATCTCTAAGTTAAATCTATTTATATTATACTAAATTGTTATTCAGTTCAGTTTACATATGTGGCTAAACACAATGATTTATATCATTTATAATGTTTTGATATATGAATTGAATATTTATGTTTATTAAATATGGTTGAAAGGGTATTTTTAGAGATAAGTTCAATTTTATAGGTTATACTGATCATAGATCGATTTTAATGGGACTACAATCAAGAATGACCTGTCAAGAATGTAATCTACAATTTATGAATTATGTTTACTGATATCTTTATATGAGGAAAAACAAATTGATCCAAGTCATCATGATTCAATGCCTTGTCCAGGCGATGAATAATAACATCTTTATTTAATTGGTTGATTGTGAAGACCATTTAGATCTTTGTCATGGAATGACATCAAATATTACGCTTAGGGAGCTATAAATATCCGTTTCTTCCCATATAGGAATTCCTCAACAAAGTAGATTCAAGAATCAGAGACTGAATACCTTCGGATTTTAGAACTGTGAAGTTATTTTCTAAACACTGAATATGAATTAAATGTTCCACATTTTTAATCTCAGTCAATGTTGTTTGTTAATGCATGAAAAGGCATGTACACCTACTGGTGAATAGAAGTGTACAGCAAACATCTTTCTTTAATTTTAAATATTTTATCTTTAACGTTAAGTGGATTTATAAAGACTTCTCTTGTAGATGATAGATTGTTTTCATCCTGATCTAATGTCAAATGGACATCTAATGAAGCAAACTAGGAGGGATGATTTTTTTTTACTAAAAATCTTTTTCAGGTAGAAAGAAAGAATGATTAAACAATTATTTTCTATGAGTTCATCTACAATCATAAATCCATTATTGCTGTATTGTAATATTGATTTTAAGATATACATATAAACGTTTTAATTAAACCAGTTAATATGATACATTGAATTTCACAATGACTATGGTTTACAAATCTGTATTTAATAAAGTAACAAGATTATATAGGAATTTAGGGTGAGTTATGAATAACGAAGTAGAATCATACAAATACAGTAGGATGAATATTATGCGGTAGGGACAATTATTACTTAACGTTTTACGTTGTATTATTACACTCATAGAAACGTATAAAAATGGGGTGTGTAAATAAGTGAAATCAGATTGCTTGCTCCAAGATGTAGGTATTGGTAGATAATTAGACGACTTCATTAATAAGTTCATGTTCATGTTTATAAGAGTATGTTTTATGTGACCTTGTTCATATTTCAGCAAATACTGGCAATTTAACATGGAATTTCATTAGTTACATATTGAGCATACTATTTAAAGAATAAAAATTCCTTCCATGTATTATCGCTAATAAAATTGGATAAACATAACAAACATTTCACAACATCTAGTTTAGTGTAGGTAATTTAACATAAGTAAAGCATCGTAATTTTCACCTTTGTAATCATTAGTATGTAATGTTAAATAACATATAAATGAATAGTTAGTAGGTGTTTGAAGATAACTATTTGTTCAGCTAAATGTCTATCTATAGTAATCACTAACTAATTGACAATCTCTATGCCTAAAACTTTTTAATTAAAAAAAAACAAACAAATTCAATACTAATATAAACAAAAAATCATATTATAAACGTTTATTTTCATTATAAATAAAATTTCCTTTTACTATCCTATTGTTATATTCAGTATTTAGTTGACTGTAAGTTTTTCACCCACATTCACTCTTTTGTTTTCTCGAATGTGTATACTCCTTATAGTTTTTTTATTTCTTTATGTGTGAACATCGAATATAAATTAATTTTACAATTTGTCAAATATTAAACAGAATATGAAGGCGTTAAGTCAATTGTTTAGAGAATTAAAAACACAACCAGGGCTCAGTAGATAAGTGAATAACACGATGGCGTTTGAAGAGAACGGTACTGGGTTCGAGCCCTAGAGTGAACATCAAATCTGAGATGCAGACAAATCCAGCTGACGAGTCCCAAATAGGACGAAACGCACGTCTTGGATTTCACTGTTAGCCACTATCCATCTTTGCTCATAGTGCTTGTGAATTAAGGCAATATCGAATCAGTCCACACAGGATGCACGTATGCCAATAAGAGATTGATCAATTGCAGTCCTAAACATCAAAGGGAAGATTCAAGTAAACAATACAAGTGAATTTCTACTTATAAATAAGTATTTTACCCTAACGAAAAACCTATTTTTTTAGATGAAACTGATTTTGATTAAAACTCATAGAAAAATTCACTTGGCGTTGTTTTACCTGTATCTTTCCATTGTTATTCAGGACTGCAATTGATCAGTCTCATGTTGTCATATGTGAATTTTGTGTGGATTTTCTCGATACAGCCTTAAGCCACAAGCTTTTTTAAGCAAAGATGGATAGTGGCTAGCAGTGGAATTCAGGACGCGCGTTCCGTTCTATTTGAGACGCATAGGTTGGATGTACCTGCCTCTCAGAGTTGGTGTTCACTCTAGGACTCGAACCCAGTACCGTTCACTTCAAACGCCATCGCGTTATCCACTTAGCTACTGAGTCCTGACAGCCACTTGTTTGTGCGATGATGTGAAGTTTAAATTCACTTGGTATTGTTTACTTGAATCTTCCCATTGATGATTAGAACTGCAAGTGATCAGTCTCATGTTAGCATACGTGCATCCTGTGCGGATTACCTCGAGTCTCAAATAGGACGAAACGCGCGTCCTTGATTCCACTGCTAGTCACTATCCATCATAGCAAATTGTTTGTAATAGTAATATGGTTACAATAAAATGATTCATAACATTTTCATATTTAATAATGTTTAATGAAAACTGATTTTTATCAGTCAACAATAATATTAACTACTTGTATGATGATGGAAAAAGTTTATATCTGACCAAAATGATTTTAACAAGGTTTTTTCTTCTCTAAACTGGATGATATAATTATAAAGTTTTCAGTTCTTTTCTGCACAAAATCATAAGCGTAAACTTAGGAAAGAAATCGTTTTAGAAATAATAAATTCAGTCAGAAAGATTGGTTCAGCAAAGAGTTCCGTGTCCGGCGAATTCGTTTTCAAAGCTGTACAATCGCAAATATATATACTTATTTTTTTCAGGATGATAATAATTACAATAATAATGATAATAAACTTCTGTTAGGCATGGTAATAGTGAGGTAAAATAAACAAAAGTATTCGAAAAAATATTTTTATCGGGCAAACTAATAATCATTTGATTATTAATGGCTTAAATATTTATTAAAATATAGATAGGGAAATTATCATTGGGAAAGGATGGCTCAGCATGATAAGATAAAATATTGAAATTGAGATTAAATGTAATCAGGAAGACCGTAGACATAGAAATAAATCAGTTGGGGGTAGAAAATTTAGGGAGAAGACGGAAGGGAAAGCAGATGGCTATAAAGGAAAAAGAGTATGAAGAAAAAAAATGATAAGACACTAAGAGTATGGTAAAAGAAGTGGTTGGACCAATTTTCTTTGGACACACAATTCTAGTTTTCCACGATGTATGGCTATTGCTTCGGCAATGCTAAGAAGATGCAATATAATTTTATTTAGAAGACTTCTACTTAACTTTCAATGCAAAGTCTGCCTTGATTGAGTGACCTATGTTCAACGTGTTGGATTATTGAGCTTCTTATTGAGCCGTTAGTTGATCATATGCTCATATTTTAAGTAGTGTGCCCAAGATTTCATTTCTGAGGAAACACTTTTTTCATCTCCTTACATGTAAACATTTGTGTTTTCACAAATTTGTATTCCTGGGAGAAGTGTTATTTTTATAAACGTTGATCTCACGAGAGAATTTTCGAGATTTTTTAAAAATCAGTGATCGATAAATAATTTTTGTTTCCAAATAATTAGTTTACATCGATCCATTTAGAACATTAGTTGTATTATTATAAAACACTAAACAACTAATTTTTCTAAAAGCCTTGGTAATGTAACGAATATTGATCATTTTGCATCCATCTTCATTGGGTAAAGCTGTATATAATTTAGCATGTTTTTTTTAATGCTCATTTATTAATAACTCAGTTGAACGTTTAAACATGAGCAAAACGTTTTTGACTGATAATCTTTCTCCTATGACTTTGTGTTTAAGATGATCTACACCCTTACTCAATATCTTGTTCAACTACAAAACCGACATTGTACATAAATTTTTAACTCAAATGAATCAAAAATCAATGCAGTCAGTTAGAATATTGTTCTTGAGTCAAGTAACCAATATATTTATTGACATATCGCCGTACATAAATGATTAAATCATTACAATAAAGTTAAATTTGTTTGTTTGTTCGTGTTTGATTTAATTTTGTGTTAGAATATTAGAAAAGGCATAATCGTCCACTGACTGAATGAATATGACTTAGGTAGAATATAATGAAAGAGTCTACTTTTAATGTAATCGAAACTAATTTTTCACAGCAAATTATCATGTATCAGTATAAAGGTTTATGGAGGCCGTACTGTTTTAACAAATGAAATCACGAGTCGATCTACAGGATTGTGGATGCGCACTGCTGAGGAGTTCCATACTTGAACAAAACGGCCATCCAGTTTCTCCAGGTTTTCAATGGCGACCTAGCTTAGATCGATTCGTGATTTCAACTGCGAAAATCATGTATTTTGTTTGTATCATGTCGAACACAAACTGAATCATTTCAACCATGGATAAACTTTGGAATGAACTGTTATCAACTAGGGAAGTAGCAATCGTCTGTAAGCATTGAATAGTTTTATCACGTATACTTTGAGATAATTGTGCACTGTACTTTCACATCATGACATATAACTTAGTACATTGAAATCCCGTTAGAAACAAGATACTTTCTAATCACTGAGTTAAGATTTAGTGATTTATGTTTCTGACTTAAACTAATTCATCTGACTGGTCAACATCCTTCTCTAAAGATATCGATCAGTTATTTTCTGAATTTCTTCTTAAGTAAGGATCTATGTTTGCACAATCAGATAGTCTTAAAAAACAACAAATCGATACTCGAAAAATTCTCGTTTTCAATTACTCTCCTACAATTTTCCAATCGTAAAAATTTCCAAGACAAATATTTTGAAAAATTCTGTCCTAACCAAATATTTTTATTAAGTTAGAGAAATCAAATGATTAATGTATATCTATCCAAAGTGTTGAAAAAAAACATAATAATTAAGTTTAAATAGTTGAATTCATGAATTGATCTAAGCTAGATCACCATTGAAAACCTGCAGGCACTGGACGACCAATTTGTTCTAGTTGAAACTCCTCAGCTATGCGCACCCACGATCTTGCATGAGAGACTCGGACCCGGGACATTCGGTCTCGCGCACAAACGCTTAACATTTGAACCACTGATCCGGCATCCAACGGTGTTAATGTCTGACTTTAATTGATCTATTATCTCGCGCAACCATTCATCCATTGTCTGAGCTAAATACCTGTCTCTATCCGACACGGATTGTACTTCATTGGTCACGGCTTCTAACTAGAACTCCATGAATTCCATCTTGGAGCTAGTCATTAGTAGGCACATGATTATTATCAGAATGGGGTCGTCCAGTTTTCCTAAGTTTTCAATAGTGGTCTAGCTTAGATCGACTCATAAATTTAACTATTAAAATTACTACTGTTTTCACAACCCCCCCCCATTCTGATAATAACTAAATTTTATTGATTCATTCATAATCACTGAATATTATATTGATTTTCGATAAAAATGACTACTAATTGATAATACCAGTAATGAAACATTCCGTAATAATAAATTTATAGTCAGTAACAACATAGAACTTCGTACGTACGTACATCAGTTCGAGTTGCCATACCACAAGTATTACATAATTATATATATATATATATATATATATATATATATACAAATAATTATCATTGTGATGTAATTTATTGTATAGTTCGTGACTAAATTCTTTAAAATGATCAAAATTGATTATCATCTTGTTTGTTTTTCGTTCTTTTTTTGTTTTTTTTTCTTACAATTTTAATGATATTCTAGAATATCTATGCAATAATAACTTGAAAATAGGATACAGTCTTTAGTTGTAGCTGACTGACTAACTGAAAACTATTGAACAATTTACTATATCTCTTTATGATTATTATTTTCTTCTTCAATGTATAATTCACTTTTAAGAAAGAATTTCGTTATGTTCATTTTAATATTGAATATATATCGGTTGATTTTCTGGTTTCATTCTCATTTAGAAAAACAAACAAACAAAAGTTGTTGAATTTCTACTAGTAAATTATTTCTATTACAATTCTATGCTGTCATTTATAATAAATGATGAAACAAAAATGATATAAAATTGTTGTTGCCTTTGAATAAAATTAATTTTAATAACATAGATAAATGATTATTGTATGTTTTTGATTGAGATGATGAACCGATTGATGTTAGACCACCATTGGAAACCTGGAAGCACTGAACAACCGTTTCGTCCTATTTAAGGACTCCTCAGCAGTGAGCATGTGCTCACTAGTGAGTAGCTTCGTGAGGGAATTCTCGGAGTTCTAGTGAGAATCCATGACCAGTTGAGCCAATCCGTGTCGGGTAGAGACAGGTATCTACTTCAGTAAAATCAAAGATGGTCACACGATTTCGTGAATTGGTTGAGGTTGAACACTAACACCATTGGATGCTGGCCAGGTGGTCTAGAGGTTAAGCGTTCGCGCGCGAGACTGAATGCAGTGGGTTCCTGCGAGCGGGATCGTAGATGCGCACTTCTGAGGAGTCCCACAATAGGATGAAACGGTCGTTCAGTGCTTTCAGGATTCCAATGGTGGTCTAACATCAATCGGTTTATGATCTCAATCAAAAACCTAATAATCTCCACAGCACCTATACTGATATTGTTTTATGCCTTGATACGTTAATAGTTATTTAAGCGTAAATAAAGAGTTTGCAAAATGTTGAAAATTTAAAACAATTCTAAAGTGATTTATTGTACCGAAATGCCCTGGCACGGCTGAGAGTGAAGAGAGGTAGCTATCCCTATTGAAATGTCCTCATATGACCACGCTCATACAACCACTGTCAGGGAAGTTCTGCTAACTGCCTTCTTACGGCGGGAGTGTTGTTTACAATATTGAGAGAACAAAAAGCGAATATCCGGCGCTGTAAGCGGGTTGGTGGACACGGAATTTTCACCTAGGGCAGATGGAAAACCCTGATTCCAAACAATAAGTGCACATGGGCTACAAGGTCCTGAGGTAATAAAACGCGTATGAACCACTTTTTGGTCACCGTTTACCTTGGGACTGTATCGCCTGACGTTGCTTCACTGTCTTGTGGACTAGACTTTTAGGTCAAAGTCTTGGGGTGTGATATTCTAGGAAAACCATCTGCTTCTGTTTGGGCACCCGGGCAGTATCCCAGCTCTCGCACAAATCGGATGACTTGTCTAGCGTACATCTATTCGACGCCCCCTTGTGCAATGCTTATGCATTTTAATAAAATAATAAATAATGAAATATCTTGTCTTTTTCTGTTGGTAATAGAATAAACATTGAAATGTACTTTTGTTAGCGAAAAACTTTAATTTCATTGTGCTTAAATTCAAGATTTTGTTTTTCGAAAAATTACAGTCACAGCTTGAAATTTGATTTTATCTACATTCTAATGTAACTTAGTCGAATTTCAAACAACCAGGTGGGATTTATGTACTGTTTAAGTGAAGTCTGTATGTCTATAAATCAAAACAGACCGGTCATTTGTAGTTCACAACATTATTAATGGAAAAATTCAAGGTATTACAAATCAAATTGAAACAAGCTAGGATGTTTTGATTATTGATCTTTGTTATATGTAAGATAATTAATCATTTGATCAGTATTTCTTCAGTGCAAATGTCTATATTATTTGCATCGATAAACAGACAGTGTACAGTACTACTAGAGTGTTTAAAATAAAATAGTTTATATATATAGTGCATGTAACAAAAGAGTTGAGGATCGTCGCTGTCTCAAACTTTTCCTATTCTTATGTTTTCAATGTGCTATATTTACTTTAATTGATGCAGTACATTATGATAAACGGTTATTAAACATGAACTATTAATATTCCAAGAAAGCAATCTAATAAACATTTAGGTAATCGCTGATCTATTTGAAGAGTTTTTGTCCTTATCATACTTCAAAGTCATGATTTACAGAAATTACAAAGTGCTTTCGTAAAATATGAAAATCATACATTAAATACATTATTTGCACATCTTTTTTCAGCTCTCATTTACATACTTCATGATTCTTCCAGTTTTGTAGTTATTAAAATTGCTCTCTATTTCCCTTCCTGTTCTCTTCAATCTAGTTTTCTGTTAGCAGTCATTCTACTCCTGATTGCTGCTGCATGCTACGTATATCTGTCAGCATACGCCACAAATTTAGAGATAAACTAAACAAACCTACACATCCTAGCCACAGTTGTATAACCGTCCGACATTCCAAGAGTTAATGTGTTACTCGAGATAAATGAAACTGTTGATCTGTCTAACCGATTTGCTCAGTATCGGAAACTAAAGGTGGTACAAGTTGCATTTAAAGTCACAACACAAGTCAGTCTTAATAATTAAAATTATAAATTATATTCTGAAATGTTGTACAGAATGAATTCTGATATACAGGCATGATAAAGTAATACTTAATAGATAATACTTTATCCAAATATACTTAAATTCTAAATAACTTCTAGGATAAATTTAAACTAATCAATATTTGAAAAGTCATGGTGTATTTTATGAATGAAAATAAGAAATTCAATTCATAAAACTCTTTATCCATAGTTTCAAATATTTGGATCCATATCCTTGCTAAGAAAATATTTTACTATCTAATATAAATATAATTCAAATCATGAGTCAGTTGAAGCTGGACCACCATGGAAAACCTGAGAGCACTGGACAGTCGTTTCGTCCTAGTGTGGGACTCCTCAGCAGTGCTCATCCACGATCCCGCACCCCACAAGACTCGAACCCAGGACCTATCAGTCTCGCGCCAGCTGCTTAACCAACTAGACCACTGAACCGGTCGGCGTCCAATGGTGTTAATGTCTAAACTCAACCAATCCACGTGATTTCAATTAAAAACTTAACAATCTCCACAACCCCTAAACTGATATATATATAATTCATCTCTACCATATCATTCAATCGGTCAACATCAATGGTAAAGTATTGATCTTGTTTATGTATTCTGAAAATAATCAATCATAGAAAACAAAATGATAATCATAAATAATTAACTCACTGACTAAATAAACTAAATTGACACATTAATTTAGATGAACACTTTAAACTAATTCAATTACTGTTATTCTTTAATATAATCAATAGTATAGCCTACATCATGGTCACAATTATGTCAGTCAAAGTAGAAAAAAAGAAGACTTTTTTTATTAGTTTAGGAGTTCAAATAAAGTGTATATTAAACTCGACTTGTTTACTTATTACTTTTTAAACAAACATTTATAAATCAATAAAGGATCTAGTTACATTAAATTAATTAAAACAATTTATAAATTTACTTATAATCATAAAAATGACATTCAAGTTACTTATTTACTTACTTACGCTTGTTACTTTCAATTAAGCATAGGCCTCTGACCAGCATTCTCCAACACACTCTGTCCTGGGTCTTCCTTTTTAGTTCCATCCAATTTTTGTTCATTTTTCTCGTGTCTGTTTCCATTTCTCGGCGTAATGTGTTCTTTGATCTTCCTCTTTTCCTTTGACCTTAAGGATTCCATGTGAGGGCTTGCCTTGTGATGCAATTGGGTGTTTTCCTCAATATGTGTCCTATCCACTTCCAGTGCTTCTTCGTGATCCCTTCCTCCGCTGAGATCTGGTTTGTCCTCTCCCATAGTAGGTTGTTATCAATAATGTCTGGCCAACGGATCCGATGTATTTTGCGTAGACAACTGTTTATAAACACTTGTATCTTCCAGGTTTCCTCCCCATACATTTAAGAAGTGCATTTAATATATAAAAAATGATGATAAACATTAAAACGTAACCTACAATGATTATGATAACAGTTTATTTATGGATACGCTTCTTTGTTTATCAGATATGAAAGAGATATAAATGTGGATTAGATAAAAATTCAATACCCTAATCAAAAACTAGAATATATATTATGTAGTCAATAGTATTCTCTTCAAATAAACCGATTATAATTACAATCTCTCAGGGGACGAGGTCGTGGATGCGCACTGCTGAGGTGTCCCACAATAGTACGAAACGGCCATCCAGTGCTTCCAGGTTTTCCATGGTGGTCTAGCTTCAACTGACTCATGATCTTAACCATTGAAATCACTATAATATCCACAAAACCCATCTGATTATAATTAGTTAAAAAATATATATTGAATAATCACAAAACATGGTATTATTTACTTATAATTTAGTATCTGGGATAAATTATTGTCAGATATACCCACACAGTTACTTTATACTATAATCGATTATTTTTTTTGTTAAGTAATAAAAGTTCATTTAAACCAAATTTTATTACCGAGTTAATTTTTAAATTAACTATCGATTTTTGTTTTTTAAATCAGAACTTTTTTATGTTACATTGTTATTTATGAATTTTATACTTATTGTTCATTTATAAAATAGCTGAAATCCTGGATTATTTAAAAAAAAAGAAACTAGATATGAAAATAAATAATGGAAAGCAAATTCATGTAGTATAATGAACTATTCTTAGCATAGAATTTAGTCAGTAACTACGTAGAACTGTATACGTACGTACATCGGTTTTGAGTTGCCATAACACATTGGCACAGAGATGAACGAATCTAATGCCAGTTTCTTCATAAGTGAATAATCTAAAGAAAAATCACCAGAGATTTAGATTTCATTTGTTATTTGATTGATAACTGATGTGTAACTGCATGGAGTTTAAACAAAAAATCTGACTAAATAATCTTTTAATTTTAATAGTTGAGATCATGAGTCTCACAACATGTTTTTCATAATGGTCTAGCTTCAGTTGACTTATGATCTCAACTATTAAAATTACTATAATATCCACAAAACCCCTTTTGGTATTAATCTTGTACTTTATAAAAGCTTTAGTGAATAGATCCAATTTACCGATACAGTCTAGTTGAGTGTCAGGTCAATCGATGATATTAAATGTCGACTACTTTATGTTTAACAGTCTAAAACTACAAGTTTTATAGTCACGGTATATCGATGCAATAACTGTATGGTATCGTAAGTTCATTTACTTCACCAAATAGCAGGTGTACATCAATGAAAACGAAACAGCGGTCTACTTCTACCTACTTAACATTTATTCTAGTTTGTGTCTACGGTTGTTCTGAGATTTGACAGTCATATATAATTAAAATTTGTTAAAACTGTGGATTACACTTGCAGAAAATTGCATCTGTCTCTTATATGACTTAGGGGTTATTGTAAATTATTGATTGATATTGTTTATCATTACATTGTCTAAATTGAATAACAGATTGTTTTATTTCTTACCTTCAGTTAAATAGCTATGACTAATAACATTATATGTTAAGGAATGAAATAGCTATTCTTTCAACAAAATGAACATAATATAAAAATTGATTAAGATTTTATTTTTACCATCTAAATAGTCGTTGTAAAAGGAAATATTTAACGAAGAAATGATACTAACAAGTATTTAGATTTATTATTTAATTGAAGTATAAAAGTGTAATTTTATAAAATACTTATATATATGACTAAATGATTTTCTGTGGATTGGTTGAAGTTAGACATTAACACCGTTGGATGCCAACCGGTTCAGTGGTCTAGTTGGTTAAGCGCCTGGCGCGAGACCGATAAGTCCTGGGCTCGAATCTCTCGGGGTGCGGGATCGTGGATGGGCACTGCTGAGGAGTCCTATACTAGAACGAAACGACTGTCCAGTGCTCTCAGGTTTTCCATGATGGCCCAGCTTCAATTGACTCATGGTTTAAACCAGTGAGATTTTCTGTGTAATCATTTGATTCTATTCATAAACATAATAGTTAAGATTGTTCAACTAGTATATTACAACACAAGTAGATTACACAATCAAATAACTATGACATCTCAATATTCAGAGTTCATGATACTTACAGAGATAGAAATGATTCATCAATTCACATTTCTAACTTAAATCATTTCTATTATTTTTACTTGAAGTGAAATGTTTAAAGTAAACATTTACCTCTTGATTTTTTATCAAGATTAGTAAATTTCATTCAATGGTTATTTATATATCCTGATCAGAATTTCTTTTTTGAAAATATGGACATTTTGTTTACGATTATTTTTTGTAGCTTTAGTTCTCGAATAATATTAAACTTTTGAAATCTTTCAAAATTTGGAAATTTATTAGTTCATTTAGCCTTTTTGACAATTGTTGAAGGACAAATGTGTTCATGAAACCAAATGTAGTGACTGTAAATCAACGTATATATGTGAAACATCAAGTCAACGGAATGAATGAACACGAACTATGCTTAAAACACATTCCTAAATCCTCACTTGATATAAGAAAACTCGAGAACAAATCAGCGATAGTATTACACTTGATAGAATTGGGTCATACAATTGATTTCTATGGCATTATAATCCTTCAGAAAAGCTTTAATTCTTACAAAGAGAGACTAACAGCCGAATCCCTACACATATGGGCAAATTCAAACGGTATTAATAGGAGAGATAGAATACAGTTAGCTATCCCATGGCAACTAATAAATAATAAGTAAACCTGAACTCCTTATTCCATTTTATCTATCTCGTATTATCTGAATAACAAAAGTTACAGTCAATGATTCTAATCAGTTATCTGAATATATTAAACAATTAACTGAAACATTAAGATAACACAAACACTCAGTTACAAGTACATTCTTCCTCTTTGGATTCATTCCTTTATCTTGTTTATTTGTCCTCATTTTATGCATTCTGTGACATTTTTGATTCATATCATTTATAAAAATTATAGGTTTTCTTAAAACTCACTGACCAGAGACAATATATAGTTGAATGAAATTTCTTTTCACACTAATTACGTATATGTACAATCTGTTATCTTAACACTTTTCATTTCACATCACATGTCTCTTACACACTAATGTAAATACTCACTTTAAACATTGTTAATGTTGGGATCATCACTGTGTTAACCCATTCTTTTTGCTTAACACTTTTTTAAATGAATATCTACTTGAAACATTATTAACGTTCATTGGATGACTTATTCAGTATACAATAAACCGGAGAATCACGTACCTATTTATATTCGATAATTTTGATGTTTGATTATATTTCCTTGGAAAAACCTTGGACCAGATTGCCAGGTGAAACGTTGGCTTTACTTCAAATTCATTCACCGAGATTTTACAAATACATTCTTCCTCTTTAATTATCTAACTTAAAAAAAAATTTTGATTACTTTCTGAATACAAGATGACTGAAACTTTGTTCATACTTGATTCGTTAATTATTTTATCAACCCAGAAATAGCAACCTATTTATTGAGTGATCCATTTCTTCTTAAATTTCTTTCATTTTAGCCCAAAGACATATACATAAGTAAACCTAAATGAAAACATACATACAAGTATCAATATTCAATCTCATCTATAACACATTCATTTTTTGCCATTGTTTTCCTTCTTCACTGAATTCATTATGTATTACTTTAACATTGACTTGATGAAATAGAATTATTGAATGATCGATAAATCAGTTGAAAATTCGTTTCTGATTTTAAATCAATAAAAAAAATCAATAATTGCCTCAATCTACAATGTGTACAATTCTATTATCCTTTTCCCTTGAGAGTAAATAATTTATTTTAAGAAATTTGATTCATAAAACATTTGTATAAGTAAAGTCTAGAGTAGTCTAGACAGTTAGTTTTTCATCTATTCTACATATTCACAGTTATAATATCGTCCAAGATAGAATAAGGCAATTTTGGCAATATTGATTCATAATATATTGACAAATTTATTAATTTATAGAAGTCTAAATTAGTGTTTTTCTTCTATTTTTTTGAAGCTGCCTGGCCCTATTGAACATTGTGTGTATCCATTGATGACTAGTTCTAAAAGATTTTAATGAACACTTTAGAAATATTTTGCTTATTACTTTAGTAATTGACAAAATTGTAAGGCAGTTAAAATAATTGACTGAGGTTAAGAATGTAGATTATGTGTTAATGATCTAAATGTTTCATGATCCTAGGAAGATTTAAAACTATTGCTTACTGTATCGAATAAAGTTGAGAATTGATCTTGATTTCGGAAACTTAAGGTTAAAATTACCTTAGTTTTCATGCACATAGTTCTCTTTATTATCTTAAAGAGAGCAAGAACAAAGATTGGTGCAGGATAATATGAATTCATTTTATTTCATTAGGTTCTCATCAGCTGCTTACAACCTAAAATATTTGAAATTCAACATTATTACAGACATTGACATATTTATACATAAGAGCGTGATTAAAGATGAATAAATGTATCATGGTGTAGCGAAGATTACGATAGAGTTAATGAGATCATAAAATGTTTGATTCGAATAAATAAATAAAGTTAGAAAGGGAAAGTTCCGGAACATTGAAATAGTGATTAGAACTCATGAAAACAGACTAATGGTAACAAAGAAAATATGAATTGAAATCAGTTAGTTATGTATGATGTAATTTAAAAGAGTTGGAGTAATGACGCAATAAATAAATAGAGAAATAAATGAATAAAAGGGGTTATTGTTACCAGGGTAAAGAAAGATTTATTACTGTCTCTTTTTGTATACATAGATCTGGTTTTAAACGTTTGATTGCTATTGCTTCAGTAAATTTCAAAAGGTTGGAGTTTGATTGTTTGTTAGTCACCTTGAAGGACTTCAGTATATCAACTTCATGTCTTGTATCAAGGAGATGTCTTGCGATGGCACTGTTGAATGCGTTCAATCCATTTAATCTTAAACTTTTCGGAATATGTTCTTTGAATCGGACGTAGGCTCTCCTTTCTGTTCTACCAATGTAACTGCTTTGGCAGTTGTTCACCAGAATTTGCTTGTTTATCTTTTAGTTCAGAATAGTCGTACTTTCCCAGCTAGTTCTAATTAATCAACATGAAGTCTAATTATAAGTAATCCATTAGAAAGCTTCAAGCTATAATCATAGCATAAGTTGGGTCAAGCTTGAATCTCTGAGGATTTTTTAAGAATTAAATATAGATCCTTACTAAATTGATACGAGTTGTATTAGACAACTTTATCAGGTTAGTTATTGGAATTTCATTATCTTTTGGGAAGATAAAACCTATTTATCTTCCAAAATAACTTAAAATATGTAAATTTTTTAAAATTATATTTTATTGTAGGAATTCTTCCCTCAAAGAATGCATTAGTCTTTCTTTACTTCATGCAACTGGATTTTTTATTATTTTCCCATAATAAAGTACCCTCTTCATATTGTTTAAAGATAGGAATGTTAAACCGAATTGTTTATTTCTAAGTCATTGATAACGTCATACATCAAAGTATTATTCTTCTGAATGAAATACTGAAGGTTTTTTTCCATCTATGTCCTATTTCTTTAACTATTACTTTTTTTTCAAACAAAATATCGGCATATTAATTGACCAACAGCTATTAAGTAAATTAATTAAAAGAAATTAACTTCAATGGTTAAGATCATGAGTCAGTTGATGCTAGACTAACATGAAAAACCTGGAAGCACTGGACAGCCGTTTCGTCCTATTATGGGACTCCTCAGCAGTGCGCATCCACGACCTCGCCCTCTGCGAGATTTGAACCCAGGACCTACTGGTTTAAATAAATTTATTAGGTAGCATGTATGTTATGTAACAAAATGCTGAGAAATGATCTTTTGAGGTTGGATTATGTAATAAGATGGTAATCAGAACTATATGATATATTGGTGCAATACATTTTGAACAATCGGTTTACGCATATACTTGTTAAAAATATTTATATATAAAAGTAAAAGGTCAACTAGACTCGAAATGGAGGGGGTTATAGGGGACAAATATAATAAAGAAAATATTAAAAAAATAATGTAAAAACCCATTATACTGGATAATAAGTTAATATTATCAGGGTGAATTTAAGGTAAAAACAAACTGTTTTAGAATACATAAAAAGACTTGAATTTTCATGTGGCTAAGGCTTCAATAAACTTTAGTATACGCCCTTTCACACTTTTGTACAACACCACAAAAGCCGTGTTAAGATCAATCTTGTGACCTGTTTCAACTATGTATTAGGCAATAGAGGATGATAGGTGTTTATCATATACTTGTGTTGGGTCGTTTGATTTTATTTGTTTTTGTAGCCATTTAGTTACATGTTCAGACACTTTAATTTGGAAATCGCGATTAATCCTCCCTGTGTATGAGTGTCCATACACACATTTAAGTTGGTAAACATAGTGGGATGTGTCGCAATTGTTTCCATGTCTTGAAGGCTTTTTGTGAAACATGGACCTTCTTTTCTCCTTGATAATGACTTTCGCTGCGTAGTACGTCTTCCATGTTGTCAACTTATAATGATTTCTTATGTTTGAATGTCAAATTTGCAGAACTCAGTAATGTTTAACTCTTTTATTGGAACTATAAAATTCCATTATTTCCATATATCTTATCAATAAGATTAATATAGTTTGTTAGTAATTTATTGAATGTCATTTGGCGATATCAAGTATTGAAATGATCGAAAAACTAAAATCACAATAACGTGTTTTGTTCAATATAATAACATAATGTTTGTTTTGTTCTAAGTTATTTCATGCAGATATTATGAAGTGACAATAATATGTGAAACTAACTAATCACTAGTCATCCTATTTTCATACAGAATTGACATGGTTATTAATTGATATTCCATGCAGAAACGATGTAGGAAAATTTTTATGAATGTATTAGATACCTAGTAAGAATGTATTCAATGCTTTTTATAATTAGTATTCATAAATAATGAATAACCGTATGGTGTATGAATATGTATTGTCAATGTTTATATAGAATACCTTAATAAATACTTGATATGTAAATAGCTGAAATACAGGATTCATATGACAAGTTATCTCTGGAAAGAGACATTACTATTATCTCACGAAACAACTGTTTGGAAAAGTTATATATATATATAATTCTTATCCTGTTCATCACATATCTGTGACATACATATTTTAGTCTGACTAGAAATATTGATTAACGCTTGGTTAAATCGAATTGACTCACACACCTACACCGCGCGTCATTTCGCTATACTCCTCTTCGCTTCATCCCTTTGATTGTCTGTACAAATCAATGTACTCAAAAGTTCATTCCCGTATTAGACTAATTTAATTCCGTTATTCACTAACGCGATTTAGGTCGATGATTATATACGAGAATTGGCGATATGTATATTTCAATAGCAATAATACGATCTAACTGGATTCAGATCTCGGGCCACTAAGGTGATGAGCCCGTCGATAACATCGTCCGATCTAATTGATGTCTAAATAAAGGGCCCCACTAAAATCTATTTAGAAGGTGCTATTTGCATTGATAACGATCAGTCATTACTCAAATATGAGTTGGTCTGGTTGCCTGAGAATCAGAATTTTATTCGCGTGAAGTCAAATATTTGACAGCACCTCATTATCTAATATTATATATTTGGGTTTCATTCCTATATCTCAATACTTCTTACTGTCGTCCCGAATCACTGACGTACTGTTTACACCTTCAAAATTGTATTTTGGCAAAAACTTGGTGATAGATTACTAGCACAACTAACATTGTGACATGTATCAATCATTAAAAAATGGATGGATATTCAATTTTACTTATACAAGCTACTACTGATATACTTGCCTCACAAAGTAATTGACCATTAACTAAGTAAACCGCAGTCATAGTGATTAACAACTGAGATAACGTTTCACTGAAAACTTATCATAAATTTATTTTGGCAATTCAGCCAAAGTTTTAAGGTGAGTCTAAAATATTCAGTTTTGTGAGGCAAGCTCCTTAAGTTGGCAGTTTAAAAATTTGACAGTAAATAAATAGACTAAACTGACTGTTTAGTAAAGAGTGGTTATTTCGTTCCAATACTATTGATCAACTATTGAATTCTCATAACTGGAAAATTCAAAATAAATGCATAATGAAGGTCACTGAATTGTTCAACCTTGACCTTGCTTGTACTTTGCCCACTTATTGATTTAATCGATTGAATTTTTAAGTCCATCTTGAATAATAATTTTTTGAGTTTATTTGTGCTACTGATAAGTAGTTTGAATAAATTGATAAATTATACATGACCACTTCAGTGACATGTTCAAATCTATCATGATTTTGACTGAACTAAAAATATTCTGCATTGTTTCCATTGTACTACCTGAACTTGTGTTAATTCCATTTCGGTCGTTTATTGATTTGTAAGAAGCGATTTACATCAAATCACGAAACGTCACAAATAAAATTTCCTACTCATTAAGATATCACAATAAAAATTTCTTTATTATTATTATTATTATTATTATTATTATTATTATTATTATTATTATTATTATCTTACAACCCTTTTTCTTATAAGGCCTTCCAAAGTAGCGAGACAAAAATTGTGGAATTAAGTGAAATTATGTAGTTTCGTGTATTCCTTATCGCCTCCGTATGATAAAAGCTACTGATGTATTCATCGAATAAGAGTCAGGATTCCGTTAACTTCTAATCTTAAACAGATTATCTGAGACTACATGAATAGGCTACTCAAACATCCTAACTCAGATATGAGATCCCCTCCAGTTAATTAGAGTTGTATTTATCTAGTTGTTTTACTTATGGTACTGTAGTGAACAGGAACTCAGGTTTGGCAAATCAGTTTATCATTCTGTACAAAATTACACAGTACCTTCTTAAAATATGAAAATCATACATTAAATACATTCTTTGCACATCCTCCTTCAGTTGTCTTGCACTTACTTACTTACGCCTGTTACTCCTCGTGAAGGAGCATAGGCCGCTCACCAGCATTCACCATCCAACCCTGTCCCAAGCAATCCTTTCTAGCTCCTTCTAGTTCCTATTCATCCTTTTCATATCTGCTTCTATTTCCCGAAGTAATGCGTTCTTAGGCCTTCCTCTTTCCCGCTTCCCTTCAGGATTCCAAGTTAGAGCTTGCAGTTTGATGATTTGCGTAATATATGTCCTATCCATTTCTATCGTCTTTTCCTAATCTCCTCTTCAGCTGGAAGCTGGTTTGTTCTCTCCCATAGTAGGTTGTTGCTGATGATATCCGGCCAATGAATGTTTAGTATCTTGCGAAGACAACCGTTTATAAATACTTGTACCTTCTTGATGGTGGTTGTTGTAGTTCTCCAAGTTTCAGTTCCGTACAGTAGAACTGCCTGGACGTTCATATTGAAGATTGTGACTTTGATATTGGTTGACAAACAGTTGTTTCGAGTTCCGTATGTTCTTCAATTGTAGGAATGCAACCCTTGCTTTGCCAATCCTTGCCTTGTCTTGCACATAAGTCATCATTTCAATTCACTTGTTGTTTCAATTCTTTTCCTTTTCCCTTTCCATTCTCTTTATTTCAATATTCTCAATCCACTGTTGGCTGACATTCAACCTTCGATTGGTGTTACATACTACTTATATCTATCAACATATAAAACCTACACCACAATATCATGTAGGTCCAAAAACAGGAAAAGTTTGCTGCAAAATATCTCTGACTATATATACATTATAGGATAGTCAGAATTCTCAAGTTATTTAGCAATGTCGTATGCAGACAAATGTTTACGTGCCATGTAATTGTTTCAGATAAATTTTTTAAAATAATTTTATAAGAAAATAAAAAAGATGTCATAATTTTTCGTTAAGCAGAATTAGCATCTATTTACTGTCCCAAGTTCAAATTGTGTATAAAAAGAAAACAAATTTTGATGCATGAAGCATTAACGCATTAATTATTGTACTAGTATTGTTTGTCCCTCTTTTTCAATGTTCAAAATTTTTTTTGTTTTTTTTGTTTGTTCAACCTGTTGACCTTATAAGCATTCCGTATGCTTTCCTAACACTTTTCGTTTAATTAGAGTAACACCATAAATGTTTATTTTAGTGAAGTATTTATTTTTTAGTTTACAGTAATTATTATAATCAATATTCATATTATTAACATAATAGAACAAGATGTTTGACTCTCAATCAATTTATGTATCCAAGTACATACATTTTCATATTATTATTATTAGTATTATTAGTATTATTATTATTCCCGACCGAAGCTGCCACCTTGACGCGGTGGTCGGGCTTGCCTATCGTGACGACCCAACCGAGCTATATTGGCTGGAACATATGTTCCTGCAGGTTCTACCATGTCAGGCAGGTCGATTGGAGAACGGTAAGATTAAAAGCAGCAACTCAAGGTCTGAGGGCGAAGTTGTACTGCAGACTGTACAGAGGTGTGACGGCAGTAAGATGCTTCCCTCGGACAACCAGCAACTGAAGCGATGCTGCCTTCCCACAAGGAGGGGTGGGGTTAGAAAAGGTCGACCCTAAAAATGTCACACCTCACCTTACCTCACGGACTTCAGTCTCCGGCGGTAAGGCCATTTGAAGAACGGAGCTAACGCATTAAAAACCTTCCACGAAAAGGCCGTGCGCGACCGGCCTCAAGCAGTTGTGCCTTGGGCTCTGCGGTCACGCTCCCAAGTCGTCAAGACCAACACTAATCCAATTTCCTTTCCAGTTTCCTCAAGAAATACCCTTCCACGGTGTGGGCAGCCGGGAAGTTATACCAGCCCTTATACCCGTAACAGCACACGAGACCAAGTTGGTCACATTTAAATCCTTCCTACACCTCCTAATACCTCTCTTATCTCCATGACCAACCCTCCTCACGTCTCTTTATCACCTCGCACCGCTTCTGTGCTAATGTGGTGTGGCAACTCGAACTGATGTACGTACGTACGAAGTTCTACGTTGTTACTGACTGACTGATTATTATTATTATTATTGTTACTATCACGATTATTATAATGATTTTTTTATTGATTCTTTTAATCCTATTTGATGTAACCTATGATTAATAATTCATACATAATCTTTCTTGATGAGTACTTTAGTATCTTTTTCTCACTTTTCTTTCTGTTCATATATATATATTAAACTTGTATGAATGTGGAAAACAATTATAATTATTCGTTATAGATTTATGGAATAACTTTTTGTATGTTTTACGCATAAAAAATATTTATGTAAATCATTATGTGAAAGATTTAGGGTAGACTAAACAAAAATTAATTTACTTTATTATTTATTTATTTATTTATTTATATTTATTTGAACACATAAATATTGGTACAAGAGGGCACCAAATAAATATGCGCCACACCATATTTGTGTGTGTGGGCTGTGATACTGACCGGGTGCCCAAACAGAAGCAGGTGGTTTTCTAAGGGGGCCACACCCCGAGCCTTGGACTTAAAAGTCTGATCCACAAGGCAGTGGAGCATCGTGAGGAGATGAAGTCCCATGGTAGCCGGTGACCAACGATTGATTCATACTCCATTTGTTCCCGCAGGATACTGGAGCCCATGTGCACCATTGGTTTGAGATCTGGTTCAAGAGCCGGACATTCGCTTTTCGTCCTCTCATTTTCGTAAACAACACCCCCGCCACAAGAGGGCAGTGAGTAGGACTTCCTGGCAGAGGCTGTATACGTGTGACCATGTGAGAGTATTCCTAGAGAGAGGGAGGGCCGACCCCACTCTCGGCCATACTAGGGCATTTGGGGGCATTCTCCATTCATGTTTTACAAACGAAAAGGTTAGATGTTTTTATCCTACTCACCAATTGAACTTAAAGATTCTTGTATTTATTGAATGGATAGTTGGTTTTAAGCAATAAATATTCTAATAGAATGGATTGATGACTACACTAAAATCAACTGATCTCATACTTATCAATTAATTAATTCCATTTTCTAGTTTGATATCAGACTTTTAATTCAAAACAATATTGAACATTTATACATTTCTTCAAAATCTAAATATAAAAAAAGTAAGAGCAAAGCATCTGGAAAATTATTCATTCTGTATATAAGTGTGTTGTGAAACATTGTTGAACTCGGTCAAATTCATTTCATCCCACTGAAGCATTGTGGTTAACATTATTATGAATTGAATGTAAACAATTGAAGTAAACTATTTATATGAATTAATTCTGATATAATCTACCAATATTTAACATTTGTCCTATTCACCAGAGTTTGTCAACTGTTTGTAGTTAAATTATATTATATTAAAAATGAGATGAGTAATTATGCAACTGTTTGTTAATAGCTGAGAAATATAGGCTTCTACTCGGGAAATATCGACAATCTTTGTATGAGCTAAGATGGATGATGGCTAGCCATGGAGTCTAGGACTCACGTTTCGTCTTATTTGGGACTCGTCGGTTGGATTCACCTGCATTCTAGAGTTGATGTTCACTCCAGGACACGAAACCAGTACCGTTCACTTCAAACTCCATCGCATTATCCATTTAGCTACTGAGTCCTGATAGCCACTTGCTTGTGCAATGGGGTTCACATATGACAATAAGAGACTGATCAATTCCAGTCCCAAACATCAATGAGAAGATACAAACAAACAATACCAAGTGGATTTAATATAGTTTTCAGAATTCTCATGAAAATCATTCAAATGAATTCAAATTTTTATAAGATATTTCGATTGAGTTTCAAAGGAATAATAGTGTTTTTCAGTATGGAAACAAACCGAAAATTTAAAACGATTTATAAATATCTATGACTGATAGTATGGTGTAGTATACGGAAGACAATTTTCATCGTAAAAAAGACGAACTCGTTGAATAACTAAAAAAGACGGTTATTTTATTCATAGAAATGTAGGATTTCATAACACTATCTGATTGTTATAGTTCAAATGCTGTAAACTTTCATCCTTAAATTCTGTGACTAGTTAGTAACCTATCACTTCATCGTTTGGTTCAGTTATTTTATGTCAAGACACAAATAGAATGGTTTCTTGGTCAAACATACTATTTAACTATTGATGAGGTGCTGTTTGGATTCATGGGGTGTCATGAAATCTAAGATTTGAATAAATTCATATTTTATTCGTTTATTTATTACTTATTCAAACACATAAATATTGGTATAATGGGGCACCAAATAAATATGCGCCACATAAATCATTCGATTTGTGCGAGAGCTGGGATATTTCCCGGGTGCCCAAACAGAAGCACATGGTTTTCTAAGAAGGTCACATCGCAAGCCTTTGACCTGAAGGCCTAGTCAACAAGACAGTAAAGCGACGTGAGGAGATGCAGTCCCATGGTAACCGGTGACCAACAATAGGTTCATACGCCTTTTTTACCTCAAGATCCTGAAGCCCATGTGCATCATTGGTTTGAAATCAGGGTTTTCCAACTCTTCTATGTGGATCCTCTATATCCACCAACCCGGTTAGAGCACCGTGCATTCACTTTTCGTCCTCTCAATTTCGTGAACAACACTTCCTCCACGAAAAGGCGGTGAGTAGGACTTCCCTAGCAGTGGCTTCGGAAGATCTACTATAAAAAGTGGACGGATTAAATGTAAATATCTAACAGTGATAGTTTAAGTTATTTGCATTTCACTATCAGAATAAATTAGAATTTAGTTTTATATATGACAGATAAAAAAATAGTTGTATTAACTGAACTCATCAAAAACCTTCACTATTGGAGATAAGCAGCAGATATTGACGGCTATGTAACATTTATAATAATCACAATTTGAATGAATGCTCAGTGAAAACTCTGTTTTAGTATTGCATAATTTGTGCTGAGAATTCCTTACAGTAATAAACTTTATAACACTGAATAAAAATGTTATTATTATTATGCCATCATTGTTATTCTGTTGGGAGTATTTTATTATAAGCTAACGATAATTATTTCATTAACCACAAACAATATTGAATGTTCAAAAATTAAGGAAAAATGTTTTTGTTTTAACTTGTGCCCTATTTATATTTAAAGTAATGATAAAACCAATTAGAAAACAGTGACTTATCGACCAAACTAATGATTCATAAACCTGTACGAGCTGTCTACAGTTATTATCGATTCTTCTTGTCTAGCCCCGTCTGTTAAATACAGAACAACAATCTCAGCCTCTGTGATATGAATCATACATTTCAAACATACTGGGTTTATATACAAAACAAACAGATCATATCGCACCACAAAATAGAAAATAACATTTATACAAGATGTAACCAAAAGTGGCTGTGAATGTGGTAGTCTGTAATACATAGACTGGACATAACTCAAGAGTGGTAAATCGCATAATAATAGTCTATGATAAGAGGAACGTGAATATACATAGTTTAGCTAATTAACCATTATACAAAAAATGTGTGTATCGTATCAGTCCTTAAATAGTTTCCAAAAGTTACCATTCATTATTCTCCTTGGGATATAACAGTTTTGAATAAAATGTTTAATTATGTAAAAGCGTATGTATAAAACACTTATCCTTGGTAAGTAAGTAAGTAAGACAAGTATACTAAAGACGTGAAAATTCTGAATTCATTTAATATCCCATGATATATATATATATATATATATATATAGTGCGTATATTAGCAAAGTTTGAACAAATTTTAATACTTCTTTCTAAATAATCTCCTACTTAAAAATGTTTATTTATTTGAGCCAATACCATTTCATACAACCAAACAAAGGATAGATCAAATAATGACAATAATAATCAGTATAAAAATTGACAATTAAATGTTTCACTGATTGAAATCATAAGTCAGTTGAAGCTAGACCACCATAGAAAACCTGGAAGCACTGGACGGCCGTTCCGTCCTCAGCAGTGCGCATCCACGATCCCGCACCACATAGTGGTCTAGCTTCAATTGACTCATGATTTTGATCAGTGAAATTTCTAAAATTTCCACAAAACACCTTCTGATAATAATCATCTGCTCACTAGTGACTGACTTCAGGAGATGATCCTGGAGTTCTAGTGAGAAGCCGTTACCAGTGGAGTTCAACCACGTATATTGTGAGATATCAACTCACTGAAGACAATTGTGGGTGTGTCGTTCAATTTCGTGGATTGGTTGAAATTAGACATTAACACCGTTGGATGCCGGCTCAGTGGTCTAGTTGGTTAAACGCTTGGCGCGAGACTGGTAGGTCCTGGATTCGAATCTCGCGGGGGAAGGGGCGGGATCATGGATGCGCACTGCTGAGGAGTCCCACAATAGGACGAAACGGCCGTCCAGTTAATGGTTCCCCCCTCCTCCCTCCAAAAAAACATTGTCGAATAATATCAAACTAACTATACTCAGTGTCAATATGAACATTTTTATTTGGCTTTTTTTATGATTCCAAGTAAATGATGTCGATCTAATTTCGATAATAATAATAATAGTAGTAGGATTAAATAAATGTTTCTTATAAGAATTAATTAAAAACAGATGAATAGAAGTGAGTAGAATAGTTTCCAAAATATTTCTTTGTATCATATAGACAGAATAAGAAAAAAAAGAACAATGTAAAAAAAAACAACCATCAGATACATAATACATGAAAATGTTGATAGGATAATTAAAAACAAACAAACAAACGAAGAAATGAAATGTTAGATGTTTATAGAAATAAATGAAATCTATCAACAACCTAGATGGATTATCATCATAATTCTTTACATATTCAAAGAAAAAAATACTACATACTGAACGAAATATCTCATGTAAATGTTATTTTAATCCTAAACAATGCTTGAATAGTTTTAGAATGTGTATATATATTCATATTGAATTATTGCCCCCAAATGCCCTGGTACGGCCGAGGGTGAGGATAGTCAGCTTTCCCTCTCGAAATGATCTCACATGAGCACGCGTATAAATTCAATGTCAAGGAAGTCCTACTCACTGCCTTCTCGTGGAGGAAGTGTTGTTTACGAAATTGAAAGGACGAAAATTGAATGTACGGTGCTCTAACCGGGTTGGTGGATATAGAGGATCCACATAGAAGAGTTGGAAAACCCTGATTTCAAACCAATGATGCACATGGGCTTCAGGATCTTGAGGTAAAAAAGGCGTATGAACCTATTGTTGGTCACCGGTTACCATGGGACTGCATCTCCTCACGTCGCTTTACTGTCTTGTTGACTAGACCTTTAGGTCGAGGGCTTGGGATATGGAGTCGTAAGAAAACCATATGCCTCGGTTTTGGCACTCGGACAGTATCACGGCCCTCACACATATCAGTGATATCTGCTACTGGCCTCATTGTTATTGTGTGGCGCATATTTATTTGGTACCCCATTGTAACAATATTTATGTTTTCATATGAATAAATCTTGAATTATTCAACATGCAATTAATCATTTCATTTAATAAAGAGGTCAATATATATTGTCGTAATAATGTGTTAACGTTAACTTTGTTTCAAACAAACAACTTTATTTCATTGTTATGTTATTAAGAATATCATCATTATACTATTACCATTTACAGCTAAAAGTATGGGATAATCTTCTAAATTATTTTTTGGCCCAAGATTTGACTCTGTTTGGATTGTATGATTATCGAATGATTTCTGTAGAAATATATATGTCGTCAATTGTCTTATATAATCATCGAATTCAACCGCGTTAGTGAATAACGCAATTAAAATAAGTCAAATACAAGAATGGATTTTTGAATACATATATTTTGTACATTCATTGATCTGGACAGACAATTAGAGGAGCAAGGCTAAGGAACCGAAGAGAAGAGAGCTAAGGGAAATGACGCGCGGTGTAGATGGCATGTGAAGCCAACACGATTTAATCAAGCGTTAATCAATATTTATAGCCAGACAAAAATACGTTACAGACATATGATGAATAGGATAAAAAGTGTATATACATACGCTCATATAAAAACAATCAAGATTGATAAGCGAATAATTAACAAGATCAAAATATGACTCAAGAAGAATAGATAATTTCAATGGTTAAGATCATGAGTCAGTTGAAGCTAGACCACTATGGAAAACCTGGAAGCACTGGACGGCCGTTCCGTCCTAGTATGGGACTCCTCAGAAGTGCGCATCCATGATCCCGCCTCTCCCCCCGCGAGATTCGAACCCAGGACATACTGGTTTCGTGAGCGAACACTTAACTACTAGACCACTGAGACGGTACCCAACTGTGTCAATGTCTGACTTCAACCAATTCACGAAGTTGCGCCACCGTGCATCATTGTCTTCAGTGAGTTGATATCTCACAACAGACATGGTTGAACTCCACTGGTCACTACTTCTCACTAGAACTCCAGGATATACCTCTTAAAGCCAGTCCCTAGTGAGCATATATTGATTAATATCAAATGCGTTTTGTGGAGATTGGCTTGTCCGAAAGCTAGAATAAGTTATATGTGCTTAACATAGCAACCATCACTACATATTCAACATGAACAGGAATTTTAAACAAATTCAGATCATATTTACTTTAAGGATTATTCAATTTTATTTTCCTATCTAATATTCAGTTTAAAAGTTTTTTTTCCACTACTGTTTTCATTAACACTTATGTAAACAAAGTATATCAAATCGTTGTGAATTCTTTACAAAAAGCTTCACAAGATACTTTGATGCTTTTTTTTCTAAAAACCAAATGTTTGTTATAATGTTGTTTTATTGAAAAAAATATGCATGAAATCAGGTTATAATCAATCGAATCAAGGTTAAAGAATGTTATTAATCTGCAAATGATTTTCACTTAACAAGTAGCTGCTATGTTTGAAGAGATTACTAGATTAACTAGAATCGACAAATGGAACGAAGTATCAGCAATACAACGACAAGTTAAACTATTCCAATTCGCCTGTGCCCTACTAACTAAAAGAAGACGAGGTTCAGGAGAGGGAAAGGTATCGTTTACAAGCAGCCAGAAGCTTGAACAAACAGACACATAACTCAAGAGTATACATACAGTATAAAAATGTCCTTGCGAAACGTCAAAAAATAGCGTTTTAAAAGAGGAACGAACCTATTATATTTAGAGTCCTGCCAAGTGTGAAATACAATCTGAAGGTAAAAATGAGCGTTTTTGGCGCGAACATGAGGAATTCAAATTACAAAAATAAGACGTTTATCTAGTGATTTCTGGAAATTTAACATCCTCAACAGTGTCTAATAAAACATTTGCAACAGTAAAATGTCATTTCATACTACTTAACATACTGAACTGTCAACACCTACAATTAGTCGATCAATAAACTGTCAGTTTCATAATTAATAAATGATAATTGTATGTAAGAACTATGAATAAGCTTAAAATTTCAGTAAAATAACTCTTTATTAAATTTTAGTTTACAGTAGTTCATTAAGTGGCATCAATCTCGACAAAGTCATATGATAAAACATTTGTTACTTTTTTGAAAAAATCATATAAGTGAACCATATGAAGTGGTATTGGTATTATGATATTTTCATACTGGTGGTATTTGTTAATCATAATTACAACACATTAATAATTATATTATAGAAACATGTGTACATTGAATTAATTTTTATATGACTGTTTCTTAATTACTGAATCAGATTATTCTACATGCTATTCTATTTTAAAGTTATTATTGATGAAAATTTATTGAATGGGTACCACAAATAAATAACATAATTTTCATAATTAACTTACTCTGAACAATTTCTTTAGGGCTGTACAAGGCATTGAACTCAGGATATTTAAATCTTGGTGTGAGCATGATCTCTTTGGATTATTGAACTACACTTTACTGACTTACATTTTAAGCTTAGTGTTTTCTCGATATTATGCTTATCATCGAATCCGATATCCATCTAACTCCTAACATGGGTTAACTCTACAAACAACTAATCCTCGTTAGACCTCCCTGTTTGCCATGAAACATGAAGTTAATTAATATGATCCCTTGCAGGGAAACAAAGTTCACAGAAGTGTGAAGTTTACAATTTTGAAGAAATGTATGATCATGGTTGCTTGGTTTACAGATGGTCTCCAGTAGATATCATTTTTTGAAAAAACTTTTCAGGTTGGATAAATATTAACTACTTACTTAAAAAGCTAACAAACCCTATTTGTGATAAACTGTGTGAGGGTCAGGATTTCCGCTTAGGTGATTGATCATTCAAACTTTCAGTAGTTATTGTCAAGCCTCCAGATATTTTGTGAGTATATAAATTTTCTTGGCAAGTACAATGCTTATTGATAGTTTTTTTTAGCCTATTTATAGATTTAAACGTTCCACAGTAAGTATAGTTTTCAAAATAGTTGTATGTAGAGTTTACAGACGAATGGATTGAAACGAGTACAGTTCTTCGTTTCATAACATTTCAATAAATGCTACGAGTACTAGAATAACATACGAATTTCTAAATAAATGTTTTAACAAAATATGCCAATTAGTTGCAAAGTAAAAATTAAACAAGCATTCTGTTTGAAAGATGAAGTGTTTAAATATTCATAACATTCAAATTATCTTCAACTAAAATTTAATTTGTGTTCTTAAAAACAATTTTGAAATTAGTGAGTACTTTCTTATATTCAAACAAGCTTTTACAGTACCATCAATAATAATAAATACTATGATGAAATGTTAGCAAGATAAATAATTCAACCCCTTTATTAATTTATACTTACAAAACAATATAAATCTTTGAATAAATGATGTCACTTTAGAAGGATAAATGATTTTACAGTTGTCGCTATATAGAGCTCCTTGTAATGATGTTTTGTTTAACCTACTTTGTACGTTTTAGATATTATCAATGATATCTTAGAAGCATCCATGTATGGATTCATATAAACGTTCAGTGTTTTTATATTAGGTCTGCAAAATTATAAGCTATAAAAATATTTTGTACAGTTGATAATTATAATAATTATCCAGTAGGTATGTAAATAACACAATAATTTTCAGAAACAAAATAGGTCTTTAATACATTTTTCGCTGATAATAAACACACTGATGTAGGTTTAATCAATTAACAGATCATAAATGAAACATACTTACAACTCTCATTTCTATTATTCACTACAATGATTCCGCTCAAACTGAACTTATCCTAAAATTTGAAGACAAATTCTAAATTTTTGGTTTATATGTTACTTAATAGTTTATGTGAAAAACAAAGTTATTAATTATTATCAGGATTTTTCTGGAGATTTTAGAAATTTCAATCTTTGAAATCATGAGTCAATTGAAGCTAGACCGCCATAGAAACCTGGTGGAGTAGAGTTCCATCAGGTTTGTTGTGAGATATCAACTCACTGAAGACAATGGTGTACGGTGGTGCGATTTCGTGGATTGGTTGAAGTTAGACATTAACAACGTTGGATACCGGCTTAGTGATCTAATGGTTAAGCGCCTGGCGCGAGACTGATAGGTCCTGGGTTCGAATCTCGCGGGGGGAGAGGCGGGATCATGGATGTGCACTTCTGAGGAGTCCCATACTAGGACGAGATGGCCGTCCAGTGCTTCCATGTTTTCCATGGTGGTCTAGCTTCAATTCACTCATGATTTCAGATATTAATTATGATAACAAAAATCTTTATTACATGGATAAGCAACAGGATTGATTTATTATAAACTAATTACTGGAAAATACAAAGTTAATGATTATAATCTTGTAATTCTTTTATTTTAGTATTATACATGCTACACAAGTTTATTTATTCCCATTTTATGCCATTTAATTATTGGTTGATTTCTAAAATAGGCAATATAAAATTAACCAATCATATGATTGAAAAATTTGGTCACTATTTTATATTGATCTTTTATCAGCCCACTATTAACTTGTGCGCCCAAACAAAAAAATTGTTTTTTTTTTGTTTGAAATTATATTTTAAAAGCCTGTCTGTACTGCTGTCAAATAAAAACTAGTTTATTCTAACAATTGAATAATACACTTGTTCAATCATTTTGTTTATATAAAATCTTGAATGATATATTTGTAGAATTAGTTCAATAACGTGATATTCATCTATTTAAACTTTATGCAAGAAGAATACTTTGAAAGATATGTATTAAATATATATGATTTATTGATTTCTATATTATAAATAATCAATAATTTATTGTAAATCCATGTAAGTAATTTATAATGATAAATAATTATTTATTTATTTATTTATTATCTTGATTATTGAATATAATGTTTATTAAAAAAATATTGATCATTTATTAATAAATGTTAATGTAATTTAAATACAATGATATATACTTGTTGAAATCATGAAATGCCCATGCATACATCTATCTGCATACAAGCTCCACAAATATAAAATTACAAAATATGAGTTTTAGGGATCTAATGTCTTCAACACTTCACTTTAAGGTTGATTATAAATACATTCAAGTAAATGATAATAATTTTATTTCAAAACAAAATAAACTATGTTTCTGTGAGCAAGCCGAAAAAAATTTTTCATTCATTTATTATCTGATAAATATGATTAAAACGATACAAAATTTAACATTGTGAAAAATTATTGTTTAAGATTTTGATAAATGAATGAACAGTGAATGAATAATGCTAATTACAGTTATGTTAGTCAGTCAGTCAGCTACAACGTAGTACCAGGCACATATATGCATCGGTCCAAGTTGCCATACTTCATTAATGAGAATGTGCTATAGATTTGTTAAATAAGACCCACAACTCTTTGTTTACAGAGTCTGAATTTACCTTGATATTATTTTTAATTCAGTCATTGAACGGAAATTAGAAATCCCAACTCCTCTTATTAAATCACTCTGACCAAATTTGTAGATTATTTTTAAAATGGAGAAATACAATAACTTGTTAAATGAATTATTCAAATGGTTAGGCATTTGTGTAATATTTAAATGTGAGAGTTTAGGTCAAATAATATCATCCATTTCGAGTGTTTAACCTGTGTTTTTTCACGATTCGAGTAAAATCTTCTTTCGATTTGAGAGTCATCAAGTTTACGTTTGAAATCATCTATTTTTCTAAATAACAAATATCTTAATGTATAGTCAAAGAGTTGACCGAATACTTAAAATTTATAACACATATTTCTGTTCATCGTTTCTAGTGATGGTTGCTCTTTTGAAAGACTTACATAGATTATAAAGTGCTTTGTTACTGAATATATGTGGGTGGGACTACTCGAAATATTTCCCGACTTACCATGTTGATTTTCTTATTCCGAAACTATCATCTTGCATATAAAGGCGAAAATTCACTCTGTGAAGGTCGTGGAATTAATAGTTTGTAGTGGTATCTGATGGTTTAAATCTATGTACGACCAGTTATTCAGAAAAAAACGTCTGCTTTGATGATGTTATTCAAATGATATATACTTTAAAAACAGAAACGTTTGGACTATCATGGAAAAACTATTCTGCAATACTAATCAATGGCGCTCATCCTATAATTAATAGAAACTTATTAAGTTGTTGTGGACGGGATGTTTTGTCGAGCTATCTTCATTAATTTTATGCATTTCTATTAAGACGACGTACTTCAGCCTTATTCATATGTACATTTTGAGTACTTTGGGATGCCGTTAGATACAGGAGTCCATGAAACACTAACAATCTTGTTCACAACAAATCGTAGTCACCAGCTAACTTTAATATACCGTAGCTTTTTCCGCTTAATACTTTCAATTCAATTGAGTTAAATAAGCCATTCCTTTATTATACTACATAATTAATGTTTTCTTCACAGAACATTTAGAATATTCTTTGTTGTCAAAAGAAATGTGTCGATTTTGACAATAAAAATTAAAAGAAATCCTAATAGAATGATCCATATCCATCCTATGGATATGTTCCCCTAAATCTAAAATAATAGTTCATTTTTGCGATATTGTAATGAAATGTGTACATCATGGTCAATAAGCATTTCGTTCATATAGTAGAACACGTAAATACCCATATCATGCTTTTCCTTTGCATTATTCAGTAATTATGTGAATGACTTTCAATAATTTGGTAAATGGTAAAGTAATTTTAATTGTATCTACTTTTTTTTAGTAAAACAATAACAATATTAAGTTTTATTTTTTAAATTTTTTGGTAAAAGTACCGTTACCGGAAACCTAATAAGTGAAGGTGTTTAAACAACTTCTACCAATCATATTGATCAATATAATATACCGGAAAAAATATCTCTTTTTCTCAATATCTATATAAAGATGAGTTATAAAACAACATTTCAATGAAATAACATTTATGGACAAACAGGAAATCACTTTGTTACAAATAGATTTGAACTCTATCATAAGTTATGGAAATACATACAATTCTCATCGATTACAGTCCCAAATGACAACAATCAATAAACGTAAACCCATAAGGATAACTCCATACTTATTTAAAAAGTTAGTGTTTATCCGGATGCGGTAGCTTAGTAGATGAAATTTGATAATGTAAGTACTGAGTCTCCGTTTAAAAACTTATATTAGGATGGAGATATATCACATTGACAAATACTAAACCAAATAAAAATCCCTAACTGGACTAAACTACTAGTCATTATCTGAATATTATGAATATATAGGTAGATAAAAAGCAATATAAAGGAAATCCATTCAGAATGTATATATGCAGTCCTTAATACTAATTACAGGAATTCTATTTAGCTTTTTTTTTAAATTTATAAGAGCAATATTATTTCAATTTGATTTTCCAAGTTTTTTATAAAATCATCATATTAATTTGTTTCATTGACTAATCGTATTAGTGAGGTATAAAACAAGAAATTATGATAAAAAATCTATTCACCATTTGAGGTTTATGTTAATGATAAGCTAGTTGAAAATGTGGTTTATATGAGTTATCTCCTATTAATACATTTCGATAAAAATAGGATAAAGAATAACTTTATAACTCTGTTACATTTGATATCTAAACTGATAAATATAGTTGCAAATCAATATTGATAATACTTATCCACTCAACATTATTTTTTTTAGAGAAATGGTTGAATGAATGAATGAATGGTGATTAGCTATCTAGGTTTATGCGTTTTAGTAGTTTCAGTATGTATTAACTTTATGAAACATAATGTGTAAGTGGATTATGTAATATTTCGACAATTCTAAACATTCACACATTTTGTATTTCATTAAAACTAATGATAATTTTATTTAAAGACCAACATCAACAAGTGATTATCATTAAGAAGTTGGCTTCAAGTTGTATTAACATTGCTATGATTGACTTGTAGTATAAATAGATCTGTTTAATGATAAATATTAAACATCTACCATTAGGAGGTATTTTTTTTTAAGGTTACGCTACCTTAATGATTCAATACAAATGAATATATTAATTGCTTAGATGTATTATAATAACAAAATACATTATTATTCCCATTTCATAGTAACATAATCTTAGGTTTAATAACATAGCAGAATATAACTGAATACTATTCGTTTTCTCGAACATTTCACGTAGATTGGCTGGAAATAACCTTTGAAGATTACCCTATATATAATCACACAGATAAATGAGAATATGCTATTCTTTGTATTATGTACTTCACAAAAATTATATTTAACGCATTCAAAAGAATTCTAGTGGCATGTCATTGTTTATTATTTCTAATCATAATTATGAAATTTTTATGTATGAAAGTGTGATGTATGAATAAATGACATGAACCCATTTAAAATGTTCTTCATAGTTACGCCAGTAAGAATGATTAGCCATTTTTTTTTATCAATTGAACTAACATCAATATAATGATTTTTAAACAATAGGAAATGTTTTCAGTCAATTTATGCTGTAAACACAAGTGATTCACAATAAAATTGAACTTGATCATATTGGCTACAATGTCGTTTATTTGAATACAATATATCAGACGATCTTTTTATAATATTTTTTGGCAATTGAAGTGTCATATGAGTCAAAAGATTATCATTATTATTAGAAATACACTTCTATTTTATTAATCATTAACTGAAAAAATAAATTAATTAACCACAGCAACAATTTGTTTGACGTTATCAAGGAATTATGCAACAAGCAATCAATCTCATTTTCAGCAACAAAATAACAATCTTCATAGTTTATGAATCACGAACCGATATTAATTAGATCATCATTTAAATCCTGGAATCTCTGGACAGACGTTTTAACTTCAATAGTACGCATTTGACAAATCGGCATCCGAGCACAGGATTTAGAACCTTCAATCTCACATGTAAACGCTTAACATTTAAACTATTAAGTTAATGTCTAACTTTAATGAATTCAAGATGTTGCTTTGGTGTAAATTGCACCAAGATTAGTGATTACATTTTTTATTCATCTTTTTTTTATACACCTTTTATTCAAATTATTCGAATAGTAGTATAAATGACAGAACTTAAATAAGTAGAATAATAAATTTCCATAATGCTTTTGACATATTTATAAACTAATGACGTTTTGAAAACTAAATGAAACGAGTGGAATGTCAAAATTTTGAAAATTTTGTTACTGTGATTAAAACTTTTAAAATTTCATTTCAATATAAAGAACAAATTCATTAGAATTTATGGAGTGTTTTTTCTAATAAAATAGTGTGATTTATCAATTTCCAAAGTAGTTATCCAGTTTTAATTAAACAACTCGGAATAATGTGAAAAAAAGAGATGGATGGTGGTTAGCAGTAGAATACAAGACGAGTGTTTCGTCCTATTTGGGACTCGTCAGTTGGATGCATCTAAATCCAAAAGTTGATATTCACTCTAGCACTCAAACTTAGTACCATTCGCTTCAAACGCCATTGCTTTATCCACCTAACTACTGAGTCTTGAAAGTGACTTGCTTGTGGAATGATCTGAAGTTTAAATTCACTTGGTACTGTTTACTTGAATCTTCCCATTGACGATTAGGTTTGTAATTGATCAGTCTCTTATTGGCAAATATGCATCCTGTGTGGATTGCTTCGATATAGCCTTAATTCACAAGCATTATAAACAAAGATGGATGTTGGCTGGCAGTGGCTATCAGAACTCACTAGCTAAGTGAATAATGCAACGGCGCTTGAAGCGTACAGTACTGGGTTCGAGTCGTGATGATGTAGGAATATCCAATTGACGAATCCCGAATAGGACAAAACACACGTCCTGAATTCCACTGATAGTCACCATCCATCTTTGCTTATAATGCTTGTGACTGAAGGCAATACTGAAGCAATTCACACAGGATGCACATATGCTAATAAGAAATTGATCAATTGCAGTCCTAAACATCAATGGGAAAATTCGAATAAACAATACCAAGTGAATTTAATGTAAAAATAGTTAATCATAAGGATGACTATGTATCAACTATTACTTACTTACTCACGCCTGTTACTCGTGAAGGAGCATAGGCCGCTCACCAGCATTCTCCATCCAACCCTGTCCCAAGCAATCCTTTCCAGCACCTTCCAGTTGTTATTCATCCTTTTCATATCTGCTTCTATTTCCCGAAGTAATGTGTTTTTTGGCCTTCCTCTTTCCCGCTTCCCTTCAGCATTCCAAGTTAGGGCTTGTCTCGTGATTCAGTTTGATGATTTGCTAATTTCTTCTTCAGCTGGAAGCTGATTTGTTCTCTCCCACAAAAGGCTGTTGCTGATGGTATCCGGTCAATGGATGTTGAGTATCTTGCGTAGACAACCATTTGTAAATACTTGTACCTTCTTGATGGTGGTTGTTGTAGTTCTCCAAGTTTCAGCTCCGTACAGTAGAACTGACTGTCTTGACGTTCGTATTAAAGATTTTCACTTTGATATTGGTTGGAAGTTGTTTTGAGTTCCATGTGTTCTTCAATTGTAGGAATGCGACCCTTGCTTTGCCAATCCTTGCCTTTACGTCTGCATCTGAGCCTCCTTGTTCATCGATGATGCTTCCCAGGTATGTGAAGGATTCTACATCTTCCAGAGTTTCGCCATCAAGAGTGATTGAATTGCTGTTCTCCGTTTTGAATTTGAGGACCTTGGTTTTCCCCTTATGTATGTTGAGGCCTACTGATGCAGAGACTGATGCAGAGACTGCTGCTACACTGGCTGTCTTTGTCCGCATCTGTTCGTGTGTATGCTATAGGAGGCCTAGGTCATCTGCGTAGTCCAAATCGTCTAATATGTATCAACTATATATTAGTAAAACTAATATACTATGTAGTTTGATAATTTCAATTTTAGGCAACTTACCATTCTCACATATATATTTCTTGCTACGGTTGTTTTTTCGTCTGTTTCAAATACTTCTATTTAGTTTTTTGTCTCCACCTATAGTACTAAAAAGTGTTTGTGAAAATTTATAAATTAATTTACTCTTGTTAAGAATCAAACAATTTTTTTACGGTGTTATTTTTCAAATAATGATTGAAACTTTCCTTGAAAAAATACACGCATTGTTGCTAATATTGCAGTGAAAAAGAATACAGTTAGGGTGGTGGGGGGGACAATCAAATGTATTTTAATACATTACAGAATATCTTGGTAAAATTTGAGAACCATACAGTAAATACTTCATTTGCAAAATATCCATGGATTGTCTAGGATTTTGTTGTTCCTTCGTTTTCATACCAATAGCTTTCTGATCTCGTTCTGTTTTTTTTCGGATTTTTCAACCTTCAACCGCCAGATATTCTACTTTCGATTGATGATACATACTATTTATATCTGTTGACTTCAGTTGCAGACACTACAATATAAGGCTTTAAAAGTATCAATTTTATAGACAAAATAAAACTTTCTGAACATCAACAATTTAAGAATTCTTAGAGAATATTCGGGAATAAAGAGTACTAGAGCAAATGATCTTTTTAGGCTCTACAATTATACTTTGTATATTACTTAGTCTTTGGTCAAACATGTGATCTGATTTGTTATTCCAATATTATTTCTCACACACTATGTTGTATTTATTTATTCTAATTATTATTCTCATCATTCAATTAATCTATAGACTTATTTAAGTCATATTTTATAATTTTAAACAATATACTTGCATGAAACGTGGCCATTCTATTGAATGATCAATCCGGATGTATAACTATGGAACAGATTGACACTGAAAACAAGAAAACAAAATTAAATCGTTTATTATTATTTTTTAAAGAATCATATTGACACTAAGTAATAACAAGTTACTATCCATTCATCAATCAAAGTAAGTAAACAAACGTATTGGTAACTAGATAGTTCACTATTTTATAAGCAAAATATTATCTCATGAATTTGATTGGTTGTATTTATTGTCAGTTATATGTACTATACTTTAGTACTTAGAATACACGGCCAATATACTGAAAGTAAACCTTGGAAAATTTAATAATAATATGATGCATAAACAATAACCTAATAAAATCAATCATCCTAATCTTAGTAAAAAATATAAATTTTCATTAGTTATATAGTGTTTACACTTTTCAGATAGGATAATTTTCACGAATTAATTCACAGTGTCATTGTGAATGTAGATATAACTTTTCAGTAACCAATAAATACTTTCATTATTTTGCATATTCCATGTAATTTACAATTCATAATGTAGTGTTCCAGTTTAATTATTTGGTGTAGGAATGATTTAGAGGGATAGTAATTACTTAGCATAAAATGAACTACTGTCTATTGGAGATTATTTTGAATCATATAGTTCATGTATTTATTTTAGTTGACTGTTGAATTTTCTTTTAACAAGATGAAAGTTTTCTAATTAAGACCTACATTATTCAATGAGTAATTGATTATTTAGCGTTATAACAATGAATGAGATGATGCTACTCAAACATCCTACTATTCTACATTTGCCTATTTTTTTTCTACCTCAGATGCTCTTAAATTCAATCTTTTGAAATTATTCAGCGTTGTCAGTGTCATTATCAAAGTTTGATTTGACACCGAATAAATTAAGCATTCAATAGGTTGCTAATAATAGAAATGATATATATACCAAAAATATGTTACTTGTATTGTTAAATCAACATCATTCTAGATTTCGTATTCATAGATATGTGCATGTTTAATATCCCCTATGTAATTTACAAATGTTGAACCTTTTAAAATATGTTCATGTTTTTAATTAATAGATTACTTTTGATGTACAGTAGTGATTAACTATTTCTCAAAAATTATAAACAACCAGCTAACTTTATATTTTAGAATTTAAGTTTAAGACGAATGCTGATTAAATATTGTACTAATTCTGTCAATTAAAAAACAATTTTTATTGAAATTGAAAGAAAATACTTTGATGAAACTATAATTTATGGACGATCTTTGAACGACGCCAAAATGATCTTGAGAGTGTCTGTCTACTTACTAAGACTAAATGAGGATTTTAAGGCAGTTTGAAGTATAAGTATTATGATTCACAATTGATGGTTAGGGTTAAATATTAGATTTAAGGTTTTTCATCACGAACTAACATCAGCTAAAATACTATTTGGCTAAATGGATGAGTGAATTTCGTGCCAAAATCCAAGACCTGTTATCCTAAATCTAATTGGTTTGTCCATAAATTATAGTCTCGCCAAAACTTTAAAGAAATTTTGAGATTAAAAGTATTTTGTTGAAAGCCTCAGTCTAACGTTGAAATAGCTAATAGATGTATAATGATCACAATCCAAGGGTAGAATAATTAACTATGAATGATCTTAACTTATATTCAGTGGCAGTTTAACTATATAGAAAATTTAAAGTTTATATCTGGAAGTCTTTTTTTTTGTTCGTTGAGTTTACAACTTGATACAGAGACAGAAAAGAATTTGTAATCCAAGTTAACAATTTCGATGGTACTTTATTCACTAAGTAAGTTGATTTTAATCATAAAGCTCTCATTGTCCTTCTGGATAGCATCTGCAATACAATCTTAAAAATAGGATTAAGCTAATCCAATTTCTCTACATATAACTGACAGTTTGTTCTGTCGACCTTGATCATGATTGATTGTTGTTGACCCTTTTATCCAGTTATTGTTTGACAATTTATTAAAATTGTTATCCTCTTTGACTTGATTTTTCTGTTAATGTTTGATCATGATTTTCTTAATCGGTTGACAAAATGGATCCATTTCGATATGTTTGTTGATTACTTATTGACCTCAGTCCACAGCTTTTATATCAGATAAAGTAAATGACTATTTAATTCTGGTCTCCATGATCATCAATTGGCTTTCAGATGACATGATGTATCTTCCCTTTTATCAATGCAAATCGACAATTTCGGACACAAGTTAGACTAGGGAAATGTCGAAAATTTAGAGAGAAGAATTACAAAAAATCCAAAGGGTATTCGGAAGCTCAGTTTTCACGTTAATAAGTAATCTGTAAACATATCGTAATCTATCCATTTTGTCAACCGACAAAGAAAATCATAGAAAAACTGTTATAACTTATGAGCCTTGTGTCCTATTTATGTATAACGTAATGATACTGCCAATTAGAGAACAGTGATTTATCGACCAGTTCAATGACGCATCTCTAGAGTCCTTATCGGTTCTTCTCCCTGCCTGACCCTGCCTGTTCAGTCCAGAACACCAATCTCTGCGATAAGAATAATGAATTTCAAACATACTGGGTTTATATACGAACCAAACAGACTATACTGCACCACAAAATAAAAAATAACATTTGTGCAAAATCTAGCCAAAAGTGGTTGTGAGTGTGGTAAACTGTAATTAATAGACTGGGTATAACTCAAGAGTGGTAAATCGCATAATAATAGTCTATGGATCAAAATAAAGATCATAACAAGGGGAACATGAATATGCATATTCTAGCTACTTAACAATTATACAGTAATAATATATGTATCATGTTGGTCCATAAATAGTTCTCAAAATTTAACATTTATAATCCTCCTCGGTGTATAACACAAACATTAGGGGAAAAATCAAGTCAAAGAGGATAACAATTTTAATAAATTGTCAAACAATAACTGGATAAAAGGGTCAACAACAATCAATCATGATCAAGGTCGACAGAACAAACTGTCAGTTATATGTAGAGAAATTGGATTAGCTTAATCCTATTTTTAAGATTGTATTGCAGATGCTATCCAGAAGGACAATGAGAGCTTTATGATTAAAATCGACTTACTCAGTGAATAAAACCATTGATTAACTGGTATTTTCCTACACCCTACATAAATGACTGATTCATCCTGTTTGGCCAAATGTTAACCAATTTTACACTAACTACATAATTAGTCACTTCATCTTACTTTACTTTTAAAAACAATTCTATTTACTCTAATTTAAAAATATGCATTTCTTTTGGAGTATTGAGTGCTTGAAACTTCCCATTGGTGTTTAGGACTGCAATTGATCGGTCTCTTATTAGCATTTGTGCATCCTTTGTGGATTGCTTCAGTATTGCCTTCAGTCACAAGCATTATAAGCAAAGATGGATGGTGACTATCAGTGGAATCCAGGACGTGTGTTTCGTCTTATTCGGGACTGAAGCCATTATAGAGGCGATGCACACAGGATGCATATATGACAATAAGCGACCGATCAATTTCAGTCCTAAACATCAATCGGAAGTGTCATGAAACCAATAAAAATGAATGGAACATCACCACATTGTACAGGCTAGTGGACTCAGTAGCTAAGTGGATAACGTAATGACGTTTGAAGTTAACGGTACTGGGTTCAAGTCGCAGCGTGAATATCAACTTTGAGATGCATGTTCCAAATGGGACGATATGTGCGTTCGTGATACCAACGCTAGTCACCATTCATCTGCTCTTTAAAGTCACTTCAGTTTTATCCCCATATTGCTTTTTATTGATTTTATTTTCTCTATGTTCACTCTCATTTCTTAGTTGATTTACTAAAATAAGTTGTAACAAGTAGGTTCCATTGCTATTTATCCCAGTTCTCTTACTGTTTCTGTCAAATAACTCTTAGTAGTTAATTATGAAAAAACCAGTACAAACACACTATAAAGAAAAGCAATAGTAACTTTAAGTTAGGATAAGAATTGAATGTTCAAAAATTGTTGAAGGTTATCATAACTGAAATAAACCGATTAAATTACTAAAGCCATTAAAATTATACTTTCTTCGAGAGACTGTTACATTTTCGAGTTTAGTTGGGATTGTAGATGCTTTACTTGATGAAGATCTTGATGTAAACTAGAAAGTCTTAGTATGTAATGATATCTAGTTTGATTAACTTTCAGGTAACTCATTAGAAACATTTAGTTACTTTTTACTACAAACCAGCAATTTAAATAAATGACAGATGTAATTTTATCTTGTCTTAATAGGCTATGTGGTGTCGCGGATCTGGTCTAGCCAACCTAGGACTTAATACGACAGCTACAGCAAATCGTAAAACTCATCCTCATACAGCGGTTGATTCAAGGGATAAAACGTCTAGTAACCGTGAAGATATATCCTCAGCATCGAATTCCGGAGCAAGTGGACAAAATAGCGTTCATTCAACTATTCACCGACCAGGTCATCCTGCCTTTTTTGTAAGTGGAAATGCAACACCAAGTTGTGAACCCCCGGTGGTCATATCATTAGAAGGACCAGTTAGTCCTAATGCATATGGACAGCAGAGTTCCGAGCCGAAAACCGTACAAACAGTACATTCACGTTTTAGACAGTTTTGGGTAGAGACGTTTGTTGGGGGACGTTCCAGAACGAAATCTGAAAATCAAACTCCTTTACAAGCTGAGAGTCATAAAGTGAGATTTTCTGATCGCCTAAATGAACCATTAGACCCAGAAATGGACGTCTTACCGCCTCATGCATATACAATAACTGGTGGTTCAAGTCAAGCTGCTTCAATCCTACGACCTTTGGCCGTGTATACTAACCTTTCTGGTCCTCACTCAGATCAAGTATCCCCACGATTTATCTCATCTGGTACTGGTAGTCTTCGACGACTAGTATCTAAGAATCATCGGGGTGGGGCAAATGGAATGTCAATTACACCTCCAGCATTTTCACTATCCCATCAAAGCGACAAATTTTGGTGGTCAAAATCTCCTATTGGACGAAAAGAACGTTTTGTTTCTACCGGTAATATAACAGGGAAAAGTTCGGATGACCTTTATATACATCCAAAACCCTCTAAACTACCTCGTGAACAACCAGTTAGTAGTTTGGAATTTACGACTTCACGATTGAAAAATCCGAAGAAGGTAATTTTTAGACATTTTTATTGAAATAAATCAGTAATTACGTAAACGCTATTCATTGAATTTTGAAATAAGTTGAAAATATATTCAGATTCTTTTCAGATAAAAAAATGAGTGGTATCTTGAAAAAAATACAATAAAACACATTACGTACTGACAACAGAAGAAAGTACTAGTTATGATAATTACTTTATTATATATGATTCGGCTTCCATATTTTAGTGTTCAATGAGTGTGCAATATCCAGCATTTTCAGTCACTTTTCTGTCTAACATGGTGGTTGGAGGTAGTCAACAGGAAACCCTGGACCCGGGTTTCGTGCTACTTGGCACTCGTCAGCAAGGTGTACCTGTAATCTTGAGGGAACTGGTGCTCCCTGGCGGATTCGATCTCGTGTCACCCAGATTCACAGTCAGAGACGTTACCACTGAGCTATCCGAGCCGTGACTAACCTCCTGTAGGACTGAGATGTAATCACAATTGATTGATCACTGGGTGGTGATCAATGTCATGCTTGTCTAGTCCTTATTAGTGCAGATCGAATGCTATCGATCATGTTGTAATGTGGCCACCAGTCTAGGTGACTCGACACTGCGGGCACTATGTATTGAGATTAAGATGGTGGTTGGAGGTAGTCAACAGGAAACATGATCGATAGCATTCGATCTGCACTAATAAGGACTAGACAAACATGACATTGATCACCACCCAGTGATCAATCAATTGTGACTTTTCTGTTTATTTAATGAACAACTGTTGTATATAAGTGTGATTTAGACTCGAGATTTCATTTTAAGCTCCGGATTTTACTAGTTTTTATCTTTCAGTATGCCAGGATTCGCTACACAAGCGTGTTCATAGAAGACTAATATAGATAGCTTTAGATGGTTGAAAGGAAATCTCTAGTGAAAGTTATGCTCTTACATGTATTGGAGTCGAATATTAACTCTCTTCTTCGTATGCTCACTTTATTGCAAAAATTTGGTGTCTGGTGCTGATGCTAAATACAATAACGTGTAAACAATCACATACCCTAAATTACCAAATCGTATATTGACGATAGTATAGCTACTCACGTGCAGTTGAGTTTGTTCTCATTTAACTCAGTTAAGCCCTTTTGTTAACTTATTTAGCGGACAAAGTCATCCACACTATAACAACTTATTGCACCTTTATTACTGTTGTGCTTGTATGAAATATGTATACTTGAACATTGCTTACCGCCTACGCATATATTCATTCTGCTAGCTTTATTATTAGCTGCTTAATTGATTCGATGATCCATTCATTACCCATATATATATGTACGTTTACACTCCACACTCTCTACACTCTCGGTTCGCTGACTCATTCATTTGCCTCATTGCCTCATTGAGTTATCTGCTAATAAAACCGTAGTTGCTGCCTCTCTTTGCCTTCTGATCTCAAACACCGTTGAGGATCATATGGAAACGGTTACGAGGGTGATTGGTTAACGAAGCACAGCCACTACAATAGCACTGGAATGATGCTAATAGTAAAATTTAATATTTCCTAATAGTGGCATTTCGTTGGTTCTTATCATCATTAATTTTGGATTATTGAATTTGTTATTGTCTTAAGTTTACAACAGGAAACAAAATATGGATGCGCACTTCTGAGAACTCCCATACTAGAACAAAACGGCCTTCCAATGCTTCTAGCTTTTCAGTGGTAATCTAGCTTATATCGACTCATGAATCCAACTATTAAAATTACTACAATCTCCACAAACCCCCATTCTGATATTTTAATTTTTATTATCAGAAGGGGTTTTGTGGATATTATAGTAATTTCAATAGCTGACATCATGAGTAAATATGAATGTAGCAAATACAGGTAGATTATCTTTTGTAGTTACGATACTTGAAGACTTATCATTATCAAATGCAACATACATTTATTGATTATAAATTCCAATGAAATTGACAATGAAATTGTTTTTTTCTTTTACACTATTTCTATTTACAGAATTTTCCTTTAAAAACTAGTTTGGATGTATTACGCAGGAAAAGAGGTTAGTCAAATTTAAAGTACAAAAATTTAAACAAACAAAAAAGATTTAATGTGCAAGGATAAATATTTCCTTTTCAGTTTGGTTATTCTTTTTATCTAAAGAGTATTAAGGTCTAAAATAAGCTATTTATCTGATTCAATGTATAAAACAAACAAAAAAAGACTTTTTTTAAAAAAGAAAAGGAAACTAATAACATTTCACCATGTTTAAATTGTTTACAACGATTTTTAAGCAAAGACAGATAGTACTAGCAGTGGTGTCCAGGACTCACGTTTCGTTCTATTTGGGACTCGTCAGTTGAATGCACTTAAATTCCAAAGTTGATATTCACTCTAGCACTCAAACTTAGTACCATTCGCTTCAAACGCCATTGCTTTATCCACCTAACTACTGAGTCTTGAAAGTGACTTGCTTGTGGAATGATCTGAAGTTTAAATTCACTTGGTACTGTTTACTTGAATCTTCCCATTGACGATTAGGTTTGTAATTGATCAGTCTCTTATTGGCAAATATGCATCCTGTGTGGATTGCTTCGACATAGCCTTAAGTCACAAAATTTTAAAGCAATAACATTAAAACTTGACAACTACTAGCTAGTTAATGTTATTAGTTGTCAGGTTTTAAATAATCATAATAAATATACTTTTTTGTGATTAGATGGTAGTTGGAGGCAGTCGACAAGAAACCCTGGACCTGGGTTTCGTGCTACTTGGCACTCGTCAGCAAGGTATACCTACACCCGGGTCCAGAGTTTCCCGTCGACTGCCTCCAACCACCATCTAATCTCAATATGTAGTGCCCTCAGTGTCAAGTCACCTAGACTGGTGATCACGTTGCAACATGATCGATAGCATTCGATCTGCACTAATAAGGACTAGACAAGCATGACATTGATCACCACCCAGTGATCAATCAATTGTGATACGTCTTTGTAAATTATCAACTGAATGTAATCTAGTGATCCTTTTTGTGAATTTTGAATATTTACCCTGTTTAAATTTTTATTTATAACCGGAGAGAAGATTTTTAAATAATTTGGTTTTTTTAGCGTTAATATAATAAATGTTGATGTATGATTCAAATTTCAATGCAATAGATTACATTTACTTACTTTATAGATCAAAATACATCTAAATTCTTTATATATATATAACTGCATAAAATTAATATGGAATTATAGCTGATATGGGTCAAATAAAGTGAAGTCTTTATAAACTGAATGATGACTTTGGGAAAATTTGAGAAATTCATAATTTTTCACCATTTAGAATCAAAAAGAATAAACACTAGTTTTTTTATTGATCATGAATTTTCTTCATCCTAATTTCGTAATCAAAATTACGACTGAAGTCGAATTTTAGCATATGTATAAAAAAATTTGTTGGTCCTATGACCTAGTTGGTTACAGACAAGAATGTCTCAACAACTCAGTAGGGAGGTACAAATCAAAAAATGTAGTTTTCTAGATAACCCAACCACATACATTATGTACAGAATAGATAAAATGTGACTGACAGTGGAATCCAGGACGCTCATTCTGTACAATTTGGGACTCATCAGTCGGATTTACCTGCATCTCACAGTTGGTGTTCACTTCGGGAATCTAACCCATTACCGTCCGTTCCAAAAGCTATCGTGTTATTCACGAGTCCTTAAATAAATGAAATGGGCTCCCCGAAATCCACTGTTAGTCATATTTCATTTATTATATGCTAAATTATGCCATAATGGCTATTTGGAAGTAATTCTCGCAATACCCACCTATACTGACCACGACCGATAGAAATTTAGGCAAAAATACTAACAGTGGGATAATTCAGTCCATTTCAAATTCAGCTGAAACACACGTATTATAATTACAACTCATTACTTTAAAATAAGACATTAATTATAGCTTCGTATATAGGTGAGAAATAAGTTTAACTTTATTGAATCTGAGACTCGTTTGGAGACCAACACATAAGATGATGAAGCTTTTCACCGCGGACTAGTTCTGAACCTTATTATTTAGCCATTATCATCCATTTTATTTTAAAAAAATATTTCCTGCTTACCACGTTTTCATTTTATTAGCCTTCGTATAAGTTCGCTACAGATTTCAGTCATATTGACGTAATTTACCTTAAATCGACCTAATTTCTATCGCTAGACTAATGCACACCATTATCTTTGTACACTTTTTCTTAACCAATCAAAATACCAACATGCTAATTTCTGGCAAAATGTTTTAATTTGTAAATTATGTTTACGTGTGTCCTTATCAAAAATCTAACATTTTATTATATCGACATGCATGATATGTATCCCAGTAATCTTGGGTAAAATAAACCAGAACATTTTATTGATTTACACATTAACATGTAAACGTATAATGTACATAAATTTTAAATTTCAACAATAAAAATAGAATTAAATCTCTTTTCATTTAAAGAGTCTCGTCAAAATTGTAATTTTAAATCCAATAAACATGTACGTACGTGTTCAATAATAGCATTGACTAGAATTGATTTTGCTAGTGCAAATTTAAAGATCTATGGCACTCAATGAGAGAGTCCGTATGAGTTATTCTAGCTTTCGGACAGACCAATTCATTTATCTTTCTTGAGTGACATTTTGACCTTGTCAATTATTTGCTTATTAACCTTGATTGTTTTTATATGACCTTATGTGTGTTAAGTGCCTACCCTATTCAGTAGGTGTCTGTAGCTTATTTTTGTCTGGCTATAAATATTGAATCACACTTTATCAAAAGGAGTTGACTCACTCGCCTCCTCTTTATCTTCTCCGCTTCTTATTCTCAATATCTGTCTGGAAAAACGAATTACTTACTTACCTACGCCTGTTACTCCTTGTGGAGGAGCGTAGGCTGCTCACCAGCATTCTTCATCCGACTTTGTCCTGGGGTAGAAAAACGAATGTTTGAAATAAATTTCTCCAACGCAACCCATATTTGGTTTCGTATTGCCGCCGTCACACAAACGGTCTTGGCCCAAGTAATATACGAAGTTAAACGGTTTATTTTTGTACATAGAACATGGTACCAGACACTACAACAGAATAGCAATGTCATTATTCCATGTATATTACTTACAGGTTTACGTTTTTGCTAACTAATTATTGTTTACTAAAACAATAAGTGAAAGTCATTATGTCATTTAGGAATTGTAAAGACGGTTTAGATATCTCATCCCTGAATAAATCACTTATTTTTATTTTTGATTGTTCCGTACACTTCAGTCTAAAACACATTTGATAGATGTTGAGTTATGGACAAAATGTTTCAGTTTTTAATTTTCGGAAAAGATACTGTGTAAAATTGAAATAGTAATTTAAAAAATGTGTAGTGGAAATGGCTTATAGATTAGTAGCATGAAAGCTATTTGTCCATTTGATGAATATACAGAAATATAAAAAACAGACGATAATACGGAATCATGAGGTATGAGAAGTAGGGAGAGGTGCAAACCGTTATTAAATAGATGACTAAACATGTTACTTATAGACATTCCAGAGATGAATTATCAACGCATCTTGTGCACATAGATTTGCAGTCAGCACTCCCTTTAAACTCGTTTGGTTAACTTTACAAACAATTTTGAAAGATACATATGGTAATAGTTAATAATCACAATACACGACGTATCTGAGGAAAAATGATCCTAGATATATTTCGAGAGAGGTTGGTTTTTACTGCAAACAATATTAGTCCTACATGGGCAAGAAAACGGATGTAACCTCGCTGGGATTGTACACAACAGCCATTTATTCTTATCATATCTAAGAATTTAGAGAGATCTCTTCAAACACCGAAAATCCTCAGGTTTGCCTGTATGTTATTTAGAGAATGTATCAAAAGGATAATCCTGTTTCCTTCATAAAGATCATGGGTGAATCCCCTAACTTTTCATTCGCGAATATCTTCAATAGATTTTCAGACATCAAATCTACCGGGATTACAGATTTTGTCCGCTTTTGGAATAAAGTTTCTAAGCGAAGAACAGTTTGCCTATTTTGATCTTCATCAGGTTTGATTCTAACACAGTAGTATTTGTATGCACATATGCACAGTTCGTTCTGTTCTACTTTACAGCTGAGAAACGTGGTCATTAAGAGTAGAAGATACTCGTAAGCTACTAATATTTGACCACAGATGTCTTAGAAATGTTGCTCGCATCTGCTGCGATCACCGGGTAAGTCATAGTGAGGTTAGACGCAGGGTACTAGGGAATGATGGTAGGTCAGCTGATGAGGTTGTGAATCTTCATTGACTGAAATGGTTGGGCCACGTGTTGCGTATGTCGGAACAGCGATTAACACGACGCGCAGTGCTGACTAGTATTGGGTATGGTTAGAAGAAAGTTAGGAGCGGCCAAATTAAAATGTGGCGTCAGTCCTTGAAGACACTAACTTCTGGTCTGAGCCATGTTGGGAGATGCAGGCTACTTGGTTGGGGTCCGCGTGACTATCGTAACCAATGGTTGGAGACTCTTGGTGACATGGCTCAGAATCGATCACAATAACGAACTAATTCTTTCTTCCTGTATTATATCCTTATATGCAATCTTTCTTTTATATATTACTACCATTGAAGTAACTACCTCTATGAATTTGGTGTTGATCTTGTGCTAATGAGGTGTGGCAACTTGAACCGATGCATATATTTGCCCGGTCTTACGTTGTAGCTGACTGACTGATTAAAAATATCGAAGTGATCAATATAATTTATGAGTTAGCGATAACAATGAAATGGATTGCATAACTAATCAGAATAAGTAAAGTGTACACATAAATAGTGTGATTATAGGTTTGGTAATAAATATTGGAAGAATAAACATTATGATGTCCCAGGACAGAGTTGCTTGGAGAATACTGGTCGGCGGTCAATGTTCCATTGGGAATAACAGGCGTAAGTAAGTAATTAACTAAACATTATGAAAACATGAAGAAATGCAACAAAATTATGGGTAGGTCCGAACTAGAAAACATAGACTTATAAAAATATTGACCACTAAAATTAAGTAATAAGAAGTATGTGAATAGTCAGTTCAAGTATACAGATAGTGGAAAATAGATGAAAAATTAAAGGTTAGAAACAATTGGTGGTATCATCTATCAGGGTTTCCATTGTAAATGGTGGAATGAAGTTAATATAACCTTCTTTTAAATACATTCTACTATATGTAAGGGACGACATGGAACCCCATTAAGAAAATTCAAAGGTATTTGATTAATCACTTAATGTTTTGGTTACGCCTACTATATGATTAATATCGATTAATTGTGGCAAAACTGAGCTGCGTATTAGTTATCTGACACTTATTATTTCCTTAATTTGACAATTGACATCATTGTATTCGAAATGTATTTGTTTTGCTTGAGTTATAACTTCAGTTAGTAAAGTTAAGAATCTGGAAACAAATTTATGAGTCGGTTACCAAATAAGTGAGAAAATAATTTACACGATAAAATTTAACTAAAATTCTGATTATTGAAATACTCGTTTAATGATGTAATAAAATTGAAAATAAAATATCCATTAAACAGTTAGTTTTAGATCACTTTTGTGGTAACAGTCAATCTAATCAATACAGAATATACAAACTCAAATATTCGTAATTTCTCAAGCATTAAAATGTCCGAAAATTAACTGCTAAATTATTAGAGGTAGTTGATAAACAGTAATAGATATTGCATTGAAATACCGATGATGATGATGATGATGATGAGACTGGGTTGAAATTCACCTCAAAAGATTTTTAATAATTCATAGTGAACAAAATTTTCATACCATTATGTATATTGGATTGATTTTGAAATGAAAAAAACAACAACGTGATAAGACTTTTCTCTAAATGTTTGTAAGAATCAATAGTGTATGTAATAACATACACTATCCTTGAAATTATGTATTTAAAATTAATGTGATTAAATGGTGATTTTATTCTGATTATTGTTTGTTATTGTTGTCACGGTATCATGATTGATATGATTTAGAGTTGAATATTTTGTTGATTTTTTCTTTAAGGTCATATATTTAAATACATGTATGTTTTAGCTCATAAGACAAATCATTCTAACAGAAATGAGTTGTTTACTTATGCAGTTAAACTATAATATAGATACTTAGTTATACAGTAACCTTTATGATATGTGTTTTCAATTTTTTAATGTTTAAATGGGAATTATCTGTCCATTTATGATATGTGTACAAAAAATTTTTTTTCATTCGATTTATCACCGGATACATTGAATTGTTTATTTGGTTATCCTAGAATGACGTAACCTTAAAATTTTTATGGAATATTTTAGTCTTATGTTCATTGAAACAAGTGAATATTGTTTTGTGTTGAAAAACTACTGAATAATCTTTTCTTTTTTTTCTTTTTGAATGCAAATGGACATAAAGTTTACATTAAAAAAATAATCTATAGAACTTACTATGAAATAAATATTTCACAGATTGAAATCATGAGTCAGTTGAAGCTAGACCACCATGGAAAACCTGGAAGCACTGGACGGCCGCTTCGTCCTAGTATGGGACTCCTCAGCAGCGCGCATCCACGACCCCGCACCCCACGGGATTCGAACCCAGGACCTACTGGTTTCGCGCGCGAGCACTTAACCATCAGACCACTGAGCCGGCATCCGACGGTGTTAATGTCTAACTTCAACCAATCCACGAAGTTGCGCCACCTTATACCATTGTCTTCAGTGAGCTGATATCTCACAACAGACCTGGTTGAACTCCACTAGTAACGGCTTCTCAGGTTTCCATGGTTTTCCATGGTGGTCTAGCTTCAACTGACTCATGATTTCAATCTGTGAAATTTCTAAAATCTCCACAAAGCCCTTCTGAAAATAAATATTTGTTAAAGAATAATTTACATTGATCCATATTCTTGATACGAATTGCACTTTACATAGAAATTGGTTTGTAGTTTTTTTTTAATATTTTGTTCAATAACCTAACTTATTGTTCATTGAACACCGACCTATTTTATTTTTTAAATGAAGATTTGGCTGACAGATTAACCGCTATTTTCAAAATAAATTAATTTAAAATGTTTCATTAATGTATTGAATTATTTAGTAGAAAAAGGATTCATTATATACATCAACAGGGTAGTAACAATATATCAGGTGACTATTGAGATGAAAATATTTCATAATAGGCAAAACTAATATTTTTATTGTTCCGCAGTAGTAACAATAATAATAATGAAACTGTACTATAAAAATGTTCAAACAATATGTTCAGCCGACTAATTTCAATTATCACGTATCAGTGATTGTAAAGTACTTTTATTTGAGTATTATTAATTTTGTTTTTTAAAAAAAATATTGAATATTTAAAAAAAGTTCGGCGGCCTGCTTGAGCATCTGGGCTACCTGTTCCTGCCATCTAGATATTTCAACAAGTTATCTATTTTTGTTTGTTTTAATATATCATTATGTCTATTAATCGCATAACCTATCCTGGTGCATTTCTGAAAAGTGTACAACCTTACGTTGTCAAAATTACAAAAAGCCCAACAAGAGATAATGTGGTCGCTGGCAATATGCAGCGAAAAGAATATACATTATTCAAATGTTCATTTACTGGACTGCTAATATCTAACTGGCGATCACCCAATATTTATCGTCAGGATCGACCAAGAAGAAAGAAACGAAAACTTGTTGAAATACTTTGTGCTGAGAATTCTATATTGTACCAAAAATATAATATTGAATAAAGCTTATAATAATAAAAAAATAAAAAAATATAGTCAGTGTCTTTTTGGGGCATTAGTTATTACTTTTATGGAAATAATGTTAATTAAACTTCTCAATGATTTGATAAGTTGTGAAGTGAAATTACGCTTGTATTTCTTTTTAAAAAATTAGATTTGATTGAAGTGAACAGTAACAATAGGGAGGTTCTTATAAGGACATTTGATTAAATTTCATTATGTACTTTATAGATAAAATAATTTTTAGTAATATGATTGTAGTTATTGTTGATAATAGTCATTATTCTTATCATCATTATTGTTATTATATCTATAATATGCATAATACTCAACATGGTATAGTATTAACTAACAGTATACACTCACTCGATTGAAATCATGGAATAGAAGAAGAGTAACATAGGAATTTCAATTCAATGAAATATGTTTCTATATTGTATACACTAAATTCCATAAATCAATATCACATGATTAAAAAAAATTTGTATACAAATGAATTTTGTTTTTTCGTTTCTTATGTTAATCATAGAATAACAATAAATTATGTTTCATTGTTGTTATTATTATCATTTACAAATAGGAACACATTTTCTTCTTATATACAAGACTCTATTAAAATTTACTTCTATGTAAACATAATCTATTAATATGTATATACATCACCTGATATGAAAGTTGGTACTTTTATGTAAGACTATTAATTATGTTGATAAGATAATCTTATGATCAACTGAATGGAATTATGTAAAAAAAAATGCCTATTTACCAGAATTCCTATTTTTTTTGGGGGGGGTGTGACGTGATTTGTTGCAATTTAACTAAAGAACCATCTTATTTAGTTCAAAAAACAGACCATTCTATTAAATAATGGGTAAATAATGAGTAAGTATTTATTTAGATTATTTGAAAATATCCTTCGGAATAGAATAAATTTATAGTTAAGCTTTAAACATTTAAAGATTGTTTGATTGGACTAACTAAACGAAGTGAAGAATTAGATAAATGGCTATCATTATGCTAAAACTTATATTTTCTAGTATGGGACGCACTGCTGAGGATTCCCATACTAGGACGAAATGGCCATCCAGTGCTTCCAGGTTTTCCATGGTGGTCTAGCTTCAATTGACTCATGATTTCAACCTGTGAGATAATACGTTTATTAAGGTATTGTTGATATGCATAAACCAAATCTTATTCAACATTGAGATTTTGATAAATCAATGGATTATGGTATACATTCAGGTTGGATAACTCTTCAAATGATTTAAACCATACAATAGGATTGAGCCTAGTTACATTGAATTAATTAAGCGTATAACCAACACAGATTTTAATTTTTCATATATTTTGACGGTTTATTCATTTTCAAAATTTTTGATATTTTAACCAGTAAACCGATAATCATCTCAGGACCTAAATGATTAAACGATTTGCGTTTGTGTATTTTTGATTGAATCACAGTTATAATTATGGTTCAATGAAATTTAATTAAATAATAAGGAAGTAACATTATCAGTTTCTAAATAACCTTATAAATATTTTTCCTGCTCTATTAAACTATATTTTCTTTTTACCTTTTATAACAGATCCTTTCTGTTACTACTGATACTGTTACTATATCCAGTAGACTGGTATTTAACATGACAAATTCATATAGCTATGCTTAAGCATTGTAGCAACTTGAATCGATGTATACTTTTGCCAGATTTAACTTCAAATCTGACTGACTAACTGTCATTTTCAGCATATACTTATCTGTATTTAAATGAAGGATACCTTGTAGAGGCTAGTATCCGCTATATCTGACTCTAATAAATGATATTCCGTTAACTGAGTATTTAACGCTGGCTAAATCTCCTAGTAGAGTTATGAATTTACTCGAGATTATTCAGAAGCCTGAACACCAGTTGTAGAGATATTTTATTGTTAAAGATTAATAAAATCTGCAAGCGTACAGCAAGCAAGCACACAGTGAAACCAAGAGTGTGTGTATATGTGTGTGAGTGTTGAAAATCCATATATATTTATAAGTGTTAATCGAAAATGGATAAATTATTGATTGTCTGTGTGTATTACAACCAATGGGGGAATAGATTACAAATTGACATGTGCTCAATCAGACTCACACAGAAAATTACATGGTGGATCAAGTGTCTAAATTACGGTGAACAGATAAATAATACAGTAGTTGGATGGGCTTACTACAACTTCATTCAGACTCCTCAATGATATAAGCAAGCATGCCAAATGCTTATTATTATTATCTATCAGTTACATTTTATTTTCTATTTTTTTCATTGGATTGCTATTTGTTTATGAAGAATATTTGACCACATAGTAAGTAAGGCAACCTAATATTTGTCCGTTTCATTTAGTAACAGCAATCCACCCGAACTAATGCCAAGATTGGACTTGATATTTTCAAACAAATTGAGCATCGGGTAAAAAGTTAATAATAAATATATTTTTTGTTATATCCCACTGAGTGGAAAAACTGTATTTCCGACATTTTGTGACTTGATATAAGCCACTGAACTGTTTCGTTTAAACTACCTACTTGGGCATCAAAGTCATCTGCTACGATTACTATGTCCGAACGTTTAGCTTTATGAAGATGTTCAGAAAGCTTTCTGTAAAAGTCATCTTTCAATTCATCCAGGTTGCAGGCAGTAGGAGCTTAGGCAGAAACGATGAAAAGGCAACGACATGCGTCTCTGTCCTTACGAGTTCTTACGGAGCCGTTTAGCCGAACAGCACATAGGCGACTGTTAACAGGGATCCATCATAATAGTGCTTGTTCTGCCCTCGTACTTAGTGCTGTCTACACCTGCCAGTCTACAAGAAGTAGCCATTGGGTCGCCAGATACACAGAGGGTGTATCTCGTCGGTATCCCACCTTGGCGAGGTGAGGTCAAGTGGATGATCACACTAGGATCCTGAATGTGTATTCCGGAGACACAGCATACATCAATGGTACGAGATTATAGGGTTTTAGCAAAGGAGGTCTGCTGGCCGATTCGACACAAGGTACGTACGTCGAAGGCTCCAATATGTAGTTTGGAGCGAGATTTCAGAAGACCTGAGACAGTGTTTCGCACAATAGAATCGTTTGCCATGGTGACACTTAAGGAGAAAGTTAAAAGAAGTATAGAGTTGAATGTCAAGGTAGGAGGTAAAATGGGGATTGAAGAGGGAGATTGATTATGAATACAGTGGTCTTGAGTGATATTAAAGTTATGAGGGCGGTTATCACTTCCCAGGTTCTCCTAGAGGTACCTGGAAATGGAATCGGGCTAGAAGTGATCTTAGTGACCTGAGAGCGTCATCGCAGTGCCCAAGACACAACTACTTCAGGCCGGTTATACACGACCTTTATGAGAGAAATTTTCGTGTTAGCCTTGTACTTGTTAAGACCATACCTCCGGAGACGGAAATCCATGTGATAAGGCAAGGTGTGCATTCTTAGGGTCGACCTTTTCTAAACCCACCCCTCTTTGTGGGAAGGCAGCATCGCTGTCATACTGGTTGTCTGAAGGAAACACCTTACTGTCGTCACACCTCTGTACAATCAGCAGTACGACTTCGTCATTGAACCTTGGGGTTTGCTGCTTTTAGTTTTACCGCTCTTCAACAGACCTTTCTGACATGGTAGGACCTTGAGGAACGATTGTTCCAGCCAATATAGCTCGATTGATTCATCACGATAGGCGAACCACGTCAAGTTAACAGCAACAATCGGGGTATATATATATATGGGTCATCCAGAAACGCCATAATATTAATGCATAAATATATATGGAATTAGTAGCAGTCTATCAATCTGCCTAAAGAAAAGACGTCTACATTATTTTGCCCACGTATCGTGTGTGGTTTCATCAAAATAAGATGTTTCTGTTTCTCAGAGTATATAGCCATCTAAAATATTTAATCATTAAAGTTTCCTTTTGAATTAAAATTTGACAATGAAAGTTACGCGTTATATGTATATATCTTAAATACAACAAGGTAAGAATTATTTACACCTACTGGTTGTTTGTTAACAAATGACCTTGGGACGGTTTATTGATTTGTTATTTATGTTTCTCTATTCATTTCGGTTAAAAAGGAAATTATATTATCAGCGCCGACAATTGACAATTTTATAGGGCGTATGATAAGATCCTTCCCTTTTATGTTTAAGTAACCCTAGAAATTTCGTCTCCTGATATATTTCGGTAATGTAAATATTATTCCTATAATTCACTAAACATGACTACCTTTTACTTGATTAATGTCATTGAATTTGCAATATCCAATTATATTTTACAAAGTATAAATCCAGTTAGTTCTACCATGTTACTTGCTGATTTATAAAAACCTTATAAAAGCTTATTCATTTTCTAATTGCTTACTTGATAACTTATTCATTCTTTTAATGATTAAACGTTTATAGTTGAACTGTCGTCATTAAATATGGAAATAGATTAGCATAGATCTTGAACTAGGTTTTTAACAATGCTTTGAAATTCCATATTCTTATTTTCTTCACTTATAAGCCAAATTTTATTTTTTACCGAAAGACCATGAAGCTTATGAAGCAGTTATTAGACTATGTTGAGGGTTCTGTAATATATTCAGTCACATATTCATACAGCATTAAGATTTCTGTTGTAAAATACTATTGACGATGTAAACTATCCAACTAAAGTAATTTATAACAAAACAATTGTCAAAATCAGAAGGGGTTTTGTGGAAATTGTAGTAATTTCAATAGTTGAGATCAATAGTCAGTCGAAGCTAGACCACCATTGGAAACCTGGAAGCAATGGACGGTCGTTTCTTCCTATTGTGGGACTCCTCAACATCGCGAGATTCGAACCCAGGACCTATCAGTTTCTCTCGCGTGAGCGCTTAACTACTAGACCACTAAACAGGCATCCAACGGTGTTAATTTTCTAAAATCAACTAATCCACGAAGTTGAACGACACATCCACCATTGTCATCAGTGAGTTACTATCTCATAACTGATCCGGTTGAACTCCGCTGGTCACTGATTCTTGCTAGAACTCCAGGAAATACATCTTGAAGCCAGTCACTAGTGAGCATATGTCAAAATATATAAAATAACATTCTAAATGAAATTTCTAATATGTTTGAAATACATTCACTGTGTATTACCTAGTTATTCCATTAGACTTGATTAATACGTTTTCCTCATATGCTTTTGTTATAACTTGTGGCCTGTGTACCCTATTAATGTATAACATTACGATACCGCCAATTAGAGGGCAGTGAATTATCGATCGAACCAGTGACTCGTAAACCCTCACGAGCAGTCTAGAGTACGTATCAGCCCTGATTTCTACCTAGCCCAGCCAGTTAAGTCCAGAACACCAATCCCAGCCTCTGCGATATGAATAATTTATTTCAAACATACTGGGTTTATATACCAATCAAACAGACCACATCGTACCATAAAATAGAAAACAACATTTGTATAAGATTTGCCCAAATGTGGCTGTGAATATGGGAGGTAGTGATTAATAGACAGGGAATAATTCAAGAATGAAAAGTTGTATAATAACAGTTCATAAGTTAAAATAAAGCTTATGATAAGAGAAACATGAATATGAATAGTTTAGTTATTTAACAACTATACGATAAAAATATACGCATAGTATTGGTTTACAAATGGATCCCAAAGTTACCATTCATTATGTTCATCGGGACTTAACAACTTTTAGATAACATTATTCCAAATACTTCTTCAATTGAAAAATGTCATTCAGTTTATTAATTAGACTAATATTTTAGTCTTCGATTGAGATCATGAACCGATTGATGTTAGACCACCGTTGGAAACCTCGAAGCACTGGACAACCGTTTCGTCATATTGTGGGACTCCCCAACAGCGTGCATCTACGATCCCGCTCACGGGATTCGAGCCCAGGGTCTTCAGTCTCGCCCGCGAACGCATAACCTAATGGACCACTGAGCCGGCATCCAATGGTGATAGTGTCTAACACCAACCAATCCACGAAATCGCGTGACCATCTTCCATTGTACTGAGGTAGATACCTGTCTCTACCCAACACGGATTAGCTCCACTGGTCACGACTTCTCACCAGAACTCCGAGAATTCCCTCACGAAGCTAGTCACTAGTGAGCACATGTTAATTACTAGTATATGGGTTGTGGAGATTATTAAGTTTTTGATTGAGATCATGAACCTAATCCCGCGAGCAGGATCGTGGATGCGCACTGTTGAGGAGTCCCACAATAGGATGAAACGGCCGTCCAGTGCTTCCAGATTTCCAAAGGTGGTCTAGCATCAATCGATTCATGATCTCAATCAAAAACCTAATAATCTCCACAACCCCCATACTAGTAATATTTTAGTATTAAATAAATTGCTTTAATCTAAAACAAATACCAATCGAATACTACTTCCTATTTCAATAGGAATTCGAACCAGTAGAATCTCAACAAAAATGGATCTGTTGTAAGATTATAGAAAAAACTTATGTGAAAATTTTATTTGTTCTTTTTTTTGTTGTTGCTACTTTTTGTTCTGAATTTCTAATTGATTTTAAAAAACAATAATTAACATCTTAATTTAATTTTATGATTGATCACTTCCGAATTGATTTATTGTTTATAATAGATTTTTTTCTCTCAAGGAACAACATTCTTTTTTGTTAGTTTAATCTCATATAAGTAAATGTTATTTAGTCATGCAAACAATAATTTTATATCATGTGTAAAATCTAACCTTTTTGAACTTAATCTAATTACCATATTATGCATCATATATGAAATTATTGTTACATTTATTCTTAATTTTAAATAACCATTATTTTTTATTTTTTTTATTACTTACTTACTCACGTTTGTTATTCCTCGTGAAGGAGCATAGGCTGCTCACCAGCATTCTCCAACACACTCTGTCATGGGCCTTCTTTGCTAGTTCTATCCAATTTTTGTTCATTTTTCGCGTGTCTGTCTCCATTTCTTGACGTAATGTGTTTTTTTGGTCTTTCTCTTTTCCTTTGACCTTCAGGATTTCATGTGAGAGCTTGTCTTGTAATCCAGTTGGATGCTTTCCAACTCTAGTGCTTCTTCCTGATTTCTTCCTCCACTGGGATCTTAATATTTATTATTAGTGACTTTATTCAATATTATATTTTTGGTACAAGACAAAATTATCAATACGAAGTATTTCAACAAATTTTCTTTTCTCATTACTTGATCGATCCTGACAATAAATATTAAGTGATCACCAGTTAAATGTAAGCGATTTCAAGAATCAGCATTTAAATATTGTTCATTCTTTTCAATGTATATATCTAGTCATCATGAAATCATTGATTGTACTATTTTGTAAATTGTACAGTGAAAGATCGTAAACTTTTCATAAACGCTCCTGAATAGGTTATGCAATTAAAAAAACATACTGATGTGTTGAAACAAACAAAAGAAACAGATAACTTATTGAAATATCTAAGTGGCATGAACAGGTAGCTCAGATATTCAATCAGGCCGCCTTGTTATATTATTTACGAAATTGAATTTTAGGTAAACAATTATTAAAAATAATAATTTTATTAATATTTGTTTTTGAAGTTAAAATATATTTGATTCTTGTATAGAAGATTTCTTTTAATCATAAATTATGGCCTCATTTAAAACCATAGTTATGCTGTTTTAAATTTCCTATATAAATTTAAATGTTATTAATGATTACATTTTGTAAGATTTTGTTATCTCCATTTTGATAAATAAGAAGTTGTAGTGGCTTTGCTTCGTTATATGATCACCCTCGTGACCGTTATTATACAAATCTCAACGGTGTTTGAAATTAGAAGGCAGAGAGAAACAGCAACTATAGTTTATTAGCGGATAGTGCAAATCACATAGCTATAGGAGCATTTGGCTAATTCCAAGCAGAGATGAGAATTTATATATGCGAGCAAATACATAGGCAAATTTATAGTGTAATCAAATCAAGGCGCAGCAAGGTCAAGCAAAAGCTAATAGTAGTAGGATTTGAGTACAATATATACACAGGGGGAGGATGAATCATCGAGTGATATTTAAACAATCAACATTTTAGCTAAAGTCTGTCACGTGCTCTAGTGATCATAATGGTATAAAGAAATATGAGAATTGTTACTATTCGAATAACAGTATCTGTCAAGTAAGTTAGTAGGAGGACTTAACCAAAATTGACAATAATCACAATTGGTTGTAGGATAGTCGCTATAATATTTTGAAGGAGTTTTATGAGATTGAAAAGTATATTATTTTCTTGACTTGTGAGATAGTTTGTTATTAATCTTCCATTTCCTTTCTTATAAAATATACAATAAAATAAACAAAGAATTGATTATACGGAAGACTTAATCACATTCTACATATAAGACTATAAATGAATAACCTAAATTCCTAAATTCCTATGCATATCTTATAATATGAAATTCAATAATTCCTTTTAATTTATTACTATAATGTATAGCTTTAAAATCTACTTGTTTTTCCATTCACTGTACTTGTGAAATTAAATTATAAAGAATATGTTATAAACCATTCATGTTTCGTAAATAGGGATTTTTCAATATCATATGAAAGATGTTTAATGTTTCTGAATAGATTAGAATTTAAAATAATTGACAAGGTGAACTTTTATCGTATACAGAAGAGAAGTATTCCGCGGTCGTGTACTAGAAGCAATAGACGGTCGTTTCATCCTATTGCGGGACTCCTCAGCAGTGCTCATCCACAATCCCGTCTCGCAAAATTCGAACCCAGGACCTATCAGTCTCGTCCGTGTGCTTAACAACTAGACCACTCAGCCGACATCTAACGGTGTAAAAGGACTTAACCATTGATTGCCCGAAACATTTATCTGATCAATTTATATTATTGGAAGTTATTATATTTCAAACTTTGAAAAATATCCACTTATAATTTTTACATTGTACTTTGGACACATAACGAATGTTATTCTAGAAAATTCCAAACCTCAAAACAATTTAGTTTAGTTTACTAAGTTCTGAATTGAAAAAGAAACGTTTTTCCTTCATTGACTACTTTTTTACTTTTTACTTACGCCTGTTACTCCTCGTGAAGGAGCATAGGCCGCTCACCGGCATTCACCATCCAACCCTGTCCTGGGCAGTCCTTTCAAGTTTTTTCCAGTTTTAATTCGTCCTTTCCATATCTGCTTCTATTTCCCGATGTCATGTGTTCTTTGGCCTTCCTCTTTCCCGCTTCCCTTCAGCATTCCAAGTTAGGGCTTGCCTCGTGATGCAGTTTGACGATTTGCGTAATGTATGTCCTATCCATTTCCATCGTCTTTTCCTAATTTCTTCTTCAGCTGGAAGCTGGTTTGTTCTCTCCCACAGAAGGCTGTTGCTGATGGTATCCGGCCAATGGATATTGAGTATCTTGCGAAGACAGCTATTTATAAATACTTGTACCTTCTTGATGGTGGTTGTTGTAGTTTTCCAAGTTTCAGCTCCATACAGTAGAACTGTCTTGACGTTGGCATTGAAGATTGTGACTTTGATATTGGTTGGAAGTTGTTTTGAGTTCCATATGTTTTTCAATTGTAGGAATGCGGCCCTTGCTTCGTTGACTAACAGTTACAGATACTAGTTATGTTTCTATATACTTCTAATGAATGATTGATAATAATTTCATGATATTCATGACATAAAAACCATAGCTGTATCATCCATCAGATACATTTGAAATGATAATTAAGTCATACAATGAAATACTTCTTTATGTTAAACTAATTCTAAGCATGTTATTTATCATTTTTGTTCCACACACACACATACAAACACACAAAATCTAATTGATTTCTTACAAAATGACTTTTTCCTAAAAATTTTAACATTTTAAAAGATTTGGAATAATTCGTTTTTACTCTTTTTTTGTGTGGCGATCTAACAAGGTAAGTTTGATTCGAAAAAATATGTGATGAATTCCCTGTGTTCATATTTCAATGAGTCTGATTATATTTTTATTACATGTCAAGACAATAAGGAAGAAGTAAGGTCAACAAGCATGTTATGGTAAAGAGATATGAGGCAAGAAAGTGAAGTATAATAGAGGTAATATAACAGATTTCAATATTGACCTTTACAATAAATTATGTTGGTAAACATGTTACATAAGTTAAATTTTAAATAAAAGCATTGGATATGATTAATTTAAAATGGTACACAAACTTGTTCTAAGAATGAATATTGTTTTTGTCATTTGAATTTTTTTTATTATTTAGCTGGAAGTTTAAGTGGAAGAATAGTCGACCGAAAAAGTCTAACAATATCACCTCAACCACCTAGAGGATTTATAATGGAGCATTTTTCCAGATCAGAGGAGAATATTGTTTGTGAAACAGATAAACCACGAATAAAAGTCTCAAGTTATAATGCCACTGAACCTTCAAGTGCTAATTCAGCTTCTAGTGTTCTAGTAACAGGACCATTGAATGAAATTTCACAGATTCCAGAGAAAAATGAATTAAAAAGTCATGATCATGGTCATCATCATCATCATCACCATCATCATAATCATCATCATCACCACCACCACCATCATCATCATCGTCACAACAATCATGGTCATCATCGTAACCGAGGTCTAACGCATACAATGACACGTGTAGTAGAAAGTAGACGATATTTAATGTTCACAAAATCATTACCATTTTGGGTGAGTTAGTTTATTCATTTGACAGTTCTGTGGTTATAATTTAAAGAAACTAATCAATGTGATGATTTACTTATAATTCAAAATTTTTAAGACATATCATTCACGAATTTAATATATTGCCTTTTTATTCTCAATCCTTTGCAATTAATTTCTGCACAAAGAAACGAATAAACAGACTCAGTTTTATCAATAGCAACTATAATCTACATTTTTCTACATTAGTTATCAAAATCATGACATTCAACCCCTAGTTTTAATGTAGCTGTGGTGTATACTACTTATGCTGATAGACATTAGTGTGTAGTTGCAATCTGATGTGGAATGTCAGGCGGCAGAAGATTAATTTGAAGAGGATAGAAAGGAAATCAAATAGCAATTGTAATATAAACAAAATTAGGGGAATTATGGAACAGATGAAGGACAACTCAGAGATGATGTGTAAATGATGTTTTCAATCATGATTTCTTATATTTTATTATGACGTTGTGTAATTTTGCTTTAAACAATAATTCGTTTTTTCAACCTGAATTATCGTCCACTTCCTAGTTACGAGACCTAATCGACATAGACATTATTTTTCAGTCAAAGCAATTAAATTGAGCTAAGAATTTAAAAATTTGTTAGCTAAAATCAAACTAAAAGTGGGCTACTAGTATAGGGGTTGTGGAGATTATTAGGTTTTTGATTGAGATCATGAATCGATTGATGCTAGACCACCTTTGGAAATCTGGAAGCACTGGACGGCCGTTTCATCCTATTGTGGGACTCCTCAACAGTGCGCATCCACGATCCTGCTCGCGGGATTAGGTTCATGATCTCAATCAAAAACTTAATAATCTCCACAACCCATATACTAGTAATTAACATGTGCTCACTAGTGACTAGCTTCGTGAGGGAATTCTCGGAGTTCTGGTGAGAAGTCGTGACCAGTGGAGCTAATCCGTGTTGGGTAGAGACAGGTATCTACCTCAGTACAATGGAAGATGGTCACGCGATTTCGTGGATTGGTTGGTGTTAGACACTATCACCATTGGATGCCGGCTCAGTGGTCCATTAGGTTATGCGTTCGCGGGCGAGACTGAAGACCCTGGGCTCGAATCCCGTGAGCGGGATCGTAGATGCACGCTGTTGGGGAGTCCCACAATATGACGAAACGGTTGTCCAGTGCTTCGAGGTTTCCAACGGTGGTCTAACATCAATCGGTTCATGATCTCAACTAAAAGTAGACTGATTTCTAGTTTCAACGTATGCATCATAAGATGCTTTTGAGAGTAGCAAGTTTTAAAATCACCTAATGAGTAATATCGAGATTCGCCAGAATGAAAAAACCTTATATATCATGCCGAATAATGAATTTATCAGTTCTCATGAGATCTAGTGATCTGTACGTATGTTATTCAAGCTCAGCTATTACCTGCCCTAACGTAGGTTATCCATTCCTAAAGACATAAACATACAGGTCTTCATTTGTTCAGAAATGCAGCTACTCACTTGGCTAATTAATCGGTCCATCAGAAATGTGATAGTGTCATTAACATTTTCATTGCATTGAATACTGAAATAATATAAAGTATTATACATATTAGTGGACAACTCGATCAAATTATCATTGTGTCAATCAAACTGTATTTTTACAGTTATGTACATATCTTTCTAACGTTGTCAATTATAATACCATTAATTTTAATCCAGAGAATCCCTATAATTATGTATGTTTATACAGTTTATTTTATTATAATAACTGATATATGTATGATTGATTCACACAACTTTTCATATTACTCTTGACAAAAATACAATAGAATAACTAGAACAGATAAGTTTTTTTTCTTAAAAGGTATAGTGTTTTATTGTTCTTTTCTTCTAACCATCATGGTAGCTGAATGACTGATATACGTTTGAAACTTAAGTTGTTTTCTAAACGTTAACATAACATCTAAATTATGTTTGAGGAAACCACCGGCTTAAACTTTTTTGCAAAATACTTTTCTCTTGGTATCAGTTATCAGTTTCGTTCAAGAAATATTTATGTAAATAAACAATAGCCAGCGAAACAGGTAGTGTCACAACAATAAAACGAAGACTCCAGAAATATTGTTATTACAGAATGGCTGTAAGTGATTCTATATTTATCTTACCGGTTAATCTAAAAACGGTTCAGTACACCGATTGATTAACAGTAAGACTGAATAAAATATTACATTTTCGACTGTGATCATTCCAGGTTATCCTTACCGTTAAGTTTTAAATATCAAATTTACTACTACATCAGTTCTTTTAGCCGATTGAACAGCAGACTAATAATGTCACATTGTCCATAACCAACAAATCCCACATGGTTGCCAGTAAGACTCTACTTAGTTTCCAACCCCAAATTTAATTTCCAAATGACCTTATAATCATTATACATCTGAAATGCAAATACGCTGTGATTACCATAGTATTTTAGCCAGGTTCGCTTTAAGAACTCAGAAGCAATCCCATATTTATTAAAATGATATAGTCCCAAATTAGTTATCAAGAGCAAAGAATTCTAAAAGATAATAGAGCTCAGAATAGTTTTAAAATATATTTTATGATAACCAATAAAATGTGCCTAGATGAAAATGTTGAATTCTCTAATGAAATGTACACACAGCTACTATAAAAACACCAGATTTAATTGCATTAATAGGGAACACATCGGAAAATAAATCAAGATAACATCTGATCAGTATTTCTGTTCATTTTATTGTAAATTTATTTTTTTAAGAGCCGTTTTCAATTTGATGGGGTTGACCTGATAGCAACAAAGTGGACATGATTAATTGTAAATTTAAGGGATTTGTGATGCATAGTAAAGAATTAATATTATAAGCCATTGCAACTGAGATTAAATAGTACTACGACCACTAGTGATATACGTATGGATATTAATATTCATAGTTTTACTAATTTTATCAATGGTAAATATTCCCTTAGAAAGATATAATTTATGGGACGAAGAACAGTAATTTGTTTTGTTCAAACTCTAAGCCGGATAATACATCATGAATTTACTCAATTGTCTTATTATTGGCTTTCTGGTAAGGATATTTTTAAGTACTTTCACTAGTTATAGTATTACATTTTCGGCTTCAACTTTAGTTATCTGTATTTATGGTACTAATTAACCTAGGGTTATTACTAAATTCAAGTACTGGTTGTGGGAGAGTGAGAGAGGGTTCGCATTACCAAGGGTAACTATCAAATGAGTAACCGTGAAAAAGGCGCACATTAATAATAGTGAGGATTGAAAGGAGGAATAACACTAATAATGGTGTGAGATATATTCGATTTGCCCCCTGTGGTGAAGGACTGAATTATCTACGTGGAATGGCATATAGTTTGGATACACTCATCTGAATATTTTAAACTATGTTACGAAAATTTTATAATGCATTTAACATTTTTATCTATATTAAATTGATGCTATCGCTTATTGATGCTTTCCTTTGATGTATTACATCCAGTCACCTAATATATTCTCTGGACTATTTTATTGTAGTAGTCCTTTTAGGTTATCAATGTGTTGACGTCAGAATTTTAAATATTTGTGTTGCTTACCCTTATTACCTCTCTTAGTCTGTCAAAAAAATATATAGATTTATACACAACTTCAAGAATCGAATTAAGGTTGTGTAATGATCGGAAATACAAGAAAAATAATAAGCAAACGTGTAAACGATTACTGACCGCTTAAGGAGTAGAATAAATTTAAAACATAAAAGTGGTAACAACAAATGACTAAAAATTAAAAGCCCTAAAATAAGGTATCCATAACCGAGTGACTGTGTGTGGAAAATAGTATTAGAGCATGACTCAGATATGATAGCAGCTTGATGTGACGTTTTACACACATAGCCCAGGTTTGAAATAATGAATTGCAACCGCCTTTAGAGTGAAATTGTCTAAATGATACTGTTGTGATGTTACTGGATTTATAATTAAGCTAGCTAATTTGGAATAGACGTACGAGATAACATGACTATGGTTGTAGAATAATAATCTGTTATCAAATTCGACAAAGCACAGTTTTTTTTCATTAGACGCTCAGGAAACTACTTTTTTATTGTTCGTAAGGAAGACGGACAGTGTCGAATCTAACAGATTTCACACCATTATAAATGTTATTCCCCTTTCATTTCTGACCTTGATTAATATGCGCTTCTTTCGTGGTCGCACTTTTGATAGTTGGCTTTTTGCTCTCTCCCTTTTGAATGTATATCACTAGTTATATAAACACTGCACAGTTTTGTTAAATATTGCATCACCTCACTGTAGAACAGCTGACATAGAACATAAGGTGTCAAAATTAAGATGTTTGATAAAAATTTCCATCTATTTGATTTTTCATTCTTCGTGCCGAATAGTTTTATTGCAAACATTTCATTATAATATTGAACAACATCATCAGGCTCTTTTTCAAATAAAAGTCTACTGAACACCAATAAAAGTAATCATGTCAGCTATAAAGTTTTCGTTCAGCACAAAAAAATGAATTAAACGTGACCGAGAAGTATGAACTGAACAACTGCATTTACATATTATAAATAAATCCATGATTTGATTCCAGTAATTGGTTGTTATCAATCAAAATGTTTTATATAAATAATATACTTTTCTTGAACAAACTATGCATAGTTTACAATGTAACAGGTGTTTCTGTAACTGTTGATTCCACATACACAGAACACTGTCGTCTTATTCTATAGGTACTTACCAAAGAGATCTAACAAATTCACATCCTTATTCACTCTCCAACTATACAATCAGGTTCAACCTGGTGTTTTCAGTAGATTGTTTGGTCTTCTACACTGATTATATATATATATATATATATATATATATATATATATATATCAACTCACTTACCAGGTACTTAGGTGTGAGCCACATTCTAAGTGTAAGGGCTAGTGATGCACACATATGGATGTGTGTATATGTATATGTCATCAACTCCTAACTTTATGTTTAGAACGCAATGACTTGCACCTTTCATTTTTTATAAGTAGATTATTTGTTTAATATAAATGTATATTTTGAGTGTGTTTAATTTTTTAGTATTTTTGATACATAAAATCATTAGGTTACATTTTAACCAGAACATTATTTTGTATATTCACAATGATGTTTTGTTGTAAAAGAAAATTGATATATTCTTTGCATAATAAGGATGATTGGCTGATGTTATTTAAAAAGTGGGCGTATCATAGTTTATTATATAATTTATTGAATAAGATTCATAATACTTACAATATATCAATCATAATGAAGTGACTAAACACAAGAGGTAAAAAATGAAGTGAATTCACTTTGTTTCGAAGGTTTGTTACATCTAAGAGAAACCTGAGATAAACATTATTCATAACACGTTTAGGAAATTTGGTTTAGTTTAGTGAATCAAAAAACGAACATACATTAAAACTAATAAATAATGAAAAAACTATCTACTTACTAGTGATTGAGTAGAAAATTCATAAGATTTTATGCTCAAGACTAAAACAACATTATAATTTGTGTCAATCATTATTATGTAGTTTTTAGAATAGATAGACTGTGGTTAGTATCGGAATCCAAGAAACATATTTCGTTTTAATTTAGATTTGTCAGCCAGATACTTTCTAGTACGATATTCACGCTGAGACTCCAACAGAATTATTACATCGGAATAACATGAATATGATCCACATATGACAGTTAAAACTCATATCTGAAGGCTAGCTACAGGGTAATCCAAATCCTAAATAATAATGATATAAACATCATATCCATCCGAACTTAATGGATTGGTGGGTAGAGTGTTGACATTTAAAGAGAAAGCTATTATGCTTCAGTTCCAAAGTGAACATCAACACAAGGATCCAAGACCATCCAGTTAACTAGCCCCAAATAAGACATAACTCATGTTCTGAATTCTACTGACTTATTTTTAAAAAACAGCATCATCGAGATAGTTCGCTCATGATGTAAATATTTCATCTAGGACGGATAAAAATTGAGTTCCAAATATCCATCATGGGAAAAATCTGACTTTTTCCTGATAATGATGTAATAATAACAAATTTCTTATCTGAAAACTCTGTAATAACTCATCAGAAATCAAATCAATTAAATTGTAATATTTTTTGATCGAGATCGGATAAAGACAGGTGTCTACCTCAGTACAATGGAAGATGGTCGCACAATTTCGTGGATTGGTTTATAGTAGACATTAACATCATTGGATGCTGGCTCAGTGTTCCAGTAGGTTATGCGTTCGCGCGCGAGACTGAAGGCCCTTGGTTCGAATCCTGTTAGCGGGATTGTGGATGTGCACTTCTGAGGAGTCCCACAATAGGACGAAGCGGCCGAGTTTTCTAACGGTGGTCTGACATCATTTGGTTCATGATCTCAATAAAAAAATCTTAACAATCTCCACAACCCTTAAACTAAAAATTGTAATATGTTTACCAACTTTATCAACCTGGTTTTTCTTCTTCTTTTTCATAAAATCATTCAAATGAACTAAATGTGGAATAAAGATACAATGCATAAAAAAAGTTTTAAAAAAAAGGAAATAATTCTAATTTCCAACTAATTTTCTATGTATTTTTTAAGGTCATATAAATAAATCTAAACAATTTGATGCATTTAGCACAAAACACGAAATTGGATAACAACTACATTTAATGATTTATTATTAATGACAAAATCAATTTAATGAATTCATTATATGGTTAAAAAACTGTTTAACTATTTACCTTATTTGGCTAAAAATATTGATTATCATCTATGTATAATTCCTAGGCTAAATTTATTTACTTTGATAATGTTTAGAAAAACAAATCTAAGTTATATGCTTAATACCCTAAGTAAATGATTGATACAATTTTATACTTATCTCCAATTAGCTGACATTGAATACATCAAATTATTAAATAATAAAGTTTCTCTGTGTGTGGAATACGCTTTATCTCTCATGTACTAACCTGAAGTAAAGTGACTATTTCATCTGTATTTTATTAGTTATTAACTTGAATTATTCATAGTGCAACTACAATGTTCTAAAATAAAGATCTGTGATGACAAATATTATTTATAACACATGTTGGATGTATGAAAATCTTCTTAAAGCTTATTATATGATGTGAAGGAATAAAATGTATTCACTTTCTTGAATACTTGTGCGATGTTAATATTTAGCACTCAAGAGAACTATTTGAGCGTTATACATATATACATATATACATATATACATATACATACATATATATATATATACATATATATACATATACATATACATATACATATATACATATATATACATATATATGTTTTTTTATATTACAGGACTTGTTAATAAAATCTAACAATCATAAAGTAAATGCTTAATTTGCAAAATGTCCATCAATTGTCTTAAAATGACTCAGACATCATTGTTCTTGTATTTTCATACAAATTGCATTCTGTTTCCATTCTTTACTGTTCAATCCTCTTGCCTCTCTGTTGCCAGACATTCTGTCCACGACTAACGTCATATATTACTTATGTTGATATAAGTAGCACACACCACAACAGTATTATGATTGATAATGTATTATTGTATGAATTTCACTTTTATTGATTTCATTCATTTCTTTTGAATATTTTGATAACATTATTTTCATCCCTATGTTACACATTCTGACAGCTTCTGTACTTAGATCGAAAATGATAAGTAAATTTAAACCAGATCCTGAATCAGTGGTGAGGTGGTGGATTAAATTACGTTATTTTTTTTATAAAAAAAACAGAAAATTAAATTTGACATTTTTGAAGTTTAATAATCACTGAGATACTATTAATTACCCATTAGACAAATATTTTATTTAAAGGGACTTTAATGTATCTTTTCAAATCAGTATTATCAAGATTGTTCTGTGTATGCAGTAATATATAATGATACTTGATATTATCTGTTTGATTGAGATGATTCTAGAAAACTGTATTAGTATTTTGTAAGATAAATGTCAGTATAATTAAATAAAATATCTTGGTTCATTCATTTTTAAAAACAGATATGTATAATCACATTAAATACAATAGAATAAATTATTATGAAAAGAAGTAAATTGCGTGAAAGATATTCTTCCATTTTTTGGTCAAACTAGTCAACTTTACGCTCAGATATATATGGATTATTTTTTCTGCTTAGCGTTTTTTAGCGATTCAATTTCCTACAGGATCGGGTCGCTAACTTCATACTCAACCCTTTATCTGGGCTTGGGGCCGGTAGTAGCCCCAGAGGGGCTCCAGGCAGAGTTATATATCTATAACTTCAGTAGATAAAATGTCACTTACTGTGAAATAATGTTAATTTGTTAAATATAAAGTATAGTTGGGGTAGTAAATCTTAGGATATGTCTAATAAAATAATAAATGACTAGTAATTATTGAGTACGTATCATGTAGGAATTCAAACTTTATACTTTATGAACATGACGATGATAAACGTTTATGCTGATTTTTGATAGTTTTTGGCAAAACTTAAAAGGTCTAACATTAAACAGTGATTCTCCATGCACTTGAATTCAACAAAACGTCTATGATATATGGAATTTTAAGCAAATTTCTCTCTGTTGTCTAAATGTATGTGTGTACTCACTTTCAACATGTATAATAGCTTACCTGTGATAAACTGATGTCTTTGATAGTGATGAATTCGCTAATTCTTACGGATGAAATTCCATGGCAAGATTGCTGATTCATTTGTTAACGTTATTTTTCTAGTAGTTGTTTCAACTAAAAATAATCTTTAAAAAAACAGAAAAATAGTTTGTTCATGTTAAAAATAACTTATTCACATACAATTATCATGTATTATCATTTAACATGAAATAACGATCAATTACTGTATTCAGATCCATCCAATCAGGATTCAAGAAGCATTTTTATGTACTTTTTGATAACTACATTTCAAAGTTGAAGGGTTTCTTACAACGTTTTTTTAAATATTAGACAACCTTAATTCACAATGAACTCGAAAGAATATGAACGATAAACATCTGCTCTAGTAATAGTATTTTTAGTAATTGTACCCTATTTTTTAAGTAAAATATTAATTTTTATCACTGTATATTTTGTTCATAACAAATAGTTAATCAGTTTTAACTTGACTTCGAATAGATTTCAGTTATCTTTAGTGATCGCTGCAATAGTCCAACTGCTATTGTGTAAGTATGGATATGGTTATATAATTTAAAAGTTATGTTAGGTTTGACCTAATCAATAGATCATTACTTTACACGTTTTCCATACCTACCTTCATTAGGCTACTGACCTTCACAATATTAGTTCGACCCGTCATATGACTGCTAAGTTTCTTGATTTATATATCTAGATAGTTAATATTCCATGCTTTTAAAATTTACTAGTTAATGGCAAGTATAGTATATGATTTAAACAGATAAATAGAATCTTACATCATGATCAAGTAACTGTGGTCCTAAAGGAATTATTAGGTATGGTTTGAAACCTTAGTTATTTCATTCACCAAACAGGGATACAAATTGAACTTTAATACAATCAAATAACACAAATAGTATGATACGCATAGATTTGTTCAATGAACTACGTGATGAAATAATTATGTTGGAGATGAGTTATAATACTTAATGGGTTAAAACTGATGAATTACAAACCGGATACTCAATCAATAAGAGTCAACTGACCTTGAATGTGAATTATGTTTTCGTAGTTTACTCAGATGTCTTCCATTATAACATTAAAAATATAGGGTTTGTGGAGGTTATCAAATTCTGTTGATACCATTAATCTACCTAAGTGAAACAACTACTTGAAACCAGTAAGCATTGGACTTCGTTTCGTTGTATTATGAGACTCCACACCATTGTGTGTCCAATATCTCACCACAGGTAATCGAACCAAATACCTTTGGTCTGATATGTGAGTGCTTAACCTCTAGACTGCTGAACCAGTATCTAGCAATGTAGATGTTTAACTTCAATCAACTTTTATGATTATACATGACCATTTCATACCTGCCCCGCACTCGACAGGGTTAAACCCCTCTGGTCAACGATTTTAACTAGAACTCCGAAAACTCACTCTCAAAGTTAGTCATCAGTGAGTACATGATAACCAACAGTATAAGAGACTAAACAGTTATCCAATGATTTCACTTTTCAAATAGTTGTTTAACCGAATTTGTTTTAAATTAATATATATATATATATATATATATATTGTATTAAAATAAAATTTTATTATAATTTTCTTTTCTAACGTATATAATCTTTTTAATCTTTTATTCACATGTTTGATATTTGAAATATATTTGCCCATTCACTGGTAATATGTTTATACAAAAATATATCTACATTCATGATTGAATATACTAACAAACGTACCCAATCAATAATTTACAGTCAGCTAAACAATATATGGAAACACATGGAACAGGAATGGGTAAGAATTTATTGATTATGCAAATGAGATAATATTTCTGAATTTTGTTTTCTTAACACTGAACGTTTTCTTCTTAATATCTATTCAACTGACTAACTGTTTGATTTATACAATGAATTATCATTAAATGATTATTATCACAGTCATTGACTTGTTTCATTTTATCTATCAGGTTTTTTTTTGTGTAATTTCTTTCAGTGTAAACAAATTCAAGTGTGTGTTTGTTTTTGTCATTTAAAGTGGATAAAATGAAAAGCTCAAATTTATATGTATATACTGTCTTAGCGAGTGATTATAGAAATTTCTGTTACTTATTCTCAAGTGTATTTATATATATATATATGAATGCTTCAAATGGATTAAAACTGCTCATTTGTATTTAATTTTTACAACGTAAAATACATCCGTCATATAGCTTTTTGTTTCGTTGAAAAGATATTTATTATCTACTAGAAACAATCAACTGAAATCTATTGCTGTTTGGAGTTAGTTTGATAATACTTATTTTAACAAATCGTAGTACCTTACAACAAAGATGAATCCAGTATTGCGATGAGATAGTGGTTGGAGGCAGTCGACAAAAAACGCTGAACGAAGGTTTAATGCTATTTGGCGCTCAACAGCAAGATGTGTTTATTATCTTGAGAAAATTGGTGCTTCCTGATAAATAAATTATGAAGACAGCTCAATCCTTCAGAATGTTAATCGAGGCCCGATAAAGTCATTAACTGTGAAGATGGGTGACACGTGATCGAATCCTTCAAAGAGCATCAGTTCCCTCAAGATTATATGTACGCCTTGCTAACGAGTACTTTATAGCACTAAACCTAGACTCAGGGTTTTATATCGACTATCTTCAATCACTATCTCATGTCAACATAGTGCATGAGAAATTGAGTCACCTAGACCAGTGGCCACATCTCAACGTGGTCGATAGAATTCGATCTGTATTAAGAAAAACTTGGTACACATGACATTGGTCATCACCCAGTGATCCAGTATTAGTTAAGAAGCTAACCATCAAATATATTTATAGTTGAAGATTGATTATATTTTACTCTTTTAATTATTCACACTTATGATTTAATTTGTTGGTGCTCTATTATTATCAATGAATACTCATCCTTGATTCTGACTTCCCTAACATCACTTTTACCTGCCAAAATAAAGTTTAGTAATACTCTTGGTACCTGTTGGTTTAGGTTCAAACTATAATGTTTCAGTATAGAACTTGACTGATTTGCCAAAAATGTTACATTTTAACTACTTCCTAAATTTCCCCATCTTAGATTTATTATATAACCGGAGACGATTCAGGATTCAAACAAATCATTATGTAGAATGAGCTTAAGTATTCCTCATTTTATAATATCATTTAGTTGAAATATTTAATATGGACTTTCTATTCTAAACTAAAGAAATAATAACTTATTGACTTTTAATAAAAGATTTTTTGATAATGATGGTCCTGTAACAAGACTAAAAGGTTGTATATTCTGATCTAAAATTAGTTTATATTGTGTACTATTAATAAGTTCTGGTTTGTTTCATGTAAACATCAACTGAAAGCTGTCCAAACTAAGTAGCAATGGTAATACTATCAACTTTTCGGAAATGTCCATCTTTAAACATAAATTGGAATTTTTCAATATATAACAGTAACCAAAAGTGGAATATCTGCCAGTAGAAGATTGAATTGAAGAGAACAGGAAAGGAAACAGAAAGCAATTGTAATAACAACAGAATCAAAAGAATCATGAAGCATATAAAGGACAAATGAACGAAGATGTACAAATAATGTATTCAATGCATGGTTTTCATATTGTACGAATGCACTCTATAATTTTGCATTAAACCATAAATTTGTTATCCTCACCAAGTCTTCGTTCACTACATATATATATCATAAAAACTTTTTTAAATATGTTGAGGACATAAAAAACAGAATATTCAGAAAGAGATGTAATCATTAAAAAGATATCAGTAGTTTTAACTAGATACATTATTAAATGAAGTCGTTATTTGAATACCATCAGATCAACTTTGATTATATCAATGAAATTTCAGCTTTGTTTTATTTCTCTCCTAATGTTTAGTCATTTCCATACGATTGAAAATATGTCAAGCTTCTTATTAATAAACTATGTTATAGTTAAGAACTACTTTTCTAACATTGTATTTATAGGTGAATCAGAAACTTATGCTATATTATTTCAACATACACCTTGTTATGATCTGGTTCCAGATAGTGCTAAACTTATTTTATTGGACAGTCAATTAACTGTAAGTTGATGTTATCTATACTTTTGTTTATGTTAATACACAACTTAATAGTTGAATTCATGAGTCAATTAAAGCTAGACCACTATGGAAAACCCAAAAGTACTAAACAGTGGCGTAATTTTGTCGACTGGTTGAAATTAGACATTAACACCATTGGTTGTCAACTCAGTAGCCTAGAGGATAAGCGTTTGCGCTCTAGACCGATAGGTTATGGGTTCTAATCCCGCGAACGGGATCATGGATGTGCGCTGCCGAAAAGTCCCATACTAGGACGAAACAGTCAATTAGTACTTCCAGGTTTTTTATGATGGTCTAGCTTTAATTGACTCATGAATTCAACTATTAAATTACTATAATATCCATAAAACCCTTTTCTGGTTATAATACATGACTAACAATAAATGAATGGAAAGTAACTTATCAAAACTGTGTATAACAGTAATATCATTTACTTAATTGATAATACTAATACTTCTGAGGAATAATAATCAATACTTTACAATTGTTCATTTTCTAAATGAACTTTAAAATAGAGGTTTCATTTCAATTTCTTTAAGATATAAAGTAAATATCGACAATTTGTAGAGATTAATGAGTATTCTTTTGAAGACTTAAATATCTGCAATTTATGTAACTAGTACATTTTGAATAGTTGTTAATATTTCTTAGTAATGTATTGTTCATTCATCGTTTTTAATACAGCAATTACATCATCGTATCTTCGTATATAATCCGTAATACACAGTAATTTTATTAGTTACTTTCAACTAAAATACTATGTTGAACGTAATAAATGATTCTACTGAAATCCATCAATACTTGAATAGGAATAGATTTTTATTAACTTACACAGAGTTCTTCATCGAGGTAGGATGCAAATGTAAGTGAGTTAGAAATCAAAGTGGGAACATTGTGTTCAGTGTATGGAGTTTTAACCGACTCTAAAACTGAAATAAATCTATAATGTATGGGCTATCTCAATAACTTGTATAAATTGTCCAAAACGGATAAACGAAAATATCGATCACTCTGAATTGAAATATGTCGTGAGTGTTAATAAAAGAATAGTCTAAACACTTACTAATAGTGATATAAACATGATATCCATTGAAACATTTGATGGCTACCTGTACTCAGTTTCTCAGTGGATAACATCCATCTGATAAGTCCCAAATAAGACGAAACACTCTTCCTTGAGTTTACTGCTAGCAACAAACTATCTATCCTAAAATAAGACTTTTTTCAAAAAAACTTCATAACTGATTGTTTTCTTTCGAAATTAAGAACATACAAATTTTAAGAACTTTGAGATTGTTTTTCATCTTGCAGTATGACATATTCTTCCTCAGCAAAGTAGGATGTTTCATTCAATCTAGTAAATTCAGGAAGGAAGCAAAAAACCAAATTAATTGCATCATTCAGTTCAGTGTTCTAGGTCAGGTATTTCTAAATTATCGATTGTTCAACCCTAAAGTAAAATATGATAGTATTGCATATGATGCGTGTAGTTGTCGTTCAATAATAAAATGTAAAAAGATTTGGTTGTCTTTACGAGAAAACTCGCTAGCTCATAACTCATACCTAGGAAATATCCAAATGTACAGTTCGCTTATCAATAATAGTCAATAGGAATGCTTACTTACTAGAGCAGTCATAGGTGACATATATTCTCACGAAACAAATGCAGCACACAGACTTAATATAAAAATATCATCAACCTCAATCGTTTTGAATGAATTTATAAACGAACTGGACACGTCACTTGGTCTTTATTTGTATATAGAACAAATCATTGCTCGAATAAAGCAAATGCTATTCTACTCCTTACTTGTCTGATTATCACGCTATTCGATATCACATTATTTGTTTTGATAACAATAAAGTGGAAACTTATCATACGGTCAAATTGTTTGGAATGTTTGATTACGAGGTACATATTCTCGATAATATTTCTCACTTTTTCACATTGTATATAATGTTTGTTTATTCAATTTCTTGAAAAAGCCCTTTTATTCAAAATAAGCAGCGCTTATTGAACTGGAATATGAAAAAAGTAATTTGTTTGTATTTAACACTAAAGTGTACGCGTATTTAAACATAGTTAGACAAATGTTTTGAGCATATTAAATCGCCAAAAATAACACATAAGCAAGAATAATATGTAGCTAACATTGTTTTCGAATTTAAAATGATCTATGAAGATAGGATAGTGATTAATAGGACTACACTAATTCATAAGTGGATTAAAATCGAAACATGAACAAGTCGTGACCAATGGAGCTAATCCGTGTCGGATAGAAACAGGCATCTACCTCAGTACAATGGAAGATGGTCGCGCAATTTCGTGGATTGGTTGATGTTAGACATTAACATCATTGGATGCCGGCTCAGTTGTCCAGTAGGTTAAGTGTTCACGCGCGAGACTGAAGACCCTGGGTTCGAATCTCGTGAACGGAATCGTAGATGCACGCTGTTGGGGAGTCCCACAATATGACGAAACGGTTGTCCAGTGCTTCGAGGTTTCCAACGGTGGTCTAACATCAATCGGTTCATGGTTGTAATCAAAAACTTAATAATCTTCACAAATCCTTTACCGAAACATAAACAAATAGATCACCACTCAGTGAATAATGTATATCGTGCTTGATGATTCAGAGTTTGATTCTGAGCAAATGTTGTACGTGTAAATTGTTTATGAACCAGATAGTATGATAAAACATTTAACCAATCGTATTTAGTTAGTAATTTGTTTGTACATGACGGTTGATTCTCAGAACACATTAAAAATATTACAATAATTTTATTATAATTGAATTACGAAAATTCTAAAAAAAAAATTAAATAATGCATATCTACATAACATGTAATAAATGTTATGTACATTCTGCTGTATAGGATTTTCAGTATTCTATATTAAACAATAAATTATAAACTTTTGATAAAAGTCAATAATTAAATAATTAAATTTATTTAAAATTACTATTGGGATTAAACATAATGGAAAATGTTGTTGCTACCAACATGACTCAGTCCACTTGTCAGTGAATTCATGGACTTGTGCCATGTAACATTATGTTTATGTATAATTGTTAAATAAAACAAACAAACAAAAGCATTGGATTCTCATAGTAACTAAGTATAATTTTCTGCATAAATGAACAAATAAAAGAAGTAAATATGAACTTTTGATACTGTAACCATTTCAACCTGTTTGTATAGTTCTCAAAATGACAATCATTGTACCAAATATTTATTTGTAGTAAGATAGTGAATTAACTAAATGAAGTAAACAATCGATTTCCCAGTATAAACACTAAAAACAATACATGTTAAAAAAAAAGTACAAAAAGCAAAAAGGTAAAAAAAAATTGTACTGAAAAAATGTATAACATTTTAAATATCCGTGCTTGGATTAAAAAGAGACTGAATCACCTAATATAGAACAAAAAACAGATTATAACGGTAATGATGGCACGACTTAATTTTCTTTGATTTGTTATTTACTGTTGATAAATATATCGTTGGCGAACTTTCCAAAGAAACTAGATTCTTCCATACAAACACTAACTGACAGTAAATATTTCTACTTATTACGGTTATACTTCACCAACAACAAACAGTTCAATGAGTTACTTTTATGGGATTCTTGTGCAAATCATGCTCACTTTGGTCCTTAACTGGAGCTAGAGCACTTTATAAATTAGTAAACATTAGTTATGTATATAATCCTAATTTCAAACACCTTAGAAATGGGCCTTCTCAACGTTAAGCTAAATCAAATCCATGACCTTTGAGTATTGTTACGATCAATATACCATTTATTAACTTTCAATTACATTTAAAGTCATTAGTTTGTGTTATATAGCAATGACGAGATGGAGTTTACCTGAAAAATATATTTTTTTTATACATTTTGTACAATCTTTTCATAAATATACCTTTCAAAGCATTACATTTTCAAATAAACTTTATCTTCTCATCGTTCTATCAAAATTCGGTTGAAACTATTATCAATAATTAACAAAGAAATAAACTGTATTTTTAACATTTATCCATAATTTTATTATTTATTAATTGTTTTATTCATTAGATAGGTAAAGCATTTAAAGCACTTATTTACAATGGTATACGTGCTGCACCAGTGTGGAATTCAAAAAATCAAAATTTTATTTCAATGCTTACTGTAACTGATTTTGTACAAATGTTAAATTATTGTTGGAATCAAACTGTACCATCGAATATTGATGAATTGAAGAATATACAAATTGATGACGTGGATCAAATAACAATACAGCAATGGAAAGGTAAGTTTATATACATGAAATATTAATTCTTTTTTAATAATGTTGAGTAGAATAGAAATCTGTGAGAGTGATTACTGGCGTAAACATGTAGTGAACGAGATCTTAGGTGGAAACAGCCAATTTATTATTTAATATAAAATTGCAGAATATCTTCGGAAAATATAAGAACCATACGTCAAATACGTCGTTTGTAAAATCTTTCATGAATTATCCTTTTCATTCTGTCTGATTCTTCCAATTTACTTGTTTTTTCTATTTCCCTTTCTGTATTCTTCAACTCGATTTTCTTAGCCTTATGATGCTAGCTATTCATATTTTGGTTGGTGTTACAGTTTACTTATGTTCGGCGATATATTTAGCATACGCCACAAATATGTTAAAATGTTAGTCAGAAATAGTGAGTAAACGAATAAACGTATACATATATATATAAAGCACACGCTATCAGACTAGATAATTTTTATTGTAAATAAGAGATTGACTGATGCTGTCCAGTCCTAGTTTTAACTTTATGTATCATTTGTTGCTCAACATGATTCATTGTGTAATAAAAGATCTTAAAATTCTTTGAGGGTTAACAGATAACGTGAATCAAATGATTTATGTCATATAATGTTAACCGTTTCTCATTATTAAAAGAGCTAATTGTGCATACTACTGTTAACTCTGAACTTGATATAAAATAACTCTCAGATGTGACCTATTTCACAATTAGCATTATAAAAGTTACGGGAGAACTATTGTGCTTAACAAAATGTATTTGTTTCTGGAACCTTATTAATATTCTTCTAGGTTTATTGTTTATCAATAATACATTTTCAATTCAGTAGTTAAAAGTATTTTATTTAAATCAGGTGTTAATAATCACTATCTAACTGTTTTTATAAACAATTAGTATTGGAAATATATTTGTTTATGTATACTGAAGGTCTTATTTGTAAAGAAACATTTATCACCTCATAATGGGTTATTATAGAAGCAAATCGCGTGCTATATCTACATGTGATAAACGTGATTTCGAAGTCATTCTTTTTATGCATATTATGCTATGAAAACTTTATGAATCTATATACACATAGCATTAGTTATGCTATTTTAACATTAAAATATTTACATATTATATCCTGAAAAAAACTAATCCTTTTTCAGTATTCGTTCTTGATACTTAGTATACTTGAGGTGTAACCTCCGTTTTTCAATTTTAATGTTATTTATCAGTATCGAGTTGTGGAGATTATTAAGTTTTACTGAAATCATGAACCCATCAATGATAATTATCACGTGTTCGCTAGTGAATAAATTCAAGAGAGAATTCTTCGAATTCCGGTGTGAAGCCGTGACCAGTGGAGTTCAACTTTGTTGAGTGTTAGGCAATTGCTCAACAAAACAATGCAACATGATCGAGCAATATCGTGGATTGATTAAAGTTGGACATTACCATCATCGGATACCGGATCAGTGGTGTAGAGTTTAAGCGTTTCAGCACTTAGATCAAAGGTGCGGGATCATGGGTGCGCAGTAATGAGAAGTCACATACTAGGAGGAAATGAACGTTCAATGCTTCCAGGTTTTGAATGACGTTCTAGGATTGATCGGCTCATGATTTCAGTTTGGAGGTATTTGCCTAACTTCATGAATAAAGTTAATTTGCATTGTACTTAAATTCAACCATTTAAAAGACTGTTTTATTTACTTTCTTTTAACTGACGAACGAAATAGTGGATTGTTTCCTGGCAATATATCTACATAGAATGTCACTTTACAGGTTTCCTTATCGTATGAATGACTATTATGCTTCTGATATATAATATAATAATTTTTAATTACAAGAATCAAACCCAAAGTAGGCTGATATAAACAATTGGAAATGGACTGAAATCAGAATTGTAAGGCAGTGGGTATTAGCTAACTGTTTAAATCATTGATGCGCTCATCACGAGAATCAAACGTTTCAAATTTAACGTCTCATTAGGTGATATTTCGCATTTCTGTAAGATCTCATTCAAATTATGAAACAAATGCTTAGTTTTCCTTTGTTGATAATACTTTTGTAGTTAAAATCGACTCATAAAATAAACTATCATTGATTTAACTGTTCTCCATGAATTTCCTTTCTTAATTAAAACCATCATGAAGTTAAAACTCATAAATTGTACGTAAGATTTTGTTCGCACATGGAAAAATAATTATATATATATATATATATATATATATATATATATATATATATATATATATATATATATATATATATATATATATATATATATATATATATATATATATCCAAAGCCCCCAAATGTCCTGGTGCGGCCGAAAGTGGGGCGAGTCAGCACTCTCTGTCGAAATGCTCTCACATGGCCATGTGCATACAACCACTTCCAGGAAAGTTCTACTCACTGCCATCTCATGGCGGGAGTGTTGTTCACGAAATTGAGGGGACGAAAAATGAATGTCCGGCGCTTTAACCGGGTCGTTAGATATGAATGATCCACCTAGGGAGTTGGAAAACCCCGATTCCAAACCACTGGTGAACATGGGCTCCAGGATCCTAAAAGAACAAATGGCGTATGAACCTATTGTTCGTCACCGGCTACCATGAGACTGCATCTACTAACGTTGCTCCACTGCCTTGTGTTTTAGATCTTTAGATCGAGGGCTCCGGGTGTGGTCTTCTAGGGAAACCACCTGTCTCTGTTTGGGCATCTGGACAGTATCCCATCCCTCACACAAATCGAATGATTTGTGTGGCGCATATCTATTTGGTGCCTTTTTGTATTAATGTTTATGCTTTTAAATAAATAAATAAATACATCACCCAATAATTAATTCCCCAAGTATATAATATTTTTGTTCAATTTAGTGTTTGTACGAGAAAACTGATTCAGATTCCAGACACTTCTCTGATCATAACAATTCAAAACCATTTTATGACTGAATTTATAAATTTCCTTTATATATTTGTTTATAATAGAGACAGTAATGAAATAGTGAATCAGAATTGCTGTAATTTTAAAAATTGAATTTACCAACTAATAAAGCCTAAAAATGTAACCGCAGAACGTATGTAGATAAATTTAGGCAAATCAAATCATAAAAAGTTTTTTGGATAGATTGGCTGTTGAATGAATTTTTAAAGATGTTATAAATTCATACATTTATCAAATCAGACAGTCTACACGAGTCTATTATCTTCCAAACGATATATATATATATATATATATATATATATGTTAGAGTTAATGGGGGTCTTGTTTATTTTACATAACGCCATATACAAACAATTGAGATTATGAATAAGTAAAATTGCTGAAATAATATGAAAATAAGTGATTGTGTAAATCCTTTTCTCAGTACATGGTTGTGGAGATTGTTACGTTTTTGATTGAGATCATGAATTGATCGATGTTACACCACCAGTGAAAACCTGAAAGTACTGGACGGCCGTTTCGTTCTAACATGGGACTCTTCAGCAGTGTGCACTCACGAACCTACTTGTGGGATTCAAACCCAAGACCTTCGGTCTTGCGCGCGAACGCTTAACCTCTGAACCACTGAGCTAGCATACATCGACCGTTCAGTGCCTCCAGGTTTTCAATGATGGTGTAACATCGATCGATTCATGATCTAAATCATTTAAGTTAACTAACAATATTTTTGAGATAATATTAAAGTATATTACTAGAAATTATAAAATATAGTTTGTTTGAAATCTCTGGAATAGTATTTGCTAATTAGGATTATCATCATTAATTACAATACTTGCAGTTTCATCAAGAAACATTACTCAATCTACAGTGTTATGCATAAACATCGCCTGTCCTTAACCAGTTCAAATCTTATTATTGATTAACACATTTATATTACACAAGTTGAAATCATGAGTCAATTGAAGCTAGACCACCATGGAAAGCCCGGAAGCACTGGACGACCGTTTCGTCTTGGTACGGGACTCCTCAACAGTGCGCACTCACGATCCCGCACCTCGCGGGATTCGAACACAGGACCTACTGGTTTCGCGCGCGAGAACTAAGCCATTAGACCACTGAGCCGGCATCCAATGGTGTTAATGTCTAACTTCAACCAATCCACATTTATATTAGTTTTGATCTTCATAAGATAATGGAAATTAATTATTTACATACAAAACGAATATAAAATGCAAAAAAACTTTAACCAACTATCGGTTTGTATGAGTGATAATAGTTAAACGAATAATCCTATAATTAGTTATTCACTCATTAATACTTTTTCAAGGCCATCCATGGGCGTTTATTTAAAATGGAAAATTTCAAATAAATTTTATATTAATCATTGAAGTTAAAATGGCTGGGAACATATATATATATATTTAAATAATAATATTTTTTAGATATGCTCATAGCTGACAGGACACATCGTTTATCATTACAAATTACATCGTCTACTGGTAAAAATGTGGAAAAATCAATGAATAAATCGCATACTAGTGCTAATTGTACAACATCTTGGCCACCGTCAATCAATACATCATCGTCGTCGTCAAGTTCACGTTTGGCATCTAGTAATGGCGACAGCGATAGTAATAGCGGTAGTAGTAATGACAGTGGGAGTGATAGCAGTAGTAGTAGTATTAGTAGTGGTAGTAGGAGAAGCATCAGCAGTCGTTCTAGTACAAAGTCATTATCGTCGGACCTTCCAGTAATACAATTATCATCTACCATATCAAATCAAAATTTGTCAGACAATACAGTGAAATGCACATTGGATGATAATGAAAACAATGTTGGCGATGTGGAAATGAGAACTCAAATTGATAACACTTCTATCAATAAAAACAACCAAACACTATGTTTTCTGAATAAACCAACACAGAATATTTTTCCTGTACGTTTACTTATCTGTGATCCAGAAGAATCTATTTTTAAAGCTTTACGATTATTGTTAAGATTTCGGTTACATCATTTGCCAGTTATGGATTCACCTTTCGATGGATGTGGTAATATATTGTATGTACTTACTCAACGTAAACTATTGACGTATATGTTTGAAAAATTGAATAAATTACCTCAACCAAGATTTTTACAAGTAAGTTATCATTTTAATACAAGTGTTTTTTAATTCCTAACGTTTAATTTCAGTAATAAAGCATAATTTCTAACCAATCAAAAGTTAGTAACTAAAACTCTAAAGTGTAACAATGTGGGTTCAAATTCAACCACGTCCCAAATAGATCTTCATTGATTAAGACTGAAAATTGCAGAATTTAGATAAGTGGCAACTTAATCAACAGTTAACAAAATACACTTACCACTTAAGTTTCCTTTCTTATTCCCCAAATAACTTAGTTTTAAAAGTTGGTTACAGAACATAAAGCGTACGGATTAAAAACTATATTGCTTACCAACTAATCAGTTCATGCAAATGTTATAACTTGTGACCTTGTGCCCTATTAATATATAGCGTAATGATACCGCCAATTAGAGAACAGTGAATTATCGACCGGACCAATGACGCATAAAACCCGTACAAGCAGTCTTGAGTCCTTATCGGTCCTTCTTCCTGCTTAGCCCTGACTTAAATATAGAACAACGATCTCAGCCTCTGCGATAAGAATCATGTATTTCAAACATACTAGGTTTATATACAAACCAAACAGACCACATCATACCATAAAATGGAAAATAACATTTGTACAAGATCTAGACAAAAGTGGCTGTGAATGTGGAAGATAGTAATTAATAGACAGGGCATAACTGAAGAACAGCAAGTCATACAATAATAGTCTGTGGGTCAAAGTAAAGCTTGTAATAAGAGGAGTATAGATGTACACAATCCAGTTACTGAATAGTTATACATTAAGAATAAATGTATAATATTTGTCCATAAATAGTTCTCAAAAGTTACCACCCATAATTCTTGCCGGGATATAACAATTAATTTCGTTCCTTTTTACACTAAAGCTAAATGTGAATAATTATGATATCTTTCAATGAAATCAAGCATAGTTCTTTGAAAATAGATTTTGAAAATTACTGCCACTTGTTATTTTCTTCTAGTTAGTTGACAGTTAACCAGTAAACACATATCTTATTAATTAAGGTAGTTAAATGATGAATAGTTGAAAGCAAAAGAACGGTTTCTTGTTTATTATTATTCATTCTAAATAAATAGTTATTAGATGTATTGATGCAGTAAAGTAATCTTTTGACACAACGTTTATAAATCTGTTCAAACATAAATATACAAATAAAGACAGTCGAATCTAGAGGAAAGAATAGATTACTAGTCTGTATTCATTCATGGTTTGAATAGTTTCCTGTTTGTTCACTGAAGCGTGAAGATTGTTCTAATAGCGATCAATTTTCTGTTCAATACTTACACTTGATTATTCTACTACTGAATTCTCATGCATAAATCAATCAATTTTTCTAACATTAATTGAACTTTTTGAACATTTACCCGGTTTATAAATGAAGTTTAGCGAGGTTAATTACCTAAACAATATGTAATCACAAAACGTGAATATTTTAGTAGGATTTTTTGCCATAAAATATCCTTAAATGACAACTTAAAATAACTATTCCATATTTACAAAGTCGTTATGAGTATGCAAAGACTACTTATTGATAGCTGATTATTCATAGACATACGTAGATATAGACATCCATACTAACTAACTAAGAAGTACATGTTTTGGTAATACATTTTTTTCAGGAAGAACACTGTATCTTTGCCTAACTGTATTTGATCAACATATTGATGGTTTGACTGTCAAGTATATTTTAACGCTATTGCTTCTTTTTCACTGAATAGATCAGTTATGAGGCTTCCATAACCTTCTGTTAGAAAATCATCAACATAAATGTTTCCTCCATCACAAAATCAAGTGTATGCCTATCACTAACAACTTAAAAAACGTGCTTTTGCTTCAACTCTGGTGTATGTAAACAAACAATACTTCACGGATACATTTCAATTCATAAGAAAAAGCACATGTAATATGTATTATGTAATGAAATTCAAAAATTTCCTCATTTTGTGACAGCGGTTCTTCCGAAAAACGAAATGGATTACACAAAGCAATAAACTATTAAACAGTAAAGAGAATTTTGTTAGTTAAACATGAATAAAACTGAAACATAAATATCACATTCTATCCACATCACTAAAGATTAAGTAGGATATACGTTTAACATCTATAGGGGTCTGATAAAGAGATTTAAGATATTAACCATAAGTGCATGATTCACTATTTATGTATATTTGTCACACAGATTTTATGAATTTGAATCAGCTGGAGACATGGCTTAGATAGGTGGTAAAGAGAAAAAAGTTCACTTTCATATAACTTAGTACAATGTAACATTTTATTAGATGTCCTAGCTACCTATCGTTACTTATGATTCATAGAATATATTTCAAGTCTTTTTGTCCACTTAGATTAAACAATGAAGTGTGACAATGAATAATTGATCTTCATTGTTGCTATCCTTTTAGTAAATGTTAATTCGAAGTGAATTTCCACTTCCATCTTAGATTATAATTTTTTAAACTTAAAAACTCAATACTTAACCATTTAATACATCTGAAAGTGTTTAAATAGTGTTAGTTACATTTAATAACTCCGTAACTGTTTTAGGGTTCACAGTCACAACTTTTTTCTAATATTGGGATAATTAAAATAACCCATAGTGTCATTGAATAAGAAAAAGAGAATTCAGCGAAGAAAATTTTCTTTTCGACGAAATCATTTACTTAAGCTGTACATTCGTATATATAGTTATATGGAAAATGTATGTCTATAGAAGGATAGAAAGGATTGTATCACAAAAATGGATTCGACAATAAATAACAAATGACCCTTAAATTTTGTTCTTCCTTACCCCTTGATTAGTGCGTTAACCTCATTTGTTATTTATTGTCGAATCCATTTTTTGTGATACAATCCTTTCTATCCTTCTATAGACATACATTTTCCATATAACTATATATACGAATGTACAGCTTAAGTAAACGATTTCGTCGAAAAGAAAATTTTCTTCGCTGAATTCTCTTTTTCTTATTCAATATTGGGATAATTTGTAATGGTGTATAACACATTATTATGTTAGATGAGCAAACGCGAACAAGTCAATTCAAGCAGTCACTGCGTTTATGACTAAAGCATGTCAAGAGGTTCAAATTTCCAGTTGGTAATTCAGGATGATCATAACCGATGAACGAATATGTTGGGTGAGATAACTGAAGGTTAACTATGGTATCACAGTTTTGTCCATTCTGTGTTTCTCTGGCTCTTATATTCGAACTATTATTTCATAGAGATCATGAATCCAATCAATTATAGAACACCAAAACCTGGAAGCATCCAACGTCCGTTTTCATCCAGTACGGGACTTCTCAACAGTGCGCATCTACGATCCCACACTCGAGAATACAACTCAATACCTTTGATCTAAATGCAAAAACGCCTAAACTCTACACCACTGATCCGGTACTCAATGATGTCAATGTATAACTTTAATCAATCCACGATATTGTGCAATCATGTTGAATCGCTTTTGTTGAATAATTGCCTAACACTCAACAGAGTTAAACTCTATTGGTTACGGTTTCACACCAGAATTCGGAAAATTCCCTCTCGAAGTTATTCAACAGTGAACGCATGATGATATCTTTTTTTAATTTTTATTTCATTTGTTCTTGTCGAACTGTTCTTCTAGTTCAATGTTTTACTATCATTTATACTCTTTTCAACTTTATTCTTATTAATTTCCCCTCATTACGATAATATGAATTGTAGGAACTGTGATTGACAGATAGTTTTGAACACAATTCATAATTTTATAGAAAACCGATTGAAATCACCATGTCAATACCCACTAAAATCTCCACAAGTTGTAATAGCATGTAACTAATTATGTTGTCACATAAATGTTAATGATCTAATAAATGTTTAGGGTTTTTCCTCACTATTTTTTAAATCTTAACCGAAATAATAAATTAAAAAAGAGTTGAAGCTGATTAAATAACTGTATTAGAGTTCATGATAACATATTTTACATTACCTCATGACAAAAAAACATTTTCTCAGTAAACGAATTTTTAGTGAGACTATAATTTATGAACGACCTTTGGGCGACACTGAAGTGACCTTGGGAATGTTCACCTTCTTACTAGGGCTAAATGATGGTTATAAAACAGTTTGAAGAATAAGAATTATGATTTACAGTTGATGGTTAGGGTTAGGAATTAGATTTATGGTTTTCATCTCGAACTGACATCAGCTAAAATGAATTTCGCTCCAAAATCCAAGACCTGTCATCCTAAATCTGATTAATTCGTCCATAAATTATCGTCACACCGAATTTTGTTTTTAGATATTTATAAAAGTTGACTGAATTTCTGTATTATTTCCTTCTTTCTTTTTAATTTAGTCAAGTTTAACAGATTTGAATATTGGAACGCATGGATCCATTTTATTGGTTACACCATCTACTCGTCTAGCTGATGCACTTTTATTATTTCGAGAGAATTGTGTAACTGCTTTACCAGTTGTAGATTCAATAAATAATCGTCGTTTAGTTAATATATTTTCAAAATTTGATGTATTCGTAAGTGTAACTTATTGATTTACTTTTTGTGTTTAAACTTTACTGTTATAATGTTAACAGTAAATTTAATCTCCACATTAGTATACAGATTACCAGTGCCAGTAAAGAAATATACAATTTTAGAGAACGATGACTTATTTAGTACACGATTGCGATGAATGAATCAATCTTTGTAAAATTATTTTACTTTTTACACACATTTTAAGCTTATGAAATTCCGATTTGGAGAGTGTATCATAGATTTTGAGATGGTGGGGAAGATTTGTAGCTCAGGTGGATGATTTTGATGGAGTTTTGTTCTCTGAGCTGGATGGTTTGGTCGTGGAGCTTTCATCGTTCTTCTGAACGACATCATCAGCACAAACTTCAGATAGAAGTGAAGTGTTCGAATTTCTCCATATGTGTTTCACAGCTTGTTCTGTGCACCTCGATGTTGATTGGTTCTTGTTGACCTTAAATTTATCATTGTTTACTTCTTTGTTTTGGTTGTGTCTCCCATTGGTTTGATTTTTGTTCCCATATTTATGCATGGTTTTCCTGATTGGTTGATAAATTGGATTGATTTCAATATGTTTGTTGATTGCTGATTGACCTGAGTGCCAGGCTTCTAGAAATTCTCTGGTGTTTTTGGAGTTTCCTCTGTCTAAGATTTCTACATTTTTCCAATCGAATGAGTGTCCGTAGTTATCCACGTGTATTGATATAAGTGAAGAAATATCATGGCGTTTGACTGCTAATTGATATTCATGTAGGCGTAGGTGGAGGGGACGTCCGCTTTGTCCGATGTAGTGTTTGTCGCAGTTGGTACAGTTTATTTTGTAGATAATGTTTGATTTGTTCTCCTTTGTTATTTCATCTTTTGGTTTGCATAAGATTGATTGTGGTGATTTTGTTAGTTTGTGTGCCACACCTATCCCGAAGGTTTTCAGCAGTCTCGTTGCAGTTTCTGATATTCCTTGTATGTACGGTAGGGTGATCCTTTTACTGATTTTTGTGCCTGACTTGGGTTGTGATGCTGTGTGCCGTTGGTGCTTTTTGATAAAGTTGATTGGGTAGCCGTTCTTTTGAAATATTTCTCTTCATTTCTCCGTGCTGCCAGTGTGCTGCAGTGTGTCCTCGCCCTCTTGAACAATGTGTGTACGCAGTTGATTTTGTGAGCCCTTGGGTTGTTGCTGTTGTAGTTGAGAATTTGATCTGTATGGGTTGGTTTCCTATATACTTGAGTTTCCAGTTTTCCTGTATCAGTTCTAGTGATCAATATATCCAAAAATGCTAGTTGGTTGTTTGACTCCTGTTCCATTGTGAACTTGATGTCATTGAAAACGTTGTTGATCAGTTTGTATGTGTTTTCCAGTTCATCCTTTTTGACGATGACAAAGGTGTCGTCTACGTAGCGGATCCAAATTTTTGGCTTGATCACTGGTAATATCGTGGCTTCTAGTCTTTGCATCACTGCTTCTGCGATCAGTCCTGATATTGGTGTCCCTTTTGTTTGTTTGTAGATTTTGTTGTTGAATTGAAAATATGTTGTTAGGCATAAATCGATGAGCTCCAGTAGACTTTGAATTTGAAGCGTCGTGTATTTGATGAGATTTGTGTCGTTGTTGAGTAGTAGGGATATAGTTTCTTTTGCTAACTGTGGTTCAATTGAGGTGAACAGTGCAGTCACGTCGAAGGATATCATGAGTTCGTCGTTGTTGATTTGAATGTCCCTAATTTGGTCCAAGAATTGTGTTGGGGATTTGATGGAGTGTTTGGCTGAATCTACTAGATGTCTCAGTATTCGTGAAATTTCTTTTGACAGATTGTACGTTGGCGTTCCGGGGAGTGCTACTATTGGACGTAGTGGAATGTTCGGTTTGTATTTTGGGCCTGCCGTATCATAGATTACTTAATACAGTCTTTATCAGGATTAGATCTTGTTATGGTCTATAGATATATTATTTTTATTGTTAAGAAATGTGGATGAACTTGTTTTACTCCAATGAATGAAATCCTAACGATTAATTAAAACCACTTAATAGGCTTTGTTTATTCTAATTATACATAATCTTCCGGTGTGAAAATTATTAATACATTCAGATAAATATTATGAGCAACAACAAGCGGATAAGATTAAGTTAAAGAACAAAGTCATAGTTTAATGAATAAAAACTTCACCAGATCCTTACTAGGTAGAGCCCTGAAAACATGAACAAAACGACTAAATACTTAGTCTACTTGGATCACTAAATGTGCAACAGCATACTTGTCATAAACCAGATGTTAATTTGTATCTAAAGAGATTTATTGATCACAATCCTGTATTACTATTTTACCCCGACTATGCAATTTCGGCTGTTGTCTAGTATCTTAAGCTTTAACTAATTATATGTTTCCATTGGCAAAGTTAACTTCAAGTTCGGCTGAGAAAAATCTCTGAAGCTAAAGAGTGGGAACGAAATAATCAGATTCCAGATCGTGATTCTCAAATCTGTTTCCAAAATTCATTCATCCATATGGCGAAATAGGATTCGTGAATTATAGCTGATGTCAGCTCGAGAAGATAACCATAACCCTAATTTCTTATGTTGATTCCTTGCCGCAGCTCCTGATTTTATTCCGACACTAATTTTAGACACTTTTGAATAGGATAAGTGGTTGAGATTTCTCAGTCATTTTTATAATTTCCTAAAGCCATCCCCATAATTAAGTTCCACTAATAAATTTTAACACTCATTGAACCAGAAAGTATGCCCTACTTTATTTACGGTCTTCAACCAGAAAATAGAATACAGCAGGCAGGAGTGCATTAGTATTTATTATGCAAATCAATTTGTACAATAATATAGACTAATTTTCTGGTTTGACAATATGAATATGAAATGACCATTTAAGCATAATTACGCCAAAATGGAAGAAAACAGAGTTAAAAGGTTAATGATCAATTAGTTATCATTGAGGCAAGGTAAAACGTACGGTACTAGTTAACGAGTTTAATGGAAGTCTGTCATAAGAATAATCCATAAATGTAATAATGCAATTATTGAATAATTATACAATAAAATTATAGATAATAATAAACTATGAATTAGTCTTGGAAGATATACTTTTTTCGATATTTGCTCAGCTACAGCAAAACGATAAAAAAAGAAACTTGTTAGCGTCACACGGAAATTCCAATTTCTCTAGCAAACATTTGCCGTTTTGATTCCTTAACATTGACGTGAGAAGAGAAAAATCAGAACGTAACGTAATGAAATAATCTAAAACGATTTATGAAAGTGACCACATGATTATCAGTAACTAGTATATATATGTAAAATAATAAGATAGTTCATTGGTAAAGCCTAATTCCTGAAACTTGATAGACGCCTGGTATTTTGTTAAAAAAAGGTCAATATGTTTTCAATCATTTATTATGATAAATAATCGCTTTTTTTCAGTTATTAAATAATAATCCATCATTCAATACTTAGTAATTTCCATCAGTTCACTATATGCACCGAGGATCACATAACTTCTTCCATGAATATTCGGTTGATCAGCCAATATATATATACTAAATGAAAACAAGAATCAGAGTGATCCTTGAGTATTTTAACTCTGATATAACACATGTTCACTCATCTGTAGATGGTATTGGGAGTCAGTGAAGACAATCCCAGAATCCACACAAATGTCAATATTGATTCGTGTTTCATTTCTAGACAATTTCTTCTCATGCTTAAATAATTTGACTGTGTTCATTTCTATTTAAATGTTTGCTTGGTTTTTTACAGACTCTCGTATTAAATGGAGCTTATAAAAATCCTAACTTGACCATTCAAGAAGTACTTGATATATGCAAGGTAAGTGATGATCTACACAACTTATAAATTACTTCATAGACGTCACAAAATCATATTATTAAAACAGATTGATTAAATAAATTATATATATGATGGATTAAAAGGCAGAACAGGACATATTTTTACCGATTAAAATGTTTAGTCTCGTGAACGGCAAAGAATGAATTCCCGAGAAAACCGTTACCTAAGTGAATTAGCTGTTTACCTGTAAATCCGAACTTAGATGAGTAGGAAAAATGCTCGTCATGAAAACATGTTACAGATGAACATGATAGAGGGCATTGAGGTAGACAAGACGAAATTTCAAAGACTAATCTAAAACGTTAATGGTAATATTGACTGTGAATTATAGCAGTAATTGATAACTAAATATCAAATAAAAAGATATGTTCATCTCATTTACGTATCCTCACACAGAAGTACTAGTATTTCAGTGTGCATATATCATAAAATAAGCTTTAATGACTATTACTTTATGCTTCAGTCTTACTTTAATTCTCGTCAGCTCTCGTTAATTTCACTGCATTTTTATTATGCTCATGAATTATATTTTAACTTCGAGCTACAAAAAGTACGAGTTTATACACAACAAATACATGTTGATTAAAGTCATCATTAAGGCTCATATGCCAAGTAGCTACAATTTTTGTATAATTTAGTTCTTAGTTTTATGTCATTTCTGTACACCATCTGTATATAACTAACTGTGTATTCTAAGGATTAGATTGTCACTGAAACTGAACAGTGAAATGTAGTTTGAGACTTCCGATGTTAACGTTTACAACAGCTGATGATAAACTACAAGTATATATTTATTACAGGTAACTGATTAATACTTAACTACATAAATCATGTTGTTACAATGTATTACGTAGCTTTCAAGGAAATACAAAGTATACGTGCAACTTCTGACTATTTCTTTTTATTTGTAGACAAACACAAAATCTATGGATGAGACACAAAGAAAACCACCTGTGGAAATATGTCTTGCATCAAACAACTTACTTTATGTAATGGAAAAATTAGTTAAAACAGGGGTAAGTTGTTAAAAAAAAACTGACTGATAGTAGATCATTTCGGTATAATATTATGAAAAAATAATTAATTATCTATAATAAGAAAAATACAAATGTGAAAACAAGTAGTATATAAGGGTGAAATTGTATTATGTGTATTTGTGTATATTGATCCATCTCAACACTATTGATTTTAAGTAGTAACAATTTCTGATCTAAAATTCTACTCAATTAATAACACATAAATTAACAGGATTACTTAGTATTGATTATCTAACAAATAGATTTCACAATACGATTACCACTTGTCCAATTACTATATTTTATTTATGATTGTTTTATAAGGTTTTATAAAAACAAAAATTGTGATGACATAATTTGCGTGTATTTTAGATTAACTGAACTCGTGATCATATAGAGATAGATAGAGAAAGAGAGAAAGTCATATCTACTTGATAAACTTTATTTATTTAATTATACATTTAAGAAAATAAATGATAACATCAATCGGTTCATGATCTCATTCAGAAACCTAATAATCTCCACACCCCCTATACTAGTAATCAACATGTGCTCACTAGTGACTAGCTTCGTGAGGGAATTCTCGGAGTTCTAGTGAGAAGCCGTGACCAGAGGAGCTAATCCGTGTCGGGTAGAGATAGGTATCTACCTCAGTACAATGGAAGTTGGTCGCGCAATTTCGTGGATTGGTTGATGTTAGACATTATCACCATTGGATGCTGACTCAGTGGTCCAGTAGGTTAAGCGTTCGCGTGCGAGACTGAAGACCCTGGGTTCGAACCCAGCGTGCGGGCTCGTGGATGCGCACTGTTGGGGAGTCCCACAATCGGAAGAAACGGCCGTCCAGTGCTTCCAGGTCTCCTAAAATGGTGGTCTAGCATCAATTGGTTCATGATTTCAATCAAAAATTTATTAATCTCCACAACCCCTATACTAGTAACAAACAAATAAACAAACTATAATGAAGATGGATTGTTCTGAAGTAAATCATTGATGTATAAAAGAAAATTGTTACATGAATTAGGGATGATCTTTTTATATGTATAGATATATGTATATAATTTAGTTAACTTCAATTATTTGTTTAAATTATTTGTCGGAGAATGGGAACTGAGTTTAAAAAAAAATTTTTTTCTCAATTTTTCTTATCATTAAACATTGTAAAAGTCTTTAAGAATTTCATTCAACCAGATCCTTTGATAAATTTAAACTTAGTAAGAACAACAAAGTTTTTAAAATAAAATTAATTCATTCTGTAGTGAATGAGAACATCAGTGAGGACAATCGAATGTACTTGGACTCAAAATTACAGAATAACTTAGTGACATCTGAAAATCATATATTAAATACTTCATTTGCAAAATATCAGTCAGTCGTCTCACACTTCATTGTTCTTTCGTTTCCACACTAATCATCCTCTGTTCTCATTCTCTTCTTTTCGATCTTTCTTAACCTTCTGCCTCCAGGCATTTCACTTTCGATTGATGATACATACTACTTATATCTGTCGATATCAGTAACACACACTACAATTCTATTTCACAGCTTCTCATTAGCTATATACAGTCTAAAATTACAATTATTAGTATAATTATAAACAAATGGTTAATATACATTAATTAAACATCCATCTTAATTGCGTGTCGTATTTATAAACTTTTTGTCTTATTTTCCTGATTATGATGAATATTATTATTTTTCAAATATTCGTCTACAAACTCACAGACTAATTTCTATGAAACATTTGTTTATAATTATGTTAATCATTGTAATAGTAAACCGTACGGAGCTGATAAGAAGTTATGAATTAGCATGAATTCATTTCAATCTATAAACATTCTTAACTCTTTTTCGGTAGAACAATGAAAAGATCGAGTTGATCTGAAAAATGTAATGTATTTACGCTATACATTTCGAACAATCTGGTATAATGCAAATACATCAGATTTTTTTTCAAATCAAATCCATTTTCTCATTGTTCTATCGAAATTTCTAAAAGGGACTATTTGTTTTAACTTTTCTTTTTTGAAAGATTATAAATCCGTCTAAGATTATATATTATCAAATTTTAAGTTGAGTTAGATTGTTTAAGTTAATTGATTTAGTTGCAAAGTTTTCATTGTTATTTTGAATAGTAGTTTTAGTGAAAATAATTTTGTTTTATTTTATCAGAAGGGGTTTGTGGAGATTTTAGAAATTTCACTGGCTGAAATCATGAGTCAATTGAAGCTAGACCACCATGGAAAACCTGGAAGCTCTGGACGGCCGTTTCGTCCTAGTGTGAGACTCCTCAGCAGTGCGCATCCTTGATCCTGTCCCCCGCGAGATTCGAACCCAGAACCTACCAGTCTCGCGCTCGAGTGCTTAACCACTAGACCACTGAACAGGCATCCAATGGTGTTAATGTCTAACTTCAACTAATCCAGGAAGTTTCGCTTGGAGCGGAACTGATAGGTATTCGGTTCGAATCTCGTGGAGTGCGGGATCGTGGATGAGCACTGCTGAAGAGTCCCATACTAGGACAAAATGGCTGTCCAGTGTTTTCAGGTTTTCCATGGTGGTCTAGCTTCAATTGACTCATGATTTCAATCTGTGTAATTTTATTTTGTCAAGTCTATATAATAGTTTTATTCAACTTTCGTAGAATCCTATTTGATTTCATGATTTTCATCACATAATCAAACTTATTTTTACTTATTTTACACATCACTTGAATGTATTATGAAAAGTGATGAACACTTATTGCTTAATTCAATAAATGAATTCATGAATCAATTGAAGCTAGATCATCATTGAAAAACCTTGAAACACTTGACTACCATTTCATCCTAGTATAAGACTAGTATAGTGGTCTAGCTTCAAATGACTTATGAAATCAATTAATAAATTACTACAATCCCCATAATACCCTTCTACATATTTTTGAATAAGTAAGAATACAGCTAACATATTATTGATATTATTTGGTATGGAGATGACGATAAATTTCAGCTTTTAAATGCTTCCTATCAATTTGTTGCTTATTTTTATTCTATATTTTAGTACCGTAGTCTTGTAATTGTGAATAATACAAATGATTATCGTGTAGATGGTATAATTAGTTTATCTGATGTATTACGTTTTACTGTCTTACAACAATTACGTATAACTTCATCAAGATCACAACCACCATCTGTAGCTGAAGTTGTTGATGAACGTGATGAATTGAGTCAAGATGGAAAACAAAAGAAAAAGAAAAAATTAAAAAAAGAAAAATCATTTGACACTAATAATTTACTATCAACTTGTTCGTCAGAAACAATTATAAAGAGTAACGATAATAATAATAATAAAGGCTCGATTTCATCACATGATACACCAATCATATGTACATTAAATTCTACTCATTCTAATACTACAGTAAACACTATTATAACAACGAATACTACTAAAACTCCTATAACTATAACAACGGTCACTGGAGGTGTTGGATCTAGCCCTGAGCATATAAATACTTCATCTAGTCATACTATTATTGATAATATGAAAATAAACAAATCTATTAAATCTTCTAAATTATCTAAAAATCGATTGGATAAATCAAAAATTAATTCATCAAAATCTGACAGTACCAATACTTCGATCAATATTGATTTAACAACAAATAATAAAAATAATAATAATAATTTATGCTCTGATCAAATAATTCTACCAACAGTTGTATCAGAAAAAATTACGTAAATCATTTAATAATCAATATTTTTTTCCCTGATTGTTTACTGATTATAATGAGATGATGAAAAATTGAATTAGAGGAAGTATTCGCATTTCTTATCATCATCATCTAAACATTAACATAATAGATAGCCAATACATAGATACATACACACAATATACATTCTGCATGAAAAAATGATCAAGGTCCAATGTAATCAAAGCTTTTTGTTATATAATTCTGTATATATTCATATCATAGTAGTCTAAAACAAACAAACAAAAAGACATGTTTATAACAAGAAAAAACCTTCTCTTCTTTTATAATCTTATTCATCGGCTTTATTTCTTTATTATACAAAAACAAACAAAAAAATAGTAACAAATTAACTAAGTGGAAAAATCTATTTTATCTTTCAAAAAATAACACATTTTTACTATCAGGGATAATATTGGTCTAAATACACCCAAAAGAGATTGGGATTGTTGAGTATAACAATCAATTTTATTCAATATGTTTATTACTAAAATACTGATAATAGTTGGATATCATCAACATTGTTATTGAAAATAATCTACTCAAGTCTTTCATGATTATGATCAGTTCAATGTGAGTGTGTGTGTGCGTGTATGTGTATGCCTACTTCTTTCAATCATTATTTTGCACACAATTAATGTCAATGCAAAAAAAATGAAAGGAAATAAACAATCCATATACAAGCAGCATAGTGTTTAGGTTGTTGCAAGAAGCAGATAGAGATAGATAGTCAGATAGAGATGAAGAGAAGAGAAAATATTTCTATAGATAAGTGAAAAAAATTGTACGACTTACTCTATTTTCTATTTTATCGATTGTTTTTCTTTTCTCATTGCTTTGCGTTTGTTTTGTTTTTTTTCATCCCATCAACTATGCAATTTCTTTGTTGTTCTCTCAAAAATTCACGTCATCATTATTATCGCTTAACTCCTGCCTTCATTACTTGATCGTAATTCTTTACTATTGTAGATGTTGTAATCGTTATTATTGTTACTCTAATAATAATTATTATTTTGAGGTTCTTTCAAATTCAGAAATCTTAAATCCTATGGTTCTTCAAAACAAGAGTTGTGTAATTTGTTTTTTTTTATCTGATTGTTCTTTCTGATTATTATTTTATTTTTTCGAAAAGGCTTTATTTCTTCAAATATATTTAATTCTGCATTGAGCATCTATAGTCGTGTATACGAGAACTAACAAATTTCAGTCAGTCTGTCTGTCAGTAACAGCGTAGAACTTCGTACGTACGTACATCAGTTCGAGTTGCCATACCACATTAGCACACAGATACAATTGTCGATTCAAATCCCGTAGTGGTAGAGGTAGTAAAAGTATGAGCAGTAATCGGAAAGATTAGGGTTTGAAGATGTTATTAAAGGAGTATAATCCAGTGAAATAAATTTGGAAAGAGGAACAAAGGAACATGAAGAATTCTGAAGATTAGAATTTAGGAGAACATAAAGATTGAATGCACCTGCGCCATTGCAAACGATTTCGGATTCATAGGTAGATGCAACTATCTTTAGACAATTACAAATATGTTAAAATATGACAATAATATAGTATATTAAAAATTGACTTCTACGACATAGCAATTCAAGACTAAGGATATGAGATTTATAAATGAAAAATAACGTTAAACATGAATTGAACAACAAATTTTTTTAAGTAATTCAGATGATCAGTAACTTCCTGTTCCAGTGTTAAAAAATGATTTCCCTATTCAGAGATAACAAGTTAATGAATCTAAGTGAATTTATTCAATGTTGTGGAGTCATTGATAGGGATAACTAGACGAATTGTAAAAATGAACTTTTCTTAATAAAAAAAAGGATCAACGTATATCTTACCATTTCTGTCATCAGTAATTTTGTCGAATTCTGATGATCTGAAAATATTTGAATATGAGATTGGTGAATTTGTTACTTAAATGTAAACAATAACATTATAGATATACTTAACTTACTACTGACTAAGTTGTTTCAGTAAGATTTTCCACATTTTTGGCTACACACAAAAATTATTGCAGATTACTCAATTCATATATTTTATGTCGATTTGTTATAACATTAAGTCAACATCATATTCTTTATCGAAATGTTCGTGAAGAAAATTCAGTATGATACTTCCTCAGATACCAAATAACTCAGAGGTAAATTGATGAGTTGATGTATATTTACTTGTAATTAAGAATTCAAAATACGACTCATATTTACAGTCTGATTATAGATAAATTGTGGTGCTGAACAAATGAAGTTGCTATAAGTCTACCTACATCATCTCTTATTCTATACACTATTCATAAATTGGGACATATAGGAAAATGTCTCTTTCAAAGAAATTCTTTTCAGCTAAACGTATTCAAATGTCTAAAACATTTTTTAGCCAACTAACAATCATAAAATTTACTGTAGCTTGAATTTCATTAAATCGGACTGAGTGTTATTATTTGTAGTAATTATTTGGAAATAGATGAAAGGAGCATAAAGCAACTTTTACGGAACAATTATTATGAGAAAACCAATATTTATGGATGAATTATCATAAGGAAAGAATAGTGGAAACAAAAAAACTTCAACATATCTGCCTCTACTGTAACATAATACAGATGATATCTTGAAAAAGAAGTATAGAAGATACTTGATTCCGAGAGTGTTAATATTTGTTTTATAACACCAGATTTAATCTGTAGAGTTTTTAGTTAATATGCATGTTGTTGTTACACAGACAATACAGATGTATGGATCATTCAGCAAAAAATAAAATTGAACTGACACATTAATTTTGATAAAGTGATTAGCTATCTCTATTTACTCATCTCTAATCAGAACGTAATATTGACAATAACAACAGAAGCATCAGGCCTTCCAGATACATGAAGCGTGAACTGATATGGTTCATTATTTTGATATGGAGAGGTCAAATGAATGACACTACTCGGATCCTGTATGCTCGAGGTTCTAAAGTCCTAGCAACGGAAGCCTGTTGTCCTATTTGGCACAGTGTTCGCACGTTGAAAGCTCCTACGTGAAGTCTACAGCGTGGTTTCAGGAGACCGAAAATAACGTTCCGCGTACTCGAATCGTGGAGATAAGAGAGCAATTAGGTGTAGGAAGGATTTGATGGTGACCAACTTGTTCTCGTGTGCTGCTACAGGTATGAAGGCTGGTGTCTCTTCCCGGCTGCCCACACCGTGGAAGGGTATTTCTTGAGGAACCTGAAAAGGAAGTTGAATTAGTAGTGGTTTCAACGACCTGAGAGTGTGACCTCAGAGCCCAAGGCACAACTGCCTGAGGTTAGTCACGTACATCCTTTTTGTGGAAAGTTTTTAACGTGTTAGTTCCGTTCTTCAAAAAGCCTTACCGCCGGAGACGGAAATCCGTGAGGTAAGATGAGGTGTGACATTTTTAGGGTCGACCTTTTCTAATCACGCCCTTCCTTTGTGGGAAAGTAGCATCGCTTCAGTTGCTGGTTGTCCGAGGGAAGCATCTTACTGCCGTCACACCTCTGTACAGTCTGCAGTACAACTTTGCCCTCAGACCTTGAGTTGCTGCTTTTAATCTTACCGTTCTCCAATCGACCTGACTGGCATGGTGGGACCATGAGGAACGATTGTTCCAGCCAATATAGCTCGGTTGGATCATCACGATAGGCAATCCCGACCACCGCGTCAAAGTAGCAGCTTCAGTCGGGCAGTAGGTTGTTGCTAATGGTGTTCGGCCAACGGATCCGAAGTATTTTGCGTAGACAACTGTTAATTAACACCTGTATCTTCTGGATGATGGCTTTCGTAGTTCTCCAGGTTTTCGCCCCAAACAGTAGAGCTGTCTTGACATTTGTATTGAAAATCCTGACCTTGGTTTTGGTTGACAGTTGTTTTGAGTTCCAGATGTCTTTCAGGTGTAGATATGCTGCTCTTGCTTTTCCGATCCGCGCCTTCACATCTGCATCAGATCCACCATGTTCATCAATGATGCTGCGCAAATACGTAAAGGTTTTTACATCTTCCAAATCTTCTCCTTCAAGTGTGATTCGATTGGTGCATGCTGTGTTGTATCGGAGAATCTTGCTTTTCCCTTCGTTTATATTGAGACCTACTGCTGCTGAGACTGCTACTACACTAGTCTTTTTCTCCTGCATTTGTTGTTGCGTTTGAGACAGCAGAGCCAGATCATCTGCGAAGTCTAGAAAGTCCAGCTGCATCCTATCTCTCCACTGTATTCCGTGCTTCCCTTCGGATGTTGACGTCTTCATGATCCAGTCGATCACCAGGAGGAAGAGAAAGGGTGAGAGTGAGCAACCTTGCCTAACACCAGTCTTTACCTCGAACGAGTCTGTCAGTTGTCCTCCATGCACAATTTTGCAGTTTAATCCATCATATGAACTCTATGATATTGACTATCTTCTGAAGTTCGCCGTATTGTCGAAGAAGCTTCCATAGTGTTGTCGTGTCCACTCTATCAAATGCTTTCTCGTGGTCAATAAAGTTGATGTAGAGTGATGAATTCCATTCAATTGATTGTTCCATAATGAACCGTGAAGTTGCGATTTGGTCTGTACACGATCTGTCCTTACGGAATCCTGCCTGTTGGTCACGAAGTTGGGCGTCTACGTAGTCCTTCATCTTGTTTAACAATACCCTGTTGAAGACTTTTCCCGGTATTGAGAGAAGAGTGATGCCCCTGTAGTTATCACAGTTGCTGAGATCGCCTTTCTTTGGTATCTGAATCAAGTATCCTTCTTTCTAGTCTTTTGGTACTTGTTCCTCATCCCAAATCTTATTGAAGAGAGTGTGGAGTATCCTTGCAGTTACCATTACGTCTGCTTTCAGTGCCTCTGCTGGAATGTTGTCTGGTCCTGCTGCTTTGCCACTCTTGATTTGTCTGATGGCCATGCTGATTTCTTCAATTGTTGGTGGGCCAACATCGATTGGGAGGTCGGTGGGTGCTGCTTCGATATTGGGTGGGTTCAGTGGAGCTGGTCGATTCAAGAGTTCTTTGAAGTGTTCTACCCACCTGTTTTGTTGCTCTTCAATGTTGGTGATTACCTTGCCTTCCTTGATTTCCACTGGTCGTTCTGGTTTGCGGCGATTTCCAGAGAGTTTCTTTGTTATGTCACACAGTGCTCTCATGTTTCCTTCTCTTGCAGCCTTTTTCGCCATCATTGCTAGATCTTCCACATATTTACTTTTGTCGGTTTTGCTGCTCCTCTTCACTTGCTTGTTTACTTCTGTGTATTCAGTTTGTGCCTTGGCTTTTTCTGATCTTGTTCCGCTGGTTTTTATTGCTGCTTTCTTGTTCCTCCTTTCTTGGATCTTATCCAGTGTATCAACAGTGATTCATTCCTTGTGATGGTGCTTCTTGCGGCCAAGAACATCTCGACGTGTTGAATTTATTGCCTCTTTTATCACTTTCCAGTTGCTCTCCATTGTGGTCCCCTCTCCATTGAGTAGCTCGTGAAAGGCCTAGAACTTATTGCTGAGAGCTATCTTGAAACTGTTGAGTTTGTCAGTATCCCGAAGAAATTCCGCATTGAACTTTTGTGATATTATCCGCCCCGTTGTCCTGTGCTTCTTGCGTTTCAGTTTCATCGTGGCGACCAGCAAGTGATGATCTGATGCGATATCAGCTCCTCTCTTGATTCTCACGTCCTCCTGAGCTACTTGTTGATGCAGATATGGTCGAAACCAGTGAAATTTAAGATCTGTGATTAAAATAAATATACCCCCAAATGCCCTGGTATGGCCGAGAGGGGTGGACCCACCCTCCCTCTCGAACTGCTCTCACACGGCCACGCGTACACAGTCTCTGCTAGGGAAGTCTTACTCACTGCCTTCTCGTGGCGGGGATGTTGTTTACGAAATTGAGAGGACGAAAAGTGAATGTCCAGCACTTTAACGGATCCCAAACCAATGGTGCATATGGGCTCCAGTATCCTGCGGGAACAAATGGCGTATGAACCAATTATTGGTCACCGGCTACCATGGGACTGCATCTCCTCATAATGCTCCACTCCCTTCTGGGTCAGACCTTTAGGTCAAAGGCTCGGGGTGTGGTCCCCTAAGAAAACCACCTGCTACGCTCCAAATAACAATCAAATGACTCGAATTATTATTATTATTATTACTATTATTATTATTATTATTATTTACTACATCATTATTCACCCTCTTTTATTCCCACTCTGTTTATACTTATTTTTTCGACTTATACAGCAGCTCGTCTTTGGTGGAAATTCGACTGTATGTAAACGTTCTCGAGTCACTGTCCGGTTGAAAATTGTATGTTACCACTGAATATGAGTACTGAAGCAGTTTTCCTGAAACCACATGAGCCATTCAAACTGGCTGCCTTCAACGTTCGCACACTTATGCAGGTTGGACAACAGATAGGGCTGGCTATGTCTTTGGAAAGTCTTAATATCGATGTCTGCTGTCTATCCGAGACACGTATTCAAGACTCTGGTGAAGTACTACAAATTCGCTCTTCATCTATCGCTTCGAAAAGCTTGTTTTACGTGCGGTTATCCGGGGACCCTGTGGCATCTTCGTCTGGTCTTGCTGGCGTTGGTGTCGCACTAAGCGCTAGAGGTGAGGCAGCACTAGTCGATTGGATCCCCATTAACAGTCGGTTATGTGCTGTTAGATTAGAAAGTTCCATCAAAGTGAGAAGAAATCGGTGTGCAAAACAATGTCTTTTCGTCATCTCCGCCTATGCCCCGACAGATTGCAGCCCGGATGCAATCAAGGATGAGTTTTACCACCAGTTATCTGTTCTTCTCCAGAAAGTGCGTTCGACAGATATTGTAGTACTAGCCGGAGGCTTGAATGCTCAGGTCGGGCGTCTAGGCACAGAAGAGAGTCGTTTAGGTGGCCGATGGGGACTCGTTGGTCGCAGGTCAGATAACGGGGGCCGTCTACTGCAACTGTGCACAGACCACAACCTGTTTCTGGCTAGCACTAACTTTCGGCACGGTCGTCGCCGATGTGCCACCTGGCGTCCTCCCTCTTCATCCCAAGCCTGGACTCAAATTGATCACATCACGATCAGTTGCCGCTGGCGTGGTTGTGTACAAGACTGCCGCTCCTTCTGGAGTACCTATCTGGACTCTGACCATGCCTTGGTCTGCGCCAATCTTACCTTACTTTTCAGTGGACAACGAAGTGACCGCCATCAACGGGTTGATGTTAGCGAGCTGGTTGCAAGGATGTTACGTAAGGAAATTGAGCAAAGCTCGCGTAAGGACCGAGAAGCCTGGTGGTCGGAGCGTGCTAACGAGCTGGAAGCAGCAGCTGCATCTGGTAACTACCGGAAGCTCTTCCAACTTATCCGAGCCACTGGCAGCAAGAAGTCTGCTGTGAGCGAAACAATCTGCGAGGATGATGGGATGCCAATCACTAACATCCATCGACGTCTTGGACGATGGGCAGGATTCTTCGAAGAGCAGTCCAACTGGCCTGTTGCTCCGGCAACATCGGTCAGACTGTCCTACCCTCCATGGCCGGTGATGACTGATCCACCAAGTGAGACGGTAGTCCTCCAGGAACAAACCACCGGGCTCAGAAGACTTACCTCCGGCTCTTTTTAAAGATGGTGGTGACTTTCTGACTAAGGAACTGACGACGTTGTTTACAAAGGTTTGGGAACTAGAGAGTGTACCAACGTCATGGAATGAGTCGATAGTTGTCCCTATCTTTAAAAAGGGTTCACGTCGTTCCTGTAACGACTATCGGGGGTTAAGTCTACTTCCGATTGCGTCCAAGCTATTGGCTTCCGTCATACTTCGTAGGTTGTTCAAAACCCGAGAAAGATTGACTCGCGAGGAGCAGGTTGGGTTTCGTTCTGGTCGAGGATGTTTTGGTCATATCTTCACCCTCCGTCAAATGTTAGAACACCGCCATACTTATCAAAGGCCAACAATCGTAGTGTTTCTTGACATCAGGGCTGCCTTCGATTCGTTGGACAGGACTGTTCTCTGGGATTGTCTATTGAAGAAGGGTGAGCCTGAGAAGTTTATTAACATCCTAAAAGCCCTATATAAAAACACCTCAGGCAGAGTGAGGGCATACAACCATCTCTCTCCATTGTTCCATTCGAGTAGTGGGGTTAGGCAGGGTTGCCCAATCTCACCATTCCTCTTCAACTTTGCCATCGATGACATTCTGGAAACAGCTCTGATGAATGTAAGTAATGGTGGTGTGGATCTGTTGCCTGGAGAAAGACTTCTCGACCTTGAGTATGCAGACGATATTGTCTTACTGTGCGATAATGCCCAAGGCATGCAATCCGCACTTAATCAGTTGGCAATCAGTGTCCGTAGGTATGGTATGTGCTTTGCACCTTCGAAGTGCAAAGTACTTCTACAAGACTGGCAGGATTCTAATCCTGTACTCACTCTGGACGGTGAACAGATAGAAGTAGTCGAGAAGTTCGTGTATCTGGGTAGCTGCATAAGTACTGGTGGGGGTGTGAATGATGAGATCAATGCACGTATAGTGAAAGCCAGAGCGGCTTATGCCAATCTGGGCCATCTTTGACGCCTTCGTGATGTTAGTCTGGCCGTAAAAGTTCGGACCTACAACGCGTCGGTGCGAACAGTCTTGCTCTATGCTTGTGAAACCTGGCCTCTCCGAGTTGAGGATGTTAAACGACTCTCTGTGTTTGATCATCGTTGTTTTCGAAGGATTGCTGACATCCAGTGTCAACACCATGTTAGTAATGCAGAGGTTCGGCTGCCGGATGTCGTCCCAGAGAATTCCACATCGTGCATTATTCGCCGACTCTGGGACTGGTTGGAAGAAGCGGATGGGTGGTCAGTGTACGACGTGGTGTCGGGGTATGAAAGAAGGCTGCAAAGGGATGGTTTGTGCTAGTCCTTCACGACTCCCTGGTTGGGGTCTGAGAGATGGTGCGACACAGTGGCTAGAGATGTTATCAGAAATGGCTCAGAATAGCAGCCAGTGGCGATCCTGCTGTAACTTTCTTTTCCTTCTTTATAAAAAATGGTTGTTTCTTCCCTAACTGAAAGATTTCTTCTGGTCGTATCTTTAAGTCTCCCCAATTATTACTATTATTATTATTATTATTATTATTATTATTATTATTACACTACCTAACACTAATCTGGTCGTTATTGTTCTTTTTTTACGCTCCCTACCTTCTTTTTTTCTCTTCCCATTCACATTGTTTTGTGTGGCGCACATATATTATTTGGTGCCCTCTTGTACCAATAATTATGTGTTCAAATAAAATATAAAATAAAAAGAATAAATATGGGTCAAATAGGGTAACACAGATAATAGTGCAATTACAATTCGATCAAATGTTTAGTGGAAGGCTATATTGTGTGAAAATTTAGTAAGACGTAATAAGGAGGGATGAATGAGAAGTGAATGAATCATGTATAAGGCAGATTATTAATAATGTTTAACTAATAGTAATGATAATGATAATAATAGTAATAATACAAAGATTTGTGAATAAACATAACAAAGACAATTACAATTTCAATAATTGAGATGATGAGTCAATCGAAGCTAGACCACCGTGGAAAACCTGGAAGCACTGGACGGCCGTTTTGTCCTATTTTGGGAACCCTCAGCAGTGCGCATGCACGACCCTGCCCCGTGGGACTCGAACCCTACCGCTAGACCACTGAGCAAGCATCCAACGGTGTTAATGTCTAACTTCAACGAATTCATGAAATTGCGCCATTGTCCACGATTTTCTTCAGTGAGTCACTATCTCCCAACAGACACGGTTGAAGTCCACTATTCACGGCTTCTCAATGGTGGACGGTGGCCCAATTCCGTGGATTGGTTGAAATTAAACAATACCGTTGGATACCGTCTGAGTGGTCTAAGAGTTTAGCGTTCGCAGGCGAGACAGGAGGTCCTGGGTTTGAATCCCACAAGTGGGTTCGTGAGTGCACACTACTGAGGAGTCCCATACTAGGACGAAACGGTCGTCCAGTGCTTCCAGGTTTTCCATAGTGGTCTAGCTCTAATCGACTCATTAATTAAACTATTAAACTGCTACAATCTCCACAAAAACCCTTTTTCTGAAAATTGTTATTACCAATTAATTGACATATAATTACAATTAATTAGTATATAACCATTAATTTACAGAACAATTAATTTAGTGTTCTTTTTTAATGAATATATTTTTAAAATATTACAATCGTGCTTTATATGAATTTATCAGAAATGAAATGTATTCTAACTTCTAGGTGAATTATCATAATGTTTATTAATTTCAACTGAATAATTTAATGATTTTGATATTTCAAATCATTTTGCTCATTACTATTCACTAATTACTTATGTAATCAATTTTCTAATCTTTAAATAAACATAGAAACTGATTATTTGGAAGATTTGTAGGGATTACTAGTAATTTGAAGACTTTTTCTCTTTGATGGATTGATATCAAGTGATGGAAGTACTGGACACTACGACCTGGAGGTCAAAAATCGGATTCCCGATTGAGTGATATATTCACACAACTGAGGAATTCTATGTTTAGACGATAAAGTAGTCTTTTGGTTCCCAGTTTTTAACGGTTATCTTAGATCGGTTTTGATAAGAAAATTATAAAATTAAATAATTTCCATAAATCACTTACCATAACAATTTATTAATATTAGGCAGTGAACATCAGGAAACCAATGACAGTGATTTTGGCAGAATACTATGAATGCATTCGATGTTACTGAACTTTCATCAAAAGAACATTATCTTATTTATTTACCAGAGAGATTTCAAGAGATGAATCATGCAAGTAAATACAAACACATTAAACTAAAGAATTATGAAAATGTAAGTCAGATTCAAATGTGTTGAGTTTTCAAAATGATGAACAGAATATTAATCAGTTAATGATCCAAAATTACACTGTGATGTAATTGTTTAAAAAAGTAAATCATCCTTATGCATTAGATATTAGTTGACATATTTTAATAACATCTCTAAAGTTTGTAAGATTTAACACAAATATATCTTTCTTGAAGTGATTAGGTTAGTAAAGTCCCTCTTCTATTGGACTCAACGAGTATGTGCTACGCATATGTTTAAAGAAAAGGCGAAACTGCTAACTTACATACTGACATCAAACGGTTGTTTGCTAAAGTTCATAAATCGATGCAAAAGTCGGTTAACATTAAAACTACTTTTTAATTCTGCTGCGAAGAAAAATACTTTGTGTCTTTTTATCATATAAAGGAAAATCGAACAATATTGTTATGAAAAATTACTACTCTGCCAAACTGATTTTGACTGAAAGTATGAAACAGATTATTTCATAAAGGCCCAGATATTGCACACCTGATTAAGCCCCATTCCAGTACATTTGCCAGTTTACATGGTTGTATGGACACACATATATAGGGAGGAGTAATCTAACAACGTAAACAAGGGTTATCGAACATGTGCCTAGATGGTTTCAAAACAAATTAGCGTCAAACGCTCTGATAAACGGGTGAATTAGAAAACCATGCTCACTGATAGCGAAACAATTGAGACGGGCATCTGACTGACACCAATAAAGCATTTAAAACATTTCACAGAAATTGTCATGACGAATCTTAGATTTATAAGAGCTTTGACTATTTCCAAACTCAAACCTTCTTCATGTGTTCAGAAGCAAGTCGTTGTAACCTTGGATCTGCCTTGGTTACCTGTAAGTCATTTCATGGCATGGGGTGGTGCAACGATTTTCTATTCATCTCAATATTATAACGGTTCTTTCTCTCCTTTATTTAGAACTATCCGTTGGAGCTTTCGCTTAACTAACCTTTTTTAAATTTTCATATAACATGACAAATATATGTGCAACCGGATTGTCCAAAATGTATGGCATTTTTCAGATCAACTTCATCTTCTTATTGTTCTATCAAAATCAGAGAGCCATATCGCTTTTCCAACTAGATTTAAACCAACAATCAATAATTTCATGGATCTTAGTTTAATGACTATGAGTCTTGTTTTTACTCTTATACTATTCCAGCTAGCATCATTATTACACAAAAAAGATGAATATTTGTTGTGAGTCTAACATTAGCTTTCATGTGGAGATTCAGATTAATACATTTTGTATATTTGACCTCAGGTTACTTTTGTATAGGATAAACTGCAACTTACAAACTTTTTTGTTAGCTTTGATAAAATCAAGAAATGTATAACATTTTTGATGAGAATGGTAACTAAAGATTGTACTCTAGTGCTTTACTTCATGGAATTATTTACCACAATCCACTTCTTAATATAAATCAAAGTCTATGTAGCTTAGGTTTATTTACAATTGATTAGATAAAAATTGATATTTACTTTAAGCCTTGTTTCCATAAATTTATTTCGGCATGAAACATCAGCTTTTTGGAAAAAAGTCAAAAACACGGAACTTAAGATCGATTTTTATTTTGTTATACGAAGTGAATTTCTTTTGATTTTTGCCAAATATTTGAAGTAAATCCTTAGTGATTAGAATCACAAACGTTTAGGTTAAACTAGTGACCGCAGCTTTCCGGATTTGTAATGAATATAAAATTATTAATCAATCATAAAAAGTGACAATCTAGCGGTTAACGGGTTTAGCTTTTAACTGGTAGGTCACAGGTTCAGATAGTGATTTGGTTAATTCAATACACACGTAGAAGACAGCATCACCGACTATAGCACATTGTGATATAAGTTGGCAGGAGGTAGTCGGTAAGAAACCACGGATATAGATTTCGTGCTAGCTGGCACTCGTCAACAAGGCCTTCCTTCGGTCACAATGGGACTGATGCTCACTAGGGTGCTCGAACTCGTGTCACCCAGCTTTACAGTCTGAGGCGTTATCACTGAGCTATACAGGTAGTAACTGATGACCTCTCATATATTTACAGTTGTTGATCACTGAGTTGTGAATAATCAGCGTGTAACATGCCTAAACCCGTACTTGATAAATCAGTAGCATTAATTTTTTATCATTATCATTTGGCAATATATTGTCTACTCGTTTTTAACGACATATGCATAAATAATGCTATTTTGTATATATTGTGAAATATCATAACATAATTACCAAATTTCACAAAATATGAATTCATCACAATCTTTCAAACTTTTTATCCTTTCCCTCATTAAAGTTTGTATAATAGAAGGTACTAACTGTAAATTTCGATAATTGCTATAATTCCCTGATCGTATCCATTATCATTGATTCTTGGATTGAAAATTACATATAAGAGGAAAATTAACTCATATTTAATTGGTGTCTAAACATGATAGGATTGACCTGGATAACTTTTCTGAACGTTGTTATTCCTTTACTTTTCAAAATTTCGGATCGATAGACTAATTGCATATAGCAGGAAATAGTATTAATTTACATCATAGACTGATTGTGTTTAAGCAACCACTGAAAACTAGGAAGCACTGGATCGCTGTTTCATCCTACCATTAGACTATTCAGCAGTGCACATCCACAAATCTTGAAATTGAACCTAGGACATTCATGTCTCCTGTGAGCCCTTAACCTTCAGACCACTGAGATATTACCCAATGGTCTACAAATTTCATACTAATACAAATTATCTGCACAGCGCTTTCTGGTTTTTGATAGTTGTTTGGCTAAAATCAGTTGATATAGCCTATGAAACGCAACAATCTACACAAACCCCTTATGGTAGTAAGGAAGAAAGTAGTTAAAACGGCACAACTAACAACAATAATAATATGATATCGTTTGTTTAGTCAAATTCGTGTTCACTGAAATATTGATCTGAATGTATAAAGGCAAAAAAAACCCAGCTAAATCTGTTGAATAATATTTAAATTCCAAAGTACTTTCAAACTATCGCTTCGCAAAATAATTGTACATTCAGCATAAGCTAAGCAGCATTAATATTGTTCAAAGGGTGGGTGAGAAATGCACTCGTTTAAATATAAAAGTTTACAAGTCAGACTAGAAAACTAATCTTTTATCCAATTTTCTCTAAAAATTTTTCCACTATAAAACTGTATGGGTTGCCATCCATGAATTCTATCTTATAGATATGTGAAAGATATTAGGATGAAAGTAGTAATAATAATAACCCCTTATTTAATACCGTCAACTAAAATTATTTGACGCAAAATCTTAGTTCCAATTAAAAAGAAAGTGTTATTGAAAATGTGAGCACAGTGGATAAAGTCAGTAGCTTTAAAGTTGAGATTTATTTCATAACCACGACAATTACTACGCTGATATGATATTACTTACCATTGAGGTATTTGTTATACAGTTTTAATTAATTGACTTCCTGGACTAACCCAACGGTCTTACAGTACTAGTACATTGTGAATGGTTACATCATCATGAACAGCTAGATTCGCGTTTGTGCCATTAGCTGAACATATGTGACTACAGTCACATACTGTCATTAGACAACTTGTATTCCCATCAAATATACCATTTCATTTCGAAGACAAGTTATAAAGAGATTGGTTTGAACACGACAAACTCTTCTTTATCCCATAGTTCCAGTGGTTTAGGGGACAAGCATTACTGTGAATAAAGTCATACATGCACAGTCCCTTTGGAGTCATACAAATTTAATTTCAGGAAAATAATGTCTACTAGCATGAGCTGGAATGTAGTAATGGATTGTATGACTCCAAAAATAAAGATATCCCTCCTTATCATCTGCTATCATATTTATATTTGTCTCTTTAATTATTCAATAACCAATCTCGATGATGGTCGTTGACATAACTGGTCTTATTTTATATTGAAGCTAACAGTGTCTGTGGTATATTTTAAAATACCATACCAATTATAGATTGGAATTCTCGATATTCAGATGTTTCATTGAGAAATAAACTTTAGTGGTCAAAGCTGAAAAGCTATAAACTATGTCGTGTAACTGAGACATATATAAGCAAATGCAGTATAAATAATCACTCGACTTCACTATACAAACGTAGTGAATTTGTACAATTTATTTTACAGCTGTACCATTTAAGCCCTATTTAAAACGATTGATCCAACAAAACCTATTCGAACAGGTTATAAGCAAGTTGAGGAAGCCAACTACATTGCTAGCTAGGAAGAATTCCTTTTAATAACGACCAGTGGTAAGTTGCGGGAACCTATGCAGGAAGAGTGTATAGTCAAAAACTATAGAAGTTCGCTACAGACTTGTATGAAGCTATTAGAAAATCACCCGAAGCATATGGATGCAGCTATGTAAAAGAAAGTTCGAGAAGCGAATGAACTAATTACTAGTTCCTCTTCCTTTTTTTATGGCAGGGTGGGTCAGTAGATATTCTGGACTTGTCAGAGGATTACTACTTCCACCAACCAAGGTATTCATTAACACAGAAATTACATTCATCACAAACTGATTTAAACTGTTGACCTTAGTAGTATCTACAGAAAAAAAGGATAGTTATACTGATCAGGTTTTTACTGTTAACCTATTCCTTATATATTCATTCGCTAACCATTAGAGCACACAAAGGTAGGCTTTAGTTGCACAGACCTCCTACATCTCGACCGTATTAGTTAATGAAAGTATACAAGTAGACTAGTTCATCTCATTGAAATATCACACACAATCTAATATCAACACCAGTTGCTCGCTGATTACAATATAGGCAAGCACTGCTTCAATAGGATATTTGATAGAATAGTTATAAGCGTTTCGTCCTCTGGAGAGCGGTGGAATGAATCACCAACACCCTGTATATACTTATACTTTTATACTAGGGCTAATATTTCTGTAGCTACTAATAACTCACAACTGAGATCACTCACTAGATAAACATTTTAGGGAATAAATTAGTGACTAGGTTGAATGAGATTTAGAGGAGCGAAGAACCGTGATTTTAAATTAAGAGTGTGAGAATGTGTCAATACAACAATGAACGTTTTTGCATAGAAACAATAAACCGTATATACTTTTAAGATATTTTCAATGAAGGATCATCATCATTTGTGTACCATAATATGATAAACTTATTGTATTCACTACTTATCACTCATCAAAACATCATCTTAATTGACCAATATCTAATTCAGAAAATTGTTCTCATAATAATAGTATTAAATAAGTAGTAATTAAATGTTTCATAATTTAACTAGATCACGAGATGATTTGCATTCGATTCTCCAATAACGCAATGACAAGTGCATACATACAGTGCATTTTCTCTGATGCATATATGATCTAAATCTAATAAGAATGATACGAATCTATGGCTTAATGATCATTTAAAAATTTACATACAAGGTTAGATAGAAATCGTAGTGAATGTGCGGAAGATAAAAATAATTTTGAACTTGTGGCTGTAAATTCGACAAGCGACTGGATAAAATGTGACTATATACTCAACAGTTGTATGACTGGTTTCCTACCGTAGATAAAAAGGCATGTCTGGTATTCTTTACAGAAGACATTCTTAAAAACACAAACTTCGAGAATGGATGATCTTATATATACAAGAATGAATATAAAACAAAGATCATCAAATATAGTTTATGTACATCACAATAAAGGCAATATTTTGTTCCGATTATCTTTTAATGGACGCCAAAAAACTGGGCATGTATACCGACCATCTGTGATTCTTGGTAGAAATCCAGGAACAAGCCAACCAGTTTGATCTTTCAAAAGTTGTGTATCATATTGAACGTTTAGTTTTTCATTTAAAACACTCAACATAGTGAAATTATCCAAGTATGTTTCAGTGAGATGTAATTTTGTACATAATTCTTTATTCTCACGAACATATTTTACAGCAAGTGAATACTAAAACATTTATGTATACAAGGTTAAAGAAAATGAATTTTTCGGATATTTCGAATTCACACAAATTAAAATAATCATGCATAGCTAAATGAACTATTAATTTCAATTGTTTGATATTTATCCGAGATAAACTTGTGAGAGCAGATAGCTTCACACTATTATACTATCACTACAATTAGAATACATGTATTTTGAGATGACTTAATTCTCTTTCCAGTTCATATCAACAATAAAAATCTCGATAATAATCAATCAACCTAAATATACCACATAATTTCGACATAATAATAATAATCCCTAAAACAAAGGTTTTCTTTTTTTGACTACCTCCTATTGTTAAAATAATCCATTACGTCATTGAATGAAAATAAAGAAAATTGAGCGAAGAAAATTTTCTTTGCTAAATTCTTTTTATTTTAACTATAGATTATTAAAAAGAAATTTTGACTTGATACCTAGTCGCGTATAATCAGTCAGTTAGTAACAACGTAGAACTTCGTACGTACGTACATCAGTTCGAGTTGCCATACCACATTAGCACACAGATACAATTGTCGATTCGAATCCCGTAGTGGTAGAGGTAGTAGGAGTATAAGCAGTAATCGGAAAGATTAGGGTTTGAAGATGTTATTCAAGGAGTATAATCCAGTGAAATAAGTTTGGAAAGAGAAAAAAAAGGATATGAAGAATTCAGAAGATTATAATTTGGGAGAACACAAAGATTGAATGCACCTGCGCGATTGCAAACGATTTTGAGCCATGTCATTCAAGGTCTGTAACCATCGGTTGCTATCATCTCGCGGATCCCAACCAGATAGTCTACACGCGTATAATCACTATTTTTGGTCATTTAAAATTTATATGTTTCAAATTCAATGTATTATGAAAAAGTGAGTAAAACCAATTTCTAATAAGTTAAAGTTTCTTTCTAATAAAATTTGAAATAATAAAGATTTTGAAGGTAAACAATACTTTGATTTATACCAGTACTTTCAACGTAATAATGATAACATCGAAATATATCGATATGAATATTAACATGTATGTGTTGTGTTCCTGCAAGAAAACATTGAAATAAAGTTAACTTTTCATTACACTTTTATGATTAGGACTAACTAGAAATATCTTTGTAGATTCCAGAATAGTATTTATGTTGACGCTTATGCGCTAATACATGGTTTAAAGGGATTGGGTGGTATGAGTCTAAAACAGGTTAATTGATGAATACGTATTGACTTTTCACTTTCACTTTAGACCTTGGATTTTAGTATTGACCTACAATTAGAATCCATCAATTTAATGTTTGGCTTCTCACAGCGTGATATGTACGATTATTTCGAATCCTTTGATTTATAACCTGTAAATTTCCACACCTCACCCTGATGTGAAATATAAAAGCTTCAACCGATGAGTATTTACTACAGTTTAGGTCTTTTTATGATTAACTTCCTTGTCTAGCTATAGAAGGGATGTTATTGAGTAAAAGTAAGGGTAAATGTTTGAGTAATGGGACAAACCAAATAAAAAGAAACTCAATATATGAAGCAAAACAATTTTAAACGAACTTTAAAATTCCCCATGGAATATTCAAAAATGAAGAATATTTGAGAGAACAATTGTTTTCAATAACTTCATCATCAGGCTCTACAGTTATAAGTCCATAATTATGATATTTTATAAAGGCCAAAAATAAGGCATGTATTAATGAATTTGACAATGTTATGTGTTAAAATTGGTGAACGTTTGCATCTCCTACGACATATATATACTTCAAAATTGTATTATTTGCAAATTAGAAAAGTCATTCAATAAAGGTCAGAATGATTTGGAGTAAAGTGTCCAGCCACAATAAGTAGAATAGTATTATAGCAAAAATGAAAATTATCAGAATGGGTTTTGTGGAGAGTTTTAGAAATTTCACAGGTTGAAATCATGAGTCGATTGAAGCTAGACCACCATGGAAAACCTGGAATCACTGGACGACCGTTTCGTCCTAGTATGGGACTCCTCACCAGTGCGCATCCACGGTCCCGCACCACGCGGGATTCTGGATAGCCATTATTTCGTAATGTGTTCTTTAGTATATCTATTTTGCCATCCACACTGCCTTCAGAACATAGTAACTTGATTCTGTGGTTGAGACATTGAACCAAATTTATTTTATACTGAAGAGGTGTGAAGCTTTGGAGATGGGTATACTGACCCGTCCATGTACTCTTTCTAAATATATTTCGCTTTATGGAACCGTTTATCCCTTCTAGAAAGTAGGACATCCAGAAAAGCTATACTGTTGTCTTTCTCTTTCTCGCTGGTGAATTTAATGGCTGGGTGGACATTATTGAAAGAGTTCAACATCTCCTGTTTGTTGATATTTTCGTCACATACGATTAGTGTGTCATCTATGTATCGACAGTAATAATCAAGCTTACTTAGGATGTCTTTAAACGGTCCATTTTCTGGTTTGGCCAGAAAAATATTAGCAAGGATCGGGCCTAGAGGTGATCCCATTGCTACCCCATCTACTTGTCTGAAAAATTCACTGTTAAACTTAAAGTTGATATTCATAGTGCATTCCAACAGAAGTTCTTTCATTTTACTTACTGGGATCGGTATCTCTATTTAGAAATATTGCACCAAGAACTGGTTAAGCATAGTGTTAAAGACGTCTTTGAATCTGTGGATACAATTAAAAATATGAATATAAATGGCAGAACCATGGTATCACTAAACATAACATCTTTGTTCACTAACATCCCTCTGACTGAAGCTATCGATTACATATGTGGTGGTCTAGCTTCAATCGACTCATGATTTCAACCTGTGAAATTTCTAAAACTCTCCACAAAACCCATTCTGATAATTTTCATTTTTGCTATAATACTATTCTACTTATTGTGGCTGGACACTTTACTCCAAATCATTCTGACCTTTATTGAATGACTTTTCTAATTTGCAAATAATACAATTTTGAAGTATATATATGTCGTAGGAGATGCAAACGTTCACCAATTTTAACACATAACATTGTCAAATTCATTAATACATGCCTTATTTTTGGCCTTTATAAAATATCATAATTATGGACTTATAACTGTAGAGCCTGATGATGAAGTTATTGAAAACAACTGCTCGCTCAAATATTTTACATTTTTGAATTTTAAATGCCTTTATTAATAATAATAACAATAATAAATTAAAATTATCTTACTTTGACATGATAGAGTTGAAGAAGACAAGCTGTCCAAGTACTATCTACAATTTGTATTTGTTTAAGATTACCAATGGAAATATTACAACTAGGATATTGATTTCGTATAATATTTACTGTTTCTTCAGTTAATGGGGGAGCATAACAAATACGTGGAGATTGATTCAATGAAAATTGAACTAAATAATTTATGAAAGTGGGAAATATTGATCCATGCAGAGATTTAATTCTTTCATCTGACAGATTATTATGTAATTTGTTCCTTTTTTTAAAAAAAAATGAAAATAAAAATACTTTAGTTCAATGTTCCGTAAAGATAAATTAATCTATAACATTGGAATACTTAATTAAAGAAATAATTCATTATAGAGATTTTTTTGAAAAATTCCAGATAATTTACTAATAATACACATGAACAGTAGATCATTGCCTTCATTAAATTGTGTCTCTCTGTTTATCATTGACAATGAAAACTTTAGGAAAGAACTACTGAAACGATCTGAATGTTTAAATAATTTAGAAAGATGAAAATATTTTATTGCATTAATTCATAGTCAATCAGTCATAATCCGTGGAAAGAACGAAACAAAACTGTGTTAGCTCAAGTATCTACACTGTATCAGTACAAGGAGATGAAATTAACGAGACGAATAAAAAAGGAATCTAAATGATTGTAGGGGAACTGATAATGCAAAAGACTAGATGTAGCGAATATGGTTTGAGAAGTAGAAATTGAAAAGTATAACATATGACGCTATATATTGGAACTCAAGATATAGAGTGTAAATAATGAATGCAACGATGTCATTCGGACTGATTCTTACTCACTTCACCCGATGTCTACCTGTTAATTTCGATAATTGTGCCGGCCCAAGTCAGGTAGTCTGGATTTACTAACACGACTCAGATCATCAGTCAATAATTTTGTAAGCTAATGCTATCTTGACTTGGTTGCCTCTGGGTTTCTTCCAATCTACTCTTATATTATCGTTAGGAGTAAGGAAAAGAACCTATATTCACTTTAATATCAGCCGAGATCATACATCTACGCAACACATTATTCATGTATAGGTTCAGATTAATGCTACCGTGAATAAACCAAATGAGGTGATGTTATATCCCGAAAAGAATAATGAATGGTAATTCTTGGGATCCATTTATGGACCAATGCTATGAGTATATTTTTATCGTATAATTGTCATGTAACTAAACTATTCATATTCATGTCCCTCTTATTATGAGCTTTATTTTGACCTATGAACTATTATTATACGATTTACCATTCTTGAGTTATGGCCTGTCTATTAATTACTATCTCCCTTATTCACAGCCACTTTTGGCTAAATATTGTACAAATGTTATTTTCTATTTTATGGTACGTTGTGGTCGGTTTGATTGGTATATAAACCCCGTATGTTTGAAATAAACGATTCATACTGCAGAGGCTGATACTGGTGTTCTGGACTTAACTGGCTGGGCTAGATAGGAAGCGAGACTAATCAGGACTCTAGGCTGCTCGCACGTGTTATATGCATCACTGGTTCGATCGATAATTTACTGCTCTCTAGTCGGCGGTTACAAGTTATAACAGGTGACTAAAAACAAACATTAATGATCAAGCTGAAAAATTATACTCTTACTCTCATTAGGAAGCGATAGCTCAATTAGCTCTGATAACACGGTATATTAAATTCTTTATTCAATATAATTTACGAAATCAAATCATAAACTTTTAAACGAGTGAAAATGAAAATTATCAACCATAACTATTGTGTAAGGGTTAAACTAAACTGTTCAGATAAATAAACTCAATGAATAGACCGAAATTATAAATTGTAAATCGATAGTATAAAGTTGATTTCTGTGTTAACTGAAAGATAAAGATAACCTACTCATCATCTATAGTATTTTTACAAGTCATCTATTTAAGGTGGTTCTGCTTGTGATATAAACTTTCTCAAATAATATAGAGCTAATGTTTGTTACCTACAGAGCTAATTCGTTGCTTCAATGCTTGTCATCACTATAATTTGAGATCTTTTTCTATCATTCTGTTAATTGTTTTTTTTTGTCATCTTCAATTACGGATTTTATTCACACATATATCGCCATAAAAAGAAAAGGAGTTAGAAAAGTCACAAGTGAATTGGTGAGCCTTAAATAGTAGAATCTGACCCAGGACACTATAGAACCATGTTAATTTTCTACACTTCTCAAACTAATCCAGTTGTATATCATCGAAAAAATTTGACAACACGATGTCAAAAGTCTGGATACTAAGTACTTTGGGATAAATGTAATTCGACAACTTAAATCTAGAAGACCAAGCGTAAGTACAGACGTTGTAGAAATTGTAAATTATACAGTGTCGTGAATCGTGTGTATTGATGTATCAATCAATCGTTAGATGAATTGAGTGAGTTTATACAGTTCAGAAATTTAACAGAATATAACAGTGGAATAGACACATAAGCAGTCACACATATGCAAGTGTAGAAGATAAAAGTTCACAATTAATGATACGAACAAGTACGGTAGATCATATGATTGTGCTAGAAGTCACTGACAGTATATCATATGAGGATCTTAAAATATAGACTGTTTTGTTTCTGTTGGGGTGATCCAGAAAATTTAGTGGCTGTAAAACACTAGTTCATTGTAACCAAACCTCTGTGTGTTGTGGACACGGAATCTTGAGGATATCTGAACATAGAAGAAACTGGTGGCAGATGATAACCAGTGATATTTTTATATTTTTTTCCAGCTAAATGTAGCTTGTGGCGAAGATTAACTATTAATTACATAAAATCTAGACTTATAACTGATTAGCTTAAAAAATTGATAAAACCGTTTTCTCAAATGGTATCTCACATTTTACAATATCATCATTACACCGTTATGTGGTTTCCTGGAAAATTTCAAGATGACGTGATTTTTACCTACAAACTGACATAATACAAAGTTGTCTTCGTACTGTAATCATGGATAGCTTCGTACTACCATTTTAGAAGAAAATTTTCTTGACTGGAACGTCTTGTTTCGTTTTATCAGCATTCAGTGATAACTATATTTGTATTTGTTAGGATATTCGGAAAAATATACCAATAATTATCATGTTAAGTCTAATGGTGTCCATTGGTTACGATTGGAGACTCTTGGTGACATGGCTCAGAATCGATCACAATGGCATCGGTGTACACACTCTCTGTCTTCCCTTAAACTAAGAGAGGAAGCATCCATTCCTCTAAGATTGTAGGTACATCTTGTTAGAGAGTGCCAACTGGCACAGACCTAAGTACGAAACTTCTCAATAAATACCTCAAAACACCAAACATTAGAACACATCAGTGAAATATATTGAATGAATAAACAACAAACAATGAAAAATAAAATTAAAATAGCCAAAACAGATGATTATTTACCATAACCACATTTCATTGTATTCCACTCCATGAGAATTGAATTCAACATCCATACCAACCGACACATCATCATCATCATTTAAATTTTTCTCTGATTCAGGTTTTTGTTCATTAAGACGAAGTAATTCTCTTGTTAAGACAGTAGTTAATAGACCAGCACAACGACCAGTTAAATAATGTTCTCTTTTACTAAGGGATTTATCACCATTAACAGAATTATTAATAGCGAATAGATGGAAAAGTTGCCCCAAGAAAACTATCACTGGTGAAACAAACAATCGCGTTGATATACTAACATTATATATTCAAATAAACAGAGAAGGCGAAAAATAAAACTTAGATTGTATTCATGACAAGAGATGACAAATAGTACTAAATAGGAAAATATATGACCCTCAAGCAAATATGAATTTGAATCTATGTGTATGGACACGCACATAATTATTTATGGTTTGTTTATTTGAACACATAAATATTGGTACAAGGGGGTACCAGATACACATGCGCCACACAATTCTCATTTCATTTATGTGAGGGCTGTGACACTGCCCGGGTGCCCAAACCGAAGCAGGTGGTTTTCTTAATGGGCCACACCCGGAGCCTTCGACCTAAAGGTCTGGTCCACAAGGTAGTTGAGCAACGTAAGGAGATGCAGTCCCATGGCAGCCGGTGACCAATAATTGGTCATGTCATTTGTTCCTTTAGGGTTCTGGATTCCATGTGCACCATTGGTTTGGAACCAGGGTTTTCCAACTTCCCTAGGTGTAATCTCCGTGTTCACCAACCGTATGGACACACACATATACATTAAAAACGAGGTGATGCGAGAATTAAAAATTTATAAATGGATTGTTATTTTGAGAAAAAATAGGGTTGAGGATCATTTAATACACTAATTAAAATTATGCAATGCATAGACTAAAACCAGAACGTTTTTGGCTTAATTATCTAAAAATTCAATGACAAGTTAAGGTTATGTACATTCAAACTATTTAAATGGAAATATACTCGATCTGTCTAGCCATATGTCTCAACATACAACAACACTCATTCGCGAAGCTTTTGCTTCGTCAGGTAGAACAATCAGTCACTCATATAATAACTGTATCTCAAAGACTAGTACACAATCTTATACGTAATTGTTGAACTGTATTAATTCAATAACACAGTAAATATAAATATGACTCGATAAATTTACAATAAGAATTAATAAAAATTTTGTCAGGAATGTGCTAACAATGGTGTTAGGGTATAATCACTGCCTATTTTTCCTTAGTTTGAAAACTTGCATATTTTAAGCAATGGAATTCAACAGCTTTTTTACGATACATATTCCTACGTGTTGACTTTATGGTCTGTATGTCTGTAAAACTTCATAAACTAATTTCCAGTGTTTTACCAACTTATAACTAGATTAAATGTAATTTTAGCTATGAAGTAGGGATAATAATTTCAGAAAATTTAAATTTAAAAAAAACACGGGCACTGAACAGTTATTTGGGTTTAGTTGAAGAATCATTAATAGCAGTGTGTACTTACAACCTCATACGAGATCGGATCCAGAACCTTTTACGTTTCATAGCTGGTATGAGAATTTGGACAGTTGGGTATGAACCCAATCATCTACAGTCCCATCTTCAGTCAGATTCCGAAACAGTATGACAATCATCCCATCCCATTAGTGACAAATATCTCACTCTCAATATGAGAGCTTAGAATTTAGTCACATGTCACCACATAATAGGTGGTTTGTAGAGTTTTCCTAATATGAATAGCTTTATACACGAACTGACATGGTGAAAAACATACGGTCACAACGTCTTGTGTGGGATCATAAGTGTGCACTTTTGGCTTCTAAATTATGATGTGTGCTCCCTCGATTTTAGTGATTTTCAGTATGGCTTGACTTTGTGATATATATTATCTTTAGATCAAATGAATCCTAAGTAATTACACAGAGGTGTTTGCAAGAAACTGTTAGCCAGATGAAGCGAACAAAAGACCAAAAGACAAGGTTGACAGAAAATGTGTGCATTCATCTACTGTTGCTCAGTGCCACCAAAGCACTCTGCATTTCATCAGCGTCTTCACCAAACAGGTCTATATCATCTGCGTATTCTAAGTCGATAAGTGGACCTCATGGTAGGAGATCAAACCCTGAAAACTCAGTCGGTGAAAACTTTATTTCCAGCAGTAGGTCTATGATGGACTTAAACAGAAAGGTAAAGTACAGCCTTGTCGGACATCACTTGAAGTTGCAAATTCAGATGACAACTTTCCATAAGTTCTGACTCAACAACTAGAAATGCTCAAGTGAAGAACGTTCACAAGGTTTATGTAATTCTGAGGTACGCTTTTCAATGACAGACACTGACACAGAACCTCTCGGTCTACAGAGTCAAATACTACTCTGAAGTCAAGCAAAATTGTCATTGTCGGATACCGATAAGTATGCCTGTGTTCTAGAACCTGCCGAATAGTGGCTATGTGGTCAATGCAGCCACGACCAGGTCTGAAATCAGCCTGATTTTCTCGTATTTGCATTTCTCGAGTCTTTGTTAGGCGTCCAGTATTTATTGAGGCTAGTATTTTAGATGCTATATTAGTCCAACTAATCCCTCTATGGTTATCACAGGACGATTCTGACCTCTTCTTATATATTGGAACAATCAGTGATTGCGACCAGTCAGATGGGATTACGTTCAACTCCCAGATTTTAGCTAAAATACTAGTCAACTTAATCGCTAAAATTGGACCACCATACTTAAAGACCTCTGGAGCCAATCCATCCGGACCAGCTGCTCTTAATCGTTTCGGATTAGCTATAGCTTGTTGAACTTCAATTAGAGTCGGGGGACCTAGTTCAATGTTCCATTCAAGTTGTCTAGGAATGGTGGGTAGTTGTAGAGTAGCTGAAGGCCAGTTGAACTGCTTCTTAAAGTGTTCCGACCATCGTGCTAAACGTCTGGACTGCGAGCAGATAAGATTGTCGTCTTTTACCGAGATCGTCTCGCTTACACTTGACTTCTTAACTCTGGTTTCTTTTATTGATCTAGAAAGCTTTCTTATGTTACCTACAGCCGCTGCCTTTTCCATTTCGTTTGCTTTCGTTGCCCAATACTGCTCACGATCGTTACATAGCCTATGGTTTAATCTAGATCTGATTTGTTCACGCTCTTCAACATGTTCAGAGCCTGATGAGATGAGTCTACGAGAATCCATCAGTGAAATAGTAGAAATCCATTGGTTTTTCTGAACCCTTTGGTTTAAATCACTGTTGTTTGTATATCTTTCAAGGGAACATCTAGGTCAGCCTCGTTTTCAGAACTGACTAAGTGTGACCTCAGTTGTTTCAGGAATCTACAAATGGTTTTCTCGTCACTTAGTTCAATCCTAATGGGTCTTCTTAGCGAGGCGCAAACAAATGCATGCTCGTATTAGAGCATGATCGGAGTCCAAACAGGTATTCCAGAATGAGCGACAGACTTCGGTCGAGCTTCTCCAACGATGACTGATGACAATATGGTCTAGAGTCCATCGCGGTTTGGTTCAGGCAGTTGCCATGTTCAGAAAGCTTTCTGTAAAAGTCATCTTTCAATTCATCCAGGTTGCAGGCGGTGTGAGTGTAGGCAGAAACGATGAAAAGGCAACGACATGCGTCTCTGTCCTTACGAGTTCTTACGGAGCCGTTTAGCCGAACAGCACATAGGCGACTGTTAACAGGGATCCATCCTAATAGTGCCTGTTCTGCCCTCGTACTTAGTGCTGTCTACACCTGCCAGTCTACAAGAAGTAGCCATTGGGTCGCCAGATACACAGAGGGTGTATCTCGTCGGCATCCCGCCTTGGCGAGGTGAGGTCAAGTGGATGACCACACTAGGATCCTGTATGTGTATTCCGGAGACACAGCATACATCAATAATACGAGACTATAGGGTTTTAACGAAGGAGGCCTGTTGGCCGATTTGACACAAGGTGCGTACGCCGAAGGCTCCAATTTGTAGTTTGGAGCGAGATCTCAGTAGACCTGGGACAGTGTTTCGCACAATAGAATCGTTTGCCATGGTGACACTTAAGGAACAAGTTAAAAGAATGTCAAGGTAGGAGGCATAATAGGGATTGAAGAGGGAGATTGATTATGAATACAGTGGTCTTGAGTGCTATTAAAGGTATGAGGGCGGTTATCACTTTTCGGTTGCCCACACCGTGGAAGGGTTCTTCTGGAGGTACCTGAAAATGAAATTTGGTTAGAGGTGGTCTTTGTGACATGAGAATGTGACCGCAGTGCCCAAAGGACAACTGCTTGAGGTCGGTCACACACGACCTTTCTGTGAGTAATTTTCGTGTTAGTCTTGTACTTGTTAAGACCATACCTCCGGAGACGGTAATCCGTGTGGTAAGGTGAGTTGTGCATCTTTGGGGTCGACCTCTTCTAAACCCACCCCTCTTTGTGGGAAGGCAGCATCGCTGTCATGCTGGTTGTCTGAAGGAAACACCTTACTGTCGTCACACCTCTGTACAATCAGCAGTACGACTTCGCCCTCAGACCTTGGGGTTTGTTGCTTTTAGTCTTACCGTTCTTCAACCAACTTATCTGGCATGGTAGGATCTTGAGGAACGATCGTTCCAGCCAGTATAGCTCGATTGGTTCATTACGATAGGCAAGCTCGACCACCACGTCACGGTAGCAGCAACGGTCGGAGGTCGAACGCCTTAAGCACTAAGTTAGTGGAAACTAACTACAAAGGTGTTATGTAGGTATCAATTATTTAGTCACCGTTACGCTAAAACAGAGATAAATGAACTAGATAGTGAAATTACCTACCATATATTCTATGGGATAAGGAAACTAACTCAAAGACATCAATGTTAGCTTGGATTGGGATTGTCATACAGTAGAAATAAGTCATCTAAACATACACTAATTTTATCAAAATATTTCAAAATATACGTCTTATTTCGAAGAAATTTAACACAGAAAGATAGATTTGTAGAATACAGGATAGATCTCATGATTACCACTTAGATTCATATAATTGGATGGCGGATAACTATGATACAACAAAATAGTTAATGATGGGCAAAATAAGTTGACTAATTATTTAACCATATAATATACTCTTAAAATACATTAGTTTTCCATCTAATAGTATTGATAGTAGCAACAACAGAAACTTACTCTACATTCCATTTAAAACGGTAAGGTGACAGCAAATACAAATCAAATGAACGTAACCAACAGCTGGTTTCATGGTAAAACTCTGTTGTCGCGTTAGATAGATCAAAACATGATAACTGGTTAAACCAAAACTTGATTAAACGCTCTTGAGTATTCTCTGGTGGTGGCCATAGAAATGGAGAGTGATGATTTGCTGTTGAGCATCTAAATGAATAATATTCAATGTAAGTGAATAGTTCAAAAGCTGATTGATTGATTAGTTGAATCCAAAACAATATTTGATTATTCAGGTTACCCTTTGTAGAGGGATTATTAATTCCTAAAAAGAAACGCAATAAGAGTACAAAGTAGAAAGAAAATATGTCGATCTCTTCTTGACTTCGATACACATACAAAGTGTACAGAATTTTAAAATTATAGCTCTGAGTGAGCTATCACAAGAAAGGAAAACATTCGAATGTACGCTGGAAACAAATAAGATGGTTCAAACACTAGATTGTCAATAGTTGAGTAACAAGTCTGAAACCACTTACTTTATTCCAGTTTGTGGATATTTCAAACCACTCAGTCGCATAATCAGACGTACTGATAGACATCAGTGTTAAGTTTTATGCTACTTCTGTCTATTTAGCTACCCAAATGTAAGGTTCAATCATAACTCACTAATGATCAAATGGCCAAACTTTGAGGTCCAGCTCATGTGCAACCAGAAAAAAGCCGAGATAAGGCATCGAATGACCAAATGCAAGAGAAAAATACTGTAAGGAAAATTACATTTTACCAAAAAAATATACTATTTATACACTTTTTCAATTGCACCTTAGGTTTACATCAACTAGTTCAAAGATTTTGCACCCATTCAAATACAGTCAATACTGCTTACTAGTGAGACATGAACCGAATCCAACTGAATGAAAAGGCCATCTCCACATCCAGAAATAACACTATCCAATCTCTTAAGTTGAATTTATCTGGACATACAATTGAAGAACGCGGTGGCGGTTGAGTTATATAGCTATCATTGTCATGAGACTTGATGTGAATAGTTTCTAATTGTCAAAATCATATAAACGATTTATTTTGTAACAATGTCCAATAACTAAGTACATTTTCTAAGTGTTTTTTAGTGGAAATCCTGTTAAGACTTATAGCTAACAGAGAAGGAAACCGAGTTACAAGTATATAAAAAACAATTCAATTTTTAAAAGCTTTGTTAATTTGAAAATTCTTTTAATCGAAAACACACTTTAGATTCGGTATACATTGAATTTTAATAAAAACAATTTTCAAACTAATTAAATTTCTGTCTACCTGGCCTCTTGATTAGATAAAACATCCTGAAGTAACCTACTATTATATTACATCAGAATAATGTTGTATGATTAAAGGAAGTTCCCTAGGACGTTCTTCGTTTCTACATGATACTTGTTAACATCCATCGACATAACCTATAATATCTTCTACAAAGAATTGTGATCAACTGATACAGACACCATATTCCTAGTTAGTCGATAATATATTTAAACCAGTTTCCAACTAACAAAGTTTGAACAGTTAGGAGTAGTAAATAAATGATATATTTATAACAATTTACCCAATGCTCAATTTATTCGGAATTATCAAATCAAACCTTGGTAATGATACCTACAGTTAGGAGTAGTAGTTTCAAAGCCAGGAAATAAACTTGATTTATGTGTTAATGAGGCTTTTTAATTTTGAAATATTTTAGATACAATAATTTTGATCGAAAAACTGAGTGATCTGACTCTGAATTTTTAGAGAAATGTAAGTTATCTCAGGGTTTTAAGTAAATCTAACTGGTGAATGCTAACAAACACTAGTCCAACAGGATAGGTCAGTTTACTATTTAAAATTATTATACAGTTATAAATAACCTACTTCGGATAGAATTGAACGTATTATTTGTAGAATAATCATTGGAATTAGTTGCTGAAGTTGAATGATCATAGTCGACAACAATTGAATCACTATGATCATCAACGTTGTCAATATTATTATTATTGTTATTATCATCAGTAACACCAGAAATAATAGCATTTTTCAACTGACGTTTCAATTGTTTATTTCTACGTTTACGTTCTTGCTTAAATTGTTTTCTAGTTAAATTAACTGATTTTTGTCCACTGGATGAGTTTAAAAGAAATGCAGCATTTCCAATTTGATTATTTTTAATTTTTTGTGACTTTTGTTTATTACACTTTATGTACATAAGTAATGAAGAATCAGGAGATAATTGTAATGGGTAGATTGAATAAAATTTGGCCAAAAAACGCTCCAATGATGTGGATAAATCTGGTGAACTAAAAATAAAATTTTCGAATTAATAACACGAAAAAGAACCAATAATAATTCAAACAAAATAGTTCTTTTCAAGCAAGAAGAAACAAGATTTTCAAATGAATATTCTAGAGAAGTATTGAGAGAAAGAAAACGTCATGTACACAAGCAAACATTAAGCATTCAAAGAAGATTTCAGTTTAAAAAAAGATGAATAGAATGAATGAAACAAGCTTTAAGCTAATGAGACTACAGGTTTATAAAGTTGCTGATTATTTTTATATCAACTGTAAATTTGAACTGAGTAGGATTGAAGTGATGCTTAGAGGAACAATGAATGAATAGGTGAAAATTATTCTCTGAATTTATGCCGTTTTTTCTACCTCAGTGATTTTCTTCTCATTAACGTGATATTGAAACGGTGGGAACTCTAAGTAAAGGCTTTTAACTTGTATACTGCGTCGTTTAAAAAAAGATCACGACAATATATATATAATACTTAAAATTTGAAAAAAGAATTCAATCGGAGCGTGATTCTACGCTTGTTGATTTTCAATGATTTTTTAGTTGATATCAATCTATGACGAAAACTGTTTTCAAGATAATAATAATAATAAAGATGAAGACAAAGTGATTGAAGAACTATCTAAACCTACACGTAAAATAAAGCCAGTACATCTCAAATTAATGGACAAAAAAGGAAACTTAATACAAATATGAAATAAATCATAGAAACCAAGCACGACAATGAACGAATATGAAGGTAAAGTCGAATAAAATGATAAGTTTTCTAACTGAACGCTTGAGTAATTTCCCTAAACACTTCAAGTAACTCCAGGCTAAATCTACAGGGAAACACGAGAGAGAAGGTGCAAAGTGCAAAAAGAATGCTTTACTCGAAGGTAAGTTTAAGCATATTAAATCGATGGTATTTATGGTATTTTAAATGGCCTTGGGTTTCTAAAAGTTTCTGGAACCACAGAAAATATAATAGCAGGATAGGTAATTATCCAATCAGAAATATGACGCATGACTCTTCACTTTCTACATGTTTCTGAGAAGCTTATATTTAACGTTAACTGGAAAAATTGTTTCCCAGTGTTTACAGGGCCCCTCTGGGCTTTTTAGTGGAATAAATAGGATCTCTCCAACAAAAGAATGAAAATGAGTTTGTAGGTATCAATGCCAAGGTTTGGCTTGGTAGTTTCAAATAAATTGATTTAATTATAAATATATTTTTTGCTATATTCAATGAGATTAGAATATTATATATATGATCAAAAGAATAAAAATACCCAGTTTGTTTTGTATAGACTGTATACTTCGAGGTCAGAGATCACTTATGAGATTCAATGGGTTTCAATGAACTAATTATTACTCTCTTGTTGAACTGGGTTAGAAAACCGACATTAATCCGATAAAAATAACAAAGGGAAAAACCTTTGATCTTTAATTTCATGTTGATAATTCCGTACTGTGTTAAACATTAAGTGTTGAGTCAAAGGATTATACCTGTAAATTTTCTCATTTCATTAGATCAACATTTGATGTTTTGCTTTGATAATTTTAACTTACACTATAACGTTCCACCACTTCAAAATCATCTATCGTATAAATAAACGTTTGAATAAAACATACATAGTAGTTCATTTGAGTGAAATTCATGAAAAGTAAGTTGAATTAGTGAATTAACAGTTCCGTAACACCAAAACATACATAATAAATTAGATAGCTATTAAATTTATTTCCTGTTAAATTTAATTTCTAATAAAAATTTTAATCGGACAATATTGCAAATCAGACAAGAAAAAGTGATTATTTTTTAATGACTCAGGCAAATAGTTTTAAAACGATGAAACTCAGTAACACACTAACACTCACATTTCATTTACATCCAATCTCCAACCGGAATAATCACGTTTCACACTAGAATGAGAAATGAAAAAACTAACTTCTTTTATTTCGAAGACAACACGCAAAGCACGAAGAAGATAGTACAGGCTGCTTAATACTTCCTCATTAGGATTTTCATTAAGTTCTATTCAAGAAAAAAAGTTAAACAAAACATGGTGCACTTAAAAAATCACAAATTAGTACTTGTTTCTTAACAGTGTAACTTATTTAGTAAATCTAGTCTTGTGTTGTCGATTTCCAGTTACACTGCATGAGGGATAGAAATACTACAAGGCTGGGGAAAAGTAAGAACGTGAAACACAGTTTAAACCAGCAGCATACTGGTTGAATTAACGAAAGACAAATTAAGTTAACCACCAGGTACTTGGGTATGAGTCACACTCTTGAAGTGATGGCTAAAGGTAATGGTCACCTGCTCAAACGAAAAATAAGAGCGGGGCTCGAACATAGTATTTAATGGCTAAAACTAGAATGCTTTGACTTTTTTCTAGGGAACATTTATAGTGAAGATGACCAACAAACAACAATGAAACAGATCTGAATATAGAAACATAATGATATACTAAAAACATTATATAGACATATAAAATGTTGTAGACAACTTATTTTCATCTTGTTTTTCCTATGGTCTATGATAATCTTCAAACCTACCTTCTATCTTGGACATAACAGAAGGTAAGATAAAAGTCTTGATACACCGCCTAAAGGCATCTTTAGTGAGTGGGTACTGTCAGAAAATTTTTAGTTTTTATCTATACATGATTCAAGCTTCACTAAATATGTCCCGAAAATCTGAAACAACAATTTAAGTCGAAAAATTCATACTAACTAACCATCCAATAGAATCAAGCCTTCATCAATCAAGCCATGTATCATAATCTGGTCATCGTAGTCCTCTTGACACCAGGTTGGAGTATAATCAATCGAAGAACTGTCGGAAATCTCTCTGCTTGTAAAATTCCTTTGATTTTTCTCACTCCGTTTATGCTGATAATTTCTATTATTCACGACAATGTTTTTAATTGAGGAAGGGAATATTAGAGACTGTTTGACAACACTGAATAAACCAGAATCAAAAGTACGCGATGTAGGATGGAAATCAATCAATTCCTTGAGATAATACCCTTTCAAAGGTATATACAGTTGAAGATATTCGTTTGAAAAATACGGTAAAGAGTACAACCAAGGATGATGACTTTGAGAATAACTCAGAGACATCGTATATTGATTATCTTTCAAATAAACCATGGTAGTTCGAACCAAATATGCACGATACTTCGATAAAGTTTTGAAAGTGCGCTGAAAAACGTCGAAAGATAAATGGAGAAACCCATTTTAAAGTCTTATAGAAGACGAGCATATATGTTAGCCTTCCACCTCATCTTACTACTAACCTTTTGGTGGGAAATGATAAATATTTACTTGCTGTCCAGCAGGTTCTAAAAACCTTCGTATATTTTAAGCTACTTATGAGTAGTGTCAACATTACTACAAAAAACCAGCAAGTCGATTGGATGTAAGGCGTGGTTTCATTCCAAAGCATCTCAGAAAAATGTGCAAACGTACCTCATACAAAAAGCAAATACCACTTCTTTCAACCGAAAACCCTTATATGGATCCAACCTCACTGTAGCTTCAACATGCAGAAAAGCAAAGCTAAAATTTGAAATCCTCTCTTCTATACAATCACTTTAAAATTCGTCATAAGGCACTTTTCCATGTTGTTCGAAGAATGATAGTTTATTACTATATTCAGCTGTAACATAAAATCATATGCGGCCAGAAGAACAAACGGTTGCAGAGAGACAGGTAGATATCATCAACAAAGAGCCGGGCACAGTTATGAGTTGAATCAAGTTAACATAAGTGGTACGAGATGGGATGCAAGAGAAAACGAAATAATGTAAAAATGATAATAAAAGAAACTAAGGGCTGAGAGTATGGTCCGAAAAGGCTGTGGAAAGGTATATATTGGAGGAATACTGGAGTTCAAGATCGTGAATATCACTGTGAACAATTCCGAGCCATACCATCCAAAGTCTTCAACCACCGATTGAGATTACCAGAGATTTACCAGTAACAATAAAAAAGGCTAAGAAGACCACAGTCAATACTTTCAATTCTTGGGTATTTTTCCTAAACAGAATATGAAATAACCCAAGGTAATTGATATTCCCCAACACTATACCAATACTCATAAATAAGTCCTACATTCGCTCAGTTAATAGCCTTTTTATATAGCAATATTGACTAACAGAGTTTTGTGCGACATCATATAACGAATGGTGGAAGTACATAATTACTGAAGTATTTCAAAAGGACGACCGTGCATGTAAGTTTCATTTTCATATTTGAATATGGCTAGATTTATGTAACATTTTGTGTTTATGCTTTTCGACTTTCTGTTTGTATCTATACTTCACTATCTTAAGGCGAGAAGTTAATATAATCTCCTGTAACACAATGAAATGATACGAAATATTCTTATCATACATTATTTCATTCCATTTAGATATACCATTTGAATGTAAATTTATCTTTTTATTTATGTGATGAACGCACTCCATAAATAGAATTTTGTAACTGTCGTCCTGTGTTCTATACCAAAACTGGAGCTGGCTGTCGAAAGTGTGTAACGTAGATAAGTGATTACTGCTCGATTGATATACTAGAATTCTACTTGTGGTATCTAAAATAATATATGCGAATAACCGGTCCAACGATTTTTGAGAAATTTATTCAGCATTCACTTCTGTTTACTAATTCGTAGCCAATTCATATTGTTCTATATACTACGTGATTTATGATATGTAGTTACATTATTATCTCTCTCAACCTATGTTAACTATATTTATTCTGATCATTTATCTCACAATTTCATTTAACGTATAAGCTTATTCAAGTTAACACTTTATATTAGTCATCCCGACACTAAAGATTTCATTTTATTTTATATTACAGATGATCCTAACTTCACATGCTATAATTTAAATTGATGTACTCTGCCTTGAGCCTGGTCATTTTTGGATTAATTTGGATATATAATTGTAGAACCTGAAGAGAACTTATTGAAAAAAAAATCTTCATTCGTATATATGTTTTAATACGGTAAGTTTTCAGCAACTGGAAGTGGAATTAAATGATTAGAATCGTAAGGGGTTTCCTTTTGTTAAACATGTAAAAAAGCAAAGATCTGAATTGCTTTTCAATTTCTCTACACAATTAATAAAAAAAATATTTTAAAGGGACATACATTTTGTCTTAAATTATTATAGCATTGAATCATAAGATTAGAATAAGCTCGAAAACGTATTGATTGTTGAAGTGAATCGAAAACTCCTGAATAAACTGATTTTGTTCGGTTGGATGGTTGATACAATATGCTCATAGTCGTTGTTAACCTACAATGTAGACCAAATGTATAAGCAGAGAGGTGGCATCCGAGAAATTTCCAAACTAGTTCACTTCTGTGTAACAGATTAAGAGCAACCTGATCCAATTCGAATATTATATCTGATATCTTTGGGTGAGTATATGCTATCTGAAACACATATATTGAAAAGTGGAGCAATATATGAAGGTTGATAAATAATAATAGTATTTATTATTTATTTATTTGGACACATGAATATTGGTACAAGAGAGCGCCAATATATATGCGCCACACAGAACAATGAATATTCGAAGAGGAATACAAAGAAAAAAAAAAACTAAGGAGCACAAAAAAAAGAGAGAACAATAACGAAGAGATTGGTGTAAAGTAATGTGCTAGTAATCAGGGAACGCAAAGGTACAATCGGAAGAAATCTTTCAGGTAAGGGAGACACAACCACTTTTTATGAAGAAAGTAAAAGAAGGTTACAGCAGGATCGCCACTGGCTTCTATTCTGAGCCATATCTGATAACGTCTCTAGCCACTGTGTTGCACCATCTCTCAGACCCCAACCAGGGAGTCGTGAAGGACCGACACAAGCCAGTCCTTTGCAGCTTTCTTTCATGCCACGACACCATGTCATGCACTGACCATCTCTCCGCTTTTTCAACCAGTCCCAGAGTCGGCAAATAATGCACGACGTGGAATTCTCTGGGACGACATTCGTAGAACATGTCCAAGCCACCGAAGTCGGTGTTTCAAGATGGTGACACCAATTGAATTATCATCTCTGTGCCCGAACACACGATGCCGAACCTCTGCATGACTGACATGGTGTTGCCACTGAATGTCAGCAATCCTTCGGAGACAGCGATGATCGAACACAGAAAGTCGTCTAACGTCCTCAACTCGGAGAGGCCAGGTTTCACAAGCATAGAGCAAAACTGCTCTCTTCGACGCGTTGTAGATCCGACCTTTTACAGCCAGACTAACATCACGAAGGCGCCAAAGATGGCCCAGATTGGCATAAGCCGCTCTGGCTTTCACTATACGTGCATTGATCTCATCACTCACACCCCCACCAGCACTTATGCAGCTACCCAGATACACGAACTTCTCGACTACGTCTATCTGCTCACCATCCAGGGTGAGTACAGGATTGGAATCCTGCCAGTCTTGTAGAAGTACTTTGCACTTCGAAGGTGCAAAGCACATACCATACCTACGGACACTGATTGCCAACTGATTAAGTGCGGATTGCATGCCTTGGGCATTATCGCACAGTAAGACAATATCGTCCGCATACTCAAGGTCGAGAAGTCTTTCTCCAGGCAACAGATCTACACCACCATTACTTACATTCATCAGAGCTGTTTCCAGAATGTCATCGATGGCAAAGTTGAAGAGGAATGATGAGATTGGGCAACCCTGCCTAACCCCACTGTTTGAATGAAACAATGGAGAGAGGTGGTTGTATGAAAAACGACTCATAAGAGTAAGTAGCATAACTCTTACCATTATGGAAGGAGTAAATTATAATATTTGCATGAGAAATTCGGTAATTTACTAAACGTAAACAATACTGGGAAACGTCATATGAAAGGTCAAATTAACAACTGCCTACCAACTAAAGTCAAATGTAAAAAACCACTGAACAAGTCCGAATACATCTTGTATTACCATGAAAGCCTTATTAAAAGTCAAATACATGTTAATTATTGGTACATAGTGTATTGTTTTTACAGTATTCCTTGTCCTGCAATGCAATTTTACATACAGTGTTTGAAAGACGTTAACATATTAAACAGTTCAGAATACAAATCGAAATTGTAACGAAAATTCTTGAACGGAATTGATTCCGTCTACGAAGGAGATAACTAACGCCAAAGGCTACAGAACAAAGAAACGAAAAAGTAATGGGATACCTGACTCAGTTCGTTCCATTTGCAAATAATATTAAGAGGGGCGTACCACACCAAACTTTTATTTGGAAGTGGTAACTTATCACGGAACCCAATTATGACTAATATCCCTTCATATTTCGATATATCAGTAAGTGATTTGGCTAAAAACTAGCAATTAGATGAGATGTATTTTTCTGTCGATAACATTTAAAATAACAACTTTCCATCCCAAAATAAAACACGCAAGAAATCCATTCCTATTGATGAACTGAAACCCAGTATTATGGCGGTACATAGTGACTCAGTGAAATGGAGCAACTTAAAAATAATCACAGCTTAGACAATAGCGTTGCGAAGAAGTGAACATAGAAGAAAATGTAAATCTTGAGACCCATTTACGAATTATCATCATTATCTATATTTTTGTTGCATAACTAGTAAACAGTCGTATTACTGTATTTATACATTCTCCTTACTGTAAGCTCTCAGTGAACTTACTAACTTTTCATACGATTTGTTGTTCCTTAATAATTGTTAATTAATTATATACTGTTTGCTCTGCTCCCCTGCGCTTATGGCATGATTGTATGTAAAGTATGAATTCATATTTGGGATGCGTTGCAGTTTGATAATTTATATAAACTAACGAGTATTTAGGATAGATATAATGGATGGTTGGAATATAGAACAGAAGTTTGACTCCTGTGTTCTGTTTTCGGAACGAGGACTAGGAATAAACGAACCAACAGAAGTATGCACTATTTGCCACACAAACTCAGGGTTATTCTTGCCAATACAGGCGTACAATTGGTCGAAGCCTAGGACGCTAGCGATAGCCAAAATGGTATACAAAAGAGGCCCCCAAGTGCCCTGGTATGGCAGAGAGGGGTGGGCCCGCCCTCCCTCTTGAAATACTCTTACACGGCCACGCGTATACAGCCTCTGCCAGCCAAGTCCTACTCATTGTCTTCTCGTGGCGGGGGTGTTGTTTACGAAAATGAGAGGACGAAAAGCGAATGTCCGGCGTTTTAACCGGATTCCAAACCAATGGTGCACATGGGCTCCAGTATCCTGAAGGAACAAATGGCGTATGAACCAATCGTTGGTCACCGGCTTGGAGATGTTATTTAAAGAGTATAATCCAGTGAAATAAATTTGGCAAGAGGAAAAAAGGGACATGAAGAATTCAGAAGATTAGAATTTGGGAGAACACAAAGAGTGGATGCACCTGCGCCATTGCAAACGATTTGGCGCAGGTGCATCCACTCTTTGTGTTCTCCCAAATTCTAATCTTCTGAATTCTTCATGTCCCTTTTTTCCTCTTGCCAAATTTATTTCACTGGATTATACTCTTTAAATAACATCTCCAAACCCTAATCTTCCCGATTACTGCTTATACTCTTGCTACCTCTACCACTACGGGATTTGAATCGACAACTGCATCTCTGTGCTAAGGTGGTGTGGCAACTCGAACTGATGTACGTACGTACGAAGTTCTACGTTGTGACTGAGTGACTGACTGACTGACTGGTCACCGGCTACCATGGGACTGCATCTCCTCACGATGCTCTACTGCCTTGTGGGTCAGACTTTAAGGTCGAAGGCTCGGGGTGTGGTCCCCTAAGAAAACCACCTGCTTCGGTCCGGGCACCCGGGCAGTGTCACAGCCCTCACACAAATCGAATGATTTATGTGGCACATATCTATTTGGTGCCTCCTTGTACCAATATCTGTGTTAAAATAATAACAATAATAATAATACAAAAGGGTAGAGAAATTCTAATCAGAATTCTAATCTGAGAATCGAACAAGTGATATCGACTAACATCTCAGACATGACAAGCAGATCAAACAAAACCATATTTTGGGATACAATTTTGTATCGGTTACCCAGAAATATCAATCACTAGGAAGGGTAACGAAAGGTTAGATCATAAGTTATTAGGACAAGCATAACAATTATGCTTAGAACTAGTCAGTTAAACGAATAAGTTCAATCGCTTCGTGAATAATATTAGTGTATTCTGGCTCGAATGTAAAGAAAGTTTCATGGGGTTTAGCTTAGTTACACAATGATTGTTGCTAAAAACAGTAGACTAATCAAATTTGAGCAAAATGAATATTCAAATAGCTGACCCATATATTTTTCACAAATCAAACATTATTATTAGATTACTGAAGTAAGTCAGCTAAAATATGGTCACAACAAAAAAACCAACCTAACATATTACAAGAAAAAAATATAAATGATGAATTGGTGAGCCAAAATCACATAATCCTTGTATAACCACGTAGAGTGAGTATACGAACATTATAAAAACTCATAAACTTACTTGTACAATCTTAACGAACAGCTGACAAATCTCATCGCAGAAGCGAGGGTCATCAACTCGTCTACAAAATCGCCCAAGTACGAATATTAAGTTTCCTATTTGAATATCACACCCTGTATTTACAGTAGAACCCAACAGTTTCTGATGTTCATCGACTACTTTTGATATAAAGTTGCTGGATAGAGATAAAACGTTTTTATCTAGAAATGGAATTGTGGTTATTCCTTTTGCCAGTGGATCCAAGAGACGATTGAGAGCCCGTAAAGCGGACTGACGAAGAGCACTATCCTCAATGTTTAGTGAATGAATAGAACTTTCAAAGATTCGAACACTAGTTTCATCCCCTTGTATCTAGGTTATTCATCATATATAATTAATAACTGTGCACACCTTGCAAATTTCACGTTCTTTAGGAAGGATTATTCTCTTCTTCTGCAAATTGATTACTGTCTCGTTTCGGCATTTTAATTTCCGTCCAACTTTAACTCGAACCTTTTGAAAGTCTTTTTTACTTTTCACCATAACTTCAAGCAAAAGAATAGTTGAAGGTAATAACAGATACTTCAAGATGTAAGTTGAAACGATGGTTTTGAATTGGCTTTCAATTATTGCGCCGCTAGTCTGAGCAACTAGCTAATGCAATTGGCTTTCAAATAAATGGAAAATAACAGCCATATATGCAAGAATGTGGTTGCTCAGTCTTAATGACCCACAAATTACCCAAAGAAATGAAACAAAATAGACGTATGATAAAGAACGTACTCAAGCGACTTTTGGATAAATCTATTCAACATAACTTCGACCAAGACTCAGTACTTGCCATTTACATGTCGATTGTTTAGTTCTTGAGGGAAAACAAACATTTACTTCCTAAACGCAACTATTTTTAGAAAAGCCATGGCAGCCAGACAAAGGAGAAAGTTATTCGGTTTCGACAGCTAGAATTTACAGTCAATAATAATAAAGACTAGGAATTACTGGTATAAATTAGGGACTGGTACGTAAATTAAATGTTTCCACACTGACGTCTATCGCTTACCTACCTCAGTTACATGAAGTTAGGATTCTTTTTTAGTGACTACAAAAAAACAGCTGAGCTAGCGCATTACACATTCCATAAAATAGTGAGAACTGCCAAACAATTTGTTGGATACCCTTTTATGTCTGGACCTCTAATATTAGTCCTGCTAATCGAAAAGTTTGATAAGGCTCACGACTGAACAAACAACTTGAGCAATTTTGTCGGTGTCTGATATGCCGTAAACACCAATCATAATAAACAAGTTACTTCACGGTTACTTCTTACAGAAATCTACCTCAGAGATAAGTAAGACAATCTAATGCATAACTTGTCGTTGTCAAAACACGTGTTTTCTAGTGACCGTAAAAATGCTGGTATTGATGTAGAGTTGTTTCGTTTTTTTAATCTTATGCATTTAGTGTTGTTATCTAGAGCATATCTAGCTGGATACTTAAAAAACAATCGCTGATTTACAACAATAACTGCTGACCGTAATTCGAACCTACCAAGTGATTGAAATTTCCCAAAATCACTCTGAAAATTTTTTACGACCGTTCACTAGATTTTTTCACTGAGACAGGCCTTTTACTACGAACCGACACTAAATACATACACTAGTCCTAAGTCCGTTTATAGTAAGCCAACCATTTATCATTACTGTCTGATGACCGACTTGAATGTATTGAAACCTCACCAAACTTTCAGCTAAAATATAATCTATCATTTCCGAAAACCTGCATGTATATACTTCACTGAACAATATTTAACCCTCGACTTCGACAGTGACAATTTTTCAGACTTTACTATACTCATTTCGCAATCAGCAATCCGTAAATCCCTTAGGCCAAACAACACCAATATCACCTGCCAAACACCATAGTACCGATAGCTATTGAAAACTTGCTCTAGTTCAAATGGTTCAAATGGTTCAAATGGTTGTGGACGGAATAGAAGAAGCTTTCGCTTAACAGGCTTCCGTGTCTAGTAGCAGGGGATCACCAAATCCTCCAGGCAGGAACCTAGGTATGTTAACAATAAAAAAGGAAAAGAAATTGGTAAATCATAATGTGATGCTGTCCTTGGTCCTTAAGAATAGGTCAAGTTGCCTCTTGAAGGACTCCTGAGAAGTCGCTTGGACTAGCTCGGCCGGCAGCGAATTCCAGCTTTTGACAACTCTTAAGGAGTAGAAGTTGTGTCTACATTCCGTCTTGCTATGTTGTGTTTCCAGTTTCTGGGTGTTACCCCTTAGATTATTATTCGAACTAAGCTTAAGTAGGTGTTTAAGAGGATGTCCAGAAGTGTTAAGAATACTATAAGCCATTAGTAAATCACCTCTAAGACGCCTATATTCTAGTGGGTAAAGGTCTAGTGAACGGAGGCGTTCTTCGTAAGGCTTAGATTTGAGTCCTCGAACTGATTTCGTGGCTCGCCGTTGGATACGCTCCAAAGTGACCTTGTCCTTATGGAGTGAGGGGGAGTACTATGTTTCCGTACTCTAAATGGGGACGGATGAAACTATTGAAGATTGTATGGAAAGTTCGTCCGTCAAACTGTCCAAAAATGCGCTTCAACGTTACCAGTGCAAGGTTTGCTCGGAAGGCATTTTTGTCACAGTTATTGTAAGACTTCAAATCGTAGAGCACCAGGACTCCTAAATCTTTTTCGACTTGGGATACTACTAGAGAGGAGTTTCCTAAGTTGTAACTGTAGTTTGCGACATGTCGCAGATGGACTACTTTACACTTTGAAGTGTTAAAGGTAAGTCCGTTATCGTCTGCCCAACTTTGAAGTCGAGTCAGATCCTCCTGAAGTGCCTGTGTATCGTCTTGGTTGCGTATCTCTCTCCAAAGTTTCACGTCGTCGGCAAAAAGTAGTAAGTCTGACGTTACCTGTTGAGGAAGATCATTTATGTAGATCAAGAAGAGAAGAGGCCCTAGTACTGAGCCCTGGGGGACCCCACTAGGACATTCCATAGCCGGAGATAAAGTGAAATTAACCCTAACCTTAAAGTGTCGATTTTTTAGGTATGAAGTAAGCCAATCGATTAGAGGTGGTTTGATACCTAGTCGTTTGAGCTTGTTGATAAGACACAAGTGGTTAACCTTATCAAAAGCTTTTGAGAAATCAAGGTAAATGACATCAACCTTTCCCTTGCAATCGAGGATGCTTGTCCATCTGTCCACCGCAGTCAGCAGGTTGGTTATACAAGAGTAACCCTTCCTGAAACCATGCTGTTGGGGTGAGAAGAAATTTAAGGACAGTAGATAGTCATTTAAACCGTCGCATATCAGGGACTCCATGAGTTTTGAAGGTAATGACAGAAGAGCCACCGGCCGATAACTTGAAGGTTCATTGCGTCGACCACCTTTGAAAATTGGTGTGATGTGAGCCAACTTCCAGTTTTCCGGTAATTTGCCTCGGCTAAGCGAGTGTGAAAACATCACGCTAAGCGGCGTTGCCAGGATTGAGGCTGCCTCCCTCAGTATGGCAGGATGAACCATATCCGGGCCAGGAGAAGTGTCAAGTCTTAAGTGCTGCAATTTCCGGAACACCAAGTCAGCGCTTAGGTCCACTTCAGAAAGTCCTGTGGAGTTGGAGATGAGACTGTCGTCAATAAAGTTGATGTCAGCCGGTTGAAATGTTTGAGAGTAATGGGCCGCCAGAAGGTTAGCGGCGTCGCCATCGTTGTTGGTCGGGCCGTTAAGACCTAGCAGTTGAGAAACTCCTGTTTTGGCTTGACGAAGAGAGGCTGCATAACGGAATAGGCTTCTAGGGTTAGAGGCGAATTTGTCCATAAGCTTTGTTTGGTACTGAAGCCTGTCTTCTCTTATAGCCTTCGTGCATGTGTTCCTGATATGTTTGTATTGCCTATACGCTCCATCGTTATTAGTTCGTTTGTATTCCGCCCAACAGTGCCGTATGCGGCTTAGGAGGCGAAGGGTACGGTTCTTGATTACTGTAGGTGGCTTGCAGCTTTTGGGAACCGTTTGAGGAACTGAATGGTCTGTAGCACATAAGAGCGTGTGCAGTAAGAAGTCCCAATGACCATCCACATCGATTTGAGGGTGAACATCCCAAACCACCTGTTGTAGATAGTCATGTAGAGCTGGGACATTCAGCCGTTTAAAATTCCAACGCAAATTATTGTTGGGATACCTTAGCTTAGTTTTGATGACAAAACTGAAGGCTATGACGGCATGATCGCTTTTTCCCAGAGGAGCCAGGATTGAGAGGTTGTCGACTAGGAATTCTTCGTTAGTGAATACACAGTCTAAGCGCGATGGTGTCTGACTGTTTCTCCAACGAGTTGCCGACCTCACATTTTCATATAAGCCCAAGTCATCGATGAGGTTGAAGAACCAAGCTTCAATTGAGTTGTCGCCTCCAGTGTACGTGTGTTCCGCGAAGTTGACTCTAGGGAGATTAAAGTCCCCTAGAATCAGGATGTGTGTGAAACCGAGACGGATAGAGCGGGATAGTCCTTCCAGCATACGACTATCGTACTCGGTGTCGGCAGTTGGCTTCCTGTAAATGACTCCGACTAGACACCTGGAAGTACTAGACAATCTTACAGAGCACCATATGGATTCCTCAAGATTGTTAAACTCGAGGTTGTGAACCTGGTGCACCTCCAAGCAAGAGCTTATGTATATGGCTACTCCGCCCCCAATTCCTGTTTTTCTGTCGTTGCGGAACAAAGTCATCCCAGGCAATGCTAACTCTTGGTCCGAGAACTGAGAAGATATCCATGTTTCAGATATTCCTATCAGATGGGCCTTATTAGCGTTGCTAAGTTCGCGTAGTTCATCCAGTTTGTTTGGTAGACTCGCGGCGTTCATATATAAGCAGTTTATGCTTTCAATTTGGAACGCGTGAGCTTCGTCCTGTTTTTCTGTATGAACCTTATGTGAATGGACAGGTAGCCCACCTATGTGAGGTTTGCCGAGGTGGTAGGCCCTGTCCTTTACACGTTTTTTATCGTTTAGACAGTCCACAAGTGGAATGGTCAGCTCCAACTTGTCTTTGTTCTTGGTCCTAACTTCGTATGGCCTATCCGGGTGCATGTGGATTCCAGGTGGCAATCGACGTCTATTAGCACGAAATGCTTCCAGAACTGCAGCCGCCATGTGGGAAGATGGGAAGGTTATCTTTATTAGACGGGGTCTAAGATCACCGTCCTTCTTGGCTAGTCTCGTCACATGCTGAGTCAGTATGTGTTTGAGCCTCAAGGACTGTTTGATGAATTTCCATTCCCTGATGTCAGAATTTGATTGAGTAGGGTCTGCATTTTCCGGTATACCTTGGACAATTATGTTTCTTCCGCGGAAAAACTTCTCACGAGATTCTTTAGGGACGTTTCGTATGATACTGCGCTCAGAGTACGGTATGTCGGGCAGTATTCTTACGTTACCATCTGATTTCAGCAAGTGGCTTGCTAGCAAGACGTCCTCTACGTCGGTAGCAGCCTTAAGTGTTACTCGGAGAAGCCTCGGGTGATTTAGATGCTTAGAATCCTTTCCTCGAGTGAGCCGGGTGACCGTCAAAGGCTCTATTCTAGGAAGTTCGAGCTTCTTGTTCAATTCACCCCAGAGCATCCTGTCGTTTTTGTCCTGCAGACTGAGAGGAAGATCAGGCTTGTCAACGAGGTTCATGATAATGAGAGAATCGTCACGAACTGTTGTTAATTTACCAGGTTTCACGATGGGTTCAGGTTTAGTAACTTGTTGTTTGGAGGTCAGTGTGCGTTTATGAATCATGGGCTCTTTATTGACCGGACGAACAGTCTTGGGGGTAGACTGTGCGACTAAATTACCAGTTATTTTCCGTGCAGCAACTCTTGGGTTGCTCGGCTTAGGCGGTGATGCCTGGTTCTTTTGGGCTCTCTTAACGTGGGTCGAATCACATGCAGGGTTTTTGGCAACCACTGTTGTGTTCGGGGACCCTGAGCTGGGAGACCCGAGTTTGCCTAGGGAGTTCAGTACCGTCGACGTAATGATGGTACTGAGCCTCGATGGTCCAAATGGTTGTGGACGGAATAGAAGAAGCTTTCGCTTAACAGGCTTCCGTGTCTAGTAGCAGGGGATCCCCAATACCTCCAGGAGGGAACCTAGGTATATTAACTATAATAGATTAGAAAAAAATTGGTAACTCATATTAAAATGTTATCTTGAGTCCTTAAGAATAGGTCAAGCTTCCTCATAAAGGACTCCCGGAAAATTGCTTGGACTAGTTCAGTCGGCAACTAATTCCAGCATTTGACAACTCTTAAGTATTAGGATTTGTGTCTACAGTCTGTTCTGCTATGTTGTATCTCCAGTTACTTGGTGTTACCCTTTAGGTTTGTATTGGGACTAAGCTTAAGTAGGCGTTTAAGGGGATTTCCAGAAGTGTTAAGGATACTGTAAGACATCAGGAGGTTACCTCTAAGACGCATATACTCTAACAGGTAAGGGTTAAGTGATTGGAGGCGCTCTTCATAATGTTTGAATTTGAGTCCCCGAACTGAGTTCGTGTCTCGTCGTTGGATACGCTCCAGAGTATCCTTATCCGTTTGGAGTGAGGAAGGAAATGTTATGTTTCCGTACTCTAAATGGGGACGAATAAGGCTGTTGAAGATTATGTGGAAAGTTCTTCCGTCAAAATGGCCAAAAATGCGCTTCAGTGTTACCAGTGCAAGGCTTGCTCGAAAGGCATTTTTGTCACAGTTATTGTAAGACTTCAAATCGTAGAGCACCAGGACTCCTAAATCTTTTTCGACTTGGGATACTACTAGAAAGGAGTTTCTTAAGTTGTAACTGTAGTCTGCGACATGTTACAGATGAACTATTTTACACTTTGAAGTGTTAAAGGTAAGTCCATTATCGTCTGCCCAACTTTGAAGTCGAGTCAGATCCTCCTGAAGTGCCTGTGTATCGTTTTGGTTGCGTATTTCTCTCCAAAGTTTCACGTCATCAGCAAAAAGCAATAAGTCTGACGACACCTGTTGTGGAAGACCATTTATATAAATCAAGAAGAGAAGAGGTCTTAGTACTGAGCACTAGAGGACCCCACTAGGACATTCCATAGCCTCAGATAAAGTGAAATTAATCCTAACCTTAAAATGTCGATTTTTCAGCCAAGCAATTAGAGGTGGTCTGATACCCAATCGTTTGAGCTTATTGATAAGACATGTATATATCAAAACCTTTTGAGAAATCAAGGCAAATGATTTCAACCTTCCCTTTGCGATCAAGGATGCTTGTCCATCTGTCCACCGCAGTCAGCAGGTTGGTTATACAAGAGTAATCCTTCCTGAAACCATGTTGTTGGGGTGAGAAGAAATTTAAGGGCAGCGAAAAGTCATGTATACCATCGCATATCATGGACTCCATGATTTTTCAAAGCATAGAGAGAAGACCCACCGTTCGGTAACTTGAAGGTTCTTTGAGTCGACCTCCTTTGAAAATTGGTGTGCTGGGAGCCAGCTTCCAATTTTCCGGTAGTGTGAGTGTGAGAACATCACGCTCAGCGGTGTTGCCAGGATCGAGGCTGCTTTCCTCAGTCAGTCAGTCAGTCAGCTACAACGTAGGACCAGGCACATATAGGCATCGGTCCAAGTTGCCATACTTCATTAACATAACAAGATGGACACCGGATTCATAAAAGTAGTTAATTCAGAGGTAATAATATATAAAAGAAAGATTGCAATAAGGATATAGTACAGGAAGAAAGAATTAGTTCGTAGAAAGAAAGATATGAAACGATTTTAATCTCTTAGTTTAAGGGAAGACAGAGAGTGTATACACCGACGCCATTGTGATCGATTCTGAGCCATGTCACCAAGAGTCTCCAACGATTGGTTACGACAGTCACGCGGATCCCAACCAAGTAGTCTGCATCTATCAACATGGCTCAGACTAGAAGTTAGTGACTTCAAGCACTGATGCCACGTTTTGGTTTGGCCGCCCCTAACCTTCTTCCAACCATCTCCAATACTGGATAGCATTGCACGTCGTGGTAATCGGTATTCAGGCATACGTAACACGTGGCCCAACCATCTCAGTCGATGAAGATTCATAACCTCATCAACGATTTACCATCATTCCCTAATACCCTGAGTCCAACTTCACTATTACCTACCCGGTGATCCCAGCAGATGCCAGCAATATTTCTAAGGCATCTGTGGTCAAATACTAGTAGCTTACGAGTGTCTTCTACTCTTAATGGCCATGTTTCGCTGCCATAAATTAAAACAGAACGAACTGCCGCGCAGTATACTCGTCCTTTTATAGATAGACGGATATCTCGCCTCCGCCAAAGGTGACGTAAGTTGGCAAAAGCCAAACGAGCTTTTCGAATCCGTGCTGAGATTTTGTCAAACACCAACCAATTAGGGCTGATCAGACTTCCAAGATAAGTGAAGTTGTCAACGCGTTCGACTGCTTCCCTAAGTATAGCAGAATGAATCATATCTGGACTAGGAGAAGTGTCTTCTCTTAGGTGCTGCAGTTTCCGGAACACTAAGTCAGCGCTCAGGTTCAATACGGAAAGACCTGTGCAGTTTCAGATGACGCTGTCATCAGTATAGCTGATGTGGGTTAGTTGAAATGTCCAAGAGTATTGTTTAGTCAAAAGAGTAGCGGCATCGCCGTCGTTATTGGTCGGGCCATCAGGACCTAGCAGTTGGAAAACTCCAGTCTTGGCTTGACGAAGAGAAGCCGCATAACAAAATAAGCATTACGTGTTGGAGACAAATTTATCCATAAGGTTTGTCTGGTGCTGAAGCCTGTCTTCTCTTATAGCCTTCATGCATATATTCCTCATATGTTTGTAATGCCTGTACGCTCCGTTGTTGTCAGTTCGTTTGTATTCTGACCAACAGTGCCTTTTGCGGCTTATCAAGCGAAGAGTGCGGTTGTTGATGATTGTAGGTTGCTTGTAGCTTTTGGGGACCGTTAGAGGAACTGACTGCTTTGTAGCACATATGAGAGTGTGCAGTAAGAAGTGCCCATGAGCATCCACATCAAGTTGAGGTTGAACATCCCAATCCGCCTGTTGTAGATAGTCCTGTAAAGCTGACACATTCAACCGTTTGAAATTCCAGCGCCTGTTGTTGGTGGGGTATTTTCGCTCAGTTTTGCTGACAAAACTGAAGGCTATAACGGCGAGATCGCTTTTCCCCAGGGGAACCAGGATTGAAAGGTTGTCAACTAGAAATTCAATAACACTTACGAACATTGGTCCAAAGATAGGCGGTAAAATTAGCGTTTGTGTCCTTTTCTGGTATAATTAAGTGCTCGGAACTTTCTGAATACGCTTACTCAAGACATAGACGCTATTTTTTAGCAGTAATTTGAATAGTTCTATTCCTGTAAATCACAGGGATAAGGTTTGTTCACAACTTCAAAACAACTGTTCTGTCATCTGAGTTATGATTGGTAGTATTAGCAACCCCGATGACTGATGTCCGTATAGAAGGAGATCGAGGTTGCATTGACACCGAGGTTGTGGCAAATTCACAAGTATGGGGGGTTTTCTGTGACATTATATCATGATGTAACACGCCACGTTTCTTGCACTTATTCTGCCCACTATGTCAATTTGCTATGCCTTGCAATTTAAGCCAATATCATAAAACAGGGATACAACTAGCATACCCTGTTTCTAGCAATGAAACGTTGTAAAAGGAGAAACAAGAAAAGTAAAGCAGATGATCAAGAATTTAAAAATATAATAAGTCCGGAATATGTATACATTTATGATCTTGTCTAGACATAAACGATTGTTGTCGGTCAGTGCTGAAAATATATATTTATTATAAGTTATAAAAATACAAATGGAAATGTTTGGTTAACGTTAAAAATGAGCCAGATGCAACTAGAGTGGCTATTTATGTATTACTATACTGGTAATGCTGTAAATGGTGGTGTGGTATCTACTGTATGCTGACATGTGTACACGCATGGTAGTAAGGACATTTTACTTGTATAGATGATTTGTGATGTCCGTATTATTCCTCGATTGCATAGTTTCCCACCCATCTACTCTTGTTCATCCTGTTTGATATGTAATGAAAAATGAACAGTTCTGTAAGTTTTTGATGTTGATCCTGAACTCATTAACTTTACTAGAAGCATCCCAAAATTTTCACCAGATCATGAGTAGCTAGGTCGTGCTACTCACCCCTACCAACGATTAGTCAGCGTAAATTATATATTTTTTGACACATCAGTTACCTTTCAAATATTATCTTTGAACCATCACTTCTGGTTTGAATGACTTTGATTTATCTGATTATAAAGGCGTTAAGGGCAAAAGAGTCGTCAAATCCTAAATATCTTCTACATATTTAAATCTTTGGTGCTGGACAGGGTTATTGTTGATACTTACCGACGATTACATTCCCTTTACTGTATTGCTTCCATTTTGTTATTACCTGCTTGATATCGACTGTCTGACTTGCCTTTTGATCATGAAGGCTGCCATATTGGTTATCTATTCTTTGTTTGTGCTTGCTTCAGCTGGTTGGTTTGAATTATTCCTTTTCCGAAGTACAGTACATTTCCCGCTTATTAGAAATGCTTATATTCATAACGTCCATAACGTTTCGTTTTATTGTTACCGTATAGGTTTAATCATTAATCTTTGAGTGTGTCAAAACTATCTACTCAATATCGTAGTTCACCGTCCTTTGCTTGGTTGAAATACGGTTAATCGGTGACAAGTGACTAGTATCGTCGTTCCCAATATTTTCATAATTGTTTCTATGTTTATGTTGTGCCCATTTTCGGAAATATTACTTGACTGTAAAAATCGCTTCTTGAACCTGTTCAGGAGTATTACGTAATTTTCATCTTAATACTTATTTTGCACAGAACCAGCATCACGCTTTTTATTGAATACTGTGTTTTGGCCCATCGGTTGGTGTGCATTACATGTAGTGGCATTGGACCACAACCACACAATCCTCAAAGCTAAAGACGAGACTACTCGGAAAATAGACATTTAGTATTTAACGCGGAGAAATACCTGACGATGGAGAAGGCGAGAACAAGGAGTTGAATTAATTGGAGTTGATCGAATGGCATGGCTCAGCCTTGCAGGCGTGGTCCTTGTTGAATATTATCTTATATCTTTTATTCATATTAAATATATTGTTCTATCTCTAGCCCAAGCTTGTCCTACATCATGTATTGGTGATTGTTATGATACGATGAGTTGATTTAGACGATGTTATAACTTCTACGTAAGGTTATATAGATTAGGCAGTTATACCATGACAAGTCTACAATTCTAGGATTAGGTCTATCATTAGCGCAGTACTTATATCATAGTAGACCATAATTCTACATATATACTGCATAATTAAGCCGTGAAGAGTACAGTTCACAAACTTTATTCAAAATGGTGGTGTGGTCTGTATGTGCTTTTCCTTTAAATTTCTGATTTAGAACATATGACCCATTATTGATACAATTCTTCTACATAATAATTAGTTATGTCACAAACGTTACATAAAAGTGAACTTGTTAGATTTAGCAACAGTAGCTTGAACAACTTTCAGAATAACTGGCTGTGTCAAGTTGCAGATATTTGTGCAAATTAAAAAATGTATTTATTATTTGGGTGAGTAAACCATAATTAACCTCATTTCGCGAAAGTACGTTGCAAGAGCAAAAGTGTAAACCATAAACCGGAAAGGACGATTCTTGTGTACGACTTGCTGAAGGAATCTACCTAATTGTCTACATCATGGGATATCCATAAATTCGCAAACATAATGATATCTTATGTAGGCAAGCGAACTTCAGTCAACGTATGTGCTAAAACTAGACCACTATCCTTAAAGATCTTCGGGGATAACCCACCTTCTGACTTCCGTCACTCTAATTTGACCATGGTTTTTCAACTCTATTGTGTAAGATGACCTATGTTAACATTTCATACAGGTTGTTTGGTAACAGTGGGCGAATGAAGGGTAGTTGGAAACCAGTTATCGTTCTTGTAAGTGTTCCGCCCATCGTTCTAACCTTCTGGCCTGAGAGTGAATCATTGTTCCATCATTTTCCAAAATAGTTCTAAAAACTCCTAAATTCTTAATACCTGCTTCTTTGATAAGTCTGACAAGCTGTCGATTATCATTTATCGTCCTTATCATTTCCATCTCCTTTGCTGCCTATCGATGCTCACGAAAATTGCATAGATGTCAGTTAATATTTAGGTTAGTTTCGTTCATAATTGTGTTCCGAGACTGATGGGATACGTTTCCGAGCATCTATCAATTCAGTAGTTGCTATCAAACTACTCTAACTTTTGTTTTAAGTTTTCGTGCCTGTAGGTAGCCCTCGTGCTATTGATAGAAGAAATTAGACTAGTAGTGAATAAGTCTTTATTTAGATTTTCGCGCAGTCACAGTGGAGCGTGAGATTACCTGTTCAGACAAACAAAGCCTCTCAGCATTCAATATAAGATAATAGGAAATATAACGCCTATACAAAATGAGGAAGTGAATGAATACTGAACTCTATTGTCTTGACATATTCTTAGTCGTTTGAGATCAACTCTTAACCAATCACCCTAAGCTGTTACAAAGTCACCGGTAGATATCGTTGGTGTTTTCATTGATTTTTGGATATTATGACAACTTACATGATTGAATTTGCATATCTCACTGCTTAATTACAAAGTTAACATGATTTAGACTACTTACCATCTAAGCAACGTAACTTCTGTTGGCTGACGATTTGCCGAATACGTTCCATCAAATCTAAATTTTTAAAAATCTCATAAACAATTTACTAAGATTTAGGACAAAAGTAACATCACAATGACACTAAAATAACTAAACACTCTTGGACTTAAGAAATTTTCGACTGAGTAGTAGTAATCTAAATGCTCTTAGTAAATTGAGCAACAGACGAAATAGTTCGTCTTATGACACCACCTGATTTACCTGAAACATCTAGACAGGTATAGACAAGAGTGGAAAAGTCATTAAACATAAATGTTACTAGAATTAGTTTCTTGTGTGAAGCGAACCGCTGGTAAGCGCTTTTCTCCAACCTTGTTACGATTTCGAGATGAGAAAGACATAAGGTACTTTGTACCGTATGCATAGTACTGTCTGAATATCGTGCTAATAACTATATATTAAATAACTATGATACATATAAGACGAAACATTTTTGAAAAATGACAGATCGATCAAGGTACTTGCAAAACCTAAACAAATGAGGTGGACGTATACATTCAACTATCATTTATCTCGAAACATCCACACCATAGACATTTGTGCATATAGCTGACCACTGAGTTTTATTAATAACCGTCCATCCAATTTCATAATTTTGAAGAGAATCTCGTCAACAGTTAGCACTAAGCCACACTACATGATTTCGAATTATCAACCATAAATCTAAAGATTATCTTAACAATCGAAAACATGTGTAGGACAATACATTCCAGAGATTTTAGCTAATTAGCAACTTGATCAAGAAGATGCTCTGTAATAAAGCTTAAAAATCCCAATTAAAGAGCATTGGTCCTTACGCAATGTCATATTGCATACACCTAGATTTAAGGGGTAAATAATAGGCGTTAATTATATTGCCTGATTATCTTGAGCTCAAGATATTAGTGGGTTGTCACTACTTAAAATGACGAAGAGAAACGCCAACCCACCAGATTTGATAAGACTTCCAAGATAATCGCAACGGTTGACGTCCTAAAATAGTTTATCCCCTATCATTAGCCTAGACGTTTATGTAGATCAGTCCTGAAGTAAAAATTTGCATTTAAAGGGAGAGAAACAGATCCCAAATACTCTTGAGTTGTTTCTCAAGATCAGAAGAATGAATTTTATATATCTTTTGCCAGAGAGAATTTTTGTTTGAGTATTCTAAGTCAGAAAAATAATTTCCTGATAGATCGTTCCCTGAAAAGTTAGGTAAAGAAAATGTGACTCCCACGAACACATCAAAGTTTAAAAAGAGGATAGTGGAGGGTCCTGATGAACACTACATTAAGTTAACAAAGTTATTGCTCGCCATAAACTCTGATTCAATCAATAGCATTCGAATAGCGATCCTGTAAAAGGTTGATTTGCTTCTTTGGTACACCTTCCAATAACAAACACTGCCATAAAAACTATCAGCCAACGGAATCGGATGACACCCTAAGGTCAACAAACAATACCATCATTGAAAGTTCGTATGTTTGTCTAAAGCCTGACGAAGGATGAATAATTGGTCTACACGTCCAAGTCAAGGTTTGGAAACCAGCTATCTTTCCCGAGTTTCCTCTCCACGAGCAGTGCCGGTTGAATATAAAGGTCAGTATTTTAGACATTAAGTTTGTCAAAATGATTCCTTTGTGGTTACCACAAGATTTTATTCCTTCCTTAAAATTTGGAAGATCAGCGATTGAGACAAGTCAGATAAGACTAAGTATAGCTCTCCAACTCTAGCTAATATCACAGTCAACTTGACTACTAAACCCGACAAAATCTCAATCAGGATTCAGAGAACTCTATTGACTTAAGACAACTCACGTTACCTATAGAGCAGGGAAGATTTCTGTTTGTCAACCAAAGAACGCGTATACTGTGTAGCAGTTCGTTCTATTTTACTTGGTAGCTGTGAAACGTGATCTTTAAAATTAGTGGATATTCATGGGTTACTTGTGTATGATCATAGATGCCTTCGAAGCATTGATCGTATATGTTAGGATCACGAAGTGAGGAATGTTGAGATAAGACCAAAGGCTTAAGTTAATGTTAGCGAACTGGTTGATCCTTTAACAACTAAGGTAGTTGAGACGTGTACTACGTATGGCTGATTACCACCTATCTCGACGTGCAATGAGGGCTGGTGTATGAGTAGATGAAAAGAACCGGGTGGAGGACAAAATTAAAAAGTGGTATTAGTCCATAATGTCATTACTTGTTGGTTTTAGTTATGTGAGTAGATGCAAACTACCTGGTTGGTGCACACACGATTATTGTAATCAATGGTTAAACACCTTTAGCGATATGGTTCAGAATCGTTCACAATGATACAGATGCACTCACTCTTTCTCTTTCTGTTGGTCTTGAATTTTAGTATTCCTTCGCATGTGTTTTGGTACTTTTTTCAAACCCTATTCTCAGTGCTGAGTCTTCACATAGTCTTGGCTACTTCCATAGTTGCATATCTCATCAATTTTAGCTTTTCGTGTTAATACGATTCAAAAACTTAGTTAATGCACACATATGCCGGGCTCTATGTTGATGACAACTGACTGTCTAGAACTAGACCAACACGATTACTAACTAGCATTCCCAAATTCACAATAACACACTATATAAAAAGCATGTATTTTCACTGAAGCTATGAAGAAGGTTTAACTATCGGTTGGCGACCTACGTGATGCTTTCTGATATCAAACGAACTCCATCGGTAAATTAATGACTGGAGTTTAATGTATTTGGTCTGTAGCATGCATAAAAATCTGAACTACTTTAATGACTATCGTCGAAATTTGCGGAAAAACTGTGAATTGCATGTCTATACACCTGGTTAAAAAGCACAAAATACTTTTATAAAGGAGGTAGAGATCAGAAAGTAGCAAAAATATGCTATGGTTATCTATAAGTACTGTCTGTGCGAGTGGTATACAATAAGAATATGATTGATAACACATTTACACATAAAAATCAAGATAAGAAAAAGTAAACAGGAGAAAACTTCAAATTTTTCCTTGCAACATTTTCACTGTCAGATTGTCTCACCATTCATTTTCGCTTTATCGGCAAATTTGTGTTCAACGAGAAAATGATAATGCGAAAACTCGGACTGTATTTTAGTTAGAACGGTATATATATATATATATATATATATATATATAAACTGGCAATATTCCGTATTGAGTACTATAATTTTAGTAATTCATTTTAGAGATGGTCATCAGTGACTTATTTGAACATATAATCTAAAGTTTAGAACTGAACGAATGAAGCAGAAATACAGTCTACTCCCTAAAACAGCGACTAATAAGGACAAATACCGATAAAATGCACCTGAGCAACATACCACTCCCATCGTGAGGCATCCGTCAAATGTCAAGGTCACATCAAGTGTATTCAGCAACCAACCAAGACTTGGTTTAGAAAAACAGATACTTGTTTTCATTTATGAAGATTTCCATTCCTGAAACGCTTTCAGTAAAGCTTGACAAAGATACTTTTAAATTGCTAGTTTTCTTCGATAACTAAGTAAATCCCTGCAGTGGTTAGATGAATAACTGTTAATCATGCGTAAAGACGTCAGTAATTAGTTTCAGTTTCAGTTTCAGTTTGGGAAGGACAGGAGGCTCGTATCAAAATACATGCATATTTGTGCATTTCACGTCTGACAAGAATAACTTCCTATTACACCTTTGCTTACAGTCTACTAAGTTAAAAGACGAAGACTGACCGCTCAGCTGACTCAGACTGTCCTGATATCATTTCAATTCCAGGAAATTAAAAAGAGCACTGGTATTTTCCCTCATCGAGTAAATCTTTTAGCTTTGATTGCATCCTAAAGTGTAAAGGCTTTCCTATATTTATTTTAGTCGGATTTTTAAGTTACAGTGACGAAGAAGTCTCAGTCGTTTGCGTTTAATGTCTATCACCTTTAGAGGCTTAAAAACAGTCTAGAGATCAGTTTTCTTGTTTGCTTTTTTCCTCGCGCTTTAATAAGTTTTTTGTGTAGTTTTGTCCGTGAGATCACTTGACAGTTTTTATGACACAACCAAAGCATCGTTGTGGCAGACCTACATGCCTCTTTCCGGTCAACGATGGAATGTGATATGACAACTGAAACAAGTGGCATCACAACGTGTGTAGCGGACTCGCACTGGCTGCATATAAAAGGTGTTGCAAGCTACTATCAAATTGACTGTCCAAAGAATGCTGCTCTTCAAGATCTCTGCTGGTTCTTGAGGCGATTGAGCTGTCGAACACAGCTAGGAAGATGCCCTCAGATAAACAGACAGCAGCAGATGAACAGCTTTCCGTTCTCGAGGAAACAGCGGGGGTCACTATGAGTCCAGCTTTGTATTCGAAAAAAACCCATCAAGATGGAACCCCATAACGTAGTGTATAATAAATGTGCAGATGCAGGTACAGGTACAAAAAAATGAACTCTAAGAAAAAACAAATTGTAGGGAGTCGACGGTTTCAGCACCGGACTACCATATCAACGAAAAACAAGCTATGGAGATGCGAATCCCGAGCAGTATAGATGACTTAAGTGGGAGAAAAACAAAGTCATTGATTAGCCCACAGTTACACCCAGAAATTTAAGAGAACAGGTTGAGATCTGCACGTCTGACGCCTAATCAGACTGCAGGGAAATGAAATTTTTAGGATACAAAACTTCTTGGTTTGTAAAAGACGGACATTGCTGAGTGGTCAGTTGTTTACGAAAAGTGAAGATAGCTTTCCGTAAAGGAATCAAAAACTATATTTCAATATGATCTAAGCCACATTAAGCCCTAATAAGCAAGCCACTTCCAGAAACAGTAGCGGGAGGTAGCTTCTGTAAACCTTATAGAATATAACATAATGTGGGTTCCAAGAGTACTCAGAAAGGTCGCCCCCTAAAAGTAACCTTTTCTTCTGCTGAAGAAAGAAACCTAGTACTGGGAGATTCACGCAAACTTACTGGATGCGTACTATATGTCCGTGATTATCTCAGCCTGTTTGATCACGTTAAGAGGCGATCGGTGGAGGTAGAAATAAATGAGCGCCTCCGGAACGGTGGAACAACTTATAATTAAGGGTCTTCATACCGTAAAATTTCGGAACAAAATGATTCTCAAATCACTCTGGGTGGTACGGGAAAAATCTTCCCAGAATAATCGCAGCCTGCAAAATAAAATCGCGGAGTTCAAAAGAGTGATGAACACAGCAAACCCTGATGTCGTTGCCATGGCCAACGTCAATAGTGTATGATAGTGAAATTCAGTTGCTTGGTTTGCCAATTAGTAGGGCTGACAGACTAAATCCTAGGAGTGAAAAAGTTATCCTATACGTGAAAAACGTTTTAGCCATACGAGCTGTCAAGACAGTCGCACACGACTCAGGGACATGTGAACAAATGCGCTGCCAATATCCAGTCATTCGTAGTGTGCCGCAACCCAGAATTTTTAGAAGACACAAGAGCCGTAGCTTTATTACAGCAAATTGGAGACCCTTTGACTTATGACCTACAAAATTTTCCGTTTCTTTTAGACCTAATTTTCACACACAGTGATGATATCAGTCAAATACCTTTACGTTTATGGCTGAGATGGCCTGTCAAGCAGTTGCGATTATCCGTCCTAACATAAAATGCAGACACGAAAGCGATCAACTCTGCAGTCTCGGCTGAAAAACAGATAGTTGACTCAGGTACATCAATAGAAGAGTCATAGACTCATTAACGGAAAACATGCAAACAAGTAACTCAACCGTTCATACCCTGGACAGTCCCAAAGAAGAAGAAGCACTGACATTTCTGGATAGACCGGAATATTTCACATTTACCGAGACAAAATAAGAACGGTTGGAACAGCAAGTACGATGGAATGCTGCAGGTCATGAAATAAGTGTACAATTACAATCCAGGAGGCTCGGTGAAAATATGCAAAGCCTAAATCATTCTCGTACATAAATTACAGAAAAAAAGAGCAACATCGGATTTGCAACCTTGTTACGGAAAGAAATGGATCTCAAATAGAAGGGGATAATCAGGAAAAATCAGAGCCTATGAAAAACTATTTCGGGACACTCGACTGAGAAGTCTCTTCTAGGCAAAGAGCTAGACAATAAAATCTTCTTATCCCTGCAGTCTGATTAGGCGTCAGACGTGCAGATCTCAGCCTGTTCTCTTAAATTTCTGGGTGTAACTGTGGGCTAATCAATGACTTTGTTTTTCTCCCACTTAAGTCATCTATACTGCTCGGGATTCGCATCTCCATAGCTTGTTTTTCGTTGATATGGTAGTCCGGTGCTGAAACCGTCGACTCCCTACAATTTGTTTTTTCTTAGAGTTCATTTTTTTGTACCTGTACCTGCATCTGCACATTTATTATACACTACGTTATGGGGTTCCATCTTGATGGGTTTTTTTCGAATACAAAGCTGGACTCATAGTGACCCCCGCTGTTTCCTCGAGAACGGAAAGCTGTTCATCTGCTGCTGTCTGTTTATCTGAGGGCATCTTCCTAGCTGTGTTCGACAGCTCAATCGCCTCAAGAACCAGCAGAGATCTTGAAGAGCAGCATTCTTTGGACAGTCAATTTGATAGTAGCTTGCAACACCTTTTATATGCAGCCAGTGCGAGTCCGCTACACACGTTGTGATGCCACTTGTTTCAGTTGTCATATCACATTCCATCGTTGACCGGAAAGAGGCATGTAGGTCTGCCACAACGATGCTTTGGTTGTGTCATAAAAACTGTCAAGTGATCTCACGGACAAAACTACACAAAAACTTATTAAAGCGCGAGGAAAAAGCAAACAAGAAAACTGATCTCTAGACTGTTTTTTAAGCCTCTAAAGGTGATAGACATTAAACGCAAACGACTGAGACTTCTTCGTCACTGTAACTTAAAAATCCGACTAAAATAAATATAGGAAAGCCTTTACACTTTAGGATGCAATCAAAGCTAAAAGATTTACTCGATGAGGGAAAATACCAGTGCTCTTTTTAATTTCCTGGAATTGAAATGATATCAGGACAGTCTGAGTCAGCTGAGCGGTCAGTCTTCGTCTTTTAACTTAGTAGACTGTAAGCAAAGGTGTAATAGGAAGTTATTCTTGTCAGACGTGAAATGCACAAATATGCATGTATTTTGATACGAGCCTCCTGTCCTTCCCAAACTGAAACTGAAACTGAAACTAATTACTGACGTCTTTACGCATGATTAACAGTTATTCATCTAACCACTGCAGGGATTTACTTAGTTATCGAAGAAAACTAGCAATTTAAAAGTATCTTTGTCAAGCTTTACTGAAAGCGTTTCAGGAATGGAAATCTTCATAAATGAAAACAAGTATCTGTTTTTCTAAACCAAGTCTTGGTTGGTTGCTGAATACACTTGATGTGACCTTGACATTTGACAGATGCCTCACGATGGGAGTGGTATGTTGCTCAGGTGCATTTTATCGGTATTTGTCCTTATTAGTCGCTGTTTTAGGGAGTAGACTGTATTTCTGCTTCATTCGTTCAGTTCTAAACTTTAGATTATATGTTCAAATAAGTCACTGATGACCATCTCTAAAATGAATTACTAAAATTATAGTACTCAATACGGAATATTGCCAGTTTATATATATATATATATATATATATATACCGTTCTAACTAAAATACAGTCCGAGTTTTCGCATTATCATTTTCTCGTTGAACACAAATTTGCCGATAAAGCGAAAATGAATGGTGAGACAATCTGACAGTGAAAATGTTGCAAGGAAAAATTTGAAGTTTTCTCCTGTTTACTTTTTCTTATCTTGATTTTTATGTGTAAATGTGTTATCAATCATATTCTTATTGTATACCACTCGCACAGACAGTACTTATAGATAACCATAGCATATTTTTGCTACTTTCTGATCTCTACCTCCTTTATAAAAGTATTTTGTGCTTTTTAACCAGGTGTATAGACATGCAATTCACAGTTTTTCCGCAAATTTCGACGATAGTCATTAAAGTAGTTCAGATTTTTATGCATGCTACAGACCAAATACATTAAACTCCAGTCATTAATTTACCGATGGAGTTCGTTTGATATCAGAAAGCATCACGTAGGTCGCCAACCGATAGTTAAACCTTCTTCATAGCTTCAGTGAAAATACATGCTTTTTATATAGTGTGTTATTGTGAATTTGGGAATGCTAGTTAGTAATCGTGTTGGTCTAGTTCTAGACAGTCAGTTGTCATCAACATAGAGCCCGGCATATGTGTGCATTAACTAAGTTTTTGAATCGTATTAACACGAAAAGCTAAAATTGATGAGATATGCAACTATGGAAGTAGCCAAGACTATGTGAAGACTCAGCACTGAGAATAGGGTTTGAAAAAAGTACCAAAACACATGCGAAGGAATACTAAAATTCAAGACCAACAGAAAGAGAAAGAGTGAGTGCATCTGTATCATTGTGAACGATTCTGAACCATATCGCTAAAGGTGTTTAACCATTGATTACAATAATCGTGTGTGCACCAACCAGGTAGTTTGCATCTACTCACATAACTAAAACCAACAAGTAATGACATTATGGACTAATACCACTTTTTAATTTTGTCCTCCACCCGGTTCTTTTCATCTACTCATACACCAGCCCTCATTGCACGTCGAGATAGGTGGTAATCAGCCATACGTAGTACACGTCTCAACTACCTTAGTTGTTAAAGGATCAACCAGTTCGCTAACATTAACTTAAGCCTTTGGTCTTATCTCAACATTCCTCACTTCGTGATCCTAACATATACGATCAATGCTTCGAAGGCATCTATGATCATACACAAGTAACCCATGAATATCCACTAATTTTAAAGATCACGTTTCACAGCTACCAAGTAAAATAGAACGAACTGCTACACAGTATACGCGTTCTTTGGTTGACAAACAGAAATCTTCCCTGCTCTATAGGTAACGTGAGTTGTCTTAAGTCAATAGAGTTCTCTGAATCCTGATTGAGATTTTGTCGGGTTTAGTAGTCAAGTTGACTGTGATATTAGCTAGAGTTGGAGAGCTATACTTAGTCTTATCTGACTTGTCTCAATCGCTGATCTTCCAAATTTTAAGGAAGGAATAAAATCTTGTGGTAACCACAAAGGAATCATTTTGACAAACTTAATGTCTAAAATACTGACCTTTATATTCAACCGGCACTGCTCGTGAAGAGGAAACTCGGGAAAGATAGCTGGTTTCCAAACCTTGACTTGGACGTGTAGACCAATTATTCATCCTTCGTCAGGCTTTAGACAAACATACGAACTTTCAATGATGGTATTGTTTGTTGACCTTAGGGTGTCATCCGATTCCGTTGGCTGATAGTTTTTATGGCAGTGTTTGTTATTGGAAGGTGTACCAAAGAAGCAAATCAACCTTTTACAGGATCGCTATTCGAATGCTATTGATTGAATCAGAGTTTATGGCGAGCAATAACTTTGTTAACTTAATGTAGTGTTCATCAGGACCCTCCACTATCCTCTTTTTAAACTTTGATGTGTTCGTGGGAGTCACATTTTCTTTACCTAACTTTTCAGGGAACGATCTATCAGGAAATTATTTTTCTGACTTAGAATACTCAAACAAAAATTCTCTCTGGCAAAAGATATATAAAATTCATTCTTCTGATCTTGAGAAACAACTCAAGAGTATTTGGGATCTGTTTCTCTCCCTTTAAATGCAAATTTTTACTTCAGGACTGATCTACATAAACGTCTAGGCTAATGATAGGGGATAAACTATTTTAGGACGTCAACCGTTGCGATTATCTTGGAAGTCTTATCAAATCTGGTGGGTTGGCGTTTCTCTTCGTCATTTTAAGTAGTGACAACCCACTAATATCTTGAGCTCAAGATAATCAGGCAATATAATTAACGCCTATTATTTACCCCTTAAATCTAGGTGTATGCAATATGACATTGCGTAAGGACCAATGCTCTTTAATTGGGATTTTTAAGCTTTATTACAGAGCATCTTCTTGATCAAGTTGCTAATTAGCTAAAATCTCTGGAATGTATTGTCCTACACATGTTTTCGATTGTTAAGATAATCTTTAGATTTATGGTTGATAATTCGAAATCATGTAGTGTGGCTTAGTGCTAACTGTTGACGAGATTCTCTTCAAAATTATGAAATTGGATGGACGGTTATTAATAAAACTCAGTGGTCAGCTATATGCACAAATGTCTATGGTGTGGATGTTTCGAGATAAATGATAGTTGAATGTATACGTCCACCTCATTTGTTTAGGTTTTGCAAGTACCTTGATCGATCTGTCATTTTTCAAAAATGTTTCGTCTTATATGTATCATAGTTATTTAATATATAGTTATTAGCACGATATTCAGACAGTACTATGCATACGGTACAAAGTACCTTATGTCTTTCTCATCTCGAAATCGTAACAAGGTTGGAGAAAAGCGCTTACCAGCGGTTCGCTTCACACAAGAAACTAATTCTAGTAACATTTATGTTTAATGACTTTTTCCACTCTTGTCTATACCTGTCTAGATGTTTCAGGTAAATCAGGTGGTGTCATAAGACGAACTATTTCGTCTGTTGCTCAATTTACTAAGAGCATTTAGATTACTACTACTCAGTCGAAAATTTCTTAAGTCCAAGAGTGTTTAGTTATTTTAGTGTCATTGTGATGTTACTTTTGTCCTAAATCTTAGTAAATTGTTTATGAGATTTTTAAAAATTTAGATTTGATGGAACGTATTCGGCAAATCGTCAGCCAACAGAAGTTACGTTGCTTAGATGGTAAGTAGTCTAAATCATGTTAACTTTGTAATTAAGCAGTGAGATATGCAAATTCAATCATGTAAGTTGTCATAATATCCAAAAATCAATGAAAACACCAACGATATCTACCGGTGACTTTGTAACAGCTTAGGGTGATTGGTTAAGAGTTGATCTCAAACGACTAAGAATATGTCAAGACAATAGAGTTCGAGTATTCATTCACTTCCTCATTTTGTATAGGCGTTATATTTCCTATTATCTTATATTGAATGCTGAGAGGCTTTGTTTGTCTGAACAGGTAATCTCACGCTCCACTGTGACTGCGCGAAAATCTAAATAAAGACTTATTCACTACTAGTCTAATTTCTTCTATCAATAGCACGAGGGCTACCTACAGGCACGAAAACTTAAAACAAAAGTTAGAGTAGTTTGATAGCAACTACTGAATTGATAGATGCTCGGAAACGTATCCCATCAGTCTCGGAACACAATTATGAACGAAACTAACCTAAATATTAACTGACATCTATGCAATTTTCGTGAGCATCGATAGGCAGCAAAGGAGATGGAAATGATAAGGACGATAAATGATAATCGACAGCTTGTCAGACTTATCAAAGAAGCAGGTATTAAGAATTTAGGAGTTTTTAGAACTATTTTGGAAAATGATGGAACAATGATTCACTCTCAGGCCAGAAGGTTAGAACGATGGGCGGAACACTTACAAGAACGATAACTGGTTTCCAACTACCCTTCATTCGCCCACTGTTACCAAACAACCTGTATGAAATGTTAACATAGGTCATCTTACACAATAGAGTTGAAAAACCATGGTCAAATTAGAGTGACGGAAGTCAGAAGGTGGGTTATCCCCGAAGATCTTTAAGGATAGTGGTCTAGTTTTAGCACATACGTTGACTGAAGTTCGCTTGCCTACATAAGATATCATTATGTTTGCGAATTTATGGATATCCCATGATGTAGACAATTAGGTAGATTCCTTCAGCAAGTCGTACACAAGAATCGTCCTTTCCGGTTTATGGTTTACACTTTTGCTCTTGCAACGTACTTTCGCGAAATGAGGTTAATTATGGTTTACTCACCCAAATAATAAATACATTTTTTAATTTGCACAAATATCTGCAACTTGACACAGCCAGTTATTCTGAAAGTTGTTCAAGCTACTGTTGCTAAATCTAACAAGTTCACTTTTATGTAACGTTTGTGACATAACTAATTATTATGTAGAAGAATTGTATCAATAATGTACTTTGTATTCCTGTAATCAATTCAAGTACGTTTCTTATCAGTAGTCCTGGTTGATTTACTTTTGTTCGTATGTTCTCCGTATTTTTGAAATATCCATTCGCATTTTTAAGGTTGCGGGTAGTCTGCCAGGTAAATTATACAGACTCAGCTTCCATCTCATCAAGTGCGTCGTGACCACGTTGTGCATAGATCTCTAGTCGAGCTAGCATATCTCAGACAAATCTGGGTACCAATTAATAACTCATTTTCGTAGTAAAAGGCCAATTCACAATCTCACGTTATCATAGTCACATCCTATAATTTTTCTTTAAAACACATAGCATCTGAGTATACGATATGCACAGTAAAACCGTTTACAATCGTTTTATCAATTCTTATGTTTAATTATTAATCCTTGATCAAGTCACCAGCGCGAATTACCTTGCTGTCATAATATTCTCAATTCCTGTTAGGAAGCTTAAAAGACGGAAACTGAATATATAGATTTAATTTTTGAGTGGAATCTGAATGAAACATATCTTTCCGTACATGTTAAACTATAAAGGCCAGTTGTCATCTTGAATATGTCTTCAATTTTGAATTGTAAATGTGGTTATCCTTTAACTACAAGTTACAAGAATATTTTCTTTTGAATCTGATGAGATTGGGATTTGTTCTAAACGAATGAAAAGCGTCTAATTACATCAATTGTTAAGAATATTGGTAATTCACAACTTGTCCCCATCAGTTTCCGAACACGACGAAGAGTGAAAACAAATCAAATCTAAGTTAACCGAAAGTCTACGGAACAATCGCGAGCAGTGGTTGGCAACGAAAGCAAAATAGATGGAAAATTGAACGGCTGTAGGTAATACAAGATAGCTTTTCAAAGTAATAAAAGAAACCGGAATTAAGAAGTCAAGTGTAAGTGTTACGATCTCGGAAAAAGACGACACTTATCTGCTTCTAGTCCCAGATGTTTAGAACGTGAGTTACTAGTATTTGATCACATATACTCGTATTTGCTGGGATCACCTGGTAAGTAATAGTGAGGTTAGACACATGGTATTAGGGAATGATGGTAAATCAATTGATGAGGTTGTAAATCTTCACGGATTGAGGTGGTTGGGCCACATATTACGCATGCCTAACCACCGACTACCACGTCGCGCAATGCTGACTAGTGTTGCGGACGGCTGGATGACAGTTAGGGACGGTCAAGCCAAAACGTAGCATCAGTCTTTGTAGTCACTAAATTCTGGTCTGATCCATGTTGATAGGTTTAGACTACTTGGTTGGGGTCCGCTGGACTATCGCAACCAATGGTTGGAGAATCCGGGTGACATGGGTCACAATTGATCACAATGGCGTAGGTGTATACACTCTTCCCTTAAACTATGAGATTGAAATTACTTCATACCTTCCTTTCTACAAACTAATTCTTTCTCCTCGTATCATATCCTTATATTAGATATTTTTGTTTTACTACCTTTGAAGTGACTGAGGTGTGGCAACTTGGACCGATGCATATGTATGCCTGGTCCTACGTTGTGGCTGACTGACTTACTGGTAATTCACAGATATTCTCGATTTTCTGTCATATTTCTACTCACGTCTTCGGACCACCATGTAAATACATTCGAAATGTGTATAGACCTGGTAAAGTTTTTAAGATTTGACGGTTGCTCAATAGCTTTATTTGGGAACTAAGTTCTGACTGATTTTCATTTATTCTTTTGATTACGCAGGAGATAAATTGAACTCATCTTCAATCGCTGGATATTTGAATGATTTGATGGATGATAATCACGATAAAACTGAAGTATCTAGCAAATCTGTCACGCGCAAAGTAGCTGAAACCACTGCTCCATCTCCTTATCCAGGTAAGTAAAATGAAAGCATCATTTTTAAAAGGTTACTATTTTCCTATTTAAAAGAACAGTGTTCTGTTTTACTAGTCGTCCCGCGTATTTGTTAAATAATTGTAACTTTCAGTCTTTGGTAGGTTTGCGTCTATCCTGAAAGTACCTTGTGTTCTGGGGTATTGTGAGATGTAGTTTGTGGGAAAATCTAAAAGTGGAAAAGTGAGCCGATGACTCAGTCAGCATATTGAATGCACTTACATTCAACATTGAAAACATTGGACAACAATCAGAAATAAGATATGTTAAATTAGGACAATTCGATAACGGAAACTACGAGTTGGTAGCGTAGGGTTTCGAATGCGTTACATAATAGTTTTTGGAAATATGCATATCAAAACAACAAAAGAAAGCTGTTGACATTCCTATAATGATTTTATATATATATATATATATATATATATATATATATATATATATATATATTAGTCTATTGAATATGAAGTGGTTACTTCCTAGTGTTTGGAAAGTTCAAGTATAACAGGTGATATGAGGGCTAAAGTAAAATTATAAAAAGTGGAAAGGCAGATTGCTATGTCAACAAGAAGTTTAAAAGTATCATAGCCACGTGGGTTGATGACTCAGTAATAGTAGTACGAATAATTAGTTATGTGTAGGTACAAAAAAAAACTGACTAGTATGAAATTAATACCGTTAAAGTTAAGTTAAATCGAGTTTATTGAACTGAAATAATAATTACTAGGTTGGTTAGAAATAAAAGAACTAATTGAAGATATATTTATCAACACACAACATGCATCACCGTTTTTCTGTAAATACAATAGTTGTGTTCTAAAGATGATTATCTCTGGAAGTTTCAGTGGACTCAAATTCTGTTTATTTATCATTCGGATGACCGTCTTAATTCCTGCTATGTTATTTGTCAAGTAAATAACATGTAACTGAGCTATTGCTGTTCTGCAGTTTCTTTTAATCACCAAGCAATCGCTCTAATGTGCAAGAACGTGAAATGGAATAAGTGGATACCTTTTTTCAAAGAGTTAGTCTGGGTTTACTATACATATCTAAACTGATAGACACATTTAAGGATATGAACATCGATTTTTTTCTGAATAATTAAACATCATTTCCCATACAATGACATCAGTTTCACCGTCGTAAATATTTTGTTGGGTACTAATGTTTTTGAGTAGTTTTAATGGAGATCGAAACATGTTGGATAGATGCAGGTGAGTCTAGTTTACTCATCACAACTCTTTCACAAAGCTCACTGGCTCGTAAAGTTTTTAGTTAGCCATTCTTCAGATGATATTTGTTAAATCATTCATACTTCTGATTTTCTCAAGTGCAGTTTCTAGTTATCGTTCCATTTTTTGTGAAATACTTGATTCCATAAAATGCAACGTATTGTCAACCTAATCATGAATTTTGATATTTTAGTAAACTAATAGGATGATTTTTTATGGCATTCAATAAACGCATCGTGAACTTACGTTCTAAAAGATATAATTTATTTTTCATCATCGGATTGCATTTTTATGGTATTAAATAAATTCATGTTTGTCTGTTCAAAGCATCACTATCATTTTTATATAACAGGGTTTTCTACTGTCAATGGAGATCAAAAGAAAATATCTACAAATGAAACATATTTCAGCATATGTAGATCTGATGCAAAAGCCCATATTTTAAAACGTTTACATGGTACAAGTCCAACAAATCCGTGTGTTAGGCGCGTCTCTGCCAAAAATATACGTTCGCAACACGTTGACTCACAAATCGATACAATTCCTAATAATGTACATGCCTGGCGTCAGGGTAAAGAACTTATTCATAAATATCTTGGAACTTCATCTGGTTAGTGTTTGTTTATCGTTAAACTATATTTTATTTGTAAGACATTGTCTCAGCATATATGTCAGAGTACATTCATATTTTGTTTTATAAACTTGATACATGCATAAAACCGACCGATGATTTCGTTTACTCTATTAACAAACCATTCTCTTGATTAAACTTTCATCATCATATTACCTTAGAGTTAATAGAGATTCTGCAAACACTTGAGAGTTTCTGACCATCAGTCACTAAGGCAATTACATGTTCTTGGAATAAAAGGGAACTCAAAATCAATGATAATGTAGATGGTATGTCCATCTATCTATCTGTCAAAGTTTCGTTTGAAGTGGTTAGGTGATGGTTGTTAATCAATCAATGCTATACCAAACGATAGTAGCTGTAGAATATGTTGACAAATTTTGGAACTACATCTCAGCATGTCAGTTGACAAAACTAGCTGATAAGTCGGTAGAAAAAGGCGAGTTCACGTTTCCAGATTAGTAAATGCCATGATTCGTCATTTCTTTATATCACAGTTGTAGGCTTTGAAAATAACATGACACTAGTATGTATGTTAGATGTCTGTATAGTACTTTTGACTGGTAATTTTATCATATTCTTTCACATGTTCGACAATAACTAGCAATAATTTAATCAATCTCAGTGCGAATAACATAAAAAATTAATTTTTCACAACCGCCTGCGACATAAAATCACATTTCGAGAAGTGATTGTATAACTTAGTTGAGTAGTCATATCTGTCGGTTGTAAATACTTAATTGTATAATATAGTGAATTTATTCGCATAGTAAGTTATTGATTAATTTATGTTAAATACTACTCATTTTAATTTATACAAATCTAACTGTAAGTAAATAATATAAAAAGGGATGTATTTTCTAACTAGCTCTTTTACCACCTAAAGTTGAACCAGGATGGTCGTCAAAATCGTTTTTACGAAGCTGGCCATGAAGTACTCATTAAATGACTTAACGCAACTGACTATATAATTTGATGCTAGCTAACATATCCAAAGTTATGTCTGGACTTTTAAATACTATTGTTTGAGTTGTTGTGACTGTGAAATGCTTAACTAACTTGTGCTTGGTTTTGAAAAATCCTAATTTTACGACGCGTAGTTAAAGCACAGAGACCGCTTGTACGAACTTAAAGGTGGTGAGTTTATAAACTAAAGTTTGTGGAATTAAAAAGAACAATGCAATGACCTAAAAATTGATGTGTCTAGCATATACGCTTGTCACATGTCTTTATATCTCCACGTAGACATTAAAATGATAGACATGTTGGCAGCGCAAATACAACGACACAGAAGTACATCATTTCATATAGCTACACTTCACAACAGTACGTAAACAGAGTGCTCTGTTACACTATTCATGTTTTCTTGGATATTTTATGGCGTTTTATATTTTTCCATTCTGCTTTGGAATGTGACAGATCAAAACGGTTCGCTAAAATGGCAATCAATCTCATAATTTAGTTTCAGTTTGAGATGTTTCTTCCATAAGAATAGATTTTATTTTTCATCGGCCAGGTTATACAAAAATAATCAACCATATATGTATATATATATATATATATATATATGTATATATATATATATATATATATGTATATATATATATATATATATATATATAAAATTTATTTGTATGAAATTGTTAATTTCATAAATTTCTTCCATAGAGAGTATTGATAAACATGCGGATAAAGAAGAGCAATCTCCAAAATTAGATCATTCGAGCCCGTTGGGATTTGATGCAATCATTAGTAAGGAAAATCCAAAAATAATAAATGCAAACCAAAATGAACCGAATACAGTAAATTCGGACAAAACAAGCAAACAGATAGTGAATGCGCCGCTTGTTGCTTCCAAGTCTGGTAAAGGTCTATTTCATCCAGTTAAGACAAAAAATGCAGTAAACAATTCTTCAGGTTTGTCAACATTTTTTGGACATGCTTCGCATGATCATTTTAAAGCAAATTTTACACCTTTATTTTCCGTGTTCATGTTTACAATAGACGGGTTGATAGATTTTAAGTGAAACTATCCTATCTGATTGTTTTCGCTGTCAGAAAGTTAATTCTTAAAGGTCACGTTGCCTACATTGACACGTTCGTGTGTTCAAGTGTTTTGAAAATTGAACATTTAATTCCTTAATTTCAGCTGTTAACTGGACTGAGTTTTATGAAATTAAGATTTTTATCAAATGAAATGTTTTAATGAAGTACTAAGTTGTAAGTTATGGAGATAAATAATAGTTGGCTGTTAATAGTGTGGTTATTATCTTACGGTGAGTAATGTTTTTAAAGCATTACAAGTGTGTTTGTTTGCAGGTATTTAGTGTAAGTTTTAGTGCTTTTATGCTATATCTAAGTGGCTAGCCTGATTTAAATTTTATTTCCCAATTTTCAGATGCGCTAGGATCTGTACAAAAAGATATTCATGGCTATCCTACCCCTAGAGCTCATCTTAAGGCCCTGGTCCAACAACAAAGGGAAGCTCGAAAACAGGAGCATAAACGGCAACTGGAAGCTGAAAAAAAGAAGCGTGAACAAATACAACGAAATCTACAAGCAACTGCACTAGCAGCTGCCGCTGCTGCGAAGTTACCTGTCACTGCAACCAAAAGAATGTCCGAACTTTCTCCAGTTATTCCTTTATGTTTATTTCAACCGGTCAAAGCACCTGTATTGACGGTACGTTTTAGGTGTTAAAGTCTATGAAGTGTCGGTTAGTTTTATGTCAGTTTTAAACCATCGAAGTCACTCTTTTGTTTAAATAATTACATCCATTTATTTTTCTAAACATAATTAACTTCAGCGAACTTTTATTCCAGAAAATTTACGTCATTTTAAATTAGGTCACTCAACGTTAGCATGAATTTTCGCACATTAAAAATAACCATATTTATACATTATAGATAGCAAAATAACTCGAACTGAAGCAAAGTAACTGCTAGGGAAGCCTCAAGTTATATAGTTTTATTAACAAATTTTAGTTCCTTTCTTGTAGCGATAACTTCGGTTACCTTTTTCTCTAATTCATATTTCCGAATGACTTTTGGTGTTTACTGATCGATCGTTTTCGCTTTTAGTCTGCTAATTTTTCTATATCCCAAGGTCGTATTTCATTGCTGTGTATATAGTTTCTCTATTTTAATTTGTTCATTGTCAAACGCCAAGTTTCTTTGCGCTTCTGTCGCATTTTGTTCCACAGTGTAGGGGGAAATGTTGGAGTGTTGTGTGTCAGTCGTCATAGCACCGAGTTTGCGATAGGTTCCGTTCTTATTATATTAATCTCGATCATTCGTGACTAAAAATTACTGTACGCTCAGCTGAACCCCAATTTTGTAGTTTTTTGTACCAAGATCTCAAATATGCATATTCAGGCATGTTGTTTGATTAGTGGGAACCTGTAAATAGTAGTATTTAATTAAATGTTTATCTTTTTATAGTTGGACTCTTATTCTTCAGAACGAGAACAAAAACTGGAGGAGCTTCTTAGACGTGAGATATCAACACCAGAAAACCAGGTTGCTGAGATTATTCCTCCTACGTCTTCCGACCGAGATTCCACCAATTCTTCTTATCGAGATTTTATCGAAACTTTCAAAGTTAGATCTAGTTCGACGAACTCTCATGTAACTAATCCCGTCCCAACTAGTGAATCCAGCATGAAACGAAATCGAATGACTGCTGTAAATAAATATGAAGATATTAACAGTAAGTGATTATAAAAAGCCGTCCATCTATAAGTACCTTTTATTTATACATTTTCCATGATATTCCCGAGGTTTGCTTAGTTTAATGGGGTTATTAATTGTTAATATTAAGTAGGAAAACGAACTTCACAAAACAAGTAAGAAAAAGAAGCAAATTAACTAAGTAAATTTTAGTTGTAAATAAGTTTTAAAGATTAACCAGAAATTGACTTATGTAATATAGGAAGTAAAAGACTCTTCAAACCAGTTTCTAAATTTTCGCTCTCTACTTTATCAAACGATTTGAACTTGTTCTTTTCTTTCATTTTCAGTTCATTTACACTACTCATTTCTTTCAACATATAAAGAATCTGCTTCAATACTTATTTGTGTTGCATACCCATTCGTCTTACTATGACCTTTTTGAAAGCTATGTTGGGTATTAAAAATATCTTTTTTTATATGGGTGCTCGACAATATCGCGGAGTAGAGTTTACGAATCATCTATATCATAAACAAAGGGAATTCAATTTATCGATCTAAATTAGTACGCTCCATTATATAGTGTTCGTCTGTGACTAATTAGTTGTGCTCATACTGATGTGCAAGTTACCCGCATCTTTAGCAAAATAAGCGTATAAATATATATATGCATATATCTCAACAACAACTGAATTAAGTGTGATACACTATATCCTGCATAATTAATATCCATCTGTTCAAGATTTTACTTAAATCGAATTACTTTACATTACCTTATAAACTCTAATATATATATATATATATATATATATATATATATATATATATATATATATATATATATATATATACCATTTTGGAGTCAGTTCGATTTTTTTCTTTTTTGTGTGTTTATTTGTTCTTTACCTACTTCGGTTTCGGCAACCGGGCAGTATCCCAGCCTTCACACAAATCGAATGGTTTATATGGCGTATATCTATTTGGTGCCTCTTTCTGCCAATGTTTATGTGTTTATATAAATCAATTTGTGCGTTATGCTTATCTGTAATAATACTGCCTTAATTTGAACCAGTCTTAAGGTATTTTCTAAGAAGATCAGACTAGTTGAAGTATACATATATGTAGAATTTAGTTTAGTTTAGTTTATTTTACTCAGCATAAAATCTCAATAAAAATAGATTTTATTGACATTATTAAATACAATCCAATTCATTCGTTAGTACCGAGTTTTCATAACTACGTTTTTTATGTACTGTGCAATCAAATCCATCGTAATAAAGCACCTGAAATTGATTGTAACCAGGAGACTATCTTGGCTTCTCCAAATTTCTATGTATAAATATATATGAACGAGAAATGGTTCTACGGTAAGTAAATAATTAGCTTAGGTCAAGAAACTTATATTCATGATGATAAACTGTGCAACATCAGTTAACTTCTATCACTGACAAGCATAAAATGAAAATGGCGTCATGGATAAAAAGTGTGTCAAACAGTTAGAGAATATTTAGTTCACAATAAGTTTATGAAATACTAGAAAGAGAATTGTTCTAATGAGTGGCATTTATAATACATATGTACATATGTACTATAATTTTAATTACTCGTGTATCCGTTATATAAGCAATGCAATTTTAGCACATAAAATGATTATGTATATAGTTGATTTTATGGCACCCGGGCAGTATCACAGCCCTCACACAATTCAGTGATAACTACTACTGGCCTCATTGTTATTGTGTGATGCATATGTATTTGGTGCCCCCTTGTATAAATCTTTATGTGTTCAAATAAATAAATGATTCAACGAATACACTTTCTTGGAGTTGCTCAGTTTTATTCTTCGTATTATATGATGTTTTTTAACTGAGTAAAATTTTCACACATCTGTATCAAAGCTATTAGTCATCGACCATTATGATGAAAAACAAGAGCAAGTAAACTCATCTACCAGGTGAATTGGGTGTTAGCCGTACTCCAAGTGTAAATGCCAGTGACACTGTATGGTCGTCCGAATCTAGTTAGGTGTGGCGGGATTTGAACTTAGAACTTAGTGGCTGGAAGTCGAACGCCTCAACCACTAAGACAGCTATACATTTCTTTATTGTTTTATATATGTTTGGTAGATTTTCGTTCAGATGAAGAGAGAAGCATTCTCCAGTTTGCATATCTGGTATGTATTTTCTTCTTAGTTTCTAGACCACCAAAATGTGGCAAGCTGAATAATAGTTATAGCCGTTCAATACAGACGAATAACTGTAAACAAATGTTTAATTCTATTCCTCCAAGCACTGCTCCACCAAAAAACTATATGAATGAGAAATCATCGCATATGAAAAACTTGCAAGTCGAAACAGTCTCATTATCACCGACTAAGCATAAGTTTTGTTCAGCTGGCTCTCATACTACTCGTAAGTAGTATTATTGAAATATTGTGATTGTTTTATTGTTATTACATATAGTCGTGTCTCAAATTGTTCCCTTCACTAGATGTTTACCCTTTAATTAAAAAGCGCCTTTTACTGAGGGACTAAATGGATTTTTATGTTCACTAATATGGCTTATTTACCAAATAAAAGAGTGTAAGTCCTCACTTTTAGATCGCATAATTTTCATTATGCCTGCTAATGATATCCATCTACCTAAACCAAAATATGTTGTGTACGTTTCAGACTTGTGACGTATCGATTGAAATGCTACTGATTTATTGCCTCACGCATTATTGTAGACTTTTAATTATGCATATGCTTACTGTTAAATCTACCGAAGCATCCGACTACACAGCCGAGATATGCATAAACATCCAGGTCCCAAACACATTTTATCTATTATTACAAAGTACAAGTAAATTGGTTACAAACCTCAACTTGTGAGGTGTCTATGGTTGTAAACACGTTTGTGTATATGAAATGAGAAACGCTTTTTTCAATAATTCTATTAAAATTAATTACAACATGGAGTGAATTACAGCCGTTAGTCAATGATGACTAACAACAATCAAATGAATAACAGTAGAAAATATGAACTCTGTTGCCTTTTAATAAAGTTTCATGGAATGCAAAAATTTGGAATGTAACTGTTAAGGAGTAAGTACTTGGGAATATTAACCGAGAACAATTGCACGCTACAGATTACTTGCTCAAATGCTGTGAGAAATGACACGGATTACTGAATATTCGTTAGTAGTATAGCTTAACACACGAAAACGGTTTAAGTAGGAGGCCAATAGATGGTGTAAACGGAATTGCCGAGACTATAATTTGTGGACGACCTTTGAACGGATTACCAGTGATCTTGAGAAATTTCAGCCAATCAGAAATCAGTTGGTATCGCGTAAAAATATATTATGCTAAGCCAAATAATTAGAGTGAATACCTTCTTCAACATGGTTTAAAAACTTCTCAATGTTAGAAAAAGACTCTGATGTACTGAAATCGTAATGCTTACAATACAGGAACTCATCCATGTGACTATAATAGTCGACCTCTGGAGCCACGGAATTAATCTAATTTAAATTTCAAATAAATTTTGGCCGATTATAATAACTTGGTGACATGTTTTTGTTTTTGTTTAATGCTAGATTTTACTGTTTCTGCGAAATTTACAGGCTTCAAACTTTATGAAATATAACTCGAACAATCCATGTCATAGACCAATTATAGTTTTACAAATAGAGGCCTAACACATTTCATTTCAATGTTTGTTCTGTATAATCACTCTCCCTCAACTTCATCATTGGTAACATAATCATTTCATAACTCGCTCATGAATTTTTTCAGTTTTACTATCAAACTTCTTTTAATTTTTTTGATAAAGGTTTTTATGAATCTGAATTACCAAAAAGGTCTCTTCATCAAGATACGGAATTTCAGGTTCCCGTTCCTTTTGCAGGAAATGTGTCAACACGTCCGAGAACCGGTGTGGATGTTACTCGTTGTCCTGAAGCACTACAAAAACGGTAAAAATGTTCTAGGAGTATATACATCATGTTTTGCAGACTTTCATTTTAAAATTGATCTTTGTAACTTATCTGATTCTATGGTTTCCACTTTTTATTTAACCAGTAACTATTGTTTTGACATTACTATTTTATTGGTCAGTAAAAATTTAATCGATTTACTGGGTTAGTTCCTTTTTTGGATTAAGTCATTAATTATGTTCATTCAGATAATGGCTTTCACGCTATCAAAATCTTCTTAGATACGTTATCAATTTCAATACCGAGATTGCTTTTCAATATGTGATTCTACCAATTTGAATAGGTTTTTTAGATTAATAATCGTCGCGATTTTTATTGTCATTTTCTTTACTAGTTTATTTCCCTCGAAAGAACGTACTGTCCCATATGCAAATAAATCAAAGACTATCTGTGATCAGGTTACGGAAGCTGCGCGTCTCGATATAAAACTGAGCGCACAACGTGTAAAGCACATGCTTTTTGTTGATTCTGACGATGATGATAATGATGATAATTCTGATGAGGATCAATGTTTTTATACAGATGATGGGGTTAATTCCTCAGTCTCTTCGTATGAAACAATTCAAAAGCCAACTGTAAGTATTTGGAGACGTTTAGAAGCTGTAGGGGCTAGTGATTCGGAGTTAGAAGAGAATAATGTTTGTATCGTTGAAGATATCAAGGTTGGTCTGTTTATTTAACATATTTTATAAAGTATCATTCTAAATATTTCAGTTGATTAAAATCAATCACAATGGCATAACTCCATCCACTCTTTATTTTCTTAGATCTTGAGTTTCAAAATTATTTTATTTCACAAATTAATTCTTTCTTTTAATATGTTATTTTTGTCCAGTCTTTTTTATTTTCATTGGTACTACTATTACTTCTACTAATTTAGTATTCATCTTGACGATCTCATCTCTGTTCTGGTGTAGTATGGCAACTTTGGCCGATACGAATGTGTGCCAGATTCTACGTTATTTATGACTGACAAACTGAATAATCAAACAAATATTTTTAGATCGCGTATGAATTTTTTTTTTTCATTTTAGTAAATTAAAAGTCAACCTTTTAGATGTATCTAGGCATATAATGTAGAACTCAAAGAATCCAGATTGTTTTGTTGCAGAACGTCTTTTTTTTATAATTTCGGTGTTACTTTTATATCAAAGAAGTACGTCTTAGGTACCCTCACCAAGTTAAATAAAGGTTGTGAAGGGATATTTTCTACAAATGTAGTAAAAATGTCAATTAATCTTGTGCATAGAAGCTGTTCACTTTCACTCAGTCAACTAAATTTCAAATTCACTCGTCTTTTTTCAGAAAGAAGATATTTCCAACCATTTTTCTGCTCTCTTTGGTGATTTTCGTGATGTGATCTAGTTTTACCATGATAAATCTCTTTTTCTTGTGACGTCTAATAAAAATGAAATAAATTTCACTTGCCGTTCATCACCAACAATTTTGACTTTCTACATTGGAGTTCCTAAAACTACTAGAAGAACTAAGGTGTACTCTCAAAAAATAGTCAATATGTCTTATCTTCGTTGGTAACCATCAGTTTGCGACGCGATAACTAAAACATTGAGTTTTTGAGAGCTTAAGCATTAGTTTCATGTAACTCATGAGTTTTAAATAGTAATTTTTCGATTTTACAAACTTTATTTATTTAGGATGAAAAACCTGTGATTGTGGATAATGTATCTCAGCATTGCTCAACTTCTTGGAAGTATAATGCCAACAGGAACCATTTTCTTCATTCTGGCTTGAATAATTTTATGGGAGACATTCGTGCTAAGAATGAATTTCGAAATCTCATTTATAGTGATCCTTTACGTTTCGCTTCTGTACACAAACGCCAACAAAAGCTATTTCTTAGGTAAACTTCAATTTCAAGTTCAATCATATATGGATATGTTCAGTTTTATGTTCACAGTGTTTAAGAAAAACTTAAACTGAAATATTATTTATATTTCTAGAGTAGGAAAGAAACCTTTCAAATCTTTGGGACCACAAGTAAACAGTATAGAAAAGGTAGAAGTTCACGAAAAGAATACAATAAATGGAGATAGTTCACTTCATTCTCGAGAGAAGATTGATAAAGAATCACTAGTTGTCAAATCGAATACTCCCAGTAATACCAACATTCAAGCAGTTAATGTGAGTTAGATTATGGTTAACAATATCAAATGGATCCGTATTGTATTGACTTTTACAATTTATTTGACTTCCTTTTTATGCTTATTAGGTGGAATGTACAGACTCAGGAGATCAGAGTTCATTATCACATACTGCTTGTTCCATCAGGACGAAAGCACAGGAGTTATTTATAACAGAAGATAAATCCGATTCCCAGGCACTCCCTACGAATCATCAAAAGACTAATAATTTTATAAATAAAACTATAAACTCTTCTCAACTGAGGCTAACACCCGCTGCACTTAATCTCCAGTTAGCCGCTGAAATGAATTATCTTGAAACACTCTCTAGTTCGATGCAGCATATTGCTGATATGGAGTCTCTTCGTCAGATTACCGCTGCTCAAACCGAATGTGTTAGCCTAGCACAGTTGCTTAAGGTGAGTAATATTTTTTAAATGTATCTCACCAAAACGACATCTGAAGGATTCACGTTTTGAAATTTTGGTTTATTTGAGTACAAATACTCTGAGTGTATTATGTTAACTGTTTGAATTTACTCGGGACACTACTGTTTATCGTTCTTTATTTAACTCAATCATTGTATGTACTTTTCTGGGAACACGATTTGTGTGACCATTTACATTAATTAGTTAGAACAGATTAGTTGACGGTTAACGACGTACTTACTGAACGTGAATAACAAGTTAATTTGTACAATTTTTTGACGCAAGTGTAAAATAACATTAAATAGAACTAAATTACATATCAAAAATTGTTGCCTTAAAAATAATACATCCCATTTTTCAAAAAAGATTAATCTGTCATCATTCGTAATAATGAAATCACGTTTAATGGGTAAAGAAAACTATCAACATTGAATTATTATTATTATTATTATTATTATTATTATTATTATTATTATTATTATTATTATTATTACAGTATTTCTTTATGATGTACCCCTAAATCTTATTCTTAACATAATCAAGGCTCGTGAATTGCAGTTATCATCGAAAATTGGTGATCAGATGTTGGAGAAAGAAACACAAGGTGCATTTGTTAACCCTAATGAACCAGGTCGTCTGATTTCTGGAGTACATTCACCACAGTTTGAAAGCGTATTAAAAGCTGCTGAAGAATTTGATAAGGTATTCTCTCATAACTTTTGTACTCTAATTTACCAGTCCGTATATATTTGTGTATATACTCTGAGAGATAAGGTTTTTTTTACTTATTTTAAATAGTATTGAGCTTAGTACGATATACGTCGTTAGTACTGAGAAATAGGAGAGGATAAAAAACGATTATGGATTACGTAACGTTAATTTGGTGGTCAAACCTTTGGAATAATAACAATTTAGCGTAAAGTTCATATCCTAACCCACGAATGTTGACTTGAGCAGTTGGACGTTGTCACGAGACCCTCCCTGCGCTACTACACACTGTAAATCAATGTCAAGTGCTTAACCATTGTGCTCGGCATGTAATTTATTAACATTGACAGCATGGATGCAACTAGACGATTTAGACTTCATAGATGACCTTGCTCTCCTATCCCATACACATCAATAAATGCAGATGAAGACAACTAGTATGACAGCAGTCTCTGCACCAGTAGACCTAATCACACACAAGAGCAAAAGCAAGATCCTGAGGAACAACACAGCGAACACAAACCCCCAAATGCCCTGAGACAGCCAAGGGTGAGGAGAGTCAGCTCTCCCCTTCAAAATGCTCTCACATGGCCAGGCGTATACAGCCGCTGTTAGGGAAGCCCTACTTACTTTCTTCTCGTGTCGAGGGTGCTATTTATAAAATTGAGAGCACGAAAAGTAAATGTCTTGTGCATTGATCGGGCTAGTGAACACGTAGGATCCACCGCTGATTGGTGGCCGATGCTCCTCCACGAGGGGAGACAGTCTTATGTAAGTTAGCAAGATAATTAGGTAATCCAAACTCCCTCTTTACCACAAACTCTACCTTTTTCCTTAGCATATTTTATATATTTGTCTACTATAATTCGTTTAATTCTAAATTTTTGTTTTCCTCGTTTAGATCGAACGTCGTCTTAGTGTAAGGACTTCACACTTGGATGCGATTTCCTCCTGTTCTACCGAATCACCATCTGTCGACTCAAATATTACAAATGAAGCAAATGTTCATAAGTCTTTAAATGGATCCATTTCAGGTACTGTATCTTGTAAAGATATGTTGTCTGATATGATGAGTATCATGTCGAAATATGTTTTAAAAAAAAATCTATATTACGTTTTAGTTAATGGTTTGTTCGTACTCGGTTTGTTAAACGTATTTCGTTTTGCCAGTAAATTTGTTAACTATATTGAACTGTGAGGGGATTTTGTTGATTATTCACAGTCTTTCTTTTTCGAAAAATCTTTTTAAAATCATTTTATATATTTCCCTTATAGAATCCAGTGCAAACAAACAACGGTTTTCCACAGGAAGCGATAAAACACTTTCAAATGATAACGTCATTAAATCGATTTCAGGAGGTGTTGTAACGGCTTCTGATTCATCTAATGAACCTTATCATCCTATCCCTACTGGCACTACTGTTGCTTCTATGACTACAACTGACAAAGTTTCTGAACCAGGAATATTGACTGTCATGCCATCATCATCATCGCCTAAATTAAATAATCCCATTAATGTTAAAGAAAAGTTAGAAGTAGGTAGATTTTTTTCATCTGAGTAAATATTCGATGTTTTAAATTCTTTTTTCCTAAACCTTAATTTAAGAAGGTTGTTTTATTACTGAAATATATATTAATTATCAAGTTTCTTATGTAGATCATGATCACATGTGACCTTTTAGAGAACTTTTTTCTAAATTTTTTGATGGTTAAGAGTGGTTTTCTTAGACATTATCTCTTTCACTTCTGTTGTCGGGAGTTCGCAGTTAGGCTAAACTTCACAATGTTTCGGAAGTTTTTAACTATTCTTCTTAAGTACAGTATTTAGTTTTTAGCATTTTAAATTTTCGATAATTCGATGGTTAATTAATGCTTATTTAAGTGAGTCTTTTCTAGTTTTGTAGTTGTTACTCGTCTTTTCTTAATCAATTAATTGTATTTAATTCCACTTAACACAGAAAAAGAAGAAAATGTCAGTGGATTTTAGTGAGAACGATGAATCTATGAAGTCATATGGTAAAGTTACCAATGAAGAACTTCAGAAAAAATCAAATGATCAAGTGCTAACTAAACGGAAAAAGTTAAAACGATATTCGCGAAATGAAAAACCACATATGCAATCGACAGATATTCCTATGTTAAATCTATGCGCCATCATGTCGCATAATAGCTCTCGTCAAACTGAAAGGAATGAAAAATTCAATCAAGTGAAATAGTAAGTTATTTGTATTTTAAAATGTATATATTACTTGCAGTTTAGTCGTTCAAATAACTAGTAATGACAATGTAACTCACTATGTGTAATATTTTTGCACTCAGTTTTGGTCTGTGCTTATGTCAGAGGTAATCATAATCTAATGAGGATGTTCCTTTTATATTCTTTTATATCGTTTGTTTGTTGCTTCTCTGATAATCATCAGGGTTAGCAGACATTCTGATGTAAGTGTTTCTTAGGATCACTCTCAATACATCGATATTTAAGAATCTAATAGTTGTACCATTCATCGGCTATCGGCCACGCCACTGAACAATTAAATGTCAGTCTATGTCTAAGTTTTTTTGAAAGAATATTGTGATAAAGTACAATTGTTCCGTTGTAGATGTTCGGTTCGCGTTGGCATTTTTCTATTTCGTATAATTTGGTGGTGATTTGTTGATCAGAAGAATATGTTTCGCAGTGTTAGGATCTCCTGGATAGAATTTGTGGAGACTATGGTTTTTAGTAAGAACAATAATAATAATGTCACAAATAAACCATCCAGCTCATTGGGAATCAAACCACCGAAATATGTTAATCATGCTACTTGAATGTTTAGACGGAAACAGGTAATAGGATGTTGGAATTTAGACATCGTCATTTGATCACATCTTTCTCTAATCCATATTTTAATTATCACTTGCTATGTTTGTTATTTATCGATTTATTCTCTCGTAATTTCAGTGCTTTGAATAAGCGTGTAGCGGCTTTACAATCTAGGCGTAAGAAAGCTGAAGAGCTTTTAGCGCTTTCTAAAAATATTGAACTCGAAGAGGTCGAGGTTGTTCGTTTAGAACGTGAAGCCTTGAACGTAAGTATTGTGTTTCCTTATTGCGATAACTTTTTAGGAAACTCATCATGCTGTTTTTCATATACTGTATTGATTCATATTAATTGTGAGATGGTGATAGTTTGTATTAAGCTTTCGGCATCAATGCTATAGCCTTATTACAACGTTCGAGTTATTCGTATTTCACAAATGTAATTATTCCCGCCATCAATTCTTATGTTGCCTAACTGTTATCAAAAGAAATAATGTTTTATTGCATGCAATCTAGTCTTATTTATCGACCTATCATTTTTTTTAGATACATCCAATTTTATTTTTACGTTCTTAAGAACTATGAACACATAGGGTTTATTATAACTTTAGTAGATTTTGCCTACCATGAAATATCGAGTTGTAAAGCGAAGTGTGTGGTGTAAATTTCTTAGAGTTTGCTTTTTGTTTTTCTATTCATGTCTTACTAGGCTATCCAAAGTAAACGTTTAGCTTTGCATGAAAATCGGTCCCAGTTATCAAACGATAATGAATCGAAAAAATATTCAACATCTAGTCATTGGTCGAAGAATAGTGGCTCTAAACATTGGAGATCGAATTCTCACTCACCGGTTTGTCAACGTTCCAATTATTCGCAATATAGTGATGAACTTGGTTTAGAAGAGCCTGGTGATGACAAAACTAATTCTGAGCGATTTCCTACAGCTTCATTGGGCAGAAGTTCTAGCTTGTTAAAATGCGATAGAACCAAGTATATTATTTCATTAAAATGAATTTATTATAGTCTAAGATATGTTACATACCTACTTATTTACCCCTGTTAACCCTCATGGAGGAGCATCAGCCTCCCACCGGCATCCTCCATCGAACTCTGTTCTGGCCTCTCGTTTCCAGTTGTTTTCAATGGTTATTCATTCCTTTGATGCCCGTTTCCAATTTCCAACGCAATGTTTTCTTCAGTCTTCCCCTTTTACTTTTGTCTTCAGGATTGCAAGTTAGGCATTTCCTCGTGATGCAGTCGGATGTTTTCCGTAATTTATGACTTTTCCACCTCCAGAGTGTTCTCCGAATTTCCTTCTCAGATGGTAGCTGGCTTGTTCTCTGACACAGTAGGTTTTTGCTGATGACATCCGACCAACGGGTCGGGAGTATCTCATGTAGACAGTTGTTTATAAATACCTGTACATTTTTGATGAAGGTTGTAGTAGTTCTTAAAGTTTCAGCTTAGTATAGTAGAACTGTCTTGCTGTTTGTGTTGAAGCTTCTGGCCTTGGTGTTGATTGATAGTTGTTTTGAGTTCCGTATGTTCTTCAGCTGTGGGGATGCTGCCGTTGATTTGCCAATCCTTGGCCTTAACATCTGCATCATATACTCCTTGTTTGTCGATGATGCTGTCCAGATACGTGAAAGTTTCCACATCTTCCATAACTTCTCTACCATGTATGATTGTTATTTATTTATTTAGACACATAAATACTGGTAAAAGAAGACACCACATACATATGCGTCTAATCCACAAGGCAGTGGACCAACGTTAGGAGATTCAGTCCGATGGTAGCCGGTGACCAACAATATGTTCATACGCCTTTTGATCCCATGGAGTCCTAGATCCCTACGTGCACCAATGTTTTGGAATCAGGGTTTCCCAACTTCCTTAAGTGGATCCTACGAGTCCACCTGCCCGGTCAAAGCACAGGACATTCAATTTCCGTGCTCTCAATTTTATAAATAGCACCCTCGACACGAGAAGAAAGTAAGTAGGGCTTCCCTAACAGCGGCTGTATACGCCTGGCCATGTGAGAGCATTTTGAAGGGGAGAGCTGACTCTCCTCACCCTTGGCTGTCTCAGGGCATTTGGGGGTTTGTGTTCGCTGTGTTGTTCCTCAGGATCTTGCTTTTGCTCTTGTGTGTGATTAGGTCTACTGGTGCAGAGACTGCTGTCATACTAGTTGTCTTCATCTGCATTTATTGATGTGTATGGGATAGGAGAGCAAGGTCATCTATGAAGTCTAAATCGTCTAGTTGCACCCAAGCTGTCAATTGTATTCTGTGATTCTCGTCAGATGTGTAGGTCTTAATCCAGTCAACCACCAAAAGAAAAAGAAAGGTGGAGAATAAGTAGCCTTGTTTGACACTAGTCCTCACTTGGTATACATCTGTCAGCTGTCCTCCATCTACGAATTTGCAGTGTGGTCCATTGTATGAGTTCTGTATGTTGTTCACTTTCTTCTCAGGTACACGATATTGTCAAAGAAGGTTCTCTTATCCACACTGTCATAGTCAAGGAAGTTGATATACAGTGACGTGTTCTATTCGATTTATTGTTCATTTATGATCCAGTGTCGCGATTTGGTTTGTGCGCGACCGATCCTTACGAAATCCAACCAGTTTGTTCCGAAGTTGAACGTCTATTGAATCTTTCATCCGGTTCAGCAACACTGTTTAAAACGTTTCCTCGTACCAATAGTAGTGTAATGCCTTTTGTTTTCGTATTTGCTGAGATCTTTCTTTGATATCCTGATGAGGTATCCTTCTTTGGAGTCTGTCGAAACTTGTTCTTCGTCGTACTCGGTGTTGTCCATCCCAACTTCGGCGTTTAAATCTCCCATCAGGATTGTCAGATCCTTTCCTGAGCACTTTTCCACGATCGACTGCAGCTTCTCATAAAACTGATCTTTTTCGGCGTCGTTGCCATCATTGATGAGTGCATAACATAAGATAACATTCATTGTGATTCCCTCCTTTGTTTTGAATGATGCTTTGATAATTCTGGATCCATGAGATTCTTATCTTATAAATGCTTTTCTTGCTTTTTTGAAGAGCATTTTCTTCATGACCAGAGTACAACACGACTTCTCCCGAAGTTGGTCTTTTCTGTCCAGCTTGGGTCCAATGAGTTTCGCTGATTCCGAAAACCGTCAAGTTGTATCTCCTCATGTCAATAGCTATTTGATCGGTCATCATGGTCTTTCACATTGTCCGAACATTTCATGCCCCTATGTAAATTGTTGCTCTGGTTGTTAGAAGGGGTACCGTCCTCGTGACTTCCGAAGGGTCTCGGCATTCATCTTGAGGCATCATAATTGTTCTGGAAGAAGACCCTTCTCGCAAGACAGAGTTTAAATGGTTTGAATTGTTTTTTTCCGATTAGCGCTTTTTTTAGTAAGTTTGTTTTCTATGGGATGGGGTTCCCAACCTGATGCCTAACGCTCCTTTATCCGTGTTTGGTACCGGCAGTAACCTTAGGAAATAAAATACCATTTTTAATTATAAATCGGTTTTTCTGCTCTTCTGCCGTAAATGGTTGTTAAATGTTTGAAACATTCATTTCCGATAATTCTGGCTTTTAGCAAATTTTATTTCATATACATATTTCTTAGTCAGTTACCACCTTATAGCGTAAATTCCACTGTCACTTTAGATAATTTTAATGTAACTCGTTTATTAAGTAAACATTTGTTTAATTGTACGATTATATACTACAAATTTTGGTGATAGTACTCGGCTGCTGTAACTGAGATTGGTAGGAGTTGTGTCCATACATTTGAAAGCCAAATACTTTATACTTTAAGCCACTACTTAACTGTAGTTCACTTTATGTTTTATCAAATTCTGCTTTCAATAAACTGTCATTTCTAGGAGGAAGTTTGACTTAGATTAGGATTTTGTTGCGCAAGAAAATACTCAGAAGATTCTCTGGAGTTTCATTGAATTCCATTGAACATGTTAATGTAGCGAATCAAATGGCTCTGATTTTTATGTTTAGATATTTTCATCCACCTACTTTAATTACTGCATGAATGTGTGCCCATAAAATTTGTTGATTTTGTGAAGTTGAAATTTCTAAACATGCTTGTAATATCAACTTAGCAACACCCACCTTTATCTTAGCGTATATTTTACCTCTGATTTTAATATATAGCTCCAATACTGCTTCTGAATGCTCCACTGCTCGGACAGTGTCTACTGCTACAGATTTAAAATATTGCAAGTCCGACTCGGATTCAAACCGATCAGTTTCACATTCTGAGAAGCATCATTCCAATAATTATAAATTAATACCAAATCGATGCAATGAGAAGTGTGCATCAAATTTATTAAGCACTGAAAATGATGATAATGTTAGTCGAGTTTCCAAAGTTTCAAATTGTTTTCCAAAACTTGATATTGGAGGTGAGCTTTATTATTTTTTAAAAGGATGATGCTACTCACCAAACCTACCTTTTAGATTTTCATAGTATAGATCACCGACTAATCTTAGTCGAACAATCATTGAAAAATAGGACGTGCTGGATAACCGATTTCTACGTTTCGGCTAGAATTCGGAGATCAAATCAAAAGATTTTGGTGCGACGTGGACTGAAGATTGTATATTTCATTTAAATTACTTAAGAAATCAAGCTAACTCGTTCAGCAAGTACTTGGGTATGAGTCACACTGTCAGGGTGAGAGCTAACGATACTACCCGGTTGTCTAAACTAAAGTTGGAAAAGTGAAGTTCAGACCTAAAACTCAATAGTTAGAAGTCGAGTCAGTCATCTACAATGTACGATCAGACACATATATACATCAGTTCAAGTTGCCACACCTCATTAGCACAACAAGAAAGAATTAATTCGTAGAAAGAAAGGTATAAAGTAGTTTTAATATCATAGTTTAAGAGAAGGCAGTGAGTGTATACACCAAAACCATTGTGATCGATTCTGAACCATATCACCCAGAGTCTCCAACCATTGGTTACGATAGTCACACGGACTCCAACCAAGTAGTCTTCATCTACCACCATGGATCAGACCAAAAGTTAGTGACTTTATAGACTGATGCTACGTTTCGGTTTGGCCGTCCCTAACTTTCTCCCAACCATCTCCAACACTAGTCAGCAGTGCGCGTCGAGGTAAACACTGTCCTGGTACACATAACACGTGGCCTAACCATCTCAGTCGATGAAGATTAACAACCTCATCAACTGATTTACCATCATTACCTAATACCATGTGTCTAACCTCACTATTACCTACCAGGTTCTCCAAGCAGATGCTGGTAATATTTCTAAGACATCTGTGGCCAAATACTAGTAGCTTACGTTTCGCAGCCGTAAAGTGAAGAAGAACTAACTGCTTAACAGTATACTCGTCCCTTAATCGATAGACGGATATCTCGCCTTCGCCATAGGTGGTGACGTAAGTTGGCAAAAGGCGAACGAGCTTCTTGAATCTGTACGGAGATTTCGTCAAACACCAATCTATTATGGTTGATAACACTTCCAAGATGAGTGAAGTTGTCAACACGTTCGACTGCTTCACTCCCTATCCTTAGTTCAGGTGTTGACGCAGGCCAGTCCTGAAGCAACAACTTGCATTTAGATAATGAGAAACTCATTCGAAACATCCTGGAATTGTCGCTCAGTGCCACCAAAGCACTCTGCATTTCATCAGCGTCTTCACCAAACAGGTCTATATCATCTGCGTATTGTAAGTCGATAAGTGGAACTCGTGGTAGGAGATCAAACCCTGAAAACTCAGTCGGTGAAAACTTTATTTCCAGCAGTAGGTCTATGATGGACTTAAACAGAAAGGTAAAGTACAGCCTTGTCGGACATCACTTGAAGTTGCAAATTCAGATGACAACTTTCCATAAGTTCTGACTCAACAACTAGAAATGCTCAAGTGAAGAACGTTCACAAGGTTTATGTAATTCTGAGGTACGCTTTTCAATGACAGACACTGACACAGAACCTCTCGGTCTACAGAGTCAAATACTACTCTGAAGTCAAGCAAAATTGTCATTGTCGGATACCGATAAGTATGCCTGTGTTCTAGAACCTGCCGAATAGTGGCTATGTGGTCAATGCAGCCACGACCAGGTCTGAAATCAGCTTGATTTTCTCGTATTTGTATTTCTCGAGTCTTTGTTAGGCGTCCAGTATTTATTGAGGCTAGTATTTTAGATGCTATATTAGTCCAACTAATCCCTCTATGGTTATCACAGGACGATTCTGACCTCTTCTTATATATTGGAACAATCAGTGATTGCGACCAGTCAGATGAGATTTCATCCAACTCCCAGATTTGAGCTAACAATTTGGTCAACCTAATCGCAAATATTTGACCACTATTCTTGAAGACCGCTGGAGTTAATCTATCTTAACCAGCTGCACTCCTCGTTTCAGATTGGGTAAAGCTTGTTAAACTTAAATAGTAGTCGGAAGGAAGGCCAATTTCCAGGTTCCATTCAGGTTGTCTGGGAATGGTGAATAGTTTTAGAGTAGCTGAAGGCCAGCTGAACTGCTCCTTGAAGTGTTTTAACCATCGTTCTAAACATCTGGACTGAGAGCAGATAAGATTGTCATCTTTTTCCGACATCGTCTCGCTTACACTTGACTTCTTAACTCTAGTTTCTTTTATTGATCTAGAAAGCTGTCTTATGTTACCTACAGCCGCTGCCTTTTCCATTTCGTTTGCTTTCGTCGCCCTCCACTGTTGTTTATGCTGTCTAACGCAGTTTTCTTTCAATAGATGTAGTAAAATTTACAATTGCATTAGCATAAATACACGAGCTAAATTTGCGTTTTTCTTCAGCTTTTGAATTCCACTGTCAATTGTATTGAAGCTAGAGTAGCGAATAAATAGAGACAACAAATATAAAACATACATATTTAAATGCCTAGTTGTTTCTAATTTTCCTAATTCTGTTAAATGATTTTTATATCTTGTTCTTTTATGGTAATTTGTCATTGCCTCCCGACCGTTGTTGCTACCTTGACGTGGTGGTCGGGCTTGCCTATCGTGATGAAGCAACCGAGCTATACTGGCTGGAAAAACCGTTCCTCAAGGTCCTACCATGTCAGACAGGTCGGTTGAAGAGCGGTAAGACTAAAAGCAACAAACCAAAGGTCCGAAGGCGAAGTCGTACTGCTGACTGTACAGAGGTGTGACAGCAGTAAGGTGTTTCCTTCAGACAACCAGCATGACAGCGATGCTGCCTTCCCACAAGGAGGGGTGGGGTTAGAAAAGGTCGACCCTAAAAATGCACACCTCGCCTTATCCCACGGATATCCGTCTCCGGCGGTAAGGTCTCAATAAGTACGGAGCTAACACAAAAATTACCCATAACAAGGTCGTGTGTGACCGACCTCAAGCAGTTGTCCCTTGGGCACTGCGGTCACGCTCTCAGGTCACTAAGACCACCTTTAATCCAATTTCCTTTTCAGGTACCTCCAGAACAACCCTTCCACGGTGTGGGCAACCGGGAAGTGATAACCGCCCTCATACTTCTAACAGCACTCAAGACCACTGTATTCATAATCAACCTCCCTCTTCAATTCCTATTATTCCTCCTACATCGACTTTCAACTCTATATTTCCTCTCTCGGCTTCCACCTCAAGTGTCACCGTAGCCAACGATTCTAGTGCGCAAAACACTGTCCCAGGTCTACTGAAACCTCGCTCCAAACTACACATTGGAGCCTTCAACGTACGCACCCTATGTCAAATCGGTCAGCAGGCTTCCTTGGCTAAAACCCTAGAGTCTCTTTCCATTGATGTATGCTGTGTCTCCGAAACACGCATACAGGATTCCAGTGTGGTCATTCACTTGACCTCACCTCGCACTGCTAGAGTGGATCCCCGTCAACAGTCGTCTATGTGCTGTTCGGCTGAACGGCTACGTAAGAACTCGGAAGGATAGGGACACACGTCGTTGCCTTTTTGTCGTTTCTGCCTACGCTCCCACTGACTGCAGCTCAGATGAAGTGAAAGATGAATTTTACAGAAAGCTGTCCGAACTTCTTCAGAAAGCTAAACGCTCAGACATAGTACTCGTAGCAGGTGATTTTAATGCTCAGATAGGCAGTTTAAACCAAACAGAAAGGCATTTAGGTGGATATTTTAGTATTCCGACACAGCGAACAGATAATGGTGATCGTCTGCTGCAGCTATGCTCAGACAATCGTTTATTTTTAGCAAACACAAATTTTAAGCATAAGGAGAGACATCGTCTAACATGGCGACCCCCTACACCAAACCAACGATGGACTCAAATAGACCATATTGCCATCAGTCATCGTTGGAGAGGGTCGGTAGAAGATTGTCGCTCATTCTGGAGTACCTGCTTGGACTCCGACCATGCCCTAATACGGGCACGCATCTGCTTGCGCCTCACTGGACGCAAAAAAGCCACATTAAAAAGACCCATTAGAACTGAGTTGAGTAACGAGAAAACCAAAAGTAGGTTCCAGGAACAACTGAGGTCACACTTAGGTAGTTGTGAAGACGAGGCTGACCCAGATGTTGCTTGGAAGGGCATACAATCAGCTGTGGAAAAAGCAGTGACATCTATTAGTGACTTAAACCGCAGAGTTACAAGGAACCAGTGGATTTCTTCAAGGTCTGTCACACTGATGGATTCTCGCAAACTCGTCCCATCAGGTTCTGAACATGATGAAGAGCGTAAACAAATCAGATCTAGGTTAAGAAAAAGTCTAAGGAACGACCATGAGCAGTGGTGGGTAACGAAAGCAAAAGAGATGGAAAAGGCGGCGACTATAGGGAACACAAGACAGCTTTACAGACTAATAAAAGAAACTGGAATTAATAAGTCAAGTGTAAGTGAGATTATTTCGGAAAAAGATGATACTCTCATCTGCTCCCAGTCCAGACGTTTAGAACGATGGGCGGAACATTTTAGAGAACAGTTCAGCTGGCCTTCAGCTACTCTACAACTACCCTCCATTCCCAGACAAAGTGAATGGAACATTGAAGTAGGTCCCCCAACTCTTGCTGAAGTTGAGAAGGCTATAGTTAATCTGAAACGAGGAAGGGCAGCTGGTCCAGATGGATTGGCTCCAGAGGTCTTTAAGGATGGTGGTCCAATTTTAGCGATTAGGTTGACTAATATTTTAGCTAAGATCTGGGAATTAGACGTTATCCCATCTGACTGGTCGCAATCACTGATTGTCCCAATATATAAGAAGGAGTCAAAATCATCCTGTGATAACCATGGAGGGACTAGTTCAACTAATATAGCATGTAAAATACTAGCCTCAATTGTTGTCGGACGCCTAACTAAGACTCGTGAACTGCAAACACGAGGAAATCAGGCTGACTTCAAACCTGGTCGTGGCTGCATCGACCACATATTCACCATTCGCCAGATCTTAGAACACAGACATGCTTATCGGCGTACGACAATGGAAGTTTATCTTGACTTAAAAGCAGCATTTGACTCTGTAGACCGAGAGGTTCTGTGTCAATGTCTGTCATTGAAAAGTGTTCCTCAGAAGTACATAAACCTTGTGAACGTTCTTCACTTGAGCATTTCTAGTTGTTGAGTCAGAACTTATGGAAAGTTGTCATCTGAATTTGCAACTTCAAGTGATGTCCGTCAAGGCTGCCCACTTTCTCCATTTTTGTTTAACTTCATCATAGACCTATTGATGGAAATAACACTCTCGTCGACTGAATTCTCGGGTATTGATCTCCTTCCAGGAGGTCCACTTATCGACTTAGAATATGCAGATGACATAGTCCTGTTTGGTGAAGACGCTGACAAAATGCAGAGTCTTCTGGTAGCACTAAGCAACAATGCCAGAATGTTTGGAATGCGCTTCTCTCCCTCTAAATGCAAGTTGTTGCTTCAGAACTGGTCTGCGTCAACATCTGAACTAAGGATAGGGAGTGAAGTAGTCGAACGAGTTGACAACTTTACTTGTCTTGGGAGTCTGATCAGCCCTAATGGGTTGGTGTCTGACGAAATCTCAGCACGGATTCGTAAAGCTCGTTTGGCTTTTGCCAACTTACGTCACCTTTGGCGGAGGCGAGATATCCGTCTATCAATAAAAGGACGAGTATACTGCGCGGCTGTTCGTTCTGTTTTAATTTACGGCAGCGAAACATGGCCCTTAAGAGTAGAAGACACCCGTAAGCTACTAGTATTTGACCACAGATGCCTTAGAAATATTGCTGGCATCTGCTGGGATCACCGGGTAAGTAATAGTGAGGTTAGACGCAGGGTATTAGGGAATGATGGTAAATCAGTTGATGAGGTTATGAATCTTCATCGACTGAGATGGTTGGGCCACGTGTTACGTATGCCTGAATACCGATTACCGCGACGTGCAATGCTAACCGGTGTAGGGGATGGTTGGAAGAAGGTTAGGGACGGCCAAACCAAAACGTGGCATCAGTGCCTGAAGTCACTAACTTCTAGTCTGATCCATGGTGGTAGATGCAGACTACTTGGTTGGGGTCCGCGTGACTTTCGTAACCAATGGTTGGAGACTCTGGGTGACATGGCTCAGAATCGATCACAATGGCGTCGGTGTATACACTCTCTGTCTTCTCTTAAACTAAGAGATTAAGATCACTTCACATCTTTCTTTCTACGAACTAATTCTTTCTTCCTATACTATATCCTTATTGCAATCTTTCTCCTATATATTACCACCTTTGACCTAACCACTCCTATGAATCCGGTGTTCATCTTGCTGTGCTAATGAGGTATGGCAACCTGGGCCGATGCATACATGTGCCTGGTCCTACGTTGTAGCTGACTGACTGACTCAGTTATACATTTATGGTAGCAACAAGAAAAGTATTGAGCTTAATCTGTGATTTTTCTGGTTAGAGTAATAATTTAAGTTAATCTCTCTTGTTTCAGTTGAAACTACACCATCCTTACGTAATTTGTTAACCTGCGAAGTCGCTACACCATCACTAGATCGTACTATGACTCCGACCTCTAGACACGTACGTCAGTGTTCAAATTCTCATGATTCTGGTCGTCGAAGACGTGTCACTGTCCTTAATTCAGTCGATTCAATGGATGAGGATGGTCGATTGTTTGGCGTTGGAGATGATGAACCATTTTCTACAGTATCGGCCAATTCACATTCCGATCTCAGTGAATTAGAATCACGAATTCAAGCTCTGAATTCCAATCTAAAAAAACAGGAAAGCATTTTATGTCGCATCAATGTAGAATATAAACGTGTTCATAAAGATCGTCTAGCAAGATTAGAATCCACTTTGCTGAAACATAGACAGGTAATTTTAAATATTCCATACAGATTATACTATTTTTGTTATCTTACCAGTTTGATTAATTTTCATGAGAACGTTTTAATCACTGAAATAATTTACTGATTGATGGTGAGAAGTGATTATATGACTGTTATCTACTTATCACCCTCAGTTTGTCTTGACGCAACTTCGTGACTTGTGGAACTAATCACGTTATCTAAAGGTTTAAACGTTAGTAAGGAGAAGGGTAAAAAATAAAGCTATTTATGGAAGCGATTGAATAAAGAAAAATAATTAAACTTTATGATAAGAGGCTCATTACCACAAATCACTGTTACTTATTATGATTTACAAATGTGTAATATAGATTTCATCCTACTTTTAATTCTCAAGTAGTGTAAAAGAAAACGTACAAATGTAAGGAGCTGTAGATGAGCCGGAAAATCGAAAAGAATATTATTTCTGAATTGTCTAAAATTTGAATAGTGAATTTCAGATAAAATGGTCTCCATAAACATGCCACCATCTTTCAATAGAGTTATTAGTGTAAAATATATAAGTTACTTGAACTTTGTAGAATTTTTCTGTCATATGTATGTTTGTTAATTTATTTTGTTTACATTTTTTCAGCTTTGTACTGAAATCATTGCCAATATCAAAGCTGATTTAGATGCTTGCAGAGCATCTGTATGTACAGAGGCTAATGATTCTCATTCGAAATCTATGAAGAAAATAATCGATACAGATAACATTTCTTATATATCACCATCAAAATCTTTGAATAAAACAACACTTGACAATTTTAACGATAACAGTATCTCTTGTGCATCGTCGAAACATATTGATAAATTAGCTTTATCCAGTCACATTCTCACTAGTAAGCACTCAACAAACGATGATGAAACTGAACCGGACACATTAATTTCAGTGGCTGAAGAATTAGTATCACCACAGGATACTGATGATGAATTGAAGCAGCTCGATTTAGATGATGATATTGACCGTAGTACACCAGTTGCCGAACATTCTCCCAATTCAACGAACAAAAATACCACATATTTATCCAATGCTGACGTCAGTGCTGTGGAATCTAAGCAAACAATTAGTTCTGAAGTGTCGAAAAATAAGCGTTGTTTGTCTCCTTCAGTTCATACAGAGTCGTCATATTATACAGATTTTCAACCGAGCTCTGAAGATAACAATTCTAAATCACTAAATACTCAAGATATTTTGCATAAAAAGGAGATTGAAAAGGAATCCAATAACACGTCAATGAAGTTTATAATTAACTCAACTGACAAAACGTTAACGGGACAAGTGAATCAAACAGACAATGTGTTTTCTAATCAGCTAGCTCCCAAAAATTTTACTAACGAATGGTATGCTTTTAAAGCTTTCATTATGAGTTTTTTATGTGTGCAATTTTATATGGATTTTCGAGGTTTTCCAATACTTTTAAGGGGTTAAACGTAGCACTATTCATTTTTAAATAACCTTTATCACAAAGTATAATTTATAATAAGCGCCTATACTTTTCATTTCCGATATATATTATGCTAGAAAGAACTGTAGAATTTCGTAAACAATATAAAGGGTGCTGCTATTTACTCCTTGTCTTCAACATGCTTGACTATTTCCAAAAATTAATCAGTTTGTATAATCACCAAGTAGAGTTAGTATTTTAAATTCGTTATACTCTATTTTGAATTATGACGGATGGTTATATTACCAAGTACAGTTGTTTAGGTTTATCATCAGTGTTGCCTAAAATTTCTTCACTTATGAATAAAAACGATTAAATCTCACGAAAACAAAAATTAGTTTCAGTCAACTTCAAAAAAGCAGTTGAAGAACATATGGAACACAAAACAAATGTCAACCGATATCAAAGTCAGAATCTTCAATACGAACGTCAAGAGAGTTCTACTGTACTGAGCTGAAACTTGGAGAACTACCGCAACCATCATCAAAAAGCTACAAGGATTTCTAAACAATTGTCAACGTAAGATCCTGAATGTCCGTTGACCGGGTACCATCAGCAACATCCTACTGTGGGAGAGAACTTACCAGCTGTCATCTGAAGAGGAAGTTAGGAAAAGACATTTTTACGTGGATAGGACATACACCTCGGAATTCACCAAACTGCATCACGAGGCAAGTGCTTACTTGGGATCCTGAAGCGGAACGAAAAGAGGAAGGCCAATGAACACTGCGCCGGGAATCGGAAGCAGACATCAAAAGAATGGATAGTAACTGGAAAGGATTGTCCTGGACAGAGTTGGATGGAGAATGCTGGCAGGTGGCCTATGCTTCTCTACGAGGAGTAACAGGTGTAAGTAACTTCAAGAAAATAAAACGAGATTTTGTCTATGATTCTTCATATTATCGTGTAAACTTTGGGCTTGGCACATACGCATTTAAACACTTCACATAATTTTTGACCTCATGTTTTTTTGGTAAGTGAAATTGAAAGTGTTTTTTCTGCTTATTCGTCTGTCGTTCTTATATTAGAAATCATAACAGTGTGTTCATTTTGGTGCCGAAAGTATCACATAACAAAATGATTTTCATTCGCTTTTAAATCGTGAACTGTAGTTTTGATTGTTTGTTTTTTACCTTGTATTTGTAAGTATAATTACTGTAAAACAGTCTTATGATTATTTAAGTGCACTGTTTGACTGCATGAGGACAGTTATACATACATTCATTGTCATATATATATATATATATATATATATATATATATATATATATATATATATATATATATATATAACATCAGTTCTCGTTACATGTGTGTTCTTCAACCATTTGCTCTCTGTCGATTTTCTTAATGGTTCAATTGAAACTTACACCTATATTTATACTGACGAATTCTGGTGCGAGTAAGTGAACAAATGAGTTGTTTGCTTACACACATTTGTAGTATATAAGTGTGTGTGTCGTGCTATGCTCTCTTACCTTCTGTTATCTCAAGGTTTGTAAATATGCATACTAATGTGTGTGCATATTAATTTATAGAGTGAGAGAGAACGTAAATATATAGAAACCTCTAATATAGTATTTTTGTCTTTCAGTGCGTATGTATGTGCTTATAGTTAGTTACCACAATCAAATTACATTCTATATTGACGTGATCTCATCGATTTGAGAAAAATAACGGTACCTAACTCTAACTAGACTATGGACTAGTCACAGTATCATGGCAATATATATAGATGGAATTTTGGTGATTAAAATTCATTTTTCATACTTAACTATATATGTATATAAACATAAATGTAGAATACAGTCAACACACAAGTTACTAACAATTTAAAAAATATATTTTAAAAACGAGATTCTCTTCGAAATCTAGTTATTTTCTCATTATATATTTAAGAAAAGGATTTCACGGTGAGCCTATTTTCATTTTTTACATGGTCTAATTATATCATCTGAATCATTCTTCGTCTATTACGGCTTGGTAACAATAATAATAATGACGATTATTTTGTTGCTTAATATGTCTAGTGTATTAGATAATGTTAGAAAAAATTGTTAGAACTAGCGTAATTTAACCAAATCAAGACGTTTTTGATAAACAAACTGATATACGGGTAAATAAGTATGGCTTGATGCAAATATTTATCCAGTTCAACTTATTTTACTTCACTTTAATAAATGTATGAGATTAATAGGATAAGTGAATAATATCATGAAATATTATTCTGTACAGGGAATGATCTATTTCACCAATAATATAGTCATGTGATTATCTGTTTAAATCAAAGAAGGTATATATGTTAATAAATAATACCGATATAGGGCTTAATAGTTACACCCTTGGACGCCTAGGTAAATCTAAGCCTCGAAACGTTTTACATTTAGTTTATATATATGCCAGTTAGGATCAATGCAAACTCAGCGTTCTTAAAACAACTCTAGAGGTCAAGCGCGAGTCCGAAAGTCCTGGGTTCGAGTCCCGCGGGCGGGATTTGGATGCGCAATCCTGAGGAGTTCCGTACTAGGATGAAACAGCCATTCAATGCTTCCAGGTTTTCAATGGTGGTCGAACTTAGATCTACTCATGAATTCAACTGTTACAATACTACAATCTCCACAAATCCCCACTCTTGATAATTGTGTAAAAATGCTACTGTTGGTAAAGATAATCATTTTGTTGCGATTATCATGATTTTTGTCATCAATAGCTATCGTAAAATGTGTTGCGAATTTATTCTGATAAATGATTGATGGCGTTATGCATCATTTAATCAATTCAAAACGATATATCGGAACACTAAATTGGTTAATTTAGACAAAATAACTATGAGATCCCATCTTCTTCTATTTCAGTTCAGATAGGGGGGAGTTTTGTCGATCCACATCTATTATATAATTATTTTCTCAATATATATATATATATATATATATATATATATATATATATATATATATATTAAATTCATTAAATCACATTCTTTAACTAAAGTTTTTCCGTTCTATTAATTAGGTCAATATTAGATATTTTAGTTGTGATATTTATTAAATCAGATTCATATACTTTGAATAAATTTTTTCTATGTATATTCTTAACTATATTTCATGACATAAAGTATGGATACCGCTGTCTTTAAGATATTGTTATGCAGTCACAATCATAATATACTCAATACTTGATTGGATAGAATTAAGAGTAAGATCACTTACAAGGAACACTCCGAGAATAATCAGTAAAATTTCTTAAACGTTTTCGCAGATCTTTAAAAAAATTTAGAACGAATAAGGTTTTGTTTTAGCAGTCCCATGCTCCAATAGAAAATAAACATTTTGAATTGTTAAAAATAATTTATACCACAAATATTCAACTCTGAAGCTGTTGAGTTCTTTGAACGTGAAAATTTAATTGTAAAGCATTCATTCTCGTTGTTGAGACTGTCACTAATATCTACTTCAAGACTTTATTGAAGCATTATTGTAACTGGTGTATCTGCATGTTTGTTATGTAAGTATATCAGTCTGTCTCTCAAGACCTATAAGTAAAGTATTTAATACATACACGCATGAGATAAGTAGTTAGCTGATGTTTATTGCAAGTATTTATTCTCTTTAATCGATCGATGTAATGAGACAGTTGGAGCTAACTTATAATTAAAATAAGCAATGTTCTTTTGAGCGAAGTGCTGGATAAATCACATTTTATTTATGCTCATTAGATTACTGAATCTGTTTGTTTTTGATACATAGAAAAGCTACAGTTTGAGAGATTCCAGACAATGTTTACTGATCGTGTGAACAGCTCTACTGAAATCGCTGATTAATTTAAGGCTTAGTGACTAACTGAAATGCTGTTTTTAGCAGCCTGACTACGCAAATACTTTTAAATGATTTTCCATAATCATTGCTCTTTCGCTCATTGTTTTATTTGGAGATAATAACGTGAATCTTTATCAGTAAGTCAATAGCTGATGTACTTTTAACTACAAACTATCCTTTTTATCTGTTACCTAATTGCTTATTGTATTTTCTATTCTCTGTTTCGTTAACTAGCGACCTAAATCATTCTGGAAGTTTGCTTTTTTTCATATGTTCGTTTAGTTGATTTTTTTTTTACATCAAAGTATTGTTTTTGTTTGAAATAATATCAAAATTAATCCTTCTATCTAACCCATTGAAAGTTGATCAGTTTTAGAAAACTACGCACACACACACCATGTTAACAAAATAGTGCTACTTTTCATTTACTATTTCAAGGTTTTTAGTCCACCTTACACATGGTTACAACATATTTAAATTATTTCTAAATAAGTCTTCCTATCGCTAACTTACAAGACATACACATATATGCGCGTATGCTTAAAATAAATTATGAGCGCGCTTTATATTTTGATTATTTCACTATTTGAAGCGCACGTGCTTCTTATATAGTTAGAGTATTTAATAATGTCGCTAAAGTATTATTTTTGAACGAACCGCTTTCATCTTTCATTATATGATTTAATATTTCTCTTCGGCATATATACAATATTTTTGTGTTTAGTGTATGACTGACTGCATCTGTATACAAATAGTTGTTTTTATTCTTTTACATTCATATCTAACCCAATTTTTGTATTCAGCAAACCGTGCGCAATACTGTTTGAGTTCGTTATCACTAACTAAAATCTCATTTTCGGTAGTACTGCTAATAATCTTTTTCTTGTCAGAGTGTTTGTCCATTCATCACTCAATATTGTTTATAATGGGGAATATTAGTAATAGTTATTCCAATCCTAGGAACACTAATTCGTCTTCACTAACCTCATCAGTTTCTTCCTCATGCTCATCCAGCCCATTAACTGTTAATATTACGAGATCATCAAGTTATCAGAGGTGAGTAATCAATATAAAAGATATAACCGTATTTGAATGAACCTGTCTGTGTGTGCTCTAGTTAATCAATGTAATATAGAGCAACAGTCAAATAAAAACAATGTGCTTTAGCGAGTTTTTTTGTGCTTAAGGTGTTTTTTGTTTCTTAGGTAGTTTTTTTTACTTATCTAACTTTGTGAATACTAAATATTCAACTCTTCTATTCTATTTGTGTGCAACATTGTATTGCTTAACAGTTTTCTTTTCATCATTGGTAATTTTCATTTGTTTTTCTTCGTTTCATGCTATACAGTCCAACTGTCCTTGGTGTCACTTTTGCAGACAATGAATTTGAATCAAATGATATCTCATCTACATCTCCATTCACTACAGTTGCTGAAGCTAATTGTGCTACTGACGGAAAGGTTTCGACTGTAACCACTGAGGATTTCAACAACATGGTAGTATCCACTGATATTTCAGTTCCATCTGGGAAGACTAGCTTGCTTAAAGTCGCTACAGATCATCGACAAAGAGAAGAATTAGTTGATCAAATTACCACTGAATTGCTAAACCAACTTGTCTCTGAAGCTATCGAGTCTACGTTGAATGTTCGAAAATCCAACTTTCAGGTAATACATCTTTGATAATTGGTTTACTTCACTGAATTAATAATTATAAGGATATTTATATTTTTCCTCATTACCGTCAGTGTAGATTTTGTATTGTTTTATTTTCATCAACCCAAATAGGACGATATGCGCGTCCTAGATTCCATTGCTAGTCACCATCCATCTTCGCTTATAATGCTTGTGACTTAAGGCAATATCGAGGCAATCCGCACAGGATGCACATATACCACTAAGAGACTGATCAATTGCAGTCCTAAGCATCAATAGGAAGATTCAAACAAACAAGACGAAATGAATTCATATAACTATTGTTTATAGTTCACTCATCAGTGTTGATGTTTATCTGCTTTTCATGTTTCTTATCTGACGTAATTAAAAAAATAATTGCATGAAGAAAATATAGATTTTTAGGTGAAATTATAAATTATCCAAACACTATTCATTCCAGAGTGAGTTCGGGTTATAGAATTTATCCACAAATTTTTATGTGTAGTTCACGACAATAGGTGGGAGAAATGTATATTTATTGCGAGAAGTTACGAAGTGTTTACATAATTCAAGTGGTTATGTTCTCTGAGCTGGTTAGTTGAGTTGTGGAGTTTTCATTGTTTTTTGTGTACGATATCGTCAGCACAAACTCCACAACCCAACCATTTAGCTTAGATAACGATGCTCCACATAAATTATCTACCTGAGCCACAAATCTTATTTACATGATACCTATACAAAGCCTTCAATCGTCCATTTTCATCTTCTGGTGTGTTATACATTCTGAACTGTCTTCTTGACTGGCCTCTAAGTGTTCTGCTAACCCCCGTGGTTTCGATGCACTGAAACTCTTCTATCTCTCTAAAAATTATTTCAATTTCGATAGCACCTTCCGAGAGCCACTACTTAAAAACATCCTTGGGAGTAAAGTCCACTGTAAGTACAAGCTTTTTTGTCACTATTTTTCCCATCGTTTGTCTTACTGAAGAGAGTGAGAGTTTAATAAAACAACAGGTTCTGGATATCACACGGTACTTGAAGTTCGCTTAGGGCCCTTCAGTTTTTTATTTTTACATTTTGAGATTGAAAAACATATGTATTTGTTTGGATTCGACTCCTAATGTATTATCGTACATTTGTTATATATATATCCAATTAATAATTATTTTCTTAATATTGTTGAGGAGGAAGGACAACAGTTAATTTGAAGAAAAATAAGTGAATCTTAGTGTTCTTGGCAGCAATTTAATTTATGGTTATTCACTTTTGTCTAACAAATAGGTTAAATCTCCTGAAGATTCGGAAAGTGAGGACGATGAGGATGACTTGTTAGACGATGAATTTCATCAGAGATCTTCAGAATCTCAATCCTCTTCGGAAGAGTCGGTGCCTTTATTAGATCTAGGATTAAAAGCACGTGAAGATTATGAAGGAAAGAGTCCTGAAACAGTTAAATCTAAATTCTGTATTACTCCAGAACCGTCATATACCGTAGATAGTATTAAAGGGCTATTTGCTGATACACCAGACAGAACACAGCCATTGATTCGTCTTGCTGTCAAACATTTTTGGGATGCCAAGTTGAATTCAAAGAGTGAATGCGAAGTTGTCCTATTGAAAGCTTCTAATAATCCTCCACCGGAATTCTCGCTTGATTATTATGACGAAGCAGGTAAGTGTTTAGATGTTTAGTATTGATTTTTCAAAGCAATATTAATTTATTCGTAAATATATGTAAGGGTTACTTGCTATAACCAATCAAACTATTTTCTATGGTCAAGAATAGATGTTCACTCATTTTATTGCTGTGATTGTAGCGTTTTTTATGCGTGTCGTAGCATATATTTTTGTAATTACCTTCAAAAAGTTGTATTTTCATTCAGTAGTAATGTTATCAATCGTATGTAAACATTGCACTGTATATTGCGTTAATTTTTTTTTCAAATCTGTCTTTTTGTGGTTTACAGATCTCGAATTGTTCAGAACTCAATCAAATGTGAAATTTATAAGTCGTGCTTTATTGTTTGATTTGATAAATGAAATTATACAAAAGATTTATGTTGGTGAGAATAATGACGTTGAATTACAAGAAAGGACAGTTAACTCATCTGAATCGAAAACGTTTCATCGCGTTTCAAGTGCTCAGTTTCGGCTTTGGCGTGGTCCTTGTCCGTAAGTAAAGACGTTTTAATGTTCAGCCTTTAATCTTTTTTTGAAAAATTTAACTAAAGGTGACTGAATTTGCAATCATTTTAAAGCATTTTTCAGTTTTTCCATTGTTATGACGTTTCATTAATTAGGGCCAGTGGTCAAATTGTTTTAACAGTCATTATGATTACATTTCAAGTTTCAAGAGTAAGAGTTTTATGAATTTCTATTACTTGATACATTAAAATTTTCTCAAAATAAACCCTACTATTCAAAAAATTGCATGCTTGTATTACTTATATATGGGAATGGTCGCTTCTCTAATTGTTCTGTTTCCTTTTTTTCACAGACCAACCACTTACAATCGTCTATTGACTATTGTTCAATCTGAAGTTTGTCGAGAATTGAATCTTAGGATAGAATCTAAATCAGAAATGCTTAATCACGGTGGTAATAAAACAAAATATTCTGGTTTAAATGAAGTGATACCGTCTGGTGTACGTTTATCTCGTTTAGTGCAATGGACATTAGCCAAAAAATCATGGTTAGATCGTGTATTAGACCTGGAATTACGTGCAGATGAACCAAGTTGGTTATCGTATGTACCAGAAGAACGTGAGATTAAAATGAAATTAGCTCATGAACTATGGGAGGATATACTAGACGATGCTTTGAATTCTGTTCTAGCCTCAAATGCTTGCCATTTGTCAAAGTAATTTATACAAGATCATTCTGTAATTTGATTTTTCCTAATATCTAGAATACCAGTCTGAAACTACTGTGATATATTTTTTTAGTGATTGAATGCTTTTATACAAAAATGTAACCATCAAATGTGTAGAAAAGAGGAAGTATTGTTTGTATCTCAGATCTCACCTTATGTTGTTCCCACTTCCTCTGAAGCATATCACTTATCCGTAAACCGAATAGAACAGCAACAATCATATACGAATAATTTATATTCTATTAGCTTTTGTACATATATATACATATTCTTCCGCATGTTTTTTTCTCTTTTCCTACCCACTAACAATATGTTTAATTTCATTGTTACAATATGAAAAATACAAATGAAATGCTTATTGTATATTATTTGATTTAACATGCGTACTCCTATCGCTGTTATATATATCTAATATGCCTAAATAACCTAGTGCATTTGATTTGTTCTGCATCTAACATCGTTCTCCCTGTCCTCCCGCTATTTCTACTGTATGAGATTAACGTTGACTAGATTTTTCTTTCATATTTTTTTTCGATTTTTTTTCTTCGAATAGAAATGTTACAATCATGTGTACTTTGTAATAGTTGCATGTCAATGCCTATTTGTGTTTACCCGTTTCTCTCATCCCTTGTTTGTTTGTTTGTTTGTTTGTTTGTTTTTTTCCCTGTATTCCTTAAAAGCCTATTAAATCAAACGATTCATGTTTTCTATTTATTCAATTTGTTTATAAATCAATGTACTATTCTCTCTAATATTGCAAATAATTTTCTTTATCGTAAGATACAATAATGTATAATAGCGATAATTCACTATCATATAATTAGCATAAAAATATTTATTCTTTTCTAATGAATGATTACTCAAATCACACCCTACTTAAATCACTTAATTCAGTAAGCATGTACACTTATGCAAATATAAAGTATTATAGATACAATAAATGTTAAGTAAGAATTACAATTGAGTAGATAATAGAGTACTTTTATTTTTGTTGTTGTTGATGCTTATCAGATTTTTATCCTGTTTAATTGTTTTAAATGACCCTTGAGATCTCTACAATGTGTAAAACGTGTTCTCTTATTTATTTAACCCAAATTTTCTGATTCGAAAATCTTGAATTTTCATTTCGTAAGAATATTATCATTCACGTACAAAATTCAGATCTTAAAGCTCTTATATAATTCGCTCATTTTTTTTTATCTTCGCATCCCTTGTGTTACGTCCTGGTGTGTTGTCTCTGTTATGTACATATCGACCCTGTTGGGTCCACAGTCTTGCTGCTCATATTTGACAAATCAATACCACTGCAGTTTGAAGACGTAAATTAAGGACACGAATAACTGGTTCAGTGAAGATTTGTTGGTTCTCCAAATACACATTTAATAATATTACATAAAGGAAAAATATGTCGAGTTACTGTGCAAACACATTGAATATAGTTCACACTTGTCATTCTGAACACAGTTTATACTGAATTGATACAAGAAAATATTGACCTTTAAATGTCACTGTGGATGAGGTTCACACCTATAACCGTGTCCGTGTCATCTTTTTATCCCGTCATATCAGAGTATTAGTGCACAAACTGATGTCTTGGGTGGCTATAACCTTTCACTTTTAATGCTTAGAAACTGAATGCTTTGACCAATAGGCCGCTACTTGAACTGAATTAATGTTTCACAAGAGAATATAAGGTCAGGTCTGTTATATACTTATTAGCCCAATCAGAACCAAACGATAGTCATGTAAATCCTGATATAAAAAAATCTTCGAATATTCACTACTTTCTATTGGTATCATCGTCAACTAAAGGTCCTCATACTTTATATTTGTTATGTTTACTTGCACGGTCAAGTGTATGCTCCATGTCGCTAACAATTTTCTGATATCATGAGATGTATCTTGACCTAGTGTACACATTTTCTCAAGACTTCAACTTTGCCAAAAAAATTCGGCTATTCAGATTTAGTAATCATATCATAGTTTCTCTCTGATTACTTTCAAACGGTCATCATTAAAAAATTGTGGTCAAATTATTATACCGAACCAACAATATTTTAAAGGAAAGCATATTAAAATCGAAGCATCAATTAAGCAGGGTTTCGTTTTAAAGTGATTAAGTAAATACAGTTTTTGGTGGTTTCATTGTGAGTTGTTCTAACATAAGTAGCCACTTTACTGACATTTGACGATTGGCTGCTAATTTTCAATTTTGTTGTAAGATCCTGAGTTGACGTAGGATGATGGCCATCAGTGATTTGAAATTATGTTTATGATAGATTTGCCTTGGTATTCAGATTTTAGATGGAGAACCAAGAGTTTTGTCCCAAGTCGTTCAGTAATTAGTTGTGGTCTATAAAACTAGTTTTCTCGCGTTTTGTAAAATAACTAAATGAGCATTATTAAGGTTATGCATCCAGTAATTGGGAAACTTGTCAAATCAACTGATGAGGCATTGGGTCTCCATCTACTGAAGTGGTTAGAATATGTGTTGCCTATGCCTAGTTACCGCCTACCTCAATCAGCGATCTTTGATTGTCTATCAGTACATTTGAGGAAACTTAGGGTCAATCAAACTAAACATAGGAACAATCCGCAATGTTAGTGTTGGTGCAGATTACCTGATTGAGGTTCGCCTGATAACCGCGCTCAGTGATTGAAGACTTGGTGACATGGCTCAGAATCGTCCGGAGTGACGCATATCCATAAACTTTCAATCTTCACCCATGTCTTGAATTCCAGTATCTCTTCATACACACCTTTCTACCCTGTCTTTTTAAATCGTATTCCCAAGGTTAGGTCTTTATTTTATCGTTGCTACTAGATTACTTCGATCTTTTTCGTTGTTTTCATCTCTTGCTAAACTGGAATTTAAATGTGGATCAACACACATTATCAAACTTCATACTGATATATGTTTATTGTAAAATTAGTTAGTAAAGGTCACAGACATTGTTATCCGCTGGGAGAGTATGGTACAATCATACTGATGATTGCAAATATAGATTATGTGATTTTATTATTCCTCACATACATGTGTGTAATAGATATGGGGATTGAAAGTTTTAAGAATTTTAATCTTGTTTTAGATTGAGATGGTAGGTTGTCACGATTACACAACATCAGCCTCTGAATTATAAGAACAAACGATGACTAACGTCTCAACTGTTTTTTTATATCTGGCCTGAATTTCATCTTGTTTCTTTGAAAAACAGACTGATTATAATAACGACTAAATGAGTTCCAGTAATCCTGAAGGTGAATATAAGTCAAACACTAAGGAAGTATTATTAAGACATTGATGATCCCATTAACTAGTTTCTCTTTATCAGGATAATTCGTTGAATGTTTTTTCGATCTGCTTTTCATACAAATAGTTTCTTATTTTCACCGTTTTTTCTTTTTCAAAACTTGTTTTAATGTTGAGAGAAATAGTTTCAAAAGTTTTATTCTCAGAGATATGTTCTATGAAACTATATTTTGACTTCCTTCACACCCTAAGTGGCTTCTGAGTTTTGAAAAAGATCATTAGATTTTTTAAACTTACCATTGGGTTCTCTTAAACCTATAATATTTCGAAGATGTCATTTTTCAAAATCCTTAATGTTATTTTAAGAGTTTGTTGGATTTTATGAAGTTACAATAGAATTGTAATGGCTAAGATTGATACAAACCTACTGAATTATATTAACATACTATTCACGACTATCAGGATACTTAAAATATATAGATGTTATAGAATCTTATATTTTATCCAAATAAAAAGAATAGTGATCTGATTATCATAATACGTTAGTTACACATAAAATTTCTCTATTTAACATTGAAATTATCAAGAATGGTTCAAAGGAACATTTACATAATATTATCAGAATGGGTTTTGTGGAGATTTTTAGAAATTTCACAGGTTGAAATCATGAGTTAATTGAATCTAGACCACCATGGAAAACCTGGAAGCACTGGACGGCCGTTTCGTCATAGTATGGGACTCCCCAACAGTGCGCATCCACGATCCCGCACCCCGCGGGATTCGAACTCAGGGCCTACTGGTTTCGCACCACTAGACCAGGTTTTCTATGGTGGTCCAGCTTCAATTAACTCGTGATTTCAACCTGTGAAATTGACAATATGCTATTCATTGTTTCATATAAAGTATGACCACAATGATATATTATTGCAAACACAATACACGATAAATCAGAAGACATTATAATCTATGTTAGGAAATATCTTTACCCTGATTTCTAGAAATATGTATATAGTTTCATATAAGATTCCAGTGGTCCATACCTGATATATATATATATATATATATCACTTGTTCCATATAAGTAATATCTAACAAAATACTAAAACTTTGTCTGCATTTATTGTTATTTTATATTGTTACTGTAATCACCAATATCCCCCAAAAAATTGTGAATACAAAAATGAATTAAGAAAATAATAATACTTAATTGTTTGTTATAAATGATCAATCATATAAACCAATTAAAGTAATTACATATTTCTGATATGAATCACAGTACATGTGTGATTGTTTTGTTTCTTCGCTATAAAAGTTTTTTTTAAAAGAAGAAACGTACATCTAGCAAAGGAAACAATAAACACAAACACACACACATAAGTATATATATATATATATATATATATATATATATATATATATATATATACTGTTTACCTGAATAATGTCATCATTGTTGTATTTAGTAAACAACAGCATATTATGAAATAATTTAAAAAAAGAGCTATATTCAAGAGAAATGGTAATTTGCATTACTTGTCTAAAGAAAGTATGCAATATTTAATGATTGAATGATACTAAGGAGTCACACGCATATGTATCCATAAAGTAAATGTAAAATATGTCTGAGTAGCTTAAAGTTATTGTATTTTTCATTGATCTGAAAAAAAATATGATTATTGATATCTGTGTTTTATGATGAATGTAATTTGATAAATAAAAGGAGATCATTTACAAAACTTTATCACTAAAATCAGACTACTTTTTATGTAACATCTTAAAATATCATTGGAGATTTGTTTGTTTGCTATGAATTTTAGTTTTGTTTTCTAGAAGACATAACATTTATTCAATTTTATTCTTTGAGAAGAAATCAGTCATCATCTATTATCTTTAATGGGTAATATGAATGATGTATATACAGGTTGAATCCATACTTCTTTTTTTTATATTCTCCATTAATTATGATTACTATATGTGATTCTCTCTTTATTCTTTGCTCTCTTTTTGTGTGTCATTGTTGTAAAGTTCATTTTTTTCTTGAAATTCAGTCTGTAATGAATTAGTTGAAGATTTCAATCCATTCGATTTTAAATTGTTTGATGATTTACTTCTTGTATCATTGATGTCTGAACGAATTGTGGATTTTCGATTTATTCGACCAATATTTGATAGAACACTTTCTGATCGATATCTAGAATCTTTTAAAATTGGGTTACTTGATTTATACTCTTTAGAATCATTTTTTAACAGATCATTTTCTGATTGACCAATTCTTAATCTAAAGAAGAATAAAAGGAGAAATTATGTTGTTTTGTTTAATAAGTTGATTTTTTGTAAAATTAATTTCATTATATCAAAATATATCTGAAGTAAAAACTCACTGGTTGAGATTTATTCAATATAGTTGTTAATTGGTCGCAGTACCATAGACTTATTCAGTCTTCATACTTTAAATTATAAGTTTGTACTTTATACGCTTCATAGTTGTAAATCATAGACTGACATCAGTTAAGTAACCATAGAATACACGGAAACACTAGAGAAATATTTTGTCCATGTATGAGAATCCATAACAGTACGGAACGGATGGTAGCCATACGATATTGCGAATTGACTGAAGCTAAAAATATAACCAGTTGGATAGCACAGTAATCATCTGAATATCAAATGCTCACTGTGCAACCAGAAGTTTCTCTGTATGATCACTGTCAGGTTTGGAATAATGCTATATCAGAAAATATATCTGTCTAGTGTAACTTTGTTCTCACTGGTTGTATAACTGAAGTCAGTCTGTGATATAAAAACACAAAATTCAATAATTTTTACACACCACCACATATCTTTCATGTTTAACTTCAATTTCGATAATATCACCATTCTTTTAACTAATTTTTTTGATGCTTATTTCCTCTGCTGATGAAGAATGTGAAGGTTTAGACAAATGTCCTTTTTTTGTCAGACCCTCATGATCGAATAAATTGTAAATAATTTATAAAATAAACACAATATGTACGTTTAGACATTACCATATGAAACTCAGGGTTCATTCATTAAAGTCTATATAGACATCAAGTCAGGTTTGTAAAGGTATGCAGCTAAGCAATTATCAGTCAATTCAATAAACACCTCATTGATTGAGATTGAAATTCTAGAAATCATGTTACACGTTTCGGAAAATACTTAATCAGTATATGTTTGTATGTATACAAAGTAATCGGTTTCTGCTTTCAAAATCATCATAACAAGGAAGTATGAAATGCCAAATATTTCATTGAGAAATAGAGAACCATATTTAACGTGTAAATACTTGATGTTAAAATATAAACAATTCATTAGCTACTTTATGAAGTAGCCAATACACATTATAAAACCTATTCCGAGTCCCCATTTTAAATTCGTTACTTGCATACCTATTGGTTGTTATAATATGAAAATGAAGACAACTATTGATATTTATAATGAATTTCTTATGCAAACATGAATTGGTACCTCGCTTCATATGATACGAGATAAATAAGCCATCCTAATCTTATAAATTACTTTTGTACTTAGTGAGACGATGATCAGTAGACTATCATATTTTATTTAGAGGTAATCGATTGCCTCGTTTATATTCCTGGTTTTATGGATTACTATTTGATCAAATACAATTATATCACAACTGCAACTACAATTATAGCGAAAATAATCTGATTGAAATGGTGTCAGCTCGGTTCACTCAGAAAATGCGACACAACAGATATATATACTGATGAATACAACATAAAGTATTTACAGAACTTACCTTTGTCTTACCAAATCATCACTTGTGTCATTAATATTTTGTCTACTTCTTCTTTTAAACAAAATGACTTCTCTTTGATAACCATCGTCATCATCATAGTCTTCAGTTTCGGTTGGAATATCTAATATATTTAACCATTCATCTGCCATACGAGTTTTTGTTGCACGTCTTAATGAAGCTGTTTCACGTGAAGCGCTTAAATCGGCTTTTGCACGTACTAATTCAGCATCTAAATCGATGCTGCGACGTTCCAAACCGGAAATACGACTAGTGTAATGAATAACTTGATCCTCTAATTCATGAATTTTCCATTTTTGATGTTGATTAACACTTCGTAATTCCATTTCTGATGCTTGTGTCGTTTGCAATTCAACCTAATTATTTTTTAAAAAAATTTAGCATTAAAAAAACATTACAATATGTGTTACTATCTTATTTAAAAATGGATATGTTTTTACTCTAAAAAAGTGAAATGACAAAGTGTTGAAAACAATTTTTGCAATAATCATATTGGTGCTTGGCATTGATACATTAAATCATTGACTGTTAGTGCAAATGTCAGGAAAAATTAAAATTTACGGCGAGAGTATAATTTATGAACAAGTCAATCAGAAGCGAAGGAGAGATTTCACAGCCACGGCACCTGCTCATGTTCTATTGGTTTACAGCGGATTTCAAAGAGGACGTTACAGGTGAGCGACTACAATAGATGGGATTACTAACAAGTCCCTTTATTTGTGATTACGTTGTTCAGATAACTGCAGGTTACTGTGCAAACTATCGTGATGATGCTGTAGTCCGATGTTATATGTATTGGAGGAAAACGTCTGCTAGAATGGGAACTTTTTTTCTCTCTATGCCAATTGAGATTAAGACAGATTATGATAATTGTTGCATACTGGATAATAAAAGCATCAGTAACACTTGTGGCAACCATTGCAGATGTTACTCAAGCTTTGATAGTTCAGTGGTATCAGTACTTTCAAAATATATGTACAATGAAAATAACAAGCATGCATCAGTCGTCTAGAGGAATCAGGAGAATCTTAGAAATCGACGGAACGGTCGTTAGGGAACGCAAATTCAATAGAGGAACAAGTGTTAAAAAAGGCTGGGCAAGTAGGACTTCCTTAATTGTACTTAGAAGGTCATTGGTTTACATGATATGTCATCTCAAACGGTACACTTTCAGCGTATGAGAGACTGACAGGTTGCAACGGTGATACCAGTTATATTAGAGTATGCACAGTCGGGCACCACAATATACATGGATGACTGGAAAACATATCGATCACTATCTAGACTTTGTTACGTGAATCCTATCGCCCCACCCCACTACGGGAGTACGCACAAATAATATAGAAACAGTGTGGTCGAGGCTAAAAGAATTTTTACGATCTTATCGACCATTATGCAGTCACATGGGCGAGTTCCTGTACCGTATGCATTTCGATTTCAGAACTGCAGTCTTTCCAACCTTGAAAAGTTTTCAAACCATGTTGAGGAAGAGCATCCACTCGTATTTTTTGGTCTTGTATAATCTATCCTTACTCTATACCGACTGCTTCCTGATTGGCTGAAATTTCTCAACGTTATTTAAGTTTCGTTCGAAGGTCGTTTATAAGCTGTAGCCTAGCAGACTGAACAATCCATTCTTCTTTGAGTTAAAAAGAAGTATTTTACCATACTCACGTACCAAGATAGTAAGATGATATAATTTTGCCTCTGTGGTATTTTATTGTGATATGTTAATGAATCAATAAGGCAAAAATGTTTGTTTGTATGATAACAGATTTAGATTGTGAACTTTGTCAATGACAGTTTAGATGCTGTCGAAGTTGTGTTTCGTACCATTGGCGCAGGAAAACATAGCCAGTCAAAATATATCATTCCAAAGCATTGTTTATAGAGAAAACAGCACTGCTGAACTCTACTCACCAATTTATCTGCTTCGATAATCGTTTTATTTTAAAAAAGTTTCCCTTATCCATGATTTACTGACTTTGTATTGAAATAATAAATCAGCATCTATTTTTACTAACCGCTTTCTTACATAACACAACGGCGATAATGTTTAAACTAAATATGAAGTATCATTTAGGTTGACTATCAAGTAATTCAGTTGAGCCATATTTTCATGAGACATTTTGAGCATTTAATAAATGCTTTCTATGGATAAGCAACACGAAACGCTAACTTCAAATTCCTTTGTTTGTCATACCAGATATTGATTCTCTCTAAAGATATTCATGGATCCACCTAGAGTACGCAGATCAAATATTCCAGTTTTATCAAGATAATGATGAAATAGATTGTTTTCTATATGACTTAAGTGAATTTCTCTTCCTCTCACTGCAAAAGTTTGATCCACTAGTAGGTCGAATAATTACCAGCACTGACCATAGGGAACAAAGTAGCAGGGTGTGTATATACCGTACGACAATTTATTTTGTTGTAAATTATGCCATAAATATCATTAAAAAATAGTTTGTGTACGGTTTGACAACCGAGTGGTCAGTGTTGAGGCCTAACGCATGATATTAGGTAGTGAAGAGCAGTCATATTGTAAACACGGACATCCATATTCTTATTCGATGGACAGTGTTAGTTGGTTTAATAGTAGGCTAGAATAAATCCAGTAGAGGCCACACAAAAACGTTCCATCGTTCCATAAAGTTGTTAGCAATCTAAGTCGCGTTGCTAGCCACCTACTACTTGAATAAAACTCACGTGATAAACCTGATCAAGGGCTGAAGACATTAGATGTTAAGATTCAGGACTGATCACGGTAGTGCTAGTGTATTCATTAATTATCATTTTCTATATCTTTGGTTTAAATATCACCTCATAGTTTTGATTCCACCTAACTATATTTTTCTTATTTAGTTTTCTCAGTATCATCGGTATTATAGATAATCCAATGTTTACCATCCATGCTTCCAATTTTGGCTGAGTGTGCTGATGTAGCGTGTACGGTACGGAATTGATCATGACCAACCAACTAACATCGAATGATGAAGCAGTGCAAGTTATCTTTTCTGTGTAAAAGTTCTAAAAAGTGTGAATCTGTAATTATCTGATGTGATCACATTCCAGACATTTAGACCTATCATTGGAACTTATATTTAGGATCACCGGTTTAGAATCTGCCGGTTGAGATATATTACGATTATATTTCAATTCTGTACGTAAACATCTGAATTCATTTCTAACTTGGTTGACTACAAAGTTCTTTGATAGAAAAGGTTAGAAAACCAATATCAGTAATGTAATAAGATGGTTAACAAATATTATGAAATGAATATTCTAGTTGTAAATGCAGTTAGAGGTATTTTTTTAGACTAATAGTCTTCAGTTTTGTTGGAGTGATCCAGAAAATTGCTTGCAAAAGACAAGCAAGTATCAGGAAACACTAAGAAGCGTTTCATCTAATCAGGGTTCACTTGAAGTTTTAGCCAAAAATATCAAGGAAGCGAAACCTCAGATGCAGAGGTCCTGATTGGCTGATTGTTACACTGTTACTATGTTCAGTAGCATTCCAGAATCTTGTAGCAACCCAAAAACATTTAAAATATTTTAAAAAACCCTGTGTTTTCTGTGTTAAAATGGACCTTGGAGTAAACTACTTCTCGCATACTTTGTGTTTTCTCTCTCGTGTTCAGGTTGCTGTATAGTTCTAGCTTGGGTGTTACAGAATAGCTTTCGAGACGAATTTAGCGTTCAATCCGCAAGACTTACCAAGTTTCATTGAGAATCACTTAATAATATGCTATTCGTTGCAGTATGGTATTGTGGATAAATCTAGAAAATCAAAGGTGCAATTTGTTTCATTTTAAATTGAAAAAAAACTGATAAATACATAATGCCATATTTTCTTGTAACAAGTAATTTATCTCATCAGAGAAAATTTGTGGTGTAAGTGAATATTTCTTGGTGGTATGATATTCTCTAAGCTCCTTAAATTGAATCACTCATGCTAGTGAATACGACAATTCTACTCTAGTTATGACTGTTTGTTTTTATGGGAATGTTCTTTTATTTTCCTATATTAGTTTGATTTATGATCATATAAATCCAATGATAACAAGAATAAAAAATTAAAAACTTTAACCACCAATCACTGTTACGTTATTCATAATATAAAATTTGTATTTCTGTTCATATACTATTCACGGCATTCAGAACTAATAGAGTGATTTCGTTGCTGAGTGTCTGATAATCTTAATTGATGATAAAGTCTAAACAGAATCAATTGAACGTTATTATTTCACAGTTTCATCTATACATACCACGGATATTTTTCTGTATGAGTTTTGTAATAATGTTCAAGTACATTAATAACATGAAATTCATGTAAATTCAATATCTAAAAATACGTTTTATTACACTTATCCAGAGGAATCAATAATATTTCATCAAACGTACTTGCAGTTGTTCTAGTTCCTCACGAACTCTTTCCAATTCAGATTTAATATCTGAAATACGGGCTTCATTGTGAGCTTCTGTTTCACGTAAACGTGCTTGTAATTGACGTCGTTCAGCTGCATTTTCAGCTGTACTTCCAGCAAGTTCTTGTTTTACTTCTGTCAATTCTTTTCTTAAAATATCTCTTTCTGAACGTAATTCATCCATTTCACGTAATTTAGCAATAGCCATCTCCCTATCAGCTGCAGCTCTACCTGTTATTGTAGCTGCTTGTCTAATTAATTCATCTCTTTCCGTTTCAAGTTGGGACATACGATGCATTTGAGCTGTACGTTCTCTATTCAGCATTTTTAGGCGCAATTCGGTCTAATTAAAGAAGAAATTAGCCAATTTGATTAGTTAAAGTTTCAAATAAAGAAATGTTCCATATCATATAAATAATATTTAAATGTAAAGGTCATTTCTTAATAGAAATTAAACATGTATTCAGATTGATTTTAATACAAAATTGATTGATATGCATCAGTTATCAAGTGGTAATCAATGAGCTGACTACTTCTTAAGTGCTAAATAAATTAATGAAAACAAATTTTATCACAGTTACCAGGTGAACTAATTTTATTTTATTGTACACCTTAACAAAATCAATTTCAAATGCATTAATTTATTTTCAAATTAGAAGAAACAATATAAAGCAATAGCTACTGTAGTTCTATCATATCAACCTGGTATAATAGAAGAATTACGAAGAATCTTAAAGTTACATAGAATTAGAGCTTTCTATAAACTAACCAACGCTGCGAACTGTTTTATTTCAGATAAAAGATAAAAAGCTTTTTACTTGGACAAAGATAGTCTCGACTGTGATACTCTCTATATTTGCATGTCAACTTGTGGAATTTCGACTCGTGCAAAGTAACACCCGAGCTACGCAAAAAGAGAAAATATTCTTATGGAAATCAGGAATTTTTAAATATTTGGCAACAGTATGTGCTATTTTCAATAACTATCAAATCGACATTAGCAATGACAAAATAATATAGAAATGTTGTTTTGACTATAAAGAGAGATGAGTAACAGAAGCTTTTCATATTATACTAAATCCTACTGCGCTCAATAGAATAATAAACCTAAATATCCGTCGACCTTGGATCGTATATTCTAATAACGGCATCTTATTGTGTTCAGAGCTTGTTGCATGAACGCACATGAAAATTCAACGCGATCCCTTCATATTTTATATTTCTACACATAAATATACAAACAAGTCTCATACCATCTTGACCAAAACAACATGAAACAGACGTAATCAGACCTATCATTCATTTGTACTTTATATTCTGCTTTGTCCATCTGTACTGTTTAAACTCCTATTAATTTGATCTGGCTATTTCTTCGTTCTCTGAAGAAGAAACTTACACAGAGTTGAGAAATGTCAGAAATTCAGTTTTCTACTCATTAAAATATTACAAATATATCTTTATTTTATTATATATTCATTTATTAATTGGTTAAACTATACATGCTCAAACTGCAAAAATTCTAATTAAATGTCTTTGCAATTATCATTATCTTCATTAAAGGTTAATTTCTAATGTAAATGCATGTATAACTATGATAATCTTTGTCATTTTTATTCATAACTAGTGATTGATATCAGTGACCTTTTAGAGTTTAGAACGAATATATAATTTTAAGATGAAAATAATAATATGAATTTGTACAACTACTACTTATTACTAAATATTACAAATGATCTTATTATTTAATAAAACATCATTTATATATTTAGGTATATCTCTGTTTGTGTTTGTTAACAATGATAGAATTACGATTTAAGATTCATTTCATTACCACCGCTCAATATTATGTAACATTGAAGTTGATGTTTAATATGTTTTGTTTTATTGTTTTAATATATAAAAGTATTTACGTGTTTTATTGAACGTATAAATTGAAGTCATTCAATCAGTAATATTGAACGACGAGATTAGAATTGAATCTAAATGGTATTCTGTACAAATAGGTAGTTGGTAACAAATTTTATCATATAGTAGAACTACAAGAATCGATATCAAATAAGAAAAAACACTGAGTGGTAAAATCTATAAACATAATGTTGATGTATAACACTTTCAAGGACTCTAGACATTCAATTCCATACACTTCCTATCTTACTTAATTGATTATTTTAACATTTAACTGTGTTTTGTATACACGTCCAAACATAAATGATTCAAATAAATATATCTATTTTCGATTGAGATAATGAACCGGTTAATGTTACACCACTATTGAAAACCCGAAAGCACTAGACGGCCTTTTCATCCTATTGTGGGTGTCTTCATTAGTGCACATCCACGATACCGCTTGCAGAATTCTAACCAAGGACCTCCAGTTGCACGCGAACGCTTAACCTCTGGACCACTGAACCGGCACCCGTCGGTGTTAATGTCTAACCTCAACCAATCCACGAAATCGCGCGACCATCTTCCATTGTACTGACGTAGATACCTGTCTCTACCCAACACAGATTAGCTGAAGGCCCTGAGTTCGAATCTCGCGAGCGATATCGTGGATGCGCACTGCTGAGGACTCCTATAATAGGACGAAAAGGTCGTTCAGTGCTTCCAGGTTTTCAATGGTGGTCTAACATCAATCGGTTCATGATCTCAATCAAAAACAATCTTTACAACTCTATAATGAAAATATATCTATTGCTCGTTGATACTCAGTAACTTGATATTTTTTGACATCGATAAAATAACATTTTTGTTGTTATGTTGAATTTTCGAGTACCTAATGAAGAGACTTTACAGTAAATGAGTTTTATAAGTTAACAATGAAGATGTTAAGGAAACATGTTAGTCTATATAACCTAATCATATTGTTATCGGGACAGTTTGAGTATAATGTGTTTCATTGTAACGGGAAGTTGTTGTAAATTGCATTCTACAACTTCACATTTTTAGTAATCCATGTCGATCGGTTTTAATTAATTTCTAATATTAGTATTATCACATTATATATTTATTAAAATATTTCATATCAACTATTCAATTAAGAAAAGACAAATTAGCACACACACACACACAGAAAAACATACTTACATCCTCTAATAATGAAGTAGCATTTTGTAGCTTTACGTTTTGTATATCCAATTCCATACGCCATTGTTGTTTTTCCTTTTCTAACAAATTTACTTTTTCTTCTTTTTCTGTCAACTTCGTTTGTTTTTTGAAGAGAAAAGACAATTAAGAAGTAAATTGTTAACATACCATTCTGTATAAAGTTTTTCTTTATTACTTATAATAGTATTTTGAGTAGTAAGGAGTGATATAGTTTGGTAACTAGGATGCATTTTGCAACTAGTTTATCCTAATTTGTTTTTTTTTTACTGGGGCTAAGCTCAAAATTACATATGATAGAATCCAATGCGAAATGAGGTTAGCATCGTGAAGGTAATAAGTGCAATCAATATTACTGTTGTTGTGTTTTCAATTAAACAAGGTTTTGTTTCCCTTATGCAAGTTTTTATTTGTTTCAACCGTTCTATTAGACTTAAAAATTGTGAAATTAAAAAAGACCACAATTATCGAGTGAAACTTTGTTGATAATATATTCTATAATACAATATCAATATATACCTCTGCTTGAAATCATGAGTCAATTGAAGCTAGACCATCATGGAAAACCGGGAAAAACTGGACGGCCGTTTCGTCCCAGTATGGGACTCCTCAACAGCGCGCATCCACGATCCCGCACCCCGCAAGATTCGAACCCAGCACCTATCAGTCTCGCACCAGGCGCTTAGCCATGACGTCACGTATATACCTCTGTTTTTAGAACAGTGCAATAAATTCTTTCCATGTTAATTTCTATAATAAAAATAAGCTATGGTAATGATTCCAAAGGACTAATCTTGCAACTGTTTTAACTAAATATACTTTAGGTATTCTGAAAACTTTACATTCCATTTGACTGATAATTCTTTCTTATTATCAGCACAGGTTATCATACACCACCACTTAAACTAACATCGTATTGAATAGAATTTTGAGGATTTTCAGCTAATAGACAAGTACTAATATAAAACTGACATTCTGAAAGACCGATATAGAATAAACAAAGAGTATTTTACTATATGGGAATGGCAATGAGCTTCATCCTGTAAAATGCTTTGCAAAATAAGAAATATTTCAGTGAAACAAGTTATGTATAACATTTGGGATCCACATAGTTCTGAGGAAAGGTATTCTCTCCGTTGTTAATTCTATATGTTTTAAAAATTAGCATAATGATAATCATTTTAGTGTTACGTTTCATTGTAATGATACCTAATTGTTTCATGTTATTTTTTTCCATAGATAGTTTTTGAAGCGTACAAAATGATTATTCTATTATAGAAACGTTTCTTCATAGATCGATTGCAAAAAACAGGTCACTTAGTTTAAAGCAGAAGGTACCTAGTTCTAGATTCAAACTTAACTAAAATGTATAGCTCTTTTAGGTTGACCTGATATTATCGTTTCTTGAAGTGATTGGGTTAAACATACAATTGACAGACAAGATTTTAATGATTCTTAATTAGTTAAGGTGTTGTGACTGTCAATGAAAGCTTTATTTATCAACTAATCATCTCGAAATTCATAAATAAATCGATGAGTATATACCAACAAATGTAAGATTTATTTGTTCAGGTCCGGAAAATATCTGTTTGTCTAATTATCGAAAATGTAAATTGAAAGAAAACTATCATCATTCCTAATACATTAATTGATATTTGAACAGGATGATAATAATACTGATATTAAACTTCTGTTAGGCATGTTGACAGTGACGTTAAATAAACAAAGTTATTAAAAAAAGACTTTTTTTTAAACAAGGAAAGTTTAATGATCGTTTGATTGTTAATGGCTTATGTATTCATCAAAAGATAGATAGGGAACTTATCATTGGGAAAAGGATAGCTCTTCATGATATGATAAATGTTGAAGCTAAGATTAAATGTAATGAGGATGATCGTGGAAACAAAATGAACCAGTTTGGGTTAGAAAATTTGAGGGGAAGATGGAAGGGGAAGCATATGGCTGTAAAGGAAGGAGTGTATGAAGAAAGAGAAAAAAGAAGGAAAAAATAAAATAAAAAAATAGGAGGATTGACATTTGGTCGACTTCTCTTATATGATGATGATGTTTTAATGAAACGATTATGTAGCTCATTTGAATTGGTTGATTCAGTGAGTAGACTAGTAGTTTAATTCATTCAATTCCTTTTAAATATAGTATTTTGATTGAAAGTATATCATTACTTGTTACCTAATACTGTTTAGAAACTGCTATAATTGTATTTTACAATAAAAGAATTACTGTAACGTAAAGAAAAAATCGACAGTAAACAAATTAACTTGATTTCCGGAAATTTTATAAAATCCCTAACACCACTATATATCACTGCCAAATAAAATTAAACATTTTATTTTTCATAGTTGAGTTCGTGAATTAATTAAACCTAGACCACCATGGAAAACCTGTAAGCACTGGATGGCTGCCCCATCCTAGTATGGGACTCCTCAGCAGTGCGTACTCACGACCCCGCTTGCGGGATTCGAACTCAGGACCTTAAGTCCGCGCGAATGCCTAGCCTCTAGCCCATTGGGTTGTCATGCGACGGTGTCAATACCTAACTGCAATTAATCCACGAAATTTCTCCACCATCTATAATTGTCTTCGTTGAGTTACCATCTCACATACTAGGATGAAACGAACATTCAGTGCTCCCATGTTTTCCATGGTGGTATAGTTTTAATTGACTTATGAACTCAACTATTAAATTACTACAATCTTCACAAAACCTCCCCACTTTATTTTTATATTATTCTTGGCTGCATATCTTATTCAATTTAACTCAATTAAGTGAAAAATTATGCAAATATTATTTGTGATGACTATGATTTATTTGTCTAATGTTCAAGTAACAAGGTATGAATCATTCCCTTTTTGAAAAATATGGTATCCGTGTGTAAGAAAAATGTTAGTTTTATGTTAAATTCTTAGAAAAAAATCTTATTTTGGTTTAGAAAAAAAAAAGTAAACGTATGACTAGTGATTGATAAATTACATTATTTACGCGATTACAATCTTCCAACAACACACAATATTTATATATTTAATTTCAATAAAACAAGGATGATACCAAAAAAAACACAAACTGATTGTCATAAAGATAAAAGGTAAGTTCATTTTATATCTCTTTTTGAAAGTCAGATTTAACTAGTAAATATAATCTCAGAAGGGGTTTTGTGGAGATTGTAGTAATTTCAATAGTTGAGATCATGAGTCAATTGAAGCTAGACCACCATGGAAAACCTGGAAGCACTAGACAGCTGTTTAATTCTAATGTGGGATTACTCAAATGTGCTCATCCATGATCCCACCTCCCGATATTCGAACACAGGACCTGCCAGTCCTCCGCGCGAGCGAACCCCGCGGATGCGCACTGCTGAGGAGTCTCACAATAGGACGAAACAGCCGTCCAGTTCTTCCAAGTTTTTCATGATGGTCTAGCTTCAATTGACTCATGATCTCAACTATTGAAATTAAATATGATCTATTGACTATGATAAAATTTAGGTTTTCATGTGCAGAGAGATGCTTCGAGAATCATTTATCTTGAAGGATATTTATATTTGTGAAAGTAAACTAAATTCTGATAAACAGTTTAATATACGTCGGGGTGGGGTGGGTAACCAATTTACTGTTTAATCTAAAATTACAATTAATTTCGTAAAATATCATAATCACACATTAAAGACATTATTTGTACATCTTCCTTCAGTTGCCCTTTACATACTCTATGATTCTTTCGTTTTTGTTGTTATTACAATTGCTTTATGTTTCCTTTCACGTTCTCTTCAATCGGATCTTCTGCTGGTATACATCCTACTTCTGATTGGTATTACATTCTACTTATATCTCTCAACATGAGTAACATAAACCACATATTTAGTATTAGTTCGTAGGTGAATACCTACAAGAAAGCCCAAGTTAACGGTTTGGGGTATTTGCTATTAGTCAGAATAGTGTATTTGAATTATTACGGGTAAATATTATTAGAAACGACACCATAAAGTGTCTGTTAAACTTTGCTATTTTAGTCTCGTTTGTAAATCCGTAGGACTGATATCCGGTGTTGTCTATTCCGACTTTGGTGTTTAGATCTCCCATCAGAATGGTGAGGTCGTTTCTTGGGCACTTCTCTATGATTAATTCCAGCCTCTCATAGAATTGATCTTTAATGTCGTCGTTGCTATCATTGGAGGGTGGATAACATTGGATAATATTCATTGTGATCCCCTCCTTCTTTGTTTTGAGTGATGCTTTGATGATTCTGGATCCGTGAGATTCCCATCCTACAAGTGCATTTCGTGCTACATTGGACAGCATTACAGCAAGTCCCTGAGTGTGTGGAGCATTTTCCTCTTCGTGACCGGAGTATAGTAGCATCTCTCCCGTATTTAGCCTTTGTTGTCCAGCTTGTGTCCAATGGGTTTCGCTGATTCTCAGTACTGCCAAGTTGTATCTCCTCATTTCCGTTGCTATTTGACTGGTCTTCCCGGTCTCCCACATTGTTTGGACGTCCCATATACCTATGAAAATTGTTGCTGTGGTTGTTAGAAGGGGCATTGACCTCGTGGTTTCCGAAGGAGCTCGGCTTTCACCATGAGGAGTCATAGTTCTTCTAAATGAAGACCTTCTAACTCCCAGGGCAGAGTCTAAATGGTTTGAATTATTTTTTCTGATAAGCTTTTTTTTAGCGAGTTAGTTTTGTACGGAATGGGGTCGCTAATCCCATGCCCAACCCTCCTCCTTTACTCGGGCTTGGGACCGGCAGTAACTCTAGAAGAGCTACAATCGGCGTTCAAGAGTTAATAAGGCCGTAAAAAATTGTTTCGGATAAATAATGTTTGGGAGGAAAAGTTCCAGAACACTGAAATAGTGATTAGAACTCATGGAGTTAACAAACGTTAAATGATTGTGTAATTAAGCAATCGTCTGTTTGTTAACTTCATGAGTTTTAATCACTATTCCAATGTTCTGGAACACTCCCTCCCAAACATTAATTATCCGAAACAAATTATCTTATGACCTTAACTTTATTGAAATCTTCGTTACATCATGATACTCATTTTCATCTTTAATCACACTCTTATGTATAAATATGTCAATATCTGTAATAACGTTGATTTTCAAATATTTTAGATTGTAAGCAGCTGATGAGAACCTAACGAAATAAAATGAATCCATATTATTCTGCACGAATCTTCGTTCTTGTTCTCTTTAAAATAATAAAGGGAACTATATGTATGAAATATTAATATTAATTATACAATTAATTGAAAACAGAAAGAATTCTGGATTAGGATGTTTGTTTAATCTAACCAGAGAACATATTAAAAATCTGCTTATTGAATTAACTAAAACTATATTTGAGCCTATATAATTTATAATAGAGGGATTGAAATTGTTTTAATTATATGGGTCATAGACACTTAAGGATTATTTTGTCTACGATTTACATTAGTAGTAGAATCTTTGTAAATCACGGGGAACTGAAGAGTTGTTTCATTTTGGCTTGTGACTTCTGAGTAATGACTCTGTATTCGATCAACACTACCTATGAATAAAGCAAGTTTTACAGTTATATTATTTTCTTGCTTGTTAATAAAAAGTGTATATTTAATTTTTAATGAAGGTTTTATGCAGATGATTGATTTAGTAGTCTTATTTCAAGTAAAGAGAAAATATCACCTACTTGTCTTTGCATGGATACAGGATCGTTGTCAATACGATATTGGTCATATTCTTCCCGTAATTGATCTAAACTCCTCTTATAAAACATAGCATCAGCACGTAATTTTGATTTGATTGATTCCCACTCTCTCGTTACTATTCAAGAATGAAGTTAATGACAACAGTTAATTTATTGAGCAACTACTCATCATTAGATAAACAAACATTAAAGATTGTTTAAGTCTACAGAAGTCTTGGATTTTAGTTCACTCCAATATTCCCATAATTTAATATGTAGCGTGAGGGAAATATATCTTTTATTAAGAGTGTGAACATGTATTTCTGGGTTTCAGAGTCTAAGCTCTTACCTCAAGGTTACTTATGTTTATGCGTAATTACAAAGTAGCGGATTTTAAATGAAAGAGTTCCTTTGGATTTTACAAGTTGATTGGTGATTGCATCCGGTTTTTGATAAATCGTTCCATGAGATTAACCTATTATATTTGATGTCAAACACAAAAGTCTATTATTGATAATTACCAGGTCACAGGTTGAGGATCTTGACTTAAACTAATCAACCGTCCACATTTCACTAGCCTTGTTTGTAAATGATTCAGACGAAAATAAGTAGGTGATAAATATGTTAATATAATATTTTGTATATCCCATTATCATATTATCATCACTGATTCCGTTGGTAGGCAACATATCTTAGTATATTTAACATCAACTTTCTAAAGGTTACAACTATGCCTCAATCATTAGATTTAACCTACTGAACTCACGAATTCAATAGTCGATATTATGATAAGTTACTTCGAGTTACTCAGTTAAGTGGTTACGTATAAGACGTTACTGGTAGATTTACAATAATACCACGAACAAAAACATATGACACAAATTAGTTTTCCCAAGATATGATGATGAAAATGCTATACAAGAATGCTATACGAGAATGAATTTCCTTGAAGTTTAACTTGAGAGATCGTAGTTACGAAGTTTACATTATATGACATGATAGAACCTTTAGAGAAGGAAAAACACTAAAACGTCTATTTTCTTTTCTTGTGGCGTACCACATGAACGCTTGTGGTTTCTGTTATTAAAAGGGTGAGTATTAAATGTTTTTAGAATGAAGTGGTTGAACTGCGAAAAAATACGATAAGGTAAGGCAGGTAGTCTAAAGGAATACAGGAATACATTATCAAGTTTATCCGGTCAGATATATTTAATCTGATGGGACCGGTTCCAAGTCAAGTGGCTCATTTAACTCAACTGATAATCTCCACTAAGTGACAGATCGTATTTTACGATAGAAAAGTAATTATACCTTTACGAACTAAAAATTAATAAAGTATGTTTGTTTCATAAAAACCGAGCAATTAATTAGATCATCTATTTCAGTAAACCAGTTCAACTGATCATTGCCCAATAGAAATTTATAATAATGCTATCTAACTAATATAATATGTTACTGACTTCGGTTTTATCAGAATAATAAGTAAGAAAGCGATTATCACAGATGCTATGTTAATGATTTAAGAATTTATTATAACATTCATTTATCAAATAAGTGAGTACTTGTTCTTCAATAAGCTAAAACAATTTGAAATAGGAGAGTATCAAACGGCACTTAATTAACTCAAAAGCAGGAAACTAAATATATTCATAATAATTGCACAAATAACAATTTTATCTTACTTTACATGAGAGAAACAAGTCAGATTTTGTGATAAAGGAAATAAATTTGTTTCATTTTGCTAGGCATAAGTAGACTTACCTAAATCATCTTCTGGTTCATTGTAATCACGTAATTCAGCTAATTGTTGTTCCAATTCTTTATTTTGTTGTTCAAGTTTTGTACGCTTTCTTGATTCATCATCTAAAAGTTCTTGAACATCTTTTAATGTACGTTGATTAATCATTTCTTTCTTAACAAGTTCATCGTATTCATCTTGTATATGACGTAATTGTCTATCCAGTATAGATATTTTATCATATAAACTAAAGTTTTCAGCTTCTAGTTCTTCCCGATTTTCCGCTTCTTGTTTAACGGTATCCTGATATCGTATAGAAAAGTAAAATCAGTTAACTATGACATAAATCCTTTTAACCATGGATTAACAGTTGGTTTCAAAAGTATCCGAACCTATGTACTGATGAATTATCTTGTTAATGATTTAAAGAATCATGCTTTTGTGGCGACTATTTGATGCTTTTCAGCTGTGAGAAACTTTACTGTAACAAAGGTAAGTTGAAATATACTTTTGTGGTATGTATAGAAGATCTACAGATGATCATCGGGAAGGGATGAGTGGGGAGATTGTTCTAACCTCCAGGTGTTCCCAGCAGATGCTGGTAATATTTCTAAGATATCTGTGGCCAAATACCTGTAGCTTACGTTTCTCAGCCATAAAGTGAAAAAGAATTAACTGCTTAGCAGTATACTCGTCCCTTAATCGATAGACGGATATCTCGCCTTCGCCATAGGTGGTGACGTAAGTTGGCAAAAGGCGAACGAGCTTCTTGAATCTGTACGGAGATTTCGTCAAACACCAATCTATTATGGTTGATAACACTTCCAAGATGAGTGAAGTTGTCAACACGTTCGACTGCTTCACTCCCTATCCTTAGTTCAGGTGTTGACGCAGGCCAGTCCTGAAGCAACAACTTGCATTTAGATAATGAGAAACTCATTCGAAACATCCTGGAATTGTCGCTCAGTGCCACCAAAGCACTCTGCATTTCATCAGCGTCTTCACCAAACAGGTCTATATCATCTGCGTATTGTAAGTCGATAAGTGGAACTCGTGGTAGGAGATCAAACCCTGAAAATTCAGTCGACGAGAACGTTATTTCCAGCAGTAGGTCTATGATGAGCAGAAATGGAGTTAGTGAACAGCCTTTTCGGATAGCACTTGAGGTTGAAAAATCAGATGACAATTTCCCATAAGCTCTGGTCCGACTAGTAGTGTTCAAGTAAAAAGCCCTCACAAGGTTTATGTACTTCTGAGGTGTACAATTCAGTGACAGACACGCACACAGAACCTCTCGGTCTACAGAGTCAAATGCTACTCTGAAGTCAAGGAAAATCGTCATTGTCGGACATCGATAAGTATGCCTGTATTCTTGAACCTGATGAATGGTGAATATATGGTCGATGCAGCCTCGCTCATATCTTAAGTCAGCCTGATTTTCTCGTATTCGTAGTTCACGAGTCTTTGTTAGGCGTCCAGTATTTATTGAAGTTAATATTTTAGAAGCTATATTAGTCAAACTAATCCCTAGCCAAAACGGAAAGCCGACGAGATACACCCTTCGTGTATCTGGCGATCCGATGGCTAGTTCTCGTGGACTGGCACCTGTAGACTTAGAACTATGTACGAAGGAAAAACGGCTACCATTAGAATAGATCCCCGTTAACTGTCTCTTATGTGAAAATTCCCATTTTGCCATTTGGTAAATAAAGAAGGAACGAATTGAGCAAAGAAATTTCTTTTCAATTAGTTTTTCATCATGGCTCTACACTAATATATATACGTTTTACACTAATAATATAATACTCATCGAGTGGATACGTTACGTAATAATTACATAATGACATTTAAATTAACATTGATTAATTAGAAGAAAGAGGATTATTAATATTCAAAGTGATCAAGGAGTTGCTAAGTTGCGTAATGTAAGAAACAAAGAAGGAACAGAATTTTAACGGATGGTCAATAGGATGGTAGTTACGTAAGAATCAAGAGATGAATGTTGAGAAGTTATTAAGTTCAGAAGCAACAGAAATAAAATAAAAAAAATAGAAGTATGAAAAATAGTTCTTTTGAAGGAAATCTTAAACTGATGGCCAGGGCAGGGAAAGTGGTTGTACGAATCTCTTTTGAATGCAAAGGTCAGGTTTGTGAACATGGATTGCGATGGCTTCCGCAATGTGCAAGAGGCGCACTCGTAAACCATGTGGCAAATTAGATGGGATATTGTAGATAACCTTAAAAGCTTTATTCAATTCAACTTGATGACCTGTGTCAACCAAGTGAGAGAGAATAGAACTTTTAGTCACTTTTACCTGTCCCTTGTTTAACCACGACGGATGATGTTCAGTAATGCGATGACGGACTTGCCGAATTGTACGCCCAATATAACTGGCTCCACAGGAGCAGTTGAAACGATAGATACACATAGATTTGGCGAATTCAGGCAGTCTGTCTTTGTTGGCTGTTCTTATCTTAGGATAGTTGTAAAAGATTGCATTTAATCTGGCAGCATTAAATGTTTTTTGTACGGCTCTTCTTAGTCTCTTATGTGCTGTTCGGCTAAACAGCTCCGTAAGAACTCGGAAGGATAGAGACACACGTAGTTGCCTTTTCATCGTTTCTGCCTACTCTCCAACAGACTGCAACCCTGGACGAGGTGAAAGATGACTTTTACAGAAAGCTTCCTGAACTTCTTGATAAAGCTAAACACTGAGACACAGTAGTCGTAGCAGGCAACTTTAATGTCCAAGTGAGTAGCTTAAACCAACGAGAAAGACATTTGTTTGGGTATATAGTATTCCGGCTCAGCGAACAGATAATAGTGATCGTCTGTTGCAACTGTGCTCCGACATTAGTTTACTTCTAACAAGCATTAGTTTTAAGCATAGGAATAGACATCGTCTAGCATGACGACTCCCTGTACCAAACCAACGGTGGACTCAAGTAGACCATATCGGAGAGGCTCGATAGAAGACTTTCACTCGTTCTGGAATACACGTCTAGATTCTGATCATGCACCAGCACAAGCACACATCTGCTTGGGCCTCACTGGACACATAAAAACCACATTAAGACGATCCATTAGAGTTGAACTCAGTGACGAGAAAACCAAATGTAGATTCCAGGAACAACTGAGGTCACACCCAGGCAGTTCTGGGAAAATAGACCTTTTGAACTGTGGTGACATTAAGATTTTAGTGTACTGCTATATTATCTGTATACCTGCTAACATTCAGATTAAGTGGAAGATACAAATAAACAGTCTATGAATAACATGGTTTTTAACAATTAAAAAACGTACTTCTGATTCAATCAACTGTTTATGCATAAGTACTAATTGTTTTTTCATTTCAGCTAATTGATGTGATGTATTGCTTCTTGGAGTTAAATCATTCACTTCCTCTCTAGATTGTGTTCTAGATGATCCAAAGAAATGTTGGGCTTGCTGGTGATTTAAATTTATTTTACCAATTAGAATTGGTGAGTTCAATAAGTCTAATGCACATTGAGTATTACTATCAAGTTGTGAAGACACATCAGAATGTGATGATAAATATTCTCTGAGTTTAACAACTAAATCACGATGTGTAGCCAGTTCATTTTGCAGTTCAGTAATTAACTCCTATAAGAATATTGGGGAAATAAAATAATTATTATGTATATGTTTAAATTACGAGTATTGTTTACATAGAATTTGTTTTATTACATAAGACATAGTTATGGGACCATTTATGCTGTAAGATACTTTGACAAGTAATTACATTAAAAGATATTTCTAGTGAAAACAAGGCTTATCATAGTTATTCGGCCTATCAAATTCATGTATAACGGTGTGAACATCACAGTTTTAAAATTAATAATAATTGGACATAATTTAATTGAGATCATGAGTCAATTGAAGCTAGACCACCATAGAAAGTCTGGAAGCACTGGACGGCCGTTTCGTCCTATTGTGAGACTCCTCAGCAGTGAGCATCCAGACTCATGATCTCAACTATTAAAATTACTATAATATCTACATAAACCCCCTCCGATAATTTTATTGATTATTTTGATGAAAACAGAAGTTATAAGCTCATTCATAGATCAAAGACACGGATATCTCGGTTTAAACAATATTTTGGGTTGATTTAATTTTGTACTTAGAGTGAATTTTAAACAGTCAATTTGCATGTATATCACTTTCAAATGTAAATGAATGAAATGTTGACAACTTTTTATTGTCAAAATAAAACAAACAAAATACGGTTTTTAACTAAACGATAATTGTACTTCATGTGTGTCAGTGTATAAAATGTGAATTTAGTCTAGTGAAATATATAATACTTATTAATTGCTAATAGCAAAGCTAAATCAACTTTAAAGTTACAGTGCGAATTTCATAATGTTTGTAATTCAGTGAATAAACAATAGGTTTGATAATAAACCAATTTATGTAACTTACATTAGAACACATTTGAAGTAAAATTAACCATTTTATTAGTGTGATAAACATTAAGTTCTTGGTCTCATTCAGATAGAAACTTGTTACAATAACTCAGTAGACTCTCATATTGGTGATTTTAAAAGTAGATTTCTAATTTATTTAGGTCAGAAATTGAACTATTTATCTTAATCCAGAACTATAATGACCAGTGAACAGTTGAGAGAGCCATGTATAAATTAGGTTATTTTGACAAAATGTAGCAACATATGGTTGAAAATCCCTCCCAAATGAAGAAACTAGAAAATGATGCAGTAATTTCATTAACAACTATTGGAATTACTAACTGTTAGCTTTGAACCTAGTAATCAATGAGTCTAAGCACATCAAGAACTTAAAAACCATGACGTTTACAGCCTCAATATTCTGTCAACATTTCAGCTGATACCATTTCAGAATGTAAATTATCATTCGAGTCCAATAGCTTTAGTAACCATTAGTTTGTATTTTATCTGAAAAATATGCCATGTTTGTCACTTACATGTTTATCACAATTGAATAGACCGATGACATAATAGTTTCTAAAGGATTTAAATTCTGACAGCTGATAATAGTTGATATGCACATTCGTCATTATTCATATAACAATTAAAATGAATGAATACTTATAGCAAAGTAGCTCCAATAGAATGATTAATTAAAATAATAGAGGACCTTTGTTAAAGAATAAATTGATATTCTTTAGTCATTAGGTAACTCAATGGTATTTTATTATTATTCCAATAAGAATAAAGCATTATCACACTAATTAATTAGATTCTTGTTAATTGGATATAAATAAAAGCAGTGTTCAGTAATAAGTACTCAATGAAGATGATCAGAAAGTGGATTTCATCTCGTCAAAACTCCACAAATCACTAGATATCTTTTATGGTGGTAATTTCCTCATACTCTTAATTTACTAAAACTAAAGAATAGTTTTGGAAAATATCAAAAGAAGGATTAAGATTACACAAGATGAATTAAAAACTATGGTTACGTATTCAGTTTATTTTTCAAGGAATTTCATTTGTGATGATGTAAATTAAAAATATGTGTGAATAATAATGATAATGATTGGTTGTTTGCTTAGTTAGATATGCAGATTGTCTGACAGGCGTTACATGAGTTATATATTTCCCTATCCTTATTACGATTATTATTGACTGATTGTTGATTGCTGTTGGATTGTTTTCGGTTCTTGGTGTGGAAATATATTTGCATTCTAATCAAGCTAATCACGTGTTCTTGATGTGAGTTGTGTTGGAGTCCTGCAGAATATACACTGGGAGGGAATCTAGTGTAGATATTCGTTTAATGTAAATTAACGTCTCATTCGTGTAAACGTGAAAAACCGAACGTTATAACGAAAAATATCCATTAAAAAAATGTTTAGCTCACTTTTGTCTTCACGTCTTTTTCATCATTTTGGCTTTGTTCATTTTCATCATTACCAACTCCATTCGCTAATAATTTACTTCTTTGTTCTAATTGTTTACTTAATTGATTCACCATAAGTTCAAGATTACGCACATATGCTTTACCTTCAGCTTCTGTAGAATTTTTCTCTTCTAGTTCTGAGCTCAAACGTTCAACTTTACTAGATTCTAAGGCTAAAATATGTTGTAATTGTTCTACACGTTCACCAAGAACACGAACCTGAAAAAGATAAGATGAATAATAGTGTTATTCGTGGTAGTTATTAGTAGTTTTATGACTAAATGAACAAATACTGAAGGTTAAAATACGATGAGTTTATGTCTATAATTTCATGAAGACTGGATATTTGAATAATCATGGTAAATAATTCAATATTACGGTCCTCAGACTAATTTAAAAAGGTGAATGTCCTAACGTTCACTCTGAAGAGTTCTAAACGTGGATCAGTCAAATAATCAGTATTTGTTTATGCTTTGGACTGGCGTAAATTCAAGGTTAAAACCAAAGTTATATTAATTTATCTCGTTTCTTTAATAATTAAATAACTAAAATGTGGTACATGCTCTTGTGTTGAATACACTTGCTATTGAGGTATTTGAACTTTTGTTTATGGAAAACGCATCAATCATACTAACAACACAGTATTATTCAACCTGATGCAACACTTTCCTGTAAAGTTAGAACTTAGTGAAGAAAATACATGACATGCCACAATTATAAGGTAAAATCTCAACTTGTTAGATATTGTACAAATGTGATTACTATACTAATTAATTAGTTTTTAAGGAATGTTTGTTCGTAACGAGATTGTATTGAACAGAGAGCTGATTTATGCTACACGTTAGGAAAGTTCTATTGTATGAAACGCTGTGATACACTTACAAAGTATGGAATACATAAATTACGGAAAGCAAATGTCCTCAGTTCAATCTCAACAAGTCATGGAAAATTATTAAACTGGTTTAAAGCTTATAAATATATTTCCGACACTTCGAGGAGAGATCTAATTAGTTTAAATACAGTTATTGACGTAAACCACGAATTGTACAGTGAGTGAAATCAAAAAGTGATATAAAAGCTTACGGTTGTAGATCATGTTTTATTTTAAGTTGTTTGAAGTAAAAAAGAACTTAGGACAATAATGTTGGCATACTTGTCTAATTATTATTGTACTTCTCACGAGACGTTAAAGTTCTACATTCTAGGTCACGTGGTGTCATTACTGAACAGTTATAAAGTAGGTCAACGCATCCCTTCAGTACTTCCCAGTTGATAATAATTGGGTTCAATTCTTCATTTTGTGTAATATTTTACTCCAAGGTTAAAAATTAAAATTCATTAAAATTACAAAAAGCGCCTTTGTGAAATATAAGAAAAGAAATAAACTAACTTGATTTTTATAATGTTCAGCAGAACGTGATTGTTGTTCATCTGCCTCCTCACGTAATAGTTCAACTTGATCACGATAAAATTCCGCATCATTTTTCAGTCTAGTCATTGGAGATCCTTTGAGATAATAAATTTTATTTTCAAATTTATGTTAAATAAATGAATAAAGTAATTGATTCATTAAAATATCTTTTCATTGAATGAATAATTAAGCTAGAATTTTAGCATCATTTATTGAAAGCAAAATCTCTGATATTGTGATGTTTTCAAGATGAATAATAAACAAAACTATACTATTGAATTTTGCTTCTGAAACCTGTTCAAAAACATGATAGTCAAAGGGGCTAAGCAACAAATATCTATTACTTCAGACGTTATATCAGTTTTAGCAGATTGTTTTGACAAATTGAAGTGATTTCTAACATATCATGAACTGAACGTTTTTATACCAATACTCGATTCATTTCGTGTAGTCTAATAACATCTTAAAAAGTTTTTGATGTAGGTAATTAAAAAACAATGAGTAAGTTGAAAATAGACTACAAGTTTACTTTTCTTAAACTTGTATTAATCACAGTGAATTTTCTTGTTAACCTTAATCAAAGTAAATTAGAACAAACAACCATCATTTTTATTGAGACTAAGTAACATTGAATATCTATTACTAACTATTTCAGAATTTTTAATAGTTGAGTTCATGAGTCGATTAAAGGTAAACAACTATGGAAAACCTGGAAGCACTGTATGGCCGTTTCGTCCTACTATGGGGTTCCTCAGCAGTGCGCATCCACGATTTCATGAATTCAACTAATAAAAATTACTACAATATCCACAAAATCCCATTCTGATAATTGTTCAGAATTGTTTAATAGTATGCCTTAAAAATAATATCCATCATAAAAGAAAATATCACTAGGTTACGATGTAAGCCAGTTTTGATACATTCATTGAATTTCTCCATCATTCTAAATGAATTAACTCACAATATTTTTAGAGAGTATTTATCTACATTGTAGATGAATTTGATTTCATAGGTTAATTACCTCCACTATGTACTCTTAACTGTTCTATCACCTGAATGTAATGGATTAATTACATCATTTAATTTGCTTGGTTATTAATGTTATTATAAACGTTTACCATCAAGTTACTGGTGTTGTTTTATAGAAGAAATATATGACAAACTTGAAATTGATTATTATCATAACAGTTGAATTATTGAAAAAAAAGTAATATGTAATACACAAGCACACAACTAAGCCTTATCATCCAGAACACTAGGAAGAAAATATTTAACAAATAACAGACAATATTCTGTTAAACATCAATCTAATGACCTATTATTTGTTTGCTATTGAAAAATGCCAAAATATTTTAGGTTTCTATTACTCAAGATTATAGTAAAACAGGTTTGAAAATGTAACAAAGTACATAGGGTATAGTGTTGGTCACATTTTTTGATGTTACATTTTTTTGCGTGTGATTATTTTTAGATTCACATAAAAAAATCTGTCTAAAATCAATTCATACATTGTTCCAATTCAATTGTCTAATAAATGTGATTGATTATCGATTGAGACAAAATGTTTTTTGTGAATAGAATATAAGTATATTACTAACAAGTGTTGATACCGTACATCAATATATATATATATATCTTATTGGATGGAATGATGACATGTATGAGTAGGATTATGTTAGAATGACTGAATGAAGTAGAATAGACAATGTTAGACAATGTTAGACACTATCACCATTGGATGCCGGCTCAGTGATCCAGTAGGTTAAGCGTTCGCGCGCGAGACCGAAGGCCCTGTGTTCGAATCCCGCGAGCGGGATTGTGGATGCGCACTGCTGAGGAGTCCCAGTGCTTCCAGGTTTCCAAAGGTGGTCTAACATCAATCGGTTCATGATCTCAATCAAAAACTTAATAATCTCCACAACCCCTATACTAGTGATTTTTTAACAATTTGTAATGTTTAAGTTCAATAGGAAATTTTTTATGATATTATTTTTAACTTGAAATAAATTTAAGATGTACCTGTTTTGAATCAATGAAGTTGTCATTCTTAGGACGTAGAAATGTTGTATATAAGAAGCAGTCACTCGCTTCAAATAATTGATGTATTATAATGAAATTAGTAAATTATGGTAATTAGGTTGTGTAGGCGGAAATTCGTTGATTCCCATTAACTGGTATGACAATACAAAACTTTATTAGATTCACGCTTGTAATGAATGAAATTAAAGTGTGTTCATTAGCTGAACTGCAACTAATAACAATTGTATTACATTTAATTTGTTGAGGATTTTAAAGTTATTGCAGTCAGCTCTCTTTATAATTAAATCACAAATTCCATATTATGCTTATAAAAATGTATCATTTATGAATATGGTAGTTTAGACTGATGTTAACTTTTCATTTTACTCCCCTACACTTACAACTATTAAACACCTAAACATTGGAATTGAACGTAGGCTTTTTAGTAAGACTAGGTGTCAACTCCAGGTTTAAAAATGATCTTCAAAGTTTCATTATGAGTAACGAGTTATGATATCTGATAATCAGGCTATAAAAATGTCTAAATTAAATTATTAAGATCATCATAAAAGTTGTTTGGTTGCTGCTTATATGTATCATAAGAAACGAATAAAATAAGTAGCGAAATATTTTTATATTACATAGATCAATAACTAATTACCGGGATTTAGGGGAGACGGCTCAACTTCAAGCAAATTACTAGGCTTCTGAGGAGCTAATGCATTTAAAGCCTTGTTATCAGCAGCTAACGTCTGCCAGAACTCTTGGTTTTTACTCAGCGCTTCTGATATCTATGAAGAAGCAATTAGATTGAAGGGAGAAAGTAGAGGAAAGTAATAGAATAATTAAGTAATAGAATAATTAATATATGTTATCATAAATGATTTACATTCGGATCAAATGACCCTTCATTGACGCTGTTAGTAGAATCAATAGCACCATTCAGTATCATACAATAGACCATTGATCAGAATACATAATTAATTTCCTAAATGAAATTTTATGGTGAAGAGTCGTATTCCATCTGACTATCGTACTTTAAGAAACATTTTTGTTAGTGTAGTTGCGGTGCTTATCAGTGTATACGTGTTATTACCCTACTCCACATGCATTTTTGTGCACATGTCAGCATGTACTTTACCTGAAATGACATTCATCATATTAGTTTACAATTCTCGATTCCGTTGAAATGACTGGATACTTTTTTACTAAGTTGTTTAATAAAGATTATTTATGTCAAATCGCGAGGCATCATGTTCGAAAATAAGAAGTGTTTAGCTCCCAGCAAGTAAATCGTTGTGATTTATGTTCCTGCGTTATTGGATCACCCAATATGTTTAAATCATTGAAGACTTCACTTAACGTATTAGTACATTTGAAATTTACTCTGATGATGTTTAAAATTATGATTTGTAACCTTGGTTATATTTGGCTGCATTTGATTTCCATCCAAATGGTAAAATCTGATATTGGAGAGTATTTAATCCATTTAACATCTTTCGAATATCTCGAATCTCGAAATCTCAGGCGGACATATTCTAAAATAAGAGGGCTTTCACCATGACGTCTCGACACCTCTTTAGAATGATCATTGATATCCACTTCCAAATCAACCAATCATCTGTTGAAGACTACCATTGTATTTTATGGCATAATATAAGGATGTAGTGTAAGTTGCTATGTTAAGCCTACATAGCTTATTCCGGCTTCCCTAAAAGCTAGTTTGTTCATTCTTTACAAGCCATATTTTTACACCGCTACTTAATCGCTTATCAACCTTGACTGTTTTTATGTGTATGTGTGTGCAGTTCATATCTTACTCATCACATACCTGTGACTGATTTTTGTCTGACTATAAATATTGATTTACGCTTGATTTAATTGAGTTGGAACACACGCTTTCTCCACTGCACATCATTTTGCTTCGCTCTCTTCGGTTTCTTCGCCCCGTTTCTTTGATCATTTGTCTGGATCAATGATAGTATGAAATATACGTATTCAAAATTCATTCTTATATTTGACTTATTTGATTCCGTTATACACAAACGCGAGTTAAGTCACTTATGTACGAGGATAGCCAGGATGTATATTTCGACAGCAGTCATTCGATAACGACCATACGATCTAACTGGAGCCAGACCATGGGCCAACAAAAGGGTTTTTTATAACGAGTCGTTGTAAAAATGAATTATATGTTCAGTATTTGTGAATTTTCAGATACCAAAAGTATTCAGCTACAAAGTTTGTATGGGTACCATAGCAAATCAAGATTTCATTTACTGTCTTATCTATAAGCGACTATAGTGATTCATAGATTCTTTAGACAATTGGTCGAGGTGCTTGGATTTATCGCTTTTTTAACATTTTATTGCAAGAATAACTTGAATAAGTAGTCATTCAAAAGTGAATTAAATCCACAGAATGAATTATATTAAATATCAAAAATACTTTATATAATGTCATTCATTATGTATATATGAATAGATTTACCTGTTGTACTAAACTTTGCACTGTAGATGCATTTGACACATTTGTACTCATTTGTTCCAACTGAAAGGAATTCATGCCAGAAAAACAAAAGTGTTAACAATGAGAAAAATTATTCTGTCATATTGGTGATTTCTATTAAACCGCCTATCTAAATAATAACTGAATAATAATGCCAGTAAAGAATTCTTCAACTACTACAAACCGATTCTCTGTAGAAATGAATTTTTTAACAATGACAAAAAATGGAAAACCGTGGAATAAAAACCATAGAAAAGGATTAGATAAAGTTGAGAAATACTCATTATATTTCACTTAATCAGAGGGTTAGCAACAACATTTATGCCAGGTAGTCGGAGAAGTGTGTCCAAATTTTAAAAGAATTAAACCAAGCTGTTCTAATTTTAAAAATTCGGGTTATAATATATCATTTAACAAAGAAACCTTTTCTTGGACAGCTTTCTCTGATAAACAAATACGACCTTCATTCTTTAAGGGAGTTATTTAATCAAAACACCAGAAATAATATCATAGGCTTTTAGAAATAAAACCATGATCTAAAGGAACATTAAATAAAAGAACTAGAGAAGCTAAAGTGTAAACTTAAAGTCTTCATCCTAACTGTTACTAAGTTCCTGAAAATCTATAGTATCATAAAGCAAACTCATTTCCAGATCTGGGTATAAGAATTGTTTTTCTAGCCAAAGAAACCAATTTTATATATGGAACCGAAAGAATATATGGACACATGTTTGTATCAATACATAAAACACATAAAGTACGAATAATTTTTATCTGGGGTGAATATAAAAAATTTTCCCACAGAACAGATATCTGAGTAATCTACAAATCAGTCAAAAACTATATGACAATGAGACAATAATGAGTTGTTAGAAAATAAGCTAATTAAACCATCAAATCTAAGCTCATAAACCGAAAGCCCGGATTTTCAAGACATAATCATTACTTTCAACAACCTGTCTACTATGGAGTCTTACGTAACGTTCATAGTTGATTCTCATTATAGCATGAATAGCATCTCATTAGTGTAAGCCCAAATTCATGTCATATTAATAACAATTAATGACTATAACTTAAAGTTTGGCGACTTCAGATATTCGGTAGAAATACGATACTTTGTTGTTCTAAGTAATCTGAATATACTGTATGCTGTCTGAACAATGGTCTGTGTATTATTCCACCAATAAATCACCTATACAGTAAAATCTGACGATCACATGTAGTCTGACGATTGTTAACTTATTCAGAATAACTTTTTGAATCTAATCAGTCCTTTTAAAAATAGTCCGCGGTTTTGCGATGAGGTGGTTTTAGTAAGGCGATATATATATATATATATATATATATATATATATATATATATATAAATCAAGAGAGAAAAAATAGATCAAAAGTGATACCATTTCATTAGTTATGCTCTAATAATAAATAAACATTACAACTAGGCTGAATAAAATTAAATGACGGAGAGAAAAAATGTTTATGAAATGACCAAACTCACCAACTGTACTAAATTTGCTACTCTTGCTTGATATTCCGCATTTTCGAAGCGTAACATACGAACTAGTGCTTTGTATCTTTCTAATTCACTCTACAAATAAGATTGGAGTAAGCAATAAAGATGTTTACTAGTTTACTAGTAAGGTAGTAAGATAAATATTATTTACGATAGGATTGATAACAAGTGAAAATAATGCAGCTCTGAAAAGCTATTTTCTCCTGATTTAGAGATCCACAGAAGTTCCAATCCATGTGATCTTAGTAACATTCGATAATTCCTACTACCCACTTTACTGTTAATTTACATTTTATATGGTTCTTTAAACAGACATTTATAATGAGTTATATGTTCATAAGAAAGATCTCAGATACGGTCATATAATAATCTGAAAGTAGTGCGTGTTATAATGCCCTATTTCTAGTGGATATACAACTATCTGGTTGTTCTTGTATGATGTTTATATTTTAATATGTAATTAGCAGGAAAGGTTTGAGACGGTAGAGAAGTGTCATTTGGATATTTTTCTTTGGTTTTTTTATTAATAAATGATTTTGCTTGTGGCTTTTTGAAATGTATCTGAACATCTTCAGTTAATTTTAGTTTCAGTGATAAAATGAAAGTGATTTTGATGGATAGTCCAGTGTTTGTCTATCAGGATCTGCTAGTAAATAAGGATAGTGCGTAAATATTCGTATTTATGGAGGCGATACGCGATACGCTTGAAAGAAAGTTGTAAAAACGATCGATTGGATTCGATCATAATAAAGCACTTGGGTTTTGATAGGTTATTACTTCAATAAACATAATAATGACAGAATTTATATCAATGAAGCGAATCATTTTAAATTAAGGTCAGAAAATGAAGATCATTTTGATTTATTTATTTCAGTTAAAGAGTTTCATAACGTTATACCATTTAAAATAGGGATGGTGAATTAAATTTTAGAAACTTATGTGGGCAATCGAAGGTAATTTGGTTACTCCCTATGACTTGTTATTATTGATAAGAAGAAATAAACAAGAAAATATATTTTCGATTTTTCACAAAGCCTGTTCTACCATATCACATTCAAAGTTATTAAAAGCATTGAAATTGTAATTTACAACTCATTTATACAAAAGTAATAGAATAAATACTTTTCAACATCACTTGAAAATAGTCTACTTTGTGATTGTACATTATATCAATAAAACAAACGTCAATGTATTTTGATGAGAAACTATGGTTTGCAATAAATCTTGTGCATAACAACTAATAATGGATAATAATTTTTAAAATGAAAAAAAACAAAACAATTAAACTAACTCTAAGGAATAACAATTCCTCTTCTGTACGATGTGTACGAATTAATGGTTTTAAGGCCAACATTAGACGAAACCAAGGATCAAGCATAATACTTGCATTTTTCTGAATACATCTCACTGCTTTTTCTTCAGTCTTGAATTCGTTCAATTATTTATGTAGATCGTGATAGTTGAAAAAAAGAGAATCGAAAAAAATTCTTTAGAATTTTATGTAAATCTTGATCCCTTTTTATACCTTTTAAAAAGATAAATTTATTTCAATTCGTCATCCAGTGTTTTGGTCTAATTCAAGGTAAATTTTATTTCATACGCTTCAAATAAAAATGACAAAGTATAAGGCACTGATTAAGCTTAAGTTTTTTCATAAGATTTCGAATGTAAACAGGAGAATAGGGTAAATTTCTAGGCTCATTTTCATGGAAGATGATACAAAAAAGGAATAAAATTACTTTACTAAAGAATTCGTAAATTGTCTTTTATCGTGAATAGTAATAGACCTGAAATGAAAGCTCTTTCAAACGCCTACCACAAACGAATGAACACCCTCTATTAGACATCAGTACAAAATATATAATGCGCCGCTCAACCAGGGTTGATTAACAGTGTACTCCAAATGGCTAACATCAAATAAAAATCTAGATCATTATGCCCTAAAACTAATCCAAATTAACGAATGTACTTATTACTCTGTAATTCTGAAACATTGTTTAGTACATCATTTAAATGTTAGAATAAATGATCAAAACTAAAATCTAAAAAACTGATCGAAACTTCAATATTTCCTATCTCAATTGAACAATGTACGTCATTTGCAGTTACATTTCCCTGATATCATTTACCACTTTCAAATTAACTTAGTGATTATTTGTTTTTTAAATGCGAATATTTTAAAATCATCACTGGTATATTTATATATTACTTATTTTATAACATCATTATCGACTAAATTCATGATTACATGTCGCTTCCAATTATTTTCAGTCTGTTGATTAGTTCTATATTGCTTTTGAAGTCATGTAGATGGTTAAAGGATTCCGGGGAACTAATATGATAGCTACAGGTAGCTATCCATTTACTAACAGCAAAGAATATGTTGAAATCATGACTGGATCTACAGTGTGCTGAATAACAACACTACAGTCTTCATTGAGGTCATGAACTGATCAATGTTAGATCACCATTAAAACCATGGAAGCACTAGATGGTCGTGTCGTCCTAGTATGGCACTTCTAGGACGCCAGCGGTGGTAATCCACAACCATTGCACGCGGTATTCGAGCCAAGGACTGTTAAAACTTGTGGCCTTTTGCCTTAGTAATCTATAACGTTGTGATACCGCCAATTAGAAAACAGTGATTTATCGACCGATCCAATGACAAGTAAAGCCGTATGAGCAGTCTAGAGTTCTGATCGGTCCTTCTTCTGTCCAGCCCTGCCTATTAAGTCTAGAACACTAATAAAGATGTATGTATAGTATTAGTTCATAAATGGATACCAACAGTTAGCGTTCACTACTCTCGTCTGGATATATCAATGGCCTTCGGTCTCGCGCTCGAGTGCTTAACCTCCAGACCACTGAGCCGCCATCCATCGGCGTTAATGTCTAACTCTAACCAATTCATGATACTGATGGTCCATTTTAAAGTGATCAAACAAGATTTGAGATATTCACCGAATTATTCTAACTGTATGAGATAATTTCCAGTCTACTGATAATGAGTTACATGCTTTGGACTAGTCATATTCATAATTAAGCTACAGTACAACTACTATATAGCAAAGTCAGCGTTTGTGAAAAAGCTTTTGAAATTCTGCTATTGTATTTTGTTAATTTCGTATTGAGTCAGACATCTAAATGGTTTTTTTATTTTCTTGAGAAATTAAGAAATCTTAATTCTTTGTTTGAAAACTACAACTTTTCTCAATTCTCCACTCAATTTTATCGTCAAAACTATTTCAAAGTCTGTGTATCATTAAACTTAAGTAATTTTTAGCTCTAAATTAAAATATCGTGTCTGTTGTGAGGCAGTGACTCACTGAAGACAATGGTGGATGATGGCGCAATTTCGTGGATTGGTTGAAGTTAGACATTAACACTGATGGATGACGGCTCAGTGGTCTAGATGTTAAGCGTTCGCGCACGAGACCGAAGATCTTTGGTTTGAATCTCACGAGGGGGATCGTGGATGCGCACTGCTGAGAAGTCCCATACTAGGACGAAATGGCCATTTAGTGCTACCAGGTTGCCCAAAGTGGTCTAGCTTTAACCGACTCATGAATTCAACTATTAAAATAGCGATATTTATTATTGTTTAGAAGTATACATACCCTTTGATTAGAGGATTTACTTCGTGTAATCCATCCACGACAACGTGCTTGAAGTTGTATTAATAATTCTTTATTTTTCAAATAATCAAATGTGAAAGGATCACTTAGAGTTCCACGAGAAAATCGAAAATAGACCTGTTTAAAAAGTAATTTAAAGAAATATAAGATTGAAAGTTTCTAAGATAATAAATCACAATAACAAATACTGAATTATATATTATACATAATTTTAAAAGCTTATAGCTTGTGATTTATATAATGGTAGAAGAAAACTTGGTATTATATCATACTTTCAATGGCTATTTATCACAGAATAATATTACAAGAAACTTACTACGGATCAAGAATTTAACTGATCCGACTAAACAGTATTTAATTAACTAAATTATTTTCAAAACGTTTCTTCATTAGTCACTGACTTTCGATGAAATCATGATAGTTCATTCATTCTTATTTAACCTAAAATATAATTTGCCTACCTTTACTATGAAATAAAACTCCAGGTTACTAATATTAAATAAAAAATGAATATGAATTATTCTATGTCGTCTAAGTTGAATTTCCTTGTTTCATATTTCCATAAAATCTCAGATCAAACATTTACTGACATTAATTCAATGAATTATACAATAAACTTACAAGTTATGATAAATTTTAATGAATGAAGATTTTATTATTTACCATTATTTTTTAACTGTTTCTAATAAACTTGAATTTTATGAAAACAACAGATACAAGAAGGTACAAGTATTTATAAATGGTTGTCTACCCAAAATACTCAACGTTCATTGGCCGGATACCATCAGCAACAGCTTTCTGTAGGAGAGAACAAATCAGCTTCCAGATGAAGAAGAAATTAGGAAAAGACGATGGAAATGGATAGGACATACATTACGCAAATCATCAAACTACATCATGAGGCAAGCCCTAACTTGGAATCCCAAAGGGAAGCGGAGAAGATGAAGGTCAAAGAACACATTACTTCGGGAAATAGAAACAGATATGAAAAGGATGAATAACAAATGAAAAGAGCTAGAATGGATTGCTCTAGACAGAGTTGGATGGCGTGTGCTGGTGAGCGGCCCATGCTCCTCTACGAGAAGTCACAAGCGTAAGTAAGTGAAAGATACTCGAATTATTCAAAGAAGAATTCAGTAAATAAGTTGTTCTCTTTTTTTGAAAAAATAAAAGATGAGTTTTGAAGTAAGGTTGGTAAATAGATGGTAAACTTTACTTGTAATAAAACAATATTGATTTACATAAATCAATACACTATTTCACAAACACTTTACAGATTCAATCTTAATTTGGTTTTTTAGTCTCTGTAAACAAACAGTTGTATTTATGATTGAAAAATATTATTCACATAGCATAAATATAGTAAGTAACATATTTTCCAAGTTGAATAATCTTTATTAGTAATTAATTGAGTTTTAAGTTCAATGAAATTATGGTAACAAACGAGATTTATTCATGATTTATTTTATTATTTCTGAAATAATCCAATCATGATATGCACCTAGTTCATTTATTTGCAATTATTTGAAAAACCATATAATCATGTGTAAGTGAAGTGAGCAGTGTATACATGTAGCTAACCAATTGAATTACTGGATTCATATTTCCCATTGATTTTATTCAACAGTTTTACAATATATATGAAGCTGACCTAAGCTAATAATAATTATTTTTCAATGAAATAAATGTTGGCTTACTATGACAGTTTAGAAACTGTTCTATTAAGGCTTCGGGTGATTGATTTCACGCAGTCTAGACTACTGTTTTTTTAAACAGTATAAATTGTTGATTTCGTGCGCAGTTAAGAGGAAATCGTAATGAACTAAATTATATTTATTATCAGAAGGGGTTTCGTGGATATTATAGTAATTTTGATAGTTGCGATCATGAGTTATTTGAAGCTAGACCACCAAGGAAAATCTCGAAGCACTGGACAGCCGTTTCGTCCCATTATGGGGCCCCTCAGCAATGCTCAGTGGTCAAGAGTGTAAACGTTCGCTCGCAAGACTGATATACCTAGGGTTTGAATCCCGCAAGCGGGATCGTGGATGCAGATTTCTGCGGAAAGGGCCGTTCAGTGCTATCAGGTTTTCCACTGTTGTCTAACTTCAAATAACTCATAGTCTCAACTATTAAACTATAATTATTATTTTAGATTTTGTAGAATCGTATGAATGCAAAATTATTAAAGATCAACATCAAATTACAAATCTACAGTATTCTATGCATTGATTATTATCTGCATAGTAATTAAAACTGCTTAAAATTGAACAGTTAACTAACTGTTTGCACTTTTTTATTAAAAACAAATTTAATCTTAACTGATAATTAAAAAAAACAAAGAATGATTTATGCATAAAAAATCTCTTTAATGAACTAGTACAATAATAAAATCAATAGTTTTTGGTCCATACAAAACAAATAAGGAGGGTTTGAAATTCTCATTTTAAGAAAAGATACTAATAATAATAGAAAAAAGTCGATTTAGTTCTTTATTATTCACTTATTCAAACTATCTATTCATCTTAACGTTTTTCATAAAGTACTAATCAATGAGGTGAATAGATAGGTAGTTGTCAAGCCTTATTTTATAGTAACAACATCATCGATATTGATTTCATCATATTTAAAACTTGTAATTTAATTATATTTTATATCGAAACGATAACCATCTGACTATTCATTAATTACTAGGATGGTATAATAAATGTGAAAATTCGTTAACTAAATACTAAATAATTATATCTTTACAAATCCAAAGTATTCAATTTTCTATCACTGATCAAGCTGATTTAGTGTAAAAAGTAAACAGTTTATCATATAAAAAAGCACACACACATTGTTCTATCCATAATATCTAGTTAAAAGCTTCCTTTTGTAGTTGAAAATTGATAACTATGTACAAATATGCATAAAAAACCTTGTAGAATAGAGTAATATCGAGAAAATTCATATAAGTTGAAAGTGTGTTAACAGAGATTGATCAAAATTTAACAACTGAATAACTGAAATCCTTTTTGATTATAACATAAACATCCTACCCATCGAACTATTTATTAGTTAAATTCATTGGCTCAACAAGTAATGGGTTGGGGTTTGAAAGTGCGAGTTATGGAGTAATAATTTTAATGTGCACATCAACATGGAAACTCAGATATGTCGAGCTGACTAACCCTAAGCAAGACAAAACACAAATTATTGATTCCAATAACAGCCACAATCCATTTGTTGTAAGTAATTTATAGTACACATATACTTTCAAACTTTTGTATGGAGTGACGGTTAGTCTATTTTTTAGTTCAGATTTGACTTTCTGTTGCCAATCTGCCGTATATGTTTCACATTGTTTTTGGTCTACTTTTGTTTACTCTTTCTTTTTTTTCACAGTTTAAATAACGTTGTGTAGATATGAAATATATCATAATGAAACGTGTTGACTTATTGTTAGTTTGTTTTGTCCGTACCATGAAATGATGATCTAATGAATGTGACTTCAGTAAACATTCAGTAGCAATTAGCCTATTTATGACTTTAGCATATAGATTTCACTAGTTTACTGTTTCAAATAATGAATGAAAGTAACAATTTTTCGTAGACTGTCAAAAATGAAATTTAGCAGTGAACGTTTAATGAGAAAACTCATTATTCTTAAAAATAAGCAAAACGAGTGTTAAACCTCTTTAAATTATTCATTTTTTATTAGATGATGATTTTAATGCTTCACAATTCGTTTCAAAATAACTTCAATAATCTGATTAGTGATGATGCCTAGTTTTTTAAGGAGTTATTTAAATGAATTACTACTGGTATATACAAAAACTATTAATTAGGATTATTTTTTATCAAATATTTTATATAAAAGTTAACACTGTCATTTTAAGCTTCTTTGCTCATCCATTATCTCTTTTGAAAAATATTCACTGGGGCCTTCGAGTTATCAATCTAATATCCATAAGTGGTCATCTCTATCAAAATAAATGAAAGTGATCGATCATATGTCAACACTACCACAAAACGTTCTCCCGTTTCGGCATGATTTTTAAAATATCAGTTGTTTACTATCAGCTTGAATCAGATATTAGTATGTTTTAATATAGTATCGGCGGATAGGATATACAATAAGGAAACCATCAAACTGCATGACGAGGCAAGCGCTAATTTGGAATCCGAAAGGAAAACGGAAAAGAGGCAGACCAAATAATACAATGATTCAAGAATTGTAAGCAGACATCAAAAGGATGAATAGCAACTGGAAACAATTGGAAAGGACTTCTCAGAACAAAGTTCGTTGGAGGATGCTAGTGGGAGCCCTATTCCTCTTCACAATAGGTAACAGGCGTGTGTAAATAAGTTTAAAATAGTATCGTTTTATCTATTCAGTTAATACTATGTGTAAAAGTACAATATACATCTATGTATTATACTTTTGATTTATTTAAAAAATTCATAGCACTTTCTCAAAAATGATTAAACAAATTCTCATTCTTGAGCTTAAAGTACAGTATTTAGCCCTATGGTATATAATCTTACTCATATTTTCTGGATTGGATCGAGAAATTTAAGTGGATGTGATAATATCTTATCACCAGTCCAATAGTACTGCTGTTCATTATGGCAGATGAAGCCAATTTACTGAAGACAAAGTAGTCGTTGGGTCATGTTATATATTGTAATTATAAATATTTGTATTTATACATTCAAATAAAAAATCCCCCTGATGACAACAGAAGATGTTTCTAATAAAATGTTAGTTTCTCTGATATCATATATCTACATTATCGACGACTAACAAAAATGATCAAACATAAAATTATACTTGATTTGAAATCAAATTTAATTCAGTTTGAAATGATCTGAATTATGCCGTTGTTGATATATTGACTGAAATTCCATCAGTCTTCGTTTGAACATGAATATTTTGTGAGGATTGGCTCGATATGGACATTACGACACAATTAAATATAGAATAAATGGAATGTGTCATCATGGCTAATACCAAGTCTATTCTTACAGGGTCCACGTATGCAAACGAAGACTGATCGAATTGCAGTCATAATATCGACAACGGCATAATCCAGACGATTTCAAACTGGATTAAATTCCATACCTCTTACACAAGTGAGTATCCAACTGAATTCAGTAGCTAAATCAGTAACGGGGTTGCATTTAAAGTGGACTGTACTGGGTTCGAACTCCGGGGTCAATATAAACTCGAATACTTACTCATGCAGCTGATGTGTCCTAATACTTGCGAAACGCACGTCCTGAATTAGTTCTGATAGTGAAACTATTTACAAGCTTGCGAAACAACTGCTTTTTATTAGATAAATTTCAGTAGCTATTTTAAAAAATAATGGATTATTATTAATTATTTTTTACATGAGCTTTATATTCTTTTCAGGTATGGATCCTCCACTTGAAGACTAAGTTTAGTAAAAAGTTTATTTTTTACAAAATGATAAAATGGGTACATTCCATACTTTGAAATCCAACTAATGTCTCATAGTGTAACTTGAAGTGAATCGGTGTTATTCTAATGGGCTAAAATTAATCCTTGGTTCAAGCTTATCAACAATAAAATTTATATTAGTCCATATTTTGAAATAAACATAAGAAATCTGTGCAATGATCAAGAATACGGTTTTAAATGAAATTTTAGACTCTCAGTTTTAAATGAAAGAATCATAAAATAGTTTGTCATTATATCGAAATAAAAATCTTCATTAAGTTATTGTACTTAAGAACAACATCTTATACTACTGAACGCATTGCACTAGTTAGTTAACATATAATAAGCAGTATCACCATGGTTTCTGTGAGTAGTCAGTTGATTCATTTCAGCACTATCAAGAATGAACTAGGCTAGGGAATTTTTGTTGAATGTTTGTTAAACTACTTTATAATATGAAATTCAATTTTGAATAGACAGACAAAGAAACATACAGTTATAATGGACTCACACTATAAATGTATATATTACTCAAAAAAGTCATCTGAATATAATCAAAGTAACGAAAGATTTGATGATGAATATAAACATCTAATCAATATCTCTTATGCAGTAAAGTAATTTTCAAACCAAATGAAAATATTTATAAAAAAACAGCTATTCGTATTAGATCAGTTTGAATCTTTAATTTTCAGAACGAGAAATTTCATGTCATTTTGTTATTATTATCAAAGTACTTGGACAGTGTACCAAATAAACATATAAAGGGCGGCCTGCTTGAGCATCTGGGCTACCTGTTCCTGCAATCTAGATATTTCAACAAGTTATTTATTTTTGTTTGTTTTAATACATCATTATGTTTATTAATCACATGACCTATTCTGCTGAGTTTCTGAAAAATGTACAACCTTTTGTTGTCAAAGTTACAAAAAACTCAATAAGAGACAATGTGGTTGCTGGCAATATACAACGAAAAGGATGCACATTATTCAGATGTTTATTTACTGAACTGCTAATATCTAACTGGCGATCACACAATATTTATCGCCAGGACCGACTAAAAAGAAAGAAACGGAAACTTGTTGAAATACTTTACGCTGAGAATTCTATATTGTACAAAAAATATAATATTGAATAAAGCTGATAATAATAACAATAATAATAACAATAACTTAAACATCAACTTTGAAAATAGTAATATCGAAACACCTTAACACGCTTCAATTAAACTGTGCATAAACATTCAATGGTCGACATACTTTAAACATTAACATTGTGATAGTTGTTGAAAATAATTTTTCATTTCAAGCATTTTTGTTACGCAATATATATATATATATATATATACCTAGTTGGTTTGTGTGTAACTAGTTGATTTCTGTGTAAGGAGACAGTTTACAATTTAAAATCTCAATTCCGTTCTTACTGAACTATGTAGTTAACTAAGAATGTAACCAATACGTGATGTATAAAGGCGTTAAATATTTGTAGTTCTGTTTATCTACTAATATTCATTATTCACTATGATATGATCTACCAGTGTATCGAGAAACATTTTGATGAGGAAAAAATGATAAACAAAGATGTATGGTGGCTAGCAGAGGAATCTAAGACGCGCGTTTCGTCCTATCTGAGACTCGTCAACTGGATGTGCCCGCATCTCAGAGTTGATGTTGATTCCAAGACTCAAACCCTGAACCGTTCGCACCAAACGCCATCGCCTTATTCACTTAGCCACTTGGTTCTGATAGCCACTTGCTTGTGTAATTACTGTTATTGAATTTATATCACATAAATAATCATAACCCGAACGAAATCAAAGTTCACAAATGTAACTCCCTTAGATATCTGAACGACAAGCCATAGGTTGAACTGACTATTATGGGATATTTAAAAGCAACAGAAATTCACATCACAAATTTTTTTTAAAGACCACGAACAACAAGGGCTTCTCACACATATCTGAATAGGTTGTCATCATAGTTATAACCTTATAATTATAAAATATGAATCACTAAATAGTAATCAAATGACTTACTCTTGTAGCTTAGAATACAGTACACTAAATGAAATGTGTTGCATTCACACATTTCTTATCACTACTTTATTTAAATATTAAATACATTGTTTGCCTATGTTTATCTCATTACACATAGTATTACATCATTGTTTAAAATCAAAAAAATTGTTTTGATTATCCATACAAATTATACTGAATAAATCAATATAAAACTATTTACAAACATAACAAACAACAAATATAAACACTTTTCTCAAGTATCTTTATTTATAAACTAATAGTAATGTACACAGTTCACTATTAATTATTGATTTCTATCAGTATTGATTTTTTAATCAAACTGAGAAAAATGTACATGTAAATAATAACTAACTAACTAACTTGTTTGTTACTATATGACTTTAACTCAATGAAATTTATCAAGAATGTTCTAACGATGAATAGACTTTTTTTCAATTTGTAAAGAATAATCAATAAATACATCATCATAAATAATTATCATTGAAGTTATGAGATTATAAATGGGGATGTTCGTTTGGTATTTATTTTTATTTGTTTCAATCGACTCATGATATTAATCAGTGAAATTTCTAAAATCTCCACAAAACCTCTTCTGATAATAATCATCTGCTCACTAGTGACTGACTTCAAGAGAATCTCCTGGAGTTCTAGTGAGAGGCCGTTACCAGTGTAGTTCAACCAAGTCTGTTGTGAAATATCAACTCACTGAAGACAACGGTGTATGGTGGCACAATCTCGTGGATTGGTTGAAGTTACGCTCTAACACCGTTGGATGCCGGCTCAGTGGTCTAGTTGGTCAAGCGCTAGCGTGCGAGACTGATAGGTCCTGGTTTCGATTCTTGTGAGGCGAGATCGTGGATGAGCGCTGCTGAGGAGTCCCATACTAGGCTGAAACGGCTGTCCAGTGTTTCCATGTTTTCCATGGTGGTCTACCTTCAATTGACTCATGATTTCAATCAATGTAATTCATTTAGTTAACTAAACTCTTTGAAGTATTTTAACAATAGATGATTTACAAAATATTCATGGATAGCTAACTAAATACTTAGGATTTAATAATGAATAGAATGTTCAAATGAGAAAAACGGTTTCGAAATGTGATATGTGTTTATCTGATCAGAAATATATGAATATGACAGAATAAAATATGAACGGGAGGAAATGAATACGAGAATTAATGATATTTAAAACAAAAACAGACGAAAGTGATAAATAAAAGATATGGAAAACTCTTTAGCGATAAACGATAATTACACTACCCCAATCCCTTCTGCACTATTTCACCTATTTTTTTCAAATCAAAAAGTTGGGTGATTTCACTAGTCAACTCAATTTGAAACAAGACTCAATACAATTATACTATACTGACATATTTTAATTTGGTCGCTGCGGATGAATATATCTATATGTAATCCGATGTGTATAACGCTGATTTATTCATAGTGAAACTTAAAACTACTATGTCATAGATAACATGTCAGTCGCAGTATTAAAGCCATATTGATAGTAAAATAAAGATGTAAAAAGTGACTGGTAATGAAAGAACGTATAAAATAAATCATTTACTAAGTTGTTAACCGTTAGACTGTAGTGGTTAAAAGAGAAGTTCAAAATTCAAAATTCAATTATTCTATAATGAAGTTTGATCCTCATATTTTATGTATTTGAAATTATTTGATGTTTTATTATGAATACATCAATGAATATGTACACACTTAATAATACTGAGTTATAGATGGTGTGCCATCTAGTACAAAATCAGTTGCTATTTGCAGAAAAATATTTTGAACGTTTGGAACCAAAATTGATATTTACTTTTACAAATTTAAACTGAAGTTTTATGGTGCTCGTAATACCCATGAAAATTGTTGGACTGAGAAGTACTAAGTCGAATGCTTTCAGAAATGACCGAACAATTTATATTTACATAATCTAATCTGTATATTTAGATGTTTGTATCATACTATTGTGATTTCTTAAATAAGACAACCTAACGTTAAACAAAGTGCTGACACGTCTTGGTTTTAAAATACACTACATTGATAATTGAAAAGTTGATTTCCTCCGCTTATACAAACCAAAATGTGTCAGCACCCTTTTTAACGTTAGGTTGTCTTATGTATATATTACTACAATAGCCTTCTGCAAATATATTATATTTACTTAACAATAATGGAAGTATATCTGTCATCACTAGGAAAATAAGAAACTAGGTACTTGTTTACTTACAATATAATTTCCTTACAGTCATTAAACTTACTTGAACTGAAACGTGGTCTGATATGTCCAAGTTATTTCATAATTAAAAACATTTTCTAAAAGATTTCAAAATCATAGCATTTACCAAATTCACCGTTAGTGTTGTATTAAGGAAATAAACTCAACATTATTCAGAGTAGTTGTGACATAAAAACCTCCTAAGGTAATCGATAAGAAGCTGTAAATTTATATTTTCATCTAGTGTAACATTATATTTTATCAAATATTGTTAAGTACCCTGATGAAATATTATATATAAGTAAACTTCTATGTGTGTTAATTTGACTTATGAAAGTAAAATTGAAGATTTTTAAAGTTTGAAACCAAGTTGAAATCAAAATATTCTTTCAAAATATGCCTTATGTATTTCAGGTGACAGTAGTGTCTAAGAGTAGTGATTAAATTTCATACATGAACTGTTTTTTTTGTGAACATCACTAATAGTTTTTTAAAGATGACTCTAGTTTACGTTTACTTTGTGTCTGATGAAGCGTCTAGAAAAGAGCAAGTTCAAAATGCCTGAGCAAGTTCAAAATTAAATAGAAATTGATTATTAGACTAAAAATAATTATGTATAATTCAATGTAAACTTACTTTTAATTCACTTCGACATTTCTCTGGATCAGTTACATTCGGTATATCATTTTTATTTTGTGTTAAACCAGTACTTTCCACCTTGTCAGAAGGTTTGGCAGAATTTCGACGATTATGATGCTTTCCAGTGTTACTTGACCCACTGAGTATAGCTTCACTTTTTTCTCTAACATTTCTATGACCTTTACGTCTTGAACGTGGTAGAGATTTTTCATTTAGAAATAAATTCCCAGGCATATAAAATTCTTTATTCTCTGAACTTCGTATCTTGTAATGCGGTTGAGAATTTCTTGGAATAGTCCAATAATCAAAAGGACCATTGTTACCACCTCCTATTCCTTCACGGCTACCATTAACATTACTATGGAATTCATTTGCATGTGAATGCTCACGTCTACTTGGATAATAACCATGATTATATGTTTGTATATTTCTTGGTAATGGAGGACGCGGTGAGACAGCTAGTACATAGTCTTTTGATTTATTTGGCTTTAACACTTTCCAATTGGCATTGTTCAATGTTGTATGACTTTTACTAGATCTTTTATTTAATGTATCATTAAGTTGATTACGTTTTCCTAAGGTTACATTAATTTGTGATTTAGAATAAGGTTCATAATATATTGATTCATCCGTTATATCAAGTTCATTAATTGATTGATCTTCACAATTAATATCATCATCCATATCATCAATCACTTCATCATTGTCAACATAATTATTTATATGTTTTTGATGTCTTGTTGTATTATTAGAATTATTGTTATGTGAATTATCAGTATGATATATATGTATTATACCATTAGGTGTTGTTGTAATTTTTTTTGTTAACACTCTTGTTGTATTCATTGTTTGTTCAGATTCTATACTATGTGAATCTAATTCATGTACTGTACTTAAATCATGATGTAATTCTGTATAATCATCAACATCATCATTATCATCTACTTCATAATTATCATTACCATTAATATGATTGTCAATAATATGATTACCATTTTGACAAATTTTATGGCCTATAAGATTCATCTCATTAACATAATCATCTTCATTGGATCGTTCAGTTTTGAAAGAATTTTTTCCAATTAAAAATGTAGCTTCATTCAATAACATAGTTGGTTCATTTTCATTCATATTAATTACTAATTAATTGACCAGTAAACAAAAGTAGCGTGATTCTTTTATTTCTTTTATAAACAATGATTCTAATAGAATTTTAATACATTAAACATTTTATTTGAAATATTAGTAAATATGATAATAATGACAATAACACCAATAATTAAAGAATCTTAAATGATAAAATGTGTCATCACTATTTCTTTTCAGTAGTGAATGATAAAAAAAAATAGAAAAAAAATCTATTATTATTCTTTATTAAATAATCACTTTTATAAGAACGTATTTACTTGAACTTTTGCGTAGGCTTTATTAAAACTATTCTAAACAAAATAATAATTCATCATTAATATTATTAGCACATTTAAATAACCAATCAAAATTGTCAGACCTTGTCAAGTAAGTGAAATCGTATTTGATTGGTTAATTTCCAATAATATCTTACACATATTTATGAATCAAGAATATTTTAGTGTAGTACTATATTATTGTTTTAAGTTGTGTTGAATTTTTATTTATTTATGCATATGTATTATCATAATTACATTCATAAACAAGTAATATATGCAAGCATTTATATGTACTAAAATAATAGTGATTAAGTATACTATAAAAAATGAATTGGATTGAGCAATAGAGAAGAATCTTTTATATGAAGTTTAGAGTAATAAAAAAGAAATACTTACTTACTTACGCCTGTTACTCACAATGGGGCATAAGCCACCGACCAGCATTCTCCATTCCACTCTGTCCTGGACCTTCTTTTCTAGTTCCATCCAATTCTTGTTCATCTTTCTCATTTCTATCTCCGTTTTCCGGCGTAATGTGTTCTTTCATCTTCCTCTCCTCCTTTCGCCCTGAGGATCCCATGTAACGGCTTGTCTTGTGACACAGTTCAGTGATTTCCTCAATGTGTGTCCTATCCACTTCCAGCGCTTCTTCCTCCACTGGGATCTGGTTTGTTCTTTCCCACACTTGGTTGTTGCTAATAGTGTCCGGCCAACGGATCCGAAGTATTTTGCGTAGACAATTGTTAATAAACACCTGTATTTTCTGGATGATGGCTTTCGTTGTTCTCCAGGTTTCCGCCCCATACAGTAGAACTGTCTTGATATTTGTATTAAAAATCCTGACCTTGGTGTTGGTTGACAGTTGCTTCGAGTTCCAGATGTTCCTCAGTTGTAAATATGCTGCTCTTGCTTTGCCGATCCGCGCCTTCACATCTGCATCAGATCCACCCTGTTCATCAATGATGCTGCCCGAATATGTAAAGATTTTTACATCTTCCAAATCTTCTCCGTCAATTGTGATTGGATTGGTGCATTTTGTGTTGTATCGGAGAATCCTGCTTTTCCCTTTGTGTATATTAAGACCTACTGCTGCTACACTGGTTGTCTTCTCCTGCATTTGTTATTGCGCGTGCGATAGGAGAGCCAGATCATCTACGAAGTCTACATCACCCAGCTGCACCTTAGCTGTCCACTGTATTCCGTGCTTCCCTTCATGTGTTGACGTTTTCATGATCCAGTCGATCACCAGGAGAAAGAAAAGGGTAAGAGTAAGCAACCTTGCTTGACACCGGTCTTTACTTCGAACGATTTTGTCAACTGTCCTCCATGCACGATTTTGCAGTTTAATCCATCATAGGAATTCCGTATGGTATTGACTATCTTCTGAGGCACGCCGTAGTATTGAAGAAGCTTCCATAGTGTTGTTCTGTCTACGCTATCAAATGCTTTCTCGTGGTCAATGAAGTTGATGTAGGGTGATGAATTCCATTCAATTGATTGTTCCACAATGATGACCAAAAGTCCTTTTTCCAGTCTGTTGATACATGTTCCTCATCCCAAATCTTATTGAAAAGAATGTGGAGTATCCTTGCAGTTACTGCTACGTCTGCTTTCAGTGCCTCTGCTGGAATGTTGTCTGATCCCGCTGCTTTACCGCTCTTGCTTTGTCTGATGGCCATTCTGATTTCTTCAACTGTTGGTGGGCCAACATCGAATGGGAGGTCCGTGGGTGCTGCTTAGATATTGTATGGGCTCAGTGGGGTTGGTCAATTTAAGAGTTCCCTAAAGTCCTCTACCCACTTGTTTTGCCGTTCTTCAATGCTGGTGATTACTTTGCCTTCCTTGATTTTCACTGGTCGTTCTGGCTTATGATAATTTCCAGCGAGCTCCTTTGTTGTATCATACAATTCTCATGTTTCCTTCTCTTGCAACCTTTTCCGCCGTCATTGCTAAATCTTCCATATATTTACGTTTGTCAGTTCTAATGCTCTTCTTCACTTGCTTGTTTACATCTGTGTATTCAGCTTGCACCTTGGCTTTCTCTGCTCTTGCTCGGCTGATATTGATTGCTGCTTTCTTGTTCCTTCTTTCTTGAATCTTATCCAGTGTATCAACAGTAATCCATTCCTTGTGATGGTGCTTCTTGTGGCCCAGAACCTCATGACATGTTGGAGTGATAACCTCTTTGATCACCTTCCAGTTGCTCTCCACAGTAGTTCCTTTTCCATTGAGTAGATCATGAAAGGCCTGGAACATGTTGCTGAGGACTATCTTGAATTTGTTGAGTTTGTCAGTATCCCGAAGAAATTCTGCATTGAACTTTTGGGATGTTGTCCGCTCCGTTGTCCAGTGCTTCTTGAGTTTCAATTTCATCTTGGCGACCAGCATGTGATGATCTGATGCTATATCAGTTCCTCTCTTGCTTCTCACGTCCTCCATCGTCCTCCTGAACGTTTTGTTGATGCAGCTGTCGTCGATTTGGTTTTGTGTGGTGTGATCCGGTGAAGTCCATGTGGTTTTGTGTATGAGTTTATGTGGGAATATGGTGCCGCCTAGGAACAGTTTATTGAAGGCACATAGGTTTTCAAATATCTCACCATTTTCGTTCCTTTCTCCCAGTCCGTGTCGTCCCATGATGTCTTCATATCCAATGTTGTCCGTTCCAACCTTGGCATTGAAATGTCCCATCAGAATGGTCAGGTCCTTTGTTGGGCACTTCTCGATGATTGACTGCAGCCTATCGTAGAATTGATCTTTAGCGTCTTCATTGTAGTCGTTGGTGGGCGCCTGGCATTGGATGATGTTCATTGAAATGCCCTATTTCTTTGTTTTGAAGGAGGCTTTGATGATCCTTAGTCCATGAGATTCCCATCCTATAATTGCCTTTTGTGCTTGTTTGGACAGCATCAATGCAACTCCTCGTGTATGTGGGGCATTTTCTTCTTCATGGCCGGGGTATAACAGAAGCTCACCTGTAGTTAGTCGTTGTTGTCCAACTTGTGTCCAATGTGTTTCACTGATCCCAAGTACCTCTAGGTTGTATCTTCTCATTTCTGCAGCAATCGGGAAGGCTCTCGCGGTGTCCCACATTGTACGAGTATTCCATGTACCTAAACAAATGGTTGCTCTAGTTGTCAGAAGGGGCATCGGTTTCGTGAATTCCGAAGGAACTCGGCTTTCATCATGAGACGTCATAACTTTTCCAAATGAAGACCTTCTGACTCCCAGGGCAGAGTTTAAAAGGTTTGAATAATTTTTTTCTGATTAGCGTTATCTTAGCGAGTTAGTGTTCTACGGGGTGAAGTCGCTAACCCTATGCCCAACTCTTCTCCTTTTTCCGGGCTTGGGACCGGCAGTGGCCCCCCAGAGGGACTCCAAGCGGAGTTATATGACACTAAGTGTATTTACAGAATGATTAGAATTTCTACCGCTTAATTGTTCATACATATCGTTTGGTTAATCTTGTAATACTATGTTCATGAGGAGTGATGATGATTTTAAAATTTTCTAATTATTTTGTAGTATAATTTATTTTATTCACATTAATTTATGAACGTATCTGTTGTAAACATCACATGAGAAAGCGAAACAAAACTGACATAATGTATATACTCCATGACGCTTAAATTAGTTCACAAGAATATAGGTATGTAAGATTAAATTCACTCTGCCAAAAAATGTTACGTCAGATACTTAATTTAACAGTATTCCGTTTACATTGAGTTGAAGGCATTCGGTGAATTGGGATTAATTTCACTTATCTCATTCATCTTAGACAATTTTTTGCATAAGAATTCAGTGACTGAAGAGACATAAATGGTGTACTGAAAGTTCGAATTTTATGTACATAAATGATAGGTCCTTTCTTTTTATATAAAATGAGTATTCATCAGTGTAGTGGTGACTTTAACACTTGAACTGAAAACTGCGAATCAGAATTCGGAAAACAATAAATTCAATTAGCAGGCAATTAAATTTAGGATAAGTGTATTCAGTGTCTGTATAATTTATGTAATATAAGTCATATGTAAACGGATAGTAAGCTGCCAACATGTATATAGTTTGAGAAAAAAGAGTTATTATTTGCATGTGATAATCTTTAAGACAAATCAATAAATACATAACCTTGTTTCAAAGAATCTTATTGTTTTCATTTAGATAGTAGATTTAATTTCTTTGTAACAAAACATATTAGCACTATGCAGATATATTTTTTAACCTATTCCACTTTTGATAATGATAACTTTTTAAGTTAACTAAAAATTAATTTTAGTAAAATAATAAATCAACGGAAAAAAAGCACATTTTATTGTTATCCGAAGGGGTTTTGTGAAGATTGTAGTAATTTCAATAGTTCAGATCATGAATCAATTGAAGCTAGACCACCATGTAAAAACCGACTCAGTGGTTTAGTGGTTAAGCGCAATCGCGCGAGACTGATAGGTCCTGGGTTCGAATCCCGAGAGGTGAGGTTGTGGATGCGCACTGCTGAGGAGTCTCACAATAGGAGGGAATGTCTGTCGGGTGTTACCAGGTTTTCCATGGTGGTCTAGCTTCACTTGACATTTTATTGTTGTTTTTTTGTTTGTAATCTATTAAGAAATGTTCATCGCTAATTATTAAACTATTTAGAAGTTTACTTAATCATATTCACTACTTTAGTTTCGTTTGTAAGTATTATTTATACATTAGAATAGTTTAATGATGAGTAAATGTTTTTTTGATCTGTAAAAATTAAATATTCAATTGTCGACGCCATTAATGACAATGTACAACTTAGTTTTGATGGGTTTAAAATAAGTTATGTATATACATATATCGAATTAATAATTAAAGTAGATTGTTTCCATGTAATTTGTATTAGTTTTATATCTGATTGATAGATGTTCAAGTGTGAATCATTTTTATAATTCCTTCTTAAATAGTATGAATAATCTACACTATTGGTGTACACATAGACTTAGCCATTAAAACGTTTGATGATTTTGGTAGGATATTTGATTTTAAAAATGCATTCTTAACATTTTTGTATGAACTATGTGTGTGGTAAATAGTTAAAGAAACATTAATAAACTTTGAATAGACGATAACAGTCAAAACCGTGAAGTCCATTAAACTGGGTTGGCGACACTGAGACCAATCGATACTAAATCTGTATTACATTGTAAATTTCATCAATAAAATCCAGGCATATCCATTTAACCAGTAAAATCATTTAAGCATCTTGAAGTTAACTGTCAGCTGATTTCTGAAATTCAACCAGTTTGTAAATGAAAGTAATATCGAACAATCTTTTCAGGGATATAGTATGTCAACAGAAACTGATCTCATTCAATAAACCGTTAAAAATGGGATAAAAACATGTTTCTTAAAATATTTATGTTGAACTTTAATTTGGTACAGTTAACTAAAATTTATACTGGTAAACAGTACACATATTTTGTAAAAGACAATCTAATCAATAAAATATGTGCAGTTTGATCTCATAAGCTTGACTACAATAAACCAAATATTTGACAAATGAACAATTCGGAATAACTTTACAAACGTCTTGAGATAATGAATATATTTATTAGTTTATATATTAAAATAGCGCATTTATTTTTCAAGTTGAAACTGCAATCCAATAATCAATGTTAGCAACAGTTACATAATCTAACATAATCAGGTAAGAATCACACAATATCCTGTGGTGTTTATTAAAACTCAATAAAATGACATAAATGTATTATTAACTTTCTAAACAACCATTAATTCCCTTAGTGTTGAAATTCTATACTTAATATTATACGGTCTTACTAATTCAGGATAACTTTGTTGATATTATGTAGTATTAACAACAAAATAGTTTCAGAAGATATCTTATTTCCAGATAACATAAACCAGTTATATCATCAATTCATAACGTTTCTAATTTCTATGAAAGTAAAGTAATGATAAGTTATCATACGTAGTTTGAAATTTACGTGCATAATCAATCACATGGTATATAGTAAAAATATATGGTAAGTTTTGTCGAACCAACCCATATATCAGGAGTTTTGTTGGATGGTATGTCGAGATCATTCCAATTTTTCGTATTATAAATTCACCGAGAGTCAAAGAATATCAAAGTTATTTCTTTTTAATTTATGTCTATTCAATAGTCAACTAATATATATTTCTATCCAAGGATCGCAAGGTAAACCATTGGGTCTGAGTGTAGTGTTCTCTTTGTCAAAGATATACGATTAAATTTTGATAGTTGTTGTGGAACGATTTCATTATTAATTGCATAATATCAATTCCTTTGGCTATTGACCCAATTTTCATTTTGTTCTTCACTCTACGAAGTTTAGGTGCTGATTAACTATCAAACACATGCATTATTTTTTTTCGCACTTCCTAGGTTAAATGTTAATGTATTGACGTTTGGACCCTTTTTGTCATTAGTAATACTTTGTTTTAAATATTGGAAAATTTATTTAACCCTAGAAAAGTTAATTTAATCTGTTTTTCCTCTGGTTATAATAACATGTATATAAAACAGTCTCAAATAAAGGGATCCATGTTTAACCATCCTGTCTATCGATGACCTAGCATTTAAACAAATTGAAGATGAATATGTTTTATTGGCTTTACTGTGCCCGATAGAGGTAATCTATACATAACGTCTGAGGATCCAGATTTAAACAAGACATCCAGTTTGACTTAATTTAACAAAATCTAGTAATGACTAGGATGAATTCTTAACATCTAGAATGACAAATAGAATTGTGCAACTATGTCAAGAACAAAGCAAATAGTTACATATACTATGGATATTTATTAAAAAAGGTTAGATATCTCACTGATTCTTATCTGGGGTTTTTAACATCATAGGGTTATTAAATGAATATTATATGATCCACCATCTAATTAGTTTAAGTTTCTTGATTATAAAAATGATCCCAATTAAGGATTTATTTATGGCTGTGAAGATAATAGCAAATAAACTTAACGATTAAGGTCAATATTTCAAAATTCTGCTATAGATGGGCCTAAACAGCATAATAATGATGATATTCCAATCCTTTTTTTGTAAGCAATGATGGATAGTGGCTAGCAGTGGAATCCATGACGCGCGTTTCGTCCTATTTGGGAGTCGTCAGCTGGATGTACCTGCATCTCAGAGTTGATGTTCACTCTGGGACTCGTACCCAGTACCATTCGCTTCAAACGCCATCGCGTTATCCACTTAGCTACTGAGTCCTGATAGCCACTTGCTTGTGCAATGGGGTGAATTCAAATTCACTTGGTATTGTTTGGCTTGTATCTTCCCATTGAGGCAATATCGAGGCATACGCACAGTATGCACATATGCCAATAACAGACTGATCAATTGCAGTCTTAAACCTTAATCGGAAGATACAAGCCAAACAATAACAAGTGATATTCCAATCCGTTTTGAAATAATTTTTAAAAATGTCTGAATTCGACGTGAACGACGTTGTCAAAAATACAGAATTAGAAAATTAGTACTGAATTTTTCACTAAAATCAAAACATCAAGATTATATACCTTGAAGATGGCAGTTCAATTTGTTTTTCCTTAGATTTCAATGATAAAACTTTTAAAAGTTTTAAGACAGTTTGTAAATTTCATTGCTTCATCCTACTGAAAAAAACAAAGCAATTAAGAGATAATGTTGATTATGACATTTGTCATTTTATTTTATACATCTTAATCTGATTGTTCGTTGTATTACCTTTTTTAAACATCGATCATGTATATGAAACTTATCGTTTTAAAAGACTTCATGATGAAGAGCATGACATTTTAGTGAACAACGTATAAACTTATAATATGTTACGTCTATTTCATTAAAATGATTCCTAGATTTGTTACTACTACTCTCATATTTATTAGTTCATTTTTAGCTTTTCTATAGGTGGGGAGAATACAGCATAAAACTATTGATTGTCAGCCAACTCATGTGACTGGCAGAGTCATCTGAAAGAAAATGTACTTCTAGATAAATTAATGTTCAGAAAATGATCATGTGAATAAAATCGCCTACAAAATTCATTTCATATACATATACATATGCAAATTTGTTTTTGTTCAAGTAGCGTGAATATTGCCAAATTTAAAGTTCCAATTTATGAGTTGGCTTTGGTCAGACAATTGTTAAAAACTAACTAGGATTCAATGAAAGGCTGTCTTGTTCTTGTGTGAGACAATTCATGAATTGTCATTCAAAAACTGATCAGGCATTCTACCCAAGACTTTCAGGTCTCAATGTTGACTTGTAGCCTTCAGCCTGCTGAGTTGACATTTAGTGGTATGCATTTTTAATGCCATCATCCATTGCCTTCAATCATATTTATTTTAGATCTGACATGCTTGAACTCGGCTGGCAACGGCTTATGACTGGGACTCCGGAACAGGAGTGTATCTATTTAGACATGAGAGTGAAAGGAAAAGCAATACATGAAGATTATTTAGTTTAAAGTATTAGTAGAAAAAACTCAAGAAGAAAACAATAACACGAATTCAGGCAATATAGAGTTAAACAGAATAATCAGTTGAACATCAGTCATAACTGAACTAAGAAAACTGATATCTGAGTTGATTGAAGTAAACCAATAATCGGTAGAAGCAGTGTTTAACTATGGTATTGATTCTCAGTCAAAAGGTTAATTGACACGACACTTTAAGTGATTTACAGGATGCCTTCCAATGTTTTGATGCAAATTAAATCATTTAACTAAGCATAAATCGTTGAATAAATTTGTAAACACTGAATGTTCCTCTATGCATATTTAAAGAACTAGATATTAATATTTTATAACAAACTAGACTAAACAACCAAATTAACGATGAAGTCGCTTACGAAATAACTCATGAATTATTAGTGAATCTGTTAACAACTGATGTATGAAGTAGCCTCATCAACAAATGATAATTTTCTGATATCCAATGTCTTAACATCATTTAGTAAAGATTTGTAGATTGAGAATCGTTTAAACTTACACAATTTAAACAAATCAGCTGATCAAATAACTTTGATGAATAATAATTGTTTAAATCAATATTTTAATAGTGCTTGTATCCTAAAATATCAGAAAGCGAAAACCTCAATAGCAGATCGATTGTTATTATATAGAATCCAATATTGATATTCTGGTACTTTAATTTAATCTAATAATATCAAGCTCAGAATTTGTTTAATTAGGTTGAAATAAATGGTAACTGCTTGAGTTATTAAACATTGAAAAATATAAAGTGACGTACTCGAACTTCTTAATCGATATTATCGGAATTCATAGCGTGGATTTAGCTTTTAGTACTAGTTGAACATCGATTCTTTAAATAATTAAATAGAAGAAAAATTCACTTCATTTAGGGAAACATGTGAATGTTTGTTATGCTGGTATAGAGAATAAATATGCAAACTGTGATAAGTTACTGAATATACATTTTGGAGTAATTAGATTAGCATTCACTGTCATGACAACTCAATTAGCTGACAAATTAACTGTACTAAATGAATTGACTTCGACATACATAACTGTTAGCTAGGTAACTAAGTATGAGTTTATTGAAAAATTAAAGCCATTGTTTAAATACTCAGTATTTTATAAAGAAATCGTTGCTTGTCAATGACGATGTCAAAATGAGTTCGAGTATTACACGAGTATTATATAACATAAAACAATCAGGAGAAGTCATTAAACACTTGTAATTACGCAACTTACGGTGCAAATTACGTTAATTGATTGAACTTTTGTGACTTATCCTAGAAGGTAAATTTAGGCAGTCAGTCCTATTTGATTGTATCATATAAAATGTAACATGCAATAATCAGTGATAAATTCCTTGTAAACGTTTTCATTTATATCATGTTGTTTAGGTTAACCGATACTATTCTATTAAAAGACGTGGTTTCCTTATTTGATTTCATGACTATTGAATGATAAGAGTTTTATTAACTTTGTTAGCAGTAGATACTCTTCAGTTTCATGGTAGTTTGAACTGTGAAACACTTATAAAACATATGTTCATTAACATTATGATCTCCAACTTGGACCATACTGTTTCGACGAAGTATAGCTTTTAATCTGAAAATACAATGGATGAAACTAGAAACAGACATGATAATATAAAGTTAATATGAACAAGCAATAACAGACAGGGTCATTAGATGAAACCCATTTACAATAATTGGAATAATGCTTTAATAATTGTCAAATCTGTTTGTAATAAACGTTTATGAGATTTTCAAAGCCAATAATAATGACATGATTGTTAAAATATTTAGCTCAATGAATTATTTGCATACATTGCTAAAAATAAACCATTATTTACGATCGATTTCATCAGACATACATTTCAGTCCAAACCTGGGAAACAAACTTTGAATAACCACGCAACATATCATAGTGCACATAGTAGTTGTCTAACAGATAATTTAACCATCCGGCTGCCAAAATCTGTAGTTTAATTTCACAATATGAAGTGTCTGGCACTCGGAACCTCATCTCTAAAATGGTGAACTTAGAAAAGTTCTTATCAGAACTATAACAAATGCAGATATTCTCAAGTTATATTGATTAAATATATATTCAAAAGGTTATGAATAGGTGATATTATGTATATGAATATATTTAAGACACTTCAACTAATAAGACCATTTTTAAGCTTTCATAGTTGAACAACGTAAACCTCCTCACACTTTAGAGTCCTTTAATATAAAAGATGCAAATAATCGATCGATCTGACCTTATAGTTAGATGTCAATAAAAAGTCTTCATCAACAATTATTTGTATCAGTTATTTCTTTTTATTCATCAATGATTTACAAACTTTGTATTCAAATGTAATAATAATAAGAAAAACTATAATAATGAAATGAAATATCCAATAATTAGAACATTCAACCAGATTATGTTATTGTAGATAGAAGTCATAGTAGAATGTTAAATTTTCCAAATTTTTCAACAAATTGTTTCCCAAATAACAAGTGAATCACAGTCAGTTACTAGTTCTTTGTTGACTTGCCAATTTTTAACCACTTTGTCATTTTTTTTTAAAAATTTGGACAGGGATGTGTTACATATATCAGAAATTATTTTCACCATGGTCTTTACCTCATGTCATAGATTATCTCATGAAAAAAGAGGCATTTCTGTAACAGCTAAGTTGATCATGAGGTTGATAAGTAGAATATGAACATTAAAACTGTTCTACAGTGACAGTTGGATTTTGGGTTCATTTTAATTTACGACGGAATGCAATATAAAAATAACATTCCATTAAAAAAAACTAAGTAGTTCAAATCTATCTTTCGTTCGAAAGATCAGCAGTGTGCATCCACAATCTCACACGCGGAACTCGAATTCACTACCTCTGGTCTAGCTCAGAAGCACAACCTTCAAACCACTGAGTCAGCATCTAATGGTATTTATGTCTAACTTCACCTAATCCACTTATATATAATAGGATGTTTGATGGATATGCATGGTGAATCATGGTATGATATGTTCATATTTCAAAAGTATAGGTAACTAAATAATATTAATGTTTTATCAAACGATTGTCAGCAAAATTACATGTCACTGTGTTATTTTAATAATGTTGATTGTTTTAAATAGTGAATTCAATTACAAATTGTTCATTGTAGAATTTTCAATGTATAATTAGCAAAATGTTCTGACGTAAAATTGTTTTCCTAATACCCATTTATTACTTCATTTCTTAGATAATTCATCATATTTTATTGATATTAGATTTAGATGGGAATAAACGGTAACTACTAGTAATGACAATAGTGAGTAAGAATTTTACTTTGTCCGTATTCACATTTACTCAATTTCAATAGAAAGGTTATAGAATTAAATATAATATCAGACCTGCTGTTTTCGCTAGTCCTGAACGCTATTTCTCACGACAGTAGAAGAAACATCAAAGTTGCTCAATAGTTCGCTGAAAATTTGATTACTTTGAGCAAGTCTTACTGTAACTGTTCATTAGGATCTTAGTTCTCAAGTTATTCGTTAGCGCAAGATCTTTAAATGTTTGATCTACCAAATATTAATCTCTTCTAACCAGTTGTTAATCACGAAACAAACACCATAAATCGTTCATTTGAACATGAAAATAATTTTTCTTTATAATAAAGTCAAAATATCAGTGATCAAATTTAAATTAGATTATGCGACTGCCAACTGATGAGAAACCTCGAACTAGGACGAAATATTTTTATAATATTCTCTGGGCTTTTTTTAAAGAATTTCTATCTGATGTCAGTTGTTGATGGAGTGTCTTTTTTTAAAACATACACTTTTTATCACAAAATTTAATTTGATAGTAACACCCATCATATTATACATTATGTTTTTTCTATGACCTGTTTGTCTGTTAATAATATAACCTTATATGTTTATATGAATGTTATTCATCTAAAAATATACACACAAGCACATAAATCAAAATAACTTTCTTCTAAAGAGTCACATTATCTGAAGCAAAACCGCTTACTGAAAACTCTCATGATTGTAAAAAGAAGGTCATCTAAACAAAAATTAAGCATATCCTTTTATGTATTGTTAAAATCAGACAGAAATGAACAATAAGTGAGTGATAAGGAAAGTCTACAAAAATTAAGAATTCAACATTAGTGCCAAAATAAAAACATTTTACATGTTTAATAACCATAAGAAATCATAAAATACGTAGAATGTAAAAATTTATGCACATTACTCTCTATTTATTTTCTTGTTCTAACATTTAAAAGTCACACTATAAAGAAATCACTTATCGATTTCAATTTATTCAGACATAGTACACTCGACAGTGGTATGGAACCCCTAAGCAGCACAAAGGAATAAGCTACAGTACCTTAAATTATCTAAGCAGTAACAGTTTTACTCATATTTCAAATCGAATTCACTATTGTTTGCTAATTGATAGTGTCAGAAAGTGATCATAAGTCAGATTATGTATTTATTCGGTAGGATATTCAATCAGTGTAACAACTATTTGTTTTTTTCACCGCTTCAGCAATGTATTGCATACACTATCTATCGATCAATATAACTAAAATCTGTGCATAAATGATTGTAATCAGTTAAAAATCAACCTTGTATTTTGGATGGAGAAATAAATCTTCAGTTATTATCAATGTTTGACTGTCTCACGTTGAACGAAACTACATTTAAGTTCTAATCAACAGATTCAATGATTTTCATCAGTTTCTTCCAATCAATCTACTTTTTAAAGCCAAATAGATAATGAATCATAATACTTATTACTTTGCTTTAACTATATATACATAAAACTATGTGAAAAAACATAACCGAATGTATGAATGAAACAGAATGAAATCCTATTGGATTCAGTATAAACTCATGCTGTACATATAGTTAATGTAGTGGTTAGTGTTTTCTATGTTTTTTAGCGTAACTCGGAAATGTTTATAGTCTTGAGTATGGTACAACTGCTAACGGATATCAAACGAATGTGATATATATTTTTTTACAGTAGAAGAATGACATTAGATTATATTTTAAGTAAGCATGAACAAACTAGTTAAATATGTTGTTTTTATCACTTATAATATTAACTAATTGAATGATGTATAATTTGAATGGATATGAGAAATGATCCCGCCTCGCGAGATTCAAACTGTGTACTGCTGAGGAGTCCCACGATAGGACAAAACGGTCGTCCAGTGCTTCAGGTTTTTCATGGTGATCTAGCTTCAATTGACTTGTGATGTCAACTATTAAAATTACTATAATATCCACGAAACCCCTTCTGAATATCAATTGTTATAAAAGATATGTATTGTATTCTCATTTGCAGCTGAGCAAATCTAGTCAACCGTCAACATTTGTTGAAATAAAGAGCAAAAACATCAAGTGAATATTTTCAGCCGTAAGTTAAATATACATCTGAATATGTGAATTTACAAAAGATTAAAAGACAGAATTCCTCGCTGTGATTCCTTTCAACTGAAAAATTGTTAAATACTAACTAATTATGTTCATGTTCAGTTACGAATTTGGTTTAAAAACGAATAAATGTTGATCAGTCTTCATCACACTCATAAGATTTTAATATAACTGTCATATCCAGAGTTTAGATACTTGGTATACCGCGTACTACTTCAGCATTTGAACGCTAGGATCCTCCAAGCTGCAAATAAGGAGACAAAAAACTACTGAGAGTGAATGTTATTTCCAATAGTGTCAAATATAATACACAACTCTCAAGTACTTATAATTTTTAGTAAAAACGAAATCATCATTACAGTCATCCAATCCGCATACAGTGGTTTTACCATTTGTCCAATAAGTAAGCTACACATCGAGGTTCTGGAATGTTCTTCCAAAATATGATTAGATGAGACGTCTTCAGTCCTTCTTCAGCTTATAAAGCTCTCTTGAGTTCACTATGGTGACGTCCTCACGATAACAAACAAATAAACCATATATGTGATTTGTATAAAATTTAGTAGAAAAGGTAAAAGCAAAGAATTTTTATGTCTCAATTCTGTCAGTCTAAAACATTTAATTCCTTCGTGATTGAATTTCATCTCATCAGCTGTCACTTATAACTTCTTATACGACTTATCTTGTACGTTCAAAAACAATGGGGTCAGAAAGACAAAAAGACAGAAAATATTCATTTTACTAAGCATAAGTTAAAGTACCGACTGTGCAAATGATAAAGTGATCTTCATATCTTCACTGCATTCAGCTATTACTCACCCGTTGCTAGAGTCATCCCAGTGAGAAATTTAATTTAAACTCCATCATAGTTTCGTCTTATAAACGACGTACTGTCTTTTGATAGCTGATTAATTTCCGACTTATCAAACGTATTTACTCGTGTTTTGGTAAATTTAAAGTAAAAAAATACAGCAATTACATAACACCCATATTTCTTTAAATCTTGTGGAAAAAATGAATTTTTTTTGAAAACCTTTTCATTGCTTGTTTAACACAAACATCATCTCCTTAATAAAAACGAGACTCTCTGAAATTAAAAAAAATCAATTGAATTGCACCAAAATATAGTAACGATGATAAGATTTAAAGTTAATGATATATTGTTTAAAAAATAAAGATATTTATCAGCAAAGATGGATAGTGGCTAGAAGTGGAATCCAAGACACGCGTTTCGTCCTAGTTAGGACTCATCAGTCGAATGTACCTACAGCTCAGAGTTGATATTCTTTTTTCAACTCGAACCCAGTACCGTTCTCTACAAACGCTATCTTTTTATTCACTTAACTACTAAATCTCGATAGCCATTCGCTTGTGGAATAGGATGAAGTATAAATTCATTTGATATTATTGTTTACTTGAATTTTCCCATTGATGTTTAGGTCTGCACGTCATGGATTCCTCTTTTAGCTACTATCTATCTTTGTTTATATTACTTGTGAATTGAAACAATATCAAGGCAATACACACAGTATGCAAATATGCTAATAAAAATATTTATAGTTTTAAGTATTTAAAATATTTCTTATTAAATCTGCATTATTCCGTGTCAAAAATTAATTATATAATTGAAATTTGTTTGTGTTTTTCCTTCGGTAATAAATAACAGTTACACATAGTAACTATTTAATTACAAAATAGTTAGTCACCTTTCAATCAATATAAAAAAAAGTTATCTAATCTGAAGAAATTTCGACTTAATAAAATAAGAAAGAAATTCTAAAATTTTACTTATTTTCTGATAACCTTCAACATTCCGTCAATATGAAATACCATTATATCATCATACCTGCTGTTACTATTATTATTGATTTATGTCATACTTTTTATTGTGGAAATATACATTGACAAATTTGGTTAATTAATATAAACTATTTATTCATATTAATAATAATAATTTACACTTTAATTATATTCAGTTAGCTTTTGTCTTTAAACATATAGTGAGTGGTATAATAGGCTTATATATATATATATATATATATATATATATATATATATCCATTCATTCATTTACTCATTCTTGTAACTAATCGATAGCAACTATGTATATATAATCATGCAAGTTTTTTTTAGTTCTCATTTTTACCATGTGATTAACTCAATTTAACTAATAATAAAACAGATATTTTTTTAAAATTATTGTATTACCAATTACATAACAATAGAACTCTACATCTACAAATGGTATTTTAATATGATTATATAAATTTTTAAATCAATTAACTAAGCTTTGACTCAATAGCTGAATGGTATCATGTTTATTAAGCAACTTGAGAGTTATATAATTTTATCTATTGGAAAGAGTATACGTTCACATTTTAGAGGAGTTCAAGAGTAAGAGAAAGTTTGATTAAATTCTATTTGATTCCATATTACATACAGATAAAATATCAATTAAACAAAAATTTTCAAACAGTGGATCGAATGAATCATGATTTTAGAAGAAAAATGTCTTTTAATTTTATTACCAATAACTTGACATGTAAAGATCCTTTTTAATTAAGCTGATGTTAAACAAACACTGGCTTCAAGAGATATTTCCTGGAGTTCTAGTGAGAAACAGTGATCAGTGGAGTTCAATCGGGTTTGTTGTGAGATAGTAACTCTCTGAAAACAATGGTGAATGTGTCACTCAATTTTGTGGATTAGTTGAAATTACACATTAGCACCAGTGGATGCCTGCTCAGTGATCTGAAGGTTAAGCGTTCGCGCACGAGACCAATAGGTCCTGAGTTCGAATCTCATGAGGCGAGATAAAAAATGCGCACTGATGAGGAGTTCCACACTAGGACGAAACGGTCGTCCAGTGCTTTCAAGTTCACCCTGGTGGTCTAGCTTCATTATAGCAACTATCGAAACACTCATTTATCAAAAATATTAATGTACTTTTTCTAACTATAATGACCATGAAAATGTTCTGTTAAATAACTAGAGAGCAGAAAACATCATTTTATTTCGATAAAAAATATTGAAATATTCTGTAACAAAAGTGATCTGAATAAATGATTGATATTTAATTAAAAATTAGCCCATAAACGCATAAATCACTTTAAATCACTAAATTGTAGTTATTGCTTTTCCAAATTTCAATTTTCTAAATGGATACTGATAGAACTTTATCTAAATGAAAATTTTGAAGAATCCTGTTTCATGGTTGAGAAATTTTATTCTAAGGCTTATTCTGTTTTAAAAGCAAAAAATAACAAGGATTATTGATTCAATCATTGTTCGGCGAGACTACAATTTATGAACGAACCAATCGGATTTAGTATAACAGGTCTTGGATTTCAGCGTGAAATTCGCTTACCTATTTGGTGAAATAGCGTCTTGGCATTTTAGCTAATGTCCGTTCGTGATGAAAATCCGTAAATCTAATTCCTGACCCTAACCATCAATTGTAAATAATAATCTTTATTGTTCAAACTGCTTTATAACCCTCATTTAGCCGTAGTAAGTAAGTAAGTAAACAGTCTCGACGTCACTTTGGCGTTGCTCGAAAGGTCATCCATAAATTATAGTCTCATCTCCATTCACTATTATCGTATTCCAACATAGTGACCCGAAGTTATTTTATATCAACATGAGTTTCTTTAAAAACTTAGGGGTATTAAATGCATTGATCAAAATAGTAGGAATATAGTTTGTTACTGTTGAACACATTTAGTTCCATCCTCTATTAGTTTTCAGGTTTTCCAAGGACATATGAAGTAATATTGATTGATGTCGTCTTCTGTCCTGTTTATTACAGTTTGGAAATGAAGTACATTAAAATTAATACTAGTTAGGTAGCTAACAGTGACAATTAAAATCGGATTAACAATGAACTACTTCACTTTCGCAGTTTAAAACTCAAAATTGAAAATCTCATCAATCATACTGTTTGTTTTGTTTTATTTTCACATGCAAACTATGAATTAGAATGCAGATCAATTTCATAGCGAGATACGAACATTACTGTATATAATACAATATCAGTGTGAACGACTAATATGCATTTAATCACAGTACCGGTTGATTGATTTGTTAATGTTCATGCTCCGAATAACTCTAGCTGTTTTTCCGTAATTTTGTGTCGTAATAACTTATTCCAAAACACTTGACAAGCAAAAGTCTTCCGGTTGTCATCATCCAGGTAAGCGATGGCTAGCCATAAGGAGCACATGCTCGAAAGATCTTGGCTGATTGAAATTCAAAACCCCATCTACCGAGTTCTTACCTTTACCTAGCTTCCTCCTTATAACTTCAGTACTGTCTATCTGGTCTTTTCTCTAAAGACCAGCAGTTCTTCTAAAACACCTGTAATAAAAATCCTACTCATGTTTTCAAATTTCCCTGTTTAATATTAAACAGCCATGAAGTAATACAGAAAGGACTTATTTGAAATAAACAAATAATCCTTTGATTATGGGATTTATTGTCTATACCTCAATCGGATGTTACCTCTTTTTGATACAGTTCTTTTCTAACCTTTCTCTGCTACCGAAACTTAGTAATCTGTAGACTATTTTTAGGGCATGGAAAAAATGAAACAATGTACTAATATGAAAAGAAACATTTCTAGCTTTTTAACCAACTGTTAAAGTTTAGTTTCTTCTTAGCTATTCACATTTAAGTTTTATTTACATTGTTTAGCATTTGAATTTCAACTAGTTTTCATATCTCAAATAAATGTACACATACAATTTATCATTTTAAGCAAACATGAATAGTGAATAGTAATAGAATCCGGGACGTGTGTCTCATCCTGTTTGAGGCTCGTCAGCTTGATGTGCCTGGGTCACAGGGCTGACATTCCGAAACTCGGACCCGGTGCCGTTCGTTTCACATACCGTCACGTTGTCCACTTAGCTACTGAGTCCTGATGCCAGTGAGGCTTGAATTTATTTTGTATTGTTTGATTGAATCCTCTTCATATGACGGGAAGAAAAGTCAGGATTCGATTGATTTACTCATTATGAGTTTTGTTTAACATAACTTCCGTTTTGATTCAATGTGATGATTATTCAGTGTAGTAATTGTTTTGTTTCTTCGTATGATATCTTATTCTGTATAACATACGATATTCTTGTATTTAGGGGATATGAACTATGCTCAGCATATGATTTGTTATAACTGAGTATTTTTTATATATGTGATTTCATCCTAATTATTAATCAAGATGAATGTACAGACAACATATAAATGAGTGCATTTTCGACTACGCTCGTCGTCGTCGTTTTTTGGTGGTTAATAAATCTTCACTCATACTGGTCTTTGTGTTCTTACTTTCTTGTCGTGAGAGTTGTGGAGGTCCCTCGTTTCGAGTATAAGTGTCAAGCGTTTCCGACACAACAATCAGCGACGACTAGATATAACAAGTAGCGTTTAATCGACAAGAAATATCACTTCCCATTGATTTATCATTTTGCTTCCCAAATGTTAAAATACTAAGCAAATTACTTGGGTTTCCAATCACACAAACAATATATTAATAATATTAATTTAGTCAATAATGACAGTCAACTGCTATTTATTACAATAATCATAAAACTAGGTTCAATTAGACTAAAAGTTTTCACAAATATAAATGGGGCGTAATTTTTTCTGGATTTTATTTCCTAATTTATATCACGTATCAATTTCATCTTCAGTTGGGCATCAAAACCAGATTATACAACTTACTGTATGTTCTATCAGAAAATTTACTTCTCCCGACATGGTTTATTCAATGAAATTAACAATAATCAATGTATCCAAATTATTAATTCTATGCGCCCAATGGTGACACCGAGGCTAAAAGATGAATAACCTAGAATGACCACCACGTTTTGTATTTATCAGTTCGACTGCTCCCGTGGAGCGAGTTATATTGGTCGAAGTTCTAGGAATTTACATTTACATGCTCGTGAACACCTCCCAGTGTGGCTAAACAAAGGTTTGATGAAGAAAGTTATTGGTCCAATTAGTACAAACTGGTTATAGTGTCAGTATAAACCAATCCCTTTCAATCATTTATAAGGTCAGTAATCTTTTGCCAGACTTAAAGTTATTCAAATGGCTAAAGCAGTAGCCATGAGGATGAAGAAACCGGAGCTATGCGTACAGAAGAATTATCTTCAACCACTCCTCTGCCCCTGGCTAACATCAAGGTCAATTAATCAATAGTAATATTAGCTATTGAATGACCTAATTTGACTATTGTACTTATGACCTATCGTAGTCAATTGTAATTGTCTGTGTTATCTTTATTCACAAATCTTTGTATTATTATTACTATGGTTATTATTACTATTGGTTAAACATCATTATTAATCTCCCCTATACATGATTCATTCACTTCGCATTCATCCCTCCTTATTACGTTTTACTAATTTTTCACACAATATAGCCTTTCACTAAATATTTGACCAAATTGTAATTGCAGTAGTTCAGATATTACTACTCTTGTAATAATGATGGGGATCTTTAAACGAATAATCCATGTTTCCATTTTTCATTCTAACAATTTGAATATACACACTTATTTATATTCAATAAACTCAGATTATTTTATATTTTAGGATTCTAACAAAACGTGTCACTTTAGGTAAAAAAAAAGAAGGAAAAAAGTTTTCAAAAGGTTTGTTTTTTTAAAAAAAACAGAACTTCGACAGAATTTTAATTAATCCGTTGTGAAAACTTTGTAAATTTTTTTGTTTTTTTTGTTGTTAAAGCAAAGAAAAAACTAAATCATTGTTGACAATCTTAAAACTGTTTTATTTTGTATGCATAAACTATTAAAATAAACAACATTTCGTCTTATACAATGTATCATAGTTAACCTTTTGAATACTCAGAATAAATTATTATCAGTTGTTTAATAATAATACAAATTTAATCAAATAAGGAATGTCAGTCAGAGAGTATAGATAAAAATATGAGATATACCTGAGATAATCAATTGAGAAATGGCGCGAAACTCTAATTTATGGACGAATCTTGAACGAGTGTTAACCGACCTTGAGAAATATTAGTCAATCAGCAAACCGTCAGTATAGAGTAAAAATATGTCATACAAAACCAAGAAAATAAAGTGGATACACTTCTTATACGTGGTTCAAAAACTTGTCAAGGCTAGAAAGAAGTTCAGAGGTTCTAAAATCGTAATGCATGCAGTAGAGGAAATCATTCATACGACTACAGAATAGTCAGCCTCTGGAGTCATGATAAAGTCTCAAAAACTCTTTCAGCCTCGACCACATAACTTCAATATTGTTTATGTGCACTCCGGTTGTTGAGGGCACAAAATGCTACTTGTGGATAACGACAAGATGCACATAACCAAGCCTATGTAGGAGTTTGTACGCTCTCCAAACATCCGTATATATTGTAGTGCCTGGCTGCAGCCAGTGTTACTGGTGCTTATATTATCCGGTTTGCGATAATTGTCGTAACGTGCCTTAGTTAGGAATTATATATGGGGTTTTCATCACGAACTGACATCAGCTATACTGCCAAAACTCTGTTTAGCCAAATGGATGAAAGGCTTTCGCGTTAAAATCCGAGATCTATTATCTTATACCTGATTGTTTCGTCCACAAATTATAGTCTCGCCGTTTTATTTGTTATAGCCTCTCAATTATCACGTTTTGTACAAAATTCCCTGTGAACCGATCGTACGTTAGCATTAAGCATTGAAGTTGGCGCCGTAACCTTGAAATCTCTGAAACGCCTTTGATTGGCTCGTCCATAAATTAGGGTCTCGCCAGAAATGGAGAATATGATTCAATAAAATTCGATTGTTAGGTAATTTTATATCACCACTTACATAGGTTCTGTTGTGGTGCGTGCTACTTATATTGACATAAGTAGTATATAACGCGAGTCAGGAATGTAATGTCTGGCAGTAGAAGATTGGGAAGATGAAGACAGGGTAGAAGAGGAATAGAAAGCTATTAGTATAGAAATGCAATAACAATGAAGTCCGAGACAATTATTGAACATTTTGCAAATTAGGTATTATAGCATGGTTTTTCTATTTTACCAAGTAACTCTGTAATGTTGTGCTAAATATAATTTGGTTGTCCTCACCTCTGTTCTCTTTCACTACACTATTAGGACACGTTTTGTTATTCAGTTAGCTAAGTTCTGAAGATGAATTCATTGTGAGAATCGTTTTTCTCATAATCGGACAATAGCTGAAAAACTATTGAAAACAAGAGAACAAACTGTAATTTTTGAACTAGTTTCGAACATTTTGTCAGTAAGCATCGTAAAGCTGTATGTGATAGAACTCCTAATTTTCTAGTTTGTCGTCAATCAGAAATATTGAGTGGGAAACAACTGACAATCGTATGTGTTAATAATGATGTTATTAACCCACATATTAGCTTCAACGCCTATAAATAAGTAACCTGAGAATTTAGATCATAGGTTAAATCATGGGTGTAAGTTGAAAAAAATATCCCAAGTTAGAATGAAATAATTGTCCATTACCCTTGAACTTTCAATGGTTCCCTACCTGACGTCACCTCATTAATAATTTTATCTCCAGTAATAATCCGATTATGACTATTTGCCAAATCTTCAAGTTTCACTATCGACCGTGTTATACAGTTCCATAGTGGCTGTAAATATAATGTATACTATCTGTTTCATAGGAATATCTTATACTATTTTAATGCGTTTTTGTAAATAATTGGGAAATTTATGGTAAGTCTTATGTTCAACAGTTCGGAAATTATCATTCGAAACTTTTAAAACTGGTCTCTAGTAAAGACTTTTGTAAAAAGAAATAATAATTTAAAAACATTTCACATTGAATTCGTTTTCACCAAGAATTATAGTAAGTTTTTAGTTGTTTCTAGACCTTTTGCATACAGTTAGTAGATCGATAAATAGTGTTCTATTATTTTTAATTTATACTATAAAAGCAAACTAAACACAACTGATATGCACAACTGATACATATATACTAATCCAACACAAAATTAGAGTTGTATCTGTATAATAGTAATAAATATATAACTTTAATATGATGACTCCTAAACTTAGTAAATTGATCATGATATCGAATTAAGAAATACATTGAAAAGCAAATATTTTAATTTGATTGTTTGGTCAATGTATCAACTAGTTTTGGATCATTTTTGTTTTCTTTTCATCAGACTTTTTCTTCGTAGATTGTTAAAGGTAGACGATTAAACTTGAATAATTGGGAAAATGACAAGTAACTAGAACACAACAGTTTATTTTCGCAAATATAATGTGGAAATTAATCAATTAGGGGAATTACCAAGTGAGAAATACTTTAGTTTAAAACTTGTTAGATATGACTGAATAGTCAGGTTTATCACGAATATTCAAATACACTACTAATTTGTTTGATAGAGTCACACTAATATTTCTGTAACATATTAAGTAATCAAATTATTAGACTTAAATTATTGGTCAACAAGATGAAAATATAAGTGACATATCTCATTAAATAAAGTGTTTTAGGTGGTCCGTTAATTTTGAGTGGCCCGCACTATTGTATTCCATAGAAACTACTAGACGCTTTATGGAATATTTCATTTTTAAATCCCATATTTATTCATTCACTTTACAAATCATGAGTTTTACATCTTGATAGTTGAGAACTTGTAAATCGATAGATCAAGCAGAAGTCGATTTATTTACCAGTATGGAATTGTGAGGATTGTTAAATTTCTTTGAAATCAAGAACTGATGAATGAACGTTTTGTACTAGCATGGGACCTCTCAAACTGGTTGTGGAGACTCACTCCTTAGGACATAACGACTATCGAATGCTTCCAGGTTTTCATTGGCTGTTTAACTTAGTTTGATCCCTGATTCCAGTTAATTTATTTGACCGAAATAGCATGTGTTCTACCAACTGTATAAGATTTAAAGTCACATAGTTCTATCTGTTGATAAATAATTTGATTATAAGTCAGTGATATACACTTAAATACACATTGACAGACTCTATAGATATTCTTAACATCAATAATGGTATTTTATTATTTACATAACTTTTCAACATGGAAATAAAAATTATGATCCAAAGATATATAGAACATTACTCAACGTCACTAATTAGTTTTTCTGCAACTTGATTTACAATAGAAACACAATTCAGTTTTATTATTCGCAGATAATTTTCGCACACAGAAGTTTGGATCTTGATGGACGCTGCATTCCTAACAATAGTCTTCTTGCTCTTACAAATAAAATCACATTCATGAAATACAAGCGAAGTATTACACTTATATATAGCATTAAAATAGATTTTATCTCCTACCTCTTTGCTGTAATCAAATGCTAACAGTTAAATAATACAACTGACCAGACAACAAAACGTCACTGGTTTTCTTTCTTTACCAGCGAAGATAAAGTTTGAGGGTATGGTCATAAATATTCGAAAAATATTGATTGGTTTAGGTGATATCGAAATATGTGTTTAATTTACTTAAGTATAAACATTTCTCGCTCAAATATATAAAAATATGACACAGTAAACCAAATTGACTGTAACCGAGTTTGAACTTAAATCTGAACTAATGGTAGTGTGATTAGTAGAGGTAATTGTTATTAAAATGGTAATCACTAACAAAATTATTTAAGTAGTGTGTGTTATGTTCTTATCTATACGATATCGTTAAATACGATTGCCAATTTAAAGTCGCTGACTCATACGACCCACTAATGATGCATATACCAATACGAGCAGCCTAGAGTTCTTATTGGTCCTTTTTTCGCCTAACACTGCTTGTTGAGTTCAGAACGACAATCTCAGCCTCCGCGATACAAATCATACATTTTAAACATACTTTATTTACGGACAAGCAAAATCAGATCACATCACACCATAAAATAAGCAATAACATTTGTACAAGATCAAATCAAAAGTAGCTGTGATCATGAGAAACTGTGACTAACAGATTGAAAATAACTTGAGAGTAGCAAATCACGTAACAGTAACCAAAAGAACACATGAAAGCTTATAATGAAAGGAATATAGTTAAATGCTTACTTACTTAATTACGCCCGTTACTCCTCGTGAAGGAGCATAGGCCGCTCACCAGCATTCTCCATCCAACTCTGTTCCAAGCAATCCTTTCCAGCTCCTTCCAGTTCCTATTGATCCTTTTCATATCTGCTTCTATTTCCAGACGTGATGTGTTCTTTGGCCTTCCTCTTCTCCGCTTCCCTTCAGGATTCCAGGTTAGGGCTTGCCTCGTGATGTAGTTTGATGATTTGCGTGATGTATGTCCTATCGATTTCCATAGTGTTTTCCTAATTTCCTCTCCAACTGGAAGCTGGTTTGTTCTCTCCCACAGTATGCTGTTGCTGATAATATCCGGCCAATGGATGATGAGTATCTTGCGTAGATAACCATTTATAAATACTTGTACCTTCTTGATGGTGGTTGTTGTAGTTCTCCAAGTTTCAGCTCTGTATAGTAGAACTGACTGTGTTGACGTTGGTATTGAAGATTCTCACTTTGATATTGGTTCACAGTTGTTTTAAGTTCCATACGTCCTTCAATTGAAAGAATGTGGCCCTTGCTTTGCCAATCCTCGCCTTTACACTTGCATCTGAACCTCCTTGTTCATCGATGATGCTACCACCCAGGTATATGAAGGATTCTACATCTTTCAGAGTTTCATCATCAAGAGTGATTGGATTGCTGTTCTCCGTGTTGTATTTGAGGACCTTGGTTTAAACCTTGTGTATGTTGAGGCCTACTGATGCAGAGACTGCTGCTACACTGGCTGTCTTTATCTGCATTTGTTCATGTGTATGCGATAGGAGAACTAGGTCATCTGTGAAGTCTAGATTGTCTAATTGGTTCTGAGCTGTCCATTGTATGCCATGTTTTCCTTCAGGTTTCGAAGTCTTCATAATCCAGTCGACTACCAGAAGAAAGAGGAAGGGAGAGAGTAGACAGCTTTGTCTGACTACGGTCCTTATTTGGAATGCGTCTGTCAGCTGTCCTCCATGCACTACTTTGCACTGTAGTCCGTCGTATGAGCTCCAGGTAATGTTGACAATGTTCTCAGGAACTCCATAGTGTCAGAGAAGTTTCCATAATATTCTCCTATCTACACTGTCAAACGCCTTTTCATAATCAATGAAGTTGATGTACAGTGACGAGTTCCACTCAACTGATTGTTAGACGATGATCCGTAGTGTCACAATTTGGTCTGTGCACGACCGATCCTTACGGAATCCAGCTTGTTGATCTCGAAGTTGGGCGTCTACTGCATCCTTCATCCGGTTCAGCAACACTCTGTTAAAGACTTTCCTTGGTATCGACAGTGGTGTAATGCCTCTGTAGTTTTCACATTTGCTTAGATCTCCTTACTTTGGAATCTTGATGAGGTGTCCTTCTTTCCAGTCCATCGGCACTTGTTCCTCCTCCCAAATCTTTTTGAATAGAAGGTAAAGCATGCTTGTGGTTATTTCGACGTCTGATTTCAGTGCTTCTGCTGGTATATTGTCGGATCCTGCTGCTTTACCGCTCTTGATTTGTCTGATGGCCATTCTGATTTTTTCCATCGTTCGTGGATTGACATCTATAGGAATATCTGTGTGTGCTGCTTCGATGGCCGTTGGATTCATTGGAGCCAGCCTATTCAGGAGTTCCTCGAAGTACTCTACCCATCTGTTCCACTGATGTTGAATTTCAGTGATTGGCCTACCTTCTTTGTCCTTGACTGGTTTCTCCGGTTTAGTATATTTCCCTGCTAGTTTCTTCGTTGTATCGTAAAGCTGTTTCATATTTCCTTCTCTAGCAGCTTTCTCTGCCGTCGTTGCTAGTTCTTCCACGTATTTCTTCTTGTCGGCTCTAATGCTCTTTTACCCTTGCTTGTTTGCTTCTATGTACTCAGCTTGTGCTTGGACTTTCTCTGCTCGTGTTCGGCTGTTGTTGATTGCTGTCTTCTTGCTCTACCTTTCTTTGATCCTGTCCAGTGTTTCTATAGAGATCCATTCCTTATGATGGTATTTCTTTAGACCGAGAACCTCTTGACACGTTGAAGTTAATGCTTCTTCGATACGTTTCCAGTTGTCCTCCATAGTAGTTTCTTCTTCCTTCAGTGGATCCTGTAAGACTTGGAAACTGTTGTTGAGAGCTATCTTGAATTCATTGAGTCTGTCAGTATTTCGAAGGAAGGCTGTATTGAACTTTTGTATTACTGTTTGTCCACTTGTCCAGTTCTTTTTTAGCTTCAGTTTCAAATTGGCTACAACTAGGTGGTGATCCGAAGCTATGTCAGCACCTCTCCTGGTTCTCACATTTTCCATTGTCCTTCGGAATTTTTTATTGATGCAAATATGGTCTATCTGGTTCTCTGTAGTGTGGTCCGGTGAGATCCATGTAGCCTTGTGTATACGTTTGTGTGTAAATATTGTGCCGCCTATGACCAATTTGTTGAATGCACACAGATTTGCGAATCTTTCTCCATTCTCGTTTCTCTCTTCCAGTCAATCCATGTCGTCCCATGATATCTTCATATTCGGTGTTGTCTATTCTGACTTTGGCGTTTAGACCTCTCATCAGAATGGTGAGGTCGTTTCTTGGGCACTTCTCTATGATTAATTCCAGCCTCTCATAGAATTGATCTTTAATGTCATCGTTGCTATCATTGGAGGGTGGATAACATTGGATAATATTCATTGTGATCCCCTCCTTCTTTGTTTTGAGTGATGCTTTGATGATTCTGGATCCGTGAGATTCCCATCCTACAAGTGCATTTCGTGCTACATTGGACAGCATTACAGCAAGTCCCTGAGTGTGTGGAGCATTTTCCTCTTCGTGACCGGAGTATAGTAGCATCTCTCCCGTATTTAGCCTTTGTTGTCCAGCTTGTGTCCAATGGGTTTCTCTGATTCTCAGTACTGCCAAGTTGTATCTCCTCATTTCCGTTGCTATTTGACTGGTCTTCCCGGTCTCCCACATTGTTTGGACGTCCCATATACCTATGAAAATTGTTGCTGTGGTTGTTAGAAGGGGCATTGACCTCGTGGTTTCCGAAGGAGCTCGGCTTTCACCATGAGGAGTCATAGTTCTTCTAAATGAAGACCTTCTAACTCCCAGGGCAGAGTCTAAATGGTTTGAATTATTTTTTCTGATAAGCTTTTTTTTAGCGAGTTAGTTTTGTACGGAATGGGGTCGCTAATCCCATGCCCAACCCTCCTCCTTTACTCGGGCTTGGGACCGGCAGCAACTCTAGGAGAGCTACAGGCGGAGTTAATATGGTTAAATAACAGTCATATAATAAGAATATTTGTATAATATTAGTCAATATGTAATTGCTGACGGCAACCATTCATTTATTCTCATCCGGATATAACAATGTAAAGGAATAATATGACGAAAAATTATTTGTATGAGGTAAGAACAATAAATTTATATCACAGTTCTTCTAATGTTATTCACTTAACTGGTAATACCATCGAGTTTAAAAATTTTATACAAGTAAAATTTATCTGGAAATATGTCAAAAAGAACGTCACAGACTATCAACAAGAATTATCTATGTAAGTTGGTATTTAACTAAAGGATAGCATATTCTAATTATATCCTTCCAAAATGAAAGTAAACATGTCAATAAATAGATTAGTTTACTGACCTAGATTTTATGATAAACATTTTGTGATGAGGCTGTAAACAGTGATTTTAATACACATTGCCTAAACTTTAGTTTTATCTAACTAGTTACTTACTACTAAGATGAAGATTATTTTTTTCTAATCTAATTATCATTTACTTTTATTGACTTTATGTTTTCAGTTATACCATTTAAACTAAGAAATTGTGTTCTTTTTGACTATCAGTTTTTTATAACAGAACAAGTTTTAATAAGTTTTTCTTAACTCAAACTTTCAAGAAGTCGATAATTTTTCACTTACATAGTAAAACATTACTAACATAAAATTCTAGTAATATTCAATTTGCATAGTGCTTTTCGGATTATAATATCGACCATGTATACATATCGAACATACATATATAGAAAATATAAATGAATAGCAAATGTGCCAGCGTAGATAATGGAGAGATTTTTTTAATTTCATGATGTTGTTTTTATTAATTTATGCATAGTAGAGAAAGTTACTAGTTCTGTTTTAAAAATGAAGGTAAGTGAGGTCATACATATCAGAAAAAAACAAGAATTTTTATGCTAGTATAAATTTAATGATGATGAATACAGGAATGAGTCAATGATGAAACTTACGTTGAATGAGCATTTTCATAGACTTGTGAAAACAACGAGTAGTTTGGAGAAAGCCCAGAAAATAGAGGTGTAAATATAATGAAGTAGATAATACTTTCATGCAGTATTTTCATGCAATAATACATGATTAACGTTCAATTAGAGGGTCATCATAACTAATATTCCGTGATGAGTAGTATGTATAAATAAGATTGTTCCTAAAAAAAAAGTGAACTCTGTCACTTCTCTCACAGTCACCACATAGTTAACGTAAACATTTTAAAGAATAAACCAATTCGTTTAAATAAATAGAATAAGTAAATCCAAGTATACGTTGATCTTTCAGATAGATATCTGAAATATCTAGATACTCTGACCGGTTATATACTTGGAAAAATATGACCAGTTATTGGTTCAACATAGGCGAATCAATAACATACTTCTTTTATTCATTATTAAAGAGAAACTGTTTTACGCTATCAGTGCAATACGAACTTTTAGTTGCTACATTGTTCATTTAATAAATCAAATTCATTTACGTATTTTTTTATACATTTTACCTGTATGGGTCCGTTGATATCATTCTATACAATTGGTTTGGTAGGGACATGCATATAAATCTTAAATAGGGTTGATAAATGTATCCTGAACTCCATTACTTTACTTCTCAATGTACTTGACAAATATGATGTATTGTTTAGTATCTAAGTACACAACTATAAAAGCATTATCATTATATTGAAGGATTTCAGAGAACTCAAGGCTTATCTCAATTTGAGTACACTATAAAACCAGGTTAATATCAATAATAATAACTGCTTAATTAAATTATCACTCGTTTAGTCCATAGTGAAATTTTTAGTTGAATCCATTCACTATATTCTATTCGTAATTAATTTAATACTTCAAGTTTATAATAAAATAGTTTTATAAAATTAAATCTCAAAACAACAACAAAATAACCCAATAGTTCACATTTACATTTCCTTCGTTACTTTTTCTTCATCTATTGAAACTCACTTGATAAAAAGTATTTTTGTTTATTAAGAGAAACTTATTTGTAGAATGTTTAACTTGTTTATGATTTAATAAGTGGTGATATCATTTGACTGTTAATAAAACTAACAAGATCAAATCTTAAAGTACAAAAATAGGACAAAACACTGAATCATCTTGAATGATACATAACTTCTACCGTTCTTACATATTTCAAGTTTATTGTAAAATAAGAATAAATTACGTCATGAATATATATTCCAAGTATGAAATCTATAAAACCACATTGATCGCAAACAAGTAATCTTAATAAAACACATTACTCAACAGTGTGCATCCACGAACCAACCTAGCGAGATTCGAACGGAGGACCTATTAGTGTCACGCGCACGTTTAACCTCTAGACCGCTGAACCGACGTTCAACAGTGTTAATGTCTAAATTTAACCAACCTACAAAATTGCGCCACCGTCCATCACAGTCATCAGTGAGTAACTATCTCACAACAGATCCAGTTGAATTTATGAATCCAACTATTAAATTACTACAATGTCCACAAAACGCCTCTTCGATTATAAAACACATTACAATGGATTAATTAAGTTTTCTCATTATTTATGCCAGTTTGTAAATATCTCGAATAGACACATTCTTTTTTTTCTTTTGTTTTAAATTATTTAAACTGATTATTCATAAGTATGTAAATGAGTATTACATAATTTATTGACTTGAATTAACCTATATGTAAGTTAAGACAGAATTAATATGCTTTATTTGGCTTTATTTATAAATAACTGTGGTTCTTCTTACCTGAAAATACATATCGAGAATTTTTTTCTATCAGTATTTTATCATTCAATGATATCGTTGACAAACAATTGATTTTTCTGTAAAGAAGCTTGGTAATTACATAAGTAAGCATACTGTCATAGAATTACAGGTTTGAAAATCACTTTATTTACTTCGATTTAGTAAGTTAAATAGTATCACCGCCTCTTATATTCGTAGATTTCCTAACAGAAACTAAATATACAAGGAGTCTTCTATGAATGAACTAAACATCTTTAAACTAACTGATGAATAGTTGATGCTTATTCCATTTTAAGATCTATTAGTAAGTTTTATTTGAAGACTGACAGATATTTTTAGTATTTAGATAGCTGTATCTATAGAGCTTTCGCTGTAGTTCAGTATCTTAAAATTTTTATGTTAAAACTGAATTTTAGTTGAGTGGAGTGGTTGTTGAGGTTTCTTGTTACAAACTACTGTAAACTAGAACGTCATTTAAAGCAAGTTATATGAGACAAAAACTTTGTTTCGATGTAGTTCGAAATTCATTTTGAATACTCACTTACTGCATGATGCACTACTGAACACAGGAACCTCAGATCTCCAAGCTAGCATAATATTTTTTAGTAGTGAATCGTAAACTTTATTCATTTGGAGAAGGTGAAGGTATTCACAAACTCAATGAGATGGTAATCACAAAAAACGCAGAATGAGCCTAATCTAACTCCGTTCCTTCAATCCCTTGTACGATCGTCGATGAATATTTGTCTTAAACTAGATTGAAAAAATTTATGTTCAATTCTATATGATTTTGAGAAACTCTCTAGTTACTATTAAAACATGAGTAAAATTTTTTTTAACTGTCTAAACCTGTCAAATGTATGATTATAACAAAATAAATAAGCGAACAATATTGTCCTTAATTCAATCATCTTCAGGCTGTACTCCTCAAAGGGTTAGATGTCGTCTGTCATAAGTATTAGAAGAAATAGGGAGTCAAGCTGAAAAACCAGGGCCTTTGTATCTACAAGAAATTTGTACCACTTATTTTCTTGTTGCCTGAATAGGGTTCGAAATTGATTTTCCTTGTAATGAGCATTATTTTCCACATCCTGTGTTCGTCTAATTTTCGTCATCCCTTATTCATGCTTGTTCTTCACTGTTTAATTATTTGAACACTTCACATTTTATAATTTGATAACTAACTTATGTTATTTGAACGTCGATTTTTTTCCAATTATTTGATCTACTTCCTGTTATGAAACATTGATTCAAGACTTTGTTAATCTTATCACAAATAGTGTGGTGAACAGAACACGAATGGGGACAATCGAATGTATTTAACACAAAATTACAGGACTTGTTAATAAAATCTAACAATCACAAAGTAAATGATTAATTTGCAAAATGTACACCAATTGTCTCAAAATGACTCAGAATTCATTGTTCTTGCATTTTCATACAAATTGCATCCTCTTTCCATTCTTTACTATTCGATCCTCTTGTCTCTCTACTGTCAGACCTTCTTTTCACGACTAACATCATATACTACTTATATCAATATAAGTAGCACACACCACACTAGTATGCCTGTTATCAATTTGTACTTTTTATTTATAATGTTTAGCTATGTAGTCTATTTTGTTGTTTCTATTAACAAATAATAAGCCTTGATTGATCTAATATTTTCACGTATACCCATAAATATTACTGGTTAACAAAGTAAAGCCTGGTGGAGATCGAACCATAATGTTCGCTGATTTACATTATGGGAGTTTTCAATGTTTTGAAATACAAAACTCTCCATTTTAACTGGTGACTTTTTGGTAACTTATATAGTTAGGTCATTCTGTCAGAATCTTTTTTCGCCTAAAAGGTAAGTGATATTTTGAATAATTTATTTTCCTGACACGGTGTAATTTTTTCCTTCACTTTTCCAGTAAACTTTTAACCAGGCATGGTCTATAATTCATTTGGACAATTCATACTGTTTTCATGCATTGATGTGGTAAGCTGATTATATGACTAGAATTATGCTGATAGGATGAAAAAAGTGAGGAATTTCTTATTATCTTAAACTTTTACTGAAATATACCCATAAAAACAAAAATGTAGCAGTAGTTACGTTAATGAGACTAGATTTGTCATATATTTTGATAATGTTTTGTTACTACTTGAAATAGTTCTAAGTAGTCATTCATTTTAAACAATGAATCAACTTGACCAAAAATAACATTGACATATACAGGCCTATTATGATTTTGATTGTACTTACAATTTTCTTCATTGTTTCCTTTGTGCTATCTAAATCTGTGTTAATTTGTTTGGGTTATTTAATTACCCTGAAAAAGTGGCTTATAATGAAAAGTCATGAAATGTCAGTAATACAATTTTCTTATTATTCAAAAACTCACCATTCATTTAGTAGTCATCAGAAGTATCATTAGTGCAACAATCACTAATGTAGGTTGGATTTAATAAGAGATACAACGCATACTTTTCTTCTGTTGTGTGCCACTTCTAATCAAATTTGAGTATTTATAAAAGGCAGAAACAAACCGACCACAAAATTACTTTCTCCTTTGAAAACTGGATTTATGAAATGATTTTCGGGAAGCTCATATTTGCTTCTTTTGATCCTACGTTCTCTAATGTATCTGAAAAAATATCACTTATTTGTGATGCTTGACTGCAAAAATCAAGCATAATCCTGTCTCGTAGTCGTCACTAATATGATTTTAGCCAGTAATTTTTCACATCGATAAGATTTTCACTTCACTTAGTTGGGAAACATTTTTTTTGCTGAATAATTTCTCATAGCGAAAATTAATAAGATTGATCTGAACACTTTTGTTCTAATTAATTATGATCATCAAACAGTTACTTATGACAAAAAAGTAGATCAATTTAATATCGTAACATGCAACAATATTTTCATGATAGTTTAAGTAAACGGAATATAAAACTTTAAAACTATTTGAGATTAATCACTTGTTAATTTGAAGATACTTTTCACCATTGGATATTAACTTCAGAAACATTAAGAAGCAAGAAGAAAACGGGTTATTAGGCTTTCGTTTATATATTTATTTATTTATACCTACTAATAACTCGTTATTCTTTTTCAAGTAATGTGCAACGTCTTATAAACTAATTTAATTACAAATGATAGATCACTGAGTAATGACTTGTGTCATTTTTGTTTAGTCCTTTAAGTGGTCTTTGAACTTAGTCTGTATAGAAATAACATTGGCCATCACTCAGTAAACAGTGATGATAAATTTCTCAATCTTACAGAAAGTCAGTAGCTGTCTAAAAAACGCAATTGTAACCATATCAGACTTTAAAGTTGGCTGATATGAGTCAAAATCATACAGGAAAAATTAGTTCCTTCAAGACTACAAGTATACCTTTCAGAGGAACTTTAACTAGTGCGAAGTCTAATTTCAGAATTTCCTGTCAATTACCTTCAATACCCTAACAAAACCAATTTAACCTACAATAATAAGTTGAAGAAAAATAGAAAATGTTTTCGAATAGTTGATAAACTGATTTCAATTACATGTAAGTAGAATAATTTCAAACGTTTAACCAATAACTTTGCAAGAGTAAAAATATCACCGTATATGTTAAAAATAAAGTCAAGATCATTTATTACAGTGCTTCATATACCGAGATTTATTAATGTTGTATCGTAATAAAAAGCATAATTTGCTTCAACATTTATTGTCGTTCAGGTAAATGAACACTTAATTCCTGAAAGCTCAGTATGTATTTCAATGACACAGCAACAATACGTCTCATTTTATCCAACCACGTTGAGTAGATCGTGTCAGCCAATGTCTCTCTTGGTCTAATGCACCAATATTTTCTTTTTGATGACACTTTTGTGGTATTTACGTCTATCAACCAATAGAATGACACCAAGTTTTGTTTCATCCAATTTTTTCACTTTCCGTAGTATGTGGCTTTCTTCTATATAAACCCGATTGTTGATACTCATGGTAAAGTGACAATTTGCAGTGACTTTCTTTTAGGTGCATTTCACAAAATGATGTTGATAAACTTTATTAACCTAAAACTGTTAATGGTTTTTATTGTAATCTGGCACATATTGAAGACATGGAACCTTTGGGGACTATTTCACAGACTAGTATTATTCATATTATTTTTGTGATAAGTTTTGCTAATTTGAACGCTTTATTCGGTTCCTAAGCTATTCTGGTGACCCGCAAGCTAGAACTACACAGTGTTCTGAACTCGAGAGAAAAGACACGAAAAACACTTTACTCTAAAGGTTCATTTTTGTACAGAAAAACACGGGTATTTATAGATGTTAACATTTTTTAAATCAAAATCATATTTTGGCCAATCCATTAAAAGGCATATTATGTTACTGACCAGTAGTAGCACGCCACGTTGATATTCTAGAAAGCTCCATCATGCTCTGATTGACTAGAACTCTTCGGCTCCTTTAGGGCCTCTGGAGGCTCTGTGGCAGTTCTCACAAAGCCGACCCAACATTTTGTATAATTATAAGGTAATCATATTATTTTGTTTCTATATTTTCCCAATAATGTTTCAGAAAACCTTTAAGTTATTGTTATGCATTTTACTATCCCTTAGTTATTACCAAGTAATTATGTACTGTTAGTTTCGCTCTCTGTCTCATATGGGACGGTTGTATGTAAAGTATGATTTCGTATTTGAAGTACAATTTGGTATGATAATTCGTGTATAAAACTAACAAGTGTTCAAGATAAATAGAGGGTGGTTGAAATATACTAATAAAAGCTTGTCTGCTGCCCACTCCTTTCGAACTCAGGCCTGTAAAACGATCGGCCAATAAGAATGAGGAGTACGCTAACCTCGACTCGAAATTAATCCTATCGATAGGTACGTATGATTAATCAGAATAAATAACTCAAGACTGTAGGCAGAACAGCATATCTTGGGTTAAAAAAAATTCATAATAAGAAATCTTACTGGCCAATCTAGTAAATGATATCGACTAACGTCTCAGCCATAACAATTTCAGATCATATATGATAAAGAATTCAGTGGACAAGTATTCAGGCATTATGCGTTGATTGCTGTAGGATGTCCATTATCATCAGCAAAGATACTCCGATTGCTTTTACCAATATACTTGTAGTACAACTGAAGTATTAGTGGTATCAGTATCTGTGAACAAACAAACTACCATATAACATTTCCGTATCAGGTACATAAGAGAGACAGGGCTTAAAATATTCAGTACATACTTTAATTCATGCACTCTATTTACAACAACAGATCCTTATTCATTGCATACCAAAATCTATTATCTTATACGTTTACAATAAGGATGGTGGAATTGTAGTGAACGAGAATACCAGTAGGGACAACCAAATGTATTTAAACACAAAATCGCAGAATCTTTTAGTAAAATTTGATAACCATACAGCAAAATATCAGTCAATCGTCTCAGATTTCATTTTTCTTTCGTTTCCACACCATTCATTCTCTTTTGTTCGATGTTCTTAACCTGCTGCTGCCAGGTATTTCACTTTCGAATGATGCTAAATACTACGTATACCTATCGTCATCAGTAGCACGCACCACGGTATTATGTGAAAATTGTTTATAATGTAGTCCACTGTATGTGATCTTTTTATTTATAATTTATTTTTGAAATAATTAAAACTATAATACAGTTTATGCTGATCTCAAAATATGTGTTATGTTCAACAAAATGCAGGAAAACCAGAATCATACACTCTTAGGAAAACCGAACTAAATAGTATCTTCTTACAATTTATGTCGGAAAAGACAGGAACCTTGAAAGAATAATATAAAGCATCACTTCACAAATGTGATCAGTTAATGAATTTTTGTAACTACCAGGTGAATGAATGAATACAAAACCACTCGACAAATATGGAACCAGTCAGCTATATTTGACTTGACGATTAACATATGAAGTGGCTTGGATCATGGAATGATCACAGATGAGAGAGGGATATATAATAATTTCGTCCCAACATGATTCTATTCAGAAATAAGTACAGTATAAAATTTCCATCTGAATAATAAGTTACTAATTTATTAAACGTTTTATCATATATCATGTTTAACTAAAATAATGAGTTATTACGCCAATTTTATGGAGTATTTATAGATTTTCATTTGACATTAGTTTCTGTCAACTCTATGAGTTTAGAAAAAATAACAAGACAAAAGTTGTCAAAACCATATGACACATTAGCGCAATACATTTCGAATAGTCTCATCACACACATACTCGTTAAGAATATTTATACATAAAAACGAGTAGGAGGTAAGAGAAAAACGAAACCAATCAAGTAAATAATGTGAAAAACAACATGAAGCTCACTATACTGGATAATACATCAATATTATCAAAGTAAGTTTAGGGTGAGAACAAACATAAGGGGGTTTAATTTCCGTATGACCAGGGCTTCAATGTACCTTGGTTTACTTCATAGACAACTTTCGTACAAAACCACACAGGTTGATTTAACATCAATTTTATGACCTGTTTCAACTATGTATATAGCAGTAGAGGAAGGTGAATTTTTGATTGAGATCATGAATCGATCGATGTCAAACTGTCATTGAAAACCTGAAAGCACTATACAGAGCTTCTACTCTAGTATCGGACTCCTCAGTAGTGCGCACCAACAGTCCCAAAATAGGGATTCGAACCCAGGACCTTCGGTCTTGCGCGCGGACGATTTGCCTCTAGACTATCGAGCTGGCATCCAACGGTATTGATATCTAACTTTAACTAATCCACGTAATTGTGCTACCATCTTCCATTGCCTTCGGTGGGTAACTGCCTCACACACAACGCGCATCAGCTCCACTGGTCACGACTTCTTACTCCACCTCCGATATTCGATTCTATTTGTTTCTGTAACTACTTTGGTAAATGTCCATAGACCCTTACTTGCAAATCACGATTACTCCCTTCTTTATATATGTGGCCACACACGCAAGTGAATTGCCAAACACAGTGGAATATGGCACTACTATTTGCATTGTGTTTAGGTTTTTGGTAAAGCATGAGCGCTGGATCTTTAATAATAATGATCCTTGATATACAGTCCGTTTTACGAACAACGAATTTCAGCCCTTTTATCAGTACAAACCAATGGATTTTGGGGTAGATAATTACATAATTCAAAATAAACCTCTGGTTTATAAATGTCTAATGCAATCATTGAAAACTAATTAAATTGGTGAAATTAAAGCAATGAACAGAATCATTTTGTCATCATTTGGATAGAGTTTTGTTTCTTCCAGTTAATTTGACAGGGATATAAAAAAATTTAATGTGTAAATAATTCTGATTTATTTGGACCATTAACATAGATGCCACATGGACTATTTCTGTTAAACACTTCATACAGATATCTGTGTTCATTCACTAGTCGATTGGAAATCAATATGGTTGTGATTAATTGACAGAATTATGTCATATCTTGATGGTTATGGCTGTGACTTATAATTGTGGTGTGTGCTACTTATATTGATATAAGTAGTATATGATGTTAGTCGTGAAAAGAAGGTCTGACAGTAGAGAGACAAGAGGATCGAATAGTAAAGAATGGAAAGAGGATGCAATTTGTATGAAAATGCAAGAACAATGAATTCTGAGTCATTTTGAGACAATTGGTGTACATTTTGCAAATTAATCATTTACTTTGTGATTGTTAGATTTTATTAACAAGTCCTGTAATTTTGTGTTAAATACATTCGATTGTCCCCATTCGTGTTCTGTTCACTACAATATATAATAAACAACTATATTAATGTACACAAAACAGTACTATACTCTCCAACAGTCCACATTTGACAGATTAATAATACGTAGTTTATAATGGATAGCGTCCACAGAAGTGTATTTTGAAATATCGGGAAAGCTAACTTGTAAAGAATCCTTGCTTATATTCTTGCTGTATAATAATTAGGTACTTGGATTATCGAGTCCTTAGATTTAACGAACTGTGATTTTCGTTTAGCGAACTAACTTCTGTCTCATAATTTACCTTCCTCTAGTTATTGTTAATGGGTGAATCTATCCGCAACGTTTCCATGTAAGCCTAATGTATCGCCCAGTGTAATAACGGTCATCTGTGCGTTCATGTAATCACAGAATTTGTCATTTCATAATGTATTTTTCATTAAATAACTAGATCATGCTGTTAATTTTGCTCTGATTGTAAATTTTATTCGCCACTTCCGACTGCGTTACACTGTACGTTCATTGCACGCTGGGATGATATCCCAAGTCATAGTGAGTTTGATCACATAATTGACACTTGCTTAGTTTAGTATTTTTGGTTGTCGTATAATTCAGTTTAGTCGAAAGAATTATGGTATACTTAAGTATAGTGCTTGAAGCCTGTAACGAAACAGATCAGTTTAGTAATTAGAGCTGCCTGTTTCTAATGCGTATACTGATTCAAATCAGTCTGATTAAAAATAGGAAAAAAATGCTTTTGGTACTGTTGCTATCGCACATTATAAGGTATCTAAAAAAACTAACTTTGGTTCTCGATATCTAAAAAACAATCCTCAAAATAAAACGGATTAAGATTTTATGACATAAGATTGTCGGGCTTGCCTAACAGTTAGGAATGAATATGTGGACAGTTAGGGTCCCATGCAGTATCAACACTTATTTTAGCTAAGAAAACTAACTTCGGCTCTCGATATTTGAAAAAAAGTACTCAAAACAAAACGGATTAACATTTTATAACATAAGACTAGCCAGATTGCCTGAAGAAATACATTGACTTGAGTAGCAGCAGCAAAAACCCAGAACATTACACTAACTGCGGCATTTTAGCACACTGAAACATTAAATTGTGTAGCGATACAAAAAGATAGCTGAAAAGACAAAGAACGTAGAAAGCCGACCGCCATTACTTACAAAGATGGCGGATATAATAATTCCCGCTTCATTCTGATTGGTTGCTAAGCTGACTACCACGTTTACGAAATCGAGTTAAATAAGTACATACTTATCACTGACTTTCTCTTTTACTTGTAGTAAAGTTATGCGTATATTTTAGTCTCCTATTTATGTTGGTATGTGGTCAGGAAGTTATTCTGTATTTTTATATGAGTTGACTTATGTAACAGGAAAGTTAACAATAAAAGTGTTATGTGCTTGTTACTTTTATCATCATGCTAAACGCTGGGTATCAATAAGTGTTAAGGTATCCGTCATTGTCCATCGGTCACTGGGTCATTAGTCAAATAGGTCATCGGCCATTAAGGCATAGAACGATCTAAATAATGATCGAACTAAACAATTTTACTGCTATCATAATCACTACTCGGTTACATGAACCCTAATGCAATACAAGAACCCTTTTCTGAGGACATAACAGAAGTAAAGAAATAAGAAAATGATATTGAGATTTAGTTTCTATGACATCAAATCAAGTAATCATGCTTAAAAATTATCTATATAATATACATATGTAGATCAAAATTCTAACAAATACCATATATTTTTATCAATCATGAGTCTGAAATAAATTCACTTTGTATGAAAGAATAACATAGAATCCATGCCTTTATTAGTCGACTAAAGTTTCTGCTAAATAAATAAGAACTTAATCTGACTTACATCATTTTAGCATGATTTATAAAACACCTAAAATTTGAAATATTTTGCCTCGCTGTTCACTAATCTGTGGTGTGACCAAGTTCAGTCGGTTGTTTATTGGTTCTTATTCCTGACGTTAAACTAATCACTACTTTTGAAAATTTTTGGTTGTTAAACATCATCTGTACAGTAGAACTGTCTTGACATTCGTATTGAAGATTCTCACTTTGATAGTGGTTCACAGTTGTTTTCAGTTCCTAATGTTCTTCAATTGTAGTGATGCGGCCCTTGCTTTGCGAATCCTCAACTTCACCTCTGCATCTGATCTTCCTTGTTCATAGATGATCCTGCTAGGTTAGGTACCTGAAAGATTCCACCTCTTCCAGAGTTTCTTCATCAAGCGAGATTGGGTTAGTGTACTGTGTTTTATTTAAGGATCTTGCTTTTTCCCTTGTGTATGTTGATGCCTACTGGTATTTGAGGCTTCTGCTACACTAGTTGTCTTCATCTGTATTTGTTCGTGTGTATGGGATAGAAGAACTAGGTCATCTGTGAAGTACAAACAGCCTAGCCCTATACAAGCTGTCCATTGTATTTCGTGCTAAGATATAGAAATCTTCATAATCCAGTCAACCACCAGAAGAAAGGGAAAAGGATAAAGTAAGCAGCCTTGTCTGACTCCGGTCCTCGCTGGGGATGCGTCTGACAACTGTCCGCCGTGCACCACTTTGCACTGTAGTCCGTCGTAAGAATTCTGGATGATGTTGATGATCTTCTCAGCTACTCACTCCATAGTATCGATGAAGTTTCCATAAGGTGCTCCTATCCACATTGTCGAATGCTTTCTTATAGTCAAGGAAGTTGATGTGTGATGACGAGTTCCATTCAATTGATTGTTCAACAATAATCTGTAGTGTAGCGATTTGGTCTGTACACGACTGATCCTTACGGAATGCCGTAGAAAAAATATCGCTTAATAACACTGACCAGAAAAGTCATAAACAAGATGTGGTGGAACAATAATAATAACAGAATTAACCATAATAATAAAAGTCTATCTGATAATTATTATTTAAGAGTGATAATGTTACAACAGTTATCATACATACTTTACATAAATATTTGTTAATTATTATTCTACAATGAGTGTGGTGTTTGTGTAGTCTCAGCATAACGGCAATTTGTACAGGCGCTTAATGTAATCAAGTGTCAAATAATTACAAATGGAATATGAATAAAATTATATAATATTGGCTAGATTAGGAAATCACTATTGAGATATTGAGACAGGTTGACAAAGTTGGTATACATGAGCTGAAAGTCATTTTAGGAAGTCTATTAATACCAAAAACTCGACACAACAAACAGACTATATGTTCACAATCAATAATAACTGCATGATAGATAAGTGATATTTTACAGTGAGTTCCTAATAGTGTGATAAATCGCACGCAAATATCAGTATTTAAATTCCTAGGTCATATTAATGTCATACTTGAAGGTTTTCATATGGTAAGATGAACTGATATTCTAGTTAATTAAAAAATATACAGAAATTAATTTACTTATATATGGTTTATAATAATTAAATCTATATTTTCTTCATTTTTAAACGTTACATCACATTGTACTGTAAGGCGCCAATAATGAGGTCACTTTAAAAAAAAAACAATGAAAACTTCAATCTTTTTTTCAATTAAATATCATTTTATAAAATACAATGACTGATATGATAATCATTTGCTTTTAGCTCCCTCTATTCTATATAAGTTTTGAATGAATTTCACTGTACATCGTTTCATACTTGATTATACTTACTTACTTACGCCTGTTACTCCTCGTGAAGGAGCATAGGCCGCTCACCAGCATTCTCCATCCAACCCTGTCCTGGGCAATCCTTTACAGCTCTTTCCAGTTGTTATTCATTCTTTTCATGTCTGCTTCGATTTCCCGACATAATGTGTTCTTTGGCCTTCCTCTTCTCCGCTTCCCTTCAGGATTCCAAGTTAGGGCTTGTCTCGTGATGTAGTTTGATTATTTGCGTAATGTATGTCCTATCCATTTCCATCGTCTTTTCCTAATTTCTTCTTCAGCTGGAATCTGGTTTGTTCTCTCTCAGAGAAGGCTGTTGCTGATGGTATCCGGCCAATGAATGTTGAGTATCTTGCGTAGACAACCATTTGTAAATACTTGTATGTTCTTGATGGTGGTTGTTGTAGTTCTCCAAGTTTCAGATCCGTACAGTAGAACTGCTTTGACGTTCGCATTGAAGATTCTGACTTTGATATTGGTTGAAAGTTGTTTTGAGTTCTATACATACTTGATTATGATTATACAGTATACATTATTATTAAATATAATGTAATTTTTTTAAGACTGCAAACGTTGAACATTTACATCTTGTCTGACAGACATTAAAAATAGTTAGGTCTCTGACAAAATTTAAATGGACTCACCTTCAAGTAGTTAAGTGACTTTACTGTTAAATTCAGTTCTTCTTTTAAGCCTAGCAGCAATAGTAAGGCACTTTTACATTGTATTAGTACAAATGCCTTGGAAATCTAATTTCGTATAAAAAAAGCCTTTAAAACCAATTTAATTATAATATGCCACATAGATTTACAGTGAAATGAATGGGGAAATTTTCCAATATTATGCATACTATTTAACTTGTTTTAAAACCATGGGCATAAATAAAATGAATTCAAAAGATGATTAAACTACCGGATCAACGGCAAAGTTTATTCAATATAACCTTTATTTCTTATCCATGACATTTAGGCACTGCAAGAGTTACTATGATCTATATGATAAGCACTTGGCCGCCATACCAATCTGTTTAAATATTTCAAAATAAATGTATCAAACGGTTGGATTCATTCTTCATGAGCATGAAAGTCGAATGAGTTAAGCTTGAATAATCAACAGACCCATTTATGTTAAAACTCTATATTATCATCAATTACTTCTTACTATATATTAGATTATTTTCGCCAATTTTATTCTATGAAAATGATTAAATTTTTTTGAGTTTGATAAGTACTAAAAGCTGATTATCTCTTCATTTAAAAATTAAGCGTGTAATTGGATTCCTTTCTTGATTATACACATACCTACATATCATTGTACCTGATAATGATATGTAAATTTAATGTTTGAAATTATGATCAATGTTGGCCAAAATAAATGAACGCATTGATGTCGTGTTATGAAATGGTTAAGTTCCAATTGGAAACTTAAATTACATCATGTAATAATTCAAATCCATTAAATTAAGTAACATTCATCAAAATGACTGTATCTTATCTAAAAATTTATCTTATGAAAGTACATAAATCACAGTAAATGAATAATGATACTTCAGTATGCCTTAGCTACTTGACAAAAACTCTTTTCTTTCCATTTATGTAATAAATATACCTCATTCTTTGTAATTATGGCCCAAAAATAATTTTAATTCTATACAAAGACTTGAATTTCAACAATTATAATCACATGTTATGAATATGGTATGAATAACAAAAACAAAATGTCTCACAAGACAGATAGAAACAAGCCAATTATCATTCACGTGAAAGTGAAACATGCAACTTAATGTAATTGATTTAATTTCATTTTGGTACTCTTATAAAAATTTGGTAAAATTAGATTTTATATTTAAGATGAATTAAATCACCTAAATTATTAATGAGATAAAATTTGAACAAGCTAAGTATTATGAGCATAGATGATACTTAATAAAGAGTCTATGAATCGCTATGAACCTCCTATACCTTTGTAGTGAACAGGAACACCAGTGAGGACAATCAAATGTATCTGACACAAAATTACAGGACTTGTTAATAAAATCTAACAATCATAAAGTAAATGATTAATTTGCAAAATGTACACCAATTGTCTCAAAATGACTCAGAATTCATTGTTCTTGCATTTTCATACAAATTGCATCCTCTTTCCATTCTTTACTGTTCGATACTCTTGTCTCTCTACTGTCAGACCTTCTGTTCACTACTAACATCATATACTACTTATGTCAATATAAGTAGCACACACCACACTTCTAGAGTTCCTGTCGGTTCTTTATCAATCTGGTGAAATAATTTTAAAATTCTTACTAGAACCGATGATAATAGTTTGATATTTACAAGAAAAATATACTTTCCAGTCTTCTTTTTTTCCATCTGGGTTATCCTTTGTATCTAAAAATGATGACTCAAGTTTATTTATTCATATTTCAGCTCTAAAGACAATTATAGTTTGAACGTATACAATTTCAAATTAAAACTTCATTCATGTCCAAAAAGTAAACATAACACATTTAAAATGGTATTATCGAAAATAAACAGAGTTATACATTGTCAATAAACACACATTACAAACAGTATCATTGTAATTCATTGAATAAATAGTACCAAAATTGATATTTACAATCATAAATGATAGATAATAACTTATTATTGATTAATCATTTATATGACTAAATTATATAATAAGTCAAAATCTCATAGTAAGTATTTATAAACGAAATCCAACTGGTCATAAAGTTGGTTATTTGTAAAATGTTTGGACACAGATAATCAGTATGTTATCGAATATTTGAAAATATAATATGATATTTAGTGAAAATACAATTTACACTTTTTAGTATGTTTACTTTGTAACCAGAAATACATTGGATTCAGTTATGAATCATTCAATCTGTTCTATTCTTTAACTTAAATCATCTTTTTTGAAATATTTCTGAAGGACTTTTAAACTATTTTGTGATCTGAAGATTGAAACAGAGTAACTTTCCACTCATTTAGTTAACATTGTTAATCATTTTAATCGTTGAGAAATTCCCGTCATATTAAAAGCATAGTGTTGTGAATGAAGAATATTCTTTATAATCATCATTTGTCAGCTGGTTCTACAGTTATAAATCTGAATTAATGTTTCAAAATGGACAGCTAAATTTTAAGTCAATTACATTACTTGATTAAAATTAACTAATTAATTAAATCTAAGATTGTTGAAGGAATAAGGTAATTTGTCAATGTTTGTTGAACGTTCTAGTGCGAACTATTTACATCAGTCGGTTGACAGGTCAACTGAACTTATGATATGATTGATAAATATGTGTATAGATATACTGATTAGTGTTGAAATGACGAATGTGTAACAATAATTTGAATTAGTTCATAGGTCTATAGAAATTGTGAGACTAATAATTAGAATAAATACAGATAATGTAGGGTGAGAAAAGTAATCATGTGAACACAAACGTTTGTCTAAAGAAACTGCACAATACCATGGTGAGTTTTGAGTTAAGTACTTTCTATGAGGACTAGACAAAAAGAATGAATAGTATGGTAAGGTCATACTTGACAAAAGTATGTTTAGAAAATCGTGTAGCAGTGACTAGACTATCGGGTTACCAGAGATGAACCTAAATGTGAAGTTTCAGGTAAGGAATGTAAATCATTTATTCTGGTTTTAACCATTCACAAACTTGGATACTTGTGACCAGTTGTTAGTAATGCCGTCCTACCACCTACATAAGCATGTTGCTTTTATTATAGTTAAATGTCAGACAGAAATTAATTTGCTAAAGGCTCTCATTGTGTAAGTATAGAGTTACTAGTTAGGGCCCTTTATATATAAGTTAAATACGCTAACTTATATATCTTAAGACCAACTAATATCGCATAGCCACTCAACACTTAAATTTTATTGACCAATTAGCACTTAACTATTCAATATTCATTTGTCCGACAAGATTTCATATTTTTTTCAATTTCTTGTTGATTTCCTCTCAAAGTGAAGCATAATGACTAAAATCGACACATCTCTCGTGGCTTCGAATTTTGATGTATTTTACGACTTACAGATCAAATAATGGGCCATTATTTTTTTCATATAATGAAGCCAGGGGCCATCTCATCTGACCCTGAACATGTCACGACAGTTGGAAATGTAAGCATCTCCAGTGAGTGAATAAGAACACAGAATATTAAAAAAAACAATTACCTTAAACTAAATCTTCAGACGTAACTCTAATATAATAAATATACTTTTATTATATCCCCATGAATAGAAACATTGTATTTCTGACATTTCGCGACTTAATGTAAGGCACTTCTTCAGAGCAAATAAATAACTGAATTAAACTAACACAAGTTTAAATAGTACTATTTAATTTTAGTGATTCATTTTCCCCGAAGAGATGGCTTACATTAAGTCACGAAGCGTCAGAAATACAATTTTTCTACTCATCGCGCTATAGCAAGAATATATTTACTATTAACTCCCTACACAACAGTCAGTTTATTTGAAACTATCAAGTTCAACCTTGATATTGATACCCAGTAACTCTAATATACTGCAATATTTATATGCATATACGTAAAACATCACATTAATCAAGGCAGTTTGATAAGTGTGTTCCGCAATTGGTAAGGAATTGGCAATACAGTAACACTTATACATACATAGCTTTACCTGTATGTTCGAATTAACCTCGAGGAAGACGTTTGAGGTAGAGTTTAAACAATAGCATCCCCTTAAATAAACTATGAAGCATTTTACGGTTTTAGAAGTCAAACTCCAAGAGAGATTCTAGATTTCATGACAACTTCACGCCCGAGTTCATCTAGTTTAAGTTTTAAAATGTTCGAGGTAGTCAACTTATATTTTGACGCAACCAAGAGCTACTAGAATCTCCGTTGATTTGGTAGTTTGGACTTTATCTTCATAGAAATAATCGCGCAAACACAGCAAATTATCCCAATATGCTAGTAGTAATATGATTATTTAGCACTCAAAAGGAAAAATAATATGTAAGGGAAGTAATAATACTGATTCACTGATCCAACTATAAATATACAGCACAACTTTAGTAAGATACTATTCTTAACAGTTCCTTGAGTTGATTTCAACAAAGTTCTCTCGCCTGAGTGAATTTTCTTATCAACCAACACGAAAGCTGACCGCTGAATAACACCTGATCAAGCATATTTTCTAATATTAGTCCTAATGCCATTTGAATGCCTTCAAATTATCAGACACCACTTGTTGATTGATGCCTTTCTGATATAAATTAATTAATTAAAGTCACTTATGATATCTTATTTACAGTATTCAAATGAAATGATTCTACTCAAAAGTAAAAACAGATAATCAATTAATTACATACTAATCAGTGATATTAAAACGATATATATATTTAGATAGAACTATATTCATTTAAACATCTTTTCATATATATATATTGTCCATATTATATCAAATAGATTTAAAACTAAAACACAATGTATGTTAGCATGAATGTAATTTACACATAACGCATTTCAGAACGTTCACTTCAATGGAAAGAAAAATAACTGAACACACACACACACAAAAATAATGATACTTTACGGCACAATATCCCTGGATGATGAAACCATAATAAGAATAAGAATAAATAAAACTATAATGAGATAAAAAATAAGCAATCTGAAATATTAAGACAGAAAAAAAATTAATGATGTTGAGTCAAAAGTAAAAACAAAAAGAAAAACTTTTATAAAATAAGCCAATAAAAATAAGTTTATTTTAAAAAAACAAAACAAATAGCACACAACAGAAACAAATTGTAAAATGATGTAATCACTTGACAGATTGTAAGTAATATGATATTTGTCATAAAACCAGGTCAGCTGATAGATCGTATACAGCACATAGATATTGAAAATAGAATATATTCGAATATTTAGTGATCTAATCTACATCATCAAATTCAAATGATTAAATCTTCTAATGCATTTAAACTTCCAGACAATGTGGATTGAACAAATGATCTAATATTAGGGAATAAGATTAAAGAAAACATTTTCTAAAGATTATTTAATAAAAGAAGGAAATATTCTAATGGAAAAATATTTGCTTTCAAATACATAAGTAGTTGTCATTTGAAAGATAACTGGAATCATTATTATATTATATTGTAATAAGCCTTGTGTCAAACATTTTTCAATATAACCATTACGCCGCGTAGAAACAATGCAGAAAACTAAAAATCATTTCAAAAATGTACGATTATTTTTAACTGAGTTGGTTCAGCTTCACAAATCCAGTAGTGAATGTTTCATCTGTCTAGACCATTGTATCCACCCCTTAAAATTACTCAGTAATTCACTGATACACTAGCAGTGTTGTAAAGTCATTTATGTTCAAAATTCCACACATAACCTACGCTTGATGATGAATTACAGAAAATTTATATAGTGAATCCTTTATAACAGTTAATGAATTTAGTTAAGCAAGACTTTTTAATAAGAACAAACAAAGTAATTCGTAAGAGTTGGGAGAGAGCAATTTTGACATATCACATTCCGAGGAATAGAATCTCTTAGTTTGGGACTTCAACTGATGTTTTCCAAAAGCAAACAGTCGCTGGTACACTTCCTAAGCAGATGATTTAAATAAAAAATCTTTCCAGCTGAGACTCGGGAAACGTTTGAAATGTCATCTTGAGTTCATTTAAACTTTCCCATTGTGAGTTTTGATGTTTAACTAAGTGACTTGCGAAATGTTTGAAACAAACCTGACAGATCTCAGTGTAACCTAGTGAGAACATTATTTAGGTAGAAACTAGTTGTTAGATAGTGGAAAGTTGTATACCACGATTTACCCAAACCGTTAGTTATTTTGAAAGGTTACTCGAAATTTTTCAAAGTCTACATGTAATTATCGACTGCAATTCAAACAAAATGTGTACAGTTTACCTTTTAGGAAAAAATATTTTCGCTTTTTCAATCGTGCAATTGATATATAAGGCATGAAAACTACGGAGAATTACATCTCCATCAATGAACTAGCTAGATTATTGTACAACAATATATACGATTTCCTAGTTGGAAATGCGTGAGTATTATACTAAATGGACAATAATTGCGTTTTTCGTTTGAAATTGAATATGATAAGATGATATTGAAGTTATTAAATCAAGCGACTAAAAAAGTGGTTTCCGGAATTCCAACTACCTAAACCCTTCACTGTAACTATTGATCATTCATCTGAAACATGTTTTCGGTAAATGAACTAGATATATCACTAGTTTATTCAATAAATAAAACCAGCCATAACTAACTTTATTTGACAAACCTAAGAAAAATGTATAATTTTAAATCCTACATTTTACTTCTGCTTACAGAGTGCAGCAATATATTTACGTTGGAATTAACATTTTTTTGGAAGTCAACAAGGATTCGATCGTTGGTGTTTTCAGTCCCATTTGTTTCAGAAATTCATTTACCTGTCAAATATTCCGTGCAAAATTCATTACTGTCATTATTCCTTGACTAAAATATTATGTGTGCATAAATTATTAGTTTATTGAGTTGCTTATTCTGATATTAACAATGAACCCATGAACTCATTTTGAAAATTAAACACTTCAGTTAACAGCCAAAGAAATTAATTATGTTAAGATACGTGTTAAATGAACTGATCAAACGGTGTTATTTCATATATTAAGCATGTTGTACTAAATATCTTAATTCAAGGTGTTCCAAGTTAAACATATTAATTCCTCATACATTAAAAAACGCTAGTAATACGGTGAGTGCTACTTATGTTGATGGACATAAGTAGTATGTGACACCGATCAGAAGTGGAATGACTGGCAGCAGAAGGTTGCGAAGATAGACTTGAAAAGAACGTGGAATTAAGAAGAGAGTAATTTTAATAGCGATGAAGTTTGAGACAATTCATGGAAGATTTGCAAATGAGGCATTTAATGTATGGTTTTTCACATTTTACGAAAGAACTCTGTAATTTTGCATTAAATGATAAATTGGTTGTTCCCACCTGAGTTTTCGTCCACTAAAGTACTTACGTAATAATATCCGGAAGATCTGGTGCTGTGTGAATAAAATTATGTCGGTAACCGAGTTTGCCTTCGTACGGCTTGAAGAATACTGAAGTACCATTAGTTGAAAGAATTTCAGCAAGCTATAGTTATTTGTTATTATTCATAAAAGTAATAGTTCAACACAGAAAAATTCAGGTCAATATCAATAAAGAACTGTTATGATAAAGAGAATTAACAATACTCTCAAAATATTTAGCCTTGGAAATTCAGGTGGATATAGCAACAAAAACGTTGTTTTTCCTTAGTGACTAGCTATTATTACTCAAACTCTTGAAACAATGTTTACCTGATTTCACCGGTGGTAGTTATTTTAAATTTCCTCAAATGTCTTAGTAAAATCGAGAGTGTAAAGAGGTCTTTTCCGCCCATTAAATGCTGTCAAGTGACGGAGTGTTTATTGTCTGTCCACGATAAACACTACCTCTGGCTTCACACAAGATAGATATTCATGCAAATATAAAAGAATAAAAATGAATTTCTAGTGTTTACAGTGGATTGGTGTACATGAAAGGTTTATCTGGTGGAGAATAGAATAATCTTGATATCAAATTAATGGCACATTATGTGCTGAAACCAGAAATGATCAGAAAAAGCCTGAAGATAGTCAGTGAATGGCATAAAGCCATGGTACAAAATTTATATAGGCCTAGCATCTGTAAGTCGGTTACGACTTTTCAATTGTAACCCAAGAGATCATCAATTTCAGTGGTATGGGATGCTATTAGACATGGCTCAGAACTGAAGCTGGGAGAATTCTTTCCGTGGTTTTCTAGCAAATTCTTCGCATGTATAAAGTGAACCTTATCTCGATTGTAGTATTTATTGAAGTATATGATTTATTTATTACTGTATTTATTTACTTATTGATCAAATGATTTTTTCCCACTTTTTTCTATTTACAATATTTAATTTCCACCTTGTCTAGCATATTCTTTTAGTACAGTATAATGTGAAATATTTATATAATAGATGCATAATATCAACATTGTCAACCACATTATTTTTTACTGAGTCATAATTAAAGCATTACTATCAGATCTTAGGTGGAATTTAAGTTATTTTTTACAGATACTACTTTTGAGGGATTTCTTCAATTCGTGAATTATAATGACAAATAAAAGCTTAGACATAACAGACTAAATTCATGCTCTACAATGATAAAATAACTAATGAAAACTTTTCATGATGATAAAAGAACCAATAACTTTGAGTCATAAGACCTTCGACCATATTTATTCAACTCTTTCTTAATTTATATCTTTTATCAAATCTCAAAATCAGAACTAACAAATTTCGTTAATGAATGATTTCGACAAAAAAAACATACATTGAGTGATTAACAACACCCGAGTAAACACAATCAAAACCCAGTGTAATTACTCAACATGATATTTTTCTTTTCCGAAAATCAACAAAGAAATATGAATTCGTTAAGTATTTTATCAAATGAAATTGTTATAATGATTACCTTTTTTCCTAAAGTGAATGGCACAACAGCATCATCTTCAGCGTGTAATATGACTATCGGAATGGGACAATTTATTAGGCTAGAAAATATAAAATAAAAAGCCTTCAATCATAAATGTTATAATAAATGTATGTAAGAAATCAAAGCTAGAACGTTTTACTTAGTATGTTATATGAAATTTTGCTTAGTTTTGCTTGCAGATAGGTACGATGCTCATTCAATAACCACATGCACTTCCATCTGTGACCATTTTCTTTACAACAATATCCTTAAACCATAATGATACTTTTGACTCCTCAATTCTTGATTGATCACATTGAAACCAATTTACTCTTTTACTGCAGTGTTTGGAAAGATTTCGTCATAGACTAATGGAAAACCTGGAAATTCTTCAACGTTGGCCACCCAAGACCCGAGCAGGTATCGGACACACAACCGTGATAGCTAGCAACGAAAACTGAGCATTTATACTACTGAGGTAAAATCTCTATTCACTAGAATCGATTCGTGATATAACCCAACAATTATTCAGTCTCATTAGTGAATAATTGCTATAGTTTGGATATGGTTGAACTTAGCCAGTTACCGATTCTCCCTACAATTTCCGGAATTCGTCACTAGTTCGATTACTAAGCGGTGCATAATCAGTGTTTTGTTAAAGGATTTATTGAAATATAATTTGAGATAAACTTAGTTTTTTATCAGAAGGGGTTTTGGGAGATTTTAGAAATTTCACAGATTGAAATCATGAGTCAATTGAAGCTAGGCCACTATGGAAAACCTGGGAGCACTGGACGGCCGTTTCGTCCTAGTGTGGGACTCCTCAGCAGTGCGCATCCACAATCCCGCACCCCATGGTGGTCTAGCTTCAATTGACTCATGATTTCAACAAGTGAAATTTCTAAAACTCTCCACAAACCCCTTCTGATAATAATCATCGGCTCACTAGTGACTGACTTCAAGAGATACTCCTGGAGTTCTAGTGAGAAGTCGTGACCACTGGAGTTCAACCAGGTCTGTTGTGAGATATCAGCTCACTGAAGACAATGGTGTATGATGGCGCAACTTTGTGGGAAGTTAGTTTTTGTCATAAATTCAAATCAACTGGATTGTGGACCTAAACTCTTGATGAATGAATAATGGTTCAACAGAAACTAGCATTTGTTTTTTTTATATTTAATTATCCATCATCATTAAAGTATTTTAGTAACATAGAACTTGATTCATATTATCTATTACGATTGCATACATGTAAAGCTTTAATGAACAGTATGAGTACAGTGATGATAGGTGATAATCATTGTATTGTTTTTATGAAATCGAGTTAAATAGAAATATAATGCAGTCTATAAACTTAAAATATAGTCAATCATATGCTGATTAAATATTACTTTTTATTCGTCCTAAACAATAAAATCGATAATAAACAAACCAATAAATATGATGTTTTAGTTACAGAATTCAACATAAAACAAGTGAAGACTGTAGTAGAAATTTCAAAATAAAAACACAATTTGTTATAAACAGAAGCTTGGATTATATATGCCAATGACCTTACTTCGATTCAGTATTCATATTATATAATCATTAAATGGTCTCATAAAAATCAATGACAATGGTTGGGTGATTTTCTACAAGCCGTGATTTAATGTTTTAATTATATAATGAAAGAGAATTCACGTACAAATTGTTTTAATGAGTGATTTACTAAAAACATTCCTTGAAATAATAAGTACTAACAGTGAAAAATTCTATTATTCATTAACAAATTACAATTTTATTAAATCTGAAATTGAATGTGATTCAACAATGCAGTACAGATTAGAGTATTCACTTTCGAGTTTAAATGTTTATAGCATAAGGTTTAATGATAGTGTACGATTGTTCAAATTGAAATTTGGATCTGCAATTTAATTTATTGCGAGTGGAGTGACGTTATTACTAAGCATTTTAGTAATTTTGTAATAGTGAGTAAATGATATTTACTTAGTGGAACCGAATCTAACGAAAAATATAAATGCTTATTTTGTAAAAAAAAAAGCGGTAAATAAACGAAATCCCTTACAATTTTTGCAGAACTTCGAAAGTATTTTCCAAAAAAAACTCAATAATTACTTTGTATGCATATACCAAACATCAGTAAACAATATGCTGGAATGTGAAACCATATATGTAAGAACATATTATGTCGTATTGATTGTCATTGAGAAAACTGGACATATTATTACATATAAGCCTGAACATCTCATAAATAATTAAATTACAACCCACTAGATTTATCACTCCATATTCGTGTGTTAAAACATATACGTTGGGAGCAGCAATCGGACTATATAATCAGGGGTGATGGAACTTGGACCTATATGACTTCACAACCAGTTATCACCAAATGATCCGACAAATACGCGGAGAAAATAGTACTAGTTGATAATAAATAACATTATTGAAGCAAGTCATGGAATTTTATCTCAACACATCTTTCAAGAATTTATACGAAAATTGTCAAGGATGGAAACCTTGATCTTTAAGAAACTTAAGTCTCATTAATATGTACAGAAACAATTCATTCTAACTATGAATCCGTCTAGGACAATGTAACAACTCCTTATTCTTTTCATGATATATTATTTTTTCACTACTTCCTAAATTATCACTTTATAATTGACCTTTTATTTGCGTGACTCTCATTAGCTATTACATACAAATACCTTGAAAGGTATGTATGCCACTAAGATATCTGTATAGCTTGAAAACATTACATTTTCCATATTAACTGTCTTTTCTTAGTACTATTGAAGGTACACTTAGGACCATATTTCAAACTTTTATTTCCTTGTTTAGTCCAGAAAAGTCTGTTCCTTCTAACTAAAATTATCTAACGTTTGAACTGACAAACAAACATGGCATTATGAATGAAATTGACTAAACCACTCATTTTTTTGCCTTGAATTATGTAACAGGTTCAAGCTTCGCTTCACCTACTTACTTTTTCTTTAATAGGATTAGTGTTACTACTTGCCAGTTCGAACTCAATCATGCTTTTATTTGATCTTAGTTTCTTATGATTCAAGCGTTTCTTGATTAACGAAATAAAAGAGTATAGGTTGAAACAATACATTACAGACGTGTTGGTGTACTTTTCCGAATCATAAATCACGTTTCTATAGTGCCGTTGTTTAGTATTATAAATTGAGATAAACTTAGCAATTGTTAAACCAACCTAACGTAAATCAAACTTTTCTATTTTTAAAAAAAGTAAATTGTCATTATTAAACTTTAGTTAATTGATATCACACTACTAAGCTAAAATACAATCTATGGGACATTTGAACAGTGTCACAATATGCATTACATTCTACTAAGACAAAAATTATATAACCTCAAAGATTACCGATTTGAACAAACTCAATTGTTTTTTTTTCTTCTTTTTAACTTCAGTAACATGATATGAAAACAAATTTAATTTATAATAAGAATTCTAATCAATCAGTCTTTCATTCTACTTGGAAGCCAATAATATAAACCAATAGTAATAAAAAGGAAAGAATAGTTTAACAAACTATATATCACATTGATCAATCCACAAATATTGATATATACAGTGACAAGAAATAACCAGTAATAATTGTATAGGAAAGCTCATTTTAAAACCCCAAGTCAAGATCATTTGTTTAAAAACTTTAGTCTTGATCAATTATATGTTTGAAAGAAAAACAATTTAGGATTATATACAGCATATACATATTTATCTGTTTATTTAATTTATCAGTAGTAGGAATAATAAATAAAGTGACTAGTTGTTGTTAGAATATAGGTTCATTCTATTATTTCCATATATAAATCCCTCAAAACACTGAATTCACTTGTACTATAAACTTAATAAATGTATGTAGTCAATAAACTGCTCATTAGGTATTGTATGTCTATTGTCATTAATAAGTTATATATATATATATATATATATATATATATATATATATATATATATATATATATATATATATATATATAGCTTGTTGAAACTTCCAAAATGAAAATAGGTCTTATTTAGATTCAAGTAGTGCACCAGTTAGCTATTTCCAGGTAACCCAGCTCGTTCTTTCCCATAGTAGGATTTTGATAATGGTATCCGGTCAACGAACATTGAGTATCTTAAATAGACAATTATATACAAATACTTGTACCTTTTTGATGATAGTTGTGGTAGTTCTCCAAGTTTCAGCTCGATACAGTTGAACTGTCTTGACATTAGTATTGAAGATTCTCACTTTGATATTGGTTCACAGTTGTTTTCAGTTTCAAATGTTCTTCAATTGTAGTGATGCGGCCCTTGCTTTGCGAATCCTCAACTTCACCTCTGCATCTGGTCTTCCATGTTCATCGATGATGCTACTAGGTTAGGTACCTGAAAGATTCCATCTCTTCCAGAGTTTCTTCATCAAGTAAGATTGGGTTAGTGTACTTTGTGTTGTATTTAAGGATCTTGCTTTTTCTGTTGTGTATGTTAAGGGCCACTGATGCTGAGGCTTCTGATACACTATTTGTCCTAATCTGCATTTGTTCGTGTGTATGTGATAGAAGAGCTAGGTCATTTGTGAAGTCTAAATCGTCTAGTTGCACTCAAGCTGTCCGTGCACGACTGACCCTTACGAAATCCAGCATCTTCAACTCGAAGCTGGACGTTTACTGAATCTTCCATCCGGTTCAGAAACACTCTGTTGAAAACCTTTTCTGGTACCGATAACAGTGTGATGCCTCTACAGTCCTCACATTTGCTCAGATTACCTTTCTTTATTATCTTGATGAGTATCCTTTTTTCCTCTTAAATCTTAATGCATAGAACGTGGAGCATCTTTGCAGTTACTTCTATGTCTGACTTCAGTGCTTCAGCTGATATATTGGCAGGACCTGCTGCTTTTCCACGCTTGATTTGTCTGATGGCCATTCTGGTTTCTTGCGTCGTTGGTGGAGTGACATCTATAGGAAGGTCTGTAGGTGCTGCTTCGATGGCCGGTGAATTCAATGGAGCTGGTCTATTCAACAGTTCCTCAAAGTATTTTACCCATCTGTTCCTCTGTTCTTAAATCTCGGTGATTGTCTTGCCTTCCTTATTCTTGATCGGTCTCTCTGGTTAACTATATCTTCCTGCTAGTTTCTTCGTTGTGTCAGACAGTTTTTTTATATTTCCTTATCTTGCAGCTTTTTCCTCCGTCGTTGCCAGTTCTTTCACGTATTTCTGCTTGTCGGCTCTATCGCTCCTCTTCACTTGCTTGTTTGCTTCTGTGTATTCAGTTTGTGTTTTGACTTTCTCTGTTCTTTTTCGCCGTCTTCTAGTTCTTCTTTCCTTGAATATTGTCCAGAATTTCCACAGAGATCCATTCCTTATGATGATGCTTTTTGCGGCCCAGCACCTCCTGACATGTTGAAGTTAGTGCATATTCGATCCCTTTCCAGTTGTTCTCCATAGTAGTTTCCTCTTCTTTCAGTAAATCCTGTAAGGCTTAGAATCTGTTGTTGAGAGCGATCCTGAATTCGTTGAGTTTGTCAATATCTCGAAGGAAGGCTGTGTTGAACCTTTGTACCGCTGTTTCCTAAGTTGTCCAGTGCTTCTTTAGCTTCATTTCGATCTTGAAGTTGCACCGATGTATATTATTTTATGCTGAATGAATAAAGAAGCTCACTCAGAAAATTCAACTTATTTGAATCAGTAATCATAGAACAGTAATCATTTTAAGGCTTCACAAAACTTGCATTATGAAATTAAATTAAGTAACATAGTGCTTCAAGCTCAGCGTTATCAGCATAATAATCCATTAGTTCCAATTGTTTCAGTTATCTCATCAACCTTTATGTTTCATAATATATACATATCTTTAAATAGTTGATATGTGCTTCGACTGTTCAAAGTGTATCGCTCTAATACGGTTATGATAAACTTACCATGACAAAATACCTTACCTTCAATCAAGTTATCAATATTCGAATAAAAAAAGAAAATGATATCAAAATAAAATGTTTAATCGTTTCATTTTGGGTTATTTTAAACAACTTACTTAGACTGTGTATTAAATGACAATTTTACTTTGTTCATAGCCGATACAAATCGTTCTTGTAAAGTTGGCATTAATTGATAAGGCTATAATAAAATAAATTATAATTGTAAAGAAGAAATGGTTAGTAATTAGTGGATGTAATTTTGTAATTATTGATTTTCGCTTAGTTTGATAATATTTCATTATCGTAATTTACTTATATCATAGCCCTGTAACTATATTTCTAATTTAAATCATCATAATAAAAACGTACCACGTAATAAAATGAAAATATAAGTCAATCAGTAAGTGTTGATACGACAAATATGATCTACAGATGACAGTAGAACTGAACAAACAACTAATTATTAATTTTTTCCATTGAAAAGAAAACTAGGAACTACTACTAGTAAAAATGAATTTTAACATAATGTCTACCAAAATGATTTGACGTTGCAATGAATTCGACGTTGATAGTTTTCTTTATCCTTCATCAAAAGTATTTCATATGGATATCGATTGTTGTAAGAAACATTCAGTGAGCAAATTCCAATAATTATTAAAATATACCTAACAACTACTATTGATAACAATGTGATAAGAAAAAAAGATATAATTATTATCAAGCATGTCCCAGTCACTTTTTTTCTTTGGATCAACTGAATTATACAGATTTCGTCTCATGTGTTTATTGTATATTCAAAGATAAATGTCTAAGTATATGAAAAGGCCATAGTATTTATTTAGTTACACAGAGATAATACAAACACTACTTAGTTAATAATCTAAAGGTAACTTAAACTGAAATGTATATTTACCTTCATGAATATTCTGTGATGTATCACATCAGTTAAGCATGTAAATGGGGCATCAAGAATAATACCTTTTGGAAGACGAATATTTGGTAAAGAATCATGCTCTTTATTTAAATGATCCATAAGACAACCGACAACCCTATTAACAAAAAGGATGCACAAAACAAATCTATTATCTAATTGTGCAATTATCAAAGACTGTAAACGTAATGTTAGATTTATTTGCCCTTTACACAGTTGAAACTATTGTTTTAGACTCAAACTGAAATGGAACTTCATCGAATCGATAAGAATTGTAATTTGAGATAAAGTAGCAAAGTAAATATATGTAATGCACTGCACACGATAAAAATCACTTTTATTATATATATATATATATAGGTTTAAAAGTTAAATTTTCACAGTTTGTTAAGCTATACTTAATATTACTATCTATATCAAGCTGATCATGCCTGTAAACTAGCATGAATTCTGTAACTATTATTTTCATTACAACATTAACTAAACCAACTAAATGTTACATGCATACCATCATTAGTTCATTTTACTCTTCTTTTTCATTAATTACCAGAGGTTTTGTGAGGTATACGGCTAAATCGAGGCACGTTTGCTTCTTAGAGAATCGCCTTCAACTGTCTGACCTCAGGGTTTAATCGACAAGACGAACACGAAACATCAAGGGATGGTATCCAGGGTTCAAAATGGGTTTGTGTACTATTCGTTCTAAAATCCTGGGACCCATTCGAATTATCGGTTTCAAATACAGATTTTCCAACTTATATATATTTATCTCCTTTTCATCATAAGCTTCCGTTTGACCCATTAACTGCTATTATACGACTTATTATTCTTGATTTATTCCCAACCGATTATTCAGTCTCCCCTATCACAAGCACTTTTAGCTTGATCTTGAATAATTGTTATTTTTCATTTTACTATGTGATAAGGTCTGATCTGCTTGTACATAAACTACGTATGTTTGACACTACTATTCATACAGTGGAGAGTGGTTACTGTGCCGTGAACTCAATGGACAGGAAAGGAGGGAAGCTACTGTGTCGAAGACCAATCAGGATTTAGAGTTGACTCAAGGCTACAACTAGCGCTGGTTGGCATATTATTGGTTAGCTAAAGGATAAAGTCGTAGAAATCGATATTGATATTGGTCTTATCACGTGATGTTAGATAGGCTCGTAAGTCATAACCAAAACTGAATATCCACCGAACTATCTAAAACATCAAATATCCTTTTTACCCTTGGGGTACAATAAAATCCATTACAATATAAGGGCAGTAGCAAAAAGATTCTTGGAAAAGGTTACAAAGCCGCAGCAGCACAAAGGCATTTCGAGAGAAATCGTGGACTCTATCCATTGTCAACTGCGCCAGACCATTTGTGAGAGGATATACACAATCGATTAAAATCTTTTACTACTAGCACTGATAGTAAACATGAAAAATGCTTCTTACCCAGTACCAAGTGAATGACCCCAAAAGAAAATCGGCGCTGAAGGAAACCGTTTACAAACAAATTGAAAAACTGTTAAACTATCCAGTAGACAGTCATTTTCTCCAGTTAATGACCCAGTTGAATCGCCATAACCTTAAATCAACACAAACCAATATTTGAAATTATTCAAAATGTACTGTAATCATACCATATATATTGTATGCCAGTTACCAATATTTGAAGGTAACAGAAAACGCTACATAATTAATCTTAATTGTGAATAAGTTCCCTTCGCTTAAATATTATGATAGATATGTGGTTCAGAAAAATACGTTACAAGAGCAAATTCCACTCACTTTTATTAAGTTATTGAATCTACCTCAATTTACGTTTCCGTCAACATACTGATGAGTCACATGAACCTACTAGAAGCTAGTTTGTGAATGAAGAACCATAATCGTAAAAAAACAGCATATTTTAAATGTGTATATATCTCTTAATCACTTCCATTTGTAATTTTTAAAGTAATTCGGTGATTATTTTAATCTATCATTAAGATAAGTTATATTAATTCAACAGTTTTAGCTCACAGTACACTGAGATGTAAAACTACCTAACCCCTCAAACAACGTTACATGACCAATACTAATAATATCTTTAACATGTAATTTCGATGTAGTATCTTTAGAACAACTGTTAGCCCACAAAAAATATGGGACATTTACATCAACGTGAGGAGCAGTGATTCATTGGTTGACCTCTTAAGAACCTAACTACTTCGGTTTCTTAAGTGAAGTAGAATCAAGAGACCTGAACTAAAGAGTACGACACGAAAACTGGGCTTGATTATTGAGCTTAATCAGATTAATAGGTTTAAACCCTAACGGCGTAGCATAACTACCCCTTAAACGACAGTAAATGATTGACAAGTTACATTAGAAATCTGATACAGAACATTACCATAAACAAAATACCAACTATAAGATATGCAACTCTCAACTTTTAAGCATAAACCATCTTGGATAGAAATTTCTTAATGGCTTTCAAGAAAACGATCAATCTCATATTGAACGATTCTCCATGTGTATTTCAATCAATAAATAATTTTATGCTCATCTAGGCAGACACATTTGAACAAATGCTAGGAAAACTAGACCCACTGGGATTACAACTTGTTGGAAGGATGAAATACATAACATTTAGGCTGTGTATGGTAAATTTATGATTCTTCGGTAGAAACTGCTGCTAGTATAATCGTGAGGCCACCTAATATAATAGGATACACATTATTATGAACACAATTCAAAAGAAGTGGGTCGTTTTATCAATGAAACAGTCTACAAAATCATTAATGGAACGAGTATTTGTGAATGTCAGTTAATTTTCAGAAAATTTCTTCGACAAAAATTTCAAAGCAGTTCAGTATTTAATTGAGCTAAACCAAACTTATAGTAATTTTTATAGATAAATATGCTATCTTATAAGTTACAGAAAAACGTTATAAAATCCAAGTTGAATTCATGACCTAAATGTTGATTATCCATCACTAACTACCATTCAATAAGTAGTGAGAAATAATTTTGAGAAAAATTGTATAATATGCAGATAACGTAACACTTTCAAAATCGAACTTCCTAAACAAGTGTATTTATCAGTGATATTTACTGCAAGACAACTGATTAAAATTTCCTTTTTTTAAAAAAAAACAAATTTATGGTTAACACCATGTTAACTGCACTATAACAGTAACTACAAAAACGGGATGGAAAATACAGTAAAGATATTATATATAAAGAAAGAGGTTTAACTCAGTAATTTCTGAGATAATTTGACTTAGATATTCAAAACAATAGGTTGAAAACAAGAAAACATCGTGAATTAAACAAGGAAAAGTGACCTTGAGCATACATATCATGAAGAAACGAGAAATGTGAAACTTCAACAGCTATTCTTTGATGAATTAGTCTTCATATTTTCACTAACATTTTATTAAAAACAGTAGCTGTATGATATTTTTTATATAGTTCCAATTATAAACCTTGATTTGATTTATCATTTCCTGTTGTAGCACCTGGAGCAAATCAGATTTTCAATAGTAAAGTCAGAGAAAATTAACAAGAGTTAGTCTGACCGATGAAAAGAACCAATCAGAAAAAACATTCCAGATGAAAAGAATGTAGTCACATAAAACAAAACAAGAATTAATGTTACGTTGACAAATTCGAGTTCTACGAAGAATGAATCCATTTAAATACTTGGAGTCAACTGTGAATTATTTTGTCTAGAAAATCTAATCATAGATGAGATTTTCAAGAAATCTAACAATAAAGCCTGTGTTTTCCTATTTAGTTCGAATTAACAGTTAGTGGTTTCACAAACTGATGTCAATAACTTCAAAAATTTACTAAGTGTAATATAATTAAATAACACGAACTGGACCACGATTCTTAAACAGATAAAGAATTTGATAAATCAGCCAATCTTTACTTATTATGTCTACATTGTGAACAGTGTTAGTTACCAATAAGCCAAATTTACGGAGACTTCATATATACTGTTATAGTTAAGGAATATCTCTCCCAAATCCTACGACTAATCGAATCATATAACGTTTTTACTATATCAACTGAAGAAGTATTCAGCGAAAAGAACTATTAGCTTTTTACTGCATACACAAGTTCGATCATACGATTCACTGATATTAGGAATCATAAAATTTAAATCCTGTAGCTAAATATGTATATCTATAGTCATTGATACTCTATTTAAGTTCACAGTGTCTGTATCTATAATGTCAGTAAAAGTTCTCCATGAAAAGTAAAAAGACAAAAATTATGTAAGGCTTGGAAAAGATAACTTGTTAATTCACATCACAGTTTTTAAAAAATAATACGGTGAGTGGAATCCAATGTAATAAATGCTAAAGAGAAGGAAGAAACAATAAGCAAAGGTGATGAGTAAATGGATATTATTCACTGACAGATGAAAAATCGGACGTGGAACTGATTCAAGATCGTATTATCTGAATTCACAAGATATAGACTGTCTATCGAATTCTGATCAAGAAGCCTAAGATACTCCGCATAACTTAATGGAGTTGACAGAGATCTTCATGTACTGATGTTATGCTGTGGTTTGAGAACCAATTTAATGCTATTGAAGCTAGAATGAAATATTGGGATAGAGAGTAGTTAGACAAATAAATTAAGGAGAACTAAGTGATTACGGGTGGAGTACATGAGTTAAAGATGTACAGAATCATGTTTCGTTTTTAGAGAGATCCATAAACAACTATATCCGAACGAAGAATAATAACTGCTAGGAGTTATTTATAGACTACTATTACATATATTCTCACCGAATAACTAATATATGACTAGACTACATGTATATTTGTGTTCGTTTTATCATAAGCCTTCACTTGACCTATTGGTTACTGTTATACAACTACTCTTAACTTATTCCCAATTTATAAAAATCTTCAATACGAATGTCAAGGCAGTTCTACAGTACGGATCTGAAACTTGGAGAACTACAACAACCACCATCAAGAACATACAAGTATTTACAAATGGTTGTCTACGCAAGATACTCAACATTCATTGGCCGGATACCATCAGCAACAGCCTTCTCTGAGAGAGAACAAACCAGATTCCAGCTGAAGAAGAAATTAGGAAAAGACGATGGAAATGGATAGGACATACATTACGCAAATAATCAAACTACATCACGAGACAAGCCCTAACTTGGAATCCTGAAGGGAAGCGGAGAAGAGGAAGGCCAAAGAACACATTATGTCGGGAAATCGAAGCAGACATGAAAAGAATGAATAACAACTGGAAAGAGCTGTAAAGGATTGCCCAGGACAGGGTTGGATGGAGAATGCTGGTGAGCGGCCTATGCTCCTTCACGAGGAGTAACAGGCGTAAGTAAGTAATTTATAAGTTACAGTATTCCATACAGCCACGTTTGGTTTGATGAAGTATAATTATTATTTTTAATTTTATGGTATGATGCGGTCTGATTTGCTTGTATACAAACTATGCATGTCTGAAATATACGATAGACACATTGGAGGCTGATATTTGTGTTCTGGACAGAACGGGTTGGGTTAGGCGAGAAGTTACTATACAGAGGACCAATAAGGACTCAGAGTTGACTCAAGGCTGCTAGTGCTGTTTTGATGCATCATTGGTTTAGCACAAGGGTAATGTCATAGAAGTCAGCATCCTGATTGGCGATTTTGTCACGTGATATTTGACGGGGCATGTGACATAACAGTACTATGTTGATTAATGATTGGAATTGTCATAATATACTGTCAATACAGCACTTATTATGTAACAACATCACATTTATGAAAATTAACATTTCTTACATTAGTATGCGTAAAAGTGATCATATATCGTACAATCATTTACTATGACTAAAACATATTTCTTACTAAATTGTGCGTTTAGCTTGCATAACTTACGTTTTGTTTGTGAAATGTTTAGTATTTACTATGTTTGGAATATTATGACGGTAAATCCTAACTTTATGTTACAGGTAACAACTGATTAAAGTGTAAAGTTTTTCATATATTTATAAATCAATTTAATCGAACGATTCGAGTATTATCACTAACTGGTTGATTTTTGACTTAGAAATCACCAAACTTATTTCAGTTATCACAAATAATATAATTCAAGTAGATATAACACTGTAAAACAAGATAATGCTTAGTCATAATAAAACTAAGTTACTGAAATTCGAACGATGCGTAGTCTGTGGGAAATTAATTTTTCAGGGTGTAAAATTGTATTTCGGTGTACTCTTGTCACCCTTATTGTCAAACAAATAAAAAACTTAGTTCTAATAGTCTAATGGAAAACCTACTGTCTGACGAATACAAAACTGTCAGCTTCAATAAAGTAACATCTCATAAATCTTGTTACTATAGTAACGTCATTTCATATGACAATATTAAACGGCTATGTTACGAGAGATGTTTGTTAGCGTTAGATTCCAACGGAGGAAGATTTTTGAGACAAGGAACGGTCTATGGGAAACAAACTTTCTGTCATTTTATTATCTAGGATAACCACTGTAAACAGAATGGCCCTTCAATTAAATACATGTGCAGCATGAAAGAACATTGGCAGCGGCTAACAAAGTCTACATGGTATTTCTCTAAACGTCCTATATGTAATAAGTCAGGGAAGCTATTGGTTGCGGATGTCGATCCTTCGCTCATGTTCATCTAATGAATGGTAATGTTTAGTGTCACCCGATGGTCAATGACTCTTAGCCATGATTTGCTATATAAATATGATGAAAGTAACATCGAAACTCCGACTCAACTAAGTACTGTGTTGTAAACAAAACTTACCGTTAAGCTGGAATTTCTGATATTTATAACTTACAAACTTTGGTCTAATGGTAAATTTTGATTGTGTTAACACCTCGCTGGAAAACTTAGTAGGATAAAGTTAATAAAATTTACCAATTTCAACATCAGAAAAATTCACTTCCTCTTAAAAACCTGGAACTCGTATTATCACTAGCATCAATTTAAAAATACCGTCAACACGGTTTCAAACAGGCATAACTTCTTTAAGATATCTTACTGAGCAGTCTATCTAAATAGAAATTATACTTAATATAATAAACTTAGTTATGTTTTAGTTAGTTAGAGTAACTTTTTACTTCCGTCATATCATCACATGATTCCACATATTGGTTATTTCCTTTTAGTTTTCTGTATTTTCATTTTTTCTTTGGTAGAACATTTATTGGAAAAACGGTCGCACTTCTTTCAAAGTTATAGAGTTCTTCTACTGATATTATATGTCACTAAATAAGTAATTTGTAAGTACTTAAACTGTCATTACTACATTTATCAGTTAAAAATTCTATCACAATCATAATGTACAATTATTTACAATATTACACTCATTACTTCTGTACTATTTTCATTGAGCTTAGTTAATTTTTTTAAGGTTTCAACCACCGGGATAACGACAGTATTATTATTCAAACAGTTTACATGAGAAAGCAAGTACATAACCAATTATGTAAGCCAAATTAAGAAGAGTAAACAAATTCAAAATTCCAACATCCGTAGCATTCCCGTCGATAGTTGTTCAACTCCGAAATTCAACTTACCTCTGTAATCGAAACAAAAAACGTGATAGCCAAGAGATGACAATAGTTTATAAATGTTTACCCTCCAAGGAATAGCTCTTGATTTAGAATTGCCATGGAAATAAATAAATACAGGCAAATCATTAGGCAATGAATTCATTATTTCTTCATAACTCCGTGAATCGGTAGCACTAATTTCTTCATTATTCGATGGAAGAATATGCCTAGTGACATTAAGAAACCCAAAAAAGATGCATCATACAAAATAAATAGAATCATGTGATATGAATCATAATAAAATGGAAAATTATTTCGTTATGTTTATCAAATTTCTATAGTACTAACAAGTAATCAATGGTGAGCAAAACTAAACTAGCATTTAGACTTGAGCTTTTTTACTATAATATAATGAAATATTGATTATAAAATAACACAGAGCAATTGGAAGAAAAAGAATTGTAATAATCAAAATAATTACTCAAAAATCAACCACTTGCTGCGTTGCATAATATATAAGAAATTTGATGAGAGGTCTGTTTTATAATAGTTGTGTAAGAATCACGGGACGAGTGTTGAGAATAAGTAAAATACAAAAGTAGAAAAAACTCAAAAATAGTTTAAATATTTTTAAAAGAGAGAGTTTCATCAAAGTTCTGATACAAACTCACTCCTATACTGATGGCCAAGGTTGCGAGAACGGTTGTACAAACTTCTTTTGGATGCAATGATTTGGTTTGTGAAAATGGATTCCAATACCTTCAGCGATGTGTAAAAAACGAGTTCGTAAACCATTTGATAAATTTGATGGAACATGATGGATAACCTTAAAAGTTTTGTTCAATTCTACTTGATGACCTGTGTCCACCAATTGAGCGGAAATATAACTTTTTCGGTTGAGAAAAGGATAGGTAAGAGTGACTAAGAATTTGTACAACCACTCTCACTACCTTGGCCATCAGTTTGTACCAGGACTTTGATGAAACTCTCTCTTTTAAAAATATTTAAACTATTTTTGAATTTTTTCTACTTTCGTATTTTACTTATTCTCAACATTCGTCCCGTGATTTTTACACAACTATTATAATAATGACCTCTCATCAAATTTCTTCTTATATATTGTGCAACGTAGCAACTGGTTGATTTTTGAGTAATTATTTTGATTATTATAATCATTTTTCTTCCAATTGCTCCGTGTTATTTTATAATCAATATTTGATCATATGATTATTATGCAACGTAACTACTCTGTGAGTATTATTTCATTGTTGTAATTTTTCCCATCACATAATTTCCTGTTTTTTAATATCATGTTGAACACCCCTCAATACAGTTTGGTTTAATAATATATCAGTAGTCACGATATCGTTAACTAATTAGCACTAGAATTAGCTCATTAGTATTTTTGTCTTAATATGCGATCAGTTATTTTCTTTATCCCATTTGATCTGGCGATTGTAGGATTTATAACAAACATCGTGACAATAGATATAATTAAGAATAATCTTAAAATAATTTTTTTACTTTACGATATGAAGAATTTATACCCAAAACTCAGAGATTAAATGACTATAGATTTAACCACTGGACTTTGACGAAGTATGCAATATTTTTAGAGTTATATCCTACATTTCAGCAAAACCTTATCATCACATATGGACATTGTCAAAGCACGATCTTGAAGCCTAAGTATTTTCAAAGTGATCAAGTGGATGATATAGTCACTTTTAGCAGGAGGTAAACCGTTTGATTAATCTATAAATATACTTAATTACTAATTACAAAGTTTGTTTGGGTTTCATTTAACTAAAATAATTTTAGCAGGACAGTGATCACATCATAATTCCATGGAACAGGAAGACTAAAATAATAATATATACGGTAAATTATGGCATCGAAGGACGTTTTATGTTGTTGTGTTCAGTACAATATAATTGAACTACAAAGTTATCAGTAAACTAGCTTTAAACATTAAGTATACTAACAAATTACGTGAGTGTTCGTGGATTAATGAAAATAATCGATGAGGACACCATAACCTTCACAACAACAACAGTGAACATAACCTGTCAAGCATATACTCAAATATATTTTTAGCTAAATGTAATTTTCAGTTACTAACCAACCGTAGAATATTCCTACTTCACATAAGTCGTTTAACGATGACCGACTCGATTTCATCTACTCACTCTACGTCTAGTGCTTTACACATCACAATAAAGTTTACACAGTTCTAACATTATGATCATTTTCTAGCTTAATTGGTGGTAAAGATAAGTGATAGTTGTAGAAAAAAATTAACTAAAAGGTTTAAGAATAAATCTTCAACGATCGTAGAGGTTCAGTCCTCATAGACAGTAGATTATAGACATAGACTTTGTCAGCAGACATAAAAGGTTTTCATAGTTTTGAAATCACGAACTGATCTTAGCCGTAACTGGTAAAGTCCAACCATATCGGGTGTAAGGCAATTACCCGCCTCATTCAATGAAAGGTGATCAAGGAATACCGTGAACTGAATGAAGTTAGATATTAATACGGACCAGTGGTCTAGAGACCAGGCGGTCGTTCAGCACCGAAGATTTTGGATTCGATTCCTGGATGAGGGCTCATAGATGCGAACTGCTAAGGTGTCCCATACTAGTGTGAAACGGTAGTCCAGTACTCCCAGATTTTCAATGAGGGTTTAACTAAGATTAGTTTGTGATTTGGAGTCTATGAATATTATGTCCTCTCTACAAATTCCTGGGCTGTAACACATGGTAGCAAAATAATTTTAACATCAAGTCATTCAATCGTTTTTATAGGCATCAATGCCAAGGTTGGATTTATTAATTTCAAACAAATTGAGCATTTGGTAGAATGTTTATAATAAATATATTTTGTTATATCCCAATGAGTACAAAACTCTTATTCCTAACGTTTCGTGACTTAATGTAAGCCACTTCTTCAGAGTAAATAAATAACCAAATTAAGTTAACACAAGTTGAAATAGTATTATTTAATTTAATCGTTATTTATTTACTCTGAAGAGGTGGCTTAAACTAAGTCATGAAACGCCAGAAATACAATTTTTGCACTTATTGGGATATAACAAAATATATACTCATTGAGTCGGTTTGTTGATAAATAACCAATTTACAAGTACTAAGTCAACTAACTTTAAAACTATCTAATAGTTCAACCACGCCGTAAAATGTTCCATTGAATGAACACTTCTGTAAATAAAATTTCTCTCTACCAATGACAGACTGAAGTTCTATAGTATATTAATAACTCTTTATCCCTTCAATTTTGATGTGATCAAGATTGTAAGTCAACAGGTGTGCTTTCGTTTTAGTCTTCTTCAAAAACCTGGTAATTAATAGCATCTTACTACTTTATTTTGTGTCTATCGGTATAGCTCTAAAGTTGACAAAATATACTTGACAGATAATACTTCTCTTTGATCCATCTCATTGTCTACAGACAAACAGGAGAAATATAACTGCCAATTGTGGTTAATCTGTACTTAAACGGCATATCAATTTTCATCATACATGCAACATTTGCACAACATGGAAACGCTGAACGACGGTATTTTCGCGTGTTAAAACAATAAGGTGCAAAAATGAGGAACTTTCAACTACATGGTTTTAGAAAATGTATCCTTTTAACTAAGTATATAGTTACACCACAAGAACTGTGCCTATTCGAATTGTATCATTCAAGTAGAATGCGACTTACCATACTCCTAACAGAGCTTTGTCATCTAGAGAAGCGATGTAGAAATTGTGGCCATGCCCACTAGGGATGTCCACAGATTCAAAGTGTGTATAAACTCGGGAACCAAAGCTAGGTCCACCTGCATCAAAAACAAGTTCAGAATCACTTCAGGTTTACTAAAACGGTACAAACAAACACGAAAGATATCACAAGGCCGTATATTACCCATTCTGAAATCATTTAAAGCGAATGTACGAAGTTAACACCTACTATGGACATCCTGGACTTAGACAACCAGTCTGAAAATTAAAAACTGTACTACACAGTGCAGTTAGTTATTTTCACACAATCTCATCAACGTATTCAAAATAATTATTGAAAATCTCCAAATTATGGACTATGAAGTTAATTTCAGAAAGTACTAATGGGTGGACTAAATTATTTCATAAATGTATGGTTGAATATTGTTTAAGCTTTGGAGATTGAAACCAAGTTAGTTGAAGATCTCGTAAAGTACTAGCGTCAAACCTCTTTCAAGTCATGCAGTTCATACATTAATACTGGGTTATGTATAAAAAAAATCAACCTAAAACATTCTTAATATGAAGTATTTCACAAAATTAATTACATTTATACTTTTGTATTCTTCTCTACCTCAAGATACAAAACACTGGGACGATTATTTTAGTAAGTATATCAGGAGAATCAATACATCTATTCATTAGAGAAACAGATAGTTCTGACGATACGCATGTGTTTAGATGTTCAGAAACAAGCTCACAACTTGGTAGCTTCATGTTCCTTTTTGGTTGTTATATTAGGTATGTATAAGTAAGTAAAAGTTCACTCGACAATTAAATGCATCCTATTTAGTTGTTAAACTTCGCCAAGAAATGTTCAATCATTTCTCATTGAACACCGTCTAAGTCACGAAAAAACACCACAAATCAATAACTGGTAAAAACGATGAAATAGTACCACAATCATTTCTCAACCGACTAAATTTGCTAAGAAACTTAACCTGTCTAAATTATAGAAATTTGACAAAAGCCCCATGATATTGAGTACAAAAAACTCCGATACAGCTTAATTTGACCTCAAATAGAACACTAAGATCAACTTCAGGAGGCAGGTCTAGACATCTGTAAAACCTGCAATGGTACGGGATATTTTAATTATTTGGCTAATTCAACCATCTTAACACACGTTAGTCCGTTAACATATTTACCACTGCCAAGTAAACTAGAAGTCAAAACCAAATTTCTCTAGAAAATTCAATGATACAAACTAGATTTTATGACTAGCTTAGCATCATGCAAAATACTAAACCTAATTGGAATCCAAAGCTCCTTCAATTTTTCCAAATAGTTTAACTCATTTCAACGAAAGCTAGCTGTCCGTACACAGCCCTTTAAATTTGAGGAAAAATACGGAATAACCTCACAAATGTTTAGCTAATTAGGTGGATAAACGCCGTGCCCATTGCCTAAAAGAGATTAACAATTCCCAACCTCATTGACTAATAATACTCCTTAAATTACTGGGACCTACACAGAAAATGATTCAATGCTGCTTGATATGTGCTTGTTACGGCTTCGATGATTAATTAATTTCTGATGACTGAAACCTGCAGAAAGTCTCCCCACAGGACGATGATTTCCAATATAATATCAAATAATTTTTGCCTAGAATCACGATTAGATAACCATTCCCGGGCATTTAGCACTCACCAGTGTGAGAAGACATACATAGCAGTCCAGGGATAAGGAATGTAAACTTTTATAGAAATCGTCTTATGAAGTCCCGTTTTCTCTGCAAGTCAAGCTAAGATAGTGTTCCATGAGCAATGACACTCATCAACTACAAAAATATCAAGCAACACAAATACTGTAGCAAATAAAAGCAAAGTATCGATAAACAATATTTAGTTTCATACTTTATGCCATCAGCACCTGTCTTCGCAAATTTACTTGACCCTACATGCGCTAATCCAATCCTACAAAAATGTCGACTTCGACAAATTCCCAAGTCTCGAGAAGCCAATATATGTGGTGCTACATGGCCCTAAAAACCTTTAAACTCGCTCCTTTTTGAATCTTAAACTTTAATTTTCATTGATTCATTGGTACTTTTTTTAGGAACAATTAATTCCCTGTAGCTAAAATAGGTTCAACCAACCAAACCAGGAGTCGAATATTCTATTTACGACTCCAACAAGATTATATACTATGATATATAAGAATCTATTGGCCAGAAATCCTCATTAACAGTCATTTTCTTGATGAACTAATGAAATTTGTGCCGACGTTTATTTACAACAACAAGTGGTAGCTACAGAAATGACTTACTGTGTGTTTTAAAAACTAGTCGCCGACAAAAAGCAGGAAACTTCTCTACAATCAACGGTAATGCTATGTACAAGATCAGAGCCAAGTGCACTAAAAATGCTGACACCCATAACAGAATCATTACAGGCGCCTGACAAATAGTTACTTTCCCAATCTCGTAACCCCTTATTTAATTAACATAGTTAAACAAAGACCACCAAGCCTTGCCATGAGTAGTTCATCGATATCAACTAGTCAAAGCGGATTACTTTTTCACTTCGACTATGAACCACTGAAATGACCGTGACACGGAAACGTCAACCATCTTGCGTATTGATACCTAGTTGTTGACTCTTCGAAACTGCAAACGAAGGACTCTTCAATGCCTTTAATCGCAAACCTAATTACTATACCATCTACAAGAACGGAGCTGATGATAACATGAGCACTGTCTGCCATAATGTTCCTTACTTAATTATGTTGACTTTCCCACTTCAAAACCGAACAACCCTTGATAATTAACGACCACAACGCACTATATAAAACGGTGACAGTTACGAAATACTCACTTCTGACTTCTGTTTGGATTAAGCCTGGGATTCCCGATTAGATGAGTTCTATAGGTTCGGAATACTAATGGTGGACATTTGCAATCGTACATCCTGTAGCGGTAAATAAATCCCCAAAATAAATAGCTCTGTAAGTTTTCGACATTGGATGCTGACCATATGTTTTAGTTGACTCATCTAGCTGAAGGCGCTCGGTCAGGTATCCGCACCAGATCACGTGTGGTAACGCCGTGCTCAACATCTACCGCAATCGCTAGCCAGATTAGATCAGAGAATTCCGATATTTTGGTTATCGCCAAATACACTCTTCCGATCTCCTCGACTCTGTCTTTTGATTTCTCTGAGTGGTTACGAATTATATTAGAAGGTGTTACTGGTAGAAGCGTTGTCAAACACTGAATACCTGTGTCATTCTTTATTGGTGAGCCCGACGTGATCTGGTACACCTAGTTGTAACTGTGAGTCTGTTCCTTTTTGGGATTTTTATATATTATTGCCTTATTTCTTATATTTTATACATTGTGATTTTTTTGTGTTTTTTCCTGGATATATATATATATATTTTCCCCTCGTTCATTAGCGTACTTCATATTTCATCATGACCGAACAAACTCCTAAAGTATTTAAGATTAAGACCATGTCCCCACCCTCGTTCCAACTCATGCCCTTCTGGCCTGACAATATCGAAGCCTGATTCTGCTACGCAGAAGCCGACTTTCACGAGCACGTCGTGAACGACACGCACACAATTCCCCGCAGTAGTCAAGGCATTACCGCGCGAATTCAACAGGTACGTAACACCTAGTATGTTTACAAGTGATGTTTCTGAACCGTACGAAACCTTAAAACTTTCGATTCTTAAACGAGGAGACCAAACCGATCGACAAAGGTTAGATCAACTCTTTAATAACATAGACCTGCAGCACGGTTCTGCGACGGACATGTTGCAATGAATGAGAGAGGTTATGGGCCCAAGAACTTTCGACGAAGATCTATTCAAACAACTTTTCTTGTCTAAACTTCCCCAACAGACGCAAGCGGTTCTGGTCTCGTTTCAGAACAACGCCTTAGACGAGCTGGATGCATCTGCTGATCATATCTTAGAAATTACGAAATCTTCTACTTCCGAGGTATTTTCAGTCAAAGAAAAGCCTCAAACGACTCAGAATGACATAATCGAGTTATGTCATACACTCACGCGTTATCTTAATCTTCGTACCGACCGTAAGAGATCGCGCACCCCACGTAGGAGCATTTCACGTAAGCGATCTATCTCTAGACCACGAGAGACGGATAACCTCGACTGGTGCTGGTATCATAACCAGTATGGGAAGTTTTCCAGAAATTGCAGAAAACCCTGCAATTTTCCCATCTCAAAACCGACTGACTCGAAAAACAACTCGGGAAACTTCCAAGCCACCACGCGTTAACGGCAACCGTAGCCGGCGAACACAGCCGTCTGTCATACGTCACAGATGTGACAACGAGAGTTCGCTACCTCGTCGACACTGGCGCAGAAGTTAGCGTTCTCCCAGCGAATTCTGACGACTGACTTCAAGAATCGACCCTAAACTTACAGGCGGCAAACGGAAAACCTATCGCTACGTATGGCAAAAGGTACGTTTACCTTAACGTGGGTTTACGCAAATCCATTCACTGGATCTTCGTTGTTGCAGATGTTTCTATGACAATCATTGGTATGGACCTTCTACAACACCATAATCTGATCATTGATACGCGCAAACGCAGGCTAGTAGATGGAAACACTAATTTGTCCGTTTGCGTAACTTCCTTTTCTGGTTGCAAAATATCCCCAGTCACAGTTAAACATATGATAGACCCACTCTATCAACCACTACTCGATAAGTACCCTGGGATACAACAAACTCAACCGAAATTACCGTGCGTAACCAGCAATGTTACACATCACATAACGACTACAGGACCACTTGTATTCTCTAAGGCACGACGACTAGCCCCTGAAAAGCTAAGGTTGGTGAAAAACGAGTTCGACCACATGATAGACTTAGGTGTCATAAGACCGTCAAACAGCCCATGGGCATCTCCATTGCATATGGTCCCTAAAAAGGATAGCAACGATTGGCGTCCAACTGGTGACTATCGGCGATTGAACGCGAAAACCATTCCCGATCGTTACCCCTTGCCTCACATTCATGATTTGACAGCCACCTTGAAAGGTACAACTGTCTTTTCGAAAATCGACTTGGTTAAAGCGTATAACCAAATCCATATGGTTACTGACGATATTCCTAAAATAGCTATCATAACTCCTTTCGGACTCTATGAATTTTTGCGAATGCCTTTCGGTTTAAGAAACGCTACTCAAACATTCCAAAAATTCATAGACGACGATTTTCGAGGTCTCAACTTCGTACATGCGTATGTTGACGGCTGTCTAATAGCAAACCCGACAGAGAATCGTATCTCCAGCATTTGGATCTTGTTTTCGAACGACTACAATAACATGGCATTACTGTAAACACTCAGAAATGCCGAATCGGAACCGACTCGTTAGACTTCCTAAGACACACTGTAGATGCTCAAGGCATTCGACCCCTTAGGACCGAAATGGCGGCCATTCTGAATTACCCAGAACCGACCACCGTCAAACACTTACGAACGTTTAACGGCCTTATAAGTTTCTATAGACGATTCATACCTAAATGCGCATTACTCATGAAACCTCTTACCGACCAACTTCGTGGAAATGCGAAATCCATTAATTTGAACGACACCGCACGAAAAGCGTTCTCCACAGTTAAGGAACTGATCGCTAAAGCAATAATGCTCGCACATCAGGACACTCAAGCACCCATTAGTATCGCAGTAGACGCATCCGACTCGGCAATCGGAGGAGTCTTACAACAATGGGTAAACAACTCCTGGCAACCCTTGGCATTTTTCTCTAGAAGGTTGCTAGACACCAAATCAAGGTACAGCACACTCGATAGGGAACTCCTAGCTATGTATTGTGCTGTACGGCATTTCCAACACTATATCGAAGGCCGTGAATTCATCCTTTTCACGGACCATAAACCGCTCACTTTCTCGTTAAGCTCTCCTTCTGACGAGTACTCTCCCCGTGAGTCTCGACAAGTAGACTACATTTCGCAGTTTACTTCAGATATTCAACACATTTCTGGAGCAAACAATGTAGTTGCAGACGCCTTATCTCGAATAAATTCCTTGAACAGTTTCCAAAGAATCGACCTTCTGAAACTCTCCCAGCTTAAAAAAGAAGACACTGATCTTCAGCACGAGTTATCGTCCACAACCCTTAAACTATGCATCAAACAGATGGGAACAGGTAAGGAAACCTTACTGTGTGACACACCTAAAGGTAGGGATCGCCCAATCGTGCCGAAACATTATCGACGCAATGTCTTCAACACATTGCACAAACTTTCTCATCCAGGTGTCCGTGCAACCATCAAGCTTATAGAAGAACGGTTTTGCTAGCCTGACATGAATAAAGACATGTGGGAGTGGGCACGCGCCTGCGTAAGCTGCCAGAAATCTAAAGTTATCAGACACAACAAATGTCCCTTACGCTCTTTCAAAACTCCCGATGCTCGTTTCGACTATGGTCATCTGGATTTCGCAGGACCTTTACCAGATTCAAATGGATACTCTTATCTCTTAACCTGCGTTGACCGTTTCACTCGATGGCCAGAAGCAGTACCTACCAAGGACATCACTGCTGAAACAGTGGCTCGCACCTTCGTCGAACGATGGGTAGCAAACTTCGGTTGCCCTTCAACCATCACTACAGACCGCAGACGTCAGTTTGAATCTGAACTTTTCCGTCGTCTGACCACATGTTTAAGAATCACTCGCTTCTGAACGACTGCCTACCACCCACACGCAAACGGGTTAGTAGAACGCTTTCACCGACAACTAAAAACTTCACTATCAGCTGCAAACGTTTCACAGTGGACCGACGCTCTTCCACTCGTCATACTAGGTATTCGCAATGCAGTGACAGCTGACATGGGATACACTGCGGCTCAACCCGTTTGTGGAACAACACTTCGACTTCCAGGGGAATTCGTGGATTCTTCATCCTCTTCAATGAACATGGATCTAACCTCCTACACGAACAGGTTTACAAACGCAATGCGCTCAGTTAAACCTGTTTCCACTTGACTGCAATCAACTGAAGTTTTCGTTCAACCTGACTTACGATATAGTACACACGTTTTCGTTCGTCGAGACTCACATCGACAACCTTTCGAATCAGCATACGAAGGACCTTTCGAAGTTCTTCGACGTGAACCTAAGTACTATATAGTCGATAAGAACGGAACCAACGATAGCATCAGCATGGATTGCTTCAAAGTAGCGTATTTAGAAGGAAATCCTATCTACGTCGATTTTCCTTCGATACAATCGAACGACACGACTCCACTCATAATTCCTCAATCGACAACCAACACACGCTACGTTACTCCGAATGTATCTGAAAATAAACTTAAAACGACGCGTTCTGGAAGAAGAGTTAGATTACCAGAACATTTAGACGACTATTGCACGTAAAGCACTTCTCGACATTTTATATTATCTCGATCTTTCTTTTTACGATATATAATATTTTTTTAAAAAACAATTTTAATCTTCTCATATATTTATATTTTTATTTTAAAAAAAACAAACAAAAAAACATTATAAATCCTTTTTTAACGAAACTACGTGTACATGAGTTTATTTTCCTTTTTTTCGCCGACGTTGTGTTTTTACGCACATACGAGTGTATTTCGACATGCACTTACATCTTCTTTTTCCGTTTCCAGGACGGCCGGAAAAGAACGATGACGTTTATGAGGAGCTGAAATTTTCATTGTACATTTTCTTTTTTTTACTATGTTGTACCTCGGTCCCATATAGTAAGGAAAGACGATCAAACGCTGCTAATCCTAACAAGCTATCAGAAGAGTGTTTACCAACGACAAACTCGTTGGGTTTAAACTTCTGGCTGGTCACGTCTTAGGGCCATCACTAACCCACTAGGGGGGGGAGTGATCTGTAGCGGTAAATAAATCGACATTGGATGCCGACCATATGTTTTAGTGGACTCATCTAGCTGAAGGCACTCGGTCAGGCATCCGCACCAGATCACGTGTGGTAACGCCGTGCTCAACATCAACATGGAGGGATTTTCACAAACACGCAAAACATCCAAAATGGATCTTACAGCCCTTACTTTAATTTCACAATCACCTCAACAATTTATACGCTACTAGTTTTACCCTTTAGTTTCAGAATATTAATGACAGTTTTGTATTATCAATGTGAAGGTTGTAAGTGGAATGTCGATGTAAATGGCTATTTGATATTCATTGATAGATGAAACTGTTCTCGAATAAACTTGCATATCTGATCCTGTTTCGATCTATCAGGTTAACCGTCGTAAGAAATTCGAGAAGTATGAACTTCTTGGCATTCAGTTCACATGTCACAACTGTCACGTAAAAGTAGCGCAAGGATATTTGCTTTTCTTTCCGTTCGCGTTCTACTCAGATGTATGTAAAGGAGTCGGGTCTCCGTGCATATTGCCAACCGAGACAGATCAGTGCACTCCTAGCCTTCTCACGACCTATACCAGCCATCATGGTCTATCACGTTAGTTGGTGAGTGGTGATTCATCATGTGTCTCCTAAACATCCCTTTCGGTAAAAATGCCATCTTTGCAGAGACTAAGGGTATGGTCTCACAGATGCTGGCCTTAATATCCTATAATGTTAGAGCAAATCTCCAACACAGGTATGATGCTATACTAATGACTCAAGGGTACTGTATATTGTGAAGTACACCAATCTACGTTCTCACTCAGCTTCTTAGTGAATATACGACAACAGTTCTATTAAACTGTTCATAATCTCCGTCTTCATCCTCATAACAAGTAAACATGAATCTACTGAATGTAATGTAAAAAATGTAGTAAAATTGTAATGTACAGGAGATGCACATTGCATGCCTTGTCTTTGTTGATGAACTGAAATAAGGAATAGGAGTATTAGCCTGGCAGGTGCGTGTCAGTTTGGAGGGAAAAAAGTGGACTTACTGTGTGCTAAATAGTTCTAGTGTATTAATGAATGTAATCAAAGTAGAGGGTTCCAGGACTTTGTGACCTCTTAAACGGGTGAATTTATCCATAACGCAATCACGTGAACTTAATGTATCGCCCAGTGTCACCTGTGCGTTCAAGCAACCACAGATTTTGTCATTTCATAATGTATTTTTAATTAAATAACTAGATTATGTTGTTAATTCTGCTCTGTTTTTAATTTTTATTCGCCACGTCTGACTGCGTTACACTGCACGTTCTTTGCACGCTGGAATGATATCCCAAGTCATAGTCAGCGCGTTCAAGGCCGTTGAAACGAAACGGCGGACAGATTTGAAAGGGATTACCGTTTTTACCGGCACGGACTGGCGGGTAAGCCACGGATTTTCGCGCACACGTTACATATTGTCGTGGATTTTTTGTGTCGTTATTTATCAGCTATTAAGAGGCTTTTTTGCATGACACATCAATTTCTGTATTGCTAGTGCTTGTAACATAGTTTTTATTCCAATTTATTGGCAGTTTGACGTATTTCTTGCTCACCACGTAAGTAAATCTGAAGTTAGCTTAATATAGTTATTTGTAACAATACAAACTCAAGCAAGTAAAGTTCACCGTGTTACTAGTCAAAAAATACATCACAGATTGAGTTTTCATGAAAATGAACCGTAAAATCTTTTACATATGGTTAACCTCCTTGATTGCGGTGACGGTGAACATGGATGTCGGTAGTTGTTTATAAAATGTAAGTAGAAGCAATCAAGCGTTAACCTAATTGTGAATATTATATAACTTGTTTGTATTTAGCCATAAACAGTTATATCCATTAGAGGTACCATTGTTTTGTACTGAAGTGACATAATTATGTAACGTATCTGAGAAAAATTATGTGAGTGACAATTGACGTTTATAGTGTTGTCCAGCGGCTTTGTGAACGTCTGCAGTAATAGTGTATAGCACCACATCAAGTAGGAACAAAATCTTCATGAGTAAAACGATCGGTGTTTCTTTTGAGCATGGTGACACAACCATATTTTTTAGTTAATACTGATTTGTGACGTGTCTGTTATAGGGTTCACAAATGAGTTATTATAAACTCTTCACTCCGTCTCGGTAATACAGTTGTTGTGTTACTTAGGAAGTTATGAATGAATGTCACTACTTGTAAATAAAAGACTTATAGGCACAGTCTGTTACTTGCTATTTGATTAACTTATTGAATATGATACTGAGAACAAAGTTTAATTGTTTGTCTCAAAACGGATTTGTTGTTTTTCAGAATAGTATGAAGCTTATGGAATTTAGGATTACGGAAGATCGTGTGGAAAACCGGTTTACAAGTTTACGATAACTGTTTTATATTCCCTACTGTTATGTTCATTCATCTAATGAATTATTTAAATATAAATATAACAACCATACTCAGTGTTTTACATTATAAATCCTGTAAGTTTGTATAATTATGGTCTAAATAAAGCCAAAACAAATATTGACGCAGAATCATGTGACTGCATTACATTTCGTGGTTTCTCACAAGTTGCATACAACTGAATATGCATTATAATTTAAGATTGAGGGAAGAAATAGTATGAAAGATAATAGAAAGCAAAGAATTGGAATGACCTAGGTTATCAATAATAACTATACATATGTATATGCTTGAACAGGTCAAAGGTCATTTGGTGTTAGACTTAAGGGAACATAGAGGATGGGTGGTGTAATAGTCGAGTGAAGCTCAGAAGCATACAAGATAAATTGTGTGATAATTCTAGATGTAATGAATAAATCAGTGAATTAAGAACTAATAAGATAAGTGAAGACAATCTGAAGAGTTAACATAATTTAGCAAAGAAGTGTGAGTGGAAGGGTGGTCTAAGGATTACGTAGTCCATCTTATCAGGGAACTAGCTGCATGAAATTGTCTAGTTCCATACTAATACTAACTTGATAATGGACGTAATCTGACAACGAAAAATATGTAAGGCGGTTGTTTAATCTGTAAGGTTTTACGTGGAAGTCGCATTGTTGTTTTATTTGACTCGTTGATTCGTCACAATGAACAACGATATAACGCTAAATTCTAACGACAGTTCGTAACTAATACAGTAGTACAAATTCTTAATTTTCACACACAATTATTCGTTAAAGCGATTGGTAAACCTCCCCATGAAAGTATGAAGAAGACGAGAATAAAAAATGAGAAAAAGTTTATTGATTTTTCATGACTACTAAAGTGGAAAGATAAGTTTACAAGTTGTATAAATAGTGGTATAAAATAAAGCCACAAAGAACTGTTAATCGTAAACCTGCTGTCTAGCTGTTTATAATTCTTAAGTAAAAATTGTAGACTTTTCTCTCCACGTGATTCGCGAAGCGTTCACCATATTTCTCAACAATTAGTTGTTTGCACATTCTTTGGAGCCGTTGAAGTTGTATATATTCTTTACTCCGTCTCCGTAATGAAATTGCTGTGTTGATTTGTAAGTTGTACCTATTGTCTAATTGCCATCTGCAGCAACACCTAAGAAGTTGATGAGCTATGCAGTTTATATTTTATAATTTAAATAGCTTACCTGTTAGATTTCGTCTTTTAACATATGCCAGCAGGAGATGGCGGCACGGATATCGACACATATTAAACGTGCTACAATTACATTGACAAATACTTACATCCACTTCGTAATGTTGTCCGCTGTCAACCACTCAACACGATTATTCGTGTTGTTACCCAAAGTTAATACAATGCCGTAAAAGGCACGCGCCCACATTGTTTTACGTGGCATCCAGAAACGTCTGTCACCACTAATTGGAATAATGAATATCTACATAGTAGAACAAAACGAAAATCATATTCACTTTTTATTATTAGTTTTATAAGTAGAATCAATACACACGACTTCGGGATATTGATTGTACAGCCGTATCTGATCATAAATGCTGAAGCATATCGCCGTAATACATCCATTTTCTGCATGCTCTCTAACTTCACCGTTTTGTCGCATCATCTGCAATACCTGCTTCCGAGTCCAACCTGAAATATATTTATATACACTTACCAGTGGAGAGTTCAGCTTTCATATTTTTGACATCAGCAGCGGTCACCTGCTTACCTGTTCTTTCCTTAATACTTTCGATAACTTCGTCCGTCGACTGACAGTGCAATATAACTGGTTTCAAGTTTTCTTTTTCTTCTAATGACAATCGTCTACTCAACGGATCACAAACCATCCACGAACTAGTACACGGATGGTTGTGAGACATGTTGTAAGATTTTATAACGTATTGTTGACCCTCCAATCTTACGCGAAACATCGATTGGCAATTTAAAAATTTAGACCTTAAATGTAACACATTAGTTAGAGTCCTCACGGTTTTTTATTCACATTCAGACCTTCTGATTTACGTTTACGACCAAACGTGCAACGAAACACTACGAACAAGTATTTATATCTCACATCCTTCAACAATCTACTTTCTGCGTGAACATAGTGTGTATGGGTCATCTGAGAAAACATAGATTTATCCTATCATACTTTATGGAAATCCTTTAGCGCATTATCTAATTCAATCCAGCTTCCGAATCTCTTGTTCAGCATAATACGTTGGAACGCGTCGCTCACGTCCACTGAAATTTCACTTGAGCATGAAGCACTAGAGACAACATACAATAGTTATTAAAAAAAGGTTATTCCTTGAAAAAAATTAACTGAAGGAAGAACAACAAATATTTAGGACTTACCCTTCAGTTGACATTTCGTCTTAACTCACAAAAACTATGCGCATCTATAACCTTTTACGTTATTTTATCTTTCTTACGTTGTTTTCTGGACCTTATCAACAAATTATATATAGCTGTTGACTTTCACTACAGCACTTAGGACCACAGATCAAGTTTCGAAGGAACAACAGAGCTAGAGTGTGCACTACAAAACAGAAAATACTCAGTTAATGCTCTTAGCATTTATTTAGTGTTTATTATGCATCAAAAGATGACTTATATATGGAAACATTTAATACTCATAGGACCCAACACACACACGGCAATTGAAATACGGAATGCCCGCTTCCAGTCAGCGCGTTCAAGGTCGTTGAAACGAAACGGCGGACAGGTTTGAAAGGGATTACCGTTTTTACCTTGCCTATAGTTAGTTTATTCACATAGTAGATTGTTTCCCGATAGACCGTCAGTGCATGATGTTACTGAAGAAATGTTTGTTGTGCTGTAGACTATGTTTTTATGAACAACTGACTGTTGTCTTCAGTCTCAATCGCTTTAAAGCAGTATATATCTCCTTTGTCTTCTCTTAGGTAAGTTGGACTGGCCTATATCTCGTGTTTTGGTTTTATCGGCTGGATTATGTTCATTTTACTTCGTTTAGCATCATGTCTGTGCAAATGGAACAATAATTACGACACTTGCCTAGTTTAGTATTTCTTGGTTGCCTTATAATTTAGATTAGTCTATAGAATTATAGTGTAGTGCTTAAAGGCTGTAACGAAACGGATCAGTTTAGTAAGTACAACTGTCTGTTTTTAATGAGTATAGTGATTGAAATCAGTCTGATTAAAAATAGGAAAAAAGTGCCTTTGGTACTGTTGCTGTCATATAAGATAGCTTTAAGTACGTTTGGTGTTTATTTGTAGACAGCACGTCTAACACTGTCCATTTTTCAAGACCATTGTCATTAAACAATTTCCTCAGCAATAACATCAATAGCACGATAGCTAAGTGTCTGAGCTTTTATTTGCCTGCAAAACAGGAGTATACAGTCTTAAATGAGGAGTGTTGTCTTAATTAAATGCTGCTGGCTGTGGACAAATGTTAAGAGTGTTTTTGACAACTGGGACTTTTAGTTTACCAGACACTAAATCAACTCATATATCTTCCTGTAAAAGCAGACGCAGATGCATGGGAATACTTAAATGAGAGCAAAATAATAAATGCTGTGCTTTGCACAAGTTGTATTAGCTGGCGTGAGCCGATATTCATGAAGTCGAGGTAGGTCACAGCTGCATAAATTCTTTCCTTAGAAACATCTGTGTTTATTCACCTTTTCAACATTCTTCACTAAATGCATTACTATCTTATTTAGAATGTAACAGGAGTGAGCCGTCACAGATGTTACAGTGTTTCACCTTTAGAACTATGGCCCTATGAAACTTTATGGGAGACCCACCTAACATCAGATTACTAAAAGCATGCCGGACATCCACTTCCAGTGTTTTGGAGGTACTTCTTATACCCTTCCGTTTGAAAAAAGAAACAACAAATACAGCAGATTAACATTACCAACGCGACAATGTAGTTGGTAACGTGATATAAATCTTTGTTTCATATTTCATTGTTAATTAAAGTTCCTGAATAAATTTGTAAACCTGATGCTATTTCGTTTTATCTAGTTAACTGTTATAAGAAACTTGTGAAACGCGAGCCTCTGAGCACCTAGTTGGTGTGTAGTAAATTTAAGTCACAGCAGTTGATGGATGGACACGCGTTACACATCCCAACCGTCCCTGTCTCTAATCTAAGTTTCTTATTCAAATACCATATGATAAGCAAGCAGTGGGAAACCCCAAATTCAGGGCCTTCTTATAACCTATTTCAGCCGCCATGATGTGCTGCACTAGTACGTTGACAGGTACGCGTCTAAACCATAGCTGTTTACTGGGATGCCGCCGGATTTGCAATCAATACCTTAGGTACACTTACGGGTCACTAGTAACGTGAGGTTACGCACCTGCCAAAACACAACTACAGGCCCATTCAATGTTTTCACCCCTTATACCAAACATAGCAAGAAACTCTGTATTTAGTGAATATAAGACTTTTATTTAATTAGGTATCAACAAGGACTGGCAACGCAGATGACGCGATTTGTGTTTATTGAGTATCTGAAATAGAGAGTACGAGTATTAGCTTAATAGATGCATTTATAAATACTTAGATTTTGATTTCCAAAGAACCAGTGGACTTACTATGTTCGGAATCTGTAGGCAGACGCCTCATGCGTATTAATTCATCAACTTGATCTATCAATTGCCTTAGTATGTCCTGCACCGTCGTCTGTCCGAAAAGTGTACTGAGTGTGTGGATTTTACTGCGTAGAATGCGATACAACCTGCTCGTTTCAGTATAATCTGGAGACGAAATAGCTGGTATATTTACATCCACACCTCCACAGGCTGTCCAAGTCCATCTGCAACACAGCTTCAAAACTAAATCAACTACTTCATGATACAAAGATGAACATAACATACCTGTGAACTCTGGCATTTGTAGATGAGTAAAAACCATGTGCTTACATGGAATTCGACATGTTTTAAATAAACGGCAAGTGCAAGTGCCGTTGCTTATATGCACTACCGGACACAGAGGGCCGTCTACGAAGAACACAAAGGGTGACTGGCTATTCTCGATGTACATCAGTCCCCTTTTTTTATAGTCTTTAAGGACTATAGAGCCAGCATAGGTGGTTAGCTTGCTTAGTAGAGGCATTAAGCAATCTTCAGCTACGTATCTACGTTTGCGACTACAGTGTAAGCTGGACTGTAGTGACCTACGTTTGCCTAATTGCTTCTGCCATGTAAATGTCTTCCACATACATTTACTCAACGCGTCTCCATTAGACAACTTCCTCTTCAGTTGTCTGTGCGCACTTTCAACCCGGTGGTTGGTGTTGTTACCCAACGTAACGACATTGCCGTTGAAAGCTGCGGCCCAAGTTCCCTTCCTACTCATCCAGTTCTTGTTTAAATAAGCTGCGATGCGTCTGCTGCGAACACTGATTATTCGACGTACCTGGTGAAACTTAACTACTGTTTGTTCACGCACCAGCTGACATAAGTACTGCTTGATTATTGGATCGCGGGTCTTCTTACAAATAGCTCTACACACGTGGAAAGAGCATAAAGCTATGTGGGCAGTACGGTGCGTTAATTCAACAGCGGATATGATGGATCTTGCACAGTCCATCGCAAACGTTTCCGTTTGATTGGTTCCATTCATGATCTTTTTAAAATGATCCAGTATCCATACCATATCAACCTTCTCTTCCTTGGTCCAAGCAAACATAACTGGGACTCCATGTCCGCAGTTATCTGTACAAACCAACTGAAAGAGTTTATAACTAAAGACAATTAGTACACAGGAAAATTTTAATTACTTTCCCCTGCTCGTGTTGTATGTTGAATCCAAACACACAACTTCAGGGAACCGTTTGTACGTTTCAATTTGCTCGTGCGTGCTAAATGCTATCTTTGTAACCTGGTTAGCCACGCCCCCATAAGAAACGAATACTTTTCCACTGTTCCGTAACGTTTCAATTACGTCGTTTAAGCTTCCACAGCCTAAAATACCGTAGATATATGTGATAAGCTTACATTCGACAACTTTATATTTTAAATTATTAACATATTGCACCGTTATTGTCTTTCCAAAATGGTCTTTGGCATACTTAACTATTGAATTTGCATTACTTCCAGTCTCAACCATCGGCCGAACAACCTTCAACTGATCTTCATTTAATCTTCGGAACCATGGATCATTTTTCAAACACTTTTCATCACAAGGATGGTTATGTATCATCCTCGACGACGATATGACGAACCGGTTCACATCATACCGTAAACGAAACATGGCCTTGCAACCACTAAACTTTGATCTATGAAAATTGAAAACAATAATAATGATCATTTACCCTTTTATTCTCTCACCATGGCCCTCCAGCTTCTTTTTATGACCAAAAGAACATACATACACTACATACTCGTAGCGAATTTCCGGCTTTTCTTTGTTCAGCCTGCTTTCACGTACTACATAATGAGTCCAAGTCATCTATTACTTTTTAGATGATGTATTATCAATAACAAACCTTTTGCAACAGATCGACAGCTTCTCTGACTTGCTCCCAGCTTGTCAGCTGCCTGGGTCTCATAATCCTTTCGAAGACATCACCGGTATACACAGCCAATGGACACTCAGTATTAGTTTGGCTGGTTGATGGAGTAGCGGGATCCATAATACTGCAGAAAATAACAAATCTTTCATTCTGCCTGATAATAATAAATAACAATTAGGAACGAATATGCGGCCAGTTACGGTCACATGCGGTAGCAACATTTATTTTAGCTAAAAAACTGACTTCGGTTCTCGACACTTAAAAAACAATGCTCAAAATATAACGCATTAAGATTTCATGACATAAGAATAACGAGCTTGCCTGACAGTTAGGAACGATTATGCCGACAGTTCGAGTTCCATACAGCCGCAACACTTATTTAAGCTAACAAGACTAACCTTCGCTCCCGATATCTCAAAAAAAACGCATTAACATTTCATAACACAAGACTAGCCAGACTGCCTGAAGAAATACATTGACTTGAGAAGCAGCAAAAACCCAGAAAAAAAATGCTGACTCGAAATAAATTTCACACCGACATATAAAACATTACACTAACTGCGGCATTTTGCACACTAAAACATCAAATTACATAGCTACACAAAAGAAATAACTGAAAAAAAGCACAGAACGAAGAAAGCCGACCGCCATTGCTTACAGAGATGGCGGATATAATAATTCCCGCCTTATTCTGATTGGTTGCTAAGCTGAATACCACATTTACGAAATTGAGTTGCGTTTAATAGCACCCTCTTAAACTTCATGAACGTTATACCAAAGTGATTCGAACAGAGGAAAGCTGAAATCTCTAGACATTCACACATTACAGTAACTGCAAGCTGCTCGTTTTTTTTCATTATAGGAAGACTTCCAGAATAAGAGCAATGCTGAAAGTAGATAAACTTTGACAACTAACAACCCAGACTTCTGTCGGATGCTTTTATTGCAAGGGTAGTTCTGCTCCATCTTAGATGAAGCTATTATTTACCGAATGACATCGTACCACACGCAAAACATGGCTTGGCAATCGACAAACGTTGATCTATATGGAAGTGAGCATAACATTAGCTATATACCCTTTCACTCTCTGAGCATGGCCATCCGGCTTCCTTTAATGGCCAAAACAACGAACCCACATAACATTCTGTTGCAGATCTCCGACTTTTCGTCTTTTAGATTGGACGTCATACGTCCAAGTCATCTAATAATTATATGCGGTCTGTTTTCAATGATGAGCTTTCTACAAGAGATTGATTGCATCTCCGACGTGGTCCTGGTTTGTCAGGTGCCTGAGTCTCACGAACCCACCGGATATATTACCGTCATCCAAGGAATAAAACAAACGGAACTCCAGTGCTTACAACGATGACAAAAATGATAATTCTCACCTCATTCTGATTGGTTGCAAAGTGGGCCAGCAAAATTACTAATCGGCGTTAATTTTATTTCCAGTGGTGGTGGTGTTATGTTTGTGGTCTCAAGAAAAAGCAGGAAAAACGACATGGTATTAGTATCACCGATGTCCTTCTAACAGAACGTTTTTGTTTGTTAGTCTATTCAGTGCTTTGATGTCGTTTAGAAGTTTATTTATTCCACCGACAATCAGATTGTGTGCCTCATTTTTAACCTGGGCTATTAGCTAACTCACTATTCAGAGACTTTCTGCCCTTTGTTCTGAGGCAATCACCAAACATCTTGATACAGGACATCAGGTAGACACCCCACAACCCTTTAGGGTGATTACCAGGCAACCAAACTCCAGTCTTCTGAAGTTTGCTGAAGCCGTTGCCATCAGGCGTCAAAAACCTGAACTATGTATTCAAAAGGAGACGGTTGTTAATCTTTCCTTGCCTTGGTGACAAATATTCTTTCGCTGCACCTTAAAAAGCTCTCCTCCTTTCTTTTGTATTTATTACGTCATTGATTTTATTTTATTTTTTCAACTATCAAATTAATAGTCTTTCGACTGAACTCTACCCACTATATTCCCATCAATGTTTATTCATTATGTAATTAATTGCTTTTAACCCACTTTTGAACCATTGTCACAATTAATGTTGTAGAATATTCTTTCACATTAGGTATATATTTACAATATTCAGTAAGCAATTGAAACTCATTATGTAATTATGATTTTTAAATATCACAGGTTGTAAGCAGCTGACGAGAACCTACGAAATAAAATGAACTCATGCTATTCTGCTAGAATCTTTGTTCTTGCTTTTTTCAAAACCTGAATTTCCAGTGAAAAAGTCGACGGACTTCATGAAAGCTGTGCTGCGATGAACAACTTGTGGTCGGGAAAATAAAGTAAATAAAGCCTAAAGCTGTTCATAACACGGTCTTGTGTGGTTAGAGTATGATCCGCCGGTTAAAAATGTTGAACTTAACACATAACGTTGTAAATTTTCATTGTGAGACAGACATGATCAATACGACATTAAATCCTTTTGAAATATTGGGGGTTTCATCCCAAGGTTGGGACGAAGTCATATTTTCCATATACCTGTTTTCTGTGATTTATATAGATAGTACCAAAGAAGGGAAGGAAATGGGAAACACAAGAAGCAGAGCAGACAATGGTATTTTCTCATATCATTTTCCATCACTCGTTTTATCGTTATTACACTTATAAACCAATAAGTGGAGTGTATTTTAGAATAACTGTCCATTTTTACTTATAAAATGATCTTTATGTGAAGATACAATTTATGGACGGCCTTTGAGAAGCACTAAAATGACCTCGGAACGTCCACTTATCTATCAAGGTAAATTGAGCGCTATATATTAGTGTAAGGAATCAGGATTTGCATCTAAATGTTAGAAATTATGAATTAAATTTTATGTTTTCACCACAATCTTACACCATTTATAGTGCCAAAATGGTATATCAACCCAACAATTGAATGAAGTTTTGAGCCAAAATGCAAGATCTGTTACCTTACGTCTCTGAGCAAATCGTGTGTGACCTTGATGATGTCACAGGTATTCAGTGTTTGACAACGCTTCTACCAGTAACACCTTCTAATATATTTCGTTCCCACCAAGAGAAATCAAAAGACAGAGTCGAGGAGACCGGAAGAGTATATTTGGCGATGACCAATATATCGGAATTCTCTGATCTAATCTGGCTAGCGATCGCGGTTGATGTTGAGCACGGCGTTACCACACGTGATCTGGTGCGGATGCCTGACCGAGCGCCTTCAGCTAGATGAGTCCACTAAAACATATGGTCAGCATCCAATGTCGAAAACTTACAGAGCTATTTATTTTGGGGATTTATTTACCGCTACAGATCACTCCCCCTAGTGGGGCAGTGACGACCCTAAGACGTGGCCAGCCAGAAGTTTAAACCCAACGAGTTTGTCGTTGGTAAACACTCTTCTGATAGCTTACTAAATTTAGCAGCATCTGGTCGTCTTTCCTTACTATATGGGACGGAGGTACAACATAGTAAAAAAGAAAATGTACAATGAAAATTTCGGATCCTCATAAACGTCATCGTTCTTTTCCAGCCGTCCTGGAAAAGAAAAAGAAAATGTAAGTGCATGTCGAAATACACTCGTATGTGCGTAAAAACACAATGTCGGCGGAAAAAAATGGAAAATAAACTCATGAACACGTAATAGCATTAAAAAAATTGTTTTTTTTTTGTTTTGTTTTTTTTAAATAGAAATAAAAATATATAAGCATATTAAAATTGTTTTTCTTTTAAAAAATAATATAAAATGTCGAGAAGTGCCTTACGTGCAATAGTCGTTTAAATGTTCTGGAAATCTCACCCTTCTTCCAGAACGCGTCGTTTTAAGTTTATTTTCGGATACTGTCGAAGTATCATCGTGTGTGTTGGTTGTCGGATGAGGTATTGTAAGTGTCGGAGTCGTGTCGTTCGATTGTACCGAAGGAAAATCGACGTGGATAGGATTTCCTTCTAAATACGCTGCTTTTAAGCGATCGATGCTGATGCTATCGTTTGTTCCGTTCTTATCGACTATATAGTACTTAGATTCACGTTGAAGAACTTTGAAGGGTCCTTCGTATGCTGATTCGAATGGTCGTCGATGCGAGTCTCGACGAATGAAAACGTGTGTACTATATCGTAAGTCAGGTTGAACGAAAACATCAGTTGATTGAGGTCGAGTGAAAGCAGGTTTAACTGAGCGCATTGCGTTTGTAAACCTGTTCGTGTAGGAGGTTAGATCCATGTTCATTGAAGAGGATGAAGAATCCACGAATTCCCCTGGAAGTCGAAGTGTTGTTCCACAAACGGGTTGAGCCGCAGTGTATCCCATGTCAGCTGTCACTGCATTGCGAATACCTAGTATGACGAGTGGAAGAGCGTCGGTCCACTGTGAAACGTTTGCAGCTGATAGTGAAGTTTTTAGTTGTCGGTGAAAGCGTTCTACTAACCCGTTTGCGTGTGGGTGGTAGGCAGTCGTTCAGAAGCGAGTGATTCTTAAACATGTGGTCAGACGACGGAAAAGTTCAGATTCAAACTGACGTCTGCGGTCTGTAGTGATGGTTGAAGGGCAACCGAAGTTTGCTACCCATCGTTCGACGAAGGTGCGAGCCACTGTTTCAGCAGTGATGTCCTTGGTAGGTACTGCTTCTGGCCATCGAGTGAAACGGTCAACGCAGGTTAAGAGATAAGAGTATCCATTTGAATCTGGTAAAGGTCCTACCAAATCCAGATGAACATGGTCGAAACGAGCATCGGGAGTTTTAAACGAGCCTAAGGGACATTTATTGTGTCTGATAACCTTAGATTTTTGGCACCTTACACAGGAGCGTGCCCACTCCCTCACGTCTTTATTCATTCCAGGCCAGCAAAACCTTTCTGCTATAAGCTTGATGGTTGCACGAACACCTGGATGAGAAAGTTTGTGCAATGTGTTGAAGACATTGCGTCGATAATGTTTCGGCACGATTGGGCGATCCTTACCTTTAGGTGTGTCACAAAGTAAGGTTTCTTTACCTGTTCCCATCTGTTTGATGCGTAGTTTAAGTGTTGTGGACGATAACTCGTGCTGAAGATCACTGTCTTCTTTTTGAAGCTCGGCGAGTTTAAGAAGGTCGATTCCTTGGAAACTGTTCAAGGAAGTTATACGAGATAAAGCGTCTGCAACTACATTGTTTGCTCCAGAAATGTGTTGAATATCTGAAGTAAACTGCGAAATGTAGTCCAGTTGTCGAGACTCACGAGGAGAGTACTTGTCAGAAGGAGAGCTTAACGAGAAAGTGAGCGGTTTATGGTCCGTGAAAAGAGTGAATTCACGGCCTTCGATATAGTGTTGGAAATGCCGTACAGCACAATACATAGCTAGGAGTTCCCTACCGAATGTGCTGTACCTTGATTTGGTGTCTAGCAACCTTCTAGAGAAAAATGCCAAGGGTTGCCAGGAGTTGTTAACCCATTGTTGTAAGACTCCTCCGATTGCTGAGTCGGATGCGTCTACTGCGATGCTAATGGGTGCTCGGGTGTCCTGATGTGCGAGCATTGTTGCTTTAGCAATCAGTTCCTTAACTGTGGAGAATGCTTTTCGTGCGGTGTCGTCCAAATTAATGGATTTCGCATTTCCACGAAGTTGGTCGGTAAGAGGTTTCATGAGTAATGCGCATTTAGGTATGAATCGTCTATAGAAACTTATAAGGCCGTTGAACGTGCGTAATTGCTTGACGGTGGTCGGTTCTGGGTAATCCAGAATGGCCGCCACTTTGGTCCTAAGAGGTCGAATGCCTTGAGCATCGATAGTGTGTCCCAGAAAGTCTAACGAGTCGGTTCCGAATTGGCATTTCTGAACGTTTACAGTAATGCCATGTTTTTGAAGTCGTTCGAAAACAAGATCCAGATGCTTGAGATGTGTTTCTCTGTCCGGACTTGCGATTAGACAGTCATCAACATACGCGTGTACGAAGTTGAGACCTCGAAAACGTCGTCTATGAATCTTTGGAATGTTTGAGCAGCATTCCTTAGACCGAAAGGCATTCGCAAAAATTCATAGAGTCCGAAAGGAGTTATGATAGCTGTTTTCGGTATGTCGTCAGTAGCCATAGGGATTTGGTTATACGCTTTAACCAAGTCGATTTTCGAAAAGACAGTTGTACCTTTCAAGGTAGCTGTCAAATCGTGAATGTGAGGCAAGGGGTAACGATCGGGAATGGTTTTCGCGTTCAATCGCCGATAGTCACCAGTTGGACGCCAATCGTTGCTGTCCTTTTTAGGGACCATGTGCAACGGAGATGCATATGGGCTACTTGACGGTCGTATGATTCCTAAGTCCATCATGTGATCGAATTCGTTTTTCGCTAACCTTAGCTTTTCAGGAGCTAGTCGTCGTGCTTTAGAGAATACAGGTGGTCCTGTAGTCGTGATGTGATGTGTAACGTTGCTGGTTACACACGGTAGTTTCGGTTGAGTTTGTTGTATCCCAGGGTACTTATCGAGTAGTGGTTGATAGAGTGGGTCTATCATATGTTTAACTGACTGGGGATACTCTACAACCAGTAAAAGAAGTTATGCAAACGGACAAATTAGTGTTCCCGTCTACTAGCCTCCGTTTGCGCGTATCGATGATCAGATTGTGGTGTTGTAGAAGGTCCATACCAATGATTGGTATAGAAACATCTGCAACAACGAAAATCCAGTGTATGGGTTTGCGTAAACCCACGTTAAGGTAAACGTACCTTTTGCCATATGTAGCGATCGGTTTTCCGTTTGCCGCCTGTAAGTTTAGGGTCGATTCGTGTAGTCGGTCGTTAGGATTTGCTGGGAGAACGCTAACTTCTGCGCCAGTGTCGACGAGGTAGCGAACTCTCGTTGTCACATCTGTGACGAATAACAGACGGCTTTGTTCGCCGGCTACGGTTGCCGTTAACGCGTGCCGGCTTGGAAGTTTCCCGAATTGTTTTTCGAATCAGTCGGTTTCGTGTTGGGAAAATTGCAGGGTTTTCTGCAATTTCTGGAAAGCTTTCCATACTGGTTATGATACCAGCACCAGTCGGGGTTATCTGTCTCTCGTGGTCTAGAGACAGATCGCTTACGAGAAATGCTTCTACGTGGTGTGCGTGATCTCTTACGGTCGGTACGAAGACTAAGATAACGCGTGAGTGTGTGACATAAGTCGGTTATATCATTCTGAGTCGTGTGAGGCTTTTCTTTGACTGAAAATACCTCGTTAGTAGAAGACTTCGTAATTTCTAGAATGCGGTCGGCAGATGCAGCTAGCTCGTCTAAGCCGTTGTTCTGGAACGAGACCAGAACTGCTTGCACCTGTTGGGGAAGTTTTGACAAGAAGAGTTGTTTGAATAGACCTTCGTCGAAAGTTCTTAGGCCTATAACCTCTCTCATCCGTTGCAACATGTCTGTCGCAGAACCGTGTTGCAGGTCGATGTTATTGAAGAGTTGATCTAACCTTTGTCGATCGGTTAGATCTCCTCGTTTAAGAATCGAGCGTTTTAAGATTTCGTAAGGATCGGAAACATCACTAGTAAACATACTAGGTGTTACGTACCTGTTGAATTCGCGCGGTAGTGCCTTGACTACTGCGAGGAATTGTGCACGTGTGTCGATCACGCCGTGCTCGGAGAAGTCGGCTTCTGCGTAGCAAAACCAGGCTTCGATGTTGTCGGGCCAGAAAGGCATCAGTTGAAACGAAGGTGGGGACAAAGTCTTAAGCTTGAGTACTTTAGGTGTCTGTTCAGTCATGATGAAGTATGAAGTACGATAATGAACGAGGGGAAAAAATATATATATCCAAGAAAAAACACGAAAAAAAAATCACAATGTTCAAAAAAAAATAAAAAATAAGGCAATGATATATAAAAATCCCAAAAAGGAACAGACTCACAGTTACAATTAGGTGTACCAGATCACGTCGGTCTCACCAATGTTGATGTCACAGGTATTCAGTGTTTGACAACGCTTCTACCAGTAACACCTTCTAATATATTTCGTTCCCACCAAGAGAAATCAAAAGACAGAGTCGAGGAGACCGGAAGAGTATATTTGGCGATGACCAATATATCGGAATTCTCTGATCTAATCTGGCTAGCGATCGCGGTTGATGTTGAGCACGGCGTTACCACACGTGATCTGGTGCGGATGCCTGACCGAGCGCCTTCAGCTAGATGAGTCCACTAAAACATATGGTCAGCATCCAATGTCGAAAACTTAATGCTATTTATTTTGGGGATTTATTTACCGCTACAACCTTGAGAAGTTTCAGTCAACTAGAAAGCAGTCCATATAAAGTAAAAATAATTAAATTCAATTAAAAATAATAGAGGGAACAATATTCTTTAACATGGTTTAAAAACTTTTCAGTGTCAGAAAGAGGCTTTGCAGTTCCGAAATCGTAATGCGTACGATGCAGGAACTCATCCATGTGACTCCATAATCTCAGTCTTCAGTCTTCAGTAATAAGGATAAGAGGTCTATCGACCTATATTAATCCTTGCAGTTTGCAATACCGTGGAGGTCCAACCTCGTTTTGAATATATTAACAGACGGTGCTGATATAACGTGTTCCGGTAGAGGATTCCAGTAATTCACTACTCGGTGCGAGAAACAGAACTCCAGACGTAAATGGTTTGATCTCGGTTTTTGAACTTTCTTCTAATGTCCTCTCAAATGATCAGTCCTAGATAGAAGTAAAAGATAAGACATGTTAATACCAAGGTCATCGTTCAGTATACGATAAGCCAATATTAGGTCACCCCGTACTCTACGGTAAGATAACGGAAATAAGTTAAGGTGTCTCAGTCTGTCTTCATAAGATAGGTCAGATAGACCTTGTACCATCTTAGTACCTCGTCGTTAGATTTTTCCCAGAATCTCTGCTTCATACTTGAAACAAGGACTCGCTGCTTGAATCCCTTATTCTAAATGTGGTCGCACATAAATCGGGTATAATAATCTAAACATTCCATCGTCTAAATATTGGAAAGACCTACGAATAAACCATAATACCCTATAGCCTTTCGCAGCAGCAGTCTTACAGTGACTAGTGATTTTGAGATTACTGCTTAATATGACTCCCAAATCTTTATAGTTTCTTACTTTGGGTAGCACGAATCCACATATTGTGTAGTGATACGATTCATCATAGTTATTTGTTTGCATCACTACACTCTTATTAGGATTTACTTCTGTCCAACCATGTCACCAATGAGCTAAGATCATTCTCTAATACTATCCTGACATACTGTGTATGGGTCTCCAGATTTTTATGTCATCAGCGAAGAGTAGAACGGATGACTTTGCTATAGTTGGTAATTCATTTACATAAAGTAAAAAGAGAAAAGGACCGAGGATTGTACCTTGGGGAACTCCACTTTTCACAGGTACCCACGAGGAGAGAGCCCCATTAACCCTTACCCTTTGTCTCCTGTCATGGAGAAAGTTACCTATCCAATCGACGACTGTGTTATGGATTCCAAAACGTTTCAGTTTGAATTTAAGACCAGAGTGTGAAACCTTATCAAAGGCTTTACTTAGATCTATGAAAATTACATCCACAGGAGCATTCCGATCCTTTGCCGCAGCCCACTCTTCTCGTGCAATGAGAAGATTTGTCAAGCAAGATAGGCCTTTCCGAAAACCATGTTGTGCCCTGGAGAAAAGATTTTGCCCTTCAACATAGTTTATAACAGCTATCCGAATGATTTTCTCCATCAGTTTTACAACTGCACTAGTTAAGCTAACAGGTCTATAGTTACTAACTAAATCCCTACTCCCAGCCTTATACACCGGACTTATTATGGCGTCTTTCCAGTCTCTAGGAAGTCTGGACTGTCTCAGAGACATGTCGAATAGTATCGCTAATGGTTCAGCAATTTCATCTGATATGGCTTTCATAATCCTAGGATGAATATCATCGGGACCACTGGACTTATCAGGTTTGAGATGCTGAAGTAGCTTTAAAACAGTATCTTTCTCAATAACTACAGGATCCATCAGCGAGCCGTCACGGTCACGATGAATCATTGGTCGCTCCTCATTACCGATAGAAAACACTTAACTAAAGTATTCCGATAAAGCTTCAGCTTTTTCGGCATCATTCTCTGTTAAGATTAACAGATTATCTCGTATTAAAAGTGATGGAATTCCATCGCTTCTCTTAGTTCGCCTTTTTATGTACGAGAATAACGGTTTCGGACTGTATCTAGAATCCCTAACCAATAGTTTTTCGTATGATAGTCTAGTCTTGCTTATTAACGCTTTACAGGCATTCCTAATCTTACAATAACTGGTTCTGTATTGTTCTAAGCCAGTAGAGCTGAACATATTCCAGTGATTCTTCCTTCTCCTAGCGAAACTGGAAAACGGACCACTTAAAAGCATAATTAGCCATTTACCAACTTATTATCGCTATATAGACGACACCTTCATAGTACTAGAAAAAGAAAATGATAAGGACAATTTATTTAATACATTTAATAACGTTCATCCATCAATCAGTTTTACATCAGAAGATGAACAGAACGACAGCATATCGTTTCTAGATGTCCAACTAAAAAGAAGAGCAGACGGAACTTTAAAAAGAGGGGTACGCGGAAAGTCTGCAGCAGGACAATACGCTCATCTCCATAGTGCAGTTCCAATAAGATACAAAAGGAACTTGGTAAAGATCTTGACACATCGGGCTAGAATGATTTGCTTTGAAGACACCATCTAAGAAGAATTGAATAATATTCGGAACCTACTTAGTATGAATGGGCATCCCATGAAATTCATCGACAAACATATGATGGAGAAGAAAACAATGACAAAGATACCCACCGTCCATAAGAAGGTACTATTCATAAAACTACAATTCATAAATGACACCATTGAAGAAATCTTGACTCGGAAACTAAGAAGAGCCGTACAAAAAACATTTAATGCTGCCAGATTAAATGCAATCTTCTACAACTATCCCAAGATAAGAACGGCCAACAAAGACAGACTGCCTGAATTCGCCAAATCTATGTGTTCCTATTGTTTCAACTGCTCCTGTGGAGCCAGTTATATTGGGCGTACAATTCGGCAAGTCCGTCATCGCATTACTGAACATCATCCGTCGTGGTTAAACAAAGGACAGGTAAAAGTGATCAAAAGTTTTATTCTCTCTCACCTGGTTGACACAGGTCATCAAGTTGAATTGAATAAAGCTTCTAAGATTATCTACAATATCCCATCTAATTTGCCACATGGTTTACGAGTGCGCCTTTTGCACATTGCGGAAGCCATCGCAATCCATGTTCACAAACCTGACCTTTGCATTCAAAAGAGATTCGTACAACCGCTTTATCTGCCCTGGTCATCAGTTTAAGATTTCCTTCAAAAGAACTATTTTTCATACTTCTTCCACTTGTTTTTTTTAACTTTTGTAATTTTGTTTCTGTTGCTTTGGAACTTAATAACTTCTCAACATTCATCTCTTGATTCTTACGTAACTACCATCCTATTGACCATCCGTTAAAATTCTGTTCCTTCTTTGTTTCTCACATTATGCAACGTAGCAACTTCTTGATCACTTTGAATATTAATAACCCTCTTTCTTCTAATTAATCAATGTTAATTTAAATTTCATTATGTAATTATTACGTAACGTATCTACTCGATGAGTATTATGTTATTATTGTAAAACGTATATATATTAGTGTAGAGCCATGATGAAAAACTAATTGAAAAGAAATTTCTTCGATCAAGTCGTTCCTTCTTTATTTTTCTAAGGAGTTTCCTGACCGTTTTAGTTATCCATGGTGGACGGTTATTCGGTTTTCGCGGTACCAGGTATGGTATGAACGGGGACGTAACTAGTCTAAATTTACCTTTAAATACAGACCATGCTTCTCCAACTGATATGCTAGTAATAAAAATAATAATAATAATTTATTCCCAAATAACAGTTTGTTACATGAGGCATGCCAGTTTACAAGCAAGATCAAATTGATACAAATGATACAATATCCACTGTAGTAAATTAAATAGCTGGGTTGATAATTTATAAGATATGAATGTAGATGGTTTTAATCAGTACTACAGTTGGCGCGCTTCACGACAGTTGCGTTGCGAATGTGCAACTGATGGTCAAGGATAGGTCCATTGAAGGTGGGAGCTTCTAAATGTCGCAACCTTATGTCCCTTTGGAATGTCCAAGGCTTTGAGGATGGTGCAGGATAAAATCTTTCGTTCCATATCACAAGGGGGCTGAAAGAGGGAGCAAGTAGAAGAAAACACGAGGGGCAGAGTAGCCAATATTCATGAAGGAATGTTTAAGGTATGATTACTCAGTCTAATTTTCTTTTATTAAGGTATTTGTCGAGAAAGAGCATTTAATAGGTTAAAGAAAATAAGTGTTAACAGGGTGTGAGTGGACATACAACTGACAAATGGAGGCGATTCGGAAAGGAGCTGAGAGTATGGGATTATGTGTGATTATAAAATAAAATATAGTGCTAGAAACAGTATTGTGATATACAATTGGCTGTCTTCCTTTTATTATCGAAGCTATTAGAGCCCCTTTCGTTTTTTTTGTATTATTATTTTTTCTTCAGGTATTATAGGGTCTTGAGTAGGCTTCGTATATTTGCGAATTGTCTAGTTTGCTTGTAATAGGATTTCTGGATAGGAAGTGAAAACAATTCAACGTTCGTAACACGATTTAAAGAGGTATTTTGCGTGATAAATCAGCATCAATACCATAAGTAACAACTAACCAGTCTGTCTTAGCAGCGCATTCCTGAATGGCTGATATGTTAGCTTTCCATACTTTTGGGCGAGGTGTAACCTGATCGTATAACATGTCCCTACTTATAAACATGAATGGCAAAACAGCATGATCGCTGTTCACTAGTGGTGGGAGAATATTAAAGTCGACAATATCCTCAGTCTCATGAGTGATTACCAAGTCCAGCAGAGAAGAACCCTGGTTAACACCAAAACGTGTGGGTTGGGATACATGATGCACTAGTGCATGCTCCATTATTGTTATCAGGAACCTACTATCAAAGGAGTTTATAGATCCTTCTGTGGTCATATCAGTCCAACTAATATCAGGTTCGTTAAAGTCTCCTATTATCAAGCATCTGGCATTTTCACTCCAAAGATGAATGTGCTCTAGAATAAAGTCATCAGCTAAGCAGATTGGGCTGCGATAGATGACACCTAGCATAAATGTACCACATCCTATAGCCAACTTACAGCTAATGACTTCACAAGTACCGCTATCATGGGATTCGCTAGTAGAGGAGCGGATATTTATGCCATTGGCTATGTGTAACAGGACGCCGCTTCCTTTCCTACATCTATGTCTATCACTCCTGATGCAATGGTATCCGGATAATTCTGGAGTAATGTCTAAGTCATCGACTAACCAAGTTTCTGTCACTGCTACTATGAGTGGCTTTAACCTGTCCACTAATGCTTCTAGTTCATAGAACTTATTTCGTAGACTACGAGCGTTGGCATATAAAACTTCTAAGTCGAACAGCCTATCCACACAGGCCTTGGTAGCATTCGCTTCCAAGACCTGACTATCCGAAAACCCACTAGCCGGAGATTTTTCTCGCCGTTTTGCCGACGGGTTTCAAGTTCAGCTAGTGCTTTCTTCCTTTTTATTCTCTCTTCGAGAGACATGTCAGAATTGTCGTGACAACGAGCGCTACTTAACAAGAGATCCCATTGCTTCTCCGATCCTAGGATTATCTTAAAGAGTCTGCATGGACGGGGTTCAACATTGTACTCGGTCCTCTTGCCTATTCTAACCAATTTTTTGACCTGAACTCCTTTGGAGTTATCTGGTAAAATACTACGAATGTAGTCTCCTAGCTTTTCTAAGTCATGTGCGTGTCTAATTTTCGGATCAGGGTCGTTCGACTCCCACAATTTGCTCACAATAATATTCGATGTTATTAGATTTTTCTTCTCAGTCACGCCAGGATGGGTTTCACTCTTACCATCAGATCTCGGTAGTGCAGTTTGTGGCTCACAATTTGAGTCCACCAGTGAGTTACTAACTACCTGTGTACTACTTACGGCTTTTTCTTTTCGTTTCGTTTCCTACGTACCGTAGTCCATTTTTCATCCCTCATAACACTGGGACTATTTGGAACGGTGACTGTTTTATCCAGATCTTCGGTTCCCACTAAAGGCGCATTATTAACAATGTCAATAACAGGTGGTACTACTACCCTTGTTAATGTCAACGAAGATTTCACTTTTACGTCGGTCAGAGTCGGTTGTTTGAGGCGTCGCGTAACAACAGGTACCACACTGACACATTCGTCACTGTCAGTGTCCGTGTTAGCGCATATGGCGTCGTTCTTCCAACAGGCCAAAGCCAATAGGCTCATAGCCTCCTGTATTAGTAACGTCTTATCTGCACAGCAAAACATGCAAAGCCAATGTGAGTTAGGCTTCGAACATCTTTCGTATGCGGTGGGACTTAAACGGGTGCACATTTTGTGGAACTACTTATTGCATTCGTCACACTGCATTCCCTCCTCCACAGGGTACAAACTGTTTGGTTGTCCACACAATATGATCACAGTATGAACACAAATGTCAGTCAACGAATAAAAGGTTACCACAAGACAAACTTTAGCAAGATTTTAAACCTTAACCAAAGTACTTTGATACAGACCAAGAATGCTTTCGAATGTAACAAATACACAAAAGCCAAAAAAACTCAATGGAATATCACTTTAACTGTAGTAGAACCAGTTAAAGTGTAATTCGTAGTTTTGATACGTAATTTACGATCAAAACAGTTAACTAATTCAACGAGAAACAATACCACTGTCCTTTTTAGATAGCGCGCGTTCAGTTGGCTACCAGAGCCATGGTAATTTTGCAAAATTATTTTACTCTCGACCAAATTACCTCTATATTATTCGTGCGTACTCTGGCGATGGAGTCTACAAAATGCCGCCCACGGACGTCGACGTGATGCACGTAACCAGGTCCAAGTAAGCGTCCGTATGCTCGCCAGCCAACTTTGTATCTTGTGGTTCCCAGATGCACATACTCTCGTATAATTGGTATTATAGTCGTGGCTTTTCGGTTTCCAACGTGCTGGAAGTGTCTTTTTTGAGGAGGCATATCGTATATACCAGGGACCAGTCAAGTGTATACCCAGTGTTCTTGAACACTTCGTCCTCTATTGAATTTGAGTTATCTAACGATCGTTTCTTCTACTTCTACGATTCTCCTAACTCCTCCAAACGACTCATGCATGTTCGTCATTTTTGTTGCACGCATATCTCAACAGTACTCGTATCATTAAACTGCTGAAGCTTCGGTAAGATCTTCAAAGGTTGCAGCCAATGTTACTGGTGTTTTTATTATCATTTTTGCAAGAATCATTATAATCGGTCTTAGTCCCAATAGTAATCGGGGCAAAAATGTTCCCGTCCTAACAGACTTCTTACAATACATATTATACACAAATACAACATAATCACGATAGTCTTCACAAAGTCCATGAGTCATTTGACTACCGCAATTACGAATAAAGGAACTTCTTAGCAATCCCATGTGTTGTAACTGCTCAGTTACAACGTCTTTAAAATTTGCCGTAAGCCTGTCGGTACTGAAATGGGTGTTGTGACCTCGAGATCCCCAAAACTTTTCTCAGTGGCTCGTCCACAAATTATAGTTTTGCCGCTAAAGCTTCTGTATCGTTGGTTAGATATCCAATTAGTATGTCACGTTGCTATGAAGTTTAATCACGGCATAAATCATAAAATACTGCTCAGGCAGCCTGCTTAAATATCTGGGCTACCTGTTTCTGCCATCTGATTTTTTCAACAAGTTATCTGTTTTTTTCGTTTGTTTTAACTTATAATTATGTTCATTAATCGCATAACCTATTCAGGCGCTTTTATGAAAAGCCTACGACCTTTCGCTGCACAGGTTACAAAAAAGTACCATAAAAGACATCGTGGTGGTTGGCAATATTCGTTAAAGAGAATGAATATTAATCGTATGTCGATTCCAGAGCTCCTAAATTCTAACTGTCGGTCACTAATCAACAAGGTGGACTATCTGCAGTTCCTACTAAGTCAAAATATGTATCGTAATTGTGATGTCCTCACAATTCAAGAATCTTGGTTAAATGATTTACAGGATGACTGCCTAGTATCACTACGTGATTTCATAATTTATCGTCAGGATCGATCAAACAATAAAAATAGGTTTGGTGGCAGTGTAGCTACGTTTGTAAACATAAACTGGTGTCGATCTTCGTTTGTGTGTTTTAAGTTTTCAAATGACTTTATCGACTGTCTAATTCTAAGATGTCGGCCAAAACATCTGAATAAATACAAATATGTTTATGTTACCAATATCTACGTGACTCCAGGTTGCACATCATCTGCACTATCTGTTTTCGCTGATGAATTCACTGAGTTCGCTGTTACTGCCCTCAGTGATTCACTTTCAGTTGTATGTGGTGATTTCAATTCATGTGACTGTAGCTTCCTTACGTCACTAGGTCACCAAAATGTAGTAGATTTTCCTACTCGTTTGGATGCTCATTTAGACTTCGTTTTCATTAATGATGTGGGTATATATGCGACTCGTAAACGTGCTCCATTGTCTAGCTCAGATCACTGTATAATTCGTGTTCTACCTACAGTATATGGAAAGCATGGGAAGAGTACACTCTTACATCAAACCAAGAAAGTCAAATATAGGAATTACTCAGAAAATATCCGAAATCTGAAAAACATGTTTCATACGACTAACGGAGAACTATTTACAGATGACTCACTGGAAATCACTACTGATGTTATCACTTGTTACCTTAAATTCTGTTTTGATATTTGTTGTCCCACTGAAACCATTTTAATAAGTTTTGATCGACTTACATCTACACAACTAAAACGACTACGGAGGATGAAAGAAAGAATGTACAAGGAGAAGAACTCTAATGAAGTTCTTAAGCTAAATGGTCTGATAAACTCAGAGATTAGACGTCTCAACTGTATGTTTACTCAGAAACTCTTGTCTTGCAAAAACTCTCCAAGTATGTGGAAACTCTTTAAAGAACTTACAGGCGACAGACAATTTAGAAGCGATAACCAGCTGAATGTTTGTGACTTAAATAAGTCTTTTGTACGTCAGTCATCTGATGTGATGCTCCCTCTATCCACGGGTTTAAATAATAGCTGTGTTCGTACTTTCATTGAGACTGATGTACGAAGATGTCTCCAGTCTCTTAATTCATCTCGATGTTTGGGACCTGATGTTATCCCAAACATCCTTTTAAAAAAATGTGCTGACGTCTTATGTTATCCGTTCACAGCTATCTTTAACAGATCCTTCTCATCAAATCTCATACTAAAAATGTGGAGAAAGATGAAGATAATTCCTGTACCCAAGAAAGCATCTGGTGATAAGAATGTAAAATTTAGATCTATTGCAATAACTTCACCCTTCCTCAAAACACTGGAAAAATTATTAATACTTCCACTTCAGCCTGCGATAAAAGAGCATATTGATCCATATCAGTTTGCTTACAGACGCAAAATAGCACTTTACATGCTGTTGCTGTTCTGCATCACAATATAGTGTTCAACTTAGAAAAGGGTCAGAAGTATGTTCGATGTGCTTTTCTGTACTATACTTCAGTTTTTTATTCTATACCAAGACAACGTTTAATTAACAAGTTAATCAGCATCAACACTGACAGCTGGATAACCAACTGGCCATGTTCCTACCTCTCTGGAAGGGAACAGTACACTGTGTTTGGAGGAAAGTGTTCAGAGTCTCTGCTGTCTCATGAAGGTGTGCCACAAGGAGCTGTTCTTTCACCTCTTCTTTTCTCTTTTTTTCTGCACGATCTGCCATCTTCCACAGAAAACACTTTTTTGAAATATGCGAATGATCTCACTGTATGTATGCCTATCTCTTCCTCTTTACATCCCATAGAAATGAATGAGTTTTTGTCTCGTATTGATTGTTGGTCTGTTGGTAATGGTCTCATACTTAATCCGTCTAAATGTCAAGCTGTTAACTTTAGTATGAGATATGAACGGAATCTTAACACCGTTTTGAGATCCCATAATGCTTGTGCTATTGGAGACCTTTTGGTTAACACAGTGTCGAATGTCAATCAAGTTGGTACACCTTTTCCTCTGATCTCTCTTGGTCTTCTCACGTTTTATTGTTATCGAAGGTTTTCCGTCTGACTTACTACATAAAAAGATTGCATGCTCTTGGGATTACTCGTCATTTACTCTTACAATTTGTCAATTCTCGCATATTACCTATTATTCTTTACTGTTCCCCATTATTCCTTCCTGGGCTTTTGAGGAAAGACTTTGCTGTATTGCGGAGAGTGCTGAAGGCAGTTGGCAAGATGTATGGTGAATCTTTCGAGGTCATAATTAATATGGTTGTGGATGGACATTTAAAATCGTGCAAACTTCTGACAGGTGTTATTTTATCAGGTACTAGCCATCCCCTTCACTCTTATCTTTCTCCTTGTATATCTTCTGGTAGAACAAGACGTAATGACAATAAAGTCCATTCATGCAAGCAAAAATATAAAAGTTCTATAATACCGTACCTAGCAAATATACTCTTTGACGAACAGGTTGTTAGAGTTAACCTAGTCAGTAACTTGCATTCTTAACATGTCCTTAATTTTAAAAATTGTAAAGTTTTTCGGTTGTTTTTTTTTAAAAACCTTTTTCATTTTTTTGTACTCGTTTTTTTTGTTGCGTAAGTAACTTGTTGAAATAACCTGTGCTGAGAATTCTATATTGTACCAAAACTATAATATTGAATAAAGCCATTAATAATAATAATAAATGTATTCTGGCGATGGTAAAGATAAATAGATGACTAAAGATTATGAGTGAAAAGAAGTTTGGGGTTTGTAAATTTATTTGTTTATACATAGAAGTATGGAAATTGGAGTACGATATATTCATGATCGGTCAGTAGTTTTCCATAATAGTTCTAGATATTATGCGGTCGATGAAAATTTTATCAGTTTAACCAGAAGTTCTATGACTGGTTGACAAAGACCATTGGAGTCTAGCTTCAGGGTTATTAGTATTTTGAACTTTGCAAGTGTCACACTTATGTGTAGGTAATGGTGACCTGATCACCAGTAAAGTATACCGTACTGTTAACAACCCACAGAGCCTTGGCTGTTGGTGTTTTACACTTGGTAGTGTACATGTACTGTTAATGAACGTGTTAACAAGGTCATCGATCATAATTGGGCGGTAATTTAAATAAGAAAGACTATATACTATTTCGTAGGGAAACATTAGGTTGTGTATTAACCCCTGACAAGATAAATGCTCCCGTGATAAATATCTACATATAGCCGTGTAGTCGACAGTAGAATCACGTCTAAGCAGTCGACGTGTGAAGCATTTTTGGGCATATAATTGTATCCTGTCTGCAGCAGTCTTGTTTGGGAAGATAAATGAACAACATTCAAAGGGTGTCGTTTACATATTCTAAAAAGGGCAAGATTGGACTCCGTCGTGAAGAAATTCTTTATTATGAAACCCAATAGTCCCCTAGATTCTGAAATACCAGGGATATGTTCTTCAAGTTTTAGGACTCCTGTGTAATTAATGCTTATATCGTGCACTGAGATGAGCGTCTGGACCATACATTTGTTTACGTACGGAGGTAGTTCACGGTGATTTTCCCGAAAACGTACATATGTGCTTAAACAGTAATTATCACTTTTCGCTCCAGACAGATAGGTTATCGAAGTCACTTATATCTGTGATATTGTCTCACCCAAGGCTTCAGGAGTAAAGCTTTGTATCATTTTGAGATCATCAGCATTCAATATAATCTACGAAGTTTTTTAGTATTAAACATACCGTATATATACCTGAGAAACAACAGTGGGCTTAATATTTGCCTGGATGACTCCATCAGTTATTGACCTCGGTGATGAAAAAAGCCGCTGTAATGTATCATTCGTTTATATCCAACTAGAAATGCAATAAACCATTAGCGTAGTAGGTTACTATTTCTGGAGGCTAAGAAGCCTCAGCTTAAGACCACATCAGAGGATTTCTTAGAGCCTAAGAATATAACTGAAACAAACAGCCCGTTGTCTTGCTATATAGTCATAACGCTAACATTGTTTAGACGTTTATCACATGACCCGGACATTGGAATCCGATACTGGGAGGTCAAAGTGAGATTACTAGCAACTAGAGGTTGAACTACTGTCTCTACCACTCTAGATTCCATTGAGGTTATTTTTATAGGTTGATCATCTTCAATATTTTCCAAAGGTTCCAGGTTTTCAATGGTGTTCTAGCTTAGGTGGTCTCACGAATTCAATTATCAAAATGCAAATTATTCGTCAAACTTGAAATGTCGTCACATCTTTCATGCTACTGCAAGTGAAAGGCCACGTAAGCATTTATTTCTTTACTCTGTAAATCGGGTTCACCACATATATAGCGATAAATTCGATGATTGTGCAAGTCGAGCTTAGGCTGTGACAAACAAATAACAAGGTAAGTTCAGATCCGTATTCATTGAAGAAGGTGAACGATATACAAACTTTCTGGAAAGTCTATTTGTCGTGCCTCAAATAAGTTCGGCTACAATGCATCTAAAGTCATGTTCTATTACAATGAGAATTTCGGGTAGTGTGGGTGGAAGAGCTACCAGTTGATTATGATACGTTTGCAGCTGAAAGTGAAGCTATCAACTGTTAGCGAAATCATCCTGCAAGCCCGTTGGTTCATAGGCAGTAGGCAGGTTCTCCGGAATCTTCTGATGCCTAAGAGTGTGGTTAGACAGCTGAAACGTTCATATGGAAACTGACCACTCCGTGAAATCGTCAGTAAATGCCAAGGAATAAATGTATGCAATTGATTATTGTAAAGGTCCTATTAAATCATAATGAACGTGGCCGAAAAGAGAGTGAGAATTTGAAAAATTAGCTAAGAGACATTGTTTGTCTGATAAAACCAGACATTGACAGCTTACGCGAGGCAGTGGAGATTTCCTTACCATTAGAATACCTATCGGTTGATAAGAATACTCCGGAACATATACAAAGATCATCTACGAAATCAGTTCTGGAATCCAGGGCCACAACTTATGAAGAGGAATTTAAATCACTAAATAGTTGCTTGATAAAGAATGAGCACTTTACAGGTAACCTATTATAGACCTACAGTACTCCAAACTCTTCTGGCGATCCTCCAAAATACTTAGTCAAGTTCAGTTCTAACGCAAACCTTAAAAATTATATAAGAAAACTAGAGGTAAAAACTACCAAACCCTACTGAAGTCATGTGTCCTAAGTTTTATGGGTATCCAAGCTCTGAAATTCGCTACCAGCTGAGCTGGTAAAAGTGACTTTCTGTAAGTTCTTCAGGGAGAAACTTGACATTCTTGAGAGGTTCTCCAGACGGTTGCTAGACACCGAATCGAGGTACAGCACACTCGATAGGGAACTCCTAGCTATGTATTGTACTGTATGGCATTTTCAACACAATATCGAAGGCCGTGAATTCATCCTTTTGGCTGACCGTAAGCCTCTTATTTTCTCTTTAAACTCCTCTTCAGACAAGTACTCATCACGTGAGTCTCGACAACTGGATTACATTTCGCAGTTTACTTCAGATATTAAACACATTTCTGGAGCAAACAATGTAGTTGCAGACGCCTTATCTCGAATAAATTCCTTGAACAGTTTCCAAAGAATCGACCTTCTTAAACTCTCCCAGCTTAAAAAAGAAGACACTGATCTTCAGCACGAGTTATCGTCCACAACCCTTAAACTATGCATCAAACAGATGGGAACAGGTAAGGAAACCTTACTGTGTGACACACCTAAAGGTAGGGATCGCCCAATCGTGCCGAAACATTATCGACGCAATGTCTTCAACACATTGCACAAACTTTCTCATCCAGGTGTCCGTGCAACCATCAAGCTTATAGAAGAACGGTTTTGCTAGCCTGACATGAATAAAGACATGTGGGAGTGGGCACGCGTTTGCGTAAGCTGCCAGAAATCTAAAGTTATCAGACACAACAAATGTCCCTTACGCTCTTTCAAAACTCCCGATGCTCGTTTCGACTATGGTCATCTGGATTTCGCAGGACCTTTACCAGATTCAAATTTATACTCTTATCTCTTGGCCTGCGTTGACCGTTTCACTCGATGGCCAGAAGCAGTACCTACCAAGGACATCACTGCTGAGACAGTGGCTCGCACCTTCGTCGAACGATGGGTAGCAAACTTCGGCTGCCCTTCAACCATCACTACAGACCGCAGACGTCAGTTTGAATCTGAACTTTTCCGTCGTCTGACCACATGTTTAAGAATCACTCGCTTCTGAACGACTGCCTACCACCCACACGCAAACGGGTTAGTAGAACGCTTTCACCGACAACTAAAAACTTCACTATCAGCTGCAAACGTTTCACAGTGGACCGACGCTCTTCCACTCGTCATACTAGGTATTCGCAATGCAGTGACAGCTGACATGGGATACACTGCGGCTCAACCCGTTTGTGGAACAACACTTCGACTTCCAGGGGAATTCGTGGATTCTTCATCCTCTTCAATGAACATGGATCTAACCTCCTACACGAACAGGTTTACAAACGCAATGCGCTCAGTTAAACCTGTTTCCACTTGACCGCAATCAACTGAAGTTTTCGTTCAACCTGACTTACGATATAGTACACACGTTTTCGTTCGTCGAGACTCACATCGACAACCTTTCGAATCAGCATACGAAGGACCTTTCGAAGTTCTTCGACGTGAACCTAAGTACTATATAGTCGATAAGAACGGAACCAACGATAGCATCAGCATGGATTGCTTCAAAGTAGCGTATTTAGAAGGAAATCCTATCTACGTCGATTTTCCTTCGATACAATCGGACGACACAACTACCACACTTAAAATGCCTCGATTGACAGACAACTCACACGATGATACTTCGGCAGTATCTAAAAATAATCGTGAAACAACGCGTTCTGGAAGAACAGTATGATCTCCAGAACATTTGAACAACTATTGCACGTAAGACATTGGTTGACATTTTATATCGTCTCGATTTTCCTTTGTACTATATATAATTTAAAAGAAAAACCAATTTTAATATGCTTACATATTTATATTTTTGTTCCAAAAAACAAAACAGAACAAAACAAAAACCCATATTATGAAAATCTTTTATTTACGCTATTACGTGTGCATGAATTTATTTTCCATTTTTTCGCCCACTTTGTGGTTTTACGCGCGTAAAAGCGTATTTCGACATGTACTAACACATTTTTTTTCCAGGACGGCTGGAAAACAGCGATGAAGTTTACGAGGAACCAAAATTTTCATTGTACTTTTTACTTTTTTACTATATTGTACTTCATGGTCCCCTATAGTAAAGAAAAACGATCGGACGCTGTTAAACCTAGCAAGCTATCAGAAGAGTGTTTTTCAACGACAAACTCGTTGAGTCTAAACTTCGGGCTGGCCACGTCTTAGGGTCATCTCTACCCCACTAGGGGGGGTAGTGATCTGTAGCGGTAATAAAACTTCAAAATAAATAGCTCTGTAGGTTTTCGACATTGGATGCTGACCACATTAGTTTTAATGGACTCAACTAGCTGAAGGAGATCGGTCATGCGTCCGCACCAGATCACGAGTGGGAACGCCGTGCACAACAACCCCTGCAATCGCTAGCCAGATTAGGTCAGACAATCCCCGATATATTGATAGCCTATCAAATATAACTTCGAACCTCCTTGCTCCTGTCTTTTGATTTCACTTGTTGGGTACGCTTCATATTGAGTGTTACTGGTTAAAGCGTTGTCAAACTGCGAATACTTGCGGCATCTTCAAGTTAGACAAATATATTAGCCTTCAGTAATAAGGATAGTGGGTTGGTGAACCTGTGTCGTCTGCATGCTAGAAATGCTTAAGTTCCTACCTCAGGGGTCGTTTATCTGCTGCCAATAGACCCGGAAACCTTTAAAGTAAAAGCTTCTTTTATCCCGTTCACAACCATTTGAATCATCAGAACTTGCTTCGTCCTTCTGTTTCGGGGGGAAATATAACAATAATTATGTTTACCTATGGCCAAGAACCTTCCTTTACTATTCAAAAGCAGAGTAAACAGTTCGTTAACTCATCCTAGAAAACTTGAAATCACGAAATTGGGGTTTGGAATTTGAAACGTCCTTCTTCGGCTCGTTGCTTAAAATTTGACCCTGTTAAAGGGTGTCAAGTGTTCGAATCATAAGGAGATATATTTGGTATGTTCATTGTTAAGGATAGATTTTTAGGTCAAAGTATACTATACTGACACCATCGAGTGAACCAATTAGAATGAACACAACCATTTGTGAATTCTGACACGAAATCAAAGGCTCACCTAAGCAACCGAAAAACAGGAAATAAGGGTGAGGAAGGGGGAAATAAAAGGAAAATTTCATAAGAAAATAAAAAGAAATGCGTCCAAAAATATGTTCTGCTATGAGGAAATATTGCAAAAATTTCCGTTTTTGTTCTGTGTTTGAAATATCGCCTAAAATTACGCTAAATTGTGTGATTTTCGTCTGACCTCAAATGTATCCTATTTTCGCCCTAAATTTAATTACTGAACAAATGCCTAGACTCAGTCAACTGTTTTAAAATGCTGTATGTGATTAAATTCATTGACAAGAATTATCATTTTACAAGGAGATTAATAACAGACAGATGCTAGCCATACATTTTCGTTGTAAGTTCAAAGTTCCACTGCCATTTACAAAGAAGTTACAAGTAATGCGTCATTTAATAAGAATATACTAGTTGTTAAGTGCACATGAAGTCGTTTACATGTGACGTAAGTCACTCACTACATATGCTTAGTTTCGATGTAGCACATGTGGTAAAAAAGTAAGTGCATAGTAAGGATTATCATCCACTAATCACGTCAGTATGTTCATTTTAAATGTTAAGTATTCCAATGTATTTAGTAGACTTAAAAAGTTTTCCCTAATGTGCTCTTGCTGAAGACATCAAGTTCCTCTTGAGATGACAAAGAGGACTGCAAACTTAATAACTCAGTGTCAAGTTTCCGTTGGTGATCACTCTGGACAGACCTAGACACCAGCTGAATAATGTTCGCACTGAAGTCTGATATTCTTGATATGTTCTACAGAGAAGCATGTGATTTTTCAATCTCAAGTATTAACTCTAATCTAATTACAAATGAGACTTACTCAGAAGCTAACGCACTTCCAGTACGCTTTGACACGGACGTTGAGGGCGACGCTTCTAGTTTTGTGGAACTCGTCTATTAACATTTATGAATGAATCACGCCTACTTTGCCGTTAATGATACCGTGGTGTCTAGTAACCCGAATTTCGGGTGTTAAATGTAGCTGTTTCCATCCTGCATTTCAGCCACGTCACCGGAATTATACATTCATGCACTCACAGTGTATGTTTCAATCAACTAAGTAAAGACTGGCAATATTTACTCTTTAAGGTGCCTAAAATTGATAAAATTACCTACCGTGCAACATGAGGTTGAAATCTCTTTATGTCTTTCTTTCTACGAACTAATTCTCTTTTCCTGTACTATATCCTTATACAAAATCGTTCTTTTATGTATTACCACCGTTGAATTAACTGCTATGAATCTGGTGTTCATCTAGATATGCTAACTAGGTATGGCAACTTGGATCGATGCATATATGTGCCTGGTCCTACGTTGTAGCTGTATATTACAAGGGAGACCTGTTCCTGATTAGTTTTTTGTGTACGTGATGTGATTCAACGGATAGGCGGGGATTTTTTGTTGCTAGGCCGTGTTCTCTCAATCTAATTACTGGCTCTAAATCTCGGCTTCAAGTTTTCTAAGTTTGTACACAAAAGTGTGGCAGCACGACATTGAATTATAACTGGACAAACAGAATATCCGCCGCAAACAGGTTTTCACATCGATTCACTCAATTTTGTTACTTGTCACCGGAAGCAGTCGTGTCCTCACCTTCACTTGACGCATTCAATAGGAGAATAGACACTCACAGAAGCTTAGTAGAAAAGGACTAACACAGGCCATCGATCTTCTGTTTTAAATACATAAATCTGCATCTGATATCAGTTTTTGTTGAACACCCTAAACCTAGTTCGTAATCCTAATACATAACTCCAGTTTAACTCCTTTTACTTAACTCTAACCTTTTTGTATCACAGCTGACATCAGTTGGTGATGAAAACGCTGTATAGTTGCAACCGTAACTGATATCACCATCCCATTTGGGCTTGCCGAACTCGGTCGATTATTTTCTACAGCCCTTTCAGCCTATTACTTATAATCGTTTTTTGGAATACATTGGTGTATTCTCATAAAACATTTCTTTTAGGGTTTTATTGGAAATGTGACTGAAAGTTATTAGGTACTACTCCTAATATGCGTTTGTCTTTCATGTCGTTTTAGGAGGGAATAATCCTGATTTTATTATTTATTTAGGACTTTTCAAGCCCTTGTTTTCGTACCTCAATATTCTAGCTAACTCCACAATGCTTGTGAATTCACTCTGTGCGGAGTCTCAAATATTTAAATGTAAAAGGTATGGTCCAGATCAACATGGAACTCATAAGGTACTCATAGAATCTCCTAAATGTTTACAAACGTCATCAGGCAATATCTTCAAATCAATTGGGATACTATTGCAAACTTGTTGAGTATGAATTAATTAGAGAGGTTATCCTTGATTTGGCATATGAATATGAACTTAACCTGTTGACCAGCTATGAAAGTGATCTTTATTGTACAGTGGCTAGGATATGGACTGAATGTCATGTTTCTAAAGGAATAGAAGAAACATGTTTTTACAGTAAAGAAGAACATGGAAATAAAATTATGGATGATATCCTTTCGATATTGCATACACGGATGGAAAAGAAGCTAAATGAAAGACTGAGATTGTTCGGTGACCACAACCAAGGTTAGCCACCATTTTTTCGTAATATATTTCTTTCAGATCAATCTGAAAGCAATCATTCAGTTGGAGTTGAAAAGCTTCGAAATAGGAAAACTGAGCTCGCTACAGAACTTAGAAGGTTACAGGCATCATTCACAGAAGTATGTAATTAAAATCATTAGTTTTCTTATAATTTTGAGACTTACTTTTTTCAGTAGTTTAAATCATGAGTCAATTGAAGCTAAACCACCATGGAAAACATAGAAGCACTGGACGGCCGTTCTGTCCTAGCATAGGACTCCTCAGCAGTGCGCATCCACGACCCCGCACCCCGCGTGGTTCGGACCCAGGACCTATCAGTCTCGCGCGCGAGCGCTTAACCATTAGACCACTGAGCCGACATCCAACGGTGTTAATGTCTAACTTCAACCAATCCACGAAATTGCACCACCGTACACCATTGTCTTCAGTGAGCTGATATCTCACAACAGACCTGGTTGAACTCCACTGGTCACGGCTTCTCACTAGAACTCTAGGAGTGTCTCTTGAAGTCAGTCACTAGTGAGCAGATGATTATTATCAGAAGGGGTTTTGTGGAGATTTTAGTATTTTCAATAGTTGAAATCATGAATCAATTGAAGTTAAACCACCATGGATAACTTACTTTTTATTAGATACTTTTTGCACTAAGTCCAGCATACCCATCGATCCAACCAAAAATCGAGTAACGTAAAACCAAAAATCTTGCAAACTAATCCTCATATCAATATTCGGTACCTTGTCGAAAGCTAAACTAAGTACTACCCTCTCTTCCTAATTTGCTCCCTTAATTTCCACTTTCGTGTCACGTCACCATTCTTTAGGAAATAAGTCATTTTCGAATCTTTCATATCCTGTTATCTTAAAACTTCTGTTATTATTGTTACGATTACAACTGTAACCACTGTTATTATTAAACTATGATTCAGACCATGTAGATGCCAAAACATGTTACACAAGAGGGAGTGGGTTAATATTAAAATGATATTATAGAGTTATATAAATAATGTTGATGTTAAAAAATAATGTGAAAACGGGTACACAGAAATTTTTTGACTGTTATGTGTTCAAATAAAACAGTAGTATCTTCAACTCCATCCACACTGGGTTCGACTTCGAATCCAATGTTTTTTGGAACCTCGCGTCAAGAGTTGAAATATGCCAACAGGCTCATTTCCAACTCGCCTGTCATCCAATTTAGCATTAGGTTATAAATCTGCAACTTTTTCTAATGGTACTGAATTATTATCGATACAGATCCCATTAGAATAATTGCTTCCATTTATTAGGCCGATAAAACCACCAACACTAGTACTGTTTCTTTTTCTGCTTATTCTTTTTGACTAGGACTGTCATTCACCTATACGTACCTCCCGCGGTAATCACATTCTACCGACGGAAATAATCTCTGTTTCTGAGTTATCACATGCATTTTGATACCTCTATATGTCACTTGGCTGTCAATCTACTGTCACCTGCATATTACATAACCGCAGTTGCTGTAGGTGTAATGTAATCATTTTGTAGACTACTATGAAATTGTTTGTGGGGTATCAATCATTTCTTAATATCAAAAAACATGAATATTATTTACATCCAACTGAATTTTGTATGTTTATCTGAGATCACTTTTTATTTAAACTTGAATATTCTTAGATCATATCAAGGATATACAATACATCTTCCCGTTTATTTCGTGAATATCGACACGTAGTTTGGCCACGAATGAGTCGTCAGGCATTAGCAGTTTTAACTGAACAAGCCAAAGCCTTACTTTTGCGCGTCAAAGTTTTGCAGAAATCCATTGAATATTCCACTTCACAACCTTCAGAAACTTTAGATATCCTGAAGAAAATTCAGTATGTCTTCTTTTTTCCAAGTTCTATCATTCTTATTAATCACATTAGTATTTTAATGAACCAGAATACCAGTGGGGACGACCAAATGTATTTGAGCACAAAATTACAGAATCTCTTAATAAAATCTGAGGACCATACAGTAAACGCTTCATTTGCAAAATTTTAATCATTTGTCTCAGACTTGATTCTTCCTTAGTTTCCACACTAATAACTCACTGTTCTCGTTCTCTTCAATCTCCTTAACCTTCTCCTGCCAGGCATTTCACTTATGACTGGTGATACATACTACTTACATCTTTCGACATCAGTAGCACACACCACAGTATTACTTATATGTCACGACAGTATTTGTCACTCTACAACCCTACCACGTATTAATATCAATCGATAAACAAATTAGTGATCAGATTAATCAAACCTCCATAGAAAAAACCGCACAACAAGCCAACAGAGGCGAAAATCTAGTACTTGATGAGTAGACAGACGAATATTTACTGCAGTGTTACATCATTTTTATTTTGAAGAAATAACAATCAGTCCACATCTGATTAATCAGGCTTTCCAGGTGTAATAATTATTAAGAGATTGAAATCACACATTCTGTATGTATATATAATTCTGACTTCTGTTCAAGTTGTATTTTAAGGGCTTTATTTGCTCGAGCCTATTGATTTATCGGTTTGGCCTGAAAGTAGAACTAGTAAGTCTATAAGCGATACCATTCTGTTTCATCTGTCGGGGTTCGTATGCGACATTAAGGTATGGAAAGTGTGATTTGTAACAAGTACTATCTGTACGTAACGAAGCTATGACAACTAACAGGATTATTCAGGAGAAATATACATGAACTTTGCTCACCGTGACCTTCATAGGACGAATGCACTCGGTCAACAGTGTTGCTAGAAGTTCATTTTATGATCTACATTTCATCTTTTGTGTATCTCATTTCTTTCTTGCAAGGGGCTAATTTAGTTCAATGTATCCCAATTTAACCTTAGCATAGTTTCGAAATTACCATGATCATTATTAACGTTCATGTTACTAATTTATAAACCTACATAGCGTTTCTTTTTTTATGTATTCAAGAGATATACCACCTTCTAATCAGATAATTCATCTGTACAATAACTATTCTTACTCTATGATAAACATGCGACTATCGTTTTGGTTACGTAGCTTTTTATTGCTAGTCACTACCCCATTGTTTTTGCTTATAAACCACTACACTTTCACCGACTCGCAATCCCTTTCGTTTCAACCACAACTGTTATGTACAAAGTATTCGAAATTTTCTAACTATTAAGTCAAATCGGGTAGTTATTGGCTTAGTTGTTTCCTTAAGCACATTTTTCATTTCAGGATCCTATTTATTCTATTAAGAATTATCGCTTCTTTATCATTTCTTGTTTGTTTCGTCATTTGTTCTTTTTATCTTCCTCATATTGTGTCCTTTTGTATTTTTACGTCACCCTATTTTTTCTCATCCTATGTCTAGCTTTTGTTTTGTTTTATTGTACCGTGTGTTAGTAAATTATTTTGCTCTTGTGGTTCTGCTGAGCAAATTATTCGTCTTCATCTAGTTTTAACTTACTGGATAACTTTGATCTTGAATAAATCGGTGTTTAAAGTGGTTGTTAAGTGATAGCTTAAAGTTGACTTCCAAACAACCAGTTTCAGCTTGTATCTTCCCTCCATTCACTTGGGTTTCGGGCAACAACTTAGTGTCCTTAACCTTCAATAAAACTGTATGGTAAATTCGTGTACGGATTCCTGAACTTGGTTTCCAAGACTCATTCAATAATAATTGTAATAATAACAACAGTAATAATGTGACTCCTGATAAATGGTTGTAAATAATGTACATATTAGACGTAGACTATGTAGGACGTAGCATGAACATATATCATTCTAGATTGTCACATCGCATAACAGCTCAACAAAAATGGAAATTAATAACATAAAGTGTAATGGGGGAGATAATATTTACCTCAATGGAGAGCTAAATATAACAAATATAGTTGAAAAGAAAAGAATTTCATTCAATGACGAAAAGTATAAGCTGATACGAAATCCAAAATATTAAAGAAAATGGTGAATACATAGAACTGTCCTTTTGTGATTAGTTTAGTGTCATTTAACCGAACATGTTTAACAATAAATTACGATTATTTCTCAGATCTCAACATGAAAACTTACAACTACCGAACGTGTCTTCATGTCTACCAATTCAAATATATTGTTAATGGTTTATTAATCAAACCTATTGAATGCCTTCCATAATATGCTAAGAATTCCTCGTTTTGGAAATACATTTTATCATATTTCTTTCATTTTTTTATTATTTAGCATTGAACTTACTAATTCACGTTGTGTTTTACAAAAAGAGGTGAAGGAGTTAGAAACATTGCTTGCTACATATGACAATAAAGACGGCGAATATCATAAATTAGTAAAAAGATATGTTGATTGTCAACAACAATTATCTTTACGTTCTACATTATTACACGATAATGATACTATACAACTTAATCAAAGATCACATAAGAACTTTTCAAGTCGTCGATCATTGAGTGTTGACGTTATAACTCGTAAATAATTAATTTAAAAAGTTCTGTATAGTTTATTTCGAAATTTCGGTAAAATATAATGTTTTGTAATCTTGATGTTTTCTTACTATTTTTCTAGTGTTTAACACTTTTTGTTTGCTGCTGTTCATCTAAGTTATTTATGGGCATTGGATTCATGGGAACTATAGTCTCACATTTAAATCTGGTCCACTTTGGGATAAATGATTGAATAGCATTGAAAATCGTCTCACACACAGTAATTTTAGCCACAAATTCTGTAGTAAAACCATTTTATTTTATTTAAAATCGCTTTATTACGTCAGTATTATTACCTGATGGAAAATATTCACCTTAACTATAATTATTTATACCTTATTCGTTCATACCCTGTATTCTAAAAGCATAATATCATTTTGATACTTTCTTATGTAGTAATATTTATATTTACGGATAGGAAAGACAGAGTAACTGTTACCGTTGCTGTTGTTGCATCAATAATAATAATAATGTTAGGATGATATTCTATTTTCTTTATTGCTATGATAACTTTTTATTTAAATTATGTCTCCATTTGTTACACAAGCATATCAATTGTCTTTATTTTCTTATAGTGTATATTTTATTTGGTAGTTAACAATGATGTATTCTGGGAATTTATATAGAGTAAACAATAGTTTTCAGATATGATCAGACTGATACAAATTGCTAGGTAATAGTGAATTTAAGCCTACACTTTTCGAAAGAACATAATTTCCAGGTTACTTCAAAATGAGCATTTTGAATAAAATTGATAAAATGTGAGACAATAAATGTTATGCAGGTTGGAATTCTGAATGAGATGATATGACAATACGACGTTAGTGATCATTAACACTCCATAGCAAAAATAAATTCAGACGATAAAAGGTTGTCACAAGTATGCAAACTGATTTGGTATTCGAGAATACTGAGCAGGTTGTATGAATGTGTTTTCGTATGGAAAACACTACAGAGTTTCCATATGAGGTACATGAAATAGTCTAAGCACTATAAATATCTCGAGATAGTCAAAGTACTATAATGTTAGGAAGTTGAAACCTTTTCATTTTTAACGAGCAAACACGTCTTAAAAATCCCAGTTCACTATTACTTCTCAGTATAGCACAGATCAAACTCACCAACAAATTACTTGTTCATGTATTTTCATCTTTCGACCATAGCTATTATATAGAGGCTTGTGGTGTAGAGAGCTTGTCAAACTTATAACCTAATGATTGAGGGCTGTGCTTTCAACATCAAGGTGTTGCATTGTATCACATCAAATTTAGCTTCCTCTAATAGATTGTATAGCGAAGAGTAATGAAGACCAGTAACTTCTTAAGTTCATAGAATTTCAGATTTTATAAAGGACTGTATACTGTTAAAGCAATACGCAATTAAACCCTGCTAACATAAATGACTTTATCGCCTTGCATCAATCCCTGCTTTCTTGCTTCTTTGGTCGAGGTCTCCAAGTTTTATTACTGCCAGAATAAGACTACGTTTTTATTGATCATAAGCTTTCGGATTCTTTGTCAACGAAGTAAATTGTCTTCTATTAAATTCGACTGTTGGACAACCATTATACGAATCGGTATGTGAATAATTTTCAATATAAATAAAAATATATTTGTAATATCCCAATGAGTAGAAAACTAGATTCTCTGACGTTTCGTGACTTAGTGTAAGTCACTTCTTCAGAGAATAACTAACCAAAGTAAAATTAATCCAAGTTTAAATAGTAGAACGGAACAATAAGAATAATATTTGATCAATCAAAAACAGATCTGAACAAGTTAATATCATGTCATTTCTGTCAAGGTGATTCATGAGTGATATGTATGTAAATTTGTGTGTATGTGTGTGTACGTTGTTTAAGTATAGATAGATACTACTTAGTTCAATCAAGAATTAATTTAGGTAATCTGAGTGAGCCGATTGACACTAAACTTAAAATAAGTGAACTGGTTATTCGCAAATAATATCATGTTCTAAATTGTTGAGTAGTGTCTCATTGGATGAAACATTCAAAGGTTTTGGGTTTCGGGCTCAAAATTAATCTCATTCACTTCAGTCTAGATCACTAAATTTTATCTCTGGTTGGGGCATACCATGTATGGCAAAAAGATGACTACTTGGGTATTTACGTAGTTACTGATTTGGTTCTGTTTTTTAGGATGAAATATATTATTCAGTTATTTTAATAAGCTAAATTAGATATTGTTTCAACTGCTTCGATAACTAAATTGAGGTTTTACACATAAACCGCTTTATTCTAAGAGCTCTTGAATATTGACTTTTGTGTTTTACAGCTAGGGGACCCATTGATTTGTTATGAAATCTCATATCAGATTCAGTTTAAGTAAATTTTACTCAGTGAATGTTGTTTTATCCTCAACTTGTTGCGAAAAGAGTTTGCTGGTGATGTGTTCGAATTTACCGCTTATAATGGATAATTATGTAACTGATTAATTTATCGAACTTTATTCAGTTTATATTGTTTTTGATTTCTAATATGAATTTTTATCCTTCAGCAGATTCATTTAAACATACACCTTTATATATATATGATGATTGTACAGCTTGATAACAAATTCGTTGAAAAGATATTCTTTCGCCGAACTTCGTGTTTTTTAATGTTTAAATTGTGACTGTCTGTCATTCTAAATTAATGGACATATGAAAGCAGCACTTCTTGTCTCAAGACTTTTTACCACTACACATCCACTAAGTCCTTTATAGCTTGGTTTTGTTTTTTGGCCTTCGATGATAATTTGATGATGAGCCGGTAAATAGTGTTCATTTATGGTCCTTCGTTGGTTAGTTACAATACTCCATTACTAACTACATATTAATCTGTTTTTTTTTATTGAACTATGTATGAAATAAATTAGTCGATAGTTTATTGTACCATTGTATTAATATATACATATTTAATAGGTGGATAATGGCGTTTAGAAGAGAAACATGAATTCTTAGTTAAATGCTAGATATATTCATATTGGATCCTAACTAACTGTATTTGATCGATTAGCTATTTCTTTGTTATTTTAAATTGCTTGTGTCCTCATAATATATCTTTTATTGTCATGTTTAGAATACGTCCTCCATGTGAGTCGACTATTGAATGGACGAACTTACAGATGCAGAACATTTACGAATTGAACAAAACCGAAAACGTGCTTTAGAACTTAGACTTTCACAAGTTGTGGCAAATGATCGGTATGTATCAAACTAACTGAATCGTATGCTTTTTATAAAGATATATAATACAGCAACTAATTGCAACATATAATTCATTTCTTAAAACTGGCTTTATGATTGTTCCATAGATGGTAAAAAAGCTTAACTCTTCCAGTAGCTGATTAATGTTTCGTTCTGTATGTATCATGATTATTCTGTTATACTTCACTATTATTAAATTCATATGAAGAAAACTGAATAATGGAACGTCTTGTCGACACTCTTCACGATTGATAGACATACTTTTAGATGGAGTATAATTCGTTATTGTAGATAAAAACATATTTGCATTGTTTTTCGTCATAATTTGTCCCGTAACTAAGGTACTGTCAAAGTACTTAGTAGTTTAAGCTATTACAATGGTTTATTATATATGGTTACATGATGCAATGTAATCCAATAGGTATATTCACTATTATTATCCGTGTTTGTATACGTTTTAAACATACGGGCAGTTTCATTTTTGTGAATCTCTACTTTTTTTAAACATACATTACATGAAAATCGTTTTGTAAACGTGGAGTACACAGATAAAATGATCTTTTCAGGCATGACTGACATGGTATGTAGTTTTATAAAATCGTGTAAACAATTTAGGGGTGTTTGGTATGTATTCCATATCTATCTACAAAATGTTCTACTGATCTTTCATTATTGTTGTATTATAGATATCTTAATAGACCATAATATAGAGAGCTTTTTTCTTAACCTATGAGCTCTTATAACCGGTAAACTTTTCATTGGCTGCTATTTTCTCACTATTTGTTATTATTACACATATACAAAGTATGAAATGGTGCAAGAAGATTGAAAACATCTCGAAAATTCCAAGAATCCTATATTTATTATCTTTGTCTCCTCTTACCCTCCATTTCTAGCCTAGTTGACCTTTTATTTTTATATATAAATGTTCTTAACAAGTATATGTGTGATTACATTGTTCGAAATGTATTGCGTTAATATACCACATAGTTCTGATAATCTTCGTCTTCTTAATACACTATCGCAATCCTATATTTATTAAATTACTAGTTACTGTTTATTACAGTTTTAGAGAATATTTGTTTTAAATAATTAGAATGACAATTGATTGATGTTCTCCAAGTTCTATTTTCAGTCTTAAGTGTTTTATCAAGTAACAATTTTGTTTCTATGATACTATTAGTGCTATGCATGAAACCAAATGAAATACACTTATCAAGATTGATAAGTTTATTAGCTATTCGTGTTGTCTAACTGTTCTATTGTATATTAATTTCTTTACTGTTACAAACTAAACATATATATTCTTTACTGGTGTTAGTTACTGCATTATTTTTTTTCAAGTCATGATGTTTATGCATCAGTCCCACAATCAAAACTGAATACAAAATACTTAAGTGATGGAGGTTTTATTTTTGAAGAGGAAACTTCTAATCATAATTATCCTTATACAGAAAAAGATGAAGAATTTTCAGATCCAGAATTAAATGCAACTGTTAAACCTAAAAAACGCAAACAAAAGTGTATAAAACAGTCAAACGCTGAGTCGAATCTCCTCATAGCTGAATCCAATGTACCTATTCCCCCTGATCAAGAAAAACCAACTTGTGATTTATGCCATAAACTGTTTGAAGAATCATTTTTACGCAAAACATTTGAAGTAGATGTTTGTGATAAATGTCGGTAAGTTGATATATTTAAGTTAAACAATGTCAACAAGTTAACTTTAATGAATTCCTTTTCCGATTATTTATTTTCCTTGAGTTTACGATTTTATGCTTATAAACATATTTCGCATAACAAAATCGCATTCTGCGCAACAAAATAAGCAACAAACGGTCTATCAGAGAACAAGACGGGTAGTTCTATTTGGCTCATTGGATAATTAATGATAAATTGCGTTCATCAATAAATAGAAGAATAGCTTTCAATCTGTCAATAAAATACAAACTATGGATCGGTCCGATGGAATAAGTTATTAATAATCGAATATTACACTTAGGATAACCTTGTACAAACGTCACAGTAAAATTAAAGTTGTCTCGAGAAAAGTCCTACAAAGGATGTAAAATATATTTATCCTGATAGAGTGTAAGTTGTGTTTTGGTGCATGTTTAGTAAAAGAATAATTAATGGTTGGGAACGTTCATCGACTATCAAAGATGTACTAATTGTTATTTCGTTATGGCCTGTTGATTTATCATGTTATAAGATCGCCAATTTGGAACACAGACCAATGACGTATAAACCAGTATGAGCAGCCTATAGTCAAATCTGAGTTCTTATTGGTCCTTTGAGATAGGAGCTTCTGGTTCAGTCCAAAACACCAATATCAACCTCCGTCATATGAATCCTATATTTCAGACACACTCAGATTATATACAAGCAAATCAGACCATATCATACCATAAAATATAAAATAAAAATTATACAAGATCAGGCCAAAAATGGGTGTGAATGTGAGATACTGTAACTAATAAATTGGTGAATAACTTGAGAATAGTAAATCGAATAATAATAGTCAGTAGGTCAAATGAAAGCTTATAATGAAAGGAATATGAATATACATATAATACAGTTACTTAATAGTTATACAATAAGAATATATATAATAACAGTTCATAAATAGATCCTAACAGTTACCATTCACTTATACTTCGTCTGGGCATAACACGAATAATGTAATCTTAGATATTTGTTCAATTTTCCTATCAACTTACACTCAATTGCTACACTTTCTGAGTTCAAAGTTAATACGATCTTTTTTACGAAACCTGTTTAAGGCATCAATTGTATATTCACTTAACTAATGGCAAGTGGCTAATGATAGACAATATTAAAGTGACTATGAACCATAAAAAGAATAAAAACATTAACAAATACAATCCACTTTAGAATACAGCTAAGATATATTTTATTCTTTTTAAGTCACACCTTACTGAGAAATAAATTGCAAGGACACTGATATACTTATGTTCATTCTAAACCATTTATGATAACGTTACAAGCCAGTAATAGTTACATTATGCAGGACCCCATCCAGCAAGGTTATTTCGATAACTAATTACTTACTTACGTCTGTTACCCTTCGTGGAGGAGCCTAGGCCTCCCATAAGGATTTCGGTAACTAATATTGGCCTAATATAGCAATATTTTATTTAATATTATCAAGTGGTTTTCTACATCTTCTACTAGCTCTCATTAGGTAACATGTAGAGCTAACACTATATGTTGACCGTCAAAATCAAAAGTTTATTACTGAGAAAGATAAACAATTAATTAAATGTGTAATAGTTTTACACGGTTTATAAGCCTTCCGAGGCATGTAGTCTTTTTTGTTCTCCTAAAGTAAACTACTTTTTCTATTCAAAGTATTAGTGCTCAGTTTCCTTAAAATGTCGAAGAAGAAACGTTACTAGACACCTACCTAAAAACATATTGAAACTTATAACTTTTTGAGTAAATTGTGCAAACAAACCCTCTAGCTACTCATTGAATTAATAGTGACTTAGTTGAGAGTTTACTCTGAACAAATAAACGGAACTGATTCTTACCATATTATTGTGTTTAGGGTAGAATATACAGCATAATGAGTTAGAGTTTCATGTACTTTTGCTCTCATACTGTTCGTTTTGCTGTTTTATGAAATAACATATGTTTTATTGTCAAATCTTAGTCACTGAAACGCTAAATAAATTTCTTCTCCACCAAGTTATTTATGGGACATACCTTGTGTTATATTCTAGTGAAGATTACATTACGAGTAACTTCTGAGACCTATTAATGGACTAATATTATTTATATATTCTTATGGTAAAAATATTCAGTAACTAGACTGTGTATATCTATATTCCTCTTATTATTAGCTTCGTTTTGACCTATGGATTATTATTGTACGACTTACTGTTCCTAAGTTATACTCAGTTTATTAATTACTGTCTCCCACGTTCATAGCCACTTTTGGCTATATTTTGTACGAATGTTATTTCCTATTTTATGGTGCGTTGCTGTCTGTTTGGTTGATATATAAACCCAGTATGTTTGAAATATATGATTCACATAGTGGAGGCTGTTGTTGGCATTCTGGACTCAATTGGACGGGCTAGGCGAGCAACGGACCAATAGGGCGCTAGGCTGATCAGACCGGCCAGACGTCATTGGTTTAGTGCAATATAAGAGCGAATAAGTCGTGTTTTGATTTGCGAATAGATTACGTGATAACTAACAGACCATCAAGTCACAACACCTTGTGTATTATTAACTTCCGAATTCCCGGGAAGGTGGCTAAAACGTGCCTTCTTGATTCCAATTGACCCGGCTGTATGATATATTTGCATCTGATCTACTTTTGAATATCAAGTAATGTATGCTATAATTTGCAATATATGTTGACAATCGACTTATTACTCCTCATGAATCTCTACTGAATAGATATCGGAAGGTTAAAACGACTGATCCGTTATTTTATCTACCAATTCTGTGACACAAACAAATATCAATCATAGTTAATTTAAACATAACTAGTTGTGAAATACGAATGTTTGAATATTACTGATGGTTTTGTCTTTTAGATTATAATATCAGAGTAACTTCTAACTATTATTTGCTTCAGTTATTTTTTAATTCAATTTATTATTTAATCTCATACTTTCTTCTATTTTTTTTGTCTAGAGATCCTAAAAATATTCATGCTTTAATTACTAAAAGTTCAGCAAAAGAACGTTATTTACTAAATGATGTTGATTTAGACATACGTGAACCGAAATTGAACTATTTGTTGAAACGTAATCCACACAATTCAAGTTGGGGTGATATGAGGCTGTATTTGGAAGCACAAGTAACAATAACTGTTTTAGAAACTTGTTATTCCATTTATCATTGGTTTTTCATATTTTTATTCTTACGTTAAAATGTTACTCGATCTCAATTTTCTACTAATAGTGTTTTTGTAAAGATGAGCAGTAATAATTAGTTTCTTAGATAAGACTTTCTTTTGATTGGGAGTGTAGCTTATTTCAGTATTCAATAGATCACAACATTTATTGATCTCTTATTTTGTCGTTAAATGTTAACATGGACCTCTATGAGTTTGCTCCCAGATTATAACTGGCAAAGAGCTATTAGACAAGGAATAGATGGATATTCAATAATCCTTGACTGTGAGTGATTCACTAGTGGAATATAGTTTATGGTCATAGAAATCTCCAAATTAATTAATTCTTAACGTAAACATCTGGTTGAAAAAATGTCAATATCTGAACAACAACTTCATCTAATTTTTATGTAGATTTTACCAATAAAAGGATCTGGGCCTTGAAATACCCATTCATCGTATAAAAATTATCAGGCCTTTTAAGTGCTACCAAGTGCCCTGATACGGCTGAGGGTGGGGAGAGTTAGATCTCCCTCTCGAAATGCTCTCACATGGCCACGTGTATACAGCCACTGGCAGGACAGTCCTCACTGCCTTCTCGCGGCTGGGGTGTTGTTTACAGAGATGAGAGGACGAAAAGCGAGTGTCCGGCGCTTTAATCAGGTCGGTAGACATAGAGCGTTCACCTAGGGGAGTTGGAAAACCCTTATTCCAAACCAATGGTGAGCATGTACTCCAGGATCGTGAAGGGACAAATGGCGTATGAACCATTTATTGGTCACCGGCTACCATGGGACTGGATCTCCTTACGTCGCTTTACTGCCTTGTGTATTAGACCTATAGATCGAAGGCTCCGAGTGTGGCCCCCTACGGAAACCACCTGCTTCGGTCTGGGCATTCGGGCAGTATCACAGGCCATACACAAATCAAGCGACTTGTATGGTGCATATGTATTCGGTACCCCTTTGTACCAATATTTATATGTTTAAGTAAATAATTAATTATTAAAGGGCTTTTAAGTTATGGGTTTTATGAAATCACTATCAAAGTTTTGTTTAGCAACATGTCGCTTCTCAAATAAAAATATTAATGACTATTGTTAAGTGCTTAATCTATATATCCGTTTACCACATAGGACGGATCTATTCCATGTTCTGCCTTTTAACTTCCATCGTTTTGTGTAGTTATGTGATTTTCTAACAATATTTGTCTGACCAATGAGAAATTTAATCCCAATCTACCTCAATCGTTTGATACCTCAGATTGTTGTAAAATAATGAATTTTGTCATTAGAAAATCGATTATGAGTATTGTTAAAAGTATCTTACTTTCTATTTTCCGTAAAATTAAGATTGCTGAACGTGCTCTAGAAATCTGGGGTAGTGAAGATGCATTAGAAAAAGAACGTGAAAAGCGCCTTAAGCGCAATGAAGAATCGAAACTTAAAAGTTATAGTAAAAAGGTTAAAGGTAAGTATTAGGGATTCCCAATTCGTGTAAACTATACTCATTAATTCGTTGGAAATACATTGAGATAACTAGTCATGGAGTAGTCACTAGTTTGAGATGGTGGAGAAGATTTGTAGCTCAGGTGAATGATTTTGATGAAGTTTTGTTCTCTGAGCTGGATGTTTTGGTTGTGGAGCTCCCATTGTTCTTTTGAATGACATCACCAGCACAAACTTCATGTAGAAGTAAGGTGTTCGGATTTCTCCACATATGACTCCTAGCTTGTCCTGTAGACCTCGATCTTAATCGGTTATTGTTGGCCTTTAACCTGTCATTGTTTACTTCTTTATCTTGATTGCATCTCACAATGATATGATTCCTGTCCATGATTTCTCTGATTGGTTAATAAATTGGGACGATTTCAATGTGTGTGTTGGTTGCTGATTTACCTGAGTGCCAAGCTTCTAAAAATTCTGGTGTTTTTAGAATTCTGTCTATCCAAGATCTCAACATTTTCCAGTCGAATATATGTCCACATGCATCCATATAACTGAAAATACGTAATGTCGTTTGACCGCTAATTGATGTTCATGCAGACGAAGATGAAGAAGGCGTCCGCAGTGTCCGATATAGTGTTTTTCGCAGTTAGAACAATTTATTATGCAGATGATGTTCGGTTTTTCTTCTTTTGTCATTTCTTCCTTTGGTTTGCATAGGATTGATCGAAGTGATTTTGTTGGTTTGTGATAAGATGGAAAGAAAGCCAAAATTCGATTGATTTAATAATTATGAGCTTTGTTCAACAATACTTCCTTTCTAATTCAATGTAATGATTACTTAATGTAGTATTTGTTTTCTTTTCTCGCACGATATATTATTCTGCGTAATATACGATATTCTTGTATTTAATTGGCATATAATATCCTGAAATATTTACATATACTTATAGGATTTATCATTACAATTACTTTATCTCAATCATTGTATCAGTTATTCACAGTTCGTGTATTTGTTTAACCGTTCTTTAGACTCAGCGGTTTCCACATTGTTCTCTCTTGGGTCGGCTTTTGCTTGTTGATAAACTGTTAGCAACTGTAGACACAGCTAACAACTGTCTTTTGCACTACTGAAGCCCTTTTTATTTCAGACAAAAACACGCGGTAAACACTGTAGACACCTCACAATTTGAGAACCGCTATTTTAGACGTCGTTACTTTACGAACTTCGATTTTGCGCGAATCTCAATCGCGTGAATTGGACGCTTCGATAGACTTAACAGTTCTCAACTTTGGTTCAAATTGGTTCGAATCTTCTGAGTGACGAACTCTGGTCGAAATTCGGTTCTGTTAGTTTGGCCTAACGATGGCAAGGCCCAGGGAAATGAAGTACAATACCAACAGCTCAGATAAAACAGATCATTTAATTGCTGAAAATATTGTTCCCTCAACCTCTAAGGTGAACTCATCTACTTCAAATGTTGTTTTCGATAATGTAAAACCTAGCCTCGAAGATAGCTGCCTCTTATTAGACACCTACTGGAATATGTGCAGCACACAAACCAACAAAATCACTTCAATCAATCCTATGAAAACCAAAGGAAGAAATGACAAAAGAAGAAAAAACAAATATCATCTACAGTGTAAATTGTTTCAATACAAATATGCAAACATGCCTCATTTAAATCACCTTAGCTGGAATGATATGAGATTGATTTGGTTATACCGGTTTACGATTGATCTCACTGAATATTCTTTCTTTGTACGATTGAACCACGGTTTAATTTAACTTATTTATTCTATGGATGATCGGTTTAAATTGATTCACGAAACTTAAGAAAATTTAGACTTTAATTCTTCTACTCATTGAGATATCACAAATAATTTATTTTTATTTATAACAATTTACGCAATACTCAATTTATTTGATATTGTCAAGTCAAACCTTAGTAATGACACTTATCTACTCATTATGGTTACTTTGTGGATGTTTTTAAGCGGAGAGTCATAAGGTAACTTGCATCATTTCGGAAAATTATTTTCTTACAAACACCAGCATCTTTTATGTAGTCCTTTCTGAAAATCGCTGTACGATCAATTCTTATCATAAGTCTTTATATCTATCCAGCGAATGTGATTGGTTTTTATTAAGGACTTTAGGTGTTTATCACAAAACGTTTGCTCTTTTCATTTCAGAACTGAAGCTTCAGACACGCAGTAGCTTATATACGAGAGCGCATAAATCTCATGAACATGTGTTCGGACCGGAGAAATATGATTCTAAGTCAGATATTTACTATAAATGCTGTATTGAATGTGATTACAAATCAACTTATGAAAAATTGTAATTATTGCACTGTTACTAACCCATCGCATTTATTTTATAAAAGGTGTCAAAACAATAAGTATCTTTTTTGAAATGCTTTAATTAATGTTGATGTGAATAAAATAATAATACTTAAAAGCGTCAGACATTTGTCACTGTACATGTTTCTGGGATGCCACTTTACAAGGCAGGGTAGTATTTGTGACAAAATAAAAATGGAAATCGGTATTCTGGAACATATACCAGATTGACAGATACAAAAGCCTACAGATGACTTTTCGGAAACCCCAGTTCCGAGCAAGTACTGCACCTAGACTTCCTGCTTCGAAGGTACAAAAGCATTCACGCTTATTTCGGCCACTCATTTTCACGACATTGTACTGCATAACACCTTTCCAATTATGCCTGTTGGGGCTGACTCCTCTCGAACATAATTCTATACATATGCCTCTGAACCTATAAAGAGTCACTTACCTGGTGCTCAAAAGACGAGTCCACATTCATGTCTAAAATTGATGCTCGACTTAAAATGATTATGGTCTACATAAGTGCAGAAGACGGTTACCATGACTGCTCACTTTCTACTTGGCGTTCCTCCCTCTTATATTGAAGCCTGAAATCAAATTGACCATGTGATATGGTAAAAAAGCCCAGGTGTGATCGGTCTGTACGATGGCACTGTCATGGAAACTGGCATTATGATATTGCCATCACGACTCTCAGGTTGGGATTCTAGAGATTGTGAGACCTAGTGGCTTGAAACGTTATCATATATTGCTCAAAATTTGGGCTAGTGATGATTTTGTTGTAGCTTCCTATTACATTGTTCACAAAAGTGAGATGACCTCTCTTAAATGAAACTCCTCTTGTGTTTACTTTTAACTGAACTGAAGCTCATTAAGTACTCTACCTATCCATTTATTGATTGATTGTATGAAAATTTCCTCTCCACATTACCGTTACTTTATTCGTGTGGTGCATTTTGTTGGTACGCAAGTGTGCCGAAATCTATCTGCTTTAATTAATTAATTTAATGTATATTTGCTATCTGAGGTCAAGTGAATAACCACACTTGGTTCTTGTATGCGAGTTTCAATGATAACTTATAAGGTTATCACGTAACTTAAGGTTCTTGGATAGTGAAGCCTGTTTTGTTTTATACATTCAGAACACTAAAAGTGCATGCAGTATTCTTCTGATTCTGTTTGGTTGCTTGCTTTTTAATATATTTGTGTAATGGTTCTGTTTGTGTTTTCGGTGAGATAGCCATAATACCTGGATACGTCGAAAGGTCAATCTGTCTTTTGCCCTAATCATTAAGTGTGATTGCAACATTAGCTGGTGGGTTCCATCATTCCCGTCCAACACAAGTGGGCTCCCTATCATTCGACAAAGATCAGGAACGGTAATCCACACTGCTTCGTACAAATTATGAGCTTCCTCGCTAGAGATCGTATGATGGTGTATGTGAGTAATCAAATGTTAAAGAAGAATTACAGACATTAATACTGTCAGGTGGTTGTAAGACTTATATACAAGCTAGCTTGTATGTATAAAACTAAGAGCAAGAAACTGTAACTCATCCGAATACATCGCTCATTGTTAAAACATCATGATGGGTGATTATAATGACATTAACTGAACTCCGAAATGCAGTTAGTAGTAGAGTAATTTGTCGGTCTAGTCTTTTAAAGGTTCTGAGATGAACTCAGCTTTTTTATAAACCTCTCACATTGTTGAATTAATTTACTGCAAACGACGTAAAATGTTATTAATACACTTTCTCCCAGGCAGTGGGAGAAAACAGTTTTACCTGGTTACTTACTGGAACATAAATAAATAGTAAATATGGAAAATAATGGGAGGTTGTCACACATACATCCTTGGAACTGCCATTATCTCTGCTCTCCTGTTATTGCTTGTACTCAGTTTCAACGGTTGAAAGACCGATTAAGCAGTTTGTGTTCCGAGTTTCGAATTTCGATCGTCGGCATAACGACTTTGCAACAAAAGCTCTAGCGGTTAAAAGCGACCCTTGTAATTCATGGATGTCAGTTCGTGCTATGATTCCTTGACTCATCCTTAGGTGATCTCGAACTAATTCTTGTTCTTCAAACCTAGAAAAGGCAATGTTATTTTTCTATCTTTAAGATGGGCTTAAATGCAACTGTTGATAACTACTTGGAAATGTTCTCCATCAGACTAGCTCGAAAACCACTTCAAATTTACTTATTCAAGATTAATTATAAAGTCATTTTTATCACAGTTCTCATACTAGGAAACCAAAACATTCGTATTTTAACTGAAGAAACCTTTCAGAATCAACAATTAATTTGTCAGCGTAGTTCCTAGCACGATGGAAACGGGATACTTGGTGCTTTGAATAGCTGGAATTACGTTCATCATTCTGTACACAATTCTAACGACAAATCCCATCGTCATAGAGTGTTAGCCCGTCATTTCCCCCTAAAAACCTCTCTTTAAGTGTTTGGGTCTCTTCTAACGAAATGTTAATAATTTTAATCAAAGGGGATTATATGTTGTATAAAAGTAATTTTCTATTTTGAGTAGAGTTAGCTTAGTATGTAGTTTCCTGACTTGCTGAATATCAGAGGGAGTGCCCTAAATAACTAGGTAAAGCGTAGTTCGTTGAGAGTGCCTAAGCGAGCACTGACAACACCAGTAAGTACTTACATATCTTTTAATTTGGTCAAATAACCCACTTCAACAGTTTAGACCCCTAAGTTAAGATGACTTTTTAAGGTATTTTGAGATAATTAATTGATCAAAGTTGTCTGGCTCAAAGTACAAGATGGTTCATGTTTTGAGTATATTTTTGAGCTTGAAAATAATTCTTCAAACAACATAGGCCACCTAGTATTCTGACATTCCTAAACCAAAAATTCTAAACTAAGAATTTCACAAACTCCTATAGTTTTGGAAGAATATTGATGATCCAAAACTAATAAAATCACGCTGTTCTGCACCGCAAATGTGAAAACCTGATAGGATGGACAAACATATTATTTCAACATTACCTTGGAAATTTGACGTTATTTTGTTTGTATCCCCATGTCGGAGCGCATTTTATAACCAACTTGTCGATGGCTTCTTCCTAATGCGTGGGGAGAATTACATCCACTTATGGTGATTGCTATCATATATGAGTAACTAAGTTCAGTCTACTAACATAGATGAATAATTAGAACTTGGAGTAGTTAAGTGATGTACTGTTTTTATCGTTCGTTGGCGTGTGTGACTGCATATTTCCTTGAATTATGTCAACTAACGAACTAGGTCCTCAATCTGTTGTTGGATTAAAAGACATCTCTTTAGATATGATGGTTATGCAGGCCAACACAATGAAATTAAGTGATCAGGAAGCTAGTCGTTCGAATTATTCTAAAGACGGGCCTTGTTCTATTCATGATTCCTTTAGTATTGACCGCCATTCTTCAGATGAAAATTCACCTGGTGCCAAAATTAAAGAAGACCGGTGTGCTGAAGAAATTACTATGTCGGGCTCGGCTGGGGACGATGTTTCACGAGCGTTGATACAGCGAAAACAACCACTAATGGAACTAGTTAGTTCCGAAGAAGGTTATGTTCGGCGTTTGAAACTGGTAAAGGATTTCTACATACCGGCTGTTAATGCTCCAACTACAGCTCAGTCCAATACAGAAAACATTATAGGAGCACCTAGCTCGCTACCTCACAGTGATTCACATGCTTCCCCGCCTGTTGCTCCTGAGGATTTGGCAGCTCGATGGAGAATCATATGGGGAAACTGGATTCAGTTATATGAATGGCATTCGGCGTTCCTTGAAAAACTAGTTAGCGTTGTGGAGAGTGATCCTGATCGCATACCAAAGCTCTTTATTGACTCTCGAGCTCGTTTAAGGTCTATATACTCGAAATATTGTGAAAATCACCGAAAGGCAGCTTTAATTGCAGAGCAGTACCGGGATTTTTTTGAGGAGTTGCGCATTTTTATTGGCGACAAAGAGGACGTTGTCTCACACCTAATGCAACCAGTACAGCGTATAATGCGCTACCAACTCCCTATTGCAGAGATTCTTAAGTACACTCAACGTGCCTGTTCACCTGATCTTTTATTGTGGAAAAAGACTTTGGAGATTATGAAGGAAATCCCAAAGGATACGCAACTGATTTTGGAGGTAAGTTTTGAATTGTACATTGTTTTTTACAACATTGTGGTCATATGTCTATTAGCGTCATTTCAATGTCATAAATATATTTATATGCTTCCTACCTTCGTCCCGTAAAAACCTTATTTGAAGTCGCTCGTAATTCTGGTTACTAGTAAATCTGTTTACTCACGTACCTTTCTGATTTCATTTGTATATTTCATCCATGTCATATCCAAGTGTTTAGAATTAAACATTTACTTGTGTATGCTTTCGGGCTGCTGTATCTGTCTATAATCAGCGTAATTATATTGTTAATTCATAGTAAAAAATGTCTGACTTTGTCAGTGTTGGAATGTTTCGGGAAATCGGTTGGGACTTGACACCCCGGATTTTTTTGGTTGGTCCTCAGTGGACAAAGTATGAAAAGCCATTTGCTTATCATGATTATACGCAGTTTGTCGTGTCATTTTTGTGTGTGGAGGAGTTTAAATTCACGTTCTTCAACCTCGAAGATAGAAATATTTCTCAGGCGTCTAGGTCTATGGAAGTCGAGGTACGAAATGCTTTGTTTCGATGTTAGTTAACCGAATCAGTATATTGAGGGCAACCTTTTCCAACTTAGTGAAATTGTGTTCTAATAAATCAACATACCAGATCTCTTATTTCAATACACCACTATCTTCAGTTTAACTGTTATTAGTTTGAAAAAAATCGATAACTACAAATAGTCTTATAACAGCAACATTATTTAGAATTCTTGAAATCATTTGCGCTTATCACTAATAGTGTAAATTTACTATTCGAACTGTAGAGTATGCTTATCATCGGCTAAATTCTCGCTCATACTCTTCAACTAACTTAAATACCGCATAATGATTATGACTGTGATCCGAGGATTGAAATACAAATGCCTGCAATCAAAGATAGGTTAATTTGTTTCGCTCTACATATAGCTATCTGGAACTAATTGTATGATGATATTGTACTTACAACTTTTACCCCTCGTGCTCTTGCGTAGACCGCCCACGAGCATACTCCAACCAACTCTGTCATGTAAAGTATTTTCCAGTTGCTATTCATCCTCTTCATGTCTACTTCCAATTCCTGACACAATATATTCTTTGGCCTTCATCTTTTCCGTTTCCTTTCATGACTCCAAGTAAACACTTGACTCGTGATGCAGTTTGATCTGTATGTAACACCCACCACCTCCAACGTCTTTACTTAATTTCCTCTTCATCTGTTGTCTCCAGCAGTAGACCGTTGCTGATGGTATCCCGTCAACGGACATTGAATGTCTTGCGTAAACAATTGTTTATAGTTACTTGTAATTTTTGATGGTGAGTGGTTCTCCAAGTTTCAGCTCAGTAAAGCAGGACTGTTTTGGCTGATACCGAGTTCTGCCAAGTTGTATCCTCATTTCCACAGCTATTAGGTTGGCCCTTCCGGTATTCCACCTATAGAAATTATTTTTCTGGCTGTTAGAATAGGCATCAACCTCATGACTGAAAGAAGGCCCTTGAAATCCTTGGACAAACGTTAAGTAGTTCAATCCTTGTTAGCGTTTTCTTATCAAGGTTGTTTTCTACGGGATTGTATTGCTGACTTCATGTCTAACTCTCCTCGTTTACTCGGGACGGGCAGTAACCCTAGAAGAGCTGCAGGCAGAATTATGAGACCGTACTACTGAAAATAAACGTAGGCAAATTTTTTCAACGGAAAAAAGCAAAATATTTTAGTTAATTAGTTGTCAATATAGTCAGTTGATTGAAATTTAGATTGTAATCGACTTCCTATTCATTCAACTTGATGGCTGTAAAAAGTAATATTCTTGTTCTGACGTAAAATGTTAGAGAATTATGGTGAAATATAACTAAAATCGTGTCTTCTAGCATCATTCAGTCCTACTCTGTGATTTAAATAATTGAATAAGATTTTAAATGACAAATCATATTGATGATCATAACTAGTAGATATTTTGAAGACTACATAGATCGGCTAATCTTTTCTTGACAAGCCCGATTAATTGATTGATCGTGACCAACTTGGTCTCGTGTGCTGTGATGTTTCTTCCCGGCTGCCCACACCATGAAAGGGTATTTCTTGAGGATTTTTTATTTGAACACATGAATATTGGTACAAGAGAGCGCCAATATATATGCGCCACACAAAACAATGAAAATTCGAAGAGAAGTAGAAAAAAAACTAGGGAGCGCAAAAGAAAAAGAGAACAATAACGAAGAGATTGGTGTAAGGTAGTGTGGTAGTAACGAGGGAACGAAAAGGTACAATCAGAAGAAATCTTTCAGGTAAGGGAGACACAACCACTTTTTATGAAGTAAGTAAAAGGTTACAGCAGGATCGCCACTGGCTTCTATTCTGAGCCATATCTGATAACGTCTCTAGCCACCGCACCATCTCTCAGACCCCAACCAGGGAGTCGTGAAGGACCGACACAAGCCAGTCCTTTGCAGCTTTCTTTCATACCACGACACCATGTCATGCACTGACCACCCATCCGCTTCTTCCAACCAGTCCCAGAGTCGGCAAATAATGCACGACGTGGAATTCTCTGGGACGACATTCGTAGAACATGTCCAAGCCACCGAAGTCGGTGTTTCAAGATGGTGACACCAATTGAATTATCATCTCTGTGCCCGAACACACGATGCCGAACATCTGCATTACTAACATGGTGTTGACACTGGATGTCAGCAATCCTTCGGAGACAACGATGATCGAACACAGAGAGTCGTCTAACGTCCTCAACTCGGAGAGGCCAGGTTTCACAAGCATAGAGCGAAACTGCTCTCTTCGACGCGTTGTAGATCCGACCTTTTACAGCCAGACTAACATCACGAAGGCGCCAAAGGTGGCCCAGATTGGCATAAGCCGCTCTGGCTTTCACTATACGTGCATTGATCTCATCACTCACACCCCCACCAGCACTTATGCAGCTACCCAGATACACGAACTTCTCGACTACGTCTATCTGCTCAGCATCCAGGGTGAGTACAGGATTGGAATCCTGCCAGTCTTGTAGAAGTACTTTGCACTTCGAAGGTGCGAAGCACATACCATACCTACGGACACTGATTGCCAACTGATTAAGTGCGGATTGCATGCCTTGGGCATTATCGCACAGTAAGACAATATCGTCTGCATACTCAAGGTCGAGAAGTCTTTCTCCAGGCAACAGATCTACACCACCATTACTTACATTCATCAGAGCTGTTTCCAAAATGTCATCGATGGCAAAGTTGAAGAGGAATGGTGAGATTGGGCAACCCTGCCTAACCCCACTGCTCGAATGGAACAATGGAGAGAGATGGTTGTATGCCCTCACTCTGCCTGAGGTGTTTTTATATAGGGCCTTTAGGATGTTAATAAACTTCTCAGGCTCACCCTTCTTCAATAGACAATCCCAGAGAACAGTCCTGTCCAACGAATCGAAGGCAGCCCTGATGTCAAGAAACACTACGATTGTTGGCCTTTGATAAGTATGGCGGTGTTCTAACAGTTGGCGGAGGGTGAAGATATGATCAATACATCCTCGACCAGAACGAAACTCAGCCTGCTCCTCGCGAGTCAATCTTTCTCGGGTTTTGAACAACCTACGAAGAATGACGGAAGCCAATAGCTTGGACGCAATCGGAAGTAGACTTATCCCCCGATAGTTGTTACAGGAACGACGTGAACCCTTTTTAAAGATAGGGACAACTATCGACTCATTCCATGACGTTGGTACACTCTCTAGTTCCCAAACCTTTGTAATCAACGTCGTCAATTCCTTAGTCAAAAAGTCAACACCATCTTTAAAAAGAGTCGGAGGTAAGTCATCTGGGCCAGGTGATTTGTAACGCTTCAAGAGTTGGAGTTCCTTGCGGACTTCCTCCTCATTTGGTGGATCAGTCGTCACCGGCCATGGAGGGCAGGACAGTCTGACCGATGTTGCCGGAGCAGCAGGCCAGTTGAACTGCCCTTCGAAAAATTCTGACCACCGTCCAAGACGTCGATGGATGTTAGTGATTGACATCCCATCATCCTCGCAGATTGTTTCACTCACACCAGACTTCTTGCTGCCAGTGGCTCGGATGAGCTGGAAGAGCTTCCGGTAGTTACCAGATGCAGTTGCTGCTTCCAGCTCATTAGCACGCTTCGACCATCAGGCTTCTCGGTCCTTACGCAAGCTTTGCCCAATTTCCTTACGTAACATCCTTCGTTTATGGTCAAACTCACGGTCACCCGGAGTAGACCGACGGGCTTCAATGAGTTGTAAGGAACCTGAAGAAACCCACTGCTTAAAAGCGAGACGTTTCGCAAACCCACAACTGACTGTTCCCGCCATTTTCATGGCGTCATGCAATTGCAATCAACGCTCATCTATACTTTTCGGTGGAGTGGTAGCTAGCCTAGAGGCTAGCTCGGTTCGATACTTACTTGCAACAGAAGTTGCAACCAGCTTGCTAACATCAATCTTTTGGTGGTGGTCACTTCGTTGGCCACTGAAAAGTAAGGCAAGATTGGCGCAGACCAAGGCATGGTCAGAGTCCAGATAGGTACTCCAAAAGGAGCGGCAGTCTTGTACACAACCACGCCAGCGGTAGCTGATCGCGATGTGATCAATCTGAGTCCAGGCTTGAGATGCAGAGGGAGGACGCCAGGTGGCACATCGGCGATGACTGTGCCGAAAGTTAGTGCTAGTCCGAAACAGGTTGTGGTCTGTGCAAAGTTGCAGTAGACGGTCCCCGTTATCTGACCTGCGACCAACGAGTCCCCATCGGCCACCTAAACGACTCTCTTCTGTGCCTAGACGCCCGACCTGGGCATTCAAGTCTCCGGCTAGTACTACAATATCTGTCGAACGCACTTTCTGGAGAAGAACAGATAACTGGTTGTAAAACTCATCCTTGATTGCATCCGGGCTGCAATCTGTCGGGGCATAGGCGGAGATGACGAAAAGACATCGTTTCTCACGCCGATTTCTTCTCACTTTGATGGAACTTTCTAATCTAACAGCACATAACCGACTGTTAATGGGGACCCAATCGACTAGTGCTGCCTCAGCTCTAGCGCTTAGTGCGACACCAACGCCAGCAAGACCAGACGAAGATGCCACAGGGTCCCCGGATAAGCGCACGTAAAACAAGCTTTTCGAAGCGACAGATGGAGATCGAATTTGTAGTACTTCGCCAGAGTCTTGAATACGGGTCTCGGATAGACAACAAACATCAATATTAAGACTTTCCAAAGACATAGCCAGCCCTATCTGTTGTCCGACCTGCATAAATGTGCGAACGTTGAAGGCAGCCAGTTTGAATGGTGCACGTGGTTTCAGAAAACCTGCTTCAGTTCTCGTATTCGGTGGTAACATACAATTTTCAACCGGACAGTGACTCGAGAACGTTTAGATACAGTCGGATTTCCACCAAAGACGAGCCGCTGTATAAGTATAAAAGAGGGTGAATAATGTGGAAAATAATAATATTAATAATAGTAATAATAATAATAATAATAATAATAATTTGAATCAATTGATTGTTTTTCGAAGCGAGAAAAATAATTTCCATAGACATACAGAGTTCATCATTTGTGTGTGGGCTGTGATACTGCCCGGGTGCCCAGTCCGAAGCAGGTGGTTATCTTAGGGGCCACACCCCGAGCCTTTGACCTAAAGGTCTAACCCACAAGGCAGTGGAGCATCGTAAGGAGATGCAATCCCATGGTAGCCGGTGACCAACGATTGGTTCATACGCCATTTGTTCCCGCAGGATACTGGAGCCCATGTGCACCATTGGTTTGTGATCCGGTTAAAGCGCCGGACATTCGCTTTTCGTCCTCTCATTTTCGTAAACAACACCCCCGCCACGAGAATGCAATGAGTAGGACTTCCCTGACAGAGGCTGTATACGCGTGGCCGTGTGAGAGTATTTCGAGAGGGAGAGCGGACTCTCCCCACTCTCGGCCGTACCAGGGCATTCAGGGAACCTGAAAAAGAATACAATCTTAGCACTGTCCAAACCAATGACGTTCGATTGGTATGAGCAGCCTAGCGTCTTTATTGGTCATTTTCCTACTGGCCCTGCCACTTAAGTCCATAACACCAATACTAGCTTCCATTATGTAAATCCTCTATTTCAAACACACCTGGTTTATACACAAGCCAAATGGACCACATCACACCACAAAATAGGAAACAGCATTTGTACAAGATCAAGCCGAAAAGTGATTGGGAGACAGTAATTAATAAACTGGACATAACTTAAGAACAGTAAATCGTATAATGATTGTCTATAGGTTAAAATAAAGCTTATAACAAGAGGAGTATAGATATGCAGTCTAGTTACTGAATAGCTATACGATAAGAATACACATATAATATTAGTCCATTGACAGTTCTCAGAAGTTCCCTATAATTTGATCTTCACTAGGATATAACAGTTCTCTTCTCTGGTTTATATGGTTCCGGTCTGTCGTGTGGTTGATGCAAAACGGGTTCATTGGATGTTATTCGCCACTGATCCTTCTTTTGTGGTTTGCCTTTTCTAAACGGGTTCGCTCTGTTAGGCCATCCAGCTCGGAAGACAACACAAATTTACTATGAAATTCGTATACCTAAATCTCAGGCCAGAATAATATCGACAGAACATTTGCGAAAATTGAGTAAACTAAAACCATATTTTGCAAACGAAGCTTAGTTAGAATGGTTTTCAGAAAAATAATGTACTGAATGCATCGAGTTTAAAAGTCTTTACGAAAACGGTAGGTTTACGAAATTCATTAGGATATATTAGAAGTCTTCAACTTTTCGTGCAAATGTGGAAAATTTAAGTAGTGACTAGAAAGTCGACTGTAAAGCAAAGTAACCAACAACCGTACCGATTTCTGTATTATAAATAGATGTTTCAATCAATGTAAAGTGGACCTATTTTCTATCAGCGAATACACATTGATCTGAACTAGAATTTTCAATTTCCAGTTATGTTTTACCCTTCAGTTCTCGGTTCCTTTTTAAATTCCCAACTCCATATCAATAGTTTAAGTACTTTAATCTATTGTTTTTTAAGCAAGGGTGGATAATAGCTGGCAGTAGAATCCAGGACGCGCGTTTGGTTTGGGGCTTGTCAGTTGGATGTACCTGCATCCCAAATTTGGTGTTCACACCTTGACTCGAACCCAGTGCCGTTCGCATCAATCACCATCGTGTTGTTTACCCAGCTACTGAACTTTTTAATTTTATCATTTACTGTAGCCGTGCAACGCACAGCTTAACAATTGTCCTGTAATAAATTGAGTTTCTTTTCTACTGGCCCTACCCTTGTTTGCAAAATAATCGGAACAACCAGATATAGGATGTTGTGCACCAACTTGCCGAATTTATTGTGTAAGATAAGTGAAGCTCTAGAACATGATGGTATTAACTTTGTATTCATCTGCAAGTCACAGAAAATATACATAAATAAATAAATGTAAATATTTGTGGATCGTTTCTTGTCATACATAGTTTGTATATTGTCATCTCCCACTCATATGTGTCTTTATTTATTGAGTACAACCTTTAATATGCTGTACAGTTGTGCAGGCCAACTTTTATACCATAAAATGAATTATAGCTATTCAGTTTTGGCATTAACCACTGAACTTTTGGATTACGCTCTTGCACTTTATATATCGTCACATTCATCGTAGTTTTTTTGCTTCACTGTTTATAAAAAATACTCATTACTTTTTAGGCTGCTCGTATAGATGGCTTCCCTGGAGTAATAACCGCTTTGGGAAACATATTATTACGCAGTGATCTGTTAGTAGCAACTACTACTCGTGAGCAATTGTTAGAAACTGTCACTGCCTATAAAATGGCTCTTCAAAATGTCAACAGTGGTGTTTTTTCTGAAACCAATACATCACTTAACAAAATCCCTTCTCATGTTGGGCGATCTGGAGTAAATACGGGTCCATCACTTTCTACAGACACTTCAGCCACAATGTGTTCGTCCTCTGCTACACCAAATAGTTTGGGATTACCTTCTCCTGTTGAAGGCCTTAATTCTGTTATCTCAGAAGGAAATGGACTTTTTACAGGAAATCTAAAGTTTGTAGAATCACGGTTGTTTTTATTCGAGCAAATGCTACTCGTAACGGAAGAAGTTAAACCAAAGCGTCGTGTAGCTACCAGTGATACATTTTCCCAGTCTACTTATCAGTTTAAAGCTGCAATAAATGTCAACAAAATGCGTTATGAGGTGAGTACAGATAACTTTTAAAGCAGATTTTCTAATCACATGTTTAAATGTTAATTGATCACCATGGTCAAAAATTGCTTAATTTAATTCAATCGCTTGTCATTCCACACGATATATTATTCATTAGTTAACCCCTTGAGGACAACTTTGTTCTAATTAGTGTTATTATATAATTACAGTACTAGTCACTCATTCTAGTTTAAATTTGCTAATTGAGTCATGTCAACTGTAGATGGCATAATAAAAACATTTATACTTCCAACAGGTTCTGTGGATGCTTTTTCCACTGGTTGTAAAGCTCTTATAGTGTGATTTGATAACATTTACAAAGCATCTCCAAAATTTTATACGGTGATCAGAAGAGTGATATTGATGTCATATCCCCAAGTGCAACGTATGGAGAACATCAATCGTCATTTTCTCTGGTTTCCTCCAACAAATTTTTCTTAACAAGATTTGATTTAATTGATCCGAGACTGATCAATTGCAGTCCTAAACATCAATGGGAAGATTCAAGTAAAACTATCAAATGAATTAAACTTCACCTCATTGCACAACCAAGTGGCTATCAGGACTCAGTAGCTAAGTGAATAACGCGATGGTGTTTGGAGCGAACGGTACTGGGTTCGAGTCCCAGAGTGAACATCAACTCTGAAGTGTAGGTACATCCAGCTGACGAGTCCCAAATAGGACGAAACGCGTGTCCTGGATCCCACTGCTAGCCACTATCCATTTTTATTAACAAGATTTGTGGTAAAAAAGATATCTATTGTATACAGTATTCAAGTTGCTAACATATCCCACTTTAAGTCTCACATAAATGCTACTGATGTGTAAGTATAGACAGAGGTGGTAAATGAATGCCCTTCATAGTTTAATGTTAATTTATTAAGCTTGGATAGATTTCCACCATTCATGTGGTAACCCTTGCTACTGTGCATTTACGTACATTTTTACTTGGAATTTTTGCAGAAATACAGGTCCAGTATATTTCAGTTTGTTTTTATACTCAATTGAATAAATTTTTGAATGGATCCCTTTTCTGAACTATTTACTACAACTTAATCTTGATTTACATCATTGCAAAGTATTTTTATTGACTGTTCTTGTCTTATTGTTGCTCTTCAGTCTCATTGGTACAATTGTACTCTTTCGAGTGGTCACATAAATTCAGAAGCTGCAACTATTGATAATCTTTTGTGCAGTGGCTATTCACCTGACGATCTGCGGTTTGCAATTTTAGACCAAACTCCTGGAAAAGACTTCGTCTATGTTATTGATCCTATTAGCTGTTCGAATAGAGAAGCATGGGTTGTACAGTTGCGTGATATTCAGCATATGCAGCACGAATTTTTGCTTGCTCTCCAAGATCCAAGGAAATTCAACACTAGCACTCGGGATGAAGGATGGGGTAAGTTGTTTGTATAACACTTAACACACAAGTAATTTCTTAGAATCCTAAATTTGACCGTTGATTCTCAAATAAAGTACGTTTCGAATAATCAGACTATGCAATCGACACTAAATCAGTTGTCAGTCAATATATATACCTATGTCATGTACTTTTCACACACTAAATTTACTGACTCGTGTTAGTGAGCAGATAGTAGTCGAAAAGTTTTTTATCTGGGTAGCTGTTTGAATGCTGATGGTTGCTAGATTGATGAAAGGCAAACTGTGTCCGAAAAATCGCTGAAGTTCAGAGGCAACACTATATTTATAATGTGAAAGTTTGGCACAGTGATGATCATTAAATTGACGTTATCATCGACGTGTACAACGAACATCGTCTCAGTGAGTCCCACATTGTACTTTGTGACATGCTGGATAATAATAGAAAGCTGTGCAGAACTGGCATTTGTCAGTCTATCACGATTCCTTAGCTGTGGTCCGAGAGATAATCTAACTCAATGGTTTGAAACTTTATCAAACATGTTTCCGAATAAAAGCCTGTGACTGGCGTACTTTAGTTTCTTTTTAATTCATAAACATGAGAGCAACTTTAACGGAAGTGGGTTTTTTCTTGTATTTTCTCAAATAAACTGTTTTTCCCACTAGATCTTACAAAGGATGTCTGATCCGAATTTCCCATTTAAAATTTCTAACTTGAATGTTTTCAGAACCCAGCTTATCGTTATGATATATATGCAAATTTTTATAAAGCTTCAACGAATCTGCAAGTGTGCCTGTGTTCGAAAATGTTGAAGCATAAATATTTGATCTTAACGTGTTGTTGGGCATCACATTTGTCGAGTTTTCTTAAGTTGGTCATTCTTGTTCTCCAGTTAATCGACAGCTATATTTGGAGGTCATTATCCTAAAAACCCTGTTATCCAAGCTCTTTTATCTTTGACAGTTACATAAGAATATATATTTCCTTAAATTGTCAGTGCTAATTGTTAGAACGATACTTGTGTAGCTCCAAAATATACCTCGATTACCAGCCAGTAGTGCACCTAGACTTCCTGCTTCGAAGGTACAAAAGCATTCACGCTTATTTCTGTTTTACTTCACGGCAGCGAAACATGGCCTTTAAGAGTAGAAGACACTCGTAAGCTACTAGTATTTGACCACAGATGCCTTAGAAATATTGCTGGAGTCTGCTGGGATCACCGGGTAAGTAATATTGAGGTTAGACGCAGGGTATTAGGGAATGATGGTAAATCAGTTGACGAGTTTGTTAATCTTCATCGACTGAGATGGTTGGGTCACGTGTTACGTATGCCTGAACATTGATTACCACGACGTGCAATCCTAACCGGTGTTGGAGATGGTTGGAAGAAGGTTAGGGGCGGCCAAACCAAAACGTGGCATCAGTGCTTGAAGTCACTAACTCCTAGTGTGAGCCATGTTGATAGATGCAGACTACTTGGTTGGGGTCCGCGTGACTTTCGTAACCAATGGTTGGAGACCCTTGGTGACATGGCTCAGAATTGATCACAATGGCGTCGGTGTATACACTTTCTGTCTTCTCTTAAACTAAGAGATTAAGATCACTTCACATCTTTCTTTCTACGAACTAATTCTTTCTTCCTGTACTATATCCTTATTGCAATCTTTCTTTTATATATTACCACCTCTGAATTCACCACTTATATGAATCCGGTGTCCATCTTGTTGTGTTAATGAGGTATGGTAACTTGGACCGATGCATAAATGTGCCTGGTCCTACGTTGTAGCTGACTGACTGATTTCGGCCACTCATTTTCACGACATTGTACTGCATAACACCTTTCCAATTATGCCTGTTGGGGCTGACTCCTCTCGAACATAATTCTATACATATGCCTCTGAACCTATAAAGAGTCACTTACCTGGTGCTCAAAAGACGAGTCCACATTCATGTCTAAAATTGATGCTCGACTTAAAATGATTATGGTCTACATAAGTGCAGAAGACGGTTACCATGACTGCTCACTTTCTACTTGGCGTTCCTCCCTCTTATATTGAAGCCTGAAATCAAATTGACCATGTGATATGGTAAAAAAGCCCAGGTGTGATCGGTCTGTACGATGGCACTGTCATGGAAACTGGCATTATGATATTGCCATCACGACTCTCAGGTTGGGATTCTAGAGATTGTGAGACCTAGTGGCTTGAAACGTTATCATATATTGCTCAAAATTTGGGCTAGTGATGATTTTGTTGTAGCTTCCTATTACATTGTTCACAAAAGTGAGATGACCTCTCTTAAATGAAACTCCTCTTGTGTTTACTTTTAACTGAACTGAAGCTCATTAAGTACTCTACCTATCCATTTATTGATTGATTGTATGAAAATTTCCTCTCCACATTACCGTTACTTTATTCGTGTGGTGCATTTTGTTGGTACGCAAGTGTGCCGAAATCTATCTGCTTTAATTAATTAATTTAATGTATATTTGCTATCTGAGGTCAAGTGAATAACCACACTTGGTTCTTGTATGCGAGTTTCAATGATAACTTATAAGGTTATCACGTAACTTAAGGTTCTTGGATAGTGAAGCCTGTTTTGTTTTATACATTCAGAACACTAAAAACTGTTACATATATTTATGTTTGGGATTCTAGGAATAATTTTTTCCTAGCTCGAATTGTTAATACCGGTTCCATAGTCGAAAAATTTTGAAGCCTCAGAAGACTATCAGAAAGGGTTTCGTAGCGGATTTATTTCTGGTGAACAAAGGTCTTCAAAGCTTCAAGCGTTTCTCTGCTATCTTTATGCATTTCCATTCACTGATTTTTTTTGTTTCGGACAATATTTTTGTGTATTTGCTGTAAATGTGATGATTTATACTGATCCACAATTTTATGCGTTTTTATTTAAATAACAACAACGACCACCAACCGTTAATGGCAAAACTAATATTTTTTTGGAAGTGTCAGTGAGGAAATCTTTCAAACTGAAGTTCAATCAGTAACTGAATTTTACATTCCGTCAATAATGTGATTGCATACATGTGATAAAACGTGTTAACCAATAAGTCCTGTGATTTTATTTAACTTCGAATAAGTGTCGTGGTAATTGTAGTATAAGAGATCCACCCTTCTAATTTGAGATTTAAGATTCAGTGTTGTGTAATATGTAAGAGTCATATCCAACTTTAGTTTCCCTTAACTGATAGATATTTTTATTACATTATATTTTGGTTTTGAGGCTTTCTAACAGACCTCAATATATGCATGAATAAGGTGCTATTTACAGTTCTAGAGCATCTACTGCAAGCGGAAAGATACACTGGATAATTAGAGTTTCTAATTACTAATGCCTTTGTTATAGAGCTAAATTGAGATGCAACCGCTAAATCTTTTTATTGTCTGTAAATTATCTATTTACATCTTGGTTAAATATTTGCTAGTTACTAAGTATTTGTAAGTTTCTTAAATTTGATACTGTGTACAATGTTTGTAAATCACTAGTTTCTTTATAGACGAGTTACTTTATCATTTTTAAAACAACAGCTTAGTGATCAAAACATCCGGCTTACAACCATTAAGTCCCAGTTTCCAAAACACCCCTATGTACTTTAGTCTCAACATCTGGTTAGTGTCACTCAAAAATATACGGACCATGTGTAAAACATTAATTCATGTTTGTTAAATAAATCACGTCGAATCCTAATTTCATTCTTTCATATTTTTTATAGTTTCTCATTTATCTTCGCTTTGTTTCTGATTTTTAGCTAAGGATTCATTAACACATGAACTTACGTCAACTTTTAGTACAGATCAATCTGTACGAACTGATGCTCAGTTATCTATATCCATATCTTCATGTAATCAAGCAAGTCAACAACCACATAAAAAGTGGCCAAGCTTTACAATGAAACGCCCAGTTAGATTAGGTTCTAACTCATCTTCCATAGGCACAAAAGAGACTGGAACAGGAAGACAGTCTTCCGCTTCACGCCCAATTATCCCTCTTAAATCAAGATCTCAAGATCGACCAGTTTGTCTTGCTCGGTCTTTATCTGCCGAGCGTCAATTTCCGAATCGCGAAAAACTTGTAGATTCGAAGTTCTTAACTTGTGATGATCAAACTGGTGATGATGTGTGTGACACATCAGTTTACCGCAAATCTTCTCAAAGTGCAAATAGCTCCTTAAAGCTGACTAATCAATCTGTTGTAAGTCAAATTTAAGTTATGTTTATTTTAGTGTTTACTACTACTAGATTACTTTTAAACTGGAAATTTAAAGCAAATTGGATTAAATATAATTTTCTGAATGACAGCACTACGTTCTGTCTTTTAAGACAAATTATGGTTAATTTATACCATCTCTAACTTTCTGTGATTTTGAATGAGTTAAATATTATACAATGTCTGTAAGGATTTGCATTTATTAATTATCTTCTAGAATACTCACCGTTCATGTAATCGCGATTCTAGTTCTTGTCAGTGTTATGCTAATATTCTCGTCACTTGTTAGGGAAGTGTAATTTAAATGACAAACCAACCAAATATCTACCAATATTTCCAATGAATGGCACATCAATACAAGACTGATTTCACGAACAAACCCAAATAAATGATAATTTTAATCAACTGGTTGCAAATTTGGTTTTTGTCTTCAATATCCATGCAATCACCAGAATCTTTTTGAATTAATTCTATACGATGTGATTATATTAATTATTAAAACAATCCTAGCATTGACTAACAGTACTGATGTAATTGAACATTCTCAGTAAAAAAAAGCGTTTTACACTCCTGCAAATCATTTCATATTATTTGTGTATGATAAATCTATGCAGTTATCAAATTATATCCATATAACATATTTTTATTTACGGAAAGATATTTCAAGTAACTATTCTGCTTCAGTTTTAATTTGTTGGTGTTTTGAAATGACATTTTCGCGGTAGTTTGACGTCTTGGTGGCATCAGCCATCAATTATAATCAACAAAACGGGTTGGATATAGACTGGAATAATAATCATAACAGTGATGAATACTCTCTTTACCATTAAACTGACAAAATGAATATTTCAAATTTAAAACAAACCGAATCTATCTATGGGATGTAGACTGGAATATTACAAAATAAAGAAAAATAGTTTATTCTACCTCTGCTTTCTTCCCGCATGGACTTCATTAAATGTTCCAAGCGCCTTTAACTGATCAGTATGGTCTTTACAGAGGATGAAAGCATCGTTCATGTATTGGCTGTAAAAAAACCCAGTGAACTGCAACTAGCTCGTCTCCTAATTTTCCAAGGGAAAATACTGACTGATATTTGGATTCAATAGTGAACCCATTTCTGCTCTATTCCCTTTTTTTGTATACTATTCCACCAAACATAATATTCCTATCCATAATTTGTTTTAATGATAAGTTCTTAATTACATCTACTGGGATCATGATGTCTGTTCCCATTTCTCAAATTTTGTATCACATATAGTTACTGCCTCCATAAAAGGAACATTTGCGTATAATCCTATCACATCTAATGATATCATCGTGTCTTCTCTGGTGCTTAAATCCTTGATGCAGTCTATAAATCAGAATACATCTCCCCTCAAATTGTACGATTAACTTGCGTGGACTTTTTTTTCGCTAGTTACGAAATTTCTTAATCTATAATGTTTCCCTTGTATTTTACATATCTACACTAAAACACTGCTTCGTGGTATAATGGATAGTTGTTGTGCTGTTACATTCTAAGAGCTTGTTTCATCTTCATATTGTTTTTCAGTATACATTTATAAGGTAGTTTAAGGTCATATTACTACAAGTTCATATATTTGTCAATTCTTTAATAATAATATATGGATTTTTTCGTTTGGAATGTATGTTTTATTGAGTTGGAAAGTATCCTACTTCCTAATAGTCAGTTTCTTAAAGTCATGTACCCTGTTTACCTTATTGATTTGTAACTGATGAATGACTGTCGGATGTCTGGTAGTGGAAGTAGTGTGATCATCTAAGATGACAAAGTAAAGTGAGTTTTAAGTGTATTGTATAAAATGCTTCGAGCACAAAATTATTACAATTATCCTTGGCATTACCACAAATGTATATCGACAATAGATTCTCAACCATTCAAGTTTGTATAAATAGCTTCTAAGATTAATGCCAGTTGAATAACTGCTTGGAATGTTATACTTCAGTTTTCACATAGGTTTATTGTTAGGCGTCAAATATTGTTTTTGATATTTATAGCTCTTATAAGCGTAATGAGATAGTCCTGAAAGATGTAAATAATATGCCTGACATCTAATCTATTGGGTGTATTCAATTGAGAATTTGAATATAAAACTTCTTATTTGTGTTTATTAGCTAGATTAAAGTGGTAATACTAATGCTCGCTTTAATAATGTTTCTCTGTATATAATGAATGAATATTTCCTTAATTATATTACTCTAAACTGAGGCAGTGTATAATTATTTTTCTTGTCAAGTTAACAGTTTTTCTCACTAGACTGAGCTTAAAATTTAAATTGAATATATTTCAGAGAACAAAATCGCTATCCACCTAGGTGAGCATGGATGTACATATGACAGGTCAGGAAATTAAAGTCATTTTTTCAGATAAAATATCTACCTAAAGTAGTGCGATCATGAGTTTTCTTGTCAGTTTAGTAATTAATCAAGGTCGAAAATAAAGGTCACAAGACAGACAACTGTTGTTCATTTCTCGTCTGAAAAACCATTTTATAGCTCACTGATAATAGTTGTATATGGCTAGCCTTCCATAGCTAATACGACAGCTTTTAAAATCATAATTGTTAAATGCTGTATTACGAAATACAGCTGGTATAATTATAGTAATATCATCGTTTTATTGATTAGAAACATCCCTAATTATTTATGACTTGCAAAGTAGTTTTGGGTCGTGTTTGATTAGCATTGGATAGAAATCGTACTACCACGAATAATTCATAGCATCCTGGATACCATTTTTATTCTATCAGTTTGCTCCATTTCTTATCGTGTTCTGATCTCTCATTTTTAGTATTGTAGTTTGTTTAATAAATTTCATCTAAATTAGTTATTGTTGTTATTTATAACTGTAATCATTCCTTAATTATCCATTTTATTACATTTTCAGAGCTCAAAACTATCAGATAATATTTTACAAAATGAAACTACTCCACATTTAAAAGGTGGGTTGTTAAAGAAAAGAAATGCTCTTGTAAACTTCTTTAGTCGTGGCAAACCTAAGCACAGGAGTAAACACCACCAAAGTCAGCATCAGTTAGTTGTGCCATCAGGATTACAGTCTAAATTAGAACATGAAGCTGTTCCTGACTGTACATTTCCTAATTCCGATGACCATGTTTGTAATTCTGAGGTAAATTTAGGAGACAATCCAATCATATCAACTGATAATATACCCAATGTTAAACCTCATGCTTTGGAATATTCAACAGAATAACGCGGTCTAAATATTAAAAATTTGAGTTTGTATTTAGTTTATTAAAAGTATGAATCTCTTTCATCTTTGAGTATATTTTACCCATGTCATTTTACAAATGAACCTGTTGAGGATTAAACTAGATTTAGCATTTGATCTTTGCCAAAGTTCTTCATATCCGGTCAATATTGTTTACTTTCTGTAGTGTGTCGGTAGTGTGAATTCATCCGTGTGCAATACATGCAATTCAAACTCTGATCTTTCATCATTTCATTATTTGACAACCAAACGCAGTAGCTTTTAATAAATACACGGTTGTAATCAGCTCAATATTCATAATTAGTTCTCCAGATCTATTTGCCTGTTTAGTTTCTAATATGTTATGTGGTGTTTATTGTAATTATTATTGCATTCAACAAATTCTTAATGTGTATTTTTTTCTTTAATGGACTCTACATTGTTTCATGACCTTCACTAAAAGTTTTCTATTTTCCATGTACCTATGACATTTGCCATTTTTCTTTTAACGATGGGATTCTTTTTCGTGGTGATTTTTCTCTTCATACCTTATCAATTCTCTTAATAATAGTAATGATTATTACTATTATTATTGTGTTACTATATCCTGATGTAATCACCAATAAGAACCATTTACGTGGTTACTATTATCATTATGAATTGTATTTCAGAAACTTGTTTTTTATTTGTATATTTAGATTTTCCCGCGCAATTATTACTGTATGAATAGAAAACCAAATTAAACTATCAGAATATTTGTAATTTACAGCTTGAATTAATTCTGTAAATCATTTCATATTATATGATACTAAAAACCAAATAATTGATTTAATGACACATTATTTACGTACTTATTATTTTATTTATTTTCGGAAATATATTTCCCTATTTGTCATTATTCTTTCTTTCTGTTCTACATTGTTTCTTACCGTTCTGTTTTTAATATATTATCTGTGAATGACATACACATCACGTTTTCGTGCATTTATGTTCATGAACAATACAATAACATAGACTATAGTATGTATCATCATGATTACTACCAATGAAAGGCTGTGTGACATCTCAATAAGGCATTTAATCAGTCTTCATTTGTGTCTTATTAAATTGTCTTCGATTACTAGAAAAAAGTTTTTAATTGCGGTTATTTTGAATCTCTTCATTTAATCTATACATACACATATATTCTTTATTCTTACATTTTGTGTTAATTGTTACATATTGGATATAATTAGATGCTTCTGCTATAACTATCCCTTCCCACCCATGTTGATTCTTCCACTTGTTTGCATATACGGCAGTGTTTGCCTTTAGTCTTTTTTATAGCATAATATATTCTGATATAAAAGACACTTGGTTGTTTTGTTCCTTGCTGTAATAACATTGAACTGTAGTTAACATCTTAGTGTTTTGAATAAGGCTTTCATTCAAAAAATATATTCACGATTAACTCACTTCCATGAGATACCTTTATTCGAGTGATATTTTCCTTTAGCCAGAACCTAGTTCTTATCTCTTAATCGCGGTTTAGAGAATTGAAGTCAGTTAAATACAGTAAGTTATTTCCTTATAGTTAATAAATTTAGTACTGGTTTATTCTGATTGATCCGTCGTTTTAATTATTCCTAAGTTTTACACATAGTATCAGTTTGACGTTGGTACAGATGAATACCTAGGATAAATGATGAATGACCTCTCTCATATTCTCAGTGAAATCGTCAACGATATTTTCTAAATACATGTATAAAAATCACACCAGAATTTTGTTTTTCTTTCGACAGCAAAGATTGATTTAACCAATAAATGTTACGCAACATATTCGAATGTGCAAACAGAAAGTATCACACCTTATGTATTTCATTCGAGTAACAAAGTTTTCGGCCATTTGTTTGTGATGAACAGGCTAGTGGATATAGTATGCCTGATCTTGTTACCGTAAATAGTTTAATTTGCTTCAATCAAACTCGTGCACAAATTACAAAATTTCGTTGTTTATTTTATTACTGTAATGTAGTGTGAGTATTATTCTTGATATTTCATATTGACAGAAGCTGTATTAAATTACTGAAGATTTATTTAGTCAAACAAAATTTTCAGATATTTTTTGTGTCTACAATTATCTCTTCCCTTAATATACATATCGTGAACCTCAGATAAATCAGTCATTGTACATCATGTTCACTGAGCAATACTTAAACATAATAGTTCCCTTGAAGTTCCCGTGCATATTTTTCTAAATAAACAAAGCTGATCCTAATCAACTAACTTTAGACAATCCGGCATTTAACTTGTAATTTTTAATGACAGCTACTGTGGTTTTAGCTTTCACATCTGTACAACCCAGCTAAATTCATTAATCACTAAATCGAAAAGGTTGTTAGGTATCTAAGTACTCTTGTTATGATATTCCACTGACAGTCAATGAATTTAGAGGTCACGAACCCTTTACATTTAGGCGGTGAGAAATGAAATTAATTACACTAGGAATAGATACATATTAGTCAGCCATCTCAACTGATGAAGTTCCACTACTTCACCAGTTGATTTGCCATTCTTATCTAATACCCGTTTCCTAACAACTGCGTTACTTACTCGATGGTCCCAGGATATACGAGCAATGTTTCGAAGACACTTGTGATCGAATACTAATAAACTGCGAATATCTTCTACTCTTACCGGCCATGTTTCACTGCCGTAAAGTAGGACGGAATGAACTTCTGCGCAGTAAACTCGTCCTTTGGTTGATAGACGGATATCTCGCCTACGCCATAAATGACTCAAGTTGGCAAAATCTAGTCGAGCCTTCTGTATCCGTGCTGAGATTTCAACACACATTAGAACACAAGGGCTGATGAGACTTCCCAGATAAGTGAAATGGTCAACATGCTTAACTACTTCACTCCCTATCATTAGTTCGGGTGTCAATGCAACCCAATCCTGAAGCAACATTTTGCATTTTGAGGGGGGAATCGCATGCCGAACATGCTTGCATTGTTGCTTATAGTGGTTAGAAGACTACATTTTGTCAGCGTCCTCACCAAATAGAACTATGTCATCGGCGTATTCTAGGTCAAAAAGTGAATCTCCCGGTAGAAGTTCAACTCCTGAAAATTTAGATGAGGAAAGTGTCATCTCTAAAAGCACGTCAACGACAAAGTTAAGCAAGAATGGAGAGAGTGGACAGCCCTGACGAACACCACTTGAGGTAATCAATTCTGATGACAGTTCGTCATAAGCTCTCACTCTACCAGTTGTGTTCGAGTAGAGAGCCTTTATAAGATTAATGTACTTCTTTAGTACTCCTTACAATGACAAACACTGCGATAGAACATCATGGTCAACAGAGTCGAATGCCGCCTTAAGGTCGAGAAATACTACGATTGTGGGGCGTCTGAATTTATGTCTATGTTCTAGGACCTGACGTAGTGTGAATATCTGGTCTATACAACCACGTCCAGGTCGAAAACCAGCCTGATTTTCTCTAGTCTGTTCTTCACGAGCTTTGGTTAGGCGTCGAAGTATTATTGAAGCTAATACTTTAGACACTATATTAGTCAGACTGATTCCTCTATGATTGTCACAAGAGGACTTTTGTCCTTTCTTATAGACTGGCACAATCAGTGATTGAGACCAGTCAGATGGGATTACGTCCAGTTCCCAAATTCTACCTAAGACCTCAGTCAACCTCACTGCTAATACTGGACCACCATCCTTAAAAAATTCAGGAGTAAACCTGTCAGGGCCTGCTGCTCTCCCTCGCTTCAGATTTCCTATAGCTTTTTCAACTTCGTAAAGAGACGGAGGACCTACATTAACTTGCCATTCAGATTGACTGGAGATCGTGGGAAACCGAAGTGTGGCTGAAGGCCAGTTGAACTGATCCCTAAAGTGTTCTGCCCATCGATCCAATCTACTGGATTGAGAATGTATTATATGTCATTGTTTCGCTAACAGTCGGGTTCCTAATACCGGTTTCCTTAACAAGTCTGAACAATTGTCTGCTATTACCTATTGCCGCTGCCTTTTCCATCTCTCTTGTTTTCGCTGCACACCACTGTTCGCGATCATTGCGTAGGCTTCTTGTTAGCTTGCATTTAAGCTGACTCCGCTCTTCGTTATGTTCAGAGCCAGATGGAATGAGTGTTCGAGCATCTATGAGTGCGGTAGATGCTGCTGAGATCCAGTGTTTCTCCCTAACCTTGTGGTCTACCGTACTAGCAGATATCATTGCAGTTTTCACAGTTTTTTGGATATCATTCCATGCTGCCTCGGGGTGGGCATCACATACATGGCTGCCTAACTATTTTCCTAGTTGTTCCTGCAATATACTCTTAGCTTGACTATCATTAAGTAGGGCCCTAAGAGGTTTCCTTGCAGCGTCTTTCCTATATCCAGTAAGACGCAGACAAACACGCGCTAGCACTATAACATGATCTGAATCTAAGTATGTGTTCCAGAACGAGCGACAGTCTTCTATCGAGCCCCTCCATCGGTGGCTGATGGCGATTTGATCTATCTGGGTCCAACGTTGGGACGAATTCGAGGGTCGCCATGTCAAAAGATGTTTTTCCTTATAAAAAAGAGAATTCAGCGAAGAAATTTTTCTTTTCGACAAAATTATTTACTTAAGCTGTACGTTCGTATATATAGTTATATGGAGAAATTGTATAAGAACGTACAGCTTAAGTAAATGATTTCGTCGAAAAGAAAATTCTCTTTTTCTTATTCAATGACACAATGGGTTATTTTTCCGTATTAGCAAGAAACATGCGGTTATCTGAGCATAGCTGCAACAGACGGTCGACATTATCTGTTGTTTGAGCCATGACACCATGAGATCCACCCAGGTGTCTTTCCCTTTCGCTTAGTTTACCTACTTGAGCACTAAAGTCATCGGCCATTATTACTACATCCGAGCGCCTAGCATTTCGGAGAAGGTCGGAGAGTTTTCTGTAAAACTCATCTTTTACATCATCTGCGATCCAGTCAGTGGGAGAATAAGCAGAAACGACGAAGAGGCAACGACAAGTGTCCCCATCTTTCCGAGTCCTTACTGTTCCGTTTAGTTGGACAGTGCACAAACGACTGTCTACTGGGATCCAGTCTAAGAGAACTAGTTCTGCCCTAGGACTCAATGCTTCCAAATACACGAACAGTGAATCGAGTTGGTTCTATATTTTGACATGGTGAGGTCAAATGAATGACGCTACTCAGATCCTGTATGCGCGTTTCGGAGACGCAGCACACATCGATGGCACGAGATTCTAAAGTTCTAGCTAAGGAAGCCTGATGTCCAATTTGGCACAATATTCGAACGTTAAAAGCTCCTAGATGTAGTTTGGAACGTGGTTTCAGGAGACCAGGAATAACGTTCCGCGTACTCGAATCGTTCGCACTAGCGGTGCAAGGCGATAAAGGGACGTGAGAAGGGTTAGTCGTGGAGATAAGAGAGTTATTAAGAGGCGTAGGAATGATTCGAATGTGACCAACTTGGTCTCGCGTGTTGTTACGTGCATGAGGGCTGATATCACTTCCCGGCTGCCCACATCGTGGAAGGGTATTTCCTGAGGAACCTGGAAAGAAAGTTGGATTAGTGTTCGTCTTAACGACCTGGGAGCGTGACCTCAGAGTCCAAGGGACAACTGCTTGAGGCCGGTCGCGCATGGCCTTTCTGTAGGAGATTTTTAACGTGTTAGCTCCGCTCTTCAAAGGGCCTTACCGCCGGAGACGGAAATCCGTGAGGTAAGGTGAGGTATGACATCTTTACGGTCAACCTTTTCTAACCCCTTCCTTCCTTGTGAGAAGGCAGCATCGCTGCAGATGCTGGTTGTCCGAGGGAAACATCTTACTGCTGTCACACCCGTCTACAGTCAGCAGTACGACTTCGCCCTCAGACCTTGAGTTGCTGCTTTTAGTCTTACCGTTCTCCAATCGACCTGCCTGACATGGTAGAACCTACAGGAACATATGTTCCAGCCAATATAGTTCGGTTGGGTCATCATGATAGGCAAGCCCGACCACCACGTCAAGGTAGCAGCTACGGTCGGGGGATACATATTGCCTATCTAACGGACTCTGAAAATGTTTTCTGGAAGTTTGTATTTAACGTTGACAGTATTCCATGAACTAAAAAATATACATCTGGGGCTGACAGTCATAAATTTAGGATATAGAACTTCTATTCCATAAGTATTATGGATACCAGGAGGTATCCTTAACACTTTCATGAAAGCCGTGGGTTACAGCCTTTTTCAAAATCACATGCACGATTACAGAGTTACACTACTTCGCAAATAATATTTGAGATCTTAGCCAGTCAAGAAATATCCGTCTTATTTGAGTTACTAGTTATTAGTCTGTATTTTTTTAGATGATTAGAAGTTTTCATTCCTCAATTCAACATTATTTACTACTATCCATGTGTAATAAAGAGTTCATCTGCATCTATTCCTCGTTAATAAGTGTATTCAATTAATAAAGTTGCAGCAACCTTAATCAACTGCGATGGCTATTTGATTTAATTGCTACAGCATATTTCCACTGTTAAAGTTGATAGAATATTAGAACTTTGTGTGGATATACTTAAGAAAAGATTATTTTTAAAAATCAATTCCGCAATCTAAGGTATTGACAAAAAGTCATCAGCAGGCAGGGAAAAACCTTATGAAAGACTTGACAATAATGCTCCTTCGATCAGACAAGGGTTCTGGTGTAATCATCCTAAACAGAGACGAATACATTAGCAAAGTAATGTACATTTTAAATAATTCCACGAGATTTATTATCGACAATACCCAGAAAGACCCAAAAGATGCGACTGAGAAGCGTGTTTTAAAGAAGTTGAGAGTAACCTAGAAGAAAATTTTTATTTATAATCCTACGTACAATGAACTCAAACCAACAGGACCACAATTACCTTACTTATACGGCTTACTTAAAATACACAATCCTATCATCCCAATGAGGTATATAATGTCTACGACCAAATCAGCTTTCCACAAACTCGCCCACTGGTTGACTTGGTGTTTAGAATCAGTCCGTAAAAAGCTAACTCCCTACAGTCTGAAGGATAGTTTCGAATTTGTACAAGTGCTTGATAGCTCAAATGCTTTCGATAATTTCATGGTATCTTTTGACGTCTCGTCTCTCTCCACAAAGATTCCTTTGGAAGAAACGACAGGTATCTTATGTGAATATCCTGAACTCCTTCCTTTGCCAGTCAATGAGTTTAAACAGCCCCTGATTTTGTATACCGAAAATGTACAATAACAATTCAACAATGTGTTGTGCCGCTAACCTGATGGAGTAGCCATCTGTGCTCAATTCTGGCTATGTTTATGGGGGAACATAGGAAGCTCAAGCGCGTAATCGAAGGAACTATACTCTTGTAGATATAGTGATGATATATTTCTTATCCGCAACAATTATAAGCATTCTATGTAACTACTCAGTCTGTTTAACAAAGCATGTTCCGTACGGAAAATGAAATAAAAGATAGCGTCCATTTTTTAGATATTGGGATCACATGAACCTCAAACGGCATATTACAAAGAAACATCCATCACAAAAATGCCTGGAGTGGAGTTTATCTCAATTACAAGTTTTTGTCCAATAAGTTATATAAATGAACTTATACGAACCCCTTTTTGACCGCCCTCGTAAACTTTGCTCGAAGGAATGCCTGGAAGAACTTGCCTTCATTACAAACTGCCTTCGTGAAAATGCATGTCGAGAGAAATTCATAGAGAAGATGCCAGAACCAACCTACGAGTTATATACGATATAGTGAATAAGAAAGCCTGCTTCATATGTTTGCACTTCAAAGATGAAATCACTGAAATAATTAACCACAAGATAAATGTCGCGTTTGTGGTTGCTTATCCATCAGCAAAAATTGACGACGTTGTGTAAAACAAACTGCTGACTGAAACAAACAAAAACTGATACGACCTCTTTTCTCAGTACCACCAACTGCATTTACCGATTTACATGTACGTGCCAAACATGTACATTGGAAGAACAGAGGGAAAAGTGCATGTTCACATTTCCAAGCACGTTCAAAGGAACTTGAGTGCAACATCTGTAAACAGCGCAATAGCTTGACATTTACCTAACATCTGGCATACCATTAACATTCCACAAGCTTTCAAAATTATTAGCAGACAAATAGTCTCAGCGTCTCTCCGGTTTGCCAAAGCACTAACAATAAAAAAACTCAAATCTGATTTATGCATTCAGAAAGAGACTAATAAACTTACCACTACCTTGGTAAATTATTTTTGTCTTTATCACTATTACATTAGTGTTTACCTTGTTATATGGTCTTCCCTTAACTAATTCTTATTTTATTTACACTAAAACCATCCCTTCACTTATACGTTTTCATTCATTTAATTCTCCTAACTTATTTAAACTCTCAAAATCTTGTTTCATTATCACGTAACCCATCTTGTCGATTTCTAACTTCATTAGTTTTATGTAAATCCTTCACAACCTCTAATATTATCACACATACAACCGTTATTACTGATAAGTATAAGTTGGTATATTAAACTACATAGTTAAATTATTTTATGCAATTAAATAACATTACCATTCTTTTAAGTTTGGTGATGATGATTATTATTATAAAAAGACATTTAAATAATTCATACAAATAGACCACAATTTCATCTGTTGTCCTGCGCTCAGTAACTTCAATGTATTTTTCAAACAAAACAGCTATACAACAACTAATTTTTGGTGATATTCGAGACCCTTAAAAGTATATCAGCAAATTAATTACAGCATTATAGAAGTTTTGCAAATTCCCACACTTATTTGATGATAGTGAATGCGCGAACCCAAAACAAGAAAAACCCCTTGATTACATAGTTAAAAACTAAAAAAATACCTTTTGCATCAAACAAATATATTAATACACTTAAATATTCTGCTCCGTAATTTTCAATGTTATCCTTAAGTGGATTCCTAGCGTAAACCATCTACCAAAAGTGTTTCTCTCAGTAAGTCGAAAATTAAAGTCAGTTATGTTTTAGAGAAGAGATATATACTAACATGATATTAAAGAGTCATTGTATATCTTCTTTTTGAACACAAAAATTCAATCTATTGAGATGAATGGCGATTTTTTGGTTGTGTGAAATAAGCCTACGTATAAATCATACCTTATATTAGGTGGAATTACATATTAGCTGTATTCTTATCATATGAAGAAAAAAGATAATCATTCTGCATGGTCTTTTTTCTGGTTCGTACGTATTTTCTGCTGCAAATTTTTTCTTTAAGATTAAAAGTTCACGTTCATTTAAGCAAGGGTTTCTTTTAAGTATCACTGATAAGAATCCAATAAGAAGAAATTTATTTGGATTGAATAGCAGTTTATTATTCTGACCTGTAGACAATTAAAAATCAAAATGTTCATTGAAATTCACTGTTGATTAATTAAGGTTTTTCGTGAATTCACAAATGAATAATGTTTATAGATGACAAGATTTCACGTTAGCACCAAACAAATATACATTTTCCGAATTCATTAAACTCATGTCTCATCAATTAAACAGCCTTTCCTAATGAATTCGAAGTGATTACGAGAAACAGATAGAATAGTAAAGATAGATCGTGGTTAGCAGTGGAATCCAGGACACACGTTTCGTCCTATTTGAGGCTCGTCAGCTGGATGTACCTGCATCGTCCTGGGTTCCATCCATCTTTGCTTATAATGCTTGTGACTTAAGGCAATATCGGGGCTATCCGCACAAGATGCACATATACCAATCAGAAACTGATCGATTGCAGTCTAAACATCAATGGAAAAATTCAAACAAACAATACGAAATGAATATATAACAGTGTCCAAGAAACATCGTTTACACAGAAGCAAGCTCTTCAGCATTGTGGTCTATTCAATCTTCACTGAATAGTTTATACAAAGTGTATGCATCCTCACCTAGTAGATAAACGTTTATTTATGTTTTTTATCTACATTTTTTGTTTTAAAAACAAATATATATACCATCAGGTTATATGTAGAAGATACAACACATTAACTAGATTATTGTATTTAATTTGACGAAGAATTTAATATGATTGTCTAATCTGACTTTTTTCCAGAATTCCGATTTGTAAAATCATCGAAGTTATTCTTACTAGTATCAGAGAATTTTATGAATTTGGTTTGAGGTCATAAACAAAACAAGAGATATGTTTATCGAATTAAAAACAACAAGATATGAAAGATAAAATGAATTCATTCCAATTTACTTTTCTGTATCAATTTCATAAAATCAAAAAATTACAATTATTAACGATGTTGAAACTTTAACCGTGACCACTGGAGTTAATACATGCCGGGTAGAGACAGGTATCTACCTCAGTACAATGGAAGTTGTTCGCGCAATTTCGTGGATTGGTTGATGTTAGACACTATCACCATTGGATACCGGCTCAGTGGTCCAGTAGGTTAAGCGTTCGCGCACGAGACCGAAAGCCCTGGGTTCGAATCCCACGAGCGGGATCATGGATGCGCACTGCTGAGGAGTCCCACAATAGGACGAAACGGCCGTCCAGTGATTCCAGGTTTCCAAAGGTGGTCTAACATCAATCGGTTCATGATCCCAATCAAAAACTTTAACTTAATCGGAATTTTCAGTTTTCAACTATTATTACGTAATATGATAAGATTTATTAAAAATATAGAAAATGTAATTTTAATCACTGAGTAGTAATCATGATTTCTTGAAAAATAAAGATCCAAAACAATGTTACTGACAATTTAATAACGATTGGTTGCTTACAAATGTCAATTAGGTTAACATTTCAACCGAAACAGATTTTTTTTGAGCTCTAATGTAGCTAAAGAGTAAGTAATAAAATATACTGAATTTCTTATATTCCACAGGCAATCCCTTTCCTGTTTTATTTAAAATATCAAAATAACTATATAAAACAAAGTACATTTTGAATACGCAAAAAGACGTAGAGATGTGATATACTAACGTAAATATTTTATTACGTTATACATTTTCACATTGTGATTCTATATATGTTACTTACTTACTTACGCATCTTATCCCTAATAGAGTATAGGCCACCGACCAGCATTCTCCAACCCATTCTATTCTGGGTCTTCCTTTCTAGTTCTAACCAATTGTTGTTCATTTTTCTCATGTCTGTCTCCATTACTCGGCGTAATGTGTTCTTTGGTCTTCCTGTTCTCACTTACCCTTGAGGATTCCATGTGAGGGCATACCTTGTGACGCAGTTGGGTGCTTTCCTCAATGTTTTCCCTATCCACTTCCAGCTCTTCTTCCTGATTTCTTCTTCCGCTGGAATCTGGTTTGTTCTCTCCCATATTAGGTTGTTGTTGACAGTGTCCGACCAATAAATCAGAAGTATTTTGCGTAGACAACTGTTAATGAACACTTGTATCTTCTGGATGATGACCTTCGTAGTTCTCCAAGTTTCCGCCCCATACATTAGAATTGTCTTAACATTTTTATTGAAATTTCTGACTTTGGTGTTGGTTGACAGTTTCTTTGAGTTCCAGATGTTCTTCAGTTGTAAATATCCTGCTCTTGCTTTACCGATCCGCGCCATCACATCTGCACCAGATCCACCGTGTTAATCAATGATGCTGCCCTAATATGTAAAGGTTTTTACATCTTCCAAATCTTCTCCGTCAATTGTGATTGGATTGGTGCATGCTGTGTTGAATCGGAGAATCTTGCTTTTCCCTTTGTGTATATTGAGACCTACTGCTGCTACACTGGTCATCTTCGCCTGCATTTGTTGTTGCGTGTGCTATAGAAGAGCCAGATCATCTGCGAAGTCTAGATCGTCCAGCTGCATCCTAGCTGTCCACTGTATACCATGCTTCCCCCTCCCAGATGTTGACGTCTTTTGTACATGTAGTTGTAAATAATAACGTGTTATAAACTAATGCATAATGACTAACTTACATCATATATATTTTAAAATATCACTTGTTTAATTAAAAGAAACAACTTTTACAGACTATAGAAATAAAAGAATTTTTTTAAAATCTTATCAACATTTTGCAGTTAATTAATTCACTGTAAGTTTAATAGTATTTATTGAATATCAATTTAGTTACAGAGAAATAAACCCAATATAACTGGTAATGTAATTAATTTAAATATCCTGCTTAAATTTATATATTAGTTTATATACATTTACTAACATGTATGCTGAATTATTCTTTCTAAACTAATATAATTATCATATGTTATTGAAATGAATGATGATTGGAATTATCATCCTTATTCATTAAACGCTAAAGTTTAAGTAAACATATTGTTTTACTTGATTAGATTATCATATAACTTGAATTTTGGAAGTTTGGTTTGTATTAATTTTAAAACAACCTACTATCAGAGAGAACAAACCAAGTTCCAGCGGAGAAAGAAATAAGGAAGAAGAGCTGGAAGTGGATAGGGTAAACATTGAAGAAAGCACTCAACTTCGTCACAAGGCATGCCCTCACATGGAATCCTCAAGGGTAAGTGAGAACAGGAAGACCAAAAAATATATTACGCCGAGTAATGGAGACATACATGATAAGAATGAACAACAATTGGATAAAACTAAAAACGATGACCCACGACAGAGTTAGTTGGACAATGCTAGTCGGTGGCCTATGCTCCAGTGGGGGTCACAGACATAAGTAAGTTTATTAACCAAATGACTAATTTGTTAGTAAAGAGCTAATATGGTACAAAGTAATTTTATTTCATGCTATACGTTATTACAAGACATGTAGTCGGGTTCCTATTGACAAATTACGACAGTGAACTATTTTCATTTTTTGATCGATCACTTAAATATATTATATAAAATTAAATAAAAATGTGAATATAACGATTTATTTGTAGTGTCAGTTATTATGCCAAGCCATAAATTGACCTTGTTATTTATTCGCTTATCAATCTAGACTGTTTTTATATGAGCATATATGTGTGTGCCCTTCTTATTCCATTAATCACATATCTGTAGCTTTATTTTGTCTGACTATAAATATTGAGTAACGCTTGACAAAGATGGAGTTGGCTTCCCAGCCATCTTCCATACGTGTCATTTTGCTCTACTCTTTTATTCGCTTCATATTCGAAATATATGTATTCTCAAGTCAATCCTCGTTATTCGACTTATTTAATTCCGTTATTGGATAATGCGATTTAAGTCGACGATGATATACGAGAATCAGCGATAGCAAACATTTATACGATCTGGGAGTCAGATCCACGATCCACCAAATATTAATATTCACTTTATAATAGAGAGGATTTATTTAATTTTTATTTGAACTGATTTTATTAACTATAAGGAGTTGTATACATGAAGTTAAGACCTTATTATTAATTATGAGCCTATGAAAGATCATTCTTACCACTAGTGATATCATCAGTTGAAAGACTGGTGTAATAATAGATACATTGTTTTAATTTGAAACTCATCAATAGTACATACCCATGGTCCTTTACAGATTAAACATTTAGGTCTCAAGGAGTTCATCATAATGTTGAAATCTGAGTCTGAATCCATTGGTAGTTGTTTTCGACTGCAGTTGATTCACGATATAACACTAACTTGATTTATTGTCATCTATATGAGAAAATTAATTAACTCATCCCTTTTTGGTGATTAGTCATATTTCACACAAATTTTTTATATTAAATAAACCACTAAAATCGAGTATTGCGATCCAATTCGATCATTCAGTGAGTTAAAGTTACTTCTGTGCAAAATTATTCTGGTAACCTTTTTTTTAACAAGGTTGTTTTCTACGAGACGGAGTTGTTGACCCCATACCCAACCCACCTCCTTTACTCGGGCTTGAGACCGGCAGTAACCCTAAAAGTATTAGAGGCGGAGTTCAGCTCAGAATAATATTAGTTAAATAATTCTCAACTGAATACGTAGATCTGTAACATAGTAAACTTCTGACTTGAAACAACTACCGAAATCTATCTATAACTTATTAATTTAGATATAAAAATATTATCAGATGATGGAATGTTGAGGGAGAGAAGAGTTAAATAATAGAATATTTGACCAATTGATTTCTTACAGTAGTAACTCTAAGCAACGAAGCGAAAACTCAAGAAATACCTTCTTTTAGTTAAGTAATTCACAGGAAATTTTCACAAATAATCCCCAATTTAGTGAAAATTCCCATTTTCCCATTTGGTAAATAAAAAAGGAACGAATTGAACGAAGAAATTTCTTTTCAGTTAGTTTTTCATCATGGCTCTACACTAATATATATATGATTTACAATAGTGATATAATACTCATCGAGTGGATACGTTACGTAATAATTACATAATGACATTTAAATTAATATTGAGTAATTGGAAGAAAGAGGATTATTAATATTCAAAGTAATTATTAAATTAAGAAGTTGCTGCATTGCGTAATATATGAAAAGAGAAGGAACAGAATTTTTTTAATGGATGGTCAGTAGGATAGTGGTTACGTAAGAATCAAGAGATGAATGTTGAGAAGTTAGAAAGTTCAAAAGCAACAGAAACAAAATTACAAAAGTTTAAAAAAAACAAAAGGAAGAAGTATGAAAAATAGTCCTTCTGAAGGAAATCTTATACTGATGACCAGGGCAGAGAAAGCGGTTGTACGAATCTCTTTTGAATGCAAAGGTCAGATTTGTGAACATGGATTGCGATGACTTCCGCAATGTGCAAAAGGCGCACTCGTAAACCATGTGGCAAATTTGATGGGATATTGTAGATAATCTTAAAAGCTTTATTCAATTCAACTTGATGGTCTGTGTCAACCAAGCGAGAGAGAATAGAACTTTTAATCAGGTAAAAGTGATTAAAAGTTCTATTCCCTTGGAAAGAAATTTCTTCGCTCAATTCGTTCCTTCTTTAATCCTCAATTTACTTATACAAACTGTTAATTTTAATACCAAAACATTGTAAATTAGAGTATTTAAGTAATTAATCCCTAATACCTTAATAAAAGAATAATGAATTAAATATAAACAAAACACTAATCGTACATCAAAAAGGATAAAACTTCAATCTACATTAAAATATTTTAAGGAATTTGAAATATTTCGAATTAAAAGTGAAAAAGGCATAAAACTGTTTCTTATCATTTATGTAAGGGATTTTTGTATATCTTCACTATTGTATCATATTGACTACCAACTCTTGTTATATATATATATATATATATATATATATATATATATATATATATATATATATATATATATATCATAATGATATACCCTTTCGTACCTTAGTTGTTCGAAATTCACATTTATAGTATCATAATCCTTATAGTTCTTGGTAAATATAGTAAGAGATTTTGTTTTGTTCTAATTTATTTGAATTAAATAGTAAATTAAGGATTTGTATATTGAATCTATTTTCATTAGATTTAAACTGATCTAATTGTCTGTCACTTGTTGATAAAATTAACATTTTCAATTTATTCTTAACTTATAATTTTTCATTAAATAATAATTGTGTAATAATCAATAAATTTGTGACAAATAAAAAAACAATAACGATGGGATTACAGTTAGGAAAATCAGCAATTGTAGTTTGTTTGTTTGTTTTTCCAATCAACTTACTGAATTATTGTAATTTTCCTAAATGTGTTTTCATCTAGCTACAATTTAGATTGATAATTGACACATATGGAAAGATTATTTATTATTATTATTATTTATTATTATTATTTATTATTATTATTATTATTGTTAATCATATTGCGATGTTTGATAGAAATGAATTCTACAAAGATTTCACTCTATCTTATTGACCAGTCAATCAGTTGTACATGTTTTAGTATTGTTATTTCTTGTAAGATCCAAATTTGATAATTACTTCCTCAAATGTTATAAACATCATCCAATAAACTAATGGGTCATAATAATCGATAATGTTTTCATATTAAAGTTTCTAAAGTATATTTCTGGTTAGGTGTTTACAAGAATTAAATAACTGACCCTTTTTATGATATGAATTTGTTGTGTAAACATATATAAAAAAAAGTCTGTCATATTTTGATGATAATGTATTAGTGACCAATTATGTTTCCATTTGCTTTCATCTTAGATAAATTTAGGACTTTAATGAAAATAGGTAGGTTAATACGTACAAACATTTCGATATAATATAAACATACCTATTAATACTCGATTCATGTATTGTTTAAATACAGTTAATTAATTAAACGTTCGGACGTTCCATGTACCTGAAAACTTTTTTGCTCTGGTTGTTAGAAGGGGCATCGGCCTCGTGGCTTCCGAAGGAAATCGGCTTTCACCATGAAGCGTCATAATTCTTCTAAATTAAGACCTTCTAACTCCCAGGGCAGAGTTAAAATGGTTTGAATTATTTTTTCTGGTAAGCGCTTTTTTGACGAGTTAGTTTTCTACGGGATGGGGACGCTAACCCCATGCCCATCTCTCCTCCTTTACCCGGGCATGGGACCGGCAGTAACTCTAGAAGAGCTACAGGATGGATTCCGTAAGGATCAATCGTGCACAGACCAAATTGCAACACTACGGATCATCGTCGAACAATCAGTTGAGTGGAACTCATCACTATACATCAACTTCATTGATTATGAAAAGGCATTCGACAGTGTAGATAGGAGGACATTATGAAAACTTCTTCGACACTACGGAGTTCCTGAGAAGATTGTCAATATTATCCGGAACTCATACGACGGACTACAGTGCAAAGTAGTGCATGGAGGACAGCTGACAGATGCATTCCAAGTAAGGACCGGAGTCAGACAAGGCTGTCAACTCTCTCCCTTCCTTTTTCTTCTGGTGGTCGACTGGATTATGAGGACCTCGATATCTGAAGGAAAACAAGGAATACAATGAACAGCTCAGAACCAATTAGACGATCTGGACTTCACAGATGACCTAGCCCTCCTATCGCATACACACGAACAGATGCAGACAAAGACAGCCAGTGTAGCACCAGTCTCTGCATCATTAGGCCTCAGTATACACAAAGGGAAAACCAAGGTCCTCAAATTCAACACGGAGAACAGCAATCCAATCACACTTGATGACGAAACTCTGGAAGATGTAGAATCCTTCACATACCTGGGAAGCATCATCGATGAACAAGGAGGTTCAGATGCAGACGTGAAGGCGAGGATTGGCAAAGCAAGGGTCGTATTCCTACAATTGAAGAACATATGCAACTCAAAACAACTTTCAACCAATATCAAAGTCAGAATCTTCAATGCCAACGTCAAGGCAGTTCTATTGTATGGAGCTGAAACTTGGAGAACTACAACAACCACCATCAAGAAGGTACAAGTATTTATAAATAGCTGTCTTCGCAAGATACTAAACATCCATTGGCCGGATACCATCAGCAACAGCCTTCTCTGGGAGAGAACAAATCAGCTTCCAGCTGAAGAAGAAATTAGGAAAAGACGATGGAAATGGATAGGACATACATTACGCAAATCGTCAAACTGCATCATGAGGTAAGCCCTAACTTGGAATCCTGAAGGAAGGTGGAAAAGATGAAGGCCAAAGAACACATTACGTCAGGAAATAAAAGTAGATATGGAAAGGATGAATAACAACTGGAAGGAGCTGGAAAGGATTGCCCAGGACAGGGTCGGATGGAGAATGCTGGTGAGCGGCCTATGCTCCTTCACGAGGAGTAACAGGCGTAAGTAAGTAAGTAAGTAAGTAAGTAAGCAATCACGTAATGTCAGTAATAAGTTTCAGTTCCTTAACATGGTTCTTATGTACATAAAAATATTAGAATCAATTATCAACCGGTAAGTTGTATGCTGATTGTTGATTAAATGATCATTTGTTGAAATTACTTTAATAGTCCTTTAGTCTTGGTTCAAATTCATTGTTTGTATAACCACTAATACTTCTAATCGAAAATCCACTTTGAATTGTTCGTTAAAAGTAATGTAGGAGAAGTTCTTTCAAATATTGCTATGGAATGCCGACGTTGTATTTTTACGGTCAGTATAACTGCTGCAGAAACCGACTGTCTCTGTAAGCTGGAAGGGATTTCTAATAATATCATCTTCTTCCCCAATATAGTGACATTGATTATTGAGTTCATGAAATTATAATCTGAAGTGGCATGCACACAGCTTTGATTCCTGGCAAACTGTAGTATGTTCACCAACCGTTTGGAATTTGCATGTTATGGGGAATTATTATTTGCCATTATCAAACGAAGTGGAACATATTTTTGGTTGTAGTGCCATCAACATGTAATTCGAATTTTCTGTATTCATCATTTGATAAATGGAATAGTGCATGTGTTCTCAATGTGATGTCATATTCAATTTCCGACAACCTAAACCTCACCTTTCGATGAAGTTCAGCGGAATTCATCTGAAGAGAAGATAATTTAGCTGCAAGCGATATCAACGGAGTTTTTCAGGATGGTTTAGGATATCAGTGTTTGCTTCTACAGACTTTCGGAAAAAAATGATCCTCGCATTCACTATCGTTATCTTGGCAGATTATCGCAGAAACCCATTCAGTTATTAACTGTTTGAGGATTCTTGCTAATTTTAAAATATCAAATGAGACCAAAACAACGAAAAAGTCTCAGAGAACATTTGATTCTCAATGGTTTCATTTTCTTAAGTTTTACAAAAGTATACTACATGTAAATTTACCTATAAGTTGTACAGTATTATGATAAATGTCCATTTAGCATGCATTCAACTTGTAATTATTGGAAAATATATTTTATAAATTTTTCCGATAGTATCTATTGCTTGGAATCTGTAAAAAATGTTGCCTACCAATTTATTCTCTACCATAACTTTTACCAGTCATTATGTAGTGAACAAGTGGGGACGACAACCATACAGTAAAGCACACAAGGATATAGATTTTACTATGGAGCATGAAGTAGAAGGTAAATTCTATTTACTAGATATTGGAATCGGACGAACATCAGACGGCACATTACAAAGACACATTCACCGTGAAAATACCTAGAGTGGAGTTTAAATCAATTACTACAGTTTCTGTCCAGTGAGTTACAAAAAGGGTATTGTGCGAACCCTGTTTGACCACGAACGCAAAATTTGCTCAAAGGAATATCTGGAAGATTAAATTGCTCTCATCATAAATTGCCTATGTGGAAATGCATATACGGCGAAGATCATCCAAAAATATGCCGAAACCAATACTCGGGTTAAGTACGTTAGAGTGGAAGAGAAAACATGCTTCTTATACTTACTCTTCATAGGAGACGAAATCACTGGAATATTTAATCACAGAATAAATTCCGCATTGAAAGTGCCAAAGCGCATACATTGGGAGAACTGAGAGAAGAGTACCTAATTCTTAAACTACCCCATTCACTCATACATTTCCACTCACTTGATTTTCTTAAATTATGTGAACTCTTGAAATTCTATTCATATATTACGCAACTCATCTTTCTAGTTATTTTTTTGTTAATTCCATGAATCTTATGTAAACCCTTCATTACCTCTAAAATTGTCACAGAATTTATGTTATCTGTCTCTGAACTCCACTCAATTATACATCACTCACCCCTAATGTTTTCTTGATCCTAACACCAAATAACCTCTGACCTGTTGTCGCACATATATATATATATATATATATATATATATAATTATTGATAACTTTTGTTATTAAAATTCCTTACACTCACTTATGTTAATTGTTTTACACTATTTCTTACCTCAATTCAGGACTCCAATACATATTTGGTTGTAAGCAGTTGATGAGAAACCACGAAATATTAATGAATTCATATTATTCTGTATCAATGTTTGTTCTGGCTTTATTTAAATACAGTAAATAATCCATTCACAAAATGTTCATTAGTCGTCTCAGACTTGATTGTTCCTGCATTTCCATACCAATTACTTTCTGTTACCGTTCTTTCTTCCCCGATCTTCTCGACCTTCTGCTGCCAGACATTCTGTCCTGACTAGCGTTATATACTGCTTATGTCGATATAAGTAGCACACACCACAATTATATATAATAGACATGCATTTTAGTACGTTCATCTTTAGCTTTTCTAGACGATATAGAAGGAGGGAAATATCTCAATAACGACGTTTCTTCAGTTTGAGCTTTCCCGTATTTATGATTGTTATGACTAGTAAGCCTTTTTTTAATGGCATGTGACTACATACAATTGACATTTTATAATTGTTGAGTTAAAAAAACCAAAACAGGAAGGTTAATTATAATGTTTGCACAGTTAGGAAATAGATGACTCAAAATTTGAGTAAACCCCCTTAGAATTATCTGAATTCATAAACAATGGAGATCGAATAAGAAAAACAGGATAGAAATCGTAATGCTGTGTGTTTTGTAAAAAAAATGTGCTTATGAACCAAACCTCGACAATATGATTATCATATACAATACAGCCAGTGAATTCTATATCTGTCAGACATTTTCTGAACGCTAAATATTTATACTTTTCCTATCAAAAATATCTTAAAAAACATACCTTTTATTTACATTTCAAACCTTTCATGATTTACTTACTTTAAATAATTAAATGAACATCATTCTTAGATATTCCAACTTTTTTTCTCATACTGTTGGGGACGTTAGATCCCCAGAACTCACTTGAGAAAGAACCTAATTGTGTGATTTTATTTAGAAAATTTGAATTTCTTTGTTTTCACGCCAAAGGCGCTCTTTTCACCTCCATGTCGTATTTTCTACTGGAAAATATCTTAAATGTTATTGGTCCGTTGCGTCTTTTAGTATGCTATTTGGTAACTCTCCCCAAGGACGGTTTTGCACTATATATTTACGTTTTGAATTTTGTTTGTTGTCAACGCTCGTTTCTGTCTGTTTTGCAGAATATACTTCCCATTCCAAGCTTAGACTTCTTCCTCTAGTTAGCGAGGCTGGGACGCATCAATAGCTAGCTTACTGGTCTTTGGTCACCGATTCTTGCTCTCGTTCGCAGATTAAGCACATACATTTATTAACTCATTAGGCATTATTATTAACTTTTATTTTATCACCATTTATTTCCTTACTCATTACCTTGAAGTTATTCATCTAAATTATGATTAATTACGCTTTAGATTTGAATATACTTTTCAATTTCACTATATGTATTTTATTCAAATTTCAATTTTAATTTTAATGTTTTCTGCTTCAAAGATTCAAGTTTATCTATTCAATGATCAAATATATTTAAACCATATAAATTTAATCAGTTTACAGTAGGTCAATAGTAATTAGAAATAATAATAATAATAACAATAATAATAATGATAAAACGATTTGTTCCACTCTTGGAATTTTATTTTTCTCGTTTCATTTATTTAGTTTTGTAGAGATTACGTATAATTTGGTGAGTTTTCTTTTTTGTATTATCACAAATCGATGATTGGGGAACCATTAAAAATTGGAAAAAAATAGACAATAGAAATAAAATGCATAAATTGGCTTCTGTAGATTCTCAGGAACTCACAAGCAAAGTAATTATCCCTAAGTAATACTTTTTTTCAAAAAATAACCATTACTGTTATTACTTATTATCATTATCATTATGTGATATACACTTGGAATTTTATGAATTGTAGATATTGGCCTCAATTTCAAGAAACATTTTTCTATTTCAAAACAAACAAACAAAAGTTATTAATTGTTTAAATAGCATCATTTACATATCCATATAATTCATTGTCTTAATCTTGTACTGATGTATTGTAAATTATTCTTAATTATTCATGTTTTATGATTGTTTTCAACTTAACAAGTAATAAAATTATATTCAATGAAGCTGACAATTTTAAATTTGATAGAAATGATTAGTAATAACTACTTAAGGCTATATAGAGTTTACCATTAAACTGTATACTAATGAGATCATTATTTAATTAGTAAGAGGTGTTTTACATTAAACATAGAAGTAATTAGTATCAAAAGGGATTTTTGTGGATATTATAGTAATTTCAATAGTTGAGATGGCGGGACTCTAATTTATGAACGACCTTTGAACAAATCTTAAGTGACCTTGAGAAATATCAGCCAATCAGCAAACCGTCAGTATAGAGTAAAAATATGTCATACAAAACCAAGAAAATAAAGTGGATACACTTCTTATACGTGGTTCAAAAACTTGTCAAGGCTAGAAAGAAGTTCAGAGGTTCTAAAATCGTAATGCATGCAGTAGAGGAAATCATCCATACGACTACAGAATAGTCAGCCTCTGGAGTCATGATAAAGTCTCAAAAACTCTTTCAGCCTCGACCACATAACTTCAATATTGTTTATGTGCACTCCGGTTGTTGAGGGCACAAAATGCTACTTGTGGATAACGACAAGATGCACATAACCAAGCCTATGTAGGAGTTTGTACGCTCTCCAAACATCCGTATATATTGTAGAACCTGGCTGCAGCCAGTGTTACTGGTGCTTATATTATCCGGTTTGCGATAATTGTCGTAACGTGCCTTAGTTAGGAATTATATATGGGGTTTTCATCACGAACTGACATCAGCTATACTGCCAAAACTCTGTTTAGCCAAATGGATGGAAGGCTTTCGCGTTAAAATCCGAGATCTATTATCTTATACCTGATTGTTTCGTCCACAAATTATAGTCTCGCCGTTTTATCTGTTATAGCCTCTCAATTATCACGTTTTGTTCAAAATTCCCTGTGAACCGATCGTACGTTAGCATCAAGCATTGAAGTTGGCGCCGTAACCTTGAAATCTCTGAAACGCCTTTGATTGGCTCGTCCAAAAATTAGAGTCTCGCCATCGAGATCATGAGTCGATTGATGCTAGACCATCAAGTAATTATTTCAAAATTAAAATAATAAAAATTAAATTATGATTTTGAGTGACTATATGAATCTATTTGTTTGTTATTTGTAAGTAATATTCACCAAATATTCAAATGACTAGTTGAAGAGAGTATCATAGTATATTCTAATAATAAGATATGAGTATATATATGTATACTGATATGATGACTGTACAGAATTTATCAGTCACACATTTAGCATTACGTTATCTTTTATAATTTTAATTAATTGTTACCAGTTACCTTAACAACTTAGGTAGAGATACTAGTTATTCAATTCAATATTCCCTGACTGATGAATTTATATCATACTAAAATATTTTATCAAGATGAAAGAAAGCAGTGAAGAAAGGGAATAGTTAGAGATAAATGTTATAAGTTGAAAAATAAATCCAGAAATTATGGCATATTCATCTCAGTAATCTCAGATGGTTGAATGAGCACTACAAACGCGATAACATCATCCATGTATATACATATATATTCTTAAGTTGATTCTCTTAAGGAAATCAGATATGATTTTAATGAATAAATAAAAAGAAAATAACTCCAATAGTAATAAGAAGTAAGAATAAGCAAATTAGTTTCTTTGGCATGAGTTATCCAGTGATATCATAATGCTGATTACGTTTGCAAAAAATTTACAACGATTAAGACATCTTAAAATAATTGTATAATTATTTTAAAAAAGTATATCACTATAAGCATCAATACTATAGCCGTTAATAATTTCTTAAGATAAAAAGCTAAGTAAGCACTCAAAATTAATGCTAGTTTTATTAGTTTCAAATGGGTTAACTGACTACTAGAGAACGGTTTACAATACCTAACTATTCTTCGACAGATATTCATCAAAACTGAGAATATCAATTTCAAGCTTTTATAATTATGAAACTATTTATTTTGAAGAAACGTTCATTCTTTACAGAGTGCGTACGGTAGAGTCGAGACGAATGACCTATGCTTTTGTAGAATTTAATTTGTCCTACAGATATACTACTAGAACTGTAAACGCGATACTGACGATCATAGAGTTCTATGTGAAAGCTATAGTCAGAAAAAGGACAGCTTGGCTTTAAACTTTATCTGTTTCTGGACGTAAAAACGATTAGATTAGTACTGTAATTATGGAAATTACAGTCATTAAGTGAAACGCACAAATATACCGACTGGTGTTGCATGTCTTATCGAAATGAGTCACATTAATATAATGCGATAATAATGTCTTTCAATCAGTAGGTCACATGCAACAGGGAAAGTTTACAGACACATCATACCAGATCAACGTGGTGGGCGCTTAAACAACGATTTGATTGATTAGTTATGGACATAACTAACACCTTCGTCTTGAATCTTATTAAACCGAATTACGTTTCTATAAATAGCACTTTCTGAATATCAGTGATGAATGATAGTCTCTAGCTACTTTCAAAAGGACATGTGTCAAAGGAGATGGGGCGTTGAACCATTTATCTTGTTTGCTCGTGCTAACATTTTGTTGTCTGATACCAGTATCATCATACTGTGACAATTCGTGGTTGTATCGTGTGTAATCTGCAGTTCTTGGTCGGAATCCAGATTCGGCGAGAATATGCAACGAAAATATCACGATATTTATTTCTGTTATTGTTGTTTAAACAGTTATAATTGACATCGTGCCCATACTGTTGTATCAGTGAATGAACTTCCTGTCATTGCTGAATAAACGGATTCCTGTGTCATCGTTCGCTCACTAGTTCTGTTTCAGGAATTGAAGATAGTTGATTATGTTGTATTTTATTCTCTATAAGGACGTCAATATTCCTACCGTGAGAGCTGTGAGCGTTCTTTTAATAAAAATACACGTAATATGAACATTTTCCCTCTTACTTTCTCGACAGAACGTGTCAAAAAGTGAGATTTCAACTAGCAAAATATCATTTATATCCCGAACCTTAATACTAGTTCATATGTCTAATCTGATCATTCTTAGTGTGGATATGATTACAAGCTCAGTTTGCCGGCCATCTCGAAATTTTAAAAGTCAGTAGTAGTAAGGAAAACGAAGAAAAAAGAGTTGAAGTTTGTAGCGCTAGATTGTTGTGTCCACAGTCGACATCTAAATAATCAAATTATAATAATGTTAATCAAATATAGATCATATTTTACATCGTGTACACACTGTAGACCAACGCTCTAGGAACAGTAGTATGACGGAAGACGAATACGAAAGCGTCCCGGGAAGGTATTTTTCAAGCATCGTTTTATAGACAGACGAAAAGAAATCGATGGGAATTATATGGGAGAAATAGCGGATATGAGTCACAGATAAGAAATTATAGAATAGGTTGTGGAGATATGACTGACAAGCTTATTTTGTAAATAGTTTTTAATATTACTTGTATTTATTTTGTCAATTTCTCACTGCATGTACATTTATCATTAAATGATTGTACCTGTTGTTTAAGTAAAATGACCTTGAAGACCTTTTCCGTTGTGATACGACATAGCGTGACATATCGTTGCTGGTTAACAAATACACTGCTTCTCTCACATTCCCCGTTCTGTTTTCATTCGAGATTGAGTTAACTGAGATCTAAAACAAATATTATTTACATTCATAGACTGTGAGAGCGAATACACCATATCTTACTTTGGATTACACCACTGGGGAGTTCATTGATACATCTGGAATTACCAAGCATCTATAATTGTGGATTTATTGTACCAGATTAAAGCCGAACACGCATCATTTTGGGTGAACTTAAGTAAAGTCCCATTTTTATTGTATTTGTAACATTTAACTGATATATATTAATATTACTATTGCTTTTTATTAACATTGTTGATACTTTTTGTGTTTATATATCATCTGGTCCACCACAAGGTAACAGACATACGTGAATATAGCTAACAGGCTCACATAGTAGCAGAGGTACATAAAGAGGTCGTAAAGTACCTGATAACGTTGAAATGACGAGTTTAGTGGTCTACATAGGCGTGTGATAAGATTCATCCTATAAAACGATTTGTGATATTTTGCGGAAAACGATTACTTTGTATACCTCTAGGCACTCAGTTTTAGTCATGATCCAGTCCCTTTTCCTACATAAATGTTCTTTTTACTGTTTTCGCTTGTAAGTCCATCTGTGACATTTTGAACAACCATAAGAATTATTATTCTGTTCAATAGAACCGGTGGTTATTATCATAACACCCCAGAATTTAAGTTTCACATAGACATTTCTGTTGATTTATATGAAAATGTGAGCATTATAAAATCAAAAATAAAATAACTATAATTTGTATCAAACTCTAAGCGACAGAGGTTTTGATACTTCTGATAATTAAAGTTCATGTTTTAAAGAGTTAAGTGGGTTATAACCGTTTAGACTGACCGTCGAATATTAATATGACCGGAAGGAAACAGCATTGTAGATCAATAGTGAAGTTTAATCGAAGACAATTTGATCTAGCATATCTATATGCGTGTAGCAGGAAATAAATTCCTTCCAGTAATAGTTCTGTAAGTTCTTGACACTGGTGCTAACCTCATTATGTGGCGGAAAAAACGCTGAAAATTCATCCACAGCATTTCGTTGGAGAGTACTGTCATTTATTTTTTTCTTCTCTTTGTCGTGTAGTTAAACTTTTACTAAGATCTCTATCAACCACACTTTGTGTTCTTCAGTCTTTCTCGTCTGAGCTCTTATTATGAGACGTTGATTGAAGACTTATCTTTTTTACCTAATTTTTCTATTGCCCGTTTCCGGACTATTGACAATAAGGTCGTGTTTGACTAAGCTCAAAGTCACGGTGCAGATCAGTGTGTGACTGTTAATCTTTAACTGTCTGCTAGGGAAGATTGTTGAAATTCCTGCAGATACGTATTTGATCCCATTATGTCCGGAAAATTTTTATTGATTCTCAGGTATTGGACCCTTTGGTATTACTATTTCTTTGTTACAAAGAACCCGACTTCTACGAGCACAGCGTGAACGACACATGTGCACAATTCCTCGCAGTAGTCAAGGCACTGCCGCGCGAACTCAACAGGTACGTCACACTTAGTATGTTTACTAGTGGTGCTTCTGAACCTTACGAAACACTGAAACGATTTATCCTTAAACGCGGAGACCTTACCGATAGACAAAGCTTAGACCAACTACTTAATAACATCGACCTGCAACACGGTTCTGCGTCAGACATGTTGCAAAGAATGAGAGGTTATTGGCCGAAGAACCTTCGATGATGACCTATTCAAACAACTGTTCTTATCCAAACTTCCTCAACAGGTGTAATCTGTGCTGGACTCGTTTCAAAACAACGCCATGGACGAGCTGGCTGCATCTGCTGACCGCATCTTAGAAATCATGAAATCTTCCAATGCCGAGGATTTTCAGTCAAAGAAAAGCCTCAAACGACCCAGAATCACATTACAGAGTTATGTCATACACTTACACGTTATATTAATTTTCGTAACGACTGTAGACGGTTACACTCCTCGAAGAAACACTTCACGTAAGCGATCTATCTCTAGTCCACGAGAGACAGATAATCCCGACTGGTGCTGGTATCATAACAAGTATGGAGAGTCCTCCAGAAATTGCAGAAAACCCTGCAATTTTCCCAACTCAAAGTCGACCGACAAGATAAACAATTTGGGAAACTTCCAAGCAAGCACGCGTTAACGGCAACCGTAGCCGGCGAACACAGCCGTCTGTTATACGTCACAGACGTGACAACGAGAGTTCACTACCTCGTCGACACTGGCGCAGAAGTTAGAGTTCTTCCTGCAAATTCTAAAGACCGGCTTCACGAATCAGTTTTAAACTTACAGGCGGAAAACGGAAAGCATAACGCCATATACGGTAAAAGGTACGTTTATCTTAACGTCGGTTTACGCAAACCCATTCACTGGGTCTTCGTTGTTGCAGAGGTTTCTATGCCGATCATTGGTATGGACCTTCTACAACACCATAATCTACTCATCGATACGCGCAAACGGAGGCTAGTAGACGGAAACACTAACTTATTTGTTTGTGTAACTTCCTTTTCTGGTTGCAGATTATCCCCAGTCACAATTGATCACACGATAGACCCTTTTTATCAACCACTACTCGATAATTATCTTGGGATACAACAAACGCAACCGAAATTACCGTATGTAGCCAGCAATGTTACACATCACATCACGACTACAGGACCACCTGTATTCTCTAAAGCACGACGACTAGCTCCCGAAAAGCTAAGGTTGGTGAAAAACGAGTTCGACCACATGATAGACTTAGGTGTCATAAGACCGTCAAACAGCCCATGGGCATCTCCATTGCATATGGTTCTTAAAAAGGACAGCAACGATTGGCGTCCAACTGGTGACTATCGGCGATTGAATGTGAAAACCATTCCCGATCGTTACCCCTTGCCTCACATTCACGATTTGACAGCCACCTTGAAAGGTACAACTGTCTCTTCGAAAATCGACTTGGTTAAAGCGTATAACCAAATCCATATGGTTACTGACGATATTCCTAAAACAGCTATCATAACTCCCTTCGGACTCTATGAATTTTTGCGAATGCCTTTCGGTTTATGAAACGCTACTCAAACATTCCAAAAATTCATAGACGACGATTTTCGAGGTCTCAACTTCGTACATGCGTATGTTGACGGCTGTCTAATAGCAAACCCGACAGAGAATCGTATCTCCAGCATTTGGATCTTGTTTTCGAACGACTACAAAAACATGGCATTACTGTAAACATTCAGAAATGCCGAATCGGAACCGACTCGTTAGACTTCCTAAGACACACTATAGATGCTCAAGGCATTCGACCCCTTAGGACCAAAATGGCGGCCATTCTGGATTACCCAGAACCGACCACCGTCAAACGCTTACGAACGTTTAACGGCCTTATAAGTTTCTATAGACGATTCATACCTAAATGCGCATTACTCATGAAACCTCTTACCGACCAACTTCGTGGAAATGCAAAATCCATTAATTTCGACGACACCGCGCGAAAAGCATTCTCTACGGTTAAGGAACTTATTACTCAAGCAACAATGCTTGCTCATCAAGACTATCAAGCACTCATTAGTATCGCAGTAGACGCATCCGACTCGGCAATCGGAGGAGTCTTACAACAATGGGTAAACAACTCCTGGCAACCCTTGGCATTTTTCTTTAGAAGGTTGCTAGACACCAAATCAAGGTACAGCACATTCGATAGGGAACTCCTAGCTATGTATTGTGCTGTACGGCATTTTCAACACTACATCGAAGGCCGTGAATTCACCCTTTTCACGGACCATAAACCTCTTACCTTCTCCTTAATCTCTTCTTCAGACAAGTACTCACCTCATGAGTCTCGACAACTGCATTACATTTCGCAGTTTACTCCAGATATTCAACGCATCTCTGGAGCAAACAATGTAGTCGCAGACGCCTTATCTCGCATAACTTCCTTGAACAGTTTCCAAGGAATCGACCTTCTTAAACTCACCCAGCTTCAAAAAGAAGACACTGATCTTCAGTACGAGTTATCGTCCACAACACTTAAACTACGCATCAAACAGATGGGAACAGGTAAGGAAACCTTACTTTGTGACACATCTACAGTTAGGGATCACCCAATCGTGCCGAAACATTATCGACGCAACGTCTTCAATACGTTGCACAAACGTTGTCATCCAAGTGTTCGTGCAACCATCAAGCTTATAGCAGAACGATTTTGCTGGCCTGACATGAATAAAGACGTGGGGGAGTGGGCACTCTCCTGTGTAAGCTGCCAGAAATCTGAGGTGATTAGACACGAAAATGGCCATTAGGCCCTTTCAATATTTCCGACTCTGGTTTCGACCATACTCATCTGGATTTGGTAGGACCTCTACCAGATTCAAATGGATACTCTTATCTCTTAACCTGCGTTGACCGTTTGACTCGATGGCCAGAAGCAGTACCTACCAAGGACATCACTGCTGAAACAGTGGCCCGCGCCTTCGTCAAACGATGGGTAGCAAACTTCGGCTGCCCTTCAACTATCACTACAGATCGCGGACGTCAGTTTGAATCTGAACTTTTACGTCGTTTGACCACACTTTTAAGAATCACTCGCTTCTGAACGACTGCCTACCACCCACACGCAAACGGGTTAGTAGAACGCTTTCACCGACAACTAAAAACTTCACTATCAGCTGCAAACGTTTCACGGTGGAACAATGCTCTTTCACTCGTCTTACTGGGTATTCGCAATGCAGTGACAGCTGACATTGGATACACTGCGGCTCAACTCGTTTGTGGAACAACACTTCGACTTCCAGGGGAATTCGTGGATTCTTCATCCTCTTCAATGAACATGGATCTAACCTCCTACACGAACAGGCTTACAAACATAATGCGTTCAGTTAAACCTGCTTCCACTCGACCTCAATCAACCGATGTTTTCGTTCAACCTGACTTACGATATTGTACACACGTCCTCGTTCGTCGAGACTCATATCAACAACCTTTCGAATCAGCGTACGAAGGACCTTTCGAAGTTCTTCGACGTGAACCTAAGTACTATATAGTCGATAAGAACGGAACCAACGATAGCATCAGCATGGATTGCTTCAAAGTAGCGTATTTAGAACGAAATTCTATCCACATAGATTTTCCTTCGATACAATCGGACGACACAACTACCACACTTAAAATGCCTCAATTGACAAACAACACACACGATGATACTTCGGCAGTATCTAAAAATAATCGTGAAACAACGCGTTCTGGAAGAACAGTATGATTTCTAGAACATTTGAACAATTATTGCACGTAAGATACTAGATGACATTTTATATCGTCTCGATTTTCCTTCGTACTATATATAATTCAAAAGAAAAACCGATTTTAATATGCATGAATTTATCTTCCATTTTTTCACCCACTTTGTGGTTTTACGCGCGTAAAAGCGTGTTTCGACATGTACTAACATATTTTTTTTCCAGGACGGCTGGAAAACAGCGATGAAGTTTACGAGGAACCAAAATTTTCATTGTACTTTTTACTTTTTTACTATATTGTACTTCATGGTCCCCTATAGTAAAGAAAAACGATCGGACGCTGTTAAACCTAGCAAGCTATCAGAAGAGTGTTTTTCAACGACAAACTCGTTGAGTCTAAACTTCGGGCTGGCCACGTCTTAGGGTCATCTCTACCCCACTAGGGGGGGTAGTGATCTGTAGCGGTAATAAAACTTCAAAATAAATAGCTCTGTAGGTTTTCGACATTGGATGCTGACCACATTAGTTTTAATGGACTCAACTAGCTGAAGGAGATCGGTCATGCGTCCGCACCAGATCACGAGTGGGAACGCCGTGCACAACAACCCCTGCAATCGCTAGCCAGATTAGGTCAGACAATCCCCGATATATTGATAGCCTATCAAATATAACTTCGAACCTCCTTGCTCCTGTCTTTTGATTTCACTTGTTGGGTACGCTTCATATTAGGTGTTACTGTTTAAAGCGTTGTCAAACTCCGAATAACTGTGGCATCTTCAAGTTAGACAAAGATATTACTTACCTTCTTGCTAAAAATGTCTAAGTTCCTGCCTTGGGGGTCGTTTATCCGCTGCCAATAGACCCGAATACCTGTGGCATCTTCATTACTCCATTCCGCCTCAGTTGATTAATAGTGCCCTGTGGCCAAATACACTTACAAAGGCGTTGTAGTGCAACTGGTTCTCAATTACACGATTTTCGGAACAGAACATACGATAACTGAGAAGATTTACATTCATCATCTAACACCACGGAGAAAGCCGGGTATGGTGGATATCGTAACACAAAGTCAAGATGACATAGCTTGGCCATTCAGGCGTAGTCACTCTGAGACTTATTCCTCTTCGTATTAGATATACCATTCTAACCCTAACCTAAACATGTCTTTCAGAAAAGTTAAACGTCATATTGCTGACTGTCACGATAAAACGAATCACTATAGACAGTGATGTAACCTTCACTTTGGGATTGGGTCTATCATTTTAGCAGTCGAGATAAGTGTACTTATATCGAACTCGATTATAATCCCACAGCACCACTTCATGTTAAGAAACTAAATGAAACATGAAGAATACGTTGGAATTTTCCAAACGGTAGAATCTTTGGGCTGTAGAAGTTACCACCATATAGGTCACTGACAATATATTTCATTGGGTTTTGCATAATTACGCTCGATATATATCATAGGTCTAATATGACTAATGGAGCGCACTGTGATATCACTTTTCAACCACTCCTATTATTTCCCAACGTTTTTACCCTTAGGTTCCGAAGGCATGCAGAACGAATGACAACTCATTGTAGCCAACGATATTCTATTGGAACGGACAAATAGTTGGTTATCGCTTCCCAGAGAGTTGGAACTTTGAAATGTGGTGAGCGGGTTTAGGATAACTACGTTACGCCTAAGACTATGCTACGGGCCTACTATTCATGGGCAACCGGTTAGCTTGTTGTCGCCAAACATGGATAGAATTTCATGATGAAAGTGAAGAAGACTGCAAGAATCACCCATTACCCCGAGTTTTTGGTCACCAGAATAATGGTGCTGATTTCTCTGAAGAGGATAGTGGATTCGAAATTGAAAATCGTGAACCCTGTGTCAGTTGTACACGTATTAGCATACCTGAGAAACCTTCTGTTGCATATAATTTAACACAACACATAAGTGAACGGGAACCAGAAGGTTTGTGACCTATGGGTCACATTTATTATATTAATGCACCATAGATGTCGAGTTTGACCCATCACTTAATGCCTCACAACATACACTGTTCCTTTCCGGCATTACACCTGAATATCAGAGTAAGTGAGATATTTTTTACACTAAGACCTAGTAGTAGGATTTTCCAGGGACCTGACGGTATGTTGTAAATTTATTTATGGCTTACGCAACATCAGCCCAAATCTAGGAAAGGGGCTCCTACAACCCTTTCTATTAAACGGTGGAGTTCTTGCAGTACTATATATGTTGGGGATGGCTATCTGGCTCGTCCTGATGTGAATGACATTGTATGTAGCGTGTCAGTGGCTATTCAACTTCTTATGTGCAGTGATCTAAACAAACATTTTTCAAAGCTGTTACATAAACCGGGTGTAAATTCATGTCCTGACTTCCTTCAGGATATGTATGAAGAGGTGTATAGAAATTTTGATGAACGAGTCTACCCCATTGAGGTAAGTCTAAAAGGTCTGTCTGAATTATTTCAAAGTAAATGTGTTCAACTTCATCCAATTCCCCTTCCCATTTAAACTAGTAATTACCAGGGAAGGTAAGAAGCTCTGCAATATTTTGGTGGTAAATGTTACATAAGTTTTTGTTACTTTGTAAGTAGCCGTTTATGGTGCTATTGAAAAATCTTATGACACCTTAATAAACGAGGTAACTGAAAATGGGTCTTTGTGTAAATGTTTTTTAGCCATTCAGATTGTCGGAAAATTAGCGGCGCTTAATACTCAAGAACATATTTTTGTATTTTATGACGAATCACAATTTGAGGGCTGGTGACGCATGCTCTCTCAAACCGTTGTAATTGAAAAGCTCTCATCTGACTCAGCGGTTGTAGTGAATTTTCAGATTGCTTAGTTGTCTCGGAAAACTGACTGCACTTGGAATTTCTTATTGGCTTAAGTATTTTGGTTTAATTCAGTGGGTCTAGTTTCGATAGTGCCATACCTTGTTATACAGAATAAGTAATACTCATAACCTATTCCTTACATGTGTAGACTGGTTTTTTATGGCTTGTCACTCGTAATACACAAATACTATTTTAATATTCCATTCTAAGTGTCGTTCATATTCATAACAATATCAGTAATTCGTCCTGTTTTTAACCGATAGTCATCCATCATTTTCCTCCCCCAGACTCAGTTTTCAAGTATTACCATTGGTCTTAGTCGTTTATTCATTTGCCGTGTTTGTATTTCAGTCTCTTATATTCCTACCGCAAGCCCGATTTAGACAAGGTTCATATATACTGCTTTGACTCATTTATAAAAACGATGTAAACGTAAAATCGCCTTGGGAATTAAGGTTTATTGGTGGCACTGATTAGTCCCCATTACATGTGTCCATCGACCTTAGAAAATTTTTTAAAACACAAACCTTCTTAATTTATAAACTAGCTGAAAATCCACGTCACATCCAGGGTCAGTTAATTTCTTGTATTTGTAGAAATATAGGCTTTCCCAACTTAAAGATCTTCATTACTCTTTAGAATCCGGTAACCTATAGTTCTATCCGTTATTACTAGAGATTTTCATTTTCAAAGGAGTCAGAAGAAACGAAACAAAATTGATCTTACTGACGTTTCGCTACTCAATACTAATAGCTTTACCAAAGTATTGTAGATCACGATGTACAAAAACTGAAGTTTATCTATGGTAACTCGGTTGAAATGCTTCTGTACGAAGCAATTCTGTGTTGTCGAGTGAATAAATTGAAAAAAAACCAACGAGTTTATAAGCTGGTACATTTAACAAGTGTATGAATTATAAGAATTGCATGTAGTTGTGTGATACGGTTTTCGTACCACATCTGTGTTGACAATCCTAATTTGTGGGAAGAGGGTGTTAGAACCAGGAAAAATTTCGCCTTAGCCTCTCATTTCTATCCAGACAATTTAAATTCCACTTGATATTAAGTGTTTCTAATCCATGATTTTGTTTATGTCTTAAAGTCCATGCAAATTACTTTAATATTATTTGTTGATCTAATATTAAATGTTTATGTAAGACCGGAAATTCATTAAGTTTTTTAATTTCATTTGGATTTCTCGGTGATCAGATAGAAGCTCATCGATGTTCATGCGTTCCTATATTGATTTCTCAAGCTTTTTAATGTGTACAGGATCACATTTTGAATGTGCCATTTTGTTGATAATTAAATCGTGGATCTTCCGGTGTTTTATCTTATGCATGAACTAAATTGCTTTGTAGTGTTTGATGTGGTAGATAGTACCCTGGTCTTACTCGTCTAATTTCATCTGTGTCTGATCTTATAGAGTGACGATTGTTGTAGTCCATGGTTTCGGAGTACTTTTCAATCACGTTTAATAGCGAGGCGTTAGCAAAAAAAATCTACTTGTTTTTTTCACTCACTGGGAAATACTGGATTTTAAAAGTGATGAATATCACTTACCTAATGGCCAGGTTTTTTAAACCGTTAGATCTGAAATCGATCGGGATATTTATACTATAGAAACGTCGTTGGTTTTTATAAGAATATGTTAGTCAATAAATTTGAATGTAGTTGCTAGATGTTTAAAATCAAACGTCTATGCAATTCACATAATCTTTTTGCAGTTTACTAAAATCTCACTATTGTAGGTCCCGTCCGTAGCTGCTACATTGGCGTGGTGGTCGGGCTTGCCTGTCGTGATGACTTAACCAAGCTATATTGGCTGGAACATATGTTCCTGTAGGTTCTACCATGTCAGGCAGGTCGATTGGAGAACGGTAAGACTAAAAGCAGCAACTCAAGGTCTGAGGGCGAAGTCGTACTGCTGACTGTAGACGGGTGTGACAGCAGTAAGATGTTTCCCTCGGACAACCAGCATCTGCAGCGATGCTGCCTTCTCACAAGGAAGGAAGGGGTTAGAAAAGGTTGACCGTAAAGATGTCATACCTCACCTTACCTCACGGATTTCCGTCTCCGGCGGTAAGGCCCTTTGAAGAGCGGAGCTAACACGTTAAAAATCTCCTACAGAAAGGCCATGCGCGACCGGCCTCAAGCAGTTGTCCCTTGGACTCTGAGGTCACGCTCCCAGGTCGTTAAGACGAACACTAATCCAACTTTCTTTCCAGGTTCCTCAGGAAATACCCTTCCACGATGTGGGCAGCCGGGAAGTGATATCAGCCCTCATGCACGTAACAACACGCGAGACCAAGTTGGTCACATTCGAATCATTCCTACGCCTCTTAATAACTCTCTTATCTCCACGACTAACCCTTCTCACGTCCCTTTATCGCCTTGCACCGCTAGTGCGAACGATTCGAGTACGCGGAACGTTATTCCTGGTCTCCTGAAACCACGTTCCAAACTACATCTAGGAGCTTATAACGTTCGAATATTGTGCCAAATTGGACATCAGGCTTCCTTAGCTAGAACTTTAGAATCTTGTGCCATCGATGTGTACTGCGTCTCCGAAACGCGCATACAGGATCCGAGTAGCGTCATTCATTTGACCTCACCATGTCAAAACATAGAACCGAATTGATTCACTCTTCGTGTATCTGGAAGCCCTGATGCTGTTTCCCGTGGTCTCGCTGGCGTAGGTATAGCATTGAGTCCTAGGGCAGAACTAGTTCTCTTAGACTGGATCCCAATAGACAGTCGTTTGTGCACTGCCCAACTAAACGGAACAGTAAGGACTCGGAAAGATGGGGACACTTGTCGTTGCCTCTTCGTCGTTTCTGCTTATTCTCCCACTGACTGGATCGCAGATGATGTAAAAGATGAGTTTTACAGAAAGCCTTCCTACCTTCTCCGAAAAGCTGGGCGCTCTGATGTAGCAATAGTGGCTGGTGACTTTAGTGCTCAAGTAGGTAAACTAAGCGAAAGGGAAAGACACCTGGGTGGATCTTATAGCGTCGTGGCTAAAAGAACAGATAATGTCGACTGTCTGTTGCAGCTATGCTCAGATAACCGCATGTTTCTTGCTAATACGGAAAAATAACCCATTGTGTCTTTGAATAAGAAAAAGAGAATTCAGCGAAGAAAATTTTCTTTTCGACGAAATCATTTACTTAAGCTGTACGTTCTTATACAATTTTCCATATAACTATTTTTTTTATTTCAACACATAGATAATGGTACAAAGAGGCACCAAATACATGTGCGCCACACAAATCTCATTCGATATGTGTGAGGGCTATGATACTGCCCGGGTGCCCAGACCGAAGCAGGTGGTTTTCTTAAGGGGCCACTCCCCGAGCCTTTGACCTAATGGTCTGATCCACAAGGCAGTGGAGCATCGTAAGGAGATGCAGTCCCATGGAAGCCGGTGACCAGCAATTGGTTCATACGCCATTTGTTCCCGCAGGATACTGGAGCCCATGTGCACCATTGGTTTGTGATCCGGTTAAAGCGCCGGACATTCGCTTTTCGTCCTCTCATTTTCGTAAACAACACCCCCGCCACGAGAAGGCAGTGAGTAGGACTTCCCTGGCAGAGCTTAAGTAAATGATTTTGTCGAAAAGAAAAATTTCTTCGCTGAATTCTCTTTTTCATAAAAAAAAACATCTTTTGACATGGCGACCCTCGAATTCGTCCCAACGTTGGACCCAAATAGATCACATCCCTACCAGCCACTGTGAAGTGTGATGGATAAACGAACTCATGAATGATAAAGTGAAACGCCTATTAACTTTCTTTGACCTTGTATGACTATGTCTTGCTTATTCACCAATCACAATTTTTATGTTCATTATAAAACAATATTCGCCTTGTTGACTTATTTTTCCTATCATCTAGTTACTATTCGGTATGTTATTTATGTCTCTGTTTTTCCCTGTGTAAATAAACTGTACTGTTTATTTTGTACACTAACGGTGTTAATTTATGATTTAGAAACAGATAAGGTTTATCAAACCAAATAGCTTACTTGTTCTGACTTGGGCTAAACCAAGGCTCTGTGCTCGACAGTCTAGAGAATAGCTTAGAGTTACACCTGTAGGAAATTGCTTCCTACAGCCACCGATGGAAGGGCTCGATAGAAGACTGTCGCTCGTTCTGGAACACATGCTTAGATTCAGATCATGCTCTAGTGCTAGCGCGTGTTTGTCTGCGTCTCATTGGATGTAGGAAAGACGCTTCAAGAATACCTCTTAGGGTCCTACTTAATGATAGCCAAGCTAAGAATATATTCCAAATATCTTAACATAATGTAAAATTACCTGCATATTATCATTCTTGCACCTATCTTATTATACATTAATGACTGTTTTCGTTTGCTTTTTGTTTAGCACCTCGTGTATGATGAAGATGCAAATACCAATACTATAAATGATTGGAAATCTTCAACAGCCTATCATATTCGACAGTTTCTGCGTCGTCTTTTCAGCACAGCCCTATTGGGACCCGAATGTGCTATTGTAGCCCTTGTAGGTGACTGCTTTAACTTCGGAAACGCTTTTTATGCAGTAAATGTACATTCATTCTCGCATGAAGATTTCGGCTTTTATCAGACCTAATATTTCGGATAGTACTGAAGTCCCATAGATCGATTTTTCAATGTCAAAGCTTTCATTGGTTTTTAGACAGGATCAGTATCAACTTACAGAAGTTAACATTTTAATGCTTTTATACATAGTTGAATACTCACTCGTCATTTGTTTACCTATATATAAATAGTTTTCCATACAGATTTTATTACTTTTTATAATGTACTGAAAGTTGCAGTACACTCAAAGCAACAACTTCAAAAGTCGATCTAAGCACGACGCCATCATATTTGAGTTAGGAGCATGTACTACCTTTCGTTTCCTAGGTACTGATTACGTCAGACTCAAGCACTCGATAATAGGATGTTGAATAGAAAGTTTAAATTGTTATTGCACGTGAAATGTGTAGATACAAGTTTATTGCTTTCGTCGAGTTTTATTTTAGCTTAGTATGATCTGGATTTTCATAAATTAGTACCTAGTTTCTTCAGTAAAATATTGAGTATTTCTGGTTTTATATGAAGGCTGACACTATAATCCTTATCTTTTTCACTTTATTTGCTTCAGATGTGAGGCACTAGTCATTACCAGATGTCCAGATAAAAATGGGATTAATATGCTTACTTGGCTTCAAGATATAACATTCTTTTTATTTCTTTTGACTGTCTTTGATTCGAGTATTTTTATATTTTCATAAACATGCACTCTGTTCTAGAATATTTTGTCACAAATATTTTATAGTCTTTTAGTTTATACCTGAGGAATGACTTAGTAAATTTCATCAGTTCATTTGTTTTTGTCATTCACACCATGACTGTTTGGATAGTTAAAATATAATAATTAACATTATTTAAATTTAAGAATTAAAACCTTAGCTTTATGACTATTATAACCATTCTTATTTTTATTTAATTAGATATTTCTTGAACGACTTATACTTGGAGCCGAAGTGGCTATGACATCATGGACATGGCGTCGTCAACTTTTAGCTTGTGTTCTTCTTGCTAGCAAAGTTTTAGATGATCAGGCTGTATGGAATATTGACTATTGCCAAATTCTCCGGGATATCCATGTTGAGGATTTGTAAGTTCAGTAATAAGGAAGGTGATCATATTAAATTAGTAGTTCTAAATCCCACAGTTCTGACATTTTAAAATCTTTCCTTTCAGTATCAAATGTATTATAATTTTTGGTAGGGACTTTATCAGTATTCCAAATGCCTCTATAATGAACCCTTACTTATCATCGTCGTCCTTGTCTATATATGCCTTCGTGTTAAATTATGTTTATGCGACAGTGTATTAACTTTAGCTAGAATTAATTATTATGTTTAAGGTAACTTACCGAATAAATTTATGTTCACAGCATTGATTCACACTGATTATGTGAAGGTTAGTGGTATTACTCGGCTACTTAAAATGGAGTAAGTGTAGCGCTGTTAGAACTTGCTACCTAGCAGTTGAAAATAGAGCGCTTCAACCACTAAGCGACCACTTAGTCTGTCGTTAATGTCATGGCATTGTAATTGTTTAGCATTAAGACTAAAAACTGGATATATAGATACATTCTACAATAAAAACATTGTTTTGGAATACAGATTTCCCTATATTCTCTTAGTGTAGTTGGATCTGGATGTATCTGACTAATCCTGTTAATTTAGTTTATTTTTATTCATTTCCCTTTTCTGTCTATTTTCGCTTATTCTAGTCAGGATTAAAAGGTCGTCTTCAATGGCGAAACAGTCATATTTTTATGTTTGAAAGTTTTTTGCCTTATACATTACTGTATGAACGTGGATATTCATGTAAACATCGCAGCAAATAATAGTTTCAGTGCAGCAGTATGATAGGAGGTTGAAGAAAATCCACAGGAAGCCCTTAATATAAATATCAAGCTAGTTGTTACTTGTTAGCAAGAGATGTTGGGATACTAGAAGAGACTGATACTTTGGACGCCATATCTTGCAGTATCTCTTAAAGAGGTGTTGTATTTAAACATTCAACCACTCGATATCAAAACTTAGTCTTTAGGTCCTCGAGTCACTTACAGTAGTGGTTATATTGTAACGGTATTTGTATAATTTCATCAGCACCAGACTAGAAAAATATGGAGTTGACTACTTATCAACGATCAATTAGTTTAAATATTTCAACCTTAAGGGAAGTCAATCACAACCTGGATAGCTCAAGGGTAACGTATATTAATGATAACAGATGATATGGTCTCAAATTTCGTAGAAAGTATCAAATAACTCCAGATTTACAATACTTCTTGATGGGTGACAACTGGCCCTTTATCTACATTTAAGGTTTCCCCTTGACTACCTTCAGATAACTAACGAAAGCTTACTACACTCGACCCCGAATCATTTAGACTAATGATCACATTGGAACTTGATCGGCAGGTTTCAATCAGGATTAAGGACTAGGCGAAACATGACATTAGTTACCACTTGGTAATCATTCACTGTAGAACTTACATAGCTTGTGTCGTTGCTCCTTTAAGAATGGCATCAAACCTTTCTATTTTTTCCATTGTATACATTACTTGATATTTATATACACTTAACAGAACTTACAGAGTAGTACATGGCCGTAAAAATTGAGGGTGGATGTTACAGACACTAATGCAGAGGAGATATTGATACGAAGGCAGTCCCTAACTCGCACATTCGTATCCGTGCACAAAAAATGTGAAAAGCTGTCTTTTCTGGAGAACTTATACTATGCTAGAAGATGCTAAACCTTGTTACAAAATTATCCTATACCAAGTGAATGATAAGGACTGAAAAATATGCTTTAAGAAACAGTTATATTCTTATAGATGAACTTTTCAGAGTCCTATGAGGTCACTTTTTCTGAAGGTTGTAGTTTTCATTAATTCAAATGTCCAAGATTGTATATTTTTACTTACTGATTTAGAAAGTTCTTGCAACTAAAATCATCTCATTTAAATATTTAAAAACAGGAATGCTTTGGAACGACACACATTAAGACTGTTACGGTTTAATATCAATGTACCATTTGGAGTATATGCCAGATATTATTTTGACTTGTTAACCGTTGGGGAGAGCGCTGGAGTCGCAAATCAAGCTGTTAAACGAAAACGTTTAACTCCTGAAAGAGCACGCAACTTCCGAATATTACCTACTAATTTGGAAATATGTACATCGGACAAAACATTATTAGATAGAGGATTTCTTTTTGACTTACCTTCTTTCACAAAATCAGAAGTATTGTGCAATAAGAAAGAGAAACAAAAGCGTATTACTATTCAGAAATCAACAGAAGTTAAATGCTACAAAGACGGTAATCATAAAAAGTTCATTAAAACTCCTTTTTTAAGTCGAAATCAGGCAACTAACCATGAAATTAACTTGTCCAACCCAAAGTTTGATCTTATGCTTGATCATGTAACAGTTCCTGTTGATATTAATTATCAGTCTTTCAATAATGTAATTTCCGATGAATCGTTGGTTCCAATCCACCTAGATGAAGAAACTGATTTTGTAAATTCTACTCCCCCAACTTATTCAAAGTTAAGAGATTTTACTTGTCAGTCGAAACAATCAAAGACAAAGTACTTCTACACAGACCAAGAGCCTTCTAACCAGTTTCATCCCTTATTATTATCATCATCTTTGAATTATCAAAAAGAAACAGTTCCTTGCACGAAGCTTCTGATCAACTCCTCCTGTAAGCCTTTCCAAACGTCAGCTTGTGTTCGGAATTTTAATCCACCTTGTTCCTTAAATGAAGCAACAGGTGTAGATCCCAATAATGTAACCGATTCTCGTATGGGAACAGAGTTTATGCGATCTCTTATGGGTGGCGATGTAGCTTATTCCTTATTACGCGATTCTGGATTATATTGATTAGCTATGGTTTAATATATTTGCTTTTAATATTATTTGTGCTATTGTTATTAACGCTTATAGTGAGGAACTTTCTACTAAAATTCTGGCTATTTTGTATTTGTGTGCATTTATTTATTTGCCTTTATCACTAAAACTACTTCTATTTTTACTCAGTTTTATTTTTATTTCATACTGTTTTCTTAACATGCTATTATTAATAATTTCATTCTTCCCATATGGATGTTAAACATTTTTGAGTCTCTTAATCAAATTCCCCATATATATATACTGTCAATCTAGTCTCTTCTGTATATTCAACAATCTGCAATATTCGAATACAACGATTGTGTTTCCATTACGATTATTAGCAGTAGTATTAGTGACAGGAATTTTATAACTCTACTATAAGTTGGTATTTTCTTATGTTTCATTTTGTGAGTTTTTCGTACGATGGTTATATATATATATATACTTTATAAAGAATTGTATGTTTAGTATTTTGGATTCCTCTCATTCGTTTACTACGTATTTACACATGTATAATTGTTGTATTTTCCTCAGATAAGTATTCCTTCTTGTATTTATCATTTGACAGATATATGAATAAATCAAGTTTATTATAGGTATCATATTTATACAGGAAATGATTAACAATGTACATTTTTTGATTAAATAAAAAGTAAACATGTGTATGATTTCTAGCTATCAGCAATAGTTTTTATGAGCGTTACTACTTGGATTATATCTACTAACTGCATCACTCTTCAGTAATCACCGATGTTTGGACGTATCTCTTACTAGTGAGTAAAGTTAATACAAGAAACAGTGGATTTTTCACCGCTCCACAGGCCTGGCGTTTGTTAGTCAACCGAAGGACGAGTTTAATATACAACAGTGCACTTCACATTACTTTACAGCTGTAAAATATTGTCTGAAGATTCACGATACTGCCCAACATACTGGTAATTGAGATACGTTCTGAGACTTCCTGGTTAGTGGGGCGGTAGTCATTTTCTGTTCTAGATGTTCAGTGATATCACTGAAAGTATCACGGTCCTGTTAATTTTTTATCCGCTTATAAGCTTTTAGCTTTGTGTAATTCTGATTTCTCACTAACATTCGTCCGTCAAACCTATACTATAAATGTTTGAGTTTTACTACAATTCAGGTCTTGATAAGCCATCCTTTGGTCTTCATCTTATTATCTTTCACTATCCCAATCTCTAAAAAGTTACATTTACCAAACCTGTTTTATGATTCCACTTTGAGTCTTCACAAGCCAACAACCTATTTTATTACTTAATTACACCTGTTACTCCCAATGGAGCATAGGCCGCCGACCAGCACTCTCCAACCCATTCTGTCCCGGGCCTTCTTTTCTAGTTCCATCCAATTGTTATTCATTTTTCTCATGTCCGTCTCCATTTCTCGGCGTAATGTGTTCTTTGGTCTTCCTGTTCTCACTTACCCTTGAGGATTCCATGTGAGAGCATACCTTGTGACGCAGTTGGGTGCTTTCCTTAATGTTTACCCTATCCACTTCCAGCACTTCTTCCTGATTTCTTCTTCCGCTGGAATCTGGTTTGTTCTCTCCCATATTAGGTTGTTGTTGACAGTGTCCGACCAATAAATCAGAAGTATTTTGCGTAGACAACTGTTAATGAACACTTGTATCTTCTGGATGATGACCTTCGTAGTTCTCCAAGTTTCCGCCCCATACATTAGAATTGTCTTAACATTTTTATTGAAATTTCTGACTTTGGTGTTGGTTGACAGTTGCTTTGAGTTCCAGATGTTCTTCAGTTGTAAATATCCTGCTCTTGCTTTACCGATCCGCGCCATCACATCTGCACCAGATCCACCGTGTTAATCAATGATGCTGCCCAAATATGTAAAGGTTTTTACATCTTCCAAATCTTCTCTGTCAATTGTGATTGGATTGGTGCCAGCTGTGTTGAATCGGAGAATCTTGCTTTCCCCTTTGTGTATATTGAGACCTACTGCTGCTACACTGGTCATCTTCGCCTGCATTTGTTGTTGCGTGTGCTATAGAAGAGCCAGATCATCTGCGAAGTCTAGATCGTCCAGCTGCATCCTATCTCTCCACTGTATTCTGTGCTTCCCTTCAGATTTTGACGTCTTCATGATCCAGTCGATCACCAGGAGAAAGAGAAAGGGTGAGAGTAAGCAACCCTGCCTGACACCGGTCTTTACTTCGAACGAGTTTGTCAACTGTCCTCCATGCACGATTTTGCAGTGTAATCCATCATAGGAATTCTGTATTATATTGACTATCTTCTGAGGTACGCCGTAGTGTCGAAGAAGCTTCCATAATGTCATTCTGTCAAATGCTTTCTCGTGATCAATGGAGTTGATGTATAGTGATGAATTCCATTCAATTGATTGTTCCACAATGATCCGTAGAGTTGCGATTTGGTCTGTACACGATCTATCCTTACGGAATCCTGCCTGTTGGTCACGAAGTTGGGCGTCTACGCAGTTCTTCATCCTGTTTAACAATACCCTGTTGAAGACTTCTCCCGGTATTGAGTGAAGAGTGTTGCCCCTGTAGTTATCACAGTTTCTGAGATCGCCATTCTTTGGTATATTGACCAGAAGTCATTTTTCCCAGTCTGTTGGTACATGTTCCTCATCCCAAATCTTATTGAAGAGAATATGGGGTACCTTTGCAGTTACTGCTACGTCTGCTTTCAGTGCCTCTGCTGGAATGTTGTCTGGTCCTGTTGCTTTGCCACTCTTGATTTACCTGGTGGCCATGCTAATCTCCTCAATTGTTGGTGGGTCAGCATTGTTTGGGAGGTCCGTGGTTGCTGCTTCGATATTGGGTGGGTTCAGTGGAGCTGGTCGATTCAAGAGTTCTTTGAAGTGTTCTACCCACCTGTTTTGTTGCTCTTCAATGTTGGTGATTACCTCGCCTTCTTTGATTTTCACTGGTCGTTCTGGTTTACGGTGATTTCCACACAGTTTCTTTGTTGTTTCATACAGTTGCTTCATGTTTCCTTCTCTTGCAGCCTTTTATGCCGTCATTGCTAAATCTTCCACATATTTACGTTTGTCAGTTATAATGCTTCTATTCACTTGCTTGTTTACTTCTATGTATTCAGCTTGTGCCTTGCCTTTGATGCCCTTGTTCGGCTGGTATTGATTTCTGCCTTCTTGTTCCTCCTCTCTTGAATCTTATCCAGTGTATCAACAGTGGTCCATTCCTTGTGATAGTGGTTCTTGTGGCCCAGAACCTCATGACATGTTGAAGTGACTGCTTCTTTTGTCCCTTTCCAGTTGCTCTTCATATTAGTTCCTTCTCCATTGAGTATATCATGAAAGACCTGAACTTTATTGCTGAGGGCTATCTTGAATTTGTTGAGTTTATCAGTATCCCGAAGAAAGGACGTATTAAACTTTTGTGATATTGTCTGCCCCGTTGTGCAGTGCTTCTTGAGTTTCAATTTCACCTAGGTGATCAGCAAGTGATGATCTGACGCTATATCGGCTCCTCTCTTGTTTCTCACGTCTCCGGTCTCCCACATTGTACGAGCATTCCGTGTACCTAAATAAATGGTTGCTCTGGTTGTCAGGATGGGTATCGGCCTCGTGACGTCCGAAGAAACTCGGCCTTCATCATGAGGCGTCATCACTCTTCTAAATGAAGAACCTCTGATTCCCAGGGCAGAGTTCAAATTGTTTGAATATTTTTTTTTGATTGGCGATTTTTAACGAGTTTTCTACGCGACGGAGTCGCTAACTCCATGCTCAACCCTCCTCCTTTATCCGGGCTGGGGACTGCACTAGCCTCCGGTGGGGCTCCGGGCGGATTTAACGTATTATATATAGAATAGTGAATTGTTTAGAAAAGATAAAAGTCCTGTGTTAAAAAAGCATTTAGCGTAGCGTTTCGACTAAGGGCTTCATCAGACCTCATTGTAATGCATGCAGTGTTTTTTAAGTCCATAAAGGAGGGAACTAATCAAGATGATTCATGTATTAGTGACAAAGTGCATTTGTGATCTTTTATTGTTTACAGTTCCTTGTGTATTTGCAGCTACGTTTTGTGTCGGTCTTGCAACGTATTTTATATTCACTACCGTTACTTACTTTATTTGGGAACACGATGTAGCCTCGTAATAGACAGGCTTATGTTAACTCAAGCGTTACGGTGTATAATCATGAAATAATCGAATAATTTTTATGGTCCTTAGAAAGCGATATCTTTCGATCCCGTTAGTCCATATATGAAATTATGTTCATATTCAATCTGCTTTATTTTTATATATTAATTGTACATCTTATATCAATCTCGATCGTCTGGTTCCCTCTACTTGCTCCTTGATACCGAATGCACCGTGGCTTTATAACTTCTACTTTGTTGGTTATGGGATTGTCTGCATATATAATAATCATGTCGCGAATTTCAGGGCACCCCACCTCGTGAAGTTTCTGTTTCTTCTAGTTCTTAAAATGCTTTGCTTTCTGTGCAACAGTGTGAAAGCTTCGTAAATTACTACAACGAAATGGGAATATATTGTCGCTGGACGTCAATTCAGAATCCAATATATTCGCTACGGGTTTGTACAGATCGTTTTAAATCTTTGTGCCTGTATATGATTGCTTTGCTACAGTTTCCGGTATTCGGTCGTAGTTAATAAGGAGCATTTTGCGAGACGTCCGCCTTGTTATAAATCACCATATGCTTGGATTTTTGATAGATTATTACATCACTGTTGGTGCTAGTTTTTTTTAAGTATTTAATCACAAGTGCCATTGTATAAACTCATCGTATAGCTCTGCTAGATTTGTTACTGTTCCCAAGTCTGGTTAAGTGAGTAGGATTGGACATAGAGTTAGCAATCATATGCTGCAGAAAGCATTTTTGCTAAAAAAACGTTAATTAAGTGTTGTGAGATCTTCGTTTAGAAGAAGTCTGACACCTAGTGGTGTAAGCCGAAATTTCTATGAAGTCACGCGTTCGATGCTTTTTCTAACAAACAGAACAATATGGGTACAAGGAATATCCGGGCACTTTTGGAGACAGGTAGGATCAATCGTACAGCTATGTTAATGAGGAGATAACTTTATGGTTGTAAGAGTAAGTGAAACACAATGAAATAAAGCTAGAGAGAAAAGGATAGATTCGGAAGAGATGCTGATGTACTCCGTACATGAAGAAAAAATGCTCCACAAGTGCAAGAAGCTACTCTGATACTGCCCTGAGAAGCTATCGGAAGGGCATTTCATGTATCGAAATCATCTGAGCGCGCTTCAAAACAAAGGTGAGGGATCCTAATAGATGTTTCTCAGTGCTATGCACTCATCGATGACAGAAATGAAGAAGATAAATGTCAGTTCTATGAGAGGCCAAATCGTGACTGGATAACACTAAACACGAAGATATCTTGGGATGACATGGACTGACTGGAAGTAACAAAAAAGAATGGTGACAGATTTTCAAAGCCATGTGCAATCAACAAATTGGTTATAGGGTGGCCATATTTCCACAAAAATGCATTCATAAATTTGCATGGATCACACCAATGATTGCCAGATAGAACATATTTTCATCAGAGAAAAATTCCCAGAGCCAATGAACGACGTGAGAACCAGTATAAGAGCTGACATAGCTTCAGGTCACCGCCCGACGATAGGCTGTTGAAGATTTCCAATCATTTATAGTATTGGTATTTGCATCTTCATCATACACGAGGTGCTAAACAAAAAGCAAACGAAAACAGTCATTAATGTATAATAAGATAGGTGCAAGAATGATAATATGCAGGTAATTTTACATTGTATTACGATATTTGAACTATGACAGTGAGTAGACCATTTTACATAACAAATGGTTTAAAATATTTTTATCTCTGCGGTACTCTGAGACCATACTCTAAAAAGATATTGAGACTAGTCTTGGTGACCGAATTTATAATACCGCTAGATTGGATGCTCAACCTTCGTCAACACAATGGCGTGCTTGAGAAAATCGACGTCATACGGAATTTATAAGACGGACCACATGGCAAGGTCATACACGGAGAACAGTTGACAGATGCACTTCAAGTGAGGACCGTGGTCAGAAAAGGTTGCATACTCTCGCCCCTATCCTTAATTCTGGTGGTTGACTGGATTATGAAGACCATATCTGAGGGAAAGCACGAAATGCAATGGACAACATGCATGCAACTAGACGAGTTGGAATCCACAGATCCCTTAACTCTTTTATTTCATTACCACGACTGAACTCATATCAAGAAAAGCAGTGTAGCAGCAGCCTCTGCATCAGTAGGCCTCAACAGACACAAGAGAAAACAACATCCTCAAACACAACACGGAGGATATCAATCAACCCAACCACACTTCATGAAGAAACTCCGAGAGAGGTGGAAACTTTCACGCACCTAACCAGGCAGCACCATTGATGAACAAGGAGGACCTTATGCAGATGCTGAGGTAGGATTGGCAAAACAAGGGCAGCATCTCTTCGGTTGAACAACATATGGAACTCAAAACAACCGTCAACCAATATCAATGTCAGAATCTTCAGTGCGAACGTCAAATGGTCCTGCTTTACAGAGCTGGAACTTGGAGAATTACCATAACCATCATCATAATGGTACAAGTATATATAAAAAATTGTTTACAAAAGAAACCGAATGACAGGATAACATGAACAGCGATCTACTGTTGGATAGAACAAACCAGCTTCCAGATGATGGGTCAATTCGGGAAAGACGTCGGAGGTAATGGATGGTACATCATCAAACTGAATCACGAGGCAAGCACTGGAATCGTGGAGGTCGAAAGGAAACAGGAAGACCTAAGAACACATTGCGTCTGGATTTGGAAGTAGACATGAAAATAAAGGATAGCAACCGGGAAAGTCAGAGTTTGACGGAGAATGCTGTTGGGAGGCCTGCGCTATTGTACGAGGGTAAACAGGCTTAAGTATATCTGGATACTCAGAGTGTACAATAGAGACTAGTTTATGTTATATCAGAAACTGAATTTTAAGATTGTAGAATCTTACGCAACGCTATAATATAAAGTTAAGCGCGTCAGCACTGCTTTGATGGATATTTAGACTGACGACAAAACATGATCAAAAACATCGTGTTTGTTGTAATATATCGATAAGACCTAACCTAATATGTCAGTTAAGGCGCTTAGTTTGTGAGTTGCGTTGGTTGTCCCGGCGATTACCAGTGAGTGTTCAAGAAAGTGTTGTTTTTGTGTTTTGTTTGGGTTTTCCTGAACGTTTATCGTTATTAGTAGTAATAATAAGCTCAATGTCGTTCCTCAGGAACTTAAATGACAAATATTCGTACAATGTCGATTTGACAATTTGTTTTTCGTATTTGGACTTACATTTTCGTAATAAATATCAATAACTCCGCTTAAGATTCTGTGTTACTGATTTTCTTAGTACATATTTTAGCACAGCAGTTACACTTGTAATTTTCGCTTTGTTAAAAACGTACTCACCCACTACATATTACTGTCTTGTACTTATAAACCTTAAGGGAGAAACGTGGTTCAAATATAATAAATTTCATATTACTTGACATCTCTCACTGAAGAAATGCTCTGATATATTTTGTGAGCGTCAAGTGCCAAATAAATCGCTAAAAAGTGTATTTTCTATGGCATTGTTCTGTAATGTGGTTTATCGGTGGGACTATAATCTATGGACGGCTTTTGAGCGACTCTGAAGTGAACTTGAAAGTGTTTACCTACTTACTAGGGCTAAATGAGGGTTGTAAAGCAGTTCGTAGAATAGGGATTGCGATTTACAGTTGATGGTTAGGGTTTCTTCATCACAAACTGACATCAGCTATAATGCCAAGAATCTATTTAGCTAAATGGGTTAATGAATTTAGCTCCAAAATCTAAGACCTGTTGTCGTAAGTCTGATTGGCTCGTCCATAAATCATAATCTCGCCGCTTTATCAATTGTCATAGACCATTGATCCACTCATGAAATATGCACATGTCCATCAAGTGATTACAGTAGAAATAGTTGGTAGTAGTCAGACGCTATGCCAGTTCAGTAAATTTGTATAATTGAAAAATTAATACATGAATACAACTGAAAAAAAAGTAAGTAGAACTCCTGTACCGGGTGACAATTTCGAAATGTTGTAAAATGATGAAATCTAAAAGTTAGTCTCCATACATGTAGCTACTGAGTTGCACTTATAAGGTGTAGATACTCATCATCAACGCTATCCCGATTATTTTTAATGTACATAAGCGAAATATAGATTCAATTATATTGCCTAGTTAACTTTCTAACCCGTTAATACACTTATCACTATCTTTCAGCTCGTTACTTGTCACATTAGAAGATGCTTTTGAGTCTTGGGATACTTTAGTTTAAGAATTTATCTTCAGATAGTCGAAATACAAGCCAATTATAGTAGTGCATTTTTTTGGTGGGGTTTTGTTCTCTGTACTGGGTGGTTTGATCGTGGAGCTCTCATCGTTCTGAACGATGTCATCAGCACAAACTTCAGGTAGAAGTGCATTTATTTCTACCCAAAATAAGTTTATTCTGTTCATTCGAAGATGACTAGGAAGCCTTCGTACTACTCACTCCACTTTTCTATGTAGACATTTTGATACGTTATCGTTTATGAAACCCTATATATATATCTCCATAAACCTCGGAGTTCGCATTTGTAAACTTCGTAAGTATAGTAGCATAAAGTCACGTTTAATCTGTTGCTGTGTCATGTATCAAGCTTTTTCCTGCTTCCCTAACGTTAAAATGATATTTAGACGCATCAGGTGTTGTCTTATACCTTTATGCTTTTAGATAAACATCCAAAAGAATCAGGTAAGACTGTAATTTAGGGACGAACAAATCAGACTTAGTTCAGAAAGGCCTAGATGTTGGCGCGAAGCCCATACATCCAAATGGCTAATAGCATTTCTATGTTATAGCCGATGTCATTTCATTGTGATATCCCTTGCCCTAATTCCTAACCCTAACACTAACTACAGATTCTAATCGCTCACACTTAGACAAAGTTGCGTCTAACCTAAACCTGTCAATACAGGTAGCTACTTTTCATGGCACCACATTAAAGGAAAGTGTGTAACACTAATGATATCGAGATGACTGAATAACTGGAAATTCAAAGAAAAAGCAAGTACATGAAATCAGGCTGTCGGTCGTATGAAAATATACTATTTTCAAGACCTACAGAGATAATTATTCTCTGCATTATTCCGATTAATTTTTAGATATGTCACTTGGAGCGCAAAAGGTTTCCAAGCTTTAGAGGTACTAGGGGAACGTAAGCAGCATTTGCTAGTTTCTAACTTTATTATATAAGCGCATCTATATTTTGCTGTAAGTCCCCTGAAGTCCTGCCACCTACGTAATGCCCGTGGTCTTGAATATGTAGGGTTATTTGGTAGCCATATAAAATTTATTTGCTATATTGATTGATAAGTTCCTGTTGATATTTTATGTTCTTCATCAAACTGCAAACTATTTTAACAAGATATAATGGGTTTCTTCATATTAATCAGTGATATTAAGGTTGTCAGTAATTTCCTGCTCTTGCCGAACTTCACTTTTACAATGAATCACTGGACGACAAACGGTAACATACTGATTGACTTTCCATTTAAGGCACATTTGGTATTAACATGACTAGCAATCTTGTTCTATGTCTGTAAGAGAATCAGTCAAGCAATAAATTCGCATATGGTTGCTATATGTACATCCTCTGCAGCTCAATAGTTAAATCAGCCCCTTTTCTAGAAGTGGCGTTATTTTACTTTTTATCAGATCTACTCAGTCACGAAACAATTCGCAAAGAGCTTTATTTCACGTAGAGAATCTAAAAAGTCTGTCTGAAGCTATGGAATTATGAATAGCTCTTGCTTTTGCATATTTTTAAGCAGATGTGGTGTTTTGAATTTTGTATGACTAGTTTCTGGCATATTCGTAATTCAGTATACGGAAGCCAACATATTTTTGGAGAAGTATCTTGTACAATTTTTCCAAACTTTATTAAAATAGAAATCATCAGTCTCATACAGTTTCATTTACTAGGTCGTGAGCTACACCTTTTCCGTGTAACAATGTTATCCGGTTCCTTAAACCCTTGATAAAGTGAATCTCTGTCCGAACCGTAACACTATGATTGAAGTTTAAATTCCTTAATCTTATGTCGAATGGGTACTGTACACTATATCTCATTATAATGACCAGAAGGCTCTCTGTTCTTGAGTCTTCTCGGGCTCAATGAGATAAAAATGATGAAACCATGTTAACGTGAGGATTCATTTGCTGTAATTTTACCATATTCACAGGCGCACAGTAATTCAGATTTCGAATTTGCTCTGTTAAATTGTTCACATTTGTATGTTTATTGGTTTATTTATAATCAAAATTTCTTTTCCGCTAAGTTTTTATCCAAAATGAGTGAACTGGATCAGCTACGGCAAGAAAGTGAACAACTCAAAAATATGATCAGGGTGAGTCTGTTAGTAAAAACTTTCTGAAGTCTTTGATTTTTTTATATCACCTATAGTCAGACAGTTAATATCAATGTATTCTATGGTCGCATTTTCTTTAAATTAAACTCTTGAGAATATATAAATACCTCAGTGTAGTTCTTTTTCGAGTCAAATTCTGAGTGTTTAATCCTCCAGATCACTATTACTACCATATTACTTCAATCTCTTAAAATTCATCATATCGTCTTCATTTCCTCGTGCCAATACGATGTGAGAATTTAAGCCAACTCAAATCTGTGGCATGCTCTATATCAATGTTTGTCTGTCTGTCAGTGTGGTTTTTACGGAAAGCCGAACATTGGCTTCAAGCCGCATTACTCATGATTATTTGTTTTCGTCTAGGTATAAAACAACTCTTGTCCGTTTCTATGTTAAAAGTCTAAAAATTATGGATCCATGAAAACATCAAAAGTGTTTTCTCGACTAAAATAATCGTGATGAGTACAAAATACGTTACTTTTAACGAAATCAATCTCATCTATGTTGTCAGGATTTATTGTGTAATATCTTTTACGCTACCATATTTCTAGGTCTCACAACATTTTTCATTACCTAACTGCAGGTTATATTCCTGTTAATCACTGTTTTGGTTGATTCAGTCGTTCAAAACTAGTTCACTTATCTACAATTTTGTCACATTTTAATTAATTTAGATATCCACTCGTTTCTCTGTTAGATGTGTAACGATTGAACACTCAAGTGGGGACGACTGCATGTATGTTAGTACATTACAAAATATTTTGGTCAAGTATGAGAACTATACATTGAGTACTTCATTTGCAAAATTTTATTATTTGTTCTTCACATTCGGTATGATTCTACCAAGTCACAATTCCTCTTTATTTCCGTTTCTGTTTTTTCTATAAGTTGATCTCAGTTATCTGCTGCCAGGTTTTTACTTCGATGTGTTACACACTACTTATATTTGTTGACATAAATACCATACACCACAGATGTCCTTCATATTTGCCACACTCGAAGTGACCCTTTTAATCTGATTTTTTCCACTGCGAATTTCCATTCACAGTAGTTATTAATTTAAATATGTCTTCCTTAGTTTCCTATAAGCCCTAACAAGATTTATCTTTTGTGTTAACTGGAGCTTAAAAGAAAACAAAAAGTGCTCACCATCAAACGAATCAGGGCTAAAAGTATTTCATCATACAGTAAACGCGTATCAATCATTAAAGTGCTTGTTTAATCTTTCTTGAATGTGTAATGTTTCCATATTTCTTCCTTCGATGTTGATTTATTTCCTTGATTATTTCAAACATTGCTATTAATTTCCCGTCAGCGCTGTTGAAATGCATGACTAGTTGAATCGGTGGATTGCTGTTTGATATGCCACATTACTAAATCAATTTATCAGCCAACTTACCTTCATTTTGCTTTGTAAATAATTTTAGTGGCTAATTCGGAATGTAAATTCGTAATTCTTCGAAAAATGTGAATTTAATAGAATATAGATTTAGTTGAACCAATAGTTAGTATGTAAATTTACTTAATTATAGAAGAAAACTACTATCATGCTAGCAATTTAGAAGCTATATTTTCCCATCAGAATTTGGCAGATTTGTTCTTTCGGTAATTATTCGTTTATGAAACTCACTTTACACACTTATCGACACGATAATATGTGTCAGAATTGCGGTAAAAGTTCAGTTTTTTTTAACAGTGTAAACCGGTATTCACTTTTTGAGGCCATAAGGTCATATAAAATTAGTTAGTTCGAAATGTCACTGATATCCATAGCTTATTTGTATTTTGAAATATTTTGAAAATTCAGTTTTCGGTCGATGTATAATTCACCGTGATCAAAACGTATAATCCGTAGTGGATAAAACTCGATTTTTTAAGTTGTGGAAAATAATGATATGAATATCAGCTTTCATTGTTTATGATTGCGCTTGTTCCCAATATCCAGTGGTTTCTGTTCATTTTCTTCCAGTTCAATGTATTAATTATTTTTTTCTATTCAATTAATATATTAGGCATTAAAGTTTCCTCTACTAATTTAAGGGTTTAAACCCTGATCCATGTACTTAATCTTGAACGTTCATAGAATATCCATTGTATTTCCATCAGTAGGTTTTGTTTATAGTCTTATAAATTAGACTCTTCGTAGCTGTAATGTTGCTATCATGTACTATATTTTCAAGGGCTGACTTACTATATACTCGATATAACAGTGATGCAACAATTTAATTTTCGTTTTTCATCATATTACGCAGTCAAATATCAAGTTTTACTTCCCATCATTCCTTAACCTAATATATGACTAAAAACGTTAATATGTTGTCTGCCACATTTTGTTCCTCTATAATTGAACGTGTCGTTTATAAGATATAACAGTAAACGCGTAAATTTACTACGAGGGACTAAGTATTATTGATGGATCGGTTTCAATTTTGATTTCCATGATAACTTATCAAAATTTATTCCTTGACAAAAACAGACAACTTTTATTCGTATAAATATGTAATTCAAGCAGAAACTTCTCTAATCGTCTTGGAAACTTCAGATTTCCTCTTCTGTGCATCCTGAACATCTGAAATTCCGTTAAAATTGTTAGTATGAACACTTTTAAACTATACTTCTTACTTGTAAAATTTGACATGTACTAAATGGCATTTACATGATTTAGACAGCCAGTCTTACTAAAACTGCTTCTCTGTACTAAGCTACTCACGGTCATGTTAAGTAAAAGATTACATAGTTTGGTAACCGCACGTAATTTAGAAAATGAAGTATGGTTTTTTAAGTCTTTGAATCAAGTACAGAAAATAACTTCAGATTACTTCACCGGACTACTATGGATACAACGATCGACTTATTATGGTTTGTTTAAATCCGTGAGTTATGTATTCACTAGTGTAGCTACATGAATAGGGAAATCAAACGTTTGAACACTTGGATAAACATAAGTGATATATTTTTTGAACCTGTTGTTACGGAAGCGAAATCTTTATTTTCATTCAGTGCTCTCGAATTTCTTGGCACTTTCAAGCTACACAAAATGAATTCAACGACCCAACTTCACTTTTGTTTTAACGTACACAATTTCATATACCTAGTTCTAGTGATATTTATTCACTGAAGCTGGTATTTCGCATTTAAAAGAGGATATTATGCTTGGTAGCTGCAAAGAATAATGATTTTCAAAGTTTTCACATATTTTTTTGCATAAATAGATAGCAGTGTACAAGTAGTTATTCAACTGTTGTTCAGACAAAATTAAGTTAGAAAGTAATATCATTGAATAACAGTTTATATGTTGTGTAAGTAATAAATCAACATTTTGCCACAGTCAGAATAACCTAGTTGGGATAGATCTCATTTAGTTGCTCGAGGAAAATCATGTGCATAAATTGGTCAGTTGATCAATATACGGGAGTTATTTAACGACTAAACCTGGTTTATTGTGGATGGGTAAGTATACATAGCGTACAGTTGATGTGTCTTAAATTGACGAGATTCACTCCTGGATTCATTTTCAATACATGAATACCACAATTCTCCTTTGTCTCTTATTCCCGACAACTCCAAGGACGAATCCGTAGTGAAAGGTTTATTTAATAGAAGGCAATGAAAACTGATATAAACTAGTGACGCATTCAAATTTCATGTACAATGGCCTTGGAAATAGGGAAAAACTTTGGCACACTAAAAGAACCGCGGTTGTTTAATAAATTAGCTACGCACGTCTAATAACTATCTACTTCAATTATCCTTTCTGTTTGATATGAATGTAGCATGGTACTGGTCTGTGTATTATGTGTTGATTATTGATTTCAGTCACAGTGGAAACTGAAACCTGTTTAGATTTGTTGTTTACCATTATAACTGAGATAAATTGTAAATTAATACGACTCTTCCAAGTCAATGCTAATATTGTTAGGATGATGTATTGTGGAGATTGTAGTAATTTTAATAATTGAATTCATGAGCCGAAGCCGTAACTAGTGGAGTCCAATCCGTAAGATCACGGATTCATTGAAGTTAGACATCACCATCGTTAGATGCCGGCTCAGTGGTCTAACAATTACGTGTTCGCGCCTGAAACCGAAGGCCCTGGGTTTGAGTCCAACATGCTGTGTCATAGGTGCGCACTACTGATGAGTCCCGTGCTAGTAAGAAACAGCCATCTAATGCTTCTAGGTTTTCAATGGTGGTCTAACCTAGATCGAATCATGAATTCAACCATTTAAATACTAATGTTGATATATTCACTGTTTACATTATTTTATGACTTAAATACTCTATCACTCTAACTCAATTCACTGAAATTATCAACCAAACCTGTAATAGTGTTGTTAATTATGTAAAAATATATATGGTGATGTTGTCCTTTAAATTATAAAGAATTTTTAACTATGCCTATGGCTTAAAATATATGACTATGGTACAGTTTCAGTTATACCGCTTGATTCTGTTCAGTGTACAAATTCAGTCACTACAGGGAAAGTAGTAATCTTCAAGAATACAATTACAAAGTGTTTAAAATGGGACTCGAATACATTAATTGTTGATCGTTCGTTCACAACAAGACAGAGAATGAAGGCTGATTTTCATAGGAAAGCTTTATTGTCTCGAGAAGAGAAAAAATATTACATTATCATCGTACAGATAATTAGCAAGGTGTATATTATAAATATTACTAGCGCGAATGTATGTCTTTGTATTTTTATTTATTGTTCGACTGAACGGGAACTGAACATCCCTTATTTCATTCGTGAATACTTCTCTAATATTCTTATTATTCTTCTACCGTATACGTGAATTAGTTTACTGTGAATAAAGTTAGTTGAAAATCCTTTTATCTTATCGATATTTTATAAACCTCTGCTCCAATCTAATCTCCGGTTTTTTACTAAGTAAAGGTTTATTTAGTCGGCTCTGAACTACACTACTATGGTAAACGCAATGGGATCGAAGTAGGTAGTGCGTAGTCTGAACTTGTAACTGGTTTAAAGCCAAATATTTTAATCAACAAACTACCACTACGTAGCGTAGGTGTAGATTATTTGGGTGAGGTGTAGAAATATAGTTTTTTAAAGGAAATATTTAAGTTGTTGAAATTGATAGGGTTTAAAGTGTTCAAACTTTTAAAAAGTATAAACTGTGTAATTTTCTTCTAATGACTGAAAAATATATTTCATAATATTTTATCTGAATATGGTAATTTATTTTTTCACAGTAAATAGAAACCTTTACTTTTCTGTTGAATTATAGTCTACTAGTCAGTTTGTTTTTGTCTATATTATTGTCATCGACTACTTTTTTTGTTTGCTAGGAGGCCCGCAAAGCTGCAGCTGATACTACGCTACTTCAAGCATCTAGTAACGTGGAGCCAGTAGGACGAATTCAGTTGCGTACTCGTCGTACTTTACGCGGCCATTTGGCCAAAATTTATGCTATGCATTGGAGCACTGATTCGCGCAATCTTGTATCTGCCTCACAAGATGGTAAACTTATAGTTTGGGATGGGTATACTACTAACAAGGCAAGAATAAGTTTGTTTAGAAAATATAAATATACTATACAGAATCGTAAATTATGTAAATATTTCCATCTAATTTTTTGTATTTCATGTAATTCAGTATTGTCGTAGTTCGTATCTGCTGTATCCCTACTTAATTATTTTAAGTGAGATTGACATTGGGAATCCGAAAACTTTTTAAATTGAATGTATTTATTTTAATAATGTTTTTTGGATCCACGTTGTTTTCTGTGTGCTTGTGTTGACTATATTTGCTTTTTTAAAAATTATTTAATCAGGTCACCATCTCAGAAACTTGTAAGTCCATCAAGTAGATTGATAATGTAAGGATGTAGTATTCATATCTTAAGTTAGTTTTCATTTTTAATTAGTTGTTTGTTACACATTCCAGCGTTTTATCGTTATCTGTGCAAGTAATGACTGGTTTCGATTTCATGTCAAAATTCTGTTGTAGGTTCATGCCATTCCTCTAAGAAGTAGTTGGGTCATGACCTGTGCCTATGCACCTTCCGGTAATTATGTCGCATGTGGTGGTTTGGACAACATTTGTTCCATTTACAATCTTAAAACACGCGAAGGTAATGTACGTGTCAGTCGTGAGCTTCCAGGACATACAGGATACTTATCATGTTGTCGTTTTCTTGATGATAGTCAAATTGTGACAAGTTCTGGTGATGTGACTTGGTATGTGTCATGTGGTTCACTCAATTTTTTCTTGTGTTATGCTATTAAGAGAAGTTCGTTACATTTAACTCTGATTTATTTACTATAATTTCACTTTGTAATTAGTTTACAAGGTGCATCACAATCTCTATTCATTAGGAATGACTACTAATTACCAAGAGATCTTTGACAAGAATCGTCTGATTTTTAAACCACGCAGGTAACTATAAGATCCGTGGAATTACATCAATTTTCAAAAATATATTGTCACTTTTGGGTGACAGAATTAGTAAGAAAGGAGCTATCTTGATAGTCGTTTGTTACATTAAGCCAATAGTAAGATATTAAACATGCTTAAATCTTTAGTTATTTTCTTCCAAATAAAAGTTGTATTAGCCTGATGATACGTGTAGCTTAGTATAAAAAATTAAGCCTTCAGTTGTTAGTGAAAATTAACATTCATTTCTAATTTTTGGTATGGAGTACAGTATCATTTTCTATAAAAGTATTCATTCTGTAAATGTTTTTGGAGCAATGGACTTTAAAGCATATCAGTTGCTTTCACTTTTAAGCATTACTGTTAACAACCTATAAATATATGTAAATTAAAATCTTTTTTATTAATTCGAAAGCTAATTTATGTAGCTGTAAAATATTTTACTCATCATGTTTTCTATGAAACAATCTATAAAGTACAATCCCGTAAACATTTTAATCAATATTTGTTTCTTAAATGCAAGTTTATATCATTAAAATTTATTCTTGGTTTCTAAGTAAAATAGTAAGGATATTTAAAAAAAAAGAAACTAGTTTACCGTACATTATTAATAACTTATAAAAAGCAAATATTTATGAAATAAAACTAACCTAGTTGATCGATTATGTCATACTAATGAACTGTATTTAAAATAGTTCGCGTACTTCCAGTTTATATGTTTCTCGGGATTACTTATGATATAATCTGAGTCTTATATATATATTTCTATACTGATAGTGTTTAGTCGACCGAATATTTTATATCAATTTACCCGAAAATTTGTATAATCTAAATAAAACAATTACATTCAAAAAGAAAAAAAAATTAATAAATATAAAAAGGTGGCTATTAATTTTTACCGAAAAATGATAACGAAAAATTTAACTCTTCCTTTCTACTGTATATCAGAATATTTTAGTAAATTCTTATCCAGTAAACTAAGTGACTCTATTGCTATATTTTACTTAGTATTTGCGTGTGCTGTATAAATTGGTTGAATTAAAATGTTTGTGTTTGTACAAATGGCGATCTGGCTGAAAAAGATTGAACATCCAATGATTCTTTAAGATCAATTACTTTCTATAGTTGTGAAAGCCCAATCCTCCTAGCTGAGAATGTGTGACAACTCTATGTTCAGGCTCTGTTGTCTCCGGAGCATTGCTGATACCCAGTATCAACACAGTGTTAATAACGCAGATGTTTGAACGGCATAATGATATTCCAGTTATAATCACCATCTTAAGGCACCAACTTTGGCGTCTTAGGTATGGTTTGCAAACGTCATCCCGGTGAATTTCATATCACACTCTCTCTAACTCTGAACCTAGGTGGGAAGGAAATCAGTTTATGGCATGTACCTGTGGTATAAAAAATGTGACTGTATAGGATTGGGGCCTCTTGGTACACCAAGACTTCCCGAATGGGACCCTTGTTTGTGGCCGACAGTGACTTAAGAAGTTCCAGAAGTTGGTAGCGATCCTGCTGTAGCTTCACGTCAAATTTCTCCTAAAAATAAGATTACCATCCACAGCTGGAAGAGATCTGTTGCAGTTTCACTTTCAGCGAAACTATATCTTCGTCAAGGATCGTCGTTGTTTATTTGTATAGTGATTTTACGACTGTTGTCTCCTTTTTTGTTCAATTTACTGTCACTTCTTTTGCGAATGTTTCTTTTGTGCCTTACTGCATCAGGTATACTGTGCTATAAGTCAATAAATAAATAATGACAGTGGTGAATGTGCATTTGGTTTCACCAGTCTGGTTATGAAATTATTCGTCTTACATATTTTTACTCTTTATTCTCCGGGTCAGTTTATTATCCAATGAATAACACTATGTTGAATTTCGGCTAACCCTAACCACTCTACTACTCTGGCAGAGATCACCTCGGGGTAGACAGTAGCTAGGAATGAGCTACACATATTTAAACTATTCCAGTCGATGAATTTCCACAGTCTTATTAACTGATTCGCCGTCTGTACCTAGTACTTCACATTTAACCTCACTATTTTCCACTCAGTTGCTCCATTTTACGCGAGTAATCTTTTGAAGTCAGCTCTAATAAGATAACAAAATCTACATGTTTTCCGTTTTCATCGGGGTTGTTTTACATCCGAAAATTAGTACGAAGTGAGATGCTGTACAATATGCTCGTCATTTGTTAAGTAAACGAACACAGTAAAAGTCAAGTGAGGTTCTATCCATTTTTAAAATTCATCAGCCTCCAACCTAACAGATTTCACAGGAATCTGGAGAAGCACTGGATAACTGGAGAAACAGCATTACAGAGGTTTAATACAGCCTTTCTTCGACATACTGACAAACTCAACGAATTCATGACAACTCTCAACAACAGGTTCCAAGTCTTACAAACTCTAATCGAAGAAGAGGAAACCAACGTGGAGGACAATTGGAAAGGTACCAAAGAAGCACTGACTCCAAAGTGTCAGGAGGTTCTGGACCTCAAGAAGCATCATCATAAGGAATGGATCTCTATGGATACCCTGGACAAGATTCAAGAAAGCAAGAACAAAAAGACAGCAACCAACAACAGCCGAACAAGAACAGAGAAAGTCAAAGGACAAGCTGAATACACAGAAGCAAACAAGCAATTGAAGAGGAGCATTAGGGTTGACAAGCAGAACTATGTGAAGGATAGTGGAAAACTGCATGAGAATGAAATATGAAACACTTTTATGACACGATGAAGAAACTGACAGGGAAATATAGTAAGCCAGTGAAACCAGTTAGGGACAAAAAAGGCAAGCCAATCATTGAAATTCAAGAACAACGGAACAGGTAGGTAGAATATTCCGAGGATCTCTTGAATTGGCCAGCTCGATTGAATCCACCAGACACCGGAACAGCACCTACAAACCTGCCTATGGATGTCTCTCCGCTATCGATAGAGGAAATCAGGATGACCGTTTATCAGACAAATGAGTGGGACCTGACAGTATACCAGCTGAAGCATTGGAGTCAGACATAGAAGTAACTTCAAGATGCTCCACGTTCTATTCAGGAAGATTTTGAAGGAAGAACATGTGTCGACAGACTGGGAAGAGGGATACCTCATCAAGATACCAAGGAAAGGAGATCTGAGAAAATGTGAGAACTATGGTGGAAAAACCCTACTATCGGTACCAGGAAAAGTCCTCACATACCTCATTCTAGATAAGCTCATGATAGTTTTATAAAGGTAACCACTTCATTTTTGGCGTCATTTAATCGAAGCAGCTTGATTATTAAGTTGCATTAGTTATGAGATTTTTATCGAAACGAAAACTTCGTACATTAAAACCAAACCTAAAGAATAATGAAGTTGTTAGCATAATCAAAAGTCCAAACATATATAATTATACCAACGTTTTTAGTATGATATTTAATGCTTTCTATAAATAAGAAAGTACATGTCTGTGATACACTTTTTTCTATCATTTCTTGTAGTTTTTTATTATTGTTATCAGCACATTTTGTTTGTCAATGAATATACTGTCCTTTATCTTCAAGAGTTTCTGTCATTATGATCTTGACAGTGCTATATTTCTTTTTCTTATAGTGGACTTTGGGATATTGAAACTGGGCAACAAGTTGCTACTTTCACAGGTCATACAGGCGATGTAATGAGTCTTAGTTTAGCACCTGATCTACGGACATTTGTTTCAGGAGCTTGTGATGCGTCGGCAAAAGTTAGTTTCTATTATTTAAACTTCATTCCCAATAATTTGATATAATTTTGGCATAATCTTAGTACTAATTATGTTCATTTCTAAAATTAGTCTTTTTTTAAAGCTTCACTTTTGTTTGATGGAAATAGGAAGAATTTTTTTATCGTTTATAAAGGTTCAATGTAAACGCCCTGAAAAATTTATCCTTGTCTACGGCTGTCATGATATAAAGCTGAAATTCACACGCATTCTCTTATTTTCATCTAATTAACCAACCTCTGTTGCTATAGTAAGTAGTAGTTAATTCTTTTTTACTCATGTGTACTGGTTTTTTGGGCGTACACGGTCACCAGTTCGAACTTCGAAAAATATCAAAGAAATAAATATAAACACGTGCTATATATATATATATATATATATATATATATATATATCAACTAATTGCTCACGCGTTTCTGATATTTAATCAATATAAAGTAAGCTGATATAATAGCTTTGGGATATAAAACCTTGTTCAGGCCAGTAACATTGCTTTTCGATTTCTTCTTTTTTTATTGATCGATATTGTCTATTTACCGACCATTCTTATGCGCCTGCCTTGTCTTTCTATCTCTCATTCTTTCTACCCCTGGCTTGAAATTTTATTCCATCTCTGGTTTCTAATACGATGAATGCCTGTCTGTTTAACGTTAACGCTTTGCATGTCCGTTCAAATATTTTTTTTTAATTTTTGGCTCGGCAAACATTGCCCATACCTCACAAATAAAAATATCTAATCATACAAATATATTTCACGCTCAGATCCCTTCTTCCAGGGAAATAACGGTAAAATAACTTAATACTAATTTTTCTACTGCTTACTAAGCTGGTCTAGGTAACTGTTGTTAAAATAAAATGATACTAACCTCTTTTTTTAAGTATTATGCTGATCGATTGTTTGGTTTGTTAGGAGAAAAAAAATCCTCAAGTGTGAATCATAGTGATGTGATTAGATCACATCAGCCTCTTCGTTTTAGTTAACGTGTCTTAATAGAACTGTGATTTAATTAGTAGTCCAACCACTTAGTTCCAGGTTCAAACCCGTTCCACTCGCTTCCATTACACAAATATAGTCAAAGCCAATTTCACGAATTTGTACTTTATGAATAAATGATATTGAGTTACGAAAAAATCTGTACTACGGAAAAAAGATGCTTTTTTTTACCTCAAGATGTCATTCTGTTCTACCAACTCATCTAAGGAAAAATAAATCCAAAAGTAACTAACTGATAAACATGGGCAATACTCAAATGTAGATACATTTTATCTATAGAAGAACACAACTAATTGTTTTATGTCTTCATAGTTTTCCAATTACTAAGTTTTCCTATCCATCGATCATCACAAAATAACCTAAATGAAAATTCCAATGCAAAAAACCTTGCTTACAATTGACACCACTGATTGTTAATATATTCGTTAAATCGGTTAATCTTGCATCCATATACTGTATTATTTTTACCAAATACTTTACATCTGATTATAACAAAAGCTTTCAATGAAAAGGTAATAAACGTTATCCTTTCATATTACGAGATTTAGTTGCAGTGGAATACTTTTGAGATATTTCCTACACTTCCTACATCAATGGTTCTGATAATCATTATTATACTAATTCCTCATCTATGCATAAACTTTACACGACATTATGAAGCGGTGAATATAGTTTATTTGTGCACAGCATAGATAAAACCATCACCAAGCACGATTTGAGTAACCAACATTTAGCCTAGGAGAGGAGTATATGTTTATGATGTAAAACGTGGTCAATCATACATGATCATTAAAGCCTGGGAATAGTAATGAAAAGATATGCAAATTATTGCCGACACAAATGACACTGCCTATCAAATTTAATTCAAGGGCTTAATAAACTTCAGCATATGCAGACTGAAGTGTAGGTGAGGGCCCTATAGGATCAATTTTATTGAGAAAACTGCGCCTAGGTTTCCTTTACTTATGTTCCGTAATGAAGTTTGAAAAAAAGGTTTCAGCGTCATACTTTTTAGCTTTTAGGGATTGTTATTATTTATGTTTAGTTCTTTTATGATTTGCATTTTTTTCTTAGTCTGTTTAAATCGAGTTATGTTCTCAAAATGAATGTGATTTTAATAGACTTCAATTTCACCGAATGTACTTTCTTTCTGTACTTTGCAACAATGGTGCATAATATTTGTAGTGAACAGAACACGGGTGGGGACAATCGAATGTATTTAACACGAAATTACAGGACTAGTTAATAAAATCTAACAATCATAAAGTAAATGCTTAATTTGCAAAATGTCCACCAGTTGTCTCAAAATGACTCAGACTTCATTGTTCTTGCATTTTCATACAAATTGCATCCTGTTTCCATTCTTTACTGTTCGATCCTCGTATCTCTCTGCTGCCAGACTTTCTGTTCACGACTAACATCATATACTACTTACGTCAATATAAGTAACACACCACAATATTACATCATTTATAGATTGCATCTTTCTCTGGTTGACATCAGTTATGTCATTAAAATCCAGAGAAGAATAAGCTGTTCCGTCTTGGTGCAGGCTTCCTCACCAGGGAACACCCGCGACACCATTGGGAATCGGACTCAGGACTTTAAGGTTTGGTACCTAACCTTTTACTTTCAAACCACTTATTAGGAATCCAATTTTCTTCATTGTAACTTTGATCGGTTCACGATATAGTGCTGCAATTATTTAATGCCATCGATTATCATTATCTTCTATTTATTATTGTGCAAAAATTATCGCTAAGAACAACATTTCCATATTTTTCAAATTTTTTTTCAATCAACCAAGTTAACACCTAAATTAGCAATTTACATTGAGAAACTACTGACTTTATTGGTAATAATAATATTTTATTGGCACCAGTTTTGGTTTTTATTAGTTGAACCATTGAACTTTCAACTATTAGCTTTTAAGTTCTAATCTGTCTACTTTAGTTGTAGTATTACAACTAACTCTCACTAAAATATGTGTATCGAATATGAAAACAAATTTGTAATTATTAGATCGATTTAATAATAATGGTAATAAATAATGATTTTTTAAAAGTTTGTTTTCTTATGTTGTTGGACAGATACTGTTTATTTTGTCCTATTGCTTGAAATTTATTGACTACTTTGCTTTATTTTATCTCTTCAAATAAATGTCAAATGTTTTTACAACGAATGTTATCCAGTTATGTATTATTTAACACTGATCAAATTTCTGTCAAGGTTACTCACACTAATAAATTATGAGTTTTAGATTGAAATAGTTTTCGATGTTTTGCTTTTTTCGGAAATTTCTATAATTTTATAGATCAAGGTAGGGTCTGTTAAGTTATGATGACAATTAACATAGGTATATATATCAATGACACTTGTAAGTTACTAATATTTGATCACAGATGCCTTCAAAGCATTTCTCGCGTATATTGGAACCTTTGAGTAAACAGTGTTGAGATTAGATTCAGAATATCATTTAATAATAAATCAGTTGTTGATGTAGTGAGTTTTCATTGACTAAGGCGGTTGGGATCTGTATTACGTCTGACTAGGTTGGAAGATAACTGTTAAACCAAGATGTAGCATCATCCCATGAAATCATTGACTATTGGAGTAAGCTGTGTTTGCAGGTGTAGGCTACCTACTTAAAGTCCTTGTAATAATCATGACCAATGTTTAAAAGACGTTAGGTAACATGGTTCAGTATCGATCACAGTGGTTCAAATTCATTCACTGTTTTCCTTCCCTTAGATCTTGATTTTCAAAATTATTTTGTACTCTCTGTTCGATTAGTTCACTATTTCTCAAACCGTATTGTTTATGCCTAATTTTTCTACAACTTATCTGGGTTTTTTTATAATTTCATCTCGTCTTGCTGATATGATGTTATAACTTAAATCTATACACATATGTCCCAGATTCTATATTGTATATGACTGGCTGGTTCATTTAAAAATGTATCATTATTGATGAAATCTTTGTGAAACGTATGTGTTTTTTCAATTGTCTTAACCTAAAAGCTATGGGATATACGTGATGGTCAATGTAAACAAACGTTCACTGGACATGAATCAGATATCAATGCAATTATATTCTTTCCGAGCGGTTTAGCTTTTGCAACTGGTAGCGATGATGCAACCTGTCGATTTTTTGATATTAGAGCTGACCAAGAAATTGGAATGTTTAGTCATGATAATATTATTTGTGGAATAACAAGTGTTGCTTTCAGTAAAAGCGGACGATTACTACTTGGTGGATATGATGATTTCAATTGCAATATATGGGATACACTTAAACAAGAACGTGCTGGTATGTTATGATCTTTTCTATTTATTTTTTTAAAACAATCTGTCGTACATTTGTACTGCTACGTAGTAATTTATTATCTTCTTGGTAATGCAGCACAACTAAATGCATTTACCTTGTCTCGTTACTTCTAATAAGTTAAAAAACTCCAATAAAAATTCTCCAAAACACTAATTGATTTTGTCTAGTTAATCTCCAATCCTGAAAATAGTTGCTTGAAACTGTAAAATCTCAAGGTGTTTGTAAACATGTATGAATAAAACAAAGCCGTTTACTTCCTGTTTAAATTGTTATATTGGGTTGATATTAAGGAAAAGTACTAGTGTCTAATTTTTTTATAATATGATTTACGAGAGAGCGTTTTTTGGACAAACTAAAACCTATGTGTTCTAACAATTAAAAAGAAAGAATTTTTGATCAACTTTATCCTATTTTTCCTCCTGAGGTTGCCATAAATGTTGATAAGTTTCCTTTGTGTCTAAAATTTCTCTAAGAGTAAATAAATTTCAAATAATATTTTTTTCTATGATCATTTTATAATGTATGTATTTTTGAGTTGGTTACATTAAGTCTCAGATTTATGTGAATCATAGGCAATTATCAGCTATTCTATTTTCATTGGAAATGATAATTGAAGCACCTATCATTAACCAGACTTTTATTGTCACAAAATGTTAATCTGATTTACTACATTCATTTGCTGTTCAGTTATGTTTAAGAATTTCAAGTGATTTACTTGCCTATGTTTTTATTTATTCTTTCCTTCATCCATTCTTCTTACTAACTAACAAACATAACCCTGTAACTATGGGTCAATATTGTAGTTGAGTGTGTGTAAAATGTCCTTTTAGAATGCTTATATCAAAATGTTATACCCGAAAGACTACTGGACTCCAAACCAAATGATACTGGTTTAAAAGGCAATATAGTTTTACTGATTATTTAAATATTTTATCAACTAGTTATTAAAATCATTACACCTAAAAACGTCCACGTTTGTTGCATTTATTCATATCAAGTCATTCAAGTGATTTAGCTGCAGTCTTTTTAATGATCAGTAAACTGAACAATGACAGATTACTGCATTTTTCAGAACTATAATAGTTTTTTTTTTCTTATCAATCGTAACATGTGTACACTTCAACAGTCTTTGTTGACCTGGTAGTCAAACGCTAATGCATACTTCCTTCATTTAATATTTTTAGTCTTTCACAACATTTTTCATCATCATCCACTTTTCTATGGAAACATTCTTGTCTGCTTGTTTGTAAGTATCATTACTAGCCTCATCATATTACTGGACGCTCTACCAACTTAGTTATTCAAGTTTTTACTACCTTTCAAATATTTTTTCGAACTGTCATTTTTATTTTATGTGAAGCTACGTTTCATTGTGCATTGACCTCAGGTGAAGAGCAATAGATAATTAACTAGTACTGACTAGTTATCTCATTTGACAATCCACATCTGTTAGGAGAGCTAGAATCGAAAGATGGGTCTTCAGCTCCTGTGAACATCCCAGTATTACTCAATTAACGACTTAAAATACATCGGCCATCACTTCCAGCTATGGTTAATTCAATATTTGGCGTAACACCATCATCTGATATCATTGATGTGGTTTATAAATCACTCTCAACATGGTTGACGATATTTACAGTGACTCCAAACTGGACTTTCTAAAATGTTCATCTTCAAATCAGTCACAATCAATCACGATTTTTACTAATTTAGTTTTTCGTTTAGAGATTTGTTTTCTGCAAGTATAGTTTTTTCTGGAAATGGTAAGAAATAAAGATTTCCAAACATTTGTTTCTCCTTACTTTTCAACTCGTCATGTAAAGTATTTTATTACTACATTTTTTAAATTCATAGTCATATAATTTCGTCTGTTTTATTGATAAGTATGGACATATTCACCATAGATGATTATGTCATAAATTTGGTTACTTCTGTTCTCCTGTATAAAGTGAACTTAAATGATTGCTAGAAAGTGTTTTATAATTGTCTGCACAATTGAAATACACTATTTTCTACATATTTCTTATAAGAAATAATTTTGATGTCTCACACTAACCTTTGCTCATATGTGGCCATTTTATAGTTGGTCTCTTGTTGCATATAATAAATACAGCTCAAAATATATCTAAGTTTCATTTTAAATTGTACTAACTGTATTTAGTAATATGTTATTCAAAGAACTATTGATATTATGTTATTAAACTCGACAGTCTAATTGAATAAAGGAATTTCCATATTGATTTCTAAATCGAATAATATATATTTATATCTAAGCTGAATTAGGATTTTGTCTGTGACTGTGATCAGGTTCATTGTATTACACACACTTTCTCTTTCCTCAACAGTTAAAATAAGATGTTAGTTGGTGATTACTTATATGAGATATACATCACTTTTATGTATCTATTATCTATCAAGGTCAATTAGATAAGATTATTATGATAAACATTACAACATTAGGAAATAATTGTAATGCACAAATTTTAATAATACCGTTTACTTTTCCCATATAACTTTCATATTAAACCTTCACTATGAATGGCAATTAAAATGCAGTAAGTAGTTTTTAAATTGAATTTCGTACAATTATTATTCAGTAATTCCAAAACTATTATCTGTATTTCATGTGATTGCTTCATGAATATATATTGGCTCGATAAATTAAAATGTTCATTTTGCTTATTAGGTTAGACCAAATATTAATTGTTTGAACATCTTAACAATAGTGTCTACCTATGTAAAATGTAGAAAAAACTAGAGTCCACTTAAGTTTATAACTAATTAATAAAAGATTGAATGTTTCTACATTATAATTTACATTGATATTTTTATTACTGTGCAATCATAAATTTTGTCTTCACACCTTATACATACATATGACAAAAAAGTCACTTTTAAGGAGCAAACATAATTCAGCTTTATATCATTGTTTGTTTATTTCTCCCTTCTCTCAATTTCAGGTATATTGGCTGGACATGATAACCGTGTTAGTTGTTTAGGCGTGTCCGAAGATGGTATGGCAGTGTGCACAGGATCATGGGATAGTTTTTTGCGAATATGGAACTGATAGAAAAAAAAGAGAGAATTCAAATCATTTGTTTAAATGTGTGAATCTGTGCACTGTCAGTTTTTTTCTCTTGGTTGCCGATATTGTTGTTTCGTTTTTTGGCCAACAAAAATAAATAAATATAGGATTGTAATCAATCTAATAATCCGAAAAAGTTGTTTTCTTCCTTTTTTTATCACTGGTTGTTCCTTCTATCTCTCTCCCAGTTTTCACTTTTTTGTTTCTCACATACTAGAAACACAATTGCAGTTGACTTATTATTAATGAGGTAGTTTGTCAGAATTTCATTTTCCCATTCTTTTCTGTTTCTTTTTTACTGCTTTGAGTTTCACACTGCATAGTGAATGGGCTGTGTGTCTGTGTATGTGCTTTCAAGCAAAGTAAGTGATCAAATCCTCTTATTATCTGAGTTTTTCTCAATCCAAGTGTTTTTCTTTTGGTCAACTTTTTTCAGAAGAGAGTTTACAATGTTGTAAGTCAATTAGTCAATTGTTTATTTCTTCTCCTACTACTCTCTTCTAGAGTATACTTTTTATTCAATATGTACAAGACATAAAATGTATTGATTCTGTTGTCGAAAGAAGATTTAACTTAGTGCGTGTATGTGTAATTTCTCTATAATATTTTATGCTTGATTTCTATTCGCTCCAGCCTCTCTTGCATTTACTTCATAATATAGAAGAGATCTCTGTAATTTTTTTTTATCTATATGTTTGTGCGCTTATGTACTAACTTGAAGACATAATTAATGTATGCACTTAAGCGTCATATATATGAATATATATTTACGTATTTTTCTCCTGCGAATTACTAGAGATTTTTCAGTATCTGTTCGCTTTCATAATCATTTTTTCGGTTTGCCTTGAATTATACAACCTCTTGGATCTTGTACCTAGAGTGTTTTTATGTAGTACGAACACACAGTTTCCAGCATTTTTTCTCTCTCAACTAGTCGCTTTATGATTCCTGTAATCATTTCCTTTACAGTTATAGTCGTTAATTTGTAAAATTTAACATACTTGTTTATTTCTGGGCTGTTGTATTCATTTTTCTCTATTTGATGCATTTCTTATAAGTTTGCTTTGTGTTTTACAACAACTATTGCTGCTACCAACACTACCACCACCAAGTTCGTCTATTTGTTTATCTTTCAATCCACTAATGAATAATGCAACTTTGCTAGAATACAAATAAAAAAGACTGTTAAAAATGTTTAAATGCCCGGTTAAATTAAAAATAAAAAATCTATTGTGTATTTACAGTATATAATGTAGAGTGTATTTTATTTCAGAGGAAACTCCGGGTTATTGAATAGTGCTAGAAAGCAGTGATGATTATATAACAAAAAGAAGTTTGTAATTCATTAAATTCTTCATTGGAAACAAAACGTTAGTTGTATTCTTTTTGCCATATTAATATTACTATCTGTTTAACTTCGAGAATGTATTGTTTCATTTTTGTTTTCGATAGTTCCTGTGTGTTGTTCCCCATGATTTATGTAACAGAGGGCATACAAACAGAAGTCTTTTTTGACCTAGTCTTTACCCTTTTTCCCAATACTTAGAGGTTTTTTTCAATTTGAGTATTTTTTTTCTTCTGTTGCACATTACGTTAGTCACTTCATTCTTTTATAGTATGATAACAAACTGGACTGCTTTTCCGGACAAAATTCATTGATACCTTTAACAACAACAAATTTAATGCATTTGACAACACTTTATTTTAGGCTTCTTAACACGAATCGGTTATGGTGTGTTTCTTTATTCATGGAGTTGACTTTGTGTTTTCTGATCATCGATAATTGGTGGACGAGTTATTATCTGCCAATTTATTTTTCTTTTTATGTGTAAGACAAAACACCAAAACAAAATCCTATCAACCTGAGGTTGTTTTGTTTTGTAATGCATCAGGTTTTCGCATAATTACTCACATGTGTAATATTTTACAGAATTACACGTAAAAAATCGAGACTAATTCAATTGAAAAAAAACAATTTTAGAACTTGTGATTTTATCTTTGTTCTTTGTCGTATTTCACTATGAAGTGTTTTATGCTTATGTTGGCAATAATAATGTTTGCAAACATCATTAGTAATACAAGTGATGTAGAACAAATTACTTTTGTTAATGCTTTTCACATAATACCGCTGCATGCTACTGTAGAAAATCTGGGAAGTAATCGGTCAGATGAAATATCATTACCAGATAGTTTTGAAAAAGTGAAAAAAACGTGTTAGTACCATGTTTGATTTTCATCTAACGAAATATTGTCCAACGAGGCGAGGGATTTTGAAATAATAAGGAAGAATCATAACTCAGTGGGGAGTTTATTGCTAGTAAATTGTCTTTCTATAACCTAGATCGTCTCATCATTAATTTTCTATGCGACGTTACTAATAATACAAATCTAAACATACTACTTATCAGAATTTCCCCTTATGATGACAATAGCTTATCCTGTCGGTATAAAATGTAGTTGGCTTTTATCACTGACTGAATGTCACCATTTGGACAATTTTTCTATTAACCGATTTTTACTAATCTAGTAGATCATTATTTTTGCAGAAGTTTCAATTACTTACCAAGCATCACGAAAATGTCCACCTTAATGTGTGTTTGATATAAGTAATGTGGTTTCTAATAAAATCTCATTCTATTAGGACTGCTAAATTCTGAATACACAGAAAATTAGTGATTTTGACTATTAACTATCTATTAGAAGAAATTTTACACAACGTATTTTTTATTGGAAACGTCACAATATCTAACTATATTTACTCTAAAAATTAATTTGTTGACGCATATCAAATACATGACAATTTTAACAATGCAAAAGTAAGTTGGAATTAAGACTTTCTTTTTCATCAGGCAAGTAATCATTTGCTAATTAACAAGCAACTAGTGATCATACCAGTCAATGCATTTATGTGTATATTACTTACATACTTACACCTGTTACTCCCAATGGAGCATAGGCCGCCGACCAGCATTCTCCAACCCATTCTGTCCCGGGCCTTCTTTTCTAGTTCCATCCAATTGTTATTCATTTTTCTCATGTCCGTCTCCATTTCTCGGCGTAATGTGTTCTTTGGTCTTCCTGTTCTCACTTACCCTTGAGGATTCCATGTGAGAGCATACCTTGTGACGCAGTTGGGTGCTTTCCTTAATGTTTACCCTATCCACTTCCAGCACTTCCTCCTGATTTCTTCTTCCGCTGGAATCTGGTTTGTTCTCTCCCATATTAGGTTGTTGTTGACAGTGTCCGACCAATAAATCAGAAGTATTTTGCGTAGACAACTGTTAATGAACACTTGTATCTTCTGGATGATGACCTTCGTAGTTCTCCAAGTTTCCGCCCCATACATTAGAATTGTCTTAACATTTTTATTGAAATTTCTGACTTTGGTGTTGGTTGACAGTTGCTTTGAGTTCCAGATGTTCTTCAGTTGTAAATATCCTGCTCTTGCTTTACCGATCCGCGCCATCACATCTGCACCAGATCCACCGTGTTAATCAATGATGCTGCCCAAATATGTAAAGGTTTTTACATCTTCCAAATCTTCTCCGTCAATTGTGATTGGATTGGTGCATGCTGTGTTGAATCGGAGAATCTTGCTTTTCCCTTTGTGTATATTGAGACCTACTGCTGCTACACTGGTCATCTTCGCCTGCATTTGTTGTTGCGTGTGCTATAGAAGAGCCAGATCATCTGCGAAGTCTAGAAAGTCCAGCTGCATCCTATCTCTCCACTGTATTCTGTGCTTCCCTTCAGATTTTGACGTCTTCATGATCCAGTCGATCACCAGGAGAAAGAGAAAGGGTGAGAGTAAGCAACCCTGCCTGACACCGGTCTTTACTTCGAACGAGTTTGTCAACTGTCCTCCATGCACGATTTTGCAGTGTAATCCATCATAGGAATTCTGTATTATATTGACTATCTTCTGAGGTACGCCGTAGTGTCGAAGAAGCTTCCATAATGTTGTTCTGTCAAATGCTTTCTCGTGATCAATGGAGTTGATGTATAGTGATGAATTCCATTCAATTGATTGTTCCACAATGATCCGTAGAGTTGCGATTTGGTCTGTACACGATCTATCCTTACGGAATCCTGCCTGTTGGTCACGAAGTTGGGCGTCTACGCAGTTCTTCATCCTGTTTAACAATACCCTGTTGAAGACTTCTCCCGGTATTGAGTGAAGAGTGTTGCCCCTGTAGTTATCACAGTTTCTGAGATCGCCATTCTTTGGTATATTGACCAGAAGTCATTTTTCCCAGTCTGTTGGTACATGTTCCTCATCCCAAATCTTATTGAAGAGAATATGGGGTACCTTTGCAGTTACTGCTACGTCTGCTTTCAGTGCCTCTGCTGGAATGTTGTCTGGTCCTGTTGCTTTGCCACTCTTGATTTACCTGGTGGCCATGCTAATCTCCTCAATTGTTGGTGGGTCAGCATTGTTTGGGAGGTCCGTGGTTGCTGCTTCGATATTGGGTGGGTTCAGTGGAGCTGGTCGATTCAAGAGTTCTTTGAAGTGTTCTACCCACCTGTTTTGTTGCTCTTCAATGTTGGTGATTACCTCGCCTTCTTTGATTTTCACTGGTCGTTCTGGTTTACGGTGATTTCCACACAGTTTCTTTGTTGTTTCATACAGTTGCTTCATGTTTCCTTCTCTTGCAGCCTTTTATGCCGTCATTGCTAAATCTTCCACATATTTACGTTTGTCAGTTATAATGCTTCTATTCACTTGCTTGTTTACTTCTATGTATTCAGCTTGTGCCTTGCCTTTGATGCCCTTGTTCGGCTGGTATTGATTTCTGCCTTCTTGTTCCTCCTCTCTTGAATCTTATCCAGTGTATCAACAGTGGTCTATTCCTTGTGATAGTGGTTCTTGTGGCCCAGAACCTCATGACATGTTGAAGTGACTGCTTCTTTTGTCCCTTTCCAGTTGCTCTTCATATTAGTTCCTTCTCCATTGAGTATATCATGAAAGACCTGAACTTTATTGCTGAGGGCTATCTTGAATTTGTTGAGTTTATCAGTATCCCGAAGAAAGGACGTATTAAACTTTTGTGATATTGTCTGCCCCGTTGTGCAGTGCTTCTTGAGTTTCAATTTCACCTTGGTGATCAGCAAGTGATGATCTGATGCTATATCAGCTCCTCTCTTGGTTCTCATAACCTCCTGAACTTTTTGTTGATGTAGATATGGTCGATTTGGTTTTGCGTAGTGTGATCCGGTGAAGTCCATGTGATTTTGTGAATGCGCTTATGTGGGAATATAGTTCCGCCCATGACCAGTTTATTGAAGGCACATAGGTTTGCAAATCTCTCACCATTTTCGTTCCTTTCTTCCAGTCCATATGTATGTATATATATGAATTCGGTATTATACATTTGCTCTCGTAAGTAACACTTTACTTGATTAAATTACTTACATAATCATTCAATAGAATGAATTTTGATATATATATTAACTGGTAATTCGTCAGTAAGATTTAACAAATACTTCTTATATATTATAATTTAATTTAAAGTGATTAGTAGAGACCATTGATAACATAATACCGCTGTAATGTCTATTTCTTTATAAGGTAGTCATATATTTGAAGTACATTCAAATGAAGAATTATATTGATTTGTAATAACTGCGAAAGTAACTTTTGATCAGGCAGATATTATTATTTCCTTGTATAAATCGACTTAATTTATCTATAATTGCTTGTTATTATAACAACTTTATATCTTCCTTTTTTTATTGTTGAAGAAATAGATTGTATTTTATAAACTATTTAATGTAACGAAGTTTATCGTCTAGTCACATATTATAAAATAGTTTTTCTTTACATTATGATGTTCAATTATAAATTTCTTTTCAGATTATTTGATAGTTATCTTTATTGAATAAACAAAACAAGAAAATTACATTAAAGGATTCTTACTATTATTGTTCTTAAGTTATCGATACTACTTAATTATCAATTTCTCCAACCATTCCTATTTGTTGATTAAAGAAGAAAAAAATAAACAAACAAATAAGAAATTACGAAATGGGTGTAACATAAATCTATTTCATGTCTGTCAATTGAATATGCAAGAATTAGTTAAACAAATATTATATGTTTCAATAGTTAATAAAAATTTCTTCTCTCAACTATTATGTCAGTTGTAGTTTGTATTAAAATAAATTTTAATTTAAGTATTTTATATTTAAAATAATAATTTTAAGGTGTTATAATTTATTCTATAAAAAAACAACAGCAACAACAATGAAGCAAACAACTGAGTTAACCAAGATTATAAACATATTTAATGATGAATAGGTCACTTAATTCTATTCTTAATGTAAATTTGGAGCATATCTAGAGCATAGTCAATTGTTTTTTTTCAATGAATGATATTAAAAAAAAGTTTATATTGTAAATAAATGACTGAAGATTTCTCTAATGGGAACCGATCAAATTTGTCCGAGTAGATCAATAGTGATTTTGTCTCGGGTAAATAAACTATTCAAACCTAGTGTATACTTGTTAGCGGGACATAGACTGGATTAAAGCATGCTCAATGCACGATTGCCTTGGTGCACGCCGATTGGCTAATTCTTATCCAATCAGCACTAGGCGATAGTTGGAGAATACTCTAGAATCTTCTCATGTAAAAACTATAAATATGCTGACCTTTTCTCTATCGTGCTTCTGGCTTGCATCTTGCTTCCATCTAACCTTGTTCAACCGTGTTCTGATTTGGGGACTTATCGAGTGATTTGGTGTCCAAGACTACTAAGCAATAGGAATACCTGGGTAATAACCGTAAGAGAGAAATATAACAATAATGTAGGACATTTGTTATTGGTCTCTTTTTTTTGTTTTTAAAGAAATTCAATTTTGTGGTGGTAATTGTTATTGAATTTAGAAATAAAAATCATTTTAGAGAATTTGTTCAACTACCAATTGAATAAAAATCTTGTCAACAGTTCTGTATATAAACAGTTTTATTGTATTGTTTGTAACTGTGAGATTAAATTATTCTTTTAAGATGTTTCAAATTGTCACCAGTAATCCACTTGGATTTATTCAAATATCTCAAGTGCAGGGCACACAACTAAGGTAGATAGAATAATAGTTGAAAGTCTTATGGTAAAGTAATATGCTTACATTTTAAGACTCTTGTTATGTATGAATTTAGAATATCCATATAATAACTATTAGTGGAGATCAATTGAGAAAACACGTATTGATAATTGTAAATATATGCATAATAGTAATATGAAGTAGAAATTGTTTTGATTATTATTCAGTGAAGTTTTTAATGAATCAAACTATCATAGTTTTACTTGCTATACTCTTATTTATGAAATGTTTAGCTGTATTTAACTCGTTCATAAATACGGATCATATTTACTGATCACTTTGATTATTCAAAATAATCAATAAATCATTTCAAACATTAACGAAATAACTTCTCTAAAATTCCTATATTGTTTTTTATGAGAAAAATATTCCCTTAGTGTTCGTGTATTGATATATGAATCTTCATAAAAGAGTTTAGACTATTTAATTCTTTTGATAAATCTAAGTAAATCAATGAACAGAACTATGGTAATACATATCGAATAATCTGATTATAAATTGACTTGTTAATTTATTTATACGAAGATTAGGAAGGCATCAAACTAAATAAACTGGAACATAAAAATGAAAAACATCATATCACTCTAAATATTAAACTGAGATCATTAATAACAGATTAAGTTTAATCTAAGTACTAATGATTTCTGAACATAAGTAGAGTTTGAATTTTCTGGTGGCTGAGACTACAACGAACCTTAATATTTCTCACTGTACAATAATACAAGGCAGAGTTGAACTCAATCCTACTAAATGTTTAGGGCTGGAAAGGGGTTATTATTTATAATTGGTTCTTATTGGATTTTATTTGTTCTCGCTAACATTTAGGTATGTTTAGCTACCTTTACTTGCAAGTCATGATTACTCCTTCCCATGTTTATCTGTCCAAGCGTAGACACAAATTGGCAAACAATGGGGTATGGAGAAATCCTTTACATCCTGCTCTGGTTTTTGAAGAAACACCGACCTCGAGTTTTAGTAATAATAGTAGTACACTTTTTACTTTTTTTAGTACAATGATAGTCGACTCGCCTCGTATGACTAGGTGACATATACCTTCAGTTTACGTGTCACAATAGTTGTAGTTTAGAATATACAAATAGATATATATTCTGCACCATTATTTCATGTGAAAGTTTCAACCTCAACAATATCATTCCTGTATACATGACCAGTTATATAAGCCTAGTAAATAGGATCTCACTTTCTTATCTCGAGCTAAGTAAATCATATTGAAATTGGGAGGATATGCTATGTTTAGATAAGGTAATGAGATAAAGAATATTTTCAGAACTGTGTAATATATTAGCTTAATACATACCGAACTATCTAATCACAAATTTATTTCTAATATATTACACATGAAAACATATAAAGGGTTGAACTTCATCTGAATATTTTCTGTATAAAATATTATTCGACATAAGTTTTATTCTTTGAACAAAATAGTTTTAAGTCAGTTCAGTCAGCAACAACGTAGAAATTCGTACGTACGTACATCAGTCCGAGTTGCTATACCACATTAGCACAGAAATACAATTGTCGATTCAAATACTATAGTAGTAGAGGTAGTAAAAGTATTAGCAGTAATCAGAAACAATAGGGTTTGAAGATGTTAAAGAAGGAGTATAATTCAGTGAAATAAATTTGGAAAGAGAAAAAAGTGACATAAAGATTTCAGATTAGAATTTGGGAGAACACAAAAAGTGGATACACCTGCGCCATTGCAAATGATTTCGAGCCATGTCATTCAAAGTCTCTAACCATCGGTTGCGATCATCTCGCGGTCCCCAACCAGGTAGTCTACACCTACCAACATGGCTCAGTCCACTTGTCAGTGACTTCATGAATTTGTGCCATGTTTTGGTCTGGCCGCCCCTAGCTTTCTTCCAACCTACTCCTATTCCACTGAACATAGCACGTCGAGGCAGTCGGTGGATGGGCATACGTAACACGTGTCCCAGCCATCTCAACTGATGAAGTTTCACTACTTCATCAATTGATTTGCCATCCTTTCCTAGTACCCGTTTCCTAACAAATGTGTTACTTACTCGATGGTCCCAGGATATACGAGCAATGTTTCGAAGACACCTATGATCAAATACTAGTAACCTACGAATATCCTCTACTCTTGCCGGCCATGTTTCACTGCCGTAAAGTAGGACGGAACGAACTGCTGTGCAGAAAACATGTTTTTTTGGTTGATAGACGGATATCTCGCCTACGCCATAAATGACGCAAGTTGGCAAAAGCTAGTCTAGCCTTCTGTATCCGTGCTGAGATTTCAACACACATCAGACCACAAGGGCTGATGAGACTTCCCAGATAAGTGGAGCGGTCGACACACTCAACTACTTCACTCCCTATCATTAGTTCGGGTGTCAATGCAACCCAATCCTGAAGCAACATTTTGCATTTCGAGGGGGAGTATCGCATCCCGAACATGCTCGCATTGTTGCTTATAGTGGTCAGAAGACTGCATTTTGTCAGCGTCTTCACTAAACAGAACCATGTCATCAGCGTATTCTAAGTCAACAAGCGGGTCTCCTGGTAAATGTCATTATCGTTTATTGAATGAACTGTAGTCCATATTTAAAGAATATGTATAATTGGTTTAGTATGTGTAGAGTTAATTCATAATTCACAAGATTGCACATTTTGATTGGTATGTGAATGTACTTGTATTCATCAATCAAAAACACAGTTATTTTCATACTACTGTATTTTAGTCACGAAACTCAGGATCATCAATATACACACGTGAAGGAAATAACTGCGCAACTAAAAATTAGTTCTTTTCAAAGATATGGAAGTACACTTAATATTTAAGTACTGGGAAAACATCCTACATAAGGGGTTAGATAAAAAAGTTTAAACATTTACTCTGATACTTAAAAATTACTTGTTTAAACTACCGAACTGCAGCTCAAAAAGTTTGGAGTACAATGTGATATGGTTTCAATATTACAGAACAATTTACTTACTTACACCTGTTACCCCTCGGGGAGGAGCAAGACCACGCACCAGCATTCTTCATCAAACTAGGTTCTGAGCAACCCATTCCAGTTACTATTCACCCTTTGGATGTCAGCTTTCAGTTCCTGACGCAATGTGTTCTTTGGTCTTCCTCTTTTCAGTTCCCCTTCAGGATTCCAAGTTAGCGCTTGCCTCATCATGCAGTTTGATTATTTCCGCAATGTGTGTCCTATCCACTCCTAATGTCTTCCTCTAATTCCCTCTTCATCCAGAAGTTGGTTTGTTCTCTCACACAGTGGGCTGTTGCTGATGGTTTCTGGTCAACGGATATCGAGTATCTCGCATCAATGTACTTGTACCTTTATGATGATGGTTGCGGTAATTCTCCAAGTTCCAGCTCTGTAAAGCAGGACCATTTGACGTTCGCATTGAAGATTTTGACTTTGATATTGGTTGACGGTTGTTTTGAGTTCCATATGTTGTTCAACCGAAGAGATGCTGCCCTTGTTTTGCCAATCCTACCTCAGCATCTGCATAAGGTCCTCCTTGTTCATCAATGGTGCTGCCTGGTTAGGTGCGTGAAAGTTTCCACCTCTCTCGGAGTTTCTTCATCAAATGTGATTGGGTTGATTGATATTCTCCGTGTTGTGTTTGAGGATGTTGTTTTGCCCCTTGTGTCTGTTGAGGCCTACTGATTCGGAGGCTGATGATAAACTGACTGTCCATTAGAAAGTAATCTGTACCCTTAAATCTTTCCTTAAATATTATCACCAACAAAAAAACCAATACTTACAGGTCAAAACGATGAGATGTTGTCTTAAAATTACAATTTCATTTTAAACATTGTTAAGTTGTTAGTAATCTACACAGCCATTAAGTAGTAAACTGATTGTTAATATAAACATATCGATCATGGAACAATTATCTTTGAATGTGCTTTAATTGCTTATTAACAAAAAAGTTGCCCAAACTGTGATTTAACTTATAGTAGTCCACAGGTTTAACTGACCTAACTGTGCGTTGCTGTTGGAAATAATACCAGTGAAACACTCCAATGCATTAAAAACCTCACTTTCAGACTAACATTTTGTAGAGTTGTATTTCAGCATCGAAAGTTCAGTTTTGTAAATAACAACCTTTTTTGTCTGTTAAATGTCGATGTATTATTTTTCAATAGGAAATAAAGACCAAAAATTACTATGAAAAATAACAAACAATTAAGGTAATATTCTAAACTATTATCTTAAAAGAACACTAAATGTTTCTTAGTGTTAATGATGTTCCTTGATAATTAACCACGATTTAGCATTCTAGTTAAAAATCATATTTTTGGTATTTTGAAGTTATTTTATGATCAAATCTCTTTAAGTTAAATTTTAGAATGTGTAAACAGATCATGTAAAGCAAAGGTATTCATTTATATACTCCAGAATATGGTCTAATAAGATATAAAGTATCTTTAAATAATCAAACTAAAGCGCTTTTATAGATTTACTCAAAATAACGAAGATAATGAGGCTGATTTTATCATGTCTGAAAAGCTTTTCAAATGTCTCAGGTCTTTTGTTGACATATCCTGATTTATTTTAATAAATTTCTTAAATGAATTTTATTAGAAACCATCAATGTAATAATATAATATTATTCGTTATTCTTCAATGACATTCTTAGTAAATTTAAAGAAAATATTTCGGAAGAATCAAATCCTGATGTCATATTAAATGTTATTTGCCCTCATAATGCATTTTTTTCTTGTAGGAAGTTTGTTCAATGTAAAGCACAAGTCCTAAATGAGCTCGAACTTCATTACAGTTCGGATAATTTCATACCCTGTTGTTTATTATCATCATAAAGTCAATTTTAATGGATCTTCTAGTCAATGTGAGAAATTAGTTTTGAATGAACTCACATTACTTGTAACTTGGGGATATGAGGATCCAACATTATTTTATGGAGAAAAATAGTGTTGGAAAGTCTATTGTTCGAATTTTAGGTATCAGTGATTTCAGTACACAAACGACATGCTGATCAAATACATTTCCAGGACCCAGGTGAGTCCATTCTAATTTCGATTTTTAGTTCTAATAATTTTGAGTATATTCTAGATCATACAGAGTTTAAATTCAATACATAGTTGGACAGACATAAAATGAACCTGTAGAAAAGACGTACAAATGATTACAGAAATTTATATCCCAATTTAAGCTGTAGCGGTTGTGGTGTTTGTATGAACTAATGATTCTTTTGTAATTGATTTCCCGCTTGATTTCGAATTCTGAACATAGTACGTTCTTTTTTTGCTTAAATTGCATTGTTTCGGGAATTCCTAGTTAATATAATAGTTCGAATACTTCTAATCATCATAAAGTGCCTAAATATTTCATGTATTACATAATTACTATTTGTTTACACAGAATAGAAATCCAAACATTAGGAGCTTTGACATTATACATGGTACAACAGAACAAAATCCATTGAGTAACACTCATTAACAAAAGTAGAACATTAATACGGAAACGTTAAACGGTGAATTTTGGCTGCCGATTTCATGAATAACTAGTGGAAACTTCAAATTCCTTGGAGTAATAAACTCTCGTTCATCATGAGTGACTAAGTATTTTTTTTCCGTTCCTTTTATTCATAAAGTAGTGTCTACATTGGCCACGAACTAATTATTTCCAGTTATAAATTCTTGATCAGTTTTCTGATTGGATTGGACTTTTGTGCTTGGTGATGGTTGAAAGTGTTTGTTTTTTGAATTCTAGTTTCAGTTGAACGTTCGAGACAAAGTTATTAATACGCAAAACGGTTGTACACATTTGTTTTTGTTCTCATACTCAATCATGCCTGGGTCTATCAAGGGATATGGTCAGGCTGATATTTACAACGCCATTCAAGTTGCTGATAGACATGACAAAGGGTGTTGATGCAAGAAAAATTTTTATAAGACGTCAACTAACATGGCAGACCAGTTTAGAAAAGCGGATAGTCACCTATAAGTACCAACAAATGTTAGTGATTCATGTTCATCTAATATTGATATTATTAGGCTCCCTGGAAGTTTGATTGTACTACGTTGGTTGCTCACTGAAATAATACTATAAATAGTATTACTTAATAACCGTACTATGAAATCTTTCTCTTTTTTAAAAATACCCTGACCAGAGAAAAATCATTCAAGCTTTGTACTTGGAGTTGAAGCTTCAGCATACAGAAAGGCCATTGTACCTCATGTGTAAGCCTGGATATTTAAAAATTGTTAATGCCAATGCCCGTCCTTAAAACCAGAAAAACTACTATCACAGTCATATGTAGTGTCTGGATAATGTGAGAGGCTGAGAAAGTCACCCAAATAGCCACCTAAAAGAAACAGTGCTGCTTTCTGGTGCTTCGAACAAGCGAAACCAGTTGGATACAATCTGAACTAAAATGATTGAATTGGCGGGAAGTTGCTTCACTGTTATGTTCGTAAAGAACAAGATGCTTCCTATACGCAGAGTTGTACTGGTGCTTTTCAGAAAACCACGAGGCGCGCTCCAATATTTGAGAACTTATAGCCTAAGGATCATCAAAGTATCATTCAAAACAAACTGGGGGTTATAATGAACGTCATCTAGTTATGCGCACACATGATTGATAGCATTGCAGACGATAAAAATAAATTTTTATGTGGATTTGCAGTCCATAATGAATGAATGCCCACTCTGCACACTCTGACAAGGGACGTGAACGCCAGAGATGTTATGAGCAATACCGGATATAATGACATCGTGAGGCAACATCGAGTGAACGAAAATGGCAGAAGACTTACAAACGTACGTGCTTTCAACACCGCGGTTATAGATGGCACGATTTTCCTGACAATTAGAGACTCAACATGGTGATTGGTTGTTTGCTGGGATAAATATCCTGAGTTGAGAAAAAGAATTAATTCAGAAGCCCGAAAGTTCATTCCATGTAATAAAACACAGAATGTAATAACTACGAGGCATTGAGCGAGCTAGATTTACAGTCAGTGAAAATTTCTAATACTTTGCTTAGTCGCATTGATGAACTGTACTCTCGAGGTCGCTCGATCTCGCGTTTGTTTAATAATGGTCCCAAGTCCCACGAAAATATGAAAAGTGATTCGGCAAAAAATTGCAAAGCAGCTTAGAAAGGTGAGCACAGATTAGTTAAGTGTTTATCTTGTGATAAATTTCACTTGTATAATTCATGTGTCTTCATGCCAAATGCTTTAATTGTGGTAACATGTGGCATATCAAGTTGACTTGTAAGGCTGCTTTTCATTTATCGCTAGCGGTGATGAACCGTGTAGTTCTGATTTTGTTAAGTCAAATGTTTCTATTGATCATATGTCTTTATCCACGATTTTGAAAAGTAATTTCCATACTCAGAAGCGACTATATATCTCCCTTATTTTATTCCATGACGTGCTATTTATGTAATACAACTTTTTAAGTTTATAGGTGTTATAAAGTAGAATTATTGAGCGCTTGGTGTGAACTCTGATCTTGAGAAAACGCGCACGTCAGGTTCGTTCCAGGCGTCAGAAGCTCCATAGCTGTGCCCTGAGATCGAGATTCTGAAGAAAAAAGAGACGAAGGAGCAGAAAGTCACCTGGACATGAGGGCTAAACAAAACTTAACATTTTGTAGTGGAACAGACAGAGGTAATGATAAATTGGTAGAATAAACTTTTACTTGCTCATATTGCTAGAGTGAAATGTTGTCAGGGCCTACAGATAAGAGAATGCGGTAACAAAGAGCAATGAGCTAAGATATTCAACAAAGTGTAGTAGGTTCAAACAATGGAAGGGAAGTCAAAATTAGAATAAGGAAGGCTGTTTATTAAAACGGGAAACGCATCAAGAAAGTGAAATTGGAGTAAAAAATGGCAGTATACAGCAGATGCACGTGGTACATGTCTTCACCGATTAACTGAAATAGAGAATATGGATATTAGATTAACAGCTGCGTGAGAAAGTTATACTGGAACTATGAATGTTGTAGAAATAGAGTTTCTCGGGGCGTACGAAGCACTCAGACTGTAAGACAGTTGTCCAAAAATAATTCGAATATGGAGGTGAAAATTTGCAGGTACTTTTAATCGTGAGGGTGAACATATTAGGTACCAGTTGACATCATACCGTAAGAAAACGCATTTTTGCGAGTGGTGAAATATGATCTTTTTACTTCCTGATCATGACCCTTCGGCTTCCTTTTATGGCCAAAGCAGCAAACATACACTAGACACTGGTAGCAGATTTCCGGCTTTTCAATGTTAAGTTTGCTTTAACGCACTGAGTAATGAGCACAACCCCTCTATTACTGCTATATGGCATATTTTTGATAACAAACCCTCTGCAATAGATTGGTAGCATCTGTGATTTCATCTATAGTTGTCTGAAGTCTGGGTCCTTTCGAAATCAGTACCGATATACCCTACTGCTGGGCACTCTGTATTAGTTTGACTCGTTGGTGGGATAGTGTTGTCCATACTACTGAAGAAAATTTAAAAAACGCAGACTGTTTCTTTTCATTTTGCCGATAACATCATAAAGGACAGTTAGGAACGAACATGCTAACAGTTAGAGTCACAGGCGACAGCAACAATTATTTTAGCTAAATCAGTTCAGTTTCAGTTTGGGAAGGACAGGAGGCTCGATGGCCTATGTTAGTCCTGGCAATGGTGGTCTCTCAGTTGATCCAACTTTCTTTTGAAAGAGTCGACGGATGGAGCCTCAACCACGTGCTGAGGTAGTGAATTCCACTCGTTGATGATTCGATGGGAAAGTCGATAGTCAGCTGACAAGTAATTTGTTCTCGGCTTGTGAACTTTTTTGGAGTGTCCTCGTAAATTCTCTGTTTTGGAAGACAAGAAAAATGAGGGCATGTTAGGTGCAAATTTGGCACTAAGCAATTTGTAGACTGTAATCAAGTCGCCTCTAGTTCTGCGATATGACAACGGGGAAAGGTTCAGCTTGGCCAGTCGAGATTCATACGGAAGCTTCGCTATTCCGGGAACCAGCTTAGTCGCCGTCCTCTGAACCTTTTCCAGAAGCTCACTGTCTTTTTTTAAGCAGGGGCTAGCCGCTTGTATGCAGTACTCAAGTTTAGGACGAACGAACACTGTATACAAAGTCAAAAACGTCTTAGCGTCGACATGACTAAAAGCCCTACGTATTGACCATAACGTTCTAAAACTTTTGGCGGCTATTGCACGACAGTGTGCAGTAGTCTTTAAGTCTTGACTAACGATAACTCCTAAATCATTATATGTCTGGACGACAGGTAGCTCAGTGTTATTCATCGTGTATGTATCTGTGCCTTGATGACCGATATGCATCACAACACACTTGGAAGTATTTATCGGCAACTGCCATGTTTGAGACCATTCAGATAACTTCTTCAGGTCATTTTGAAGTTCTAAGCTATCACCCTCACATCGTATCGTTCTCCATATCTTGACATCGTCAGCATATAGCAAGACCGATGATGATAGGATACAAGGAAGGTCATTTACATACAAGAGGAATAGCACTGGCCCCAAAACTGTACCCTGGGGCACTCCACTAAGCACAGTTTCCCAGCTAGATAACTTTGAGTTCACCCGAACTCTTTGTTGACGCCCAAATAAGAAGTCTTTTATCCACATCAATAAATTGCCTCCAATCCCGACTTTTCTTAGCTTATATAACAGCCGGTTGTGCGGAACTTTATCAAAAGCTTTACTGAAATCAATGAAGGCGACGTCTACAGGTAGCTTTTGGTCCTTAAGAGCACACCAGCTTTCACGAGCCACTAATAAGTTAGTGAGACAAGAATAACCTATTCTGAAGCCGTGCTGCTTCTCCGAGAGGATCCGGTTTTTATCGAGATACTTAAACAGCTCCTTCCGAATAATCTTTTCTAATATTTTAACAACCACACTAGTTAGGCTAACGGGGCGGTAGTTCTCAGGTTTGTGTTTCGTGCCTGTTTTGAAGACAGGACTTACTATGGCATTTTTCCAATCTTTCGGTAAGCGACCCTGCGTAACGGATAGGTTAAAGCATGTACTTAAAGGGCTTGCAACGAAGTTAGATAATTCCTTCAGTAGCCTAGGATGTAATTCATCGGGCCCCGTGGATTTACCTATGTCAAGCTTATTTAGCAGACCAAAGACATCGAGTTCTTTAATGGTCACGCTATCCAGTGTATGTGTAACAGCTTAGGTTGGTTGGTTAAGAGTTGACCTCAAACAACCAAGCATATGCCAAAACAGTATTGTTCAAGTATTCATTCACTTCTTTGTTTTGTGTAAGCGTTATATCCCCTATTATCTTATATTGAATGTTGAGAGCCTTTGTTTGTCTGAACAGATAATCCCACGCTCCACTGTGACTGCGCTAAGATCGAAATAAAGACCTATTCACTACTTGTCTGGTTTCTTCTATCAATAGCACGAGGGTTACCTATAGACACGAAATTGGTGAGCCCTTTTGAACACAAATTTAACCTCATTTTTGTTATTAATATTATATTTTTTGTACTCAATCGTAAAAGTAGACCTGATTATCCGTAAACTAAGTTGGATATATAAATAGTTTTTTTCTTTTTTTTAATTACCTTAAGTTATTCGTGTTATAGAAACCATTTTTTCGTGCTAACTTTATTGCTATATTTGTCACATACCTCATGTCAGACTCAATAGAAACCCACAATCTGGATGATTTGTCACCAGTGGAGATAGACACTGTTATGACTACGAAATCCCGACTTCCAGAATTTGATCGTAGTGATCCTGAGTTGTGGTTTGCTCAACTAGAGCATTATTTCACGAGACACAATATCAAATCTGAAGGGATTCGCTATAGAGATTTGTGTTCTATCCTTCCTCCTTCAGTCGCCAAAGAAGTCCGTGACTTGATTTTAGATCCACTATCACCACAACCATACACCATCTTAAGACGAGAGATAATGAACCGTTTATCATTATCAGATAGTCAAAGAATTCAAAGACTTTTTCAAGGTGAAACACTAGGTGATCGGTCGCCGTCACAGTTTTTACGTCACCTCCAAGTCTTAGTGGGTGATAACACAGTGGGTGAAGCAGTCCTAAAACAAGGATGGATACAAGCTCTCCCATGCTACGTCCAACACTGTTTGGATGCACAAGATCCTGAAACCTCATTATCTCATTTAGCGCGTATAGCCGACAGAATAATGGAAAGAGGTCCTCCAACTGGATCAGGCACAATAAATCACACACAAAAAGTAGAATCAGCAAAAGACCCCGTAATAGAAGGACTCATTGCGAGTGTTAAGAGTCTCACTGAGGCTGTCACCAGAATGCAAATGGGTCATAGAAACAGGAGCAGGTCACCACAACGACCACGAGCCAAGTCACAAAACAGGTCACAAATGTTCAGACAATCTGGGCAGTTTTGTTGGTACCACTGGAAGTTTGGTGTCAACTCAACCAAGTGCATGCAACCATGCGCCTGGCCTAAGCATAATCCTAAGGCAGCGGGAAACGAGTAACCCCTCCCCAGGTCGCGACGACTGAGGAGGGGCGCCTAAACAGTCGCTTGTTTTATGTTAGAGACAGAAACTCTGGCTTGAATTTCTTGGTGGATACTGGCGCTGCTCTTAGCATCATCCCTCAAAATAAAACTGAAATTAGTCGAGAAACATCATCAATTACACTTCAAGCTGCAAATAAAACTAAAATCGCGACATTTGGGCAGAAAACTTTAACCCTAGATTTGGGGTTCAGGAGGCAATTCCCTTGGGTTTTCACGGTAGCCGACTTAGATCTGGCAATACTGGGGATGGACTTTCTAGAGAGATACGAATTTCTAGTTGACACCAAGAAACGGCGATTAACACTAAAAGAAACTTCGTATTACACAAAAGGCAAAGAAAGTCACATCAGCTCTCTTAACTTGATTCAAACTCCCCCAGTAACAACAGCGAAATTCCAAGATATACTCGCGGAATTTCCAAACTTAACTAAACCAAACCCACAGCCTTCTAAAGACAAACTAAAAGTAAGTCACACTATCAAAACCGAAGGTGCACCGGTTTTTGCAAAACCCAGGAGACTAGCACCAGATAAGCTCAAAATCGCTAGGGCCGAGTTTGATTATATGCTACAGTTGGGTATTATCCGTCCCTCTGATAGTCAATGGGCATCCCCTTTGCATATGGTCCCAAAGAAGAATGAAGGTGACTGGCGACCGTGCGGGGATTACAGAGCCCTAAACCGTCAAACCGTACCAGATAGGTACCCAGTACCTCATATCCAAGATTTCACAAACGGTTTACAGGGTATGAACATATTCACTAAAATTGATTTAGTCAGGGCATATCACAATATCCCGGTGGCTGATGAAGATATTCCCAAGACAGCTATTACTACACCCTTTGGCTTATTCGAGTTTGTACGCATGCCATTCAGCCTGAGAAATGCGGCACAGACATTTCAAAGATTCATAGATAACCTACTTCGAGATATGCCATTTGCGCAGGGGTATATAGACGACTTGTTAATTGCCAGCCCCGATTTGCAATCACACGAACAGCATGTACAAGCAGTGTTGAAAAGACTGGATGAACATCGAATAAACATACATCAAAGTGTGTTTTCGGTGTTCAAACTTTAGAATTTCTCGGTCACACAATAAGCCCAGAAGGGATTAAACCTATCAAAAAAGAAGTGGATACCATCAAACAATACCCCATACCTAGTTCTCTAACACAACTGAGAAGTTTTCTAGGTCTAATTAACTTTTATCGCAGATTCATACCAGGTTGTGCACAATTAATGCAACCTTTGACAGATTCACTTAAAGGAAAACCAAAAGAATTCAAACTGTCTTCTGACGCCATCGAAGCTATTAAACAGCTTAAAGATAAACTGGCTCAAGCAACTACGTTGATATATCCGAATTCTCTTTCCCCACTTGCTTTGATGGTGGATGCTTCAGATAAAGCAGTAGGCGGCACCCTTAACCAACCGGTTAAAAACGCCTGGAAACCAATTGCTTTCTTCTCGAAAAGACTCGCTCCAGCCGAAACAAGGTATTCTACCTTCGGGCGAGAACTTCTTGCAATCTACCTGACCATTAAACACTTCCGACACATGTTAGAAGGTAGGGAATTTATAGTCTTTACGGATCACAAACCACTGACGAATGCATTAAAAGCGAGAGCCGATAAATACTCACCTCGAGAAGTCCGACACCTTGACTATATATCACAGTTCACAAGCGATATCCGACATGTCAAAGGTCAGGACAATCAGGCGGCAGATGCTTTATCCAGACTAGAAATGAACGTGCTACAGCAGTCTACAGTAAACTTCGAAACGTTGAGACACGAACAAGAGCAGGACCTAGAATTACAAAACCTACTTAAAACAAACAATTCAAGTCTTAATTTAAAACAATTCCCATCACCTATCGATGGTATTCTAATTTATTGTGACACGACCAAGGCAATGCCGCGACCTTTCGTTCCCAAAAATATGCGAAAGCTGATATATAATAACTTTCATTCTTTGTCTCATCCTGGCGCAAAAGCTTCAACAAAACTAATCAATGCCAGATATATATGGCCGAATTTACAGAAGGATGTACACAAATGGGTTAGAGAGTGTTCAGCATGTCAACAATCAAAGATTAATCGTCACACAAATTCACCCATAGGTGTTTTCTCGCAACCAGATGCACGTTTTGCCCATGTGCATATCGACTTGGTAGGTCCTTTACCACGTTCAAACGGTTTCAATTATCTTTTTACATGCATAGATCGATTTACCAGATTCCCTATAGCCATCCCGATAGCGGACATCACAGCGGAAACAGTAGCCAAAGTTTTCATGCAGAACTGGGTAACCATTTTTGGTACACCCATAACAATAACGACGGATAGAGGAGCGCAATTCGAATCCGAACTATTTAATAACTTGGCTAAACTTCTAGGCTCCAATAGGATACGCTGCACTGCATATTATCCTCAGGCTAATGGGATGGTAGAACGTTTTCACCGTCAGCTAAAAACCGCCCTTATATCTCACTCAAACCCCAATCAGTGGACAGAATTCCTACCGTTAGTTATGTTGGGAATACGAACATCTGTCAAAACTGACGCACAGTGTTCAGCTGCGGAACTGGTTTTCGGAACAACTCTGAGACTACCAGGTGAATTTATTAACCCTAATACTAACAGTCAAAAACTTAATTTAGAAAATTATGTAGATCAACTACGGGACCACATGTCTAAAATTAAGCCGATTAATACTCGTGAACAATCGCGCGCCGTATATATACCTAAAGACCTAAGCAATTGCACGCACGACTGGATAAGATGTGACAAAATAAAAGCACCACTCAGTCCTCCATTTGAAGGTCCTTTCAAAGTCATCTCAAGAAAATCTAAATATTTCGTGATAGAAAAACATGGTAACATCGACACAGTAAGTATTGATAGACTAAAGCCGGCTTATCTAGATCATGAACCACTATACGTGTTGTTAGATCGTTTAACTGACAAATTCATTACGGAATCGAAATGTAAAGATAATAAATCTTTACAAATGACTAAAACGGTTCGCTGGGCACATCTGATTAGTCAGTCAAGGATGTTGACAGTTTCGGCTGCAGGATAAAATCTAACCACGCAGCTAATCACACCCTGCATCTACTTAAAAATAATTTTTTCACCTCATTCCGTCTCACCGACAACTCCCCAGACCTTTTACCTTTGATATATACGTGTTATGTTAAATATTTTTTTTAAAATACTGGACACATAAGCTAGGTATTCCGCAACGATGGCTGAGGATTTTAATCAAACTCATACAACTAACACTGGCAAATACAACGAATTCAAAAAGCAACCCAGGCGAGTTTTATAATTTCTTTTTCTGGTTAATTAACTATGTTGGCTGTACTTCTTATATATTTATATACATTTTTCACGTAGACTGGCTATACAATATATACCATATGAACTACTTGTAAGAGTTTTCGGTTAAGGATATGTTTAGTAGCTTGATACGATTAATACTACTATTAATAAGTAGTTTTCTAGACAAAACATTTTGGATTAAACCATGTTCAAGTGCTTATTAAAGCTCTCATCATTTTTTTCATGTTTAGGAAACTTACGTAATGACTTAACCAGTTTCCCTGCAGCATGCTTTTTAGTGTGATCATATAACCCATCTTTATTGGCAATATTCAGATTTTTTCTAATTTCTGACATTTAAGAATCAATAACCGTGAAGATATAGTACAGTGCGTTACTGTAAGGTTACTATGTCAGCCGCATTGATTCCACATACCTAATTTTAAACAACTTATAAGGGAACTGTTTAGTAATCATAACATTGAACTGACAATATGAATATCACGACTATGCTAACGTTAAACCAATTATTATTAGTGGCCCATACAAAGTCCTGGAACTTAACATTAGCGTTATAAAAAAGACATTTTATGTCAATAACTGATATATATATATATATACATATATATATATATATATTCTTTGGTTTAAATATAACGTAAAATGGAAATTTACTAAACTTGTAGTTTTTTTCTATAGTAATAATATTCATGTAAACAAAGAACTTATACTTTTCCAATATGGCACCTTGATATATCAATCTGTCCTCTTGTCATTTTTTCTCTCATATGTGCGCCACTTACGGGCAACAAACATCGTATTGAAGGTGGGTCTGGTGAACAAAAACGCAGGCCCCACACGCACTCGAACCTCTGCCCTCCTGAATGCTAGACCGCGTGCTTAGCCGTCAAGCCACATCAGACCACGGAGGAAGTGACTTCAATATTTCCTTACACCAATTAATCACTCATAATACTAATGAGTAATAGGACTTACACACTTCTGAGGTGCAAACCAATTCGTTACTTGGATGAATTGACGAAATATTGCTTCAATATATCATGCATACCTAAATCAAACCAGAAAAGGGTATTTGACACAACTGTACTTGATCTGCATACTCTACACATTTTTTTTGCTTCTTAACCGTGTATTCTTTTCCGTTTTGTGGAGTACTCTGATGCACCCTTGGTTACGCACCTAGTTGTAAGGCGCGGTCATCACAGGCTCAAGGTCACGCGTTTGATCGAATTTGTTAAAGAGTCCAACTTCTAGCAAGTTCACCCTTTTACATATATGCATTACAAAAGAGTATTTTTTCATGGTTTTTCGTGCACAAGATATCTACACTATGTCTATTCCCTTCCAGAATACCAATCCGTTCTGGAGACCAAGCACTTACATGGAACCGAACAATTATCAATTACATTTATGTATTTCCATTTTGTATCTTATTATTTTATGCAGGCAGTGAAGCAGTTCTTCAGATTTGCTTGATTTTCACCATTACCTTTGAAGTAGATTCTTCTTTACGTTTTACTTGAGGGCGACTCAAGAGGCAGGTGAGTAAACACCTGATAGCCGGTCTGAGCACGGAAAAATCGTACCTCACCAACATGGTGTTGGGTAGCCCGCTCGCGGCACTTCCTCAGATATTCTTATTCCACATTCTCACACTTTCTCTTGAAAGCACGCAGCAAACCGTCGGCGATAGTTGTAGAAGAAATCACGTGCTACAAAATAAGATGACAAGCTAGTAAAGAAGAGACATCCATGGACTATCGTTGACAGCGTCAGTCGTCACTGATTGTAAGTCAAACAGTGAGCGAGTTGATAATTTTCCCTTGGGACGAGAAATAGAACTAAGGTGTTTTCGATAGTTAGGTTAATCGAACCGACGTTCCTACGGAAGTCGATTCTAGGGGGAAGCTAATGTAACAGCTTAGGTTGGTTGGTTAAGAGTTGACCTCAAACAACCAAGCATATGCCAAAACAGTATTGTTCAAGTATTCATTCACTTCTTTGTTTTGTGTAAGCGTTATATCCCCTATTATCTTATATTGAATGTTGAGAGCCTTTGTTTGTCTGAACAGATAATCCCACGCTCCACTGTGACTGCGCTAAGATCGAAATAAAGACCTATTCACTACTTGTCTGGTTTCTTCTATCAATAGCACGAGGGTTACCTATAGACACGAAATATGTATGGAGGGATCTGTATACGCTGACGAGAAGGGCGCTTCTATGGTATACACGTTGCTAAAGTAGTTCGAGAACGCTTGAGCCTTACCAAAGTCGTCCTCCACTAATGATGAAGCAGTACTGTCTCCCCATAGAGCAGGAGTATTTCCTTTTCTCCTTGTCCTTTGGTTTATATAGGAATACAAGCGTTTGGGACATTCTATGGATTCCTTAACAAGTTTTTCTTCGTACAATTCTCTAGACTTACGGAGGGTCGAGGCACAAGTGTTCCGGGCCTTTCGATACTGAGATTTTGACTCATCAGACCCCAGTAACCTAAATCTATCCCACATTTTCCTTTTCTTACGGAGAAGGATATGGACCTCCCCACTGAACCATGGTGGTGAGGTTTTCGGCCCCTTTGGTATAGTCCAAGGGATGTGAGATGTGGTAACTTTTAAGTATGAATTTCGAAGTGCGTCCCAGGCCGTTTCAATGGAGGACCCTGGGTCTATTGTCCAATCTATTAACGATGCTGAGTGCATGATGTCTGGTATGTTTGCTTTCCAGACGTTGGGTCTGGACTGGACTGACGCGTCCTCATGACTGGCAGTTATATGGAAGTCGAAAGTTAAAACTGCGTGGTCACTTTTACCTAAGGGTGGCATATGATGGAGGTTCACAACATCATCCTCATAGTGAGTCAGTATAAGATCTAATAAGGATGATTCAGTGTCCGGATCGTACCTTGTCGCTTCTTTCACATGTTGCACTAGAGCACATGTGATAACCGCATCAACTAGTTCCTGCTCGAAAGAATTCTCCGACGATTTAGTTCGCAGATTTTCCCAGTCTACCATAGGTGCATTAAAGTCCCCTAGGATTAGACATCGACCACTTTGGGACCAAGTATTGAGACTGCTTAACAGGATCTCATTTGCCTCACAGCTTGGACTGCGATAGACCAAACCAATCAGCAGCTCTTGTCCCTTGCATTTTAAGCGAAGACTAACTAATTCACACGTCCCACTCTCATGGGATACACTATCGATAATGGCAAATGGGATAGCATTCCTAATGAATAGGGCTACTCACCCTCCTTTGCGCTTTTGTGTTCTGTCGGCCCTTACTAACGTAAAACCCTCGAAATCAAGTTCCATACTATCTATAGCCTGTGTCAGCCAGGTTTCTGTTACTGCGATTATGTCTGGCTTTGTAGAGTCAATCTGTACACCTAGTTCCGATCGCTTATTAAGTAAGCTTCGTACATTGGTGTAACAGATCCGAAGCCTGTTTAAGTGCCTTCGTGCTTCACCCAGAGTGGCTTCGGCATCATTCTCTGTCGAAGTCTTACAACCCGAAAATTTACAATTTTCAGGTCCTTTTCGCCAGCGTCTAACCTATGTTGTAGTTCTTTCTCGGCTTCCCGTCTTTTAACACGGTCTGCCAACGGTAGGTCCTTTCGGATAAAGACTCCTGAACCCCTTAGTTTGTGTCCATTTTGTAAAATTAGGTCACGTTCGTTCGAAGAGTTGAATACTACTTTAAGCAGTCTGGAATGATTTGGTTTCGAGTCCGTTAGACTCCCTAGTCTGTACACCTTTAGCAAGGTGACCCCGGTCATATTTTGAGGCATGAGTTGATTAAGCAGCTGCCTGATCAGTACAATGTCATGCTCAAAACGAGCTTTAGGTTCAGAGCTATCGCTCTCCTTGATTCTATGAAAAATAGCTGATCTGTCGCTATGATCAGCTTTCGATTTTTCAACCACTTCTACGGGGGCAGGTTTCCCTTTTATATCAATACCTTTCTTCCTTACAACCTTTACCCATTCGTCAACGGTGCTGGTAGAAGCAATAACAGTTGCGTCAAACCTAGTGTCGTGTTTTGGGGGGTTGTCGACGACCTGAGGGGTCGTGTTATGTTTACCATTTGAAACCGATCGAGCCTTGCGATTGCGGCTCCTAGGTGTTTCCTGTTGGATCCCATCTGGGAGACGGGGAACAGAAGACCCTACTTTTCTTGAGCCTTTGTTTAAGGCAGGCCCCTTTGGAGACTGCTTTTCCTTCTTTGACGGGCGTGAGTCACCTACTATCGAACTAACCTTAGTTTGCTTCATGTCGATTTGTGTGTCGACAGATCGAGTGCTGTTTGACGTGTTCCGACTATGCTTGCTAAAAACACTTCTTTGCAGCATCAACCAGTGAGATGGTTTCGGTTAGCAAACTGTTTGCATCCGAGCAGCACTGTTGACAAAGCCACACACAACCCTTCTTACTGAACCGTTTGAAAGCAGCAGGCGTTAAGTTCGTGCAAACTTCGTGGTACCAGCCTTTGCACTCGTCGCACTGCATGCCGCTTTCAACAGGATAACGACAACCCGGACGTTGACAACTGCTTTTTTTACACTGTCCGGTCATTTAGGAGGGGTTCTTTTTTAAACTGTGATGATACTCAGAACAAAAAAATTTATCAATGACCAAAAGTGAAGGGCTGTAGATTGCTAGGACCAAAAGTACTAACAGATACAGTTGAAAAAGAGGTACTCAAGAGTACCAACGACAAAACAGCAAAAACGATACTTTAGTCGAATACTTTAACTGAAATAAATTCAATTAAAGTGAAAAACAGTAGTCTTGATACGTAATAAACGATCAAAACAAAGAAATTTACTCAGCGAAGAAAAATACCACTGCCGTTTTTAAATAGCGAAATGTTAAAGAAACTAATCTTTCATTGTCCGACATTCTAAGTTTGTTTCCATTCAATGTCAGCAACACAGACCAGGTGTAAACGCCCAAATTAGCATGTTATAGATTGTCTTAGTAGAATATGTAATCCAGCATAAAAATGGGAACATGAGTCTGAACAGTGGGCGTGAGAGAACAACTTAAGTGTCACTGAGTGATTAACACGTTCTGAATCATAAAGAGCCTAATAAAAGCGAAGTGTTCTACCACACAAACATGAGTGGATTGCAGCCATCTACCTAGCCGTTAATCCTCATTCGTCAATAACTACATCGCCCCTATTTTTGTGATATTAGACATATTTATTCTTATTTCTCGATAAATGTTATGCCTCACACGATGCTTCGTGCTTCACGTCAACTTGGAAATTCTAGTGGCATTGAAAAATAACCGCACAATCCACAAAGCTGAACACGAGACTACTCAGAAAATAGATATTCAATATTTAACGCGGATAAATACCTAACGATGGAGAGGGCGCGAAGAATGAATTGGATGGACTGGAGTTGATCGAGTGGCATGGCTTGGCCATGCAGGCGTGGTCTCTGCTGAATGTTACCTTATATCTTCTATTCATATTAAATATATTGTTCTTTCTCTAGCCTAACCTTGTTCTACATCATGTATTGGTAATTGATACGATACAGTGAGTTGGTGTAGTCGATGGTGTGACTTCCACGTAAGATCTTATAGATTAGGCAGTTATATCATGGCGAATCTACAATTTTGGGATTAAGTCTATTATTAGAGCAGTACTAATATAATAGTAGACCATAATTCTACATTGGTGAGCCCAACTAAAGAAACGCAACCTATTATTATTAATCCTTATTTCCACTTCAACTTTCTCGATCGATTTTATATTTATGTTAACCCTGTATTCTAATAGTCCTCTGATTAATGCTCACATGCATTATCGTAATGTTATATTGATTAGTCCTCATGACAAACTAGCTCAATCGATAATAAAAACTGGTCGTCTATATTAACTAATTAGCTTAGATGATTTGTTAACAAGCTGTAATAGCATTTACATGCTTCAGCGACATAGTCTTGTTTAAACATCAAGCTCTAGCAAATATGACCTGTAAATAGCGTAAATATACATTGACTAACAATGCGATCAAGGACTAAATAGTTATCTGGATCTAATTCTCAGTGTTCCTTCACTTAACACCTCATCCTGTTTTAAACGATGCACTATCCTGTAATATCTTTTCTTCCGACCACTGCCTGCCTAATTTCATATTCTCGAGTTCCATTGCCAAACAACGAGGATGACTACTCCAAAAACATACGGTGAGTTTCAGCTATAAGTTTCCTGCAATCATTTTTAGATGGTTCGTTCAATGACAACCATACAATTATCTGGATTCATTCGATTGTTCTGATCCGAGCGAGTGTCAAAAACCTCAACAGCATCAAGCACCCTGGAATTAATTGCCATACTGCATGTTTTATTCTGGATGCTTTTGGATCAATACTACTCACGAATGGCGTTATATATGTCGTCCACTGAATAATCTAATTTTCAAAAATAACCCAGGCGAGTTCAACTATTTTACTTAATGATTTTTTTACTTAACATGTATATGTTTTCCGGTTCCTTTTGCTATATATTTGTAAGTGTCCCTAGGCTAAATGCAGTAACTTCTTATGGAATGTTTATAACGCATCATATTCCTGCCTGAAGTTTCACAAGCAGTCTAAACTTTAAAATTATTTTCTGGTCATGTTCATTATTTTTAAATCGTCATATACGTCAACAACCTGCTTGTTAACCTGGCCCGTACATACGTCACACTATATCTCCATGTCTTCTAAATTTAGAAATCATCTGGATCGCCTTTAACATTTATCAATAAACCCATCATAGTCGTTGTTGCTAATCGTATTTGGGTTTATGGATTGGTTTATCATATTAGCAGCCTAAAATGCGAACATAGTTTAGATAATAAGATTAAAAATTTAAGTACTATCAACTGCACTAGTAAAATAAATAAATCCCCAGGTAGCTGTTGGCTAAACAAACGTTTAAAATCAAAACTCCGTAGCCTACTAGAATTAACACTAAACGAATATTTCTGAGTTGAAATTTATAATTAAATTAGGCGTCTCGGATTCTTTAACGTTATAAATTTCTGATGATTTCGAATCACCTAAAGCAACAATACCTATTTTTCCACTGACTAATCCTCAATCAACACTATAACTAGTTAAATTTAATAGTTTCAGGATATCGTCATAAAGCATTGTCATAACTTGACAATCACGTAATATGACTGATGAAATTAATGAAACTATTAACGAAATCGGTCAACAAATTGACTTATAATTACCATTAAATGGTGTTGTTTTCTTGGTATCTTCATCCATCACAGATGATTACAGTATGTTTCTCTCTCAGTTGCTCATTCGGTAAATATCTCAAAACCTTGTCAGTCTAATTGATGGTTTAGCGACACAATCATGCATGCAAATAATCAGTATAAGCAGTCGAGCAAATCTCCTGAAAACTGAAAACATCAATGTCGAATTTACCCCAACACTGACTAAGGTTCAAGCCACTATCATAGACATGAGTTGGGAGTGTACTCCCCCTGGTTACAACTTATGTTCTCCCTGATAATCACATGAGCATCACTCACTATTAATCATCTTGTAAAAACTTATTTAGCTAAATACATCTTGCAGTACCACATCACTTCGTAATATGACACAGGCCTAACTGATTTTAATAACTTATAACCACTATATCTCAATTAAATCGTATTCCGCCTTATAATAAACTGCATACTTGCAACTAACTTGTATGCCCAATCAGCCGGCAAGTGTAAATACAAATAAATAGTCTGCCACAGATCAGAACATTGAGTCTAGAGCATGTCTCTTACGAATACACTCATGTTTAATGATTTGTTCCTAGCTATCTGTCCAAAATTCATATAATCATCACTCACGTATTTAAATTTTGTTTTGATGAACATTCATGTGTATTAGTAGTATTACTAAATTCTATCACGGTCAAGTAAAAATGAGGTTGAGAAAATCTCCCCGTAACTAAATAAACCGTATCAAACTAACTGGAACACTAGTTGGAATTCTTTTCCATGGTAATACTTTTGTTCTTCCAGTTAGCCTACTAATACAGATGCAATTGGAAATCACATATGGACGGGTTACCGGCATAATTGTTAATTGGTTTCATAATTTAAACCAAAACTAATACCAATATTAACATTTCTACAATATTCATTACTTTAATATTTCTAAACACAAAATACTTACTACCTATACGTCAAGTTATTAACCAACGGCTATTAACACGCATTGTTTTATTATTATTACTGTAATCTCATTTTTTATAGCTCAAATAATCTTCACCCAAATTGTCATTTTAAGTGTGTTAAGCATGAAGGCAGATTTTTTAAAAATTATTACATGTATTTCCCGACCAGATGCTGCAGCCTTCTTTTGATTTATCTTTCAGCTTATCATTACCCGGGGATTCTTCCTAGTCTTGGTAACTTTCGGCGCACGACGATCCCATCCAATTCGGTATCGAACCAACATCACGTTGATTCTGGTGGGAGAGTAGTGTAGTGGCATTGAACAATAACCGCACAATCCACAAAGCTGAACATGAGACTACTCAGAAAATAGATATTCAATATTTAACGCGGATAAATACCTAACGATGGAGAGGGCGCGAAGAATGAATTGGATGGACTGGAGTTGATCGAGTGGCATGGCTTGGCCATGCAGGCGTGGTCTCTGCTGAATGTTACCTTATATCTTCTATTCATATTAAATATATTGTTCTTTCTCTAGCCTAACCTTGTTCTACATCATGTATTGGTAATTGATACGATACAGTGAGTTGGTGTAGTCGATGGTGTGACTTCCACGTAAGATCTTATAGATTAGGCAGTTATATCATGGCGAATCTACAATTTTGGGATTAAGTCTATTATTAGAGCAGTACTAATATAATAGTAGACCATAATTCTACATTGGTGAGCCCAACTAAAGAAACGCAACCTATTATTATTAATCCTTATTTCCACTTCAACTTTCTCGATCGATTTTATATTTATGTTAACCCTGTATTCTAATAGTCCTCTGATTAATGCTCACATGCATTATCGTAATGTTATATTGATTAGTCCTCATGACAAACTAGCTCAATCGATAATAAAAACTGGTCGTCTATATTAACTAATTAGCTTAGATGATTTGTTAACAAGCTGTAATAGCATTTACATGCTTCAGCGACATAGTCTTGTTTAAACATCAAGCTCTAGCAAATATGACCTGTAAATAGCGTAAATATACATTGACTAACAATGCGATCAAGGACTAAATAGTTATCTGGATCTAATTCTCAGTGTTCCTTCACTTAACACCTCATCCTGTTTTAAACGATGCACTATCCTGTAATATCTTTTCTTCCGACCACTGCCTGCCTAATTTCATATTCTCGAGTTCCATTGCCAAACAACGAGGATGACTACTCCAAAAACATACGGTGAGTTTCAGCTATAAGTTTCCTGCAATCATTTTTAGATGGTTCGTTCAATGACAACCATACAATTATCTGGATTCATTCGATTGTTCTGATCCGAGCGAGTGTCAAAAACCTCAACAGCATCAAGCACCCTGGAATTAATTGCCATACTGCATGTTTTATTCTGGATGCTTTTGGATCAATACTACTCACGAATGGCGTTATATATGTCGTCCACTGAATAATCTAATTTTCAAAAATAACCCAGGCGAGTTCAACTATTTTACTTAATGATTTTTTTACTTAACATGTATATGTTTTCCGGTTCCTTTTGCTATATATTTGTAAGTGTCCCTAGGCTAAATGCAGTAACTTCTTATGGAATGTTTATAACGCATCATATTCCTGCCTGAAGTTTCACAAGCAGTCTAAACTTTAAAATTATTTTCTGGTCATGTTCATTATTTTTAAATCGTCATATACGTCAACAACCTGCTTGTTAACCTGGCCCGTACATACGTCACACTATATCTCCATGTCTTCTAAATTTAGAAATCATCTGGATCGCCTTTAACATTTATCAATAAACCCATCATAGTCGTTGTTGCTAATCGTATTTGGGTTTATGGATTGGTTTATCATATTAGCAGCCTAAAATGCGAACATAGTTTAGATAATAAGATTAAAAATTTAAGTACTATCAACTGCACTAGTAAAATAAATAAATCCCCAGGTAGCTGTTGGCTAAACAAACGTTTAAAATCAAAACTCCGTAGCCTACTAGAATTAACACTAAACGAATATTTCTGAATTGAAATTTATAATTAAATTAGGCGTCTCGGATTCTTTAACGTTATAAATTTCTGATGATTTCGAATCACCTAAAGCAACAATACCTATTTTTCCACTGACTAATCCTCAATCAACACTATAACTAGTTAAATTTAATAGTTTCAGGATATCGTCATAAAGCATTGTCATAACTTGACAATCACGTAATATGACTGATAAAATTAATGAAACTATTAACGAAATCGGTCAACAAATTGACTTATAATTACCATTAAATGGTGTTGTTTTCTTGGTATCTTCATCCATCACAGATGATTACAGTATGTTTCTCTCTCAGTTGCTCATTCAGTAAATATCTCAAAACCTTGTCAGTCTAATTGATGGTTTAGCGACACAATCATGCATGCAAATAATCAGTATAAGCAGTCGAGCAAATCTCCTGAAAACTGAAAACATCAATGTCGAATTTACCCCAACACTGACTAAGGTTCAAGCCATTATCATAGACATGAGTTGGGAGTGTACTCCCCCTGGTTACAACTTATGTTCTCCCTGATAATCACATGAGCATCACTCACTATTAATCATCTTGTAAAAACTTATTTAGCTAAATACATCTTGCAGTACCACATCACTTCGTAATATGACACAGGCCTAACTGATTTTAATAACTTATAACCACTATATCTCAATTAAATCGTATTCCGCCTTATAATAAACTGCATACTTGCAACTAACTTGTATGCCCAATCAGCCGGCAAGTGTAAATACAAATAAATAGTCTGCCACAGATCAGAACATTGAGTCTAGAGCATGTCTCTTACGAATACACTCATGTTTAATGATTTGTTCCTAGCTATCTGTCCAAAATTCATATAATCATCACTCACGTATTTAAATTTTGTTTTGATGAACATTCATGTGTATTAGTAGTATTACTAAATTCTATCACGGTCAAGTAAAAATGAGGTTGAGAAAATCTCCCCGTAACTAAATAAACCGTATCAAACTAACTGGAACACTAGTTGGAATTCTTTTCCATGGTAATACTTTTGTTCTTCCAGTTAGCCTACTAATACAGATGCAATTGGAAATCACATATGGACGGGTTACCGGCATAATTGTTAATTGGTTTCATAATTTAAACCAAAACTAATACCAATATTAACATTTCTACAATATTCATTACTTTAATATTTCTAAACACAAAATACTTACTACCTATACGTCAAGTTATTAACCAACGGCTATTAACACGCATTGTTTTATTATTATTACTGTAATCTCATTTTTTATAGCTCAAATAATCTTCACCCAAATTGTCATTTTAAGTGTGTTAAGCATGAAGGCAGATTTTTTAAAAATTATTACATGTATTTCCCGACCAGATGCTGCAGCCTTCTTTTGATTTATCTTTCAGCTTATCATTACCCGGGGATTCTTCCTAGTCTTGGTAACTTTCGGCGCACGACGATCCCATCCAATTCGGTATCGAACCAACATCACGTTGATTCTGGTGGGAGAGTAGTGTAGTGGCATTGAACAATAACCGCACAATCCACAAAGCTGAACATGAGACTACTCAGAAAATAGATATTCAATATTTAACGCGGATAAATACCTAACGATGGAGAGGGCGCGAAGAATGAATTGGATGGACTGGAGTTGATCGAGTGGCATGGCTTGGCCATGCAGGCGTGGTCTCTGCTGAATGTTACCTTATATCTTCTATTCATATTAAATATATTGTTCTTTCTCTAGCCTAACCTTGTTCTACATCATGTATTGGTAATTGATACGATACAGTGAGTTGGTGTAGTCGATGGTGTGACTTCCACGTAAGATCTTATAGATTAGGCAGTTATATCATGGCGAATCTACAATTTTGGGATTAAGTCTATTATTAGAGCAGTACTAATATAATAGTAGACCATAATTCTACATTGGTGAGCCCAACTAAAGAAACGCAACCTATTATTATTAATCCTTATTTCCACTTCAACTTTCTCGATCGATTTTATATTTATGTTAACCCTGTATTCTAATAGTCCTCTGATTAATGCTCACATGCATTATCGTAATGTTATATTGATTAGTCCTCATGACAAACTAGCTCAATCGATAATAAAAACTGGTCGTCTATATTAACTAATTAGCTTAGATGATTTGTTAACAAGCTGTAATAGCATTTACATGCTTCAGCGACATAGTCTTGTTTAAACATCAAGCTCTAGCAAATATGACCTGTAAATAGCGTAAATATACATTGACTAACAATGCGATCAAGGACTAAATAGTTATCTGGATCTAATTCTCAGTGTTCCTTCACTTAACACCTCATCCTGTTTTAAACGATGCACTATCCTGTAATATCTTTTCTTCCGACCACTGCCTGCCTAATTTCATATTCTCGAGTTCCATTGCCAAACAACGAGGATGACTACTCCAAAAACATACGGTGAGTTTCAGCTATAAGTTTCCTGCAATCATTTTTAGATGGTTCGTTCAATGACAACCATACAATTATCTGGATTCATTCGATTGTTCTGATCCGAGCGAGTGTCAAAAACCTCAACAGCATCAAGCACCCTGGAATTAATTGCCATACTGCATGTTTTATTCTGGATGCTTTTGGATCAATACTACTCACGAATGGCGTTATATATGTCGTCCACTGAATAATCTAATTTTCAAAAATAACCCAGGCGAGTTCAACTATTTTACTTAATGATTTTTTTACTTAACATGTATATGTTTTCCGGTTCCTTTTGCTATATATTTGTAAGTGTCCCTAGGCTAAATGCAGTAACTTCTTATGGAATGTTTATAACGCATCATATTCCTGCCTGAAGTTTCACAAGCAGTCTAAACTTTAAAATTATTTTCTGGTCATGTTCATTATTTTTAAATCGTCATATACGTCAACAACCTGCTTGTTAACCTGGCCCGTACATACGTCACACTATATCTCCATGTCTTCTAAATTTAGAAATCATCTGGATCGCCTTTAACATTTATCAATAAACCCATCATAGTCGTTGTTGCTAATCGTATTTGGGTTTATGGATTGGTTTATCATATTAGCAGCCTAAAATGCGAACATAGTTTAGATAATAAGATTAAAAATTTAAGTACTATCAACTGCACTAGTAAAATAAATAAATCCCCAGGTAGCTGTTGGCTAAACAAACGTTTAAAATCAAAACTCTGTAGCCTACTAGAATTAACACTAAACGAATATTTCTGAATTGAAATTTATAATTAAATTAGGCGTCTCGGATTCTTTAACGTTATAAATTTCTGATGATTTCGAATCACCTAAAGCAACAATACCTATTTTTCCACTGACTAATCCTCAATCAACACTATAACTAGTTAAATTTAATAGTTTCAGGATATCGTCATAAAGCATTGTCATAACTTGACAATCACGTAATATGACTGATAAAATTAATGAAACTATTAACGAAATCGGTCAACAAATTGACTTATAATTACCATTAAATGGTGTTGTTTTCTTGGTATCTTCATCCATCACAGATGATTACAGTATGTTTCTCTCTCAGTTGCTCATTCAGTAAATATCTCAAAACCTTGTCAGTCTAATTGATGGTTTAGCGACACAATCATGCATGCAAATAATCAGTATAAGCAGTCGAGCAAATCTCCTGAAAACTGAAAACATCAATGTCGAATTTACCCCAACACTGACTAAGGTTCAAGCCACTATCATAGACATGAGTTGGGAGTGTACTCCCCCTGGTTACAACTTATGTTCTCCCTGATAATCACATGAGCATCACTCACTATTAATCATCTTGTAAAAACTTATTTAGCTAAATACATCTTGCAGTACCACATCACTTCGTAATATGACACAGGCCTAACTGATTTTAATAACTTATAACCACTATATCTCAATTAAATCGTATTCCGCCTTATAATAAACTGCATACTTGCAACTAACTTGTATGCCCAATCAGCCGGCAAGTGTAAATACAAATAAATAGTCTGCCACAGATCAGAACATTGAGTCTAGAGCATGTCTCTTACGAATACACTCATGTTTAATGATTTGTTCCTAGCTATCTGTCCAAAATTCATATAATCATCACTCACGTATTTAAATTTTGTTTTGATGAACATTCATGTGTATTAGTAGTATTACTAAATTCTATCACGGTCAAGTAAAAATGAGGTTGAGAAAATCTCCCCGTAACTAAATAAACCGTATCAAACTAACTGGAACACTAGTTGGAATTCTTTTCCATGGTAATACTTTTGTTCTTCCAGTTAGCCTACTAATACAGATGCAATTGGAAATCACATATGGACGGGTTACCGGCATAATTGTTAATTGGTTTCATAATTTAAACCAAAACTAATACCAATATTAACATTTCTACAATATTCATTACTTTAATATTTCTAAACACAAAATACTTACTACCTATACGTCAAGTTATTAACCAACGGCTATTAACACGCATTGTTTTATTATTATTACTGTAATCTCATTTTTTATAGCTCAAATAATCTTCACCCAAATTGTCATTTTAAGTGTGTTAAGCATGAAGGCAGATTTTTTAAAAAATTATTACATGTATTTCCCGACCAGATGCTGCAGCCTTCTTTTGATTTATCTTTCAGCTTATCATTACCCGGGGATTCTTCCTAGTCTTGGTAACTTTCGGCGCACGACGATCCCATCCAATTCGGTATCGAACCAACATCACGTTGATTCTGGTGGGAGAGTAGTGTAGTGGCATTGAACAATAACCGCACAATCCACAAAGCTGAACATGAGACTACTCAGAAAATAGATATTCAATATTTAACGCGGATAAATACCTAACGATGGAGAGGCGCGAAGAATGAATTGGATGGACTGGAGTTGATCGAGTGGCATGGCTTGGCCATGCAGGCGTGGTCTCTGCTGAATGTTACCTTATATCTTCTATTCATATTAAATATATTGTTCTTTCTCTAGCCTAACCTTGTTCTACATCATGTATTGGTAATTGATACGATACAGTGAGTTGGTGTAGTCGATGGTGTGACTTCCACGTAAGATCTTATAGATTAGGCAGTTATATCATGGCGAATCTACAATTTTGGGATTAAGTCTATTATTAGAGCAGTACTAATATAATAGTAGACCATAATTCTACATTGGTGAGCCCAACTAAAGAAACGCAACCTATTATTATTAATCCTTATTTCCACTTCAACTTTCTCGATCGATTTTATATTTATGTTAACCCTGTATTCTAATAGTCCTCTGATTAATGCTCACATGCATTATCGTAATGTTATATTGATTAGTCCTCATGACAAACTAGCTCAATCGATAATAAAAACTGGTCGTCTATATTAACTAATTAGCTTAGATGATTTGTTAACAAGCTGTAATAGCATTTACATGCTTCAGCGACATAGTCTTGTTTAAACATCAAGCTCTAGCAAATATGACCTGTAAATAGCGTAAATATACATTGACTAACAATGCGATCAAGGACTAAATAGTTATCTGGATCTAATTCTCAGTGTTCCTTCACTTAACACCTCATCCTGTTTTAAACGATGCACTATCCTGTAATATCTTTTCTTCCGACCACTGCCTGCCTAATTTCATATTCTCGAGTTCCATTGCCAAACAACGAGGATGACTACTCCAAAAACATACGGTGAGTTTCAGCTATAAGTTTCCTGCAATCATTTTTAGATGGTTCGTTCAATGACAACCATACAATTATCTGGATTCATTCGATTGTTCTGATCCGAGCGAGTGTCAAAAACCTCAACAGCATCAAGCACCCTGGAATTAATTGCCATACTGCATGTTTTATTCTGGATGCTTTTGGATCAATACTACTCACGAATGGCGTTATATATGTCGTCCACTGAATAATCTAATTTTCAAAAATAACCCAGGCGAGTTCAACTATTTTACTTAATGATTTTTTTACTTAACATGTATATGTTTTCCGGTTCCTTTTGCTATATATTTGTAAGTGTCCCTAGGCTAAATGCAGTAACTTCTTATGGAATGTTTATAACGCATCATATTCCTGCCTGAAGTTTCACAAGCAGTCTAAACTTTAAAATTATTTTCTGGTCATGTTCATTATTTTTAAATCGTCATATACGTCAACAACCTGCTTGTTAACCTGGCCCGTACATACGTCACACTATATCTCCATGTCTTCTAAATTTAGAAATCATCTGGATCGCCTTTAACATTTATCAATAAACCCATCATAGTCGTTGTTGCTAATCGTATTTGGGTTTATGGATTGGTTTATCATATTAGCAGCCTAAAATGCGAACATAGTTTAGATAATAAGATTAAAAATTTAAGTACTATCAACTGCACTAGTAAAATAAATAAATCCCCAGGTAGCTGTTGGCTAAACAAACGTTTAAAATCAAAACTCCGTAGCCTACTAGAATTAACACTAAACGAATATTTCTGAATTGAAATTTATAATTAAATTAGGCGTCTCGGATTCTTTAACGTTATAAATTTCTGATGATTTCGAATCACCTAAAGCAACAATACCTATTTTTCCACTGACTAATCCTCAATCAACACTATAACTAGTTAAATTTAATAGTTTCAGGATATCGTCATAAAGCATTGTCATAACTTGACAATCACGTAATATGACTGATAAAATTAATGAAACTATTAACGAAATCGGTCAACAAATTGACTTATAATTACCATTAAATGGTGTTGTTTTCTTGGTATCTTCATCCATCACAGATGATTACAGTATGTTTCTCTCTCAGTTGCTCATTCAGTAAATATCTCAAAACCTTGTCAGTCTAATTGATGGTTTAGCGACACAATCATGCATGCAAATAATCAGTATAAGCAGTCGAGCAAATCTCCTGAAAACTGAAAACATCAATGTCGAATTTACCCCAACACTGACTAAGGTTCAAGCCACTATCATAGACATGAGTTGGGAGTGTACTCCCCCTGGTTACAACTTATGTTCTCCCTGATAATCACATGAGCATCACTCACTATTAATCATCTTGTAAAAACTTATTTAGCTAAATACATCTTGCAGTACCACATCACTTCGTAATATGACACAGGCCTAACTGATTTTAATAACTTATAACCACTATATCTCAATTAAATCGTATTCCGCCTTATAATAAACTGCATACTTGCAACTAACTTGTATGCCCAATCAGCCGGCAAGTATAAATACAAATAAATAGTCTGCCACAGATCAGAACATTGAGTCTAGAGCATGTCTCTTACGAATACACTCATGTTTAATGATTTGTTCCTAGCTATCTGTCCAAAATTCATATAATCATCACTCACGTATTTAAATTTTGTTTTGATGAACATTCATGTGTATTAGTAGTATTACTAAATTCTATCACGGTCAAGTAAAAATGAGGTTGAGAAAATCTCCCCGTAACTAAATAAACCGTATCAAACTAACTGGAACACTAGTTGGAATTCTTTTCCATGGTAATACTTTTGTTCTTCCAGTTAGCCTACTAATACAGATGCAATTGGAAATCACATATGGACGGGTTACCGGCATAATTGTTAATTGGTTTCATAATTTAAACCAAAACTAATACCAATATTAACATTTCTACAATATTCATTACTTTAATATTTCTAAACACAAAATACTTACTACCTATACGTCAAGTTATTAACCAACGGCTATTAACACGCATTGTTTTATTATTATTACTGTAATCTCATTTTTTATAGCTCAAATAATCTTCACCCAAATTGTCATTTTAAGTGTGTTAAGCATGAAGGCAGATTTTTTAAAAAATTATTACATGTATTTCCCGACCAGATGCTGCAGCCTTCTTTTTGATTTATCTTTCAGCTTATCATTACCCGGGGGATTCTTCCTAGTCTTGGTAACTTTCGGCGCACGACGATCCCATCCAATTCGGTATCGAACCAACATCACGTTGATTCTGGTGGGAGAGTAGTGTAGTGGCATTGAACAATAACCGCACAATCCACAAAGCTGAACATGAGACTACTCAGAAAATAGATATTCAATATTTAACGCGGATAAATACCTAACGATGGAGAGGGCGCGAAGAATGAATTGGATGGACTGGAGTTGATCGAGTGGCATGGCTTGGCCATGCAGGCGTGGTCTCTGCTGAATGTTACCTTATATCTTCTATTCATATTAAATATATTGTTCTTTCTCTAGCCTAACCTTGTTCTACATCATGTATTGGTAATTGATACGATACAGTGAGTTGGTGTAGTCGATGGTGTGACTTCCACGTAAGATCTTATAGATTAGGCAGTTATATCATGGCGAATCTACAATTTTGGGATTAAGTCTATTATTAGAGCAGTACTAATATAATAGTAGACCATAATTCTACAAAATCACCTTCTGTAGATAACGTTTTATAAGCTTATCAGGCAGTTATAAATTATGGGCTGTGTGAAAGGCATCGATGCAATGCTTTTGATGACTGTAGAATAAAATATAGATTGCAATCATAGTATGAGAATTAGAAAGGGTATAATTCAGGATAGCTGTTTACCGAAGTAGGCGGAGAATCAAAGGAATGTATTAGTTTTAGACAAGGTAATTAATAATGAAATAAAATTAATGGTAATTTAACCTAATCTACTGGAGCAGAGAAATGCTGATGAATAATAATAATTTATTCTCAAATAACAGTTTGTTACATGAGGCATGCCAGTTTACAGGCAAGATCAAATTGTTACATATGGTATAATTTTCACTGTAGTAAATTACTCAGCTGGGTTGATAATTTATAAGATGTGAATGTCGATAGTTTTGTCAGTATCACAGTTGGTGCGCTTTATGAAGGTTGCGTTGCGACGTGCAACTAATGGTCGAAGATAGATCCATTGAAGGTGAGAGATTCTAGAAATCGCAACCTTATATCCCTTTGGAATACTGGGGCTTTAATGATGGTGAAGGACGAAGTCACCCGTTCCATAACTGTTCTCAGTGGCATATCTCAAGGGGGCTGAAAAAGGGTGCAGTCAGTCAGTCAGCTACAACGTAGGACCAGGCACATATGTGCATCGATCCAGGTTGCCATACCGCATCAGCACAACAAGATGAACACCGGATTCATAGCAGTGGTTAGGTCAAAGGTAGTAATATATAAGAGAAAGATTGCATATAGAGATATAGTACAAGAAGAAAGAATTGGTTCGTAGAAAGAAAGATATGAAGCGATTTTAATCTCTTAGTTTAAGGGAAGACAGGGAGTGTATACACCGACGCCATTGTGATCGATTCTGAGCCATGTCACCAAGAGTCTCCAACCATTGGTCTATTTGAGTCCATCGTTGGCTTGGTGCAGGCGGTCGCCATGTTAGACGATGTCTCTCCTTATGCTTAAAATTTGTGTTTGCTAAAAATAAGCGATTGTCTGAGCACAGTTGCAGCAGACGGTCACCATTATCTGTTCGCTGTGCCGGAATGCTAAAATATCCACCTAAATGCCTTTCTGTTTGGTTTAAGCTACCTATCTGAGCATTAAAGTCACCCCTTACGAGTACTATGTCTGAGCGTTTAGCTTTCTGAAGAAGTTCGGACAGCTTTCTGTAAAATTCATCTTTCACATCATCTGAGCTGCAGTCAGTGGGAGCGTAGGCAGAAACGACGAAAAGGCAACGACGTGTGTCCCTATCCTTCCGAGTTCTCACGGAGCCGTTTAGCCGAACAGCACATAGACGACTGTTGACGGGGATCCACTCTAACAGTGCTTGTTCCGCCCTTATGCTTAGTGCTATGCCTACACCTGCCAGTCCACGAGAACTGGCCATCGGGTCACCAGATACACGGAGGGTGTATCTCGTTGGCTCTCCGTTTTGACGAGGTGAGGTCAAGTGGATGACCACACTGGAATCCTGTATGCGTGTTTCGGAGACACAGCATACATCAATGGAAAGAGACTCTAGGGTTTTAGCCAAGGAAGCCTGTTGACTGATTTGACATAGGGTGCGTACGTTGAAGGCTCCAATGTGTAGTTTGGAGCGAGGTTTCAGTAGACCTGGGACAATGTTTTGAGCACTAGAATCGTTGGCTATGGTGACATTTGAGAAGGAAGCCGAAAAAGGAAGTTTAGGGGTGAAAGTCGATGTAGGAAGAATAATAGGAATTGAAGAGGAAGGTTGATTATGAATACAATGGTCTTGGGTGCTGTTAGAGGTATGAGGGCGGTTATCACTTCCCGGTTGCCCACACCGTGGAAGGGTTCTTCTGGAGGTACCTGAAAAAGAAATTGGATTAGTGGCGGTCTCAGTGACCTGAGAGCGTGACCGCAGTGCCCAAGGGACAACTGCTTAAGGCCGGTCGCGCACGGCCTTTTCGTGGGAGGTTTTTGACATGTTAGCTCCGTTCTTCAAAGGGCCTTACCGCCGGAGACGGAAATCCGTGAGGCAAGGTGAGGTGTGCATTTTTAGGGTCGACCTTTTCTAACCCCTCCCCTCCTTGTGGGAAGGCAGCATCGCTGTCATGCTGGTTGTTTGAAGGAAACACCTTACTGCTGTCACACCTCTGTACAGTCAGCAGTACGACTTCGTCTTCGGACCTTGGGTTTGTTGCTTTTAGTCTTACCGCTCTTCAACCGACCTGTCTGACATGGTAGGACCTTGAGGAACGGTTGTTCCAGCCAGTATAGCTCGGTTGCTTCATCACGATAGGCAAGCCCGACCACCACGTCAAGGTAGCAACAACGGTCGGGGAAAAAGGGTGCAAAAAGAAAGGACGAGAAGCAGAGCAAACAATGTTCATGAAGGAATGGTTAAGGTATGACTACTCAATCTAACTTTCTTTTGTTAGAGTAGTCAAGAGAGAACCCACATTAATTTGATGCTGATGGTATTTTGTTTTCAACTAACCGGCTTATGGGTTATATGCTCCATAGATGCAAGATCACTGCTAATAAGAGGTTGATTATGCTATTCTCTTGACAACTTTATAGGTTAGTAGTAAGCGTCCCTTAGCTGTGGATTACGGTTGAGCAGTATCGATAGGTCCAGTGAGTCACCTGTCTACTTCAGGTAAGAAATTAAGGGGCGAAAATTATTTGATACAACTGCAAGGAAGGAATGTTTGGCAAATCGAACTTAGAGCGTAATTTGGTCTGTACATGTAGAGGGCCTTTAATAACTGAGTGGGACGCAAAAATGTCCGGTCGTGGTAGATCAGTGCAACCAAGGGCTTCGTCAAGAAATCTTACAAACGTAGTTAATTCATCTTCCATGAGTATTTCAGAGTTAAAACTGTTTCATAATAATGAACATTTGATGAAGAAGACGTCTTCCCGAATTTTTGTCCGTACTTTTCAACTTTAACTGTAGATACTTTATCCTGAAGGTCTTATTCATGTGAGCTTTGGGTAAGAACTCTATTACACGTGGTGTGTGTTATAAGGTTTTTGAGGAGTTCGAAGTAGAGAATGAAATTGGACCTGAGCCTTTTTTCCACGAAAGAACATAGTGTTGGACGTCGGATACTCCTGTTGTTACGTCCTTGAAGTTTGATGGCGGGACCCCTAGAATATGTGGTGATCATAGATTTACACTGAACTCCCGTTTGTTGAAGCGGGTGTGCACTGGAGTGGAAGCTGAAGATATTATTAATCAACTTCATGGCTCTAGAGTAGGCTTGAAATTTGACTTAAAAGATCCTTTCTTGAACCAATCCTTGTCTACTATGAGAACAATCGGCACTCATTTTGGTCTATTTAGACACAACCTCCTTTCATTTGATACAAGTTATTATCCAGCGATATTTAAGGAAGTGATGAATAATGCAGTCAGTAATCTCAAGGATGAGGAATTTTATTAGAATGATCTGGTTCTGAAGAGCTCGTTCACGATTGGAAACGTATTGCTCTATTGAGTCGTTTAGTCGAGAAGAATGTTACGGTGAATATTAGTAAAAGCTTGGTTTGTGTATCTAGTTTTGAATGTCTTGGATACTTAGTTGACGGCAACGGTTTCAAACTAGATATAAGGCTACTAGCTCCACTGAAAAATACACCATCTCCCAAATATTTTACAGAACTACGTCCACCAGTGGGTGGTCTTCATAACTATTGCCGATTCATTCCTAATTTTTCTTGTTGTGCTAATTAGTCCTTTCAAATCTTGACGTCCAATTTACCGAAATCGGGTGCGAAACAAGAGTCATGCTGATAAAGTTTACCGAAGTTTCCTCAAAGTGATGCTGTTCTTCAAACTTACTCCCCTAGTGTATATTCTGTACTCATTGATGATGGATCACCCGTGGATATCGATGCAGGTTTGGAGCAGTGATGTAGACTAGTATTCTGTGCTTCAAGGAAAACACACCGTTGCTGAACAAGCTTATTCATAAACTCAACGAGGATCATTGACTGTAATTTGAGATTTTTAACGACCCCACACATATTTATTTGGAAAAATGGACTATTGTTTCATATCATGAGGCTTCAAAGCTCATTTATCAACCTGAAAAATCCTTAGTACGTTTCTCAGCCGTTATAATTCAACGATGAAGCATTGTTTCAAGTTCATTTGACTATGCGATTCAGCACAGAAACGCCGAATAAATTCAAGATGTCGACGATGTAGCGATAAACAAATTTCCAAAATAAATAATTCTGCAATTGCTCAAAATTTATTGCTGACCTCATTAGTTTTGCGGAACAAACATCAACTGAAGGCGCTTGGTCACGCATCCGCACCAGATCACTAGTGGGTACGCCGTGCTACATATATATTTCAACTGTCAGCCAGCTTAAATCAACTGTTGCTCGAAATATCGATAGTCTTTCAAATTCCTTCATTTCTGGCTTCTGATTCAAACGGGTTGACATAACTCGAATATATAGTTGTTACTGGAGAAGTCGTCAAACTCCGGATACTCATGGAATCTTTAGCTTCTTCTGGTAGTGCAGCAGATCATGTGTATTTAATTCATCGGGCATGTAATCTCTTGACTCCTTTCGGTTTCAAATATTTAAGTTATAACCTGACCTGACTTCTTTGAAATTCATGTTCACAGCTTTTCATTGTGTTGTTATTGACCCTTTACCACGAAATACAATTAGACTTTTCCCATTTGTTTCTTCTGATTAGGCTACTGAGTCAACCCACCCACTTATGTTATCTATTTTGTCGTGTGGGAGAGTTTTGCTCTTCAAAAATCGTATCCACCTCATCTTTAGTGCTCAGAGTAAACGTGCTTGAAATGAATGATAATTTTGCTCTCCTGATGGTGGGAGAATTATCACGATTATAAGATCATTAGGATTATTAAAATTAATGTGCTAAACAAACATTCTTTAAAAAATTCGGTTTAAAGTGTATTCTATCTGGAACTCATGATCAGCCTGCAATCAAGTACAAAGGAGCCATCAGTTACTGAATGTACCACAGCTTAAATGGGAATCCAAATTTCTATAGTCGGTTGCACGTCCTCTTAGATTTGTCATGTCTCTCCGGCTGTGTATCGGATATAGACATTGTATGATCTAGATTGCACTCATTAGTATAATAATCACTAACCGAAATTGTAACAGACTCACCTAGTTCATGGAATTGTATTTGATCAACAAGCCGTTTGTATGTACTTAAATCATTTATATCCAGAATTTTAACCATAAATTTTTTGACATTTTTCACCACAATCCCTGTTGCAGGTTGAAGAACGTTTCAACTAACATATCGAACTTCTGCCATTCTAAACACCTCATATTTGAACATAGGATCCCTTCTTTGTTAACTTTGGTGCAGCCACTTTCATTACAGTAGGTTTATAACTTCTGTGTTGCAGGGAAAATGTGATTATTCCTCCCTTTCAGTTCATCAAATGTTGAAGCAGCAATGGAATTAACAGGAGTGTTTAATGTCTTCATGAAACTCTCTAACTGACCATTAGAACAAGGGTGCCTGACATCCGTGAACAGATATCTAAACCCTTTTCCATTTACTATGCTTCCGTAGCAAAATGAGGGCCATTATCAATAACTAACACCACGAAAACCCACTCTCAACCAAACACTTTCTTAATGTTTAGATCGTGAAGTCAGAGCTTGGTGAAGTTTTTAAAATTACTCCAAGACACAAAGAAGAAAAATCAGTGGCAACAAGCGCATAACATTTGCCAAAAAAGACCAGATTAGTCTGCATGAATTCTCTACGAGGCCATGAGGTCCACTTTGAGGAATGATTTTTCGACTAACGACATCTTCCACAAGTGCTTGCTGCACGACTTATTTTCGCATTTATCGCCGGTACTCAGAATATGAGCCCTAATAAAGATCTCATATTTTCAACATCAAGATGTCCATCATGAAGATCTTTAAGGAGAGATTTGTGTAATGAAAGAGGAATGCCAAACGACCCAAAAGATTTGGAGCATCTTCGGTCAATACTAACATTGGAGTGACGCGTCAGAGTATGACGAACGCCTGAAACGTCATTTCGTGCCATTAGACAATGACCTCTCGCACACGTAGCGACATTTCTGTTGCGGACCATCCTGCGACTCGATGTTGTAGAAGAATCGGTCTAAAATTTGTTGGTCGATCAGGTCTACACGTTTGAGAATAGTCTTTTTTATAGTTAACTCCGCCTGTTGCTCTTATAGGGTTACTGCCGGTCCCAAGCCCGGGTAAAGGGGGAGGGTTGGGCATGGGGTTAGCGTCCCCATCCCGTAGAAAACTAACTCGCTAAAAAAACGCTTACCAGAAAAAATAATCCAAACCATTTTAACTCTGTCCTGGGAGTTAGAAGGTCTTCATTTAGAAGAATTATGACGCTTCATGGTGAAAGCCGAGTTCCTTCGGAAGCCACGAGGCCGATGCCCCTTCTAACAACCAGAGCAAAAATTTTTATAGGTACATGGAACGTTTGAACAATGTGGGAAACCGGGAAGACCAGTCAAATATCAATGGAAATGAGGAGATACAACTTAGCAGTACTGGGAATCAGCGAAACCCACTGGACCCAAGCTGGACAGAAAAGGCTAGCTACGGGAGAGATGCTGCTATACTCCGGTCACGAAGAGGACAATGCTCCACACACTCAGGAGTCGCTCTTATGCTGTCCAAAGTAGCACGAAATGCACTTGTAGGATGGGAATCTCACGGATCCAGAATCATCAAAGCATCATTCAAAACAAAGAAGGAGGGGATCTTAATGAATATTATCCAATGTTATGCACCCACCAATGATAGCAACGACGAAATTAAAGATCAGTTCTACGAGCGGCTGCAGTCAATCATTGAGAAATGCCCAAGGAAGGACCTAACTACTCTGATGGGAGATCTAAATGCCAAAGTCGGAATAGACAACACTGGATATGAAGATATTATGGGACGACATGGACTGGGAGAGAGAAACGAAAATGGAGAAAGATTTGCAAATCTATGTGCATTCAACAAATTGGTCATAGGAGGCACAATATTTCCACACAAGCGTATACACAAGGCTACATGGATCTCACCGGACCACACTACAGAGAACCAGATAGATCATATTTGCATCAACAAAAAATTCCGAAGGACAATGGAAGATGTGAGAACCAGGAGAGGAGCTGACGTAGCTTCAGATCACCACCTAGTTGTAGCCAATTTAAAACTGAAGCTAAAAAAGAACTGGACAAGTGGACAAACAGCAATACAAAGGTTCAATACAGCCTTCCTTCGAGATACTGACAAACTCAATGAATTCAAGATAGCTCTCAACAACAGATTCCAAGCCTTTCAAGATCTACTGAAGGAAGAAGAAACCACCATGGAGGACAACTGGAAAGGCATCAAAGAAACATTGACTTCAACGTGTCAAGAGGTTCTGGGCCTAAAGAAACACCATCATAAGGAATGGATCTCTATAGAAACACTGGACAAGATCAAAGAAAGGAAGAACAAGAAGACAGCAATTAACAACAGCCGAACACGAGCAGAGAAAGCCCAAGCACAAGCTGAATACATAGAAGCAAACAAACAAGTGAAGAGGAGCATTAGAGCCGACAAGCAGAAATACGTGGAAGAACTAGCAATGACAGAGGAAAAAGCTGCTAGAGAAGGAAATATGAAACAGCTCTACGATACAACGAAGAAACTATCAGGGAAATACAGTAAACCAGAGAGGCCGGTCAAAGACAAAGAAGGCAAGCCAATCACTGAAATTCAACAACAGCGAAACAGATGGGTAGAATACTTCGAGGAACTCCTGAATAGGCCGGCTCCAATGAATCCACCGAACATCGAAGTAGCACACACAGATCTTCCTATAGATGTCAACCCACCAACGACGGAGGAAATTAGAATGGCCGTCAGACAAATCAAGAGCGGTAAAGCAGCAGGACCCGACAACATACCAGCTGAAGCACTGAAATCAGACATCGAAGCAACCACAAGCATGCTTTATCTTCTATTCAAAAAGATTTGGGAGGAGGAACAAGTGCCGATGGACTGGAAAGAAGGACACCTCGTCAAGATTCCAAAGAGAGGAGATCTGAGCAAATGTGAAAACTACAGAGGCATTACACTACTGTCAATACCAGGGAAAGTCTTCAACAGAGTGTTGCTGAACCGGATGAAGGATGCGGTAGACGCCCAACTTCGAGATCAACAAGCTGGATTCCGTAAGGATCGGTCGTGCACAGACCAAATTGCAACACTACGGATCATCGTCGAACAATCAGTTGAGTGGAACTCATCACTATACATCAACTTCATTGATTATGAAAAGGCATTCGACAGTGTAGATAGGAGGACATTATGGAAACTTCTTCGACACTACGGAGTTCCTGAGAAGATTGTCAATATTATCCGGAACTCATACGACGGACTACAGTGCAAAGTAGTGCATGGAGGACAGCTGACAGATGCATTCCAAGTAAGGACCGGAGTCAGACAAGGCTGTTTACTCTCTCCCTTCCTCTTTCTTCTGGTGGTCGACTGGATTATGAAGACCTCAACATCTGAAGGAAAACAGGGAATACAATGGACGGCTCAGAATCAATTAGACGATCTGGACTTCGCAGATGACCTAGCTCTCCTATCACGTACACACGAACAGATGCAGATAAAGACAGCCAGTGTAGCAGCAGTCTCTGCATCAGTAGGCCTCAGCATACACAAAGGAAAAACTAAGGTCCTCAAATTCAAAGCGGAGAACAGCAATCCAATCACACTTGATGGCGAAACTCTGGAAGATGTAGAGTCCTTCACATAACTGGGAAGCATCATCGATGAACAAGGAGGATCCGATGCAGACGTAAAGGAGAGGATCGGCAAAGCAAGGGTCGCATTCCTACAATTAAAGAACATATGGAACTCAAAACAACTTTCAACCAATATCAAAGTCAGAATCTTCAATACGAACGTCAAGGCAGTTCTACTGTATGGAGCTGAAACTTGGAGAACTACAACAACCACAATCAAGAAAGTACAAGTATTTATAAATAGCTGTCTTCGCAAGATACTAAACATCCATTGGCCGGATACCATCAGCAACAGCCTTCTCTGGGAAAGAACAAACCAACTTCCAGCTGAAGAAGAAATTAGGAAAAGACGATGGAAATGGATAGGACATACATTACGCAAATCGTCGAACTGCATCACGAGGCAAGCCCTAACTTGGAATGGTGAAGGGAAGCGAAAAAGAGGAAGGCCAAAGAACACATTGCGTCGGATAATAGAAGCAGATATGAAAGCGATGAATTACAACTGGACGGAGCTAGAAAGGATTGCCCAGGACAGGGTTGGATGGAGAATGCTGGTGAGCGGCCTATGCTCCTTCACGAGGAGTAACAGGCGTAAGTAAGTAAGTAAGTAAGTAAGTTTTTTATAGTTTCGTAAAGTTACGAAATATCACTGGCAAAATAATATGTATAACGTACTTGTTGAAACTGCGTGATAGTGATCTCACTCCTTTGAGGAATTGTGCACGTGAGTCTGATACTCTGTGCTCGTGATAGTCGGCTTCTGTGTAGTAAAACCAGGCTTCTATATTATTCATCAAAAATGGGTGTAATGGAAAGAGAACGATGAAAATCTTTTCACAGCGTTTTTGTTGGGCAATACTGTCATTTACTTGTTTCTTCTCACTGTCGTGTATTTTAACCTCGTTTAGCCACACCTTTTGTTCCTCAATCTCCCTTGTCTGAGCTTTTATTATGTGATTTTGATTAAGGACCTATATTCTGTTACCTAACTTTCTATCGCATGTTGCCGGACTATTGACAGTAAGGTCGTGTTTGACTAAGTCCAAAGTCACGGCGTGATTCGATGTGTGACTGTTAACCTTTTGACTGTCTGCCTGGAAGGATTCCTGGAATCCCCGCAGATAGATATTTGATCCCATCTTGTTGGGAATATTTTATTGATTCTCAGGCATCGAACCCTTTGGCATTTACTCTTTCTTTTATTATTGAGCGCGCTATTTTGCATCAGAGAAACTTCTGACTGTATAGCACAGGCTATACCGTTTGAGGTATTTTGTATTTCTGATATAATTTGTTCTATTTCCTAAATTAGAGCCGTTTAAATTGAGAACGGAGTTTGTGTTTCGATATAATTCAATACGAGTGTCTCAAAGACGTTTTGTAAGCTATGCCGAAGAACGTAGTCTGGCCTATTCGAATTCATTTGGTTCGTTGGCCCTGTGTTCAAATCGAATACTGGCAGTACGGTCGTTACGATAGGATTAACTGAAATGAGAGAGGCGAAAGAGTTTTCATATCGAAGAACCTAGGAATCGGTTCCGCCACGTTGAGTATAAAGTATGCCAGTGAACGAGAAAAGTGGTATTCGAAAATATGAAATTAATATCACAATACGTTAAAGTAAAAACTAGAAAATCATATATAATGTTTCAGCAAGGAGCAGGGAGAAGGTTTCAGGAACTGGTTAGCCAGATCACCTCGGGCACAACATTAAAGACGCCACAAGTATTCGGAGTTTGACAGCTTCTTTACCAGTAACACCTTTATAGTCGAAATACGACGTCCAACTCGAATAAGAAGTCAGAAATTGAGGAGTTCGAACAAATTCAAATGAAAAACCTGTAAAATTTAAAACGTATAAATCCAACCAAACATTGCTCTACAAAGTTATGATACAATTATTCAGTTAATCCTTTCACCCAGTTTATGTGTAAAAGCTTACAGACAGCTAGCTCCAGAGTAAGCAGCTAGAAATAGTCAGTGATAAACAATGGTGGCAGACAATAAACTAGATTATGGTTGAAGAAGAAATCAGAAAATGATGATGAGAATAGATTGGAAAGACGTCACAGAAATCACTCACCTTCATCGCGAAACAAGCTCTAGCTCTGGTTATCCTCAAGACGAACGCGGAATAAGTAGGCTAAAGAACACACGGTATCGGGAAGTGGAGGCGGATATCAAAGGGATGAACAGTACTTGTGAGCTAACGGAAATGAAAGCCCAGGACATAGTTGGCAGGAGATAAATAGTCGTTGACCTATGCCTCAAGAAGTGATAGGATTAACTAATTAATCGTATTATAACTTCTTGAAGCAATATTTATTTGGATTTATACGTTTTAAATAACACGGTTTTTCATTTGCCATCGTTTCTGTTGTAATCGTTATTGATATCTGGATGACTCCAGTATTTCCAGAACTTCAACACCCTTCAATCAACTAAAAGGATGTATGGCAGTTGTTTTTTGACACACGCTTATTCGTGGTTTGCACTTGCCTTACATAAGTCTATAGAATTTATCTGTTCCATACGTTTGTATGAATTTATGTGATTAAGAAGCTGAAATTATGAGGCCCACTCGGAAGGTAGGTAGTATCAGAAAGATTCATTGACTAATACAACTCTCAAGAGTATCGATGATGGCTTTTGACCGGAACATAATATAAAGTATGCAACTGTGTCTAATGAACTGATCTGTGATTGTCCATGAATTTCGGCATTTGCTGAGGTTTCTGTCCTAGGTCATATCCAAGAGCCTTTTAGCTTTGAGGTTACAGGTGCACTGAGACCTTCGATGTGGCATTTCGTATTCAACACAAGATGGTGGACTGGAAACTAATCGAATGACGACCACCAAAAGTCGATATACCGCACGATATCTCTTGCTACTCTTAATTAAGTTAACCAAATTTGGGAACTCCCATTTACAGAGGCCGTTAAATGTTCAGGAAATAATACGTGATGGCATTGACAGCATGAAACTCCAACAAAATTTGAATGAATTTATCAGATGACCCGAAGGTTGGATTTTAGGAACAAATTTTGTTAATTATTCCATAATGCAGGTCAGACATAAAATTGTGGCAGTTAATGAATATCCAATATAAAAGTTTCTGTAGATTGGCACACGGTAATTCAGTATGTTCCAGAGGATAGCATGAATAAAATAATCACTCTACAGGACCTTCAAATGTTAAAAAATAGATTTACCTTGTCTTCGAAATGTTACCTACGTAAGATCAAGTAAAGCAAATCATACACCGGTTACAATTTAATATTTAATCCATTACTTGAAAGCTTTTAAGCGTGCCCAGGCAGTAAGTACGAAAGACGATATAAATATTTCGGTGTTTGTAGGCGTTTATGTCCGTAACACCTTGATAATCGAAGGACATCAAATCAGTCGTTTCAGGTGTCTGAGATTAATTACATCGTAGATGTATTTGAAAGGTTGTCAATTTGTTGAGAATCATCTGACTCAAGCTGTCTAGTCGCTTGAAGGAATGTGAATCATGACGTGCCTACTAGCGATTCAGTGCAGTGCGTGACCGTGAGCCTTCAGGTAGGGCATGTTCAGTAAAACTAGTGAGATTGGCATCAATGTCAGAGATCTGCAGGACTATTTGTTGTGAGAATTTATCTACCGCTACAGTTTCAAGTTGACAGAAAACTTCTTCCTTTGAAGTGACTGAAACAATTACATCTCATTTGAGAATTCTGAATTTTAGTTCTAATCATAGGTTTTGACATCTTTTATCTTATAGCCCCTTTTTTGCCGAATCATTTCCAAGTTAATCACAAAAAGAGTTCATAAACCACGTTTTAATTAACTCGGGTTAGGATTTAGCCTTCCTTATCGATCGTTTAATGACTAGACTGTCATAAAATACATGTAGTGTCATTCTCGCCGGTAAAAGCCTGAAAGATTTATTATTCACATTGCTGAAAATCAGGGACTGAGTGAAGTTGGTTGATGCCTGTCAAATTGGCCAAGTGTGTCTACATGCATATTGGAGAAAAAAGGTAGGAGGAGTGCCTATACACGCGGTCTGGCATCACAAGAATTTCGAAATGACGGAGAGTCATGGTCTTAAGACCACGGCCCGCTCCCGCGAGGTTGCAGTCAAGGGGTTTATAACCCTATGTGATTTAAGACGAACATTCACCAAGCTAGATACTCACATGTTCACTTCAGTACACACAATATTGATGAGAGTTAAACTTGAAAACTGCGTTCAGGTTGCAAGCCACTGTTTAAAGGGTGACTGGCAGCTACCTGTGGAGTTTCAGAACTCCAGGGTTTGCTATATAAAGAGCGGCTTGAGAAGCCAGACTTCTTTTCTCTGTCCTATCGCAGAATAAGAGGTGGTCCAATTTGATATATAGAATACTAATGAATAATTTCGGATATTATATATCATCTGTTTATTTTCCTATCAGCCCAGAACAGCTAAGAGGACATATCAGGTGATTACAAAAGCCAGGAATGAACAAAATACTCACAACACACAGGTTTTAACACTGAGTCATGAATTCTTAGAACCTATTACCCGTAGCAGTGGTGTCCGCACTCTTGAATGATGAAGTTGTTTGTTTTATCTAGTCACGAAAATTAGAGTTATTACGGGCCAGTTTTACAAATATCTGACCTTGATATGCACCAAGTGTTTCCGCTGAATTTGTAGAAATGGCAAGCTGTGGACAAAGCTGTAGTAGCAGTGATGTGGTCGATTGTGTTGTCATTAACAAAACAGTGCAGCATATACTCCCGGAAATTATCACTGCAATCAAGGATGAGATCAAAACATATAATCATTACCTAGTTAGTTCGGCTTTTTCAAATTTCATTAAATAATTTTATGTAACGTTTCCATTATTCTCCTAAAAAAAACGAGGTTCTCTTTTGCCGTGCGGTGTTCGATGGTGGTTTACTAGCTCGTTTTGGCTTTTCGCCTACATTATGGTGTAATGAAAACTAGAGTTTTCATTAGTAATTCCTTCATCGGCAATTGCTGGTTATGATTTCTAACTGTTATCAATAAAGTCAACAAAACGAACGTCTATGATTTTCCATTGTCTTTATATAAATTGATGCTCATCTTCATAATGTCCTAATCAATGTAATTAGATATAGCGAAACTAGATTTGTTAGCGATCTATTCATTGTAATTTTGGCCTAGTTAAATCAGATTTAGTGTTAGTACGCAGCCATTATATTACTTACAAAATTTTACCCCAAGTTTCTGTTACAGTTTAGTGATCAGAACTTCAAATTTATAGGTCGTAGATTGAATCTTGGTTGAACCAGTTCTGGTTTCAGCAACTGAGTGATTATACCAGCTTTTCTCAAAGTTTTGTCTAAAACCTTATTATCTACATGAGAATAATGGGTTTAATATGCCAACTAATCCAAGGTCTGTTTATGATTTTTCTGAAGCTATAAGTCTGTTTTGAAGCTGATACGTCATTATGTCCTTTTATGTCCATATAAAAGTAAAAAAATTCCATTGTTGAATTTATTTATTTATTTTAACACATAGATATTGGTACAAGGAGGCACCAAATACACATGCGCCACACAAATCTCATTCGATATATGTGAGGGCTGTGATACTGCCCGGGTGCCCAAACCGGGGCAGGTGGTTATCTTAGGGGGCCACTCCCCGAGCCTTCAGCCTGAAGGTCTGACCCACAAGGCCGTGGAGCATCGTGAGGAGATGCAGTCCCATGGAAGCCGAGGACCAACTATTGGTTGATACGCCATTTGTTCCCGCAGGATACTGGAGCCCATGTGCACCTTTGGTTTGGAATCCGGTTAAAGCGCCGGGCATTGTTGAATATCCATAAACTTGCTAGTTAGATGCCATGTACTTCGTTTGGCTATACCTCGCATTCAAGTTTCCCACACTAGACATAAAAAGACTAGAATCTAAACATTTTTAATCTACATTGAACAGAGTTAATGAATTGGATTCTTTGATACTAACCCTTTAGGTTCTTATCTTTAGAAAATCCTGCGATGGATATTCTTTAGACCAAATAAGAATAGGTTTGATTAGCTGTATACGAAGTGGTTACGAAAACCACCAGTTGATAATAATTGTAACTATTTTTTTCAGAAGGACTTATCTGGTGATGGCGTAGTTTACAGTTATCCTGATCGGATACTGCACAAACCGTTTCTGAGGCTGTCTAATGGGGAGGTAACTAGTTTGGATATCTATATTTACTTTTAAGATACCTCCTCCGAACTCCGATGCGATTCTCAGGACACAGAGAAAAGAGCACAATTTGAGTGATGTTCGTGCTACTTCTTGTAAAAAGTGTAAGCACTTTTCATGTTACATCTCTCTGTACTGTTATTGTAATTCGTTTTATCACAAAGGTAGTTCATTGTAATTTCAAACACCGGTTGTTCCAGTGTTATAAAATTATTCGGTTGTTCCAGTTATTTTTTTCATTTTACTAAAATTTTCATTTTTGAAACTAAGCATTCACTATCTACTAGTCCTAGCCGGGTTGTTTTTTATAAGTCATTAGTAGAACCATGATTAGTTTTCCATCCACATCATTGTATCAGTTTCATTCACTGATATAGCTAATTATAAACTGTTTTTATTATTAACACTCACTAATAAAATAACACATGAAAGACCGTTAAAAGGTAATTTGGCTTGAAATTACGTTCCACTTTAGTATGTGCTTATTTTCAATTCGCTTTATTTGTTGGCTTATGTCTAGTTCTAGTAGGCAACGTCAATATATCTTATTATTTATTTGAACACTTATATTGGTACAAAGGGGCACTGAATACACATGCACCACACAGGTCACTTGATTTGCGAGTGGGTTGTGATACTGCCCGGGTGCCCAGACCGAAGAAGGTGGCTTTCCTAGCCGGCCACACCCAGAGCCCTCGACCTTAAGGTCTGACCAATAAGGCAGTGAAGCGACGTCAGGTGCTGCAGTTTCATGGTAGCCGGTGCTCAAGAATAGGTTCATACGCTACTTGTTCGTCCAGGATCCTGAAGCCCATGTACACCATCAGTTGGGAATCAGGGTTTTCCAACTCCCGTAGGCATCCACCAACCCGGTTAAAGCGTCGGACATTCGCAAGGTATTAGGGTATGATGGTAAATCAGTTGATGAGGTTGTAAATCTTCATCAACTGAGATGGTTGAGCCACGTGTTACGCATGCCTGAACACCGATTACCTCGACGCGCAATCCTGACTAGTGTTGGAAGAAAGTGGCATAAGTCCTTGAAGTTACTGACTTTTAGTCTGAGTCATGTTGGTAGATGCAGACTACTTGGTGGGGGTCCGTGTGACTATCGTAAGCAACGGTTGGAGAGTCTGGGTGACATGGCTCAGAACCGATCGCAATGGCGTCCGTGTATACAATCTCTATCTTTCCTTAAACTATGAGATTAAAATTGCTTTATATCTTTCTTTCCACTAAATAATTCTTTCTTCCTGTACTATATCCTTATATGCAATCTTTTATATATTACCACCATTAAATTAACCACTATGAATTTGGTATTCATCTTGTTGTGCTTATAAGGTATGGCAACTTGAACCGATGCATATATGTTCCTGGTTCTACTTTGTAGCTGACCAACTCTTCGTCCTCTCGATTTCGTAAACAACACCCCCGCCGCGAGAAGGCAGTGAGTAGGACTTACCTGGCAGTGGCTGTATACTTGTGATCATGTAAGGGCATGTCGAGAGGGAGAGCTAACTCTTCCCATCCTTAGCCGTACCAGGATATTTGGGGACGGCAACGTTAACATATCTACTTCATATGCAAGTATTATTGGGCGGTTATTACGAAATTCTCTAATGATTTTTCATGTGAGGGTCAGTGGGACAAACCTGCATCATGTGTTCATCTTAAATAAGTTTTGTGAACTAAATATTACATGGTACAAACCTCTGTCGAATTGAAATTGCTGAGTACATTTAACAAATATCTCCGAGTTGAGGACGTTAGACGACTCTCTCTGTTCGATCATCGTTGTCTCCGAAGGATTGCTGACATCCAGTGGCAACACCATGCTAGTAATGCAGAGGTTCGGCATCGTGTGTTCGGGCACAGAGACGATAATACAATTGGTGTTACCATCTTGAAACACCGACTTCTGTGGTTTGGAGATGTTCTGCGAATGTCGTCCCAGAGAGTTCCACGTTGTGCATTATTTGCCGACTCTGGGACTGGTTGGAAGAAGCGGAGAGGTGGTCAGTGCATGACATGGTGTCGTGGGATGGAAGAAAGCTGCAAAGGACTGGCTTCTGGTGGTCCTTCACGACTCCCCGGTTGGGGTCTGAGAGATGGTGCTACACAGTGGCTAGAGACGTTATCAGATATGACTCAGAATAGAAGCCAGTGGCGATCCTGCTGTAACTTCCTTTTACTTTCTTCATAAAAAGTGGTTGTCTTCCTTAACTGAAAGATTTCTTCTGATTGTACCTTTCCGTTCCTCCATTTTTACCATCATTATTATTACACCACCTTACATCAATCTCTTCGTTATTATTCTCCCTTTTTTTCCTTCCCCTTAAATTCTCATTGTTTTGTGTCGCGCATTCTTGTACCAATATTTATGTGTTCAAATAAATAAATAATAATTTTTTAAACTGCATGATGTATTTTATCCTTTTTTATTTCAAACTGCGTTGATGAACTAAATTGTTGGTAAACCTAACAGTCATTTTTGTTCTAACCGCGTTTTTTATTTTGTGTTCATTTACACTCCTATGTTATTATCGGATGTGACGACTATTACTTCGTACTTTACCGTTTATTTTCTGCTTCTCTACTATCAATGTAGCCAGTGTTTTCTTTAGTAAACTTGATGGAATTCAAGATTCACAATCCCATTTTGTTACCGACAAAACAGTGTGGCACTAGTGAATGTTGATCGAATATTTCTCAAAGTTCGCTATATAAAGTTGTGCGTATTTAATGGATAGATAGTATGACCGATATATCTTTACATATAACAGTTGTTTTCGTTTCTATAATAATAACTTTGGTCGCTTATCATTCATTCTACTCATCAGTGTGCAGTATTTTCAGTTTTACGGTTAACAGAACTCGTTAGGTAGCGACTCATCGATCTTGATGTATGTTTGACAATAAAAACCCTCAGTAACGAAGTTAATTCACTGTGCTTATACTGGACAGTTTTCATAATGATTTGCATGATTGAGTTCTGACATATATTTTTTTGTGTAGGGTTGAAGAAGGAATTAATTTCCTTGATCAAATCTGTCTCTACATGCGTTCGCAATCGCCGGATTCAGATTTTAGAAGATAGACGAGACCTTTTGCTAAAAAAAGTCTCCAAGACATGCAAGAAGCAGCCAAGTTCTAAAACGTGTCTAAAAAATTCTGTATCTTCTGTGGAATCTAGCCAGTCTCTTCTGGCTGAACTTCAAGATTGTGAATCAAAACTATACCAAACTCATCTTATGTCTTCGACACCTCCAAAATGGTTGATTTCAACCTTAGCAAATATGGCATTTAATGATTCTGGTGGTTATGCCTCTCAAGATATCTTCTGGAAGAATCATGGTCATAAATTCAGCAATAAAAGTTCTTACAGCCAGTCTGTCCGGAATTGGTACGAATTACTTTCATCAGCTGATAACATTATTTCTCTGTCTGATTGGACTGAAATATCAAATTTAGAAGTAAGTTTTCCGTGCTGTTGTAATCTCGTTAATACATTTGGAAACGTTGAAAATTCATCTGTTATCAAACACTAATATTATGTTTTATACATTTTAAATACACCCAGACCTACCTATGTATAACTTCAAAACTTTACAGGGAATCCAAAAAATGGTAATTTAGGCATACGAGGTATTAAATATTTACGTTGGTAAAATTGTTGAGCTGTCGAATGATTGTGGAGTAACCGGTAATATTCAAGTGGGTTAACCAAGGACTTCGAATATTTCCGATTTTACTTATCCCACATGGTTAAAACGCCCGTTTATCCCAACAAGATAACTTACTCCAAATCAGTAGCTACTTTATGTTGTTTATGGTAGACTATGTGGTAATCAATCCTCAGGTTTTAAATACGTCTAGTGTATCAGCACAATTCACCTTTCGAACTATAGCGTTAAACTATTATGATTACGGGCTAGTAGGTTTGTAAAGTTAATATTACGTATATGTCTGATTGTAGCACCTATTATTGTGGTAAATTTAGTACGGTCGGAAGGATATCCTAAGGCTTTTTTTGATAAATCACTAAAGAAGTAGATAACTGTGGGGAAAAGTCCCATAAAATGTGTATATTATTTTGTATTGTGTGAAAATTAGGTCTCTACTGTTCGTTATATTAAGGAATTCAGATATCTCGATTAACTGGTATGCTAGATAAGTTATCATGTATTTTCCGATAAATCCTTCATAACGAGTTGAGAAGTAATTTTAAGTTAGCACTTAGACTGTCAAGTACTGAGTTTTAGCGTAATCGAATTCGGAATAAGTAAGTTATTTGGGTTCATAAAAAAATTAATTAACATTGGTGATTCACAAATCAGTAGTTTTTTAAAGAGGGACGCGAGAAACATAAATGATATGTCAAACAATAACTACAGGATTGTAATTGGCGAATAAACATAGCGTTTGATACTTCTACTGGTGGGTTCATTTGTCGATCACATCTTAAGCTCCCCCTTAACGCCCTCTACGTTCATCCTGGGTTATCACCGTCAAATAACTGGCTTCTTCAAGTAATCTTAAGTTGTGCACATATCGAATAGTTTCTGCGGTTGTGGTCCTTGATTTCTCCGTTCGGACACTTTTATCAGGACTGTACCTTACTTGTTCGACAATGGCTTTAGGCTACAGTCTCCTAGGTGCCTCAATATTGTTAATGAGGACTAGGCCACCTGGCTGTACATTTTTTCGTATGTTCAGTCGTTTATCTATTACTTAACTGGCAGGTGAATATTTTCGTATTCATCTGTCCCAGAATACAGTAGCTAACCTCTACGCTTTCTTCTATCTTCTATTGTATAATAAAGTTTCATCGGCTGAAGCTTCGTCGAATGACAATCCTTTGTGAATCAATAACTTATTTGGAGTAAGTGCTTCTAGGGACCCACGGTCACTTTATCTTCACGAGAAGTTTGTTCAATATTATCTCTGCTTCAGCCAGAGATGTTTGCAAGTTTTTGTCGGTTAGGATGGTTCCATTACATATCTGTCGTCTTCATTTTATTTGTATCACTTTGGTCCTAATATGAACCTTTGTGGGTTACCTGTATATAATAAAACAAGCCAACCTATGGGAGTTATTACTATATTTCATCTTGATATTTAATGGGAATCACGAAGTATCATCCATGCTTTTTGTTAAAATTGCTAAGTTTAAACGAGTCTTGTTAAGATGACTAGAAAATATCTAACTTCAGTAGGAATTTACTTTCTAATTTTCACTATCCAAATTGTTGATTGGGTAGACGAGATGACTTTTTAATCACAATAAGTTTCTGTTTATTGCTGAGTGATTCCCTGATTATCTCGTGGCTTTATTATTTATAATGAAAACTATAGAAACGTTATTAGTTGAATACTATAGTTCTCTCGTTTACTATACCAAGGATTATTTTAAACCTAAATTGGTAAATCTGTTTTTGTTGAATGATGGTTATTTTACGTATCTCATAGTGCATGGTTAACGCTTTTGATGTTGATTCGACATTCAGAACAATAAAGATGTAGACTGCACTCAGCAGCATTATCGTCATAACTTGTCTAAAATTCAAATTTGTTATTATGAGTCGACTGTATAAAAATGTTTAAATGTAATGAATAATAAGCCTTAGAAACATCCATCTTAATGAGCTCTCGGGAATCTTGAGTAAAATTATCCAACACAGATCTCTTTAAAGAATTAATATCCTTGGATATTTATTTTTAGTCGATTGCTGTTAAATCTTTTTAATTGAGATCATTCGGTTCATGATCTCAATTGGGATCGTGGATGCGCACTGCTGAGGAGTCCCACAATAGGACGAAACGGCCGTCCAGTGCTTCCAGGTTTTCAATTGTGATGGTCTAACATCATTCGGTTCATGATCTCAATCAAAAACTTAATAATCTCCACAACCCCTATACTAGTAAATCTTTTTAGTTGTCTGAATGCATAAGATTGATCATTAGCACAGATACCCTCTCTTCCTGGCGATGTTTTCTTAATACACGTTGTTTGGTGATACATTCATCGTTCGATTAGACTTTGAATTACACTTTTAGCACCTCATTCTGTGTAAAGTTTTCTGATCAACAACCACAATTATTGATGTATGAAGCAGATCACATACAACTGCACTAACCATAAATTGCACATTCCGCGAAATAACAATGGATAAAATAACAACAATGAATAAAGAATTAGGAGATATATTTTTATGGGAAACTAAATTCACAGCTCCTAGGTCTGTATTTTAATGGATCAACCATATAATTTAAAATCTCAATCTCATCCCACATACGTTTTTGTCTTCTGTCTTTTTTGCGTTTGGATGAAACGTTGGGTTACTTATTCATCACCCTTTTTGTCTTCAAACTACTGAGTCGCAAGTCTGAATTTCGCCTCATGTATTTTCTTTCTTAGCCAATTTGTATCATTAGACCTGGTATAAAAAGCCTAGCTCAAAGCCAAGTGAAATCTATACATGGCTACATATTTCTTTCGCTTACCAGTATCCGATTACCTTATTCATGAATATAAATCACATCTGAGTATTCTACTCAAAGTTTCTAAATACAACTATTCTTTAGTTTCCTAAAACTTATTATAATTAGGCATTTGATCTACAACATTGCAGTCGATGACGAATGACAATGTAAGTATGTAATGCTTTTGGAAATTAGTACAAGTTGAAGGGGTTTGCTTAACTGTGTGTATAAAGGATAATGATGGGGCTTAGCAATAAGCCATTCTCTGTTAGAGTGACTGTTTCAGTTTTTTTGTGATTGCTTTTTCGAACTCTTTGCTCAGAGAAACTTCGTCTTGTTAAGTTTGTTGAATTACGTTTGCTTTTTCTAGAGTAAAACTCGTATAGATGATGTCAATGCTCGATTAACATGGATTCATCGTTTACAACCCAATGTTAATCGTTCTAAATGGTCAGCTGAAGAAGACAAACGATTAACAGAATTAGTGGAAGAAATTGGTGAATATGGTCGTTGGGAGGAAATATCCAAAGTTTTAAACACCAATCGTACTGCTTTCATATGCCTTCAACGTTGGCAAACTGTTTTGAATCCAAATTTTCACATGGTAATTGCTCGTTTTCATTATATATATAATTCATAGTAAATTAACCAAAACATTTTGTAGAATACTAAATGAAATAATCTGAAGAAGTAGCTTTCCAGTGATTTCTACCTTTCATTAATCGATTGTGTCGTATTCAAATCTTTTCTCCTGCTCCATCACTTAAGTTGTATAAGAGTAATTGATTTAATTATTTTTTTTCGAAATGTCTTTTTCCACTTATCTTTCACTAAGTAGTGGTGTATGTTACATATGTCGATGTACATGGTCCTAGTATTTTACTAAGAGATTCTGCAATTTCGTATTTGAATACAATCGGTTGTCTCCACCTGTGTTCTCGTTCATTACAGTTTGCTGATCTTTGTCACTCACTATATGAATTAAAAATAAGTCCTTAGTAGTGAGAATCTGTTACAGTAAAGTTATCATATACACACTCATTCTGAGCAATAAGCTTCGTTAGATAGCTATAGCCAATGATAATCTACATTTAAAAAGCAAGTAAATTGATTTTGTTTCTTTTTTGTAGTTGTATAACTCAAGTTTATTTCATAAAATCGTTGAACAAAGACCGATTTTGAGGATTTTTGTCTTACTAGATTCTTTTTTCGAAGTATATGAGAATAAAGAATAACGAATCCATTTTATTTCGCTAGGTTTTCTCATCAGGTGTCTGCAACCTGTACTACTTTAGCGTTGCAATTAAGAAAACGATTAACATAATTATGAAAATGGATTAAGTTAAAATTTTACATTAAAATAGATCAACTCTGAGTAGCAAACACTTAAGGGTGAAATGATCGAGTAAATTAGTGCGAATGAATATGTTTTGTCATTTCAAAGATTTTTCATTCTACATTGCGAGCTCAATAAATGTTAAAAGCCATCTCTTACATAGAACCTAAAGATAAGCATAAATTATTTGTTATGAGATTAGCACAATTTCGAATTAAAATCGCATAAATTTTTAACATAAGAATTTTTACTTTGTGAAAGACAATCTGTGTATAGTACCATGATATTGGCACACATTAAACAAAGAAGTCAGTGAGCTGCTTTCGTTCAAAAGTATCACTTGAAAGGTATGGATCTTACTTATTTACTTTTTCTTTTACAATTACTGAAATTCGTGGTAATTGGTTGATTGTTTCTCAAGTATCGTAAATGGTCCACTTCGGAGGATACTGCGTTAGTCGATATTTTAAAAAAATTACTACAATTCTATTCGCCCGGTTTAATGGATTGGGATATTGTGTCTGCCCACCATTCGACTCGATCAGCTTGTGAATGTCGTTCTCGTGCACCAATTATTTGTTCAGCATTTAAAAATGTCAATCCAAAAGTACAGAGCGTTTTAGATCCAAACATCAGTCAAAGTATCAACCCTCAAGTATCTACTGTATACCGTCCATTTTCTCTTGCTGAAGATTTACAACTTTTAATGGCGGTTCAACGGTATGGTATTGCTGGTGGACGTGTTGGTCATGGCGGAGGTATAGGGATAGGTTCTTGGGCATTAGTCACTACTGCTTTGCCAGGTCGAAGTGCATCCTCCTGTCGAAAAAGATACTTAGAATTGTGTGAACAATTTCAACCTTGGACATGTTATGAAGACCATAATTTATATCATTTAGTTCTTAGTTATGGACCATATGCTTCCATGGGATGCTGGAGAACAGGTCCGAGTCTACGTAAGTGTTGTTTAATCTCTCACTCATGCTACATTCAATTATGTTTCTGTAGTTTTTACTCTCTTCCATAACTAATTCGTGTTTGTGGGATCATAATGGCTTCCGCTTCGATTGAATGACTCGTACAGTTGCAAAATCAGAACAAAGGGATTTTCTGGTGTACGGTACTATTATCAGAAAAATTTTGAAAACCTCAATTATTTAGGTGTCTGTGGTGTTAAACACGTTAACACAAGTAAGGAAAAACGCGTCCTGAAATAATTATAAATACTTAATTTTGAAAACGTTCAGTAGCTACCAGCCGTGTTTGAGAACTCAGTGTCCGTCAACAATTGAAACGGCAACTAAAGTTAAAAAATATTGTAAAGTATTATAATTAAATAAAGATTCAATGAATGCACGAACTTGTAAGTAACTGTTACATATGTTAAGAAGTTACAATTACAGTAATAGATAAACTGAATATTACAAATGTGTAAACACTTAAAATGCTGCACAGCAACAGATTATGGAACTTTATGCCCCAAATATTTAAAAATTAAACTAAATACTGAATATTATTAAGTGGTATAATGTGATACGAAAGTTTTTCGAATTAGGAATGAAAGTAAGAGGTGTAAGCCGCACTATATTTTCCAACCCAATCACCTTTGAAAATCTTCACATACAGGTATGGAAACAAAGTTGATATAACATGACTTCCAACCTACAAGCTATACCTGAATGATTTACATATTAAAGTATGATTGTTTGTGCTAATGCATTTAACGAAAAAGGAGTACTGTTTAATAACAGTCACACAATTTGAATCGCACTAACATAACAAGTAAATAACCGAAACCCCATCTTCACTCTACTTGAAAAAAACAAATCTGCTGTAAGCGAGTGCAAATTGTTGTGTTTAATTTAACTGTTGAGCTATATTAACTACCCTTACCGTAAAGTTTCGGGCTTTTTAACCACTTGGTAGAAATAAATACATTGTACAGTATATATATATTTTTAAGATCGCCAGGACTGCTGATTTACGTTAAACTGCACTATGCATATTTCATTTCCATTTTTTTTCATCAAAATAAATATTATCGATACTGTAACTTTTTTCCAAACTATTTCTATAGAGATTTTCACTAATCTTCTTCCATATTTTCCTGGACGTTCGGCCCATTCTCTTCAATCACGTTTTAAAACACTGAGAAGATGGGCAATATTATGGTATAATTTACGTGAACAAATAACTGGAAGACTAGAAGATTCATTCAGTTGTGTACGTGTATCTCATTTTTACTTATTGAAAATATTTTTGATAATTTTAGGGGCATTTGATATATTTAAAGGAGGTCAGATATCAGGTCTCCTCTGAGAATGCTCAACTAAGTTTACATTATGAAAAAATTTAACGACAGTCTAAACAAATATTGAGGACTAACGTTGTATATAGGTAGTAAATTGTTAGATCTTGATATTAACTGATGTGAGCAGAATGCAGAGTGGCGTATCTAATTAGATGTTTTAAGATTTTTCAGTTAATAAGAATTGCTTCATATTTAAACTGCTATAAAAAATCTTTTCTCAAATAATTCAACTGATTCGGTTTTAGGAGTTGAAAGTGCTTCATATTATTAACCTAAAGGATTCAGTGAATAGTCTGTAGGAATTTTTAAATAAATCTTTATGACACTTCATCTAACGACCGCAAATTCTTCCGTAAAACTGGTGTAAATTGATTTTATTTTGAGTTATTAATTAGTTATGAATTCTCAAATCTGAATGTTCACTCACCTTTCTATTAGCATTCCACAGAGTTGGTATATTTACATCTTATGTTTAAAAGTTTGGTAAATATTTAACATATCACAGTTTATTTGAAATTATTGTTTCAAAATGTACGAAATTATTAGATGTTTTTTTTTTAAATTTAAGAGTTCACTTTAAATTAATGGAATTTTAAAAATATATATATATATATTTTCAGAATCCTTTATCACCGTTGGAACAGAATATTTTATTGTATTCACCTTTTGCTACACAATTTGTAGCTCAGTTAAAAAATGCTGGTGTCCCTGATCCTGAAACAGAAGCTTACAGAATAGTAAGTTATCCAATTTTGTCAGCCATTCATCATTATATTAATGACTGAATAAAGTCCTGTCAAGTTTAAGGCTTTTTTGATTGTAGTCAGTCAGCAACAACGTAGAACCTCATATGCACGTATATCAGTTCGAGTTGCCATAGGCAAAGTCATGTCAACCCAAAGTCTCATGGGTTAATGAAGGGGGATATGTAAGTTCTGTAGTGAATAAATAACACTTGGTTTGGTAAATTTCCATCTATGGATTGGAAATTCATGGTTCAGCGCTACCTGTCCCGACCGTAGCTGCTGCTTTGACGTGATGGTCGGGTTTACCTATTGTGATGACCCAACGAACTATACTGGCTGGAACATATGTTCCTGTAGGTTCTACCATGGCAGGCAGGTCAATTGGAGAACGGTAAGACTAAAAGCAGCAACTCAAGGTCTGAGGGCGAAGTCGTACTGCTGACTGTAGAGGGTTACGACAGTAGTACATTAACCTTATGAAGGCTCTCTACTCGAACACTATTGGCCGAATGAGAGCTTATGACGAACTGTCATCAGAATTGATTACCTCAAGTAGTGTTCGTCAGGGCAGTCCACTCTCTCCATTCTTGTTTAACAATGTCGTTGACGTGCTTTTAGAGATAACACTTTCCTCATCTAAATTTCAGGAGTTGAACTTTTACCAGGTGATTCACTTGTTGACTTAAAATATGCCGACGACATGGTTCTATTTGGTGAAGACGCTGACAAAACGCAGAGTCTTCTAACCACCGTAAGCAACAATGCAAAATGTTGCTTTAGCATTGGGTTGAATCGACACCTGAACTAATGATAGGGAATGAAGTAGTTTCACTGGATTATACTTTTTAAATAACATCTTCAAACCCTAATGTTTCTGATTACTGTTTATACTTTTATTACCTCTACCACTATGGTATTTCAATCGACAATTATATCTCTATGTTAATGTGGTATGGCAATTTGAACTGATGTAAGTACGTACGAAGTTCTACGTTGGTGCTGACCGAGCGCTACCTCTAGTTTCTGATGTTAACGCCAAAATTTCTAGACTCGGTCATTGAATGAATCACGGATCCTAACATTGGATCCATTTACAAAAATGAAGGCATGCAGTAATAATTATAGCACAAAATTTAATACACGAACGTACACATGCATATTAAGGTGTATTATTCTGAGTTTAAGGTAACTTAATAAATTACTGTACTTTCTTTCCTATAGTACTGTCACTGATCACTCGTAAAAGACGAATATTATGGACGTATTATGTGAACAACCTAATATTTCATAAGAACTTGAGACGAAGGTCGTTATTTATTTAACTGGGAATCCAAAAGACACGAAAAAAACTAATTTTGTGGTAGTGTATTACAATTTTCCCAGTTTGTTGAATACAAGGCAGTTGTAAATAGATAATAGGCTCTCCATATATCTGCAGCTTTCATAAGCATTTTTATCTCATTGACACACTTCATTTCAGTCCATTGTTTTCTGATATCATAAAACTGTACCTGTCACCTTAAGGTGGTGGCGCTGTGGTTTCGTTGTCATAAACTAATAAAGCTCTATATTTGCTGAGACATTCGTTGCTTGAGTTATTATTACATTATTCAGATCAGTTCATGAATAATAAGACAGAAGGCAACCATTTTCACGTCTGAAGACAAAATCATACTCCCGATTGTATCAAAATTATTCACATTGGTCATTAAATGTACCGGTTGATTAATAATAAGAATTTATTTAGTAAGATTCTTGTGTATGTTTATCATCCTAACACTTTTAGTTAAACTATCTTTACTAAATAAATCCATTCTAATTACTAAAGTTCTTATTCTCTTATGTATTAATTGAAATTCAATTTCGGATGTGGCTGCCTAGTTATTTGAACCGAACGTTTTCAGTCTTCCGTGATTGTTGAATTTAACTTCACCACTTAATATGTTAAGTCCTTTTAGTAAAACTTATTAAGAATATAGCAATTATTGTCCTACTCTTTACCTACTTTTTTGAAAATTTCCACTTATTATTATACCATTTTTCATGCTCATTAAACATTAATTAGTTTAGTGACTGTCTATATCGTTTTTATTATTCCATTTGAAATAATCAATCGTAGATAACAACGTGGAAACTATCCAAAGACCCTGTCAAGTCATCTAGCTACACCTGGTCTCATAAAGATTGGAAGCCTAATCATATTGATATAGATTTTATGCAGTTTTTAGATGATTTAGTTTCTGGTATCTTAATTCAACAACATACTCCAACGAATAATAATACTAATGAGACAACTATTGCTTCACATTCAAATCAATTGAATAATTCTGATAAACAAGGACTATGCAATGAAGTTAATGAAACACGAATAAACTTAACTCCTGAAATTTCAGAACAAAATACATCATTCAAACAACTTACATTTTCAGAATCTAAATGGATTATACACCAGACTCAGGTAATTTGGCTAACCTTGTCTTTAATAATAATAATAACTCACATCTGTCTAAACTGATAATTGGAGTGTTCATTGAGTTATCACCAATCATTTCCCGGTTACTCTAATAGCTATACAAGCCATACTATTTTAAAACACGAAACAGACTCATAAAAGGTGTTCTAATCGCAGAATTCATCAACCTAATCCCCAATTTCTAAACGCAAAATTAAACTGTGATAACATTCATGTGTGTTTAAACGGTAAACAGTTTTTTTATAATGTATATACCGTACTGAATAAAATTTTATTAACTCCTAATCGTATCTGTATGATACATTTGATTATATAAAAATATCTATAAGATCCATTGTATAGATGATTGAACTAATTAGGTACAATAACCATCCTTGTTTTGAAATAATCTATAAAAGTCTCAGTGCGCTTCACTTAGAAAAAAAACAGCTTCCCCCAATTCCGCTTCTACTGTGTGCTTAATTTAATGGCTATCAATTTCTTTATATTTTTAGTAATAATACATTTTCTTTATGTATAGATAAAACATGTTATCGTTGGTCCTGTACGCAGATACCTTGCTACAATGGCTGGAGCTCGTGTATCGAATTCAGCGCATCAATCATCATCCGTATTCATGCATCATCGTAATTTAACTGCTGGTCATAATTCAATACATATAACTCATCGTCGTAAAGGGAATCGAGCTTCATTATTATTACGTAAAGAACATTTATTTTGGATGACACTTGATCAAGTAATGTGTGATCCAAAAGTGAAATCATCTTTGCAACAAATAAATAAAATATCAATGTTAAGAACTGTAAGTGTAATAATTGTTACTTTGATGGATGGATTCTATGAACATTTAAAATTTACTATTTTATTTTAATTATTTTGATGGCTACAATCGCAATGATGCTATAAAGCAAATTTAACCAAATTCTTTCAAATTTGATTTAGTAGCCTATAAAATTTAAAAATAGTATTTTTGTGGCATAGTATTCTATACACATAAAACCCAAGCATTTAAATAATTAAATGTCTGCAAGTGTACGTATTATCTATCAACGGGTTTCAGAAATGAACCATTTAGATTATAATCACTTATTGATTTGCCAAATTTCTGTATTTATAGTGTCATAACAGTTTTGATAATACTTATGAATACGTAATCTGATCACTTGTTTGTTGGAAATTTTGGTTTATATTCATCTAAAGTTTGTATCATCAGAATAGACAATTATCGAATCAAGTAGGGAGTTTTCGATGTGTTGATTTATCATGATAAAATTGAATTATATGACCACTATACAGTCTATTTGTTTAAACTGTTATTCATCATATAGTTTAAGCTTTGTACGATGTATCATTAACATCACAACATAGATTATAGCAACTAATACAGATCTGATTTATATACATAATAAACTTGGAAAACAACTTAAAACTGAGCAATATACGTTTTTCAAAGTCAAATAGATACACGTATATGAACTTTCTTCCAGATTTTTGGTACAACTCACCAATCAATCAATTAGTTGTTTAAACGTTCAGCGCTTTACATGATACTATATGAAGATTAGTGGTACTACTTATTTGTTCAAACTGAAATAGTTGAAGTATTGTGGAGTTCAAATTATGCGGCTGACTGTATTCATCCAATTTCTCGTTTTTACCCATCTATATCGCCTGATTAAATTCTTAGTTTGCTGCCGGCTGAAATTTCGGTGTAGAAATTTTTATTCGGTAGTTTATTTACAAATATATATTATTTTATATTTCTTAAATTTAAAGGCTGCTCCTTTCATTGCTCGTCAAATGGTGTTGCGTTTCAGTCATAAATCATTCACTCAAACTGTTTGTCAACAGCAAAAGGGTTATAAAGTAGCTTATACTAGTTTACGTATTCGAAAAAGAGGACGTTGTAAAAGAACTTTAAGGAAAAAGATATTTGAGAAACATTCCAAAAAAAATCAAAATGACTTGGAATCTTGTCATAATGAAAGGCAAATATCAATAACTGAAGATAATTCATTATTTAAAGACAATCTAAGCAGTTTGACATCTACATTTGCAGCTAGTTCCTCAGTGATATTATGTACTGACGAGACAATGACGACTGCTGAGGCCACAACTGCTAGCAGTAGCGCTACCACCACTGACACTGTAAAAACAACGACAACTGATGTTAGTGCCACTACTAATGTAATTGCTTCTACTTCTAATTCTTGTAATGCAACTACTGATAAAAATACAGTCGAGTTAACGGAGAGTAAACGAAAGTTGTTAGTACAAATTCATAGTATTTTGAAAGCTTTCGAAAGGAAAAAATACAATTCTTCAAATGCCTATGTTTTATCAACAAATATTTGGTCTCGAAGAATGAAGGCTACAGAGGTAAGTGTCATTATCATTTTATGTGTTACCACATAGTTTTAGTAAGTCATAATTATTTTTGGTGTCCGTAGTTGCGGGCATTGTCAAATTTTGTGGTTCGAAATCACTGACTGACTTTGGTTAGTTGTGTCATCTTCAACGACTAAAAACGTCCCCATCATAATACGTCTGAAAAACATTGAATTGGAATTTATTCTGAATAATTGTCACCTTCATATGATCTGTTTCTACCAATGCAGACAATTTTTCCATCTGTTTACACCAATATATATATATTTTTTAAACCAAGTGTTTATTCTTAGCTTTGTGTAAATGATAGATTAGATAACTATCAGAAGACCGAGAGACCCTAATCAGTTATTGGTTCCTGACTAATGTCAAGTGCTAAAAGAGTGACAGGATTTTGTTGGTTGAGTCTGTAATATAGTTTGCTTCATTTGACACTGTAAGCAGCAAGCCAATCAGTGGTAATGTTTCTAACAAAGGGAATGAGTTATACTATAATAATGTCATTAAGGAACATCTATTTTTTTATTTAAGACGAACAACCTGTTGATAAATATCAACAACTTTGGTATAAGTTATTTTAGAAACTTTCTGGAGTCAATTAACTGTCTAAATTGTTTCAGTTGAATTTGGTATTTAATGTCACTTTAAAAAAGCTAAGTGAAAAGAAATTTAAATGGTGTATAATCGAATGATTATAACTTCTCAATCTATTCTTACTTAGGATAATTGTCTATACATCTTCTATCGAGGGTCATCGCAAGTTGTTTTCAGAAACATCTAATAAACCTATAAGGTTTTTTAGTTACTTATTTCTCAATTTCACCAAATAATAAAGCCTTTTTTTAGTGTCATGGATATTTGTTGGATTCTGTGTTACTTTTCTTTCTACCGAATCATGAGTAGCTACATTAATCAAATATGATGAATATTAAATTACATTGTAGTTTCATTGATTTCGTTTTATTGTTTTGGAAATTTCTCTCATTTATTGTCTCGTTCTGAATAGCCAAATGCTGTTAATCAAGACCGATTCATTCCACCTATTATGCGTGATTTACCATCGAATATAGGCATTCGTTTATTCCATCAGCCTGAATTAATAAATAAACGTTGTTTGGAAATTGCACGATCATGTTTACAGAATGGATTACATTTGTGTACAGATAAGACAGAATCATCTAAAAAAATAGATGTTGTAAAAGAATGTACTGTTGATCAGTCAATTTCATGTACAACATCGTCAGATACAGTTGACTCGCAGTTGATACAACCTAAAAAAGTACATATTCTACCACCAAATTATGCTACTATATTAGGTTTTAAAAGTCTTCTAATGCATTTATCTACATTGTTAGAAAAGGAAAAAGGAAAATTTTCACAATTTACTGAACTTAGGTAAGTTATATTATATATATATTACTGTGTATTTTACAGTTTTGTCCTAAATGTACTATTCAAGTTTTGTGAAAACATTCTTACATAGTCTTGTATGATTCATTACTTCTCATTAACTTAATTGACTTCTTCTATTATGAAGTTTGACAAACGACACATACTTCTCTCAGGTCTTACATTGTTTTTATATCTGTCTATTAGTGTTTATTTCCGAAATAAAAATATTCGTGTATGGATAATCATGATAGCGAAATATATTTTTTAAAGTATAATACCCTAAACATCCGATAAGTCTTGCGGATCAAACGCTATACTCGTCTCCTAAGCTATTCTGTAACCCCCAAGCTGGAACTAGACAGCGACCTGAACACGAGAGAGAAGACCCAAAGTACGCGAGAAGTAGTTTACTCCAAGGTTCATTCTAATACAGAAAATACAGGGTTTTTATAATATTTTAAAGGTCCTTGAGTTGCTAGAAGATTCAGGAATGCTACTAAACATAGTGGCAGTGTAGCAGCCAACCAATCAGAGCCTCTGCATGTGACGTTTCGCTTCCTTGATATTTTTGGCTAAGACTTCAAGTGAACGCTGATTGGATGAAACACGTCTTAGTGATTCCCGATGCTTGCTTGTCTTTTGCAAGCAATTTTCTAGATCACCCCGACAACATCTTATTTAGTAGTTAGCTAAAATAAATTTCTAAACTTTATTGTATACTAGAGTGAGGAAATATTTCAAATAATCATTTTAACCTAATAACTCTAGATGATATGAATGAAAAAAAATTATGAATAAATCCTTTGTATATCGGAATTTATTAAGCACAATTGAGGAATAAAGGACTAAACAAACATTGACATCAGCTAATGCTCAATGATAGACCAATATTATATCATAAATATACTTGTAATACCATGAATTCTAAAAATACAAGAGGAATGAATGTAACAATTATAATGTTAATTACAAGGCTTAAGATTAATTAGTAATATTGTGTGCACACAGAAAAGCGTTTTTGTAATCGTGATTACATCAACTATAAAGTTAACATTTCTGACCTAAAGAGGATCTGTTCATTGTTAGTTTAGAGATCGATTGTTAATCGAACGTAATCTTTTATATCGTCAAAAATAAAATGAATACAATCTAACGTTAACAGAATTAAATTATTAAAAAGGAACGTATATAGTATAATGGTAAAATTACATTCCCACCTTTCTATTTTCTTTATCGACATATTTTACAATTCAGTTATTCAAATAATATGTTTAATTTCATAATCGTTTTAATTTTGTGAAACTACAGGCGTCTGTTTTGTGCATATCCGGGCCAAACTATTACAGATGAAGAGTTTGAGAAAAGTAAGACTTGATTCTTTGTAAATTTTTGCTTATATAATATTTACATAATCTGTACAAGAAATCTACTCGAATGACATGTAAAAATCCTGAATTGAGAAGACAAAGTATAACAGTACTATTATAAAAAAAAATAAACACTAAAACTTTGCAATTCTCAAACGATGAAGCGCACAGATGTCAGTTATATCATCTAAGCCACAATCGAAAAAATGTTGCGTGCTGATACTTAATTACTTACTTACGCCCGTTACTCCTAATGGAGCATAGGCTGTCGACCAACATTCTCCAACCCACTCTGTCCTGGGCCTTCTTTTCTAATTCCATCCAGTTCTTGTTCATCTTTCTCATTTCTATCTCCGTTTCCCGGCGTAATGTGTTCTTTCATCTTCCTCTTTTCCTTTGGCCTTGAGGATTCCATGTGAGAGCTTGTCTTGTGACGCAATTGGGTGCTTTCCTCAATGTGTGTCCTATCCACTTCCAGCGCTTCTTCCTGATTTCTTCCTCCACTGGGATCTGGTTTGTTCTTTCCCACAGTAGGTTGTTGCTAATAGTGTCCGGCCAACGGATCCGAAGTATTTTGCGTAGGCAACTGTTAATAAACACCTGTATCTTCTGGATGATGGCTTTCGTAGTTCTCCAGGTTTCCGCCCCATACAGTAGAACTGTCTTGACATTTGTATTGAAAATCCTGACCTTGGTGTTGGTTGACAGTTGCTTTGAGTTCCAGATGTTGTTCAGTTGTAAATATGCTGCCGTGTTCATCAATGATGCTGCCCAGATATGTAAAGGCTTTTACATCTTCCAAATCTTCTCCGTCAATTGTGATTGGATTAGTGCATGCTGCGTTGTATCAGAGAATCTTGCTTTCCCCTTTGTGCATATTAAGACCTACTGCTGCTGAGGCTGGTGCTACACTGGTCGTTTTCTCCTGCATTTGTTGCTGCGATTGTGATAGGAGGTCCAGATCATCTGCGAAGTCTAGATCGTCCAAATGCATCCTAGATGTCCATTGTATCCCGCGTTTCCCTTCAGATGTTGACGTCTTCATGATCCAGTCGATCACCAGGAGAAAGAAAAGGGTGAGAGTAAGCAACCTTGCCTGACACCGGTCTTTACCTCGAACGAGTCTGTCAATTGTCCTCTATGCACAATTTTGCAGTTTAATCCATCATAGGAGTTCCGTATGATATTGACTATCTTCTGAGGCACGCCGTAGTATCGAAGAAGCTTCCATAGTGCTGTTCTGTCCACGCTATCAAATGCTTTCTCGTAGTCAATGAAGTTGATGTAGAGTGATGAATTCCATTCAATTGATTGTTTCACAATGATCCGTTGCGATTTGGTCTGTACACGATCTATCCTTACGGAATCCTGCCTGTTGGTCACGAAGTTGGGCGTCTACGCAGTTCTTCATCCTGTTTAACAATACCCTGTTGTAGACTTCTCCCGGTATTGAGTGAAGAGTGATGCCCCTGTAGTTATCACACTTGCTGAGATCGCCATTCTTTGGTATATTGACCAGAAGTCATTTTTTCCAGTCTGTTGGTACATGTTCCTCATCCCAAATCGTATTGAAGAGAATATAGAGTACCTTTGCAGTTACTGCTACGTCTGCTTTCAGTGCCTCTGCTGGAATGTTGTCTGGTCCTGCTGCTTTGCCACTCTTGATTTGCCTGGTGGTCATGCTTATATCTTAAATTGTTGGTGGGCCAACATCGATTAGGAGGTCCGTGGTTGCTGCTTCGATATTGGGTGGGTTCAATGGGGCTGTTCGATTCAAGAGTTCTTCCCACCTGTTTCGCTATTCTTCAATGTTGGTGATTACCTCGCTTTCCTTGCTTTTCACTGGTCGTTCTGGTTTGCGGCGATATCCAGAGAGTTTCTTTGTTATGTCATACAGTTGTCTCATGTTTCCTTCTCTTGCAGCCTTTTCCGCCGTCATTGCTAAATCTTCCACATATTTACGTTTGTCAGTTATAATGCTTCTATTCACTTGCTTGTTTACTTCTATGTATTCAGCTTGTGCCTTGCCTTTGATGCTCTTGTTCGGCTGGTATTGATTGCTGCCTTCTTGTTCCTCCTCTCTTGAATCTTATCCAGTGTATCAATGGTGACCCATTCCTTGTGATAGTGGTTTTTGTGGCCCAGAACCTCATGACATGTTGAAGTGATTGCTTCTTTTGTCCCTTTCCAGTTGCTCTCCGTAGTAGTTCATTCTCCATTGAGTAGATCATGAAAGGCCTGGAACTTATTGCTGAGGACTATCTTGAATTTGTTAGTATCCTGAAGAAAGGCCGTATTGAACTTTTGTGATGTTGTCCTCCCCGTTGTGCAGTGCTTCTTGAGTTTCAATTTCATCTTGGTGATCAGTAAGTGATGGTCTGATGCTATATCAACTCCTCTCTTGGTTCTCACGTCTTCCATCGTCCTCCTGAACTTTTTGTTGATGCAGATATGGTCGATTTGGTTTTGTGTTGTGTGATCCGGTGAAGTCCATGTGATTTTGTTTATGCGTTTATGTGGGAATATGGTGCCGCCTATGATCAGTTTATTGAAGGCACATAGGTTTGCAAATCTCTCACCATTTTCCTTCCTTTCTTCCAGTCCGTGTCGTCCCATGATGTCTTCATATCCAGTGTTGTCCGTTCCAACCTTGGCATTGAAATATCCCATCAGAACGGTGATGATCCTTGGTCCATGAGATTCCCATCCTATAAGTGCATTTTGTGCTTGTTTGGCAGCATCAATGCAGCTCCTTGTGTATGTGTGGCATTTTCTTCTTCATGGCCGGAGTATAACAGGAGCTCTCGTTGTTGTCCAATGTGTTTCACTGATCCCAAGCACCTCTAGGTTGTATCTTCTCATTTCTGCAGCAATTTGGAAGGCTCTCCCGGTGTCCCACATTGTACGAACATTCCATATGCCTAAATTAATGGTTGCTCTGGTTGTCAGAAGGGGCATCGGCCTCGTAACTTCCGAAGGAATTCGGCTTTCATCATGAGGCGTCATAGTTCTTCTAAATGAAGACCTTCTGACTCCCAGGGCAGAGTTTAAAAGGTTTGAATAATTTTTTCTGGTCAGCGTTTTTTTAGCGAGTTAGTTTTCTACGGGATGGAGACACTAACCCCATGCCCAACCGTCCTCCTTTATCCAGGCTGGGGACCGGCAGTAGCCCCCGGAGGGACTCCAGCCGGAGTTTTGCGTGCTGATACGTGACTAATAATAAGTAAACGAGTAAGTTTGACGAGAATATCGGGGATAAACGAAACCAGACTAAGCGCTACGTTCAAAACAATGCAAGTCATTTAACATGACCGGTTTTGGAGAGTAGCACTCATGATGTAATTGAGCAAGCAAGGAAAATTAAAAAAATAGTCCAAAGTATCAACATATCGGAGTATTTATCCCAATGTCTTTTATTGTTTTTCAATAAATAGAACTAAACGAATTTAAATCGTCTACTATGTTTGGTCGTCCAATTTTCAACGTGGCACGTACACTTTTGTCTTCAAAATATACAGATTTTATTAACAGATCATTAGCTCTTCTTTTGTGGCCTGCACTTCTGGCAAGCATACCAGCCAAATCATTTATGGAAGATGCTAAGCGTCATTGGCAAGAAGCCTAGTAAGCATATATCGACTTATTATGATTTTTTATGATGTCTATTCTCTTGTGATATATATATATATATATATATATATATATATCAAACATTCGGTCGGTCATATCTCTTTGAAAATAGTGACTATGAAGTAGGTGATTTCGCGCGTTGTGAGATTTAACGTGATCACTTGTTGCTAATCCATATTTTTAAACATCACTGATGTGTAACAGATCTGAAAACTGTATCAAGGAAGTATAAACTTTATTGCACAACTTATCCCACCTTATTGCCTAGTCTATACCATTCTAAGTTTATATTTCCTCAGACTATTTGGAAAAGGTACGAGTAAGTGATCAACATGCAGTCAGTTTAAAGCGCAAATATTTTCTTCTATATCGTCAAACTCTCAGCACACACTGTATAATGCAGTTCACTCCTCACAAGAAACTACATTTTGAATCCACCCATTTATTGTTGCTTGCCGCAAGTTTTTTATCTACTAACTCTATATATTCTAGAAGTGATCCAAAACTTAGATTTGTGTAGTAGGTTTTCTGAATGATATGTTTTGACTGAAGATATGCGAATTATGCATCCCATTCACATCTTATTGATCTCTGGCCAACTACGAAATCCTATCGTAGTTACAGTAATATCTCTTCGTGTAAGAAAACTACAGTGACGAGGTGTAACATTTATCAAGAAAAAAATCTGCAACAGTGAAACTATTTTTTACACGACTGGAGAACATGTCTGCAAAGTTAAGAATATAATTATACGTACTATACTTCAGTATTTCAAAGCATTAAACATTAAAAGTGAAGTTGCAAATTTAATATGCATTTCTAGGTGACCAAAGTTATGGACTCATAATAATTTGAACACGTCACTATTCGAAAAATCGTTAGTCATGTAAAGCAAAGATATTCTTTATAAACGGCTGTAGGACAACATATTCTGAAATAAAATTCTTAGTTGTAGAATTTTATTTTAATGTATGAAAAACATCAATATTCGAGTGTGCCGTCACCCTAATGAGTACTATGTAAACTTTAAGTCACTTTATTAGTTTTTAATTGAAAGAGAATTTGATGTCGGTAATTTTTAAAGTTCTCAAAGAGTTGCAATAATGCAGAACATATAATTATCCGAATCTATGACTTCAAAACAAGTCTGTGAGTTGTCTTATTTTTCTATTATTACGTAATGTTTTTTCTTCTAGTGAACATTCAGTCGCTAAGTATCCCCAGGAAAATGATGAAGAAATCGCAGAAATTCAGGAGGATGACACTATTGCTCCTGTCAACAGACCTAAACGAAAACGACGAAAACAGGATTATTTCATGAACATACCAAATAAAAGGTAGGTAAAACTAAGCAGTCAATGAGAAACTCTTAGATGCGATGATTGTGTGTACATTCTTGCCGTTCTTTTAATTTGCTCGATTATTTCTTAATATTTGAGTTGTTTTACAACAGTTCCATATGGTAGCTTTATACAAGAGAGAAGATTACAGATAGTACTAAACTGCTTTGAAATGCGAAGTCCTTATTTTTAGCGTCGACTAAGCATAAATAAAGGATAATTGTTTTAGTTCCGAAACGAACTCATAAATAAATAATGCATGCTTTTTATTTATGATTAAAATTTCATGTGGATTTCCTACTGCCTGGTTTACTATTATCAGCATGTGGAACTTGATTTTCAACCACCTCTTTATGAAATCTGAATTCTCCCAAGGATTAAGTGAACAAAGATTAGCACATATCTTTCCATTCAACTACATTCTGAATACTAATACCTGCCAAAATATGTTGATGTCTTGAATATACACTTCTATCGGCATAACGTCAAATATCAGCCGACGTGTTCGCCGTGAGACCAAACTCCAGAATTCGCTCCCTGGTAGGTTCGTGAATCTGCACTGTTAAGTCATTCGATGCTAAAACGAAATATTTAGTGCTTCTCAGTTTTCAGTGGGTGTCCCACTTATGTTGGTTCGTGATATCAAAAACAAAATACTTTTTAATCAGAAATTGTGTTTTTTGTCAATGAATATATATGGACACTTTACTTTCTTATTATCACTCCTCTGAAAAAAGCCGGGCTATACTTTGTTTAACTAGACAATCCAATATATTCAGTTTACGAAACGAACTTGAGTCATCGAGAAAAACCAACCGTTCAATGTTGAAAATTATCATAAGTACATAATTTCTAAACGTTTCCTGCTTTTTTTTTTCCAGGTTAAAAAGAAATCATAATTACAACGCGTTACTTAATTTTGTCGGGTCAAGAGTTGATTGGGCTAAGCGAATAAATGGTACCATGACATTTACAATAACAAGTGAAGATGGTGAATTACTGCAGGTCACTTTACCTAACGAGATAAGGATATTGTATTCATGTGGCTTCAAACCTGATTCATTTTTAAATCTTAGAAAATAGAATTTCAAATTTTCATGTTTTTGATTATACAAGATTCTATTACTTTATTATTTTATCTTTTAATGATACATATACACATTATAATCGAATCAGTCTTCTTCCTAATAGTAAAATAGATTAGTGCTGCTTTGTAAATGATAGATTTGTTACAAGATTCCTCTAATTCTATTATCATGTCGATTGCTCTCCGATTTCCTTCCTGCACTCTTCATTCTAATATTCTGCTGGTAAGCATTCTCCTTCCAACTACTGTTACATACTACTAACATCTACCGATATAAATAGCGTACATCATAGTATTAGCTTCGAGAAGTTCATATCGCATACACAACTTGCACAAAATTCAGAAACGAGCTCCTACTTTAATGAAACTTTTCATTCGATCTATTTGCTTACATTTTCCAGCCTCGGTATTTCATCCATTACAAACGTATGAGACTGTTATATTAATAATTTACGTCGATGATAGTTTGATAAATCTCGAAATTAAATTGACTTATGGTTGAAACACATTGAACCAAAGGGTACATCAAAATTCGCTCGTTATTTCATTCCATTGGTTTTTCGACAACACAAAATGAAAATGACAATATTTGCGAAATACGATGAACCCATTGGATTTTTTGGTTTGTCATCAGTTACATACAAACAAGCTGCTTGCAATGTAAATAAAGTAAACAATTGAAGTCTGAACAAGGTTTCTATAAGTGTGACAGCTTTGGAATATTTGTGATAGTTTTCGTTGCGTAATGTAAAAAAGGTCTAGTAGGTTAGATCACTAGATTGTGGTTATAATTAATGTTTAACTTCATGTACATTTCACAATACATATTTCTTATTGATGGAGGATTCACATTTCCAAATTCCAGATTAGGTTACTTGAAAATAAGTAAATTTATCAGCATGTATATAACTGAGGAAACAATAAAGTTCAGAAATGCTAACTCTCTTACAGGTGATTAGATTTAGTTATTATTGAGTGATAATGTTTGTATGACTAACAAGCATTTCCAGAGAAGTTGTTTACATTGTCGAAATGAAAACGAATATTTAAGAGCAGATTGTGATCACTATTAGAGAACTACTTTAAGATAAAATCGTCGGTCCTTGTTCAAGCAAGTCTTTCATCTCAAAAAGTTATAATCGTACGTTCAGCACCAGTTTCTATTCTCGAGAAGTTTCTTAATAAATAAATACACAATAAAAAAGACTTTTGATTTCTCAGCAATAATATACACTGTACATAGTTCTTTTTGTAATATAACAATATCATTTACTACACATTCTGGTTAGAGATATGATTCGAAGTCACCAACTCAACAAGTGGGATAAGTGTGTTTTGAAGACAAAATACACGACAAGGTAGAACCGAAAGTATGGATATTTCTGATTGTTTTGAATTCTGTACAGTTTGGTCCTCTGTATTATCCCATGTAAAAGTTATTATATTGGTTTTTCCTGGAATTAAATCGTTGTTGGATAGTCCTTTATCTGGATCATCTTCCTTGACCGTTGCATTGTGTTGCCACTTGAAGACATTTTTCAAAAACTGAATGCATAAATAATAAATTTATTACAATTACTGATACAATAATTTGTTTGAATATAAACATGAATGTGGATCAATATATAATTGAAATAATTAGCTTACCTCTTTGATTTCTGTTTCGATGGTTAAGCCATAAGATGCGATCAAAATTCTGATTTTATTGGCGGACAAATCCATCACAGTACCATTTTCATAAAACGGGCCATAATCCTATTATTTTAGAAAAAGAAGTGACTGTCGGTTAAGCTATCTCAACTATGATTTCTTAAGGTTGGAAAAATATAAACATTCTGGAATGGAAGAAAATAACGAGAAGCATAATGTTTAAGAAAAGTTGCATTGTGGTGAAAGTAATACATACGTTGATAGGCAGACAATTAGTACAATTACCGATCATGTACTTTGTAGGAAAAATCGATTCGTGTGCTAAGTAATTGCTCAATGTATCTGTAGTGAACGAGAACTCAGGTGAGGAAGACCAGCTTATTGTTCATTACAAAGTTACGGAATTCTTTCGTAAAATGTGAAAACGATGTATTAATTCATTTGCAAAACTTCCATCAACTGTCTTTTACATTCTTCATAATTCTTGCCATTCTCAAGTCCTTCATTTTTCCCTTTCTGTTTTCTTCAGTTCAATTTTATCAACCCTCCTTTGTCAAGCATTTCACTACTGATTGATGTTACATACTAGATATGTCGGCAGACAGACTTGAAGTAAATTAATATAAAAAAAGTAAATGTTGCGTGGAAATTAATGAATGAAACGGATTTCAAGTCATGTAATGATATAAACAGTATATGAACACTCACTCTAAGACAAGCTGTAAAAAACAAACGTTGGCTTGCTTCTCCAGCTCGTTTAGCCTTTAGTCGACGATCATTACACCAAGCAACCAGTAAATCTATATCAGAATTCTTAATATCTTTTTGTATTGAATTATTGCTTTGAAAAGATACTTGCAATTCTGGATAAACAGAATTATCACATTCCAATATTCTTGCCATCTGACGATGAGCAAGTAAATCAGCGTATCGTCTAATAGGTGATGTGAAATGTGTATACAATGGTATGCTGAGACCATAGTGCCATGTATAATTTAGCATAGTTCTATTATTTCGTTTTAATATTGATTTAGGATCAAAAGACAGCAGTCGTAAAAAATCATCATCGTATGAGATATTTTCTAACAATTTTTCTTCGTCATAACGTTTGCTAAGTATGTTATACATACTATCCAAATTAAAGTATAGAGCGACCTATAAAAAAACAAAATATTAAAAAAATCATATTTCATCCTGATGCACTTTAAAAAGTCTGCATTTTTGAGAACAATTTCCAAAAACCAACACTAATTGATAAACAATAGTGTCCGCGGACCCACCGAACAGTCACGGGTGTGTAGCTATTGTCAGGGAAGTCTTACTTCCTTAGCGCGACACGGATGGGGTATAAGCCTAGGATAGGTATAAAAACATAATTAAAAACTGCGGGTGCACACAATCTGTAGAATCCTGAGGGAAATGAAGTAAAATCCCATTTTGTCACTGGCTACAGTGGTACGAATTTTCTTATCGCTGCTCCACTGCCTTCACCATAGACTCAAAAGAATGCTGAATTCAACCCAAAACCTCATAGACGCTTCAGTCATCGTTCTAATAAATTATGACATACAAAACTATTCTTGGTCCCCGGCGACCATAGAACTACATTTAACGGTGCTCTTCTTCCTTACGGATGAGACACCTAGGTAAACATACAAAGAGTGGCGCCCTAAGCAAACCACCTGCTCCGGTTTTGGCACCCGGGTTGTATCTCACTTCACACATAAACTAAATGACAGTTACAACCATTTATGCTTTATTCTTCATTTTCATGAATTACATTCACGATGATGTGGTAACATTCGTTTTTATTTTACATAACATCTCTCTTCAACTACCTGCTATTTTTTCAACTCATACAGCACTTATCCTATGGTGTAAATCCTCTCCCATCTAAACCATCTCACTCATCGGTCGAAATAGGAATGATACCAAGAAACAAAAATTCTGAACCGGCCTTTCTGAAACCATGTGTGCCATTCAAACACCACCTTCAACATCGGCAAACTAATACAGATCGAACAACAGATAAGATGAATTATGCCACTAGATAGTGTCAACATCGATGTCCATCAAAGACCTATAGCCAAGACTTTCGTTAAGCACAACAAATTCGCTCGCGATCTGTAGCTTCAAAAAACTTATTTCAAGTGCGTTTGTCCGAGGACACTGGGGCATATTCGTCTGATTTTCATGAGGTTGATGTTGCTCTATGCATGAGAAAAGTGGCCTCTCCGAGTTCAGGAGGCTAGACGTCTTTCTGTGTTTGAATATCGTTCTCTTCGAAATATTGCTGACAGTCAGTGGAAACACTCTAGAAATAATCCACTGCTTCCCCAACCTATGTTCGGACACAGTGAACATGAACCATTTGATGTCACCATCTTCAAACACCGAATTCCCTGGCTTGGACATGTACTACGAATGTTGTCACAGAGAATCCAACATCGTGCACCATATACCGACGCTGAGACTGTTTGGAAAAAGTGGAGAGGTCGACAGTATATCACACGGTGTCGTGGTATGAACAAATGTCGTACACGACTGGCACCTGTCGACCCTTCACAACTCATTAGTTAAGCTCCTAGAAAAAGTGAAACACAATGCTTACAGACATTATCAGATATGGCTCGGAATAGAAACCAGTGGTGAGTCTGTTGTAAACTTCTTTCAATTTCTTCATATAGGTATGAGGAACCTCTATAACTCAAATAATTCATTCAGGTTATATTTTGTCAACTGAACTGCTTCTCCTATTATTATTATTATCATCATCATTTTTCTACTCTTATACACTAATTTCTATCCAGTTTCGTTCTGTTTGATTATAGTCACCTTCTATTCGCGATTTTCCGACAATCTCTTTTATTTTATTGTGCGGTGCATATTTATCTTGGTGTCCAGTTGAACCAATGTGTACGTGTTTAAATGAACATGTGTGAGGTATTTTAAAACGTGATGTCGAATTGAAGTGTACATGTCAGAAGTGTTCTGTTTTTACAAAATGTGAAACAAATATATTCACTTTATATCATTAGTTACACGACAGAAGCACCAAATATAACTTATAAATTGAGGGGTAAAATTACGAGATGCTGAACGAAGAACTTAAATTTACAAGTTTATTTTAGATGTATTCATAGATTATTGGAATTCGCAAATCAGTTTTTAAGAGATTATGTCTTCTTTAATAATAAAGGGAGTATCGATGAAGTTACAACAACAATGTTGAATAATACGTTTGAGAAAAACACTATGGAAAACTCACAGATAGGCGGATATAGGTCATATATGACAAAGAAGACATCAAATTTAAGAGAAACGATTCGTTATAGGAGTTTTTTTCAGCTATACTGTGAGCCAACTTTTTGACAGAACACTGAAAATAATAAAAAAAAATGTAATATTAAACAAAATTTAGAACACTAAAAATAATCTTCAAGTTTATGCGAATGTATACTTCTTTTTCTCAAAATAAACTCAGAGACATGATGATCATTTAGCTCTACATCGATAAATAATGAAGTAAAATATAGGAACATAATCTAATGGTAATTACTCACGGAAAGTGAAAGAGAACTTGAGGAATCGAAGTCAATGTTGTTTAATTTTGCTATTTTTACCTAAGATAAATAAAAATAAACTTGAAAATAAGATATATTCCATAGTGAATAATGTACATGCATAAAGTAAACAAATGCATAACACAATGATCAAAAAACTATTGGATGAACAGTTGTTTTATGTGTAATGAAGGTCAGTAAAAAACGAGGTTTTTTTTGGATTTAGAAAAATTTTTTTTAATACAACCGAAATCTAAAAAAAGTTTCGCTTGACAGTTGTGAATTTCCGTTCGTTCCGAAACAGTACTGAAAAACGCTATAATCAAGATAGGTTAAAGTATTCAACGGAATTGAAGAAGCATACACAACAATCACTGAGTTGATTTCTTCATATAAATAATTGCGTACAACAAAGAGACTACAAGATGGGGGAAAAGTGTCCATAGATGTTTCATCCATCACTGAAGAATTAGTTAGAATTCGAATGCGCTGCTTCCATTGGTATGTCCTCAGACTTACGTTTGATTAATGTAGCTGAATAAGTATAACAATTTCTTCGAAATATACATTCATTCTTCGGCTTAATAAGTATATATATGATATTAATTGTCACGCAATCAATTCTTTTTAATTAAAAGTTGGATAGCGCTCTTCAGCAATAAGTAAAGGATTTCTATGAAAAACCATTAAAATGATTTCTACCAGTTGTTTACTCATAAATCCCATACGAAATATAAACACATCATTTTTCTATTTCACACATTTTAATATATCGTCTGAGAAATGTAAAATTCATTTAAATGAATCACTGTCATTCAAAACAAAACATATTGACACCTTGATTATATCTATGGTAGTGCAGTTTAAAAGAATAGATAGTCCACTTGGTACCTACTAACCGACCGGCTTCTATCTGCGTATTGATTTTTCAAATCAGAATAAATTACTAGTAGATTCCTACGTCCGAGCATATTCGTTGGAACACTTGGGACAGGAAGTCTACGGTTTGTTTCATAGGAATGATATTCATTATAGGAATTCATCTTTTTCAGATGATAATATTTAATAAAAATCGAATTATTACAGAATATATAGAAGTAAAACACAAACGAATTCACCTATCTTATATCACTATATTAAGCAAAAAACTTCCCTATTCCATACTAATATCGACAAATCAGAAAAGATAAGTTAATGATTTTGAGAAAAATTTGTTAGGTTTGAAACAATTAAATTATACGTAATGTAAATGTTTGAATAATAATTTAATATCTTTTTTGCTTATGAAACCCAAAAGTCACAATATAAGATGATGTCTTGTGTGAGTTTATTCGCAATAATTTGTGGATATTTTTTTCAGAAAATGCACCACTAATCCCTGTTTATTTAGCGAATTCCGATAATTATGGATAAAGTTGTAAAACATATACGTTGGGAATCAAATATAAACAAAAGTTAAACAAGAGAAAAATTACGAGCATAAAGTTTTTGAAATTACCAATTGATTAAATCTATTTCTATCCGGTTTCGAATGATTTCGTAGCGTTGCACCCAACCATTTCTGATTATTATTGCCCGTATCAACAGTAATTTCAAAAGGTTGCACACCTTTAAGGCGTTTAATAAAGTTTCCGAATAAAAATCGAGCAACAGATTGATTAGCAACAATCATCCATTCTTCAATTAAATGATGAGCAGGATTACGTACTTTCACAGAGAAACCCTGAGGCCAAAGTGTAGTTGAACTATAAAGTAAGGCATTGAAAATGAGAAATAGCCGAACATTATGCACTTTTAACTAAAATGTATTGATGGCATATATATAATTTATACACTTCTGTTTAATAATGAAATCCCATTTCGATTGAAATATTTTATCAATTGAATATTTTGTAATCTGAAATAGTTCACACACACACATACGGTAAAATGAAGTAAGACAATCTAAGTATTTTCTAAAAGGCACTGTATAACGTTGAAGCTACTCCCAGCTAGTTTTAGGCGTTAGATACAGTATCTTTGAGCTTCACTACCGTAAATATTTGACATAATGACAACATATAACTCTTCAAACACTATTGATGATACATCACATAGACAAACTATCACGAGCAATATCGTTTGAATATTAAATAAAAGTGAAAGCAAGAACCTAACTGCAACATCTACGACAGAAAAGATGAATAAATTTAGAAATAATATTCGAATACACGTATTTTTCTACTAGAAAAAAATCAGAATAAATTAGCTTATGATATATTTATTAGTTAGATAAGTTTCTTCTAGATGACGGATACAAAATGAATAAATATCAACCAATTGGTTGGATCCCCTAGATTTTAACGCGTCTATACTACAACTTCAACACGACAAATAAGCTAAGAAAATGGTGATGAAACAGAAACCACTTTTAAACGGACAAAAAAGGCTGTTCTGGGATATTTACCATTCATTTGTGCGTTTCTCCATTACAGGTAGTGGTTTTGGAAAACTAAAATTCAGTTCTAATTTGTCGAAAGATATAGCGCCATTTTCAATTCGATGACTACGTAGATTTGTTGCTATCTGCATATGAAGAAAAAAATTGTTAAAACATTGCTGTAGATAACATATTTTTAACTAGATAAAATTATCAGCATACAAGCGAAAAGTTACTCAGTGCAAACAAATCAGCCAAATAGTGATTACCAAGATAGAACCTGGTACAAAATTGTAAATAAATTAACTCATTCATCAGGTAATTGGGTATAAGACACAAACACTATAGGTGTAACGGGTGTCAGTAGAACTTGGTACATATGTAGATCGGTTCAAATCGACGCAACGCATTAGCACAGTGGAATAAAATAGTCAAAGGAAATCCCAGAGTAGTGAATATAGAAACAATGCTAGTGGCAATAGAAAATCTTATGCATTCAAAATACGATTTGAGAAAAAAACCAGTTAAATAAATAAAACATTGTAATGTAATTTAAAAACTTTTAATCCTGGGTAAGATAGCAAATATAGATAACAGTTATATCGTAAATATTATCCAAGAACTTAACGAATTCCGACCATAAATAAGTAGTTTCATTTTTGTATACGTAAATTTTTAAAAATTCCTTTATTGATCATGGTACACGACAGACTATGTAACTTTAATTTTCACACTACAGTTTAAGGAAGTCAGGAGTTTTGGTGAGGTTTCATCAGGCTTAACAAATATAAATACAAACACCTAGTAACATTCAAATCTTTACAAACAGGTGGCTTAGTGGATCGGAATCTGTCTATGTTGTGGTTGGGCAACCGAACAATATCATAAGTGTCTTCATAAAAGTGAGGTGGTCTAAAATCAAGGTATATAAGTCTACACTTCGTAAATGAATTAAAGTTAATAAGATTAGATCATAATTTTAATCCAGAGAATAATATTCCTGATAAATATGACAAAAATTATGTCCACTGTCGCAGTTTAGACTAATCACTCCAGCAAAGTATATGAATAATTAAAATTCAAGAAAATCAAACTAGAATATGAAATCACAAATCACCGTTATACACAGAAAACTAGTGGGACTCAAAGTTTTCACATCACCGATTAACACGTAAAATAAAATTTACCGAACAATGAATAAATTAGCTGTTTGTTTGGTCCATCGCACTTCCACGAAATTCGCATATATCTAGATGGCGTGGTGTAAAATCGACGTTACATTCATTTGTTGCCTCACTTTGAATCTTGAATTGGGTATCAGTACTAAATTTTCACCTATCGATTTCACTTTTTTTGTCTAAACTATGTTTTTACTGCTATGGATATTATTACCATTTTCCCTCTTGATAAGTTAGTGTGAAGTTAAACAACTAGGACGAATGAGAAATCGGTCTATTATAGACGGGTCCATCTAGTCCATAAAAATTGTGGTTATACCGAGACAATGCGCACAATTTGCTAATATGCCAACAAAGACTAAAAATTCAGAAAAAGTTATCACAACGGGATAATTCAAATCCATCCTAATAACATTAAACACATGGTGAGGCAGTCAACGGATGGGTATCGGTATTCTTAGATGCGGCATTTATGTGCACTGATTTCTTATCGATTGCTTCTTACCATCTAATAAATTTACTGTAAACCTAAAATTGGGAAATAATGAGAATTATCGTATCATATCCATAACGGGAACCACACTTCAGCTTTCAACCTCGACAATTTCATTTTCGACAACCAAACTTCTATAATCATGAGCAATAAGTTGAAGTATAATTTCACAGGTATTTATTTCAAGTTACACGTGTGATGTTAATTTCAACTAAAAATAACTACTAAGACGACATGACCATCAACTAAGGAGTAGAGACTTGGTAATTTTTTAATTAAGTAAATAGCATTTATATAACTTCATCAAAGGAAATAAATCTGTGAAAAATGAATTATCCGGGACACCAACTAGAAATTATGATATTACAAAAAAGAGGGCACAATAAACTAATTAGAAAAGGGTGAAATTACCAGATGCAGAGAAGACAGACAATTTTGAAGATCTTGAAACGTGAAAGGAGCTTCAGGCTTAGGCAAAAATTCTAATAAACGTGATTTATCTTCGATGGTTGGATTTGACTGTGTCGTTTGGATTATGCTCCAGGCTTCGTCATATGTCAAGCGGCAACGTGAGCGAATTACACTTCGACCAAACCATTCATTGATAATCTGAAATATTTTTTTATTTTTAGGTAGACAACATTGAATATGGGAAAAAATAAAATGAATTTTAAGTAATCAGTCATGTTGCATAATAATAGACTCCGAGAAAACATTATAAGCAGTTTTTTAGGAAAAATGAATCGCATGCATAGTTAGTTCTGGATAAGAATTTGATAGATGTTAGTGAATCGGCTGTGAAAATGTAAAATTGTCCTGACAGTTGTTGTGAATGCCAAATAAGATTATAGACGTATTAGTCCAAATGATATGCTCTTAAATATCTATAACCTATTTCGATAATATAATCCAAATTTAAGGAGAGCAAAAGGTTTCTTGGATGTGTCTGACTAAACTTAAGCTGATTAATTTGAAATAAGTATTGGACAAAATGACTAGGAAGAGAATGTGAAAATAACTATGATTATAATCACTATGTTAAATAGTCTCTTTCAGTTACCTTGATATTTATTTAATTGAACACATCGGTATTGGTACAAGGAAGCACCAAATACATATGCGCCACACAAATCTCACCTGATTTGTGTGGGGGCTGTGGTACTGCCCGGGTGCCCAAACCGAAGCAGGTGGTTTTCTTAGGGGACCACACCTGAAGCCTTCGACCCAAAGGTCTGACCCACAGGGCAGTGGAGCATCGTAAGGAGATGCAGTCCCATGGTAGCCGGTGACGAACGATAGATTTATACGTCATTTGTTCCTGCAGGATACTGGAGCCCATGTGCACCATTGGTTCGGAGTTAGAACTCACCGATTACTCTAGGTGGACTTTCCATTTCCACCAACCCGGTTAAAGCGCCGGACATTAGCTTTTCGTCTTCTCAATTTCATAAACAACACCCCCGCCACGAGAAAGCAGTGAGTAGGACTTCCCTGGCAGAGACTATATACGCGTGGCCATGTGAGAGTATTTCGAGAGGGAGAGCGGACTCTTCCCACTCTCAGCCGTACCAGGGCATGTGGGGGCACCTTGATATTTACACCGATGTGTACTAATTACTAGTGTATTTTGGTTCTATGCGTCAAACTAAAGTATACCAATGAACCATTCTCATCAATTATAGGAGCATCTAATTATTGGAATATTAACGTCATGCAAAATAAATAGATATAACCAAATTATCAATAGGCAGTAGCTGACATTATACATAGAATCCAAAAGTGAACAAAGATAAGAACTTTGTCGTTGTTTAATTAATATGGTCTAATATACCTTATGGTTAAAGGCGGTGAAAATAAACACAATCTAATTCATTATTAACAAGCGAATGACTGTTTACAACATTTTGACCAAGTATCTTTTATACTAATTGAACTATTTTAACAACCCTTTTATTTCGCTATAACGTTTATTACTGAGAATATTTCAACAGCGTTAGCAAGCCATTTCGAAAGTAATCAAAAAAGAATCCTACTAATTTCGGCTGCCCTAATCCACACAGAAGGTTAGTAATCTAGATCCTTTGTTAATTATCAACTAAGACTTTATGTACATAAAAAGTAAAAAGAGATCCTAATTTTCGGAGAAAAATCAGAGCAAGCAGTCCGCTCAAACATGGATGAGATCAGTCCAGTTTGGGTAAAATCAATGAATTCTATGTCAAGTACAATATTAAGCGATCGAAAATAAGATTTTTTTTCAAAGACTAACCTCACCGTTCTCTTTTACTGTTAATAAAATTGAAAAAGCCAATCGATCTTCATTAGGTACAAGACTACATAAATGTTGTGAGAGGATAGGTGGTAACATTGGTATGACCTATTATAAGGGAAAAATAAAATATACTTAAGAGTAGAAGAATATATAATTGTTTGACAAATTCTGTTTACGACAAAACATCAACAATCGAGTCAGATTACATTAACTAGTAGTGTTGAGTGGAAATAATAGTGTTGGATGAAAAAGATTGAAACGAAAAAACAAATTTATGTTCATCCATATAGTTCATTAAATCATACAGTGAAAGACAATCAACAGAATCGAATTCAGCTACTTTAGGGGAGCGAAATACCCAACATGTGAACTTAAGCTTGAATATCCAATAAAAGACAAATAGGCATTGAATGTCAGGGACACAAATAAAATGGTGTCCAAGTTGCATCACTTTATTAGGAACAAGAAGAATATTATTAAAAGTAGTACATAAATCTTAACTGTTAGAGTAGTAAATAACCCATGAAGTGAACAGTTAAGGAGATTTTTCTTTAAAGAATCTGATCAAGCATAATTTAACATGCACTGTACATTAAACGACAACACATAGCTGTGTCAATCTGATGTCAATGAGTGATGAAAATAAATTCAGTGCTATTTCGGATATCACTAAGCTATCTGAAACATATAAAGCGTCAAAGAGTGAAACACACTGGAAACAAGAGTAACACTACAAGAAGGTAAACGAATCAACACAAAAATACAAACGTAATTGGACGAAATCGGTAAGTCGTGGTGACAATATATCATACAATACGTAGATCATAAAAATGTTTAAACATAAAATAAGTCATTGAAAATTGGAAAATAGTGTAGCACAAGACAAAACAATCAGAGAATAAATGGAAAAATTGTGAAAGAAAATCAACAATACCATCGGAGAATAATAAAGTAAATTCATTTCCCATATTGGTGAGTTAAAAAAATATATAAATGGTCGCTGAAATTATGAAAAATTGGCTTACTTTCTGAACCAGATAAACGGAAGTAGTCCTATCTGCAGCTCTCTTATCTAATGGACTATTAGGATAAACAAAGTATGATACATCTGCAATGTGGATCCCAACTTCATATAAGCCTAAAATACGAATGAAATAAGAGTGTAAATCTATTACTGACTATAAGATAAAACATGAAAAATATATATTATGCGTTACAACTAGTTTAAATATACAGTGATGTGCTATGCTTGAAGATATAAAGAGATCACTAAAAATCCGTGAGCGTAACGAAGGATCAGTAACACAACGACACGACAGCTAAAATATTCCAGTGTGTTCCAGCCCCGCTGACTAGAGAGAAATCCAAGACCAGAAGAGAGAAATTCCACAAGCAGAGAGAAGCACGGACAACAACAACATCGTTCTCTTCGAAATACTGCGCAAAAATTCGCTCGCGATCTGTAGCTTCAAAAAACTTATTTCAAGTGCGTTTGTCCGAGGACACTGGGGCATATTCGTCTGATTTTCATGAGGTTGATGTTGCTCTATGCATGAGAAAAGTGGCCTCTCCGAGTTCAGGAGGCTAGACGTCTTTCTGTGTTTGAATATCGTTCTCTTCGAAATATTGCTGACAGTCAGTGGAAACACTCTAGAAATAATCCACTGCTTCCCCAACCTATGTTCGGACACAGTGAACATGAACCATTTGATGTCACCATCTTCAAACACCGAATTCCCTGGCTTGGACATGTACTACGAATGTTGTCACAGAGAATCCAACATCGTGCACCATATACCGACGCTGAGACTGTTTGGAAAAAGTGGAGAGGTCGACAGTATATCACACGGTGTCGTGGTATGAACAAATGTCGTACACGACTGGCACCTGTCGACCCTTCACAACTCATTAGTTAAGCTCCTAGAAAAAGTGAAACACAATGCTTACAGACATTATCAGATATGGCTCGGAATAGAAACCAGTGGTGAGTCTGTTGTAAACTTCTTTCAATTTCTTCATATAGGTATGAGGAACCTCTATAACTCAAATAATTCATTCAGGTTATATTTTGTCAACTGAACTGCTTCTCCTATTATTATTATTATCATCATCATTTTTCTACTCTTATACACTAATTTCTATCCAGTTTCGTTCTGTTTGATTATAGTCACCTTCTATTCGCGATTTTCCGACAATCTCTTTTATTTTATTGTGCGGTGCATATTTATCTTGGTGTCCAGTTGAACCAATGTGTATGTGTTTAAATAAATGCACAAATAAAATATGCATTAGAGAACAATAAATGTGGTTTTTACTGAATAGAATAGAGCACACAGGCCTAGTAAAGAAGTATACTTTTACATTGTTTTCGAAGGCAAGGAAATATTTTTAGAAAAAGTAACATAAGATGATTTATTCTTGTAAAGTCACATTATATTAGAGTGACTAAATGTTAAGATGATCTCAAGTTAGATAAATTTTTCTATCAATCACATAAATCATTAATTTATTTGAAGTGAATCTCATATTTACAAGCGATATTCACAATTATCATTGATTATTAAGAGTGTGTTAAATTCGTTTAGGATCAGACACATTTATAAGTGGAAAGAGCTTTGTTTATATTAAATGCTAATAATCTTACCATTTTTCAATCGAGTGATATGTAATGCATCATCGAAATCTTTCGCATCTTTTGGATCAATGGTGACAATACAATGAGAACGGAAATCTTTCCTTCTTTTATACTCTGTTTCGGGTATTTGAAACTCTTGTGGGCTAGTCGGCAGACCTTGTAAATCCTAAAATAGGAAGATGTAAAACATCAACAGTACGTGATCTAAAGGATTTATAATGATATTATATTAGGGGGATAATCAAGTTTTGAAAAGTGAATCATTTTGAACAATTAACTTACCTCTGGTGTGAATTGATCGTCAGTAATTCCATGTTCTAAAAGAATATTTACAGTTGCTTTTTCCAGTTCATTCAAATTTCCGAAATTTTGTTCAATTACCCTGTAAATAATTTAATTTTTGCGCACACATAAAAATCATAAGGTCAACGGAAGTGAGTTTATTTAATTTAGAATTCTGGATGAAATTATGCGTTTTTAATATCTGAACAAAACAACGACATTCTAAATATGTTCTGTGACACTTAAGTAGGTGGGCACCATTACTACTACCACTAAACCGATTCATATGCACTAATTATACAATCTAATTGAAAAAAATAATGTCATAAATCAATACTACTTCAGGATATAATTAAGAGAGAGTAAAACTTGTAACGATGCAGAATTACCACTATCTTTCTTTAATGAAGCATGAATGAAGTTGAGGAAAAAAGAAATTGAACAGTTATTCATCGTTCAAACAACATAAATCATTAAATTATAGATGATATTTACATATTTTCAATTGATTTTTGAGGATTAATTTTAAAAGTTGAATAAAAGACAACATACAACTAAATACACAATACAATATATGGATGGTGAAATTTTTACATTGTTAATAAATATTTACTTGGAAATGAAAGGAATAATTTAAAATGGTAAAGTAATATTTGTTTGAACTACCCTAACAGTACACTACTTATCTTACAAATTATGTTCTTTTATAATAATAAATAGGTCACTCTTTGCGCAACTCTAAAACAACAAGATGCTGGAAATGCATGCCAATGGATGTAACATTCATGATTAACTAAGGATAGTAGAAACTGGAACACATAATCCTTATGGAAAATGAAACTTTACTTAGTGAACCCTTAGATTCTCTAAAAGGGTCGTTAGAAAGTGTCAAAAAACAGAGCGATTTCCCGAATAGATGACATGAAATCAAATGACAATGAAAATGTCAATTTAAAAAAATACTTTTCAATGTAAATGAACGTCATCGCAGAATATCCATGAACTAAAATTTGAAATGACAGTGTTATTTAAGAACGAACCGAATACTGTCAATGGGTCAATCATCCAACCAAGAGAACTTACTACTACCAATGTTACACTCCCTGTGTAAAAGTATGGGGATTACTATAGTGATGACGTGAGAAAGGAAACTTTGTCAAACAAAAAACGAATTACATGATAAACTAGCTTGATTAAATGACATTAAATTAAACAAACTCCTTACCCAAGAGGATATTTTGAGTTTTCGAACCATTTTGTAATTCGACACACATAACTACTTTTTAATCCAAGTTGATGATCCTTTAGTGCATCTGTACAAACATAAAAAGTGGTTTTTTTCAAAATTAATACATGACATGTAAATGGATTCAGGTTAAAAGAAATGTCTGCTGCAAGCTGGAATACAAATTTTAATTGTGACAAAATACTACTTCATTGTATGGGAAATAAAATTACTAATCAATAGTTGAAAAATGAAGCGATCTCCGGAGTTAAACTTTCTAACTTTATATATCGAAATTCTGTTCCGAAAGAAACTTTTTATATCCATCTACCATTAAGAGATGAATTTAACGGTACGGTTTTAAGGCAGAGATTGAAAGCAGCCATCGGAAAAACATATGCTGCTAAACTGGTTATGATTGAAAAAACTAAGTCCATGATTCCAAATAGACGTGAAAAATGCACGGACGATTACGTTACATCCCTCTGCATTTACCAGTTTACATGTTTGTGCGGACACACATACATAGGGAGAAGTAATCGAACAATGCAATCAAGGGTTATAGAACATGTGCCTAGATTGTCTCAAAACCAGTTGATGTAAAATGCTCCGAATAACGTGGATAGTAGAAAACCATGTTCATCTATTGCAAAACACACAAGTGAAACAGGACACAAAATTAACATCAATGCAGCATAGAAAATGTTGTATGGAAATTGTCAAAGACGAATTCCCAGGTTACTTGGAGCCTTGGTTATTCGTAAATTTACCCCCCCCCTATGTGTACAAAACCAATTTGTCGTAACCTTAAATTCACCCTGATAATCATTCAGTCATTTTATGGCCCAGGGTAATGCGACAACTTCCTATTCTTTTTATACGATGTTAATTTTCTCTCTCCTTTATTACTTTGTTCGCATGAACCTTCATTTAATTGACCTTTCAACTCCGTTCTCTCATTTTTCTATTAAAATTAGTGTTATCTAAGTACATGTGAATGATTAAGCAGAAATATTAAGGAACATGAATTATAATTTGAACAAGTGAATAATTTACGCAAAATATTTAAAATCTATCTTATGAAACTGTGGAAAATATTGTACCCAATCAGCGTTGAACAGAAGCATCTTAGAAAGCGAAGTCATGTGCCACACTTCTGATTAGATAATTACCCATATGTTGCTACAATATTAAGTATGGTTTCAAAGATTTTCAGAAGCCCAAGGTCATCTGAAATACTATAGACACCCTCGATTTTCTGTGAGTAAACTAACCTTAGAGTAAAGCGTAGTTTGCACATTCTGTGCCTTTTCTTTTGTGCTTAAGTTGCCGAGTAAATTTAGCCGGTGATTATTCGAGTGTTCAGTTAGAAGAATTACCAGAAACCGTATGACAACCAGAAGTGGAAGATTAAGGTTTTTATTTGTAAATTGAAATTACACAACTAAATACCAGTCATAGCCATTTAAAATATACACCTATGATTCCGGAAATTATTTCCAGATATTATTAACTACAAAAATCATTTTGATCACTATATTTATTGCAAAGGTTTAAGCATTCTTGTTGTTATACTTTAGAGACAATCAAATAAGCTTTGATCTGTATATGAACTAATAGGATGAATTTCACGATATTGTCTGCATTTACAACAAGTAAATTCATACATAATATCAACTGAACTAGTAATGTGTATCACGAACAATGCTAAGGTTGAATAAAACGTTTAAAGCTGAAACAGTAAGTTGTTTGTTAAGGTTATATAATATCATAAACTGGACACTTGCTTATTCCGAACTACATTTCCTACGTTTAGCTTAACAGTTTCGTAGATTTTGACTTAACGTTTTATAATTCTCAGCATTTTGATTTCCTGTCTTGAAGTGAAGATCGGTGGTAAATTCGATCGAAATACATTAACAAATTTTAAATTCACCACAACTGGCCGATCATCGTGAATAATGTTACGGCTATTTATGTGATTAAATTAGGGTACCGGTTTCTGCATTATTGTGAGAAGTGAAATGCTAGTATAACGAATAAACAAGCAGGACGAAACACATTACTTGGATATCATCGTTTGCCATCATTAAGATTACATTGCATTTCAGTCTCAACTGCGGTTAACAAGCAACTGAATAAATTAAAATGCATCATCATAGGATTCATGCTTTTAGACATATATCAACGTATCAAATTTTTTATTTAGGTTCAAAAAGCCACTACAAATCAGTCTTATTAGCCAAACTACTGCTAATATAATAGACATTTACAAAAGATAGTGCTAGCAAGTAAATGAGTGACAATATAAGTCATACAGTAAATTATAATTTGTAAAATACAACCAGCTTACCCGAAGGGACAGTAGATGGATCTATGTGAACTAGTGGATGATTACTGGAAGAAGGGAGAAGAACACACGAGTAATCTCCGTGCTTTTGTGAAAATTCAGAACTACGATTTAAAATACTTGGGTAAAAAGCAAGACAACCCAAAATTTTCTGATTAGCTGGATTTGATTTCAAAATTTTTCTAACTACACCTGTACGAACTAAATTAGGATTTGGCAAAGAACACAATGCACTTGGTATACAAGACAGATCTAAATTCTTAATTGTGTCCAATAATTTAGTATCGCTAATATTTTGAGAGTTTTCTATCACATAACTAATAGAGTAGAACCAAGATTTTTTAAATTCTATGGATGTAGATGGTGTTTGGTCTGCCAATATTGGTGATTCACTAGCAACAACTGCTTCAAGTGAAGTAGAACCAACAGCTGAATCCAATACAGAACTTTCATCCGTAGACTGAATTACATCTGAAATAACCATCTCACTATCTGAAATATCTTTTTCTGGAGATTCTAAATTTTCAATACCAGTTAACTACAAGAAAAAAATGAATAGACAGGGCGAAATTTATAATAAATAGAAAAATTATTTTTAAATTATTTGGCATCGATGTAAACAGAAAAATAAAGCCATGACGGACAACGGAATCTACTTTGGGGGATATAATTTCATTTAATTTGTGAAATATTGAAATTTGGCTTTCTCCCTACGTTATTCTATAGACTACAAGCTTTAGTTTGACGTATGACTTACTGCCATGACATTTTCTATTCCAAAGATATTGTAATTTAAACGTACCTTTTGTGCTCTTTCTCTGCCCTAGTGACCAGTTTATACAGAATTGTACTTACCTAATTGTTTGTGAGTAGTGCTTGGGTTAACCATCTATTTACTTATATATCGTTTCATACTAATCTGAATCGAATAGTGTTTCGATTGACTCGTTCTCTCTCTCGCTTGTCAATCAATCCGGTGGTAGAATAGTTTTCGTCTCCTTACCCAAGGCCGTTAGCCCCAAATCGGACTCACGTATCTCCAACCTCAAGGCTGAACCAATTAGACTATCATGTCAAGGCCTTAGCTTAGACAGTGACAACCCTCGCGCATATTATTGAGTAGACAGACCAAGGACGCAACAGTCATCGACAAAAAAGTTTTGATACTTAAGTTGTGAGAGATGAGTATAATTTAAGATACTCTGAAGAAAAATTGAGGCATGATTTTATCTTGTTAAATAAATAATTTTCAAGTATAAAATACATCTAGTAGCTGTTTAGAGAACATCCATTGAGGTGAAGGCTCGTTGCTATCAGAGTAAACAAGTGTTAGATGATACTAATATAAGTTTCTTGCATGGAGAGGGATGAGATCATCCTCCTAAAGTTTAACATGGAAGCTAAAGCAGTGACTTATTTGTTGGTTGGCTTCAACTGTCTAATACAATTAAGAAAGTTATGATAGAAAAGAGTAATCACTACAATGAGTGAACAGTACTCACAATATGTACTATAGTGCTCAAAACACCATCAGATTGTTTCGTTGTGTATCTTTTTGGTGGAAAATAATAAAACGATAACCAGATAGATTTCAAAAGACAGTTTAAACTTCTAGATTTCAGTTAGTTGACTGAAAAAATATTTTTGTATTTCCCAAAAGAAATGAAAACAGTGGGATGTTTATGAACTGTCATAGAATAAAGAAACATTGACATTTCATAACAAAAAATTAGCTCTACTAACTAAATACATGTAACAAATCCATGATATTTACGAATGAAGATAAACGATTTATGTTTCCAATCTATCAGTTAGTCATAATTAATGTGGAGCCAAGCATAAATGTGTGCTAACCCAAGATGTCCGTTATCACATACACGTAAAGAATCGAAATTAACGAGGTGAATAGAAAATGAGTTGAACTAATTGAAGTAGCAATCGAGATCAAATACACTATTCGTACAATGATGGTAAATATTAAACGTAATAAACAAAAATGCGAGACTATAATTTATGAACGAACTAGTGAAAATACAGATAGCAATCCCTGGATTTAGACGTGAAGTTCATCCATTCATATAGTTAAATAGTATTTTTGGATTAGAGCTAATGTCAGTTCGTGATGAAAACCCTTATTTTAATTCTTAACCATAAATTCTAATTCTAATTCTTTATAGTAATTTATAACCCTATTTTAATCCTAGTATGTAGGTGACCAATGTCACGTTAGCGTTCGTCAAACGTCATCAATAAATTATAGTTTCACCAGAAAAATATATAATCCACAAATTGGTAACACATGGTAAGTAAATAAAATTGATTATGGGAAAATATATCAAGGGATTTACTTTCCATTTTCCAATAGGCAATAATTCAACCAAAACAATATCTCCATTACGTGCATTGTTACAATTTTCATGAGAAATTTGAATACGTTTACCATCGTATGGATTTATCACATGAAAATTTTCTCGTGATATTTCATATAATTTAGCCTGAGAAAAAAAGAAAGCGGACTCTAATGATTTGAGTACTGTGTGCCGAATATACATGCTAACTTTGAATGAGTGCATAGAACAAAACTGTGTCATCAACGTTGAATATGATCTTCAAATACTTCATTTATTATCAGTATGAAGGCTGTGGAGATTGTTGAATATTATTGAGATCACGAAGCGATCGAAGTTATATCTCTTGTAACCCGTATTCTGCGTTAATCAAGTAGCGAAATTAACAATGTCATCGATAAAAACCTAAACCAAACAAGTTTCAACTGTTCCCAAGTTTTTAATGAATAACTCATATCGGTTCATAATATCAACTATTATGAACCTTTATAATTTAAGTGTGATTTACATTGTTCATACTCGTTTGTCTCCCACTCTTTTGCATATTGCCTTATACAACTTATTTACATTCAGTAAATGGTTGTATTCCCAGTAATTTTCAAATTTATGTTGTGACGCAAGTTCGTCGTGTAATATTCTGAAACATTTAAACATGTTTATAGCGTTTATTGTACTGATCATTATGACTACTTTACCTTAATCACTGTATAAGTTATCTACAGTTTTGTGTATTCATTTAAACGCAACAGCCTCCATATTGTTTTGCTCTTGTTTCGGGTTTCGGTTGTTGATAAACTGTTACCGAATTTAGACACAACTATCAGCTGTCTTTTGTATCATCGTACGTTGTAATTGTTGTTACAGGAAGTCTTTTTATTCCACACAAAAGAACGCGTTAAACGTCACAGACACCTTACAAGTTGAGGATTGTAACTAATTTTTGTGCAATATTCAATAAGGAACCGCTATTCTAGAAAAATCGTTGTTTTGCGAACATCGGTTTCGAGCGTATCTCAATTGGGTGACCTGGATGCTTAGATAGACCTACCACAAACAAAAGATAATCTGAGGTGGAGTTTCAAGTTCGTGAGTTAAAGATTCCTCTTAAACTCTAAACAATACAGATTGAAGTTAAACTTTACACTTTTATTCTGACTATCATAGCAGAAGTGTTCATATAAACACAATTAAACACGAGTTATAATTTTGTACTTGACCAAGCGGTCATTAAATTGTTCCGATATGTGAAAACAAAAGATTCGGTATGAACAGAATCGCTGACAACTTGGATGAAATTTTTCGTAAAGCATTTTAACACAAAAGAATAATAAAATGTCGTGCTTTAGTGGTGCTACAAATTTTGTACGGTCACTTGGTAAAGTTAATTTATCATGTCATGGTTAGTCATTATTATTATCTGATTGTTATGACGTCAAAGAATCATATGAGAATAAAGTGTAATATTTTCAGGAAAAACAGTCAGAATAGGTGAGTGGTTTGAGACTGGGGCTAAAATAAAAAACTGAAAAAACAAATATCTGTTTCAATGCATAACTAGTTTAATAAATGAAAAACCTCATTTTATGGTTACCTCATTCCTTATATTATATTATATTGTAAAACGTAAATGGTGTGCTATAAAATGCCCCAAATTTGAATACTGACTATCCGGAATCACTATGAAAACATTATTATCAAACTTCCTTACAAGACATTTGATCTATTTTCTAAAGTAAAGTTTTCATAACACGAAAAATGAAAAAATCATTTTTCTACATATAGTCGAGGAAAGTGTTTCATAACATCAGGGAGATGAAAATCATGGAAACCTATCAAGTGAGTACTATTTTTAGGAAAATGACTTTATATAAGCATTTAAACTTGCATCAAAATAAAATGTATCTAACAATATTTTACATTCATAATTAAGCACTCAATACAAAAACATTTATGAATAACAAATCCAATGTCATTAGTCCAAAAGATAGAATACTCAATGAGATTTAAAACTAATATTTGTTCACTAACCTGAATTAAACTACCTTTCTCAAGACGTGCATCAATATTTTCACAGCTAAAATCAACTTTCTTTTTTGTTTGACGAGAGTGCTATGTATGTTTAAAGAAAGAAGACAATGATTATAAATTTCAGAAATTAGAAAACTGAAGGTAATTAATAAGCAGGGCTTGCAATTGATTCTCATTTACCGATTAACTAAAATCCCGGTACATGAGATATTGAATCATTCAGACTTATGGACACAAACCAAACCTATCAACAAGATCCGATCAGTAATGTGTTAGACAAGCTTGAGATTGGTTTATAATGGCTTGGTGAAGTTTAGAAATAAAAAACAAATACAGTAATAGTGTAGAAAACCAAGTAAAGTAAAAAGGCGGAATTTAAAACGTCAACACTGCCACCAACGTAGTGGAAGAACGTAAACAATTACATGAAACAACATTTACATGTGAACGCAGATAGAGGGGGTTGTATACCGAGTTTAGGAGTTGAATCATGGATACGAATGGTATTTCGGACCATGGTGAGGAAGATGAAAACACTAATATAATAAATTAATCTTGTTTGAGGACAGTGAATATCAAGCAAGTTAGAAAAATTTGTTTGTTTCGATTTATTTTTCCTAATTGGGATTTTATAAATTAGTTCCAAAGTTTAAAAAAGCTGGCAGTATATTCTTAATTCATACTGGATCTTATCGTAAAAAGCATACCCTGTGTGGATTCATGATGTACATCTTCCATGACAATTTTGAACTAATTGAAATTTATGTCTGTAATAATGATACATCGAAATTTTAGGGTTCATAGTAAAATCTACCGATTGAAGTTGTAAACCTTGACATGAAATTAACCTTAGTAACACCAATTATGTAGCTTAGCAAAGAAATACTATGAATTAATTTCTAGGGAATGTTGATATACTTTCCAAATTATTGTCCTATTATTGTGGAATTACCGATAAACCATTGGACATTTCTTGTTTAACGGCAAAAAATGTATGCCTTTTTCCATATGTTCAAAGACTAAATAGAGGAGGATTTTCAAATTAGCGATACAATAAATAATAAAGCCAGAAGCAGTTTTAAAGTGATAAAGCTATAACTAAATGAATATGAGCATTTCAGAAAGGCAGAAATTTTAACACAGAAAGAGGAACAAATTTCTCTTGAAAGCAGTAGAGTCATCTAGTTTGGCTGAAAACGCCTGTTTATCATGTCAAAATACTAATATATGATATGCTCCTTCTGTAATTCTATTTAGATAATAACATTAATTAAGGTTCCCTTATAGAAAATACCATAACAAAAATTAGGAAAGTGCAAATTTCATTATATATGTACCATTATTTAACTCTTGAATTTTGCACAACGCTACTAAAATATACAAACAGATGATGATCATTATTACAATATGAAGTATATATCATATCCGGACGAAGAATAAGTGAATAGTAACTGCTAGAATCTATTTATAGACTAATTATATATATTCTTATTGTATAATTACTAAGTAACTATATTATATGTACATACATATTCTTTTCATTATAAGCTTCCATTTGACCTATTAACTACTATTATACGATTTACCATTCTCAACTTGTTCCCAATTTATTAGATACAGTATCTCACACTCAGCCATTTTTGGCCTGATCTTGTATAATTTTTATTTTATATTTTATAGTATGATGAAGTCTGATTTACTTGTATACATAGATGCATATATACAAGATTCATATAGAATAGGCTGATATTGGTGTTTTACAGTGAATCGGCTGGGTTAGGTGAGAAGCTACTGTCTCGGAGGTTCAATAAGAACTCAGAGTGACTCTAGGCTGTTAGGATTGGTTTATGAGTTATTGGTCCGGTAATCAATTGGTGCTCCAATTGACGACAAGTATCCATAGAATCTGCCATAAACAATTGGAAAGTTCGCAAAGATATTTAACAATTTTCGAAAGAAAACGATCTATTATCCACTACTAACATAGACGCTAATATATTTCTGTTGTTATATACCACTAATGAAGAAGTAAACCGTTTAGGTCAGGTGGTCAATCATAATCAATATAATACCTGGTATCAATATGTACCAGCCCATTACCATACTACTCTACAATCGCAAAATAAAATTGACAAGATAAAACTGCATGAGTTAAAATAATCAGTAGTAGTAGTAGTAGTACCGGTGGTGTTGAGCACAATCTAAGCCTTATATAAAATAATTCGTAAAGAGATGAATTCTATAAATGAAAAGTACAAAACAATGTTGAAGCTCAACATTGGAAGGGACAGACACAGACACTGTAACTGAATATGAATTATGTCACGCGACTTATCCAACCACCGATGCCCCCAGTATAACTAGATAGTCTGCATTTATAAAAACGACTGTCCAATACACAACGATTGAGTGGAGTGATGCTATGACTTTTGTCAGTCATCTATAATTCATTTTCAGCCTAATTCAACTCTAACCAACGTTGTGAGTCGAGGTAAACTGGTTGCTGAGCATACGCAACACGTCTCAGTCACCTCCATTGAAGATTAACAGCTTCATCAACAGATTTATCACGTACGCCTACTATACTGAATTAAACCTCGGTATTTCTCGTTCGATGGTTTCAACATAATTACACAATTTTTCTCTCATATATTACTACCATTGAAGTAACTACTATGAATTTCGTGTTCATTTTGTCGTGCTAATGAAGTATGGCAACTTGGACCGATGCACATATGTGCCTGGTCCTACACTGTAGTTGACTGACTGACTGACATAAGAAGTGAGCAAAGCTCCGATGAGAACTATGATAAAAAAAACAGTAGTTAACATGTCTTCTACCTTGATAGATGGCGCTTTCAGATAATAAGTAACGAACCAAAAGAACTATTGTATTTGCAAGCTATTTGAGAAGCCAAATTACATAACAAATAAATTAACAATATCAAATAATGAAATGAGATTATTCGGACAACTAAAAAAGCTGACCTGACTATTCGAATCACCAAGAGGTACGGATGAACTAGACAATGAGCTGAAAAATCTCCGATAACCAATAATAGGTGAAGTCCTTCTGACTTTATTATTGATGTTATGGAAGGGCCGGTAAGAAAATCCACTAGGTTTTATACAGCGGTATCGCAAAGGATTTTGAACGCCCAGCCACATCGCGTTACGAAAGACCAAGTGAGGACAATATTACAGAATCATTATCGTAAAATTGTATCTAAAATAATTGATTCATATTGTTAGTTAGATAGTGTACCGAATAGTGTAAAATGACAACTATGGAAAGAAAATAAACATTTATAGGTCCATTCATTGAATTTTTGAGCTTAATTGGAACTATCAACCGATCCAAGTTAGAATAATATATAAAACCTGGAAGCACTGTACAGGTGTCTCAGCGTAGTATGGAATTCCTCGGCAGTGTGCGACCACTGCAGACCACACTGGACCCACTACAGACGAAACGCGCGACATGGACACCATCGCTAGTCACATTCTATCTATTCAATATAACAGATATTATTAACTTGTTCCCACGTATGTCTATAAACTATTAAGGTACGAAAGCTGAGAATGACATCAATGTAAGAGTATAACTAAACTTAGAAAAATTTACTACAAGAATATGCATATTTATAGTATTTACTAGCTACAGCATAGAATAAATGTGCAATACAATTCAAATATAACAGTTTGATTTGACTTCAAGACGTGGAACACTTCGAATACTCTGGGAGTTTGTTACATCAATTTGGTCTTCAAATCACCAAATAATTATAACTTAAATCATAATTAACATTTAGCCCTTAGAAAAGGTCTGTGGTAATGAATACTTGTTTCTCGAAACTTTCATTTTTGATTGGTTAAAATCACAGTTACCACCAATATCAGCTAATACAATCAATTCAAATATTGGTGGCACAATGTTAACTTAAAAACCCTAATGGTAAGGCGAAATATTACTCAGGTCGATGGTTCAGTACAATCACCCACTCAATACTCATTCATATACAATCGGTTTACGTAACTCACTATTTCTTTCAACGCAAAGACGATGTGTTTTCAAAACAAGTATTTCTGAGTTATCTCATAAACTTTATTCTATATCAATTAAATTATTTCCAAACGTTTAGGTGTCTATGGCATCAATTTAAAGCCGACTTTTGCTGATGTTACCAAAAGCATGAGTTCAGAGTATATCATTACCTAAACACAACTTAAGAGTACAAACATTCTTACGCATTAGTATCACGTCAGTAATTTTACATTCAAAGTTTTACGACCACAAACTGCGAAGCAGTTTCCTGACATTAATTTAATTTAAGCAGTTCTACAGACTGAATAGGTTAATATTTGATATATCAAAATCCAATTATTTCGATAGATGTGAATAATAATGCAATAACCTTACATAAATATGATGGGCAATTACCGCTACAACAGTTAGTGTAGCTAAGAGATAACAAGAGTATGGCTGAAGAAACTCATACCCTTTGGAGTTAAGCTAGTCAAAGACATATATCAAAGCTGCAAACTAAAAAATTACAATGGTGTTCAAGAAGCACACAACTTGTACTACCTTATTTTAAAGTATCATAAGATAAGAACAGTTACTTGATTAAAAAATATTTTCATAACATTCGAAAATACGAAAAATGTATTATATCAACCCATTCAATACAATCATAAATAAAAAAGATATCAACATGTCAAATAATGTGTTACATAAAAAGTAATTGAATCTTGAAAAAAGTATATATTTCATAAAGTGAGCATTAACACTGATACTATCAAGTCATTCTGAGGAGTATAAAGTACATCGAAAATGAAAGCGAAAGAATAGGAATATAAATTTATAATTTGAATGACAAAAGTTGTTGTTTTTGCTCAGTCCAAACGTCGGACAAAATTAACATTGTCAAAAAACAACCATGTTTAATATATTCAGAATAACCAGATGACTATTATAACTGAATAGCCAATGTGAATAAAAAATTATTACAAGTCATAAGCAACATTTTATTCAACAATCAGAATTTTCAGAACACCTATAATGAACAAAAGTGATCACCAATGTAGTGTTAAAAACTTATGCAGTGCTATATAATACAAGATATTTCTAAAGTACAAATTACAGCATTAGCTACGTCGAGTTTCGCTTTTACGCGCGTATATAAGACATTTTAATATTTATTTAAACTCATAAACATCGGTACAAGGATGCACCAAATAGATATGAGCCTCAGAAATCACTTGATTTCTGTGAGAACTGGGATGCTGTCCGGGCTCCCAAACTGGAGTAAATGGTTTTCTTAGGAGACCACTCTTCGAGCCATTGACCTAAAGGTCTAAGGCAGTGGAGCAACGTTAGGAGATGCAGTCCCATAGTAGCCGGTGACCAACAATAGGTTCATATGCCATTTATGCCCACAGGATTCTGGAGCATATATGAACTATTGATTTGGAATCAGGATTTTTCCCAACTCCGCTAGATGGGTCCTCCGCATTCACCAACCCGGTTAAAGCGCCGAAAATTAGATTTTCGTCCTCTCGACTTCGTAAACAATATCCCTGCCGCGAGAAGACAATGAGTAGGACTTCCCTGGCAGTGGCTGTACACGCGTGGTCATGTGAGAGCGTTTTGAGAGGGAGAGTTGGTTCTTACCACTTTCGACCGTACCAGGGCATGTGGCGTTTTTAGTTTTGATGACAATTCTAACGAATCATATGCACTATCATTACATCAACAAATTTAGTAACCCTTTACCGGATTCCAATTAAATCGGATGAATGATTACTATCGAAATATAAATCCGGAATACCCTCGTGTATAATTTTATCGACTTAAATCACGTTGGTGAATAATAGGACTAAACAAGTCAAATACGAGAATGGATTTCGAATATGTGTATTTTATACAATCGTTGATCCAGACAGACGATCAGAGAAACGAAGCGGAGAAAGAGAAACGCAACGTGAGGACACGCAGTGGATAAGGCGAGTGAGTCAACTCGATTTAATAAAGCGTGACTCGATATTTATAGTCAAACAAAAATAGTTTAGACACATAATGAGTAGGGTAAGTAATCAACACACATACACTCAAATAAAAACAAAGTTAATAAGCGAATAAGTAACAAGGTAAGAATGTGACTTGAGAAGAATGAGCAGATTTGTCTGTCCAGAGGTTAGAATAACTTACATGGGCTTGACATAGTACCAACCCCTACACAACCTCTGATGACAGCTAATATTATTCAATAAGATTTAAAAAGGGGAAGCCTCAGTATTAAGCACAGAATACCTTATTGATTTATTCAAACGAGGCATAGGTAAAGGAAATCATGATATAAAATTATCAGAGATTTATAATAACAAATTATAGTTGGTTCATCAAAAAGTAACCCGGTTGTGAAAACATACACAGTTTACACTTAAATATCAGTGATAGTCAACATCGAACCTGAAATGAATACGCATTGACACATGTGGAGACAAGATTTAGCCATATAAGTATTGATTTTAAGCATGTTTTGGTTTTAGAGCTAGACACAAACTTTAAATTCAGAAAGCATCTACCTAAACACCTTATATAAACTGATCACAGTTTACTACCAAACTGCTCAAGCCAGTACAAACGTCAGTAATAAACTATGAATCACACGTATTTCTCAAGTTCTAGTAACGCCACTTTGGCTGTTTAGCTGAAGTATTTATAATAGTGCGCACTACTGGTTGAAAGTCCTTAAAATAATCAGCTGCAGAGAGACATATGAAGCATGGGATAATAGCTTTGATAGTCCCACTGCTACATGTATGGCCATTTTTACAAACCCACTGCACTCAGTTTGAAATCACCTAGCGATTATTCACTACAGTATTTTATCAACCAGCTAACCTGTCATATTTATACTTATTTACTTCTTAATAGAAGAACATTCAAGAATTCAAATTTACAAAGTCGATGAGGGACCTAACTTATAAACCACAAAATATATTTAACAATAATAATATACTAATAGTATAACCGTAACATCACAGCTTAGTAGTAAACAAAAGGATGTCTATAAACAAAAACAAACATTATTTTCACAAATGTAGAAAGGTAGCATTTAGTTATACATATATTACAACATTGTACAATTTGTCCAATTCTTCATTAATGAAAGTTATTTAGTTAATTAAACAACGTGACATTCTTTACATGTCGACCGTAGTAGTGTAACCTGTTAATAGGGTAGAAAGAAAGTTTAAAAAATAACAAAATTCAGAACTGTTTATTTAAAAGTTTTATAGTGAATATTCTGACTTTAAATCCACACAGAAACTAAGCTATTCGAATACAACTTTAACAACTTTTAAATGTTTATGCATGCTAAGCAAGTAATCGAATATGATCATTAGTGTACAAGATCGAAATAATGTTTAATTTCTTTAAATACGATTAACTGAGAAATTTATTTTTGGAATGGTCTATGGGTTTTGTAAGAGTTCGCCTGTACACATTGACAATAGCATACGAATTACTTCCTAACTACTAGCAACACTATGCACGTAGCCGCAACTAGGTGTTTAAAGTACCGATATTTAAACAATCAAACGGCTAAGTTAGAACATGTTTAACTCATTTGAGTTTGGTAAACAGGACAGAATTACAGTCAGTCAGTAATCTGCAATGTAGGACCAGGAACATATATGCATCGGTCCAAGCTGCCTTACATCATTAGCACAACTAGATGAACACTAAATTCATAGAAAGTCACATCGATGGTAGTAAAAAAATTTCATATAAGGATATGATGCAGAAAACTCCGCTTGTAGCACTTCTAGAGTTACTGACGGTCCCAAAACCTGGCAAAGGAGAATAGTTGGACATGGACATGGGCAACCGTATCCCGTAGGGAAAAATCTTGCTAAGACAAAGCTAACCAGGTTAAGCAAACTAGACCATTTAAACTCTGACCGGGGAGTTTGAGGAAGAATTATGACGCCTCAGGATGAAAGCCAAGACTCTTCGGAACTCACGAGGTTGATGCCACCTAACAACCAGAGTAACTATTACTATAGGTACACAGAATGGCCGGACAATGTAGGAGACCGTGAGGGCCAACCAAATAGCAACGGAAATGAGGAGATACAACTTGGTAGTACTCAGAATCAGCGAAACCCATTGGATCCAAGCTGAACAACAAAGGGTAGGTACGGAAGAAATGCTGCTGTACTCAGATCACGAAGAGGAAAATGCTCCACAAACTCAGGCAGTTGCTCTGATGCTATCTAAAGGAGCACAAAATTCACTTAGAAGATGGGAATCTCACGGATCCAGAATAATCAAAGCATCCTTCAAAACAAAGGAGGGAGTCACAATGAAAGTTATCCAACGGTATGAACCCACCAATGATAGCAACGACGACATTAAAGATCAATTCTATGAAAGGCTGCAATCAATCACAGAGAATTGCTTAAAAAAGGATCTCACCATCCTGATGGGAGATCTAAGTGCCAAAGTCGGAATGGATAACACCGGATATGAAGATAACATGGGACGACATGGACTTGGAGAAACAAAAATGGAGAGATTTGCAAACTTATGTGCATTCAACATATTGGTTATAGGCGGCACAATATCCCCACACAAAGCTACATGGATCTCACCGGATCACACCACAGAGAACCAGATCGATCATATTTGCATCAATAAAAAATTCAGAAGGACAATGGAAGACATGAGAACCAGGAGAGGAACTTATATATATTCAGATCACCAGTTGGTTGTGGCAAAGATGAAACTGAAGCTAAAGAAACACTGGACAGCTGGGTAGACAGCGTTACAAAGTTTCAATACAGCCTTCCTTCGAGATACTAACAAAATCAACCAATTCAAGATAACTCACAACAAAAGGTCCCAAGCCTTACAGGATCTACTGAAAGAAGACGAAACTGTTATGGAGGACAACTGGAAAGGAGTCAAAGAAGCATTAACTTTAACATGCCAGGAGGTTCTGGGTCGCAACAAGCATCATTATAGGGAATGGATCTCTATGGAAACCCTGGACAAGATTCAAGAAATCAAGAACAAGAAGACAGCAATTAACAACAGCCGAACATGAACAGAGAAAGTCAAAGCACAAACTGAATTCACAGAAGCAAATAAACAAGTGAAGAGGCACATTACAGTTGACAAGCAGTGGAAAACTCTGCAAGAGAAGGAAATATGAGACAACTATATGACACAACGAAGAAACTATAAGGGAAATATACTAAACTAGGAAAACCAGTCAAGGACAAAGAAGGCAAGACAATCACGGAGATTCAATAACAGAGGAATAGATGGATAGAATGCTTCGAGGAACTCTTGTATAGACCAGCTCCACTGAACCCAGCAGACAACGAAGCAGCACCTACAGACATTCCAATAGATGTCACTCCACCAACGATCAAGGAAATAAGGATCTTATGATGCATCGGCGAAAATCAGTCACTATTATTTAAATTTCATTCTCAATAATTTAATATAATTTCGGCATAATCTTAGTCTTAATTATGTTCTTTTCTAAAATCAGACTTTTTTGTTTAAGTTTCAATTTTGTTTGATGGAAATAGGAAGATATTTTTATCGTTCACAAAGATTCATTGTAAACGTCCTGAAAACGTTATCCTTGTCTCTGTTTGTCATGAAATAAAGCTGAGATTCACACGCATTCTCTGATTATGTGAAACTATAGAGAAATCACACTACTGTCGATACAAAGAAACGTTTTCAAAAGTGTTGCCGAACCGGATGAAAGACTCAGTAGACGTCCAACTTCGGGATCAACAAGCTGGATTCCGTAAGGATCGGTCATACACAGACCAAATCGCCACACTACGCACCATCGCTGAACAATTAGTTGAGTAGAACTCGTCACAATACACCAACTTCATTGACTATGAGGCGTTTCAGTGTGTATAGGACGACCTTATGGGAACTTCTTCGACACTATGGTGTACCTGAGAAGATTGTCAATATTATCCAGAACTCATACGACAGACTACAGTGCATAGTCGTGTATGGAGGAGAGCTGACAGCCACATTCCAAGTAAGGACTGCAATCAGACAAGGCTGCTTAATCTCCACCTTTCTCTTTCTTCTGGTGGTTGGCTGAATTATGAAGACCTCCACATCTAAGGGGAAGCACGGAATACAATGGACATGTTGCATGCAACTAGACTGCACAGATGACATAGTTCTTCTATCCCATACACACCAATAAATGCAGGTTACGACAAACAGTGTAGTAGCAGTTTCTGCATCAGTGTGCCCCAACATACACAAGAGAAAAAGCAACATCCTCAAACACAATACGGAGAATACCAGCCCGATCACACTTCACAGAGAAACTCTGGAAGAGGTGGAAAGTTTCACTTATTTGGGAAGCATCATCGATGAACAAAGGGGATCTGATACAGACGTAAAGGCGAGGATTGGGAAAGGGCCGCATTTCTACAGTTGAAAAAAATATGGAACTCAAATCAACTGTCATTCAACATCAAAGTCAGAATCTCCAATACGAACATCAAGACAGTTCTACTATATGGAATTGGAACTTAAAGGGTACAAGTATTTAGAAACAGTTGTCTGCGTAAAATAATCAATGTCCGTTGGCAGGATGCTGTCAGCAACAGCCTACTATGGGAGAGAACAAACCATCTTCCAGTTGAAGAGGAAACTAAGACGTTGAAAGTGTATAGGACATATATTATGGAAATAATCAAACTGCACTATGAGACAAGCCCTAACTCGGAATCCTGAAGGAAAACAGAAAAGAAGATCGAAGAACATATTACGTCGGGAAATGGAAGCAGACATAAAAAGGATGAATAGTAAATGGAAACAACTGGAAAGGATTGCCCAGGACATGGCTGGGTGGAGCGTACTCCTAGGCAGCCTATGGTCCTCCACGAGGGGTAACAGGCGTACGTAAGTAAATATGATAGAAGGGAGATGAATTGGTTTGTAGAAAGTAGTCTTAATCTCACGGTTTAAGGGAAGACACAGAGGGTATTCACCTATGCTTTGTGATCAATTCTGAGCCATGTAACCAAGTCTCTAACTATTGGTTACGATAGTCATGCGGACCCCAACCAAGTAGTCTACATCTACCAACATGAATCAGACCAGAAGTTGGTGACTTTATGGACTGATATCACGTTTTAGCTTGGTCGTCCCTAAATTTCTTCCAGCCGTCTACAACACAAGTCAGCACTGCGCAACGTGGTAGTCGGGAGCTGGGTATACGTAATATGTGACCCAACCATCTCAGTCCATAAAGATTCACAACCTCATCGACTGATTTACCACAATACCGTGTGTCTAACCTTACTATTATTTACCCAGTGATCCCAGTAAATATGAGCAATATTTCTAAGACATCCGTGATCGAATACTAGTACCTTACGAGTATCCTCTACTATTAATTTTTCTCAGTTATGAATTAAAACAGAACGAACGGCTGCAAAGTATACTCGTCCCTTAAACGATAGACGGATATCTCGCTTTTGCCATAGGTGACGTAAGTTGGCGAAAGCCAAACGAGCTTTTTGAATCCGTGCAGTATTACAAGCCATAACATATAGTATGTAAATTTGTGAATGGTTACTGAGGTATTTTAATTATATTGTTAACTATGCATAAAATCTGGTACAAGTGGATATCAAAAATAGAACTTGCTATACAAACAAACGGTCAATGATACAATAAAGCTTTCGAACCGAAGTAGATGAACAGGGATTCGAACCTATGACTTAGTGGCTGAAAGTCGAACGATTCAACCACTGAGTAAACGCATCATAGTAACTGAGCTACATTGAATCAACTAAGTTACATACAAAGGATTTCATATAGGTTAAAATGTCATAAGTGAATCACATTTTCAAATTACTGGAACATTACAAAAATACAGGCCGCGTGAAACGTAGCATTGATCGGATGTTGTAAAATACAGAAAACTCACATGCCGTGTTATTTTACTGGTGTTTACTAATTTCTTATAAGAGATACAAATGAAGACAAAGAAAGGGTATGAGTTACAAAAGAGTAACACTATACTACACCATTAACAACAGCATCCTTCCCTTACTAAATCACACTTATTTTATATTTTAAGAACAGATGAATATCCGTCCACAAGGCATTTTTATGTGCATTTAAATACAAATTATTAAACAATAATTGGACATACAAGTAATTTTGGCAATAAGGTATTTTGACGACCACACTGACTGGCATCGTCTATTGAACTGCAAGAATCAACTGAAACGCGACACCGGACAACATCAAAAACTTTAATTTCCATATAAAAGCAACCACAACTTGATAATGTAGTTTTCGAACCAACAGTAATATTTTGAATACAATCTGCAGAATCCGAACCCTTTATATTGAAATTTTCTAATAAATCACTATTCCACAGAAGACAGAGTTTTCCACTCTCCACGACTTTTCCCATACCGGTTTTGGGAGGAACAAATTCATAACTTTTCAAATTTAGATTCTAATATTAAAGAAATAAAAGTGTATTGAAATGACAATCAGACAACAGTAACACTCACTAACAAATGTGAGTTAGAACAGAAAATAGGTATGGAGCAAACACATTACTCATCAAAAATCAAGTACTATGGTGCCCCGGTTCCGGTAAGAAGAGAAAAGAAATTAACAAAACAGATAAAGTACTAAACTAAGATAGAATTGTACTGGTAAACAAGGGACAAATAGTATTGATTTTTTAACAATGACCTACAATGGTTTCATTACTTCTATCATTTTTAAAGTACAACACTTAACATTTTCAAATATCAAATAAATTTATGTGATGTAGTTAAGCCTTCGAATCTGTGAATTTTCATACCACTTATACTTATACATACTACATTCAGGTAGTATTCATCACAAATCAATGGTAGTTTTAGTATTATTGTAAACCAGGGAGCACTTGACAGACTTTTCGAAGTAATGTGATACTTTTCAGTAGTACGGACTAGGTTACGAGAACTAAAACGAAAACGAAACATCTATTTAGAAAAACTGATGACCTAAGATCTGAAAGAATAATGGCACGATAATTCACTTCAAGCGGTTTAGTATAATCTAATTGGAGATATTTTATTGTCGTTCTGGATGTCACCAGGACCTACCTTAAAAGAAATGAACTTTAAACAACTTATTCCAAAAGTCCTTAATTAATATGTGCTGATGATATGGTTTGTGATAAGTTGTTTTCATACGTTTCGTCTTCACTTGATTTAGGCGTTGGTAGTCATTTTCTAGGATAACGATGACAATGTGAGCTCAAGTATTAAACAATCCAAGTCAGAACATAGCACTACAGAAAGCATCCAGTTGAGCCGAAAAACATCCATCAGAAAAATTTGTCGTACAAATCAAGGATCAATCGAAAAAATATAACAGACAAAAACAATAACAACAGAGCGGTCGAAAAATGAGACTAGCAAACTAACCTGTAAATAAACTCTTTTAGTGAGACCACAAGAAAGGATAAGAACGTCAAATGAACGATCGAGCACAGATGTTACAGCGCATACTTCGTTAAATGGACCTGTTTCCTAATTTTTAGGAAGATATAAGAAATATTACGCATCACAACTTAATCCATTTATATCAATTGAAATAATTCTTGATAATCAATGAGATTCCTTTTGGGAAAAGAAAACTATCTATGCATAACTATGTGCTATATTTTTAAAACAGATATATATATATTCTTAGAAAAACCAATTACCTTGACAAATAGAACAAAGAATAATTCAGCACTTTCTTCCCCAGCAAGTCGGGCAGACAATTTTTTAGAATTGCAAACCTCAGCTTGTTGTTGCAATTCGACTGGCGTCATTTCTTTTGGAAAGGCTGTACTTAAATACCAATCTGCTTTTTCAGCTATCGTTGAGAAGTGGGTGAAATAAAGAAAAGGCATTATACCCTATCATATTATGTTATAGCTGGCAAGAGTAGTAATAAGCAAATACATAAAAATATTACAGGTAACACCACATAAATTTAGATCGATACACTTGTAGAAAAAAACTACACCAAATTGTGGATTACTTGGAATCTTCACAATTTTTCAGTCAGTTATTTTAAATAATAGTTCTAATAATCACAGGCTGAATCTACTCAGCAACTTGAACACAAGAGAAAAGGCGCGAAGTGAGCAAAAACCGCTTTAATCCAAGGTTAATTTATGGACAACAGATCCAGCGTTTTCTGGACTCTATGGACATCTTCGAGGAATACTTCCCAGAAGCTCTAACAACCGATTGCATACAAAGTAGAAATCTTTTACGATATTGACAGCAAAGTTTATGTAAACCTAATTAGGACTTGTATAGGCATATTTTCTTCGCGTTCAATATCGAATTAGTCTAAATCAATCCTAAAATTTACTTTATAAAAATGCAGGAAAAATTACAACTGAAGACAAGATTAGATGTCATGAACGAAGAACGTTGAATACATTCTAGAAATTTAACTCTTTATGGTAGATCAGGAGTGAAGAAAGTGAATTAACTTGGCTAAGTAAATAAACCATATATGTGAGGGAAAACTATATCAACACTTTCCATAAATCTAAATAAATCTTCAACAGACAAATTGACTACTCAGCTCTTTACTTAAATTTTGCGTAACGTACTCAGATATTCAGCAGTTTAAAGTAGAAATTGAATGATATGAAATGCAAAGAAACATCTAATGGAACATTGAAACAATTTAAACTAGATAGTTATAACCAGAGGTGATATACAGTAAAACAAAATTACTAACGATCACTTTCTTCTTTCGCCAAAGTAGCTGACAATTGCCGGTGAACAATAACATCTGCGTAACGACGAATAGGAGAAGTGAAATGTGTGTACAATTGCATATTTAAAGCATAGTGTGAGGGCGATAACTCGGATGGTAGTAGACCTAAACAGAAGTAGACAGCCAAATTCATTGTTTTAGTCAATAAAGCAACTGTAACAAGAAGTCGTGCTTCATGTTCAAGAGTTTTGAGTAGTAACTTCTCCTTTTGAACAACTGAGTTGAGGTCCACTTTTTGCATTTCTTCTATTAAATCGCCATCATGAATCAAAACATTGGACATAAAATCATCACACAATTTGACAAGGGCATCTGAGTAGTGATATCCAACTTCGACATTACAACCTGCTTCACGGCAAATTGAATCCTGAATAAACAAACACACAAATATGGAGTAAAGATTTGCATAAAAATGTACCTGAATTTTCTTATTTAGCAGTTTAAAAATCCCCATAGAATATTCAAAAACGAAGAATATTTACTTATTTACTTATCTGAATAGGTAATGGGGTTACACTAATTTTGGGTAATTTTAAGCTTTAAAACTTTTAGTATCTAGTACTGATATTAAGACGACATTATATACTAACAATAAGCGAATTTTGTAAGTGATATGGTACTGTTGGGGATGTTAAATACCTAAATACAATTAAGTAGGAAGAAATTAAGTGAAACACTACGTACTGATGTTTAAATATGATTTCCATTTAATTGCTATTCGTAACAATTTAGAGTAATTTTTGCCCATTATAACATTAATTTGTATTAATTAGTTTAATGTAATTTGTTGCTCACATAACTGTTGTTCAGCATAATATTCAATCGTATTAATGATTTACGACAATTGTTCAGTTAGATCATTTCTTTACCTTATAAGCACTAACTGTATATAATGGGTTATACTTGAGTTTGAACTAATCTTATTGCGTGCATATGAATAAGGTTCCTAAATTAAAGTTTCCTCCCTCTTGCCAGAAAACAGAGAAGTAGAGGATAGTTACTGAAATTACTTACGCTTGGTACCCCTCGTTGAGGAATATAGATCGTCGACGAGAATAGGTAGAGGAAAGAGGTATCATTTATTGCTGTTGAAATTAGAGTTGCAAACTATTAGCAGTAAATGAAACTAGCAGTGCTTTTCAAAAATTGAAAGCTCTACAGTTTAATTAAACAAACCAGAATTGAATCGCGACTAAATGTATTTTCCAAAGATTTCTCAAATCCTAAGAGTGTGGTTTCTTGACAAAATTATACGTAGATTTTTATTTGAAAACAAGTGACAGCTCTTTCAACGTGATATATTCAGGACAATTTCTATGGTATTAAATGCAATTTTATTCAGTATTTTTCAACTAAGTTGAACACCTTTGTGTTTTGCACTGAAAATTTAACGATATTCATGAAAGAAATCAACTATACTTTCACTTTAAATGCTGAATGACACAAACAAATATATTGCAAATATACGTTTTTTTATCAGCAGTAATGAAAGGTCGTTTTGGCGTAAAATCTATAAGCTAATATCTAGGTAATCAACATTCAACAATTAAACTAAACGTTAAACCTGATTTCTTGCTGCACACTCTTACATTGTATAACTGAAGGACTACTGTCCCCAAGTTCGGACACGATTGTCACACTACTTAGATTTCCAACATTCATTTGAGTTTGCCAGTAGATGAATTAATTCTACTAGTGTGAAAAGCTTCAGTGATCATTTACTGATACTAAGAACCTAGTCCCTTAAAAAGGTAAACTAGGGAGAAATTAGCAACAAAGTGAAATTCTGTTAAACGCAAAAACGTATAGAGTAGTAGTTTAATTTTGAAATAATATAAAATGCTTAATCAATACATACCTGTATTGAACCGGCAGAATCAATATTAATATTTATCCCAGCAACATTTAGACTAGACGAAACTTCGGTCAGCTGTTTTACAGATGGTGGTGGATGTCGTCTCAAAAAAGCTGAGTCGGGTAAGTATTTAGCTAAGCGTTCAGCAACTGACTTGTTTGCTGCTAACATCCATTCTTCAATAAGCCAATTACTCTGCTTCGAAATGTAAGGGGCTATACCCAATGGTAGTCCGTTTTCGTTATTAAGAGAAAAGGTAGACTTTACTTGATCTAAGCGAAGCGCTCCAGAGTGAAAACGACTTTTACGCATTTTAGTAGCCAGCTAAAGCATGAGAAATAAATTATAATTGTTATGAAATTGACCAGCATATAAGAGCCAGTCAATAGTTTCCATTAGAAAATGACACTGCTCAATCATAAAATTGCAAAAAATTTGACGAGGTGGCATGCTCTTAGTGTACAACACATGTTTAACAGACTGATTTGCATCGGAAAAAAACCAATGGTATAAACAAAGAATGGTGATGACCCATTCAATGTTTTCTAAATATAATCAATCTAACTGATATCATGACGAATAAGGAAGTACAGCAAAGAAGAATGTTTAGAGAAATATAATATAATAGAAACACTTACATCGTTTAACTTCAAGACATTTTTACAAATATCCATTACGGTATATGGTTGATCTACCTTGACAAATTCATTGGACGACCAGTCCCTATCAGGGTGATCAATAAATTCCTAAAATGGTGTGGAATGACATTAATATTGAGATGACAAATTTTATATGATAGGAAACGATCGAAACACATTTAAAAATAACGTATGCAGTGTATTTTTCGGAATTTCATCTTCTTAAAATAGAGGACTACAGTTAACTAGGTCTAGAAAACTTAAATCTGGCACTTCAAAAGTTCATAAGATATAAAAACTACCGAATGCAACAAACACTAATATTCGGATCAAAGATTATTGATGTAATTCAATAATTAAGCACATGGTCACTTACTAAACTGAGCTACGTCATCATGGTTATTAATACTATCTGGTTTTCCACATCAGAATAGACAGATGAAGCAATGTTCGAATTGGTAGCTCAATGGTTAAAATGTAAAATGGTTGAATATAATAATACAATAATACAATAACAATATAATAATAATAACAATAATAATACAACCTAATCAAATATACCATTTAACAGACTGACCTGAGCATCTTCATAACTGAGTTTACAACAAGAACGAATAAATGTACGACCAAACCATGTTGTTAAAATCTATATTACGATAGAAGAAATTTTTGATAAATAAATTTCACCTGGCACACAGAACAGAAATTTACAAGGTCAAGAAACAAAATAAATAACTTACCTTAAGGTTTAATATGAATTATTATAGCAAGAAACTGAGAATCATAAGGTAGTTAATATTTTTGTATAAACAAAACTATCATTACTCAAAATGTGATGCATGGAATTCATGTCAAAAAATATATATAACAATAATCCAAATGAGTTTATCCCCTATATATTCATTAACATGCCACTTTTAATGAATCACGTTTTTAAGTTGGATGACTTCGTTCGGACAGTTTGTAAACCGGATAAACAATTTTCATTCATGATTTTAAAAATATCACGTTTATATCCGGTTTGATCTGCTGTATTTGACTGTTGAAACTTTAGGTAACATGAAACAACGCATCTGACTTTTTATGGATTCATCCTCTACTAGGAGACACACTTGTTGATTTAAAATACGCGAAAGATATAGTACTGTTTAGTGAAGACGCTAACAAAACGTAGTCTTCTGACCACCTTAAACAACCATACAAAAATGTTTGGGATGCGGTTCTCTTCCTCCAAATGTAAAATGTTACTTCAGGATTGGCTTGCGCCATCGCCTGAATTAACGACAGGGAGTGAAGTAGTTGAATCCATAGACCACTTCACCTGCCTTTGGAGCTTCAGTAATCCTGATGGTCTGGTATCTGACGTAATCTCGACACGGATTCAGAAGGCTCTATTGGCTTTTGTCAGCCTGCGTCACTCGTGACGTATGCGAGATATCCGTCCTCTAACCAAAGGGAAAGCTTACTGTGCAGCAGTTCGCTTTATGGATGTGAAACATGACCATTAAGAGTAGAGGATACTTGTAGGTTATTGATATTCGATCATAGGTGTTTACGAAGTATCGCTCATGTATTTTGAGACCACGGAGCAAGAAATACCCGAGTTAGAAATAGAGCACCAGGTAAAAAAAGGAAAATCGACTGATGAGGTAGTAAATCTTCATCAGCTGAGGTGGTTGAGACATGTGTTACGTCTGCCCAACCACCTCCTACGTCGATGGGCCAGGTGTCCTGGTGCAGAAGTAGGCTAGAAAATAACAAGGGGTAGTCAAATCAAAATATCGAATTAGTCCATGAAATTACTATTAATTGGACTTAGCTATGTGAAGATTCCCTGGTTGGGGTACATGTTATTGTCGTATCCAATGGTTAGGGACTTTGAATAACATGGCTCAAAATCATTAGCAATGAAGCAGGTGCAGCCTTCCTTTGTCTTCACTCAAATTCTAAGATTCTAAATTCTTCATAACTTTCTTGTTTTTATTTCACTAGTTCTTTTCGAGTCGTATCTTCGATGTCTAATCTTTCCTATTACCACCGACACTATCACTACATCTACTATTCATACGTGCAAGTTCTACGTTGTGACTGACTGATGGACCAACGCCTCATCTTAGTAAGTTCTACTTAAAATTGGTCTGTATATCAATTTATTCTTTGTTTAAATAATAACAAGAATAGTAGACAAATGAGCTCATTAACATCTGTTCCATATCCGTTTTTGAATTATGTGAAAGATATGAACTGAAGTAGACACTTTTGGTAGTGTTTTTTTTCACATAGTACATGTGAATCTTTGCAATAATCAAATCCCGATTAACATATTGTCATGAAGACAAATTGTAAACAACGAATTTTAATCAGAAATTAATAACTAACTATTGTCATCGTCATAATTTACAAGTGTTGCCTTTATTTACAGCTTTTAGATAGTAGCTAGCTATAGAATTTAATTTCAGAGGGGTTAATTTAAAGATACCCATATTTCACATAGACTAATTGAAAGCAATCCTGAATGTCGATAACGGAAAAACACAGACCCTTACGAATAATAATATCATACTCGTTTAATAAGTTGGTAGTTTAATGAAAAAGAGGTGATGCTTAAAGCAATAAGTTTTGGGTTCGAATCTAATCCAGTCATAATCAACGTAAAGCTTGATATAAATATGAGTTAGCCCAAGTTTTCATAAGATTAACAAAAAGAGAAAAAAAATCAACAAGATTAATATCAAAGGATTAGAAATAATGTATTGGTAATAGCCATGAGGACTAAACATTAAGAATTGGGTTCGAGAAGAAGGAATGGAAAGCTATATAGAAAGAAATACAAAATTTAGGATCTAGAAACAGAGAGTAAACAGACCCGCCCCACTGTGATTTTTAGTGTGAACAGTTCTGGGATCCTGGTGCATCCAGCTAACACACGTTTCAAATATGAAGAATCGCGCATTCTAGATCTCAATACAAGGTATTACCCCAAAATATAATGAATTACATGTAACTACAGACAATATACAGTTATCCTCTCAAGGAGTGTGAATAGAAACAAAGACTGATCGAATCCAGTTCTTAATATCAACAACCAAAAAAACACAAACTCTAGAAAGCAATAGCAAAAAATGACACATTTTAGTAGATAATATGCGGTAATAAGTGAAAACAAAATCTCACATTAGAATGGGTGATATGAAATATATTCGTATAACTACAACTATATTTAAGTGATGCACCAGTGATATGGTATAGCATGAATCTACATATTACAATTTCTTTACAGTAAAAAGGTTTGTTTTACTCACCTTGGCATCCTCAGTTACAGTGAATACCACAGAAAACGCTAACTTATCTTCTCCTGGATTAAGACTGCATTGTTCTTCACAAAGTAGACGTGGAAGCATAGGCACGCACAGTTGCACTAGATATATAGAAGTTGCTCTGGACGCCGCTTCCTTATCAACTGGACTGTCTGGTTTCACAAAATATGAAACATCAGCTATATGTACACCAACCTGGGGAGAAAATAATATAGATGAACAAGTAATGTATTATTCTGTGTCACAAAACCCTGACACAAAATTTCCTCGTGACATTTCATATGCACTTCATTAATTTATAGTACGTACGGTAGTCCAAATGAACTCATTTCTTAAATACTACCCAGTAAAAACAGAACCTACAGAAATACTAATTGTTGATTACTGAGCGACACACAAATCAAGTAAACATATAATCAGGAAGATAAGCAATGTCAACAAGTCATGGCTTAGAGTAGCAATATATACAAGGGTTAACCACGTATGAGAACAATAGCTGTTAGATCCGAGCGAAGATTGAATCACGAGTAACTTCTGAGACATATTAATTGACTAATATTATCTATATATTCTTATGGTATAATTATTCAATAATTAGATTATGTATATGTATATTCCTCTTATTATAAGCTTCATTTTGACCTATAATTTATTATTGTACGATTTACTGTTCGTAAGCTATGTTCAGTTTATTGACTGCCTCCCACGTTCACAGCCACTTTCTGGCTTTATTGTGTAGAAATTTTATTTCCTATTTTATTGTGCGTTGCGGTCTGTTTGGTTGATATATAAACCCAGTATGTCTGAAATAAATGATTCGATTCGATTCGCATAGTGGGGGTTGGTATTGGTGTTCTGGACTCAGGTAGACAGGCTAGGCGGACATAGGACCAATAAGGATGCTAGGCTGCTCATACCGGCAGAACGTCATTGGTTTGGCACAGTGCTAAGATTGTATAAGTCGTATTTTGATTGGTGGATAAACCAAGTGATAACTAGCCGGACATAAATTAATAACGACATCTCGGTAATTATTAAAAAACATGTTTTTCAGACACTACTCCAAACATCCAACATATTTAGTCTGAAGAGTTTGAGAAGTAAACGCCTAGCAAAACGAAAATCACAACACAAATCCGAATTAACCAGACAAAGAACATCCATAATGATGCCTCAAGGATCACTTTTCATAAACATTGTTTCACGCTATGAACTGACGAATGATTGCACTTTTAAATGAGAACTACACGTCATGTTTCTTTAAGTATTAGCCAATGGCATGTCTTAGTGTGAAGATAACTTAACCTACATAAAGTTGAAACAAACAATAGTGCTAACTGAAAGTTTAGAGATTGAGCAGAGGGATCCACATAACTCGATTCCTTGTGGGGAAGCTGGAAAAATGAGACACTGTTTTGACGCAGAACAAAGAGGTAGTAACAGTTTACCATCTATCGGTTACTGTAATCAGTGTACTTTATATTCCATATAGCCAACTACGTTTAGCAAATTGCCTTGGTGTTTTCCCACAAATAATTGGGAATGGTACTCCAGAAAATTAATTCAGTACTGGGTTGGTACGTGACTCAACACCATGAAACACTCCATTAAAGATTATCATCACAAATTCATGGGGTTAAATTAGAATTAACTAACATTCAGAAAATTACTCATTCCCAAAATTCATTTTTACCTGTCAATGGAATCATAAAACAGGACTCTCATTTACCTCGTAAAATGCGTTTCGATAACCGCTGCATTCTAATTTTTCTATTTCACTCGGTTCCAACTGTCTAATATGCAAAGCGTCATCAAGATCTCTAGCGGTACTGGGATCAATCGTAAAAACACAATATTTTCGAAAATCTTTACGGAAAATAAAATCCTTCTCACGAATAGCATTCACGTCATCAACAGACTTACGAACTGATTCAGTGACAATGTCAGGAAACTGGAAAGCTGCTTCCACACCCCAAATAAATCCTGCGCCAACTAAAATCCTATCCGTTTCATCCTGAATCAGAGTGGAAGAGTCACAAGACAATTCTCGTAACAACTCCCTGACGAAAAAAGAAAATGACAAATCAAAACCATAAAAATCCTTACACGAAATGAATTCGTCAAGGTAACTGAAGTATTTCTTATATAGCACAAATAAACAATGATATTCAAACCAGTATCAACAGCTCAACGATCATCAACAACGTAGTAACGTAAACATGTTAACAATTGAGGTTACAGAATAAATGCAAATGATGAGTTATTTACTTAAAAAATTCAAGCATTTTAAACAGAGAAAAGTATTATTCATTTATGAGCTACTACTGAAATAGTTACAACCTGGAATTTACTCGAGGAATAAGCAATATTTTGAGGACGCATGACCTCCAGAAATCACTTGGTAAACGTCTTATTTTTGTAATTATATTTTGTAAATTTGAATTCATCGTTTTCGCGCTAAAAGCGCTCATTTTTACCTTCAGATTGTATTTCCCACTTGGAAGGACCCTAAAAGTCCTTATTTCGTTGCCTCTTTTATTATGCTGTTTTTTGACGTTTCCTAAGGACGTTTTTATGCTGTATATATACGCCTGAGTTGTGTGCTTGGTGACGTTCGTGCTTCTGGCTGCTTGTGGAATGTACTTTACATCATCTGAACCTGGACTTCCCTCTCTAGTTAGCGGGGCTGGGACACAATGGAATAGTTTAGCTGTCTAGTAGTTGCGTCAATGATCCTTCGTTCCGTTCGCTGGTTTTAGGTGATCTCGTGAAGTCTTTAAACATAACAATAAAATACGGTAACAAATCATATTCATCTAATACCTCAATTCTATCACTAACCGCGACCCAGAGATATATAGATTTCATTTTTCCTGAGGTTCGAATATCTTAACAAAAAAAGAATAATTATAATTGGAACTAACAGGGAAATTATAACACAACGTTGATTATTTGGTTAAGTAATTACTCTGGGGAACAGCATATCTATGATGAAGGAAATGGTGATAAAACCTAGACATTGAAATTGTAGTGAAATAAAGAAAGGCACTTAATGAAACTATACACTAACATTTCCAACAGTGGGTCATGATATCCAGAAAGGACTTTTAGAAAAAGATTGAAATTTCACCAAAAGCATACACACTTAAAAAACTTCAACTGATTGGTGTTCTGAGGACGATTATTTGGTTCACTTGTACTATCACGGAATCGGAAAGCTCCTCAGTTTTGCTATTGGTTACAAATTTGTGTTAATAGTTCCACTTTTAAAATACAGAAATCTGAGAATGTTTAGATCTTGATCCTTCAACAGAAACGAAATACAACAGAATACAACGATGAGACTAACATTCAGCAGAACGCCATCCAGACTGCGATGATTAAAGAAAATTTTGTTGCTTTACAAAAGATAGAAAACTAACAAATTGTCACTAAACATACATTAACACGTCAGAAATACTTACCCTTTCGGGAACATATTCGAATCAAACCATTCAGTGATACGACCAATGAAACGAACGTTTTTGTAGGTTTCGGGATTTTTCAGGAATCCTATATCAAAGATAAGTAGCAATCAAAGAGTAAGAAAACGATTTCTTGATAGTTTATAAAGATATAACCTTGAGATAAGTATATTTCGATTTTCTAAGAGTTTGCCAATTCGATAAACCTTTTTAATACGTCAATTTACACTCACCTTCCGGACAAGCTTCACGAGGTATGAAGACTCGTGGTAGGCGTGTATCCGTAGGTATGAGCACAGCATTCTTCCAATTAGAAAGAACTGGATCTGTACGTATAGCCTCTGATTGGTTATTATTCTGATCACCCTTCGGAGATACTTTTTTCGGAGTTTGGAAATTACTAGGAATTTGAAGATTTCCTATGAAAGCACGGGAATGTAGCGATTGAAGGATTCCAACAACATGGCCAGTCCTTTGTATAATCGCCCACCAAGCTTTGTGACTTTGCACATCTTGCTCACTTGAGGAGGAATCAGTAGGATCTGAAGGTGAATCTAGATCCTGTGCTATCTCTTCTGCAAGACAACTTCCTATGAGCTTGAAGTAAAAAGTGAATAAAGGTTTAGAAACAAAGTAATACTTTAAGGAACAGTCAAGTGTGGAATAATCGTTTGCTAGGCCCATAAAACACATGATAATTAACTCTAGTAAATTACCAAATTTTTAAACATATTTATGCAGAATAGCTTTTCTAGTGAATAAAATAAGAGAACGGTAAAGAGTTATACATCAACACATGAAAGCATAAATTTGTTACCTTCATAATTCATAGCTTCCGCTTACTTATTACTAGTCTGTGGTTTTATTTTCATAAAATGAAATCATAAGATAAGGTTACTGCGAAAATGAGAATGTAGGACGAATTTTCAATGGTGGCGCTGTTCATTCTAATTATTATACTCTCCAAGCCGGACAACTATCAAAGTACAACACTAGTTACGATAACCAATTCCTAGACTTGCATAAACTCTACGAAAAGTACATGATGTAAGCTTATGCGGCAGTAAGAACAACCATTTACTGACATTAAAATATTCCCACTGAACATATGAATTTCTCAGTTAACCATACCATATTCGTAAATAATGACTAGCGGATTGCAGAATCCAGTGTATTCAAAAAATAGTAAAACACATAAAAAGAGAATGGGATTTTCAGTAATAGGTCTTAGTACCTTTATTTTAATGGCATCAGTATGTTGTAACCAAATAAGCACAAGCAGGAAAACTGATAGATTTTGATTTGTTTTTAAACACAATTGTGTGTTGGGGATGTAATATTCGCAAATACAACGAATGAGGAAGAGATCAATTAGCATAATAATTTACGTGAATCACACTTACTGACTTTCAGTGCACTGAATTTATATTAAGTTATTCAGTATGAAGCTAGGTGTTTGATGATTACTACAGTTACATTGTATAAACTAATTAACTGCGATTTTGCATCTAAGTAACGATTACTCAATTTGACGGTGTAATTTATAATCACAGAATATAATAGGCATATAATCAAATTAACTTGAATGTAAACTAATTCTTCTGGGGTCTTGACTAATCTTCTTAACAAGTATTCCCTCTTATTTGTGTATGGGTTGGTAACACTTAAGTATTGTAGAGTGCTAGTCGTTTGATCTATCTAGTTCGCATAGAGCCCGTTTCGTATTAGAAGAATCTTGCAGTTGATCCTAAAAGGAAAATAAAATATCCTATCTCAATTTACGTGAGTGGATTCGCAGATGTATTAACTAGTCTATCGTTATGTAGAAAGGGAGAGAACCGGGTATATAGGAGAAAATGATTACCCACATGCTCTAACCCCATGGGTTGAATCTTAAGAAACTGTTCCAAAGTAACATATCTAAGTTTCTTCTTCTGATTTGAATCCCCGATTTCTCTCATAGTGGCTTCATCGATAAAAGAATCAAATACCTAAAAAAGCACAAATATCTATATTTAACCAGCAAACATTGGGAATACGACAGTAAGAAATATGTAGGAAAAAATAACCGAGGTAATAATGGATGATGAATTTCTAGATTAATCTAGCGGTTATTATTTCTGTCTATGACAAACTTTTATTCACCTGGAAATGATTTTCTTACCTTCACTGAGTTACAGAAACTACAAATTGCTGAGCGATAAGGAATCCAGAAAGATAAAACGATGATTGGTCATAACTTAATTACGAATGATAACTCAATCGAATAAGCGCATGTTTAACAGGTTTTAATACGAAAATTCTTACATATTTTAATCACAGCTTGAAGCAAAAAAGTTAATGACTCTTTGAAAGTTAAGAATCCAAAACCTACAAAATTAAAATTATGCAGACATTAAATCAGCCAAAGCGCAAAATGTAGATCCAAACCTACGTCAGATATAAATTCGTGGCGCTCACATAACAGACCCAAATTCCATTACCAATATAGGATTGTAGAGATTGTTGAGTTTTAATTGAAATCACGAACCGATCAAAGTTAGACCACCACTGAAAAACTGCAAGCACTGGTTGGCTGGTATGAGACTCCTCAGCGGTGCGCATCCACAGTACCGCACGCGGGACTCGAACTCAGGACCTTCGGACTCGCACGTGAATGCATAACCTCTAAACCAGTGATTCAAGGTTTTCAATGATGGTCTAACATTGATCAGTTTATAGTCTCAATTAAAACCCAAATTCCATTAGTTTACTGTTGAGTTGGAAGCGCATAGACAAAAAATACACTGGACTGTAACAATGATTTAGAGATAATATTGTTTGTAACTGTGTACTACAAACGACCAGCTTACTTACCGGTTACAATTTCAACTTCCATGATAAAATTAAGATTCTTGATTGCTTATCATTGCATTTACTCATTTATATACTAGCGGACATAACTGGATACACAAAGTTTGTATATACAGAGAAAAAGCATGAAAAAATGTCTTATTACGAACTCGAAAGAGCGATAAAACTAGTGGTCTGAATCGCTGTAAAGTACCCAATACGGAACTTTGATTTGGTTTGACCACAAACAGGAACACTTAGTACTAACAAACGTTAACGCAACTACTTATTTAACGAACAGTGATATGTAGGGTATATTTTAACAAAATAGTTACTACAAAATCTTATACCAATATTTTTAGATCATTTATCAAAAGATCTAGTTGTGAATGTACGGATAGTGCAAGAAATTAGAATCCGAAGCTATTCGGCAGTCTAGTTTCAAAACTCAGAAGACAAAACGTCAAGGCAGTGTGCCGAAGGAGGCTCCTTTGCTTTCGAAGGCACTACTGGATTTTTACATACTCATTCATCGAAGTGCGGAAAATATTGTGATTATTTGAACATACCCTCCAGTTGCGCTTTGGTTCCAGCATGACAGCAACGATATCATTTGGTAGTGCTCGGTTTCTGGATGCTAAAGTTGAGATATATACATCAGCATCACCAGCCTTCATATTTTAATAAACTCAATAATTTCATTTACCGGGTGCTTTACGTATCCATCTTCGAAGTTTTTCGGATTGATACGAAGGTTACCCTGTAAAATGGATAAGAATATTGAAAATTAGTAAAATAAAATGACTAAAATAACATTAAAATTAGGAAAAAGCTGCAGCAATAAGAACACTATGTCCCTTAAAATAAAAAAGATATCAGTTTTAACTACTTACAAAAAAGTACCATACAAGGGTGTTTCAAATCAACTATCATTTACAAAATCTTAAACACTAGAACTTCAAAAGGCGATACAATCAATAACCACGTAAGGAAGTCAGATTTGATATTACCATATAAATAATATTGTTTGTAATACTAACACATCGATGCTTGAGTTGACATGACTGAGACTAAGTATTGATGGGGTTGGATCGCAAGTTGTACGGATCCCTGATATTTAAGCATTCAAATGAATACATACTGAATTATACTAAGTGTAAGAATGACAATTTAAGCTCTAATACCACAGCCACTCTAAAGACAAAATATGGTATATGACGCGACGTATAGAGGTTAGAATATTGTTACATACAAAGTATGTGCAAAAACATGAGGTAAGAATGAAAATGAGAAAAAACTGATATTTCAATCCAACTTGATTTAGTATCAACTTCTAGGTCTTTGACCTAAGAAATATATAACATAATAAAAACAGGTGCTAACACTTACTGATAGAAGTGTTCCATTTCTGACACCCGAAATTAGGTCATCGTGAGACCAATGAGGACAGTATGCATTGTTTGAAGATGGTTTATCAGCACCCGAGACACCATTTACTGGTAAATTAGGTTCAATAGCTTGCCCGACAGACTTCAACTTCTGGACAACTGTTCGAGGATATCTACTTCTTTTTGTTTTCGGATTAACGACCTGTGAATATAGTGAACCGAATGTTTTTTTAAATTTTAACACATAGATATTGGTACAAGGATGCACCAAATACATATGCGCCACACAGATCTCATTTGATATGTGTGAGGGCTGTGATACTACTCGGGCGCCCAAACCGAAGCACGTGAACTGAGTGTTTAGCTACATTATTAACAAAACAGATTCATTACCAAATAAACAGAAAAATACTAGGATTACGAGAATATTTGTGACAATAGTTTTTACCGAATGTCCAGGTATTCATAATCATGAAGCCTTCGGCTTAAAATTACTGCCTGGTAACACGATGTCAACTATGATTTAGATACTAACCACATGGTATACTTAGGCGTAGTTAAGGTGATTAATTTATGGCTAGGTGTCCTATAAGTGGTTCAAAAGTACAAAGAATGGTAATATCACGTCCACTGATCAATTCATTTCACGTCATACTGAACCCATTCACTAAGATTTCTGAAAGTATGTTGCATTTTAGACGGTGTCTATCTTTGAAAAAAAACGGAATGTAGAGGAAAGACTGCTATCATCGGGTTGCGATAAGCATGTCTGTGTCCCAAAATCTGTCGAACGGTGAATATCTGGTAGATTAAACCACGACCAGATTTGAAGCCGACCTGGTTTTCTCGCACTCGCGGTTCGAGTTTTGTTGGACGCCCGATAGTTATTGAAGCTAGTATTTTAGACAGAATATTAGTCAAACTGATCCGTCTGGTTATCACAGGGTGATTTTGATCCTTTTCAATATATTGAGACGACCAGTGATTGCGACCAGTCACATGAAACTACATTCAGTTCTCAGATTTCAGCTAAAATATTAGTTAGCCTAGTTGCTAAAACTGGACCACCATCTTTGAAGATCTCTGGATTTAATCCATCTGGATCAGCTGCCCTTCCTCGTTTCATATTAGCTATAGCCTTTTGAACTTCAGCTAGAGTCGGGGAACCTACTTCAATACTCCATTCCCGCTGTCTGGGAATGGTGGATAGTTGTAGAGTAGCTGAAGTTCAGCTGAACTGCTCCTTAAAGTGTTCCAACTATCGTTCTGAACGTCTGAACTGAGAGCTGATAAGATTGTCGTCTTTTTCCGAAATAGTCTCACACTTGACTTTTTAGTTCGTTTCTTTTATCAGTCTGAATAGCTGTTTTGTGTTACCTACAGTTGCCGCCTTTTCCATCTCTTCTGCTTTCGTTGCCCACCACTGCTCACGGTCGTTCCTTAGACTTTTGTTTAACCTATATCTGACTTGTTTTCGTTATTCACCGTGTTCAGAGCCTGATGGGATGAGTTTACGAGAATCTAACAGATCAATAGACTTAGTAGAAATCCATTGGTTTAAATTGATTTACATTACTAATAGATGTCACTGCTGTTTTCACAGCTGTTCGTATATCTTCCCTAGCAACATCTGGATCAGCCTTGTTTTCAGAACTACCTAAGTGTGACCTCAGTTGTTCCTGCAATATTGCTTACTTACTTACTTTCGCCTGTTACTCCCAATGGAGCATAGGCCGCCGACCAGCATTCTCCAACCCACTCTGTCCTGGGCCTTCTTTTCTAATTCCATCCAATTCTTCTTCATCTTTCTCATTTCTATCTCCGTTTTCCGGCGTAATGTGTTCTTTCATCTTCCTCTCCTCTTTTCGCCTTGAGGATTCCATGTAACGGCTTGTCTTGTGACACAGTTCAGTGATTTCCTCAATGTGTGTCCTATCCACTTCCAGCGCTTCTTCCTCCGCTGGGATCTGGTTTATTCTTTCCCACAGTTGGTTGTTGCTAATAGTGTCCGGCCAACGGATCCGAAGTATTTTGCGTAGACAACCGTTAATAAACACCTGTATCTTCTGGATGATGGATTTCGTAGTTCTCCAGGTTTCCGCCCCATACAGTAGAACTGTCTTGACATTTGTATTGAAAATCCTGACCTTGGTGTTGGTTGACAGTTGCTTTGAGTTCCAGATGTTCCTCAATTGTAAATATGCTGCTCTTGCTTTACCGATCCGCGCTTTCACATCTGCATCAGACCCACCATGTTCATCAATGATGCTGCCCAAATATGTAAAGGTTTTTACATCTTCCAAATCTTCTCCGTCAATTGTGATTGGATTGGTGCATGCTGCGTTGTATCAGAGAATCTTGCTTTCCCCTTTGTGCATATTAAGACCTACTGCTGCTGAGGCTACTGCTACACTGGTCGTTTTCTCCTGCATTTGTTGCTGCGATTGTGATAGGAGGTCCAGATCATCTGCGAAGTCTAGATCGTCCAAATGCATCCTAGATGTCCATTGTATCCCGCGTTTCCCTTCAGATGTTGACGTCTTCATGATCCAGTCGATCACCAGGAGAAAGAAAAGGGTGAGAGTAAGCAACCTTGCCTGACACCGGTCTTTACCTCGAACGAGTCTGTCAATTGTCCTCTATGCACAATTTTGCAGTTTAATCCATCATAGGAGTTCCGTATGATATTGACTATCTTCTGAGGCACGCCGTAGTATCGAAGAAGCTTCCATAGTGTTGTTCTGTCCACGCTATCAAATGCTTTCTCGTAGTCAATGAAGTTGATGTAGAGTGATGAATTCCATTCAATTGATTGTTCCACAATGATCCGTAGAGTTGCGATTTGGTCTGTACACGATCTATCCTTACGGAATCCTGTCTGTTGGTCTCGAAGTTGGGCGTCCACGGAGTCCTTCATTCTGTAATATACTTTTGGCCTATTCATTGCCGAGTTCAATTCTAATGGGTCTTCTTAGTGTGGTTTTCTGCATCCGGTGAGGTACAGGCAAATGTGTACTCGTACCACAGCATCAACAGAGTCTAAACACGTACTGCAAAACGAGCTGAAGTCTTCTATCAAGCATCTCCAACGATGGTTGATGACAATATGGTCTATTTGAGTCCAGTGTTGGTTTAGTGAGGAGGGTCGCCATGTTAGACGTCTCTCCTTATGCTTAAAATTAGTGTTTGCTAAGAATAAACGATTGTCTGGGCACAGTTGCAACAGACGGTCACCATTATCCGTCCTCTGCAGTCAGTGGGAGTGTAGGCAGACATGAAAAAAATGACGTATGTCTCTATCCTTACGAGTTCTTACAGGACAGTTTAGCTGGACAACACATAGGCAACTTCTAACGAGGATCCATTCTAAAAGTGCTTGTTCTGCCCTCATAGTTAATGCTATACCTATACCCGCCAGTCCACGAGAACTAGCCATTGAGTTGCCAGATACACGGGGGATCGGCTCCCATTTTGGTTAGGCAAGGTCAAGTGAATGACCACAGGACCCTGTATATGTGTTTCAGGGGCAGCATGCATCGATAGCACGAGATACTAGGGTCTTAGGCAAGGAGGCCTGCTGGCCGATTTGACAAAAAGTACGTACGTTGAGGGCTCCAACGAGTAGTTTGGAGCGAGGTTTCAATAAACCTAGGACAGTATTCCGTGCGCTAGAATCACTGGTCATGATGACACTTGAGGATGAAGTCAAAGGAAAAAGTTTAGAGCACTAAACGATGTTTATTTTATTTTGGAATGATACAAACGACAATTATGAGCTTAAGTGACAATGACCCCCAAATACCCTGGTACGGCCGAGGGTGAGGAGAGTCTGCTTTCCTTCACGTAATGCTCTTACGTGACCGCGCATGTACAGCCATTACCAGGGAAGTATTACTCACTTTTCCCGCGGTGGGGTTGTTTACGAAATTAAGAGGACGAAAAACGAATGTCCGACACTTTAACCGGATTGGTAGCCACAAAGGGGAGTTGAAAAACCCTGATTCCAAACCAGTGGTGTGCATAGGCTCTAGGATACTGAACGAACAAACGGTGTATAAACCAACCTTTTTGTACCAATGTTCATGTTTAAATAAATAAATAAAGGAATGTTCTTGCTTAGTAAACCCAGCATGAAATGCTACTTTCAAAACATATCAGGGCTGAGTTAATTTATGGCTATTAGTGACAACAAAGACGCGTGACCGTTACTTCAGCGTTGTCAATATTTCTGTAAACTGTGAAAATGCTTGCGAATATATAAATCACTTTCAACATACAACCTGTTTAGAAAGGCAGACGGTGAGGGTTTCCAGAATAAGTGACAAACCATGCAAACGTTGTGACGAGAAATAGACTAGGTGATGGACTTTTCATAACACAGTAGACTTTTTTATCTCAATTTGTGAGAAATTAGTGGTAGTGTCACTTTCAAGAAGTGTATCCCAGAATACGGTTTACAGAATGAAGATTATTTCCACAAGGCTGAACTCTCAACCGAATTATTTCTCGTAAAAAAGTGTCTTTCAAAAATGTTCATTTTTCTTCACATTATTATAGTTTACATAATTTAAGTTGGCTGCTTGAGAATATTTATCTACGAGTTATAAACTACGGTCGATTCATGGATGTAAATGACCACTTTCTCAAAAAAGACTTGACAGACAATATAGAAAGTAACAAACTTTACACAGGAAGGACCTCACTTCCTGCTAAACCTTGAAGTTACCCACTTTGCTGGACATTTGATAATCCCAAATCTTGCGCACTTAGAAGCACATGTTGTACAGTGAACACTTGTGGCACAAACAACAAATGTATTCAAATATGTATATTGTAGCGAGTTATACTGTCTGATTTTCGCTTTGATTCCAAGAGTGTGTGAATCCGGGTCTTTTGTTGGTTCTGATTGTTATTGATTGCTCTCGTTATAATATGTATGTGCATTGTGTGGAATTGCTAGGCCGTATAAAAAGTACTTTCTGGCTAGACGTGAACCGCTACATATATAAGTAGCTGTGATCAGCGGTCGTCTGTTTGAAAAACTTTTGTCGTGAAAAATAAATATTTAGAATCTATAGCTCTGTAAGGCCTCGACATTTGATGATGACCCCTTTAGTTTTAATGGACACATCTAGCTGAAGCAGCTCGTTCAGGCGTCCACACCAGATCAAGAGTGTCTGAGTTGTGCTGCGCATCCCTTTCAACTACTGGCCAGCTTCAATTAATCTGTTGGGCCAGTGAAATGTCACTGAGTCCAAGACAAATAATTCAGCAGTTGGACCACTGAGTGTTGAGCAGTTCATTGATCTCCGTCAGCAAGGACTAACAGTAATATTTCCGATCTAAGTATATCTTTAGATAACTATTTCCTATTGTTATATCTAGAAAATTGTTCTTGATATACCGCGTATAACGTGAGCACTAGAACGGCAGAATCCTTCCGATTCTCAATGAGAAGACAGAAGACTACTGAAAGGAATAATATTCCCAGACTGTGTCAATTATAGCACAAAATAGTCAGGTATTTATAAATTTTAGTAATAACGAAATCATCATTGCAGTCCTTTAATCCGCATACAGGGGGTTATTAGCATTGTCCAATCAGGGAGCTACACGTTGGAATTCTAGAATATTCTCCCTGAAGATGGCACAGGTATTCAGTGTTTGACAACGCTTTTACCAGCAACACCTAATACAATTCGTACCCAACAAGAGACATCAAAAGACAGAGTCGAGGAGATCGGAAGAGTTTATTTGGCGATAACCAATATATCGGAATTCTCTGATTTAATCTGGCTAGCGATTGCGGAAGATGTTGAGCACAGCGTTCCCACACATGATCTGGTACGGATGCATGACCGAGCGCCTTCAGCTAGGTGAGTCCACTAAAACTAATCTGGTCAACATCCAATGTTGAAAACTTACAGAGCTATTTATTTTGGGGATTCATTTACCACTACAGATCACTCCCCCCCTAGTGGGGTAGTGATGACCCTAGACGTAGCCAGCCAGAAGTTTAAACCCAACGAGTTTGTCGTTGGTAAACAATCTTCTGATAGTTGCTAGGTTTAGCAGCGTCTGGTTCTCTCCTTACTATATAGGACAATGAAGTACAGTATAGTAAAAAAAGAAAAAGTACAATGAAAATTTTGGCTCCTCGTAAACTGCATCGTTCTTTTCCAGCCGTCCTGGAAAAGAAAAAAGAAAGTGTAAGTGCATGTCGAAATACACTCGTACGTGCGTAAGAACACAATGTCGGCGAAGAAAATGGAAAATAAACTCAAGCACACGTAATAGCGTTAAAAAAATTTATAGTGTTTTTTGGTTGTTTTTTTTTAAATAAAAATATAAATATATAAGCATATTAAAAAATTTTTTTAATATTATATATCGTAAAAAGAAGGATCAAGATAATATAAAATGTCGAGTAGTGCCTTACGTGCAGTAGTCGTTTAAATGTTCTGTACTCTTCTTCCAGAACGCGTCGTCTTAAGTTTATTTTCTGATACTATTGAAGTATCATCGGGTTTGTTGCCTGTCGGTTGAGGTATTATAAGCGTAGGAGTCGTGTTGTGCGATTGTACCGACAGAAAACCGACGTGAATAGGATTTCCTTCTAAATACGCTGCTTTTCAACGATCGGTACTGATGCTATCGTTTGTTCCGTTCTTATCGACTTTATAGTACTTAGCTTCGCGTCGAAGAACTTCGAAAGGTCCTTCGTATGCTGATTCGAAAGGTCGTCGATGTGAGTCTCGACGGACGAGGACCTGTGTATTATATCGTAACTCAGGTTGAACGAAAGCATCAGTTGATTGCGGTCGAATAGAAACAGGTTTAACTGAACGCATTGCGTTTGTAAACCTGTTCGTGTAGAAGGTTAGATCCATGTTCATTGAAGAAGATGAAGAATCCACGAATTCTCCTGGAAGTCGAAGTGTTGTTCCACAAACGGGTTGAGCAGCAGTGTATCCAATGTCAGCTGTCACTGTATTGCGAATACCCAGTATGACGAGTGGGAGAGCATTGTTCCACCGTGAAACGTTTGCAGCTGATAGTGAAGCTTTTAGTTGTCGGTGAAAGCGTTCTACTAACCCGTTTGCTTGTGGGTGATAGGCAGTCGTTCAGAAGCGAGTGATTCCTAAAAGTGTGGTCAGACGACGGAAAAGTTCCGGTTCGAACTGACTTCCACGATCTGTAGTGATAGTTGAAGGGCAGTCGAAGTTTGCTACCCACCGTTTGACGAAGGTGCGGGCCACTGTTTCGGCAGTAATGTCCTTGGCAGGTACTGCTTCTTGCCATCGAGCGAAACGGTCTGCGCTAGTTAAGAGATAAGAATATCCATTTGAATCTGGTAGAGGTCCTACCGAATCCAGATGAATGTGGTCGAAACCAGAGTCGGAAATATTGAAAGGGCCTAATGGCCATTTTCGTGTCTAATCACCTCAGATTTCTGGCAGCTTACACAGGAGCGTGCCCACTCCCTCACGTCTTTATTCATGCCAGGCCAGCAAAATCGTTCTTCTATAAGCTTGATGGTTGCACGAACACTTGGATGACAACGTTTGTGCAACGTATTGAAGACGTTGCGTCGATAATGTTTCGGCACGATTGGGTGATCCCTAACTGTAGATGTGTCACAAAGTAAGGTTTCCTTACCTGTTCCCATCTGTTTGATGCGTAGTTTAAGTGTTGTGGACGATAACTCGTACTGAAGATCAGTGTCTTCTTTTTGAAGCTGGGTGAGTTTAAGAAGGTCGATTCCTTGGAAACTGTTCAAGGAAGTTATGCGAGATAAGGCGTCTGCAACTACATTGTTTGCTCCAAAGATGTGTTGAATGTCTGAAGTAAACTGCGAAATGTAATGCAGTTGTCGAGACTCACGTGATGAGTACTTGTCTGAAGAGGAGCTTAAAGAGAAAATAAGAGGCTTATGGTCAGTGAAAAGGATGAATTCACGGCCTTCGATATTGTGTTGAAAATGCCACACAGTACAATACATAGCTAGGAGTTCCCTATCGAATGTTCTGTACCTCGATTCGGTGTCTAGCAACCGTCTAGAGAAAAATGACAAAGGTTGCCAGGAGTTGTTAACCCATTGTTGTAAGACTCCTCCGATCGCTGAGTCGGATGCGTCTACTGCGGTGCCAATGGGTGCTTGAGTGTCCTGATGAGCAAGCATTGTTGCCTTAGCGATAAGTTCCTTAACCGTGGAGAACGCTCTTTGTGCGCTGTCGTCGAAATTAATGGATTTCTCATTTCCACGAAGTTGGTCGGTAAGAGGTTTCATGAGTAACGCGCATTTAGGTATGAATCGTCTATAGAAACTTATAAGGTCGTTAAACGTTCGTAAGTGTTTGACGGTGGTCGGTTCTGGGTAATCCAGAATGGCCGCCATTTTGGTCCTAAGGGGTCGAATGCCTTGAGCATCTATAGTGTGTCTTAGGAAGTCTAACGAGTCGGTTCCGATTCGGCATTTCTGAATGTTTACAGTAATGCCAAGTTTCTGTAGTCGTTCGAAAACAAGATTCAGATGCTTGGGATGCGATTCTCTGTCGGGTTTGCTATTAGACAGTCGTCAACATACGCATGTACGAAGGTGAGACCTCAAAAAACGTTGTCTATGAATCTTTCGAATATTTGAGCAGCGTTTCTTAGGCCGAAAGGTATTCGCAAAAATTAATAGAGTCCAAAGGGAGTTATGATGGAGGTTTTCGGTATGTTGTACGTTGCCATGGGGATTTGGTTATACGCTTTAACCAAGTCGATTTTCGAAAAGATAGTTGTACCTTTCAAGGTAGCTGTCAAATCGTGAATGTGAGGCAACGGGTAACGATCGGGAATGGTTTTCGCGTTCAATCGCCGATAGTCACCAGTTGGACGCCAATCGTTGCTGTCCTTTTCAGGGACCATGTGCAACGGAGATGCATATGGGCTACTTGACGGTCGTATGATTCCTACGTCTATCATATGGTCGAACTCGTTTTTCGCTAACCTTAGCTTTTCGGGAGCTAGTCGTCGTGCTTCAGAAAATACAGGTGGTCCTGTAGTCGTGATGTGATGTGTAATATTGCTGGTTACACACGGTAGTTTCGGTTGCGTTTGATGAATCCCGGGATACTTATCGAGTAGTGGTTGATAGAGTGGGTCTATCATATGCTTAATTGTGACTGGGGATATTTTGCAACCAGAAAAGGAAGTTACGCAAACAGATAAATTAGTGTTTCCGTCTACTAGCCTCCGTTTGCGCGTATCGATGAATAGATTATGGTGTTGTAGAAGGTCCATACCAATGATTGTCATAGAAACATCTGCAACAACGAAGATCCAGTGAATGGGTTTGCGTAAACCCACGTTAAGGTAAACGTACATTTTGCCATACGTAGCGATAGGTTTTCCGTTTGCCTCCTGTAAGTTTAAAGCCGATTCGTGAAGTCAGTCGTCAGAATTCGCTGGGAGAACTCTAACTTCTGCGCCAGTGTCGACGAGGTAGCGAACTCTCGTTGTCACATCTGTGACATATAACAGACGGCTGTGTTCGCCGGCTACGGTTGCCGTTAACGCGTGCCGGCTTGGAAGTTTCCCGAGTTGTTTTTCGAGCCAGTCGGTTTTGAGATAGGAAAATTGCAGGGTTTTCTGCAATTTCTGGAAGACTTTCCATACTGGTTATGATGCCAGCACCAGTCAGGGTTATCCGTCTCTCGTGGTCTAGAGACAGATCGCTTGCGTGAAGTGCTTTTATGTGGGGTGAGTGACCGCTTACGGTCGTTAAGAAAATTAAGAAAATTGGGAACATTTTGTATGAGTCAGGCTCCTCATTATTAAGAATAAGTCAATCAATCTGTGTTATAGATTGTCTTCCTACGCTCACCACTCAGACTCATTTTTCCAATATTATGTTGGATTAGCTATTCTACTAATACAACCTATAACATGCTAACTCGGACTTTTACACTAGGATTGTGTGGCTGGCATCGAATAGACAAAAAAAGAAAAAAAATTAGATGGCTAAAGATATAGTTGTGGAATTATGGTCTACTATTATATTAGTACTGCTCTAATAATAGACTTAATCCCAAAATTGTAGATTCGCCATGATATAACTGCCTAATCTATAAGATCTTACGTGGAAGTCACACCATTGACTACACCAACTCACTGTATCGTATCAATTACCAATACATGATGTAGAACAAGGTTAGGCTAGAGAAAGAACAATATATTTAATATGAATAGAAGATATAAGGTAACATTCAGCAGAGACCACGCCTGCATGGCCAAGCCATGCCACTCGATCAACTCCAGTCTATTCAATTCATTGTCCGCGCCTTCTCCATTGTTAGGCATTTCCCCGAGTTAAATATTGAATATCTATTTTCTGAGTAGTCTCGTGTTCACAGCTTTGTGGATTGTGTGGCTATTGTCCAATGCCACTACACTACTCTCCCACCAGAATCAACGTGATGTTGGTTCGATACCAAATTGGATGTGATCGTCGCGCGCCGGAGGTTACCAAGGATAATAAGGATCCTCCGGGTATTGATAAGCTGAAAGATAAATCAAAAAGAAGGCTGCAGCATCTGGTCGGGAAATACATGTAATAATCTTAAAATATCTGCTTTCATGATTAACACGCTTAAAATGAAAATTTGGTTGAAGATTATTCGAACTATATTAAAAGGGAATTGCAATAATAATAATAAAACGATGCGTGTTAATATCTTGACGTATAGGCAGTAATTATTTTGTGTTTAGAAATATTAAAGTAATGAATATTGTAGAAATGTTAATATTGGTATTAGTTTTGGTTTAAATTATGAAACCAATTAACAATTATGCCGGTAACCCGTCCATATGTGATTTCCAATTGCATCTGTATTAGTAGGCTAACTGGAAGAACAAAAGTATTACCATGGAAAAGAATTCCAACTAGTGTTCCAGTTAGTTTGATCCGGTTTATTTAGTTACGGGGAGATTTTCTCAACCTCATTTTTACTTGACCGTGATAGAATTTAATAATACTACTAATACACATGAATGTTCATCAAAATAAAATTTAAATACATGAGTGATAATTATATGGATTTTAGACAGATAGCTAAGAACAAATCGTTAAACATGAGTGTATTCGTAAGAGACATGCTCTAGACCCAATGTTCTGATCTGCGGCAGACTATTTATTTGTATTTACACTTGCCGGCTGATTGGGCATACAAGTTAGTTGCAAGTATGCAGTTTATTATAAGGCGGAATACGATTTAATTGAGATATAGTGGTTATAAGTTATTAAAATCAGTTAGGCCTGTGTCATATTACGAAGTGATGTGGTACTGCAAGATGTATTTAGCTAAATAAGTTTTTACAAGATGATTAATAGTGAGTGATGCTCATGTGATTATCAGGGAGAACATAAGTTGTAACCAGGGGGAGTACACTCCCAACTCATGTCTATGATAGTGGCTTGAACCTTAGTCAGTGTTGGGGTAAATTCGACATTGATGTTTTCAGTTTTCAGGAGATTTGCTCGACTGCTTATACTGATTATTTGCATGCATGATTGTGTCGCTAAACCATCAATTAGACTGACAAGGTTTTGAGATATTTACCGAATGAGCAACTGAGAGAGAAACATACTGTAATCATCTGTGATGGATGAAGATACCAAGAAAACAACACCATTTAATGGTAATTATAAGTCAATTTGTTGACCGATTTCGTTAATAGTTTCATTAATTTTATCAGTCATATTACGTGATTGTCAAGTTATGACAATGCTTTATGACGATATCCTGAAACTATTAAATTTAACTAGTTATAGTGTTGATTGAGGATTAGTCAGTGGAAAAATAGGTATTGTTGCTTTAGGTGATTCGAAATTATCAGAAATTTATAACGTTAAAGAATCCGAGACGCCTAATTTAATTATAAATTTCAATTCAGAAATATTCGTTTAGTGTTAATTCTAGTAGGCTACGGAGTTTTGATTTTAAACGTTTGTTTAGCCAACAGCTACCTGGGGATTTATTTATTTTACTAATGCAGTTGATAGTACTTAAATTTTTAGTCTTATTATCTAAACTATGTTCGCATTTTAGGCTGCTAATATGATAAACCAATCCATAAACCCAAATACGATTAGCAACAACGACTATGATGGGTTTATTGATAAATGTTAAAGGCGATCCAGATGATTTCTAAATTTAGAAGACATGGAGATATAGTGTGACGTATGTACGGGCCAGGTTAACAAGCAGGTTGTTGACGTATATGACGATTTAAAAATAATGAACATGACCAGAAAATAATTTTAAAGTTTAGACTGCTTGTGAAACTTCAGGCAGGAATATGATGCGTTATAAACATTCCATAAGAAGTTACTGCATTTAGCCTAGGGACACTTACAAATATATAGCAAAAGGAACCGGAAAACATATACATGTTAAGTAAAAAAATCATTAAGTAAAATAGTTGAACTCGCCTGGGTTATTTTTGAAAATTAGATTATTCAGTGGACGACATATATAACGCCATTCGTGAGTAGTATTGATCCAAAAGCATCCAGAATAAAACATGCAGTATGGCAATTAATTCCAGGGTGCTTGATGCTGTTGAGGTTTTTGACACTCGCTCGGATCAGAACAATCGAATGAATCCAGATAATTGTATGGTTGTCATTGAACGAACCATCTAAAAATGATTGCAGGAAACTTATAGCTGAAACTCACCGTATGTTTTTGGAGTAGTCATCCTCGTTGTTTGGCAATCGAACTCGAGAATATGAAATTAGGCAGGCAGTGGTCGGAAGAAAAGATATTACAGGATAGTGCATCGTTTAAAACAGGATGAGGTGTTAAGTGAAGGAACACTGAGAATTAGATCCAGATAACTATTTAGTCCTTGATCGCATTGTTAGTCAATGTATATTTACGCTATTTACAGGTCATATTTGCTAGAGCTTGATGTTTAAACAAGACTATGTCGCTGAAGCATGTAAATGCTATTACAGCTTGTTAACAAATCATCTAAGCTAATTAGTTAATATAGACGACCAGTTTTTATTATCGATTGAGCTAGTTTGTCATGAGGACTAATCAATATAACATTACGATAATGCATGTGAGCATTAATCAGAGGACTATTAGAATACAGGGTTAACATAAATATAAAATCGATCGAGAAAGTTGAAGTGGAAATAAGGATTAATAATAATAGGTTGCGTTTCTTTAGTTGGGCTCACCAATGTAGAATTATGGTCTACTATTATATTAGTACTGCTCTAATAATAGACTTAATCCCAAAATTGTAGATTCGCCATGATATAACTGCCTAATCTATAAGATCTTACGTGGAAGTCACACCATCGACTACACCAACTCACTGTATCGTATCAATTACCAATACATGATGTAGAACAAGGTTAGGCTAGAGAAAGAACAATATATTTAATATGAATAGAAGATATAAGGTAACATTCAGCAGAGACCACGCCTGCATGGCCAAGCCATGCCACTCGATCAACTCCAGTCTATTCAATTCATTGTCCGCGCCTTCTCCATTGTTAGGCATTTCCCCGAGTTAAATATTGAATATCTATTTTCTGAGTAGTTTCGTGTTCACAGCTTTGTGGATTGTGTGGTTATTGTCCAATGCCACTACATAGTCATTAGTATTCTTAACACTTCACCCTCTATATGCACACCCTTCTAATAAACCGCTTCCATTGTACCGACCTTGACTTCCCTTCCTTCATGTGAGCTTACTCCAACTTGTTTAACATCACAATTCATTTTTCTTTATTAGTACATTCTCTAATATGGAGCCTCTGACTTCATTTCACTCTAACAAGACATAATATGAATTTATTCTAATTTATTATACCTCTGTCCGTTCTACTACACAATGTTAAGCAACGTTTGGCGTTCATATCCAAGTGCCTTGCTGCTCTTCTGTTTCTCTTTTTTTCTTCTTCAGAATCTTGCTCTGAGAGCACAACTATGAAACTTCTGACGTTTGGAACAAACTTGACGTACGCGTCCTTTCAAGGTCATAGTTTACAGCAAGCGCTCTACGATTTCACCTTATAGCAACTATAAACTTAATAAGTTGGGAAACATTTTGTGAACCAACAAATGTTGTAATTTATAGATCATGCCTGTAAAAACGGTGTGTACCTGCACATGCAGAAATATATTATTATTATTATTATAACGAGTAAGTGTATGACATAACTCTGTTACGTCATTCTGGGACCTTTGAGGCTTTTCTTTGACTGAAAAACCTCGGAAGTAGAAGATTTAGTTATTTCTAGGATATGATCGGCAGATGCAGCTAGTTCGTCTAAGGCGTTGTTCTGAAACGAGACCAGAACTGCTTGCGTCTGTTGGGGAAGTTTAGACAAGAAAAGTTGTTTGAATAAATATTCGTCGAAAGTTCTTAGGCCCATAACCTCTCTCATTCATTGCAACATGTCCGTCGCAGAACTGTGTTGCAGGTCTATGTTATTAAAGAGTTGGTCTAACCTTTGTCGATCGGTTAGGTCTCCTCGTTTAAGAATCGAACGCTTTAACGTTTCGTACGGTTCAGAAACATCACTAGTAAACATACTAGGTGTTACGTACCTGTTGAATTCCCGCGGTAATGCCTTGAATACTGCGAGGAACTGTGCACGTGTGTCGTTCACGCCGTGCTCGTGGAAGTCAGCTTCTGTGTAGCAGAACCAGGCCTCGATATTGTCGGGCCAGAAGGGCATGAGTTGGAACGAGGGTGGGGACATAGTCTTAATCTTAAATACCTTGGGGGCCTGATCGGTCATAGGGGAATATTAAGTACGAGAATACGAGGGAAAAATTTATAGATATTCTGAGACACGGGGAAAAAACATCACAATGTATAAAAAACAAAAAATAAGGTAATGATATATAAAAATCCCAAAATGGAGCAGACTCACAGTTTACGATTTGGTGTACCAAATCACGTTAGGCTCACCAATGAAGATGGCACAGGTATTCAGTGTTTGACAACGCTTTTACCAGCAACACCTATTAAAACTCGTACCCAACAAGAGATATCAAAAGACAGAGTCGAGGAGATCGGAAGAGTTTATTTGGCGATAACCAATATATCGGAATTCTCTGATTTAATCTGGCTAGCGATTGCGGAAGATGTTGAGCACAGCGTTCCCACACATGATCTGGTACGGATGCATGACCGAGCGCCTTCAGCTAGGTGAGTCCACTAAAACTAATCTGGTCAACATCCAATGTTGAAAACTTACAGAGCTATTTATTTTGGGGATTCATTTACCGCTATATTCCGAAAGGTGATTGGACGAAATATTTTCGGCTCCTTCTGAGCCTCCTACAGCTTCCTCGAGTTCACCTGTCGTTCGTCGCCACACCTATGTAGAAGTGATAGATTGAAAACATGAGACGGAGGATGCTCTGTTTACGCCCACTCTAGTTCAAACTCACTATTATGTGATATGCATAAACTAAAAAACCGAAGGATTCGGTGTGGATTGTTTTTAAGCCATCGAATTCCACTACATTACTGTTCGGCTGAGTCTACTGCTAACCTAACTTATCAATAGGTGAAATAGCAGTATTATCGGAGGTATTCCCACTATCATCATCCCTTCCATTCACAGGCAAGCTTATTCGTGGTGACTTCAACATGCCTGAAATATTTTGGTTCCCAGTCAAGGCGCCGAAAAGTTATTTCTCACATTGGTTAGAGTAAACATTAGAAGTGTTTTTGTGATAAGGATAAACAGCAGTTGATATGAAATCATCAGAATTGTAATCAAAATCGAGGTCATTTAGTACTTGTGCTTCGCATTAAACAAGTTTCCCACAAAAGTAAATGCATTATGAGGATAGATAATATTTGGTATGACATCAAGATTTGACTCTTCTGAAATAGTTTCCTCGAATTTGTTAAGAATGTCATTGCAGAGTAAATGATCATTAGAAAAATCAGCATCTATCAAAACTACATCAGGTTTTTTATCATGACTAGGTCTGCGCATCAATCTTCCATCAATTCTCTCATTGATTGTAAACAAAGACAAACAATAATTCATCCACAACCAACTAACGTCCATAAATATACATGGATTTCTAACACATATACTTGTTTCCCTATGTGCTTGGTTTCCGCACACTTGCGGATTTCACTAACAATACACAGTCTCTATACCTGGCGTTCGGGCTTTTGAATAATGTTGATTAAATCCATAATTCTACGAGGAGATTCAGCCTGCGTTAAATACTAAGTTGACGGAATACTATTTATTGGAGTCAGTTATAGAGGAAATTAACCCCTACACAGGTATAAGAGTCTTCATTTTTAAGTTTTGGTCTTTTACCACGTTATTTCGACAAAACACACAAATGACCGAATAGGGTTAAACAAAAGTAATATTACAATATGTAAAAAATCAGATCTAACGCTACACCAAGAGATATACTCACAGCTTATCACTTGGTGTACCAGATCGCGACAGGATCACTACAGCCTATGCCGCAGATATTCTGGGTTTTATTATGCTATTATCCGTAACACCATTCTTATCGAAAGATACCAACACCTTCAAGTCAGAAATCAGGTAAAAATGAGTTCAAAGATATATTTGGAAAGTTATCAACATGTTGGTAAGCGTTTGATCTAGGCTGACTTGTTGTTGAGAGGTATGATTAGCATGGCGTACCTAAACATGATTTGGTGCGAATGCGCGACGAAGCATCTTCAACCACACAAACAAAAATCAGATGTTGATTCAACCGTAAGAACAGTCAATCATTTCTTGCCGGCTAAGAGTACTGGTACCCTACGATTTGAAGACTTACACCGACTACGACAAATATGCCTTCCGAGCAAACCTTGCACTGGTAATATTGAAGCGAATTTTCGGCCGGTTTGACGGAAGAGCTTTCCATATAATCTTAAACTGCTTCATTCGTCCCCATTTAGAGTTCGGAAACATAGTATCTCCGCCCTCACTACAAAAGGATAAGGACACTCTGGAGCGTATCCAATGGCGAGCCACGAAATCATTTCGGCGACTCAAATTCAAGCCTTATGAAGAGCGCCTCCAGTCAATAAACCTTTACCCATTAGAATATAGGCGTCTCAGAGGTGACCTTCTAATGGCTTACAGTATCCTTAACACTTCTGGACATTCCCCTTAAACACTTACCTAAGTTTAGCTCCAACATAAACCTAAGGGGTAACACCCAGAAAGTAGAGACAAAACACGTCAGGACGGATTGTAGACGCAACTTTCACTCATTAAGAGTTGTCAAATCCTGGAATTCGCTGTCTGATGAGCTAGTCCAAGAGACTTCCTAGGAGTCCTTTGAGAGGAAACTAGAGATAATAATAACGTCCGGGTTGTCGTTATCCTGTTGAAAGCGGCATGCATTGCGACGAGTGCAAAGGCAGGTACCACGAAATTTGCACGAACTTAACGCCTGCGGCTTTCAAACGGTTCAGTAAGGAGGGTCGCGTATGGCTCTGTCAACAGTGCTGTTCGGATGCAAACAGCCTGTTAACCGAGGCCATCTCACTGGTTGATGCTACAAAGAAGTGTTTTAGTAAGCGTAGTCGGAACACGTCAAACAGCACTCGATCTGTCGACACACAAATCGACATGAAGCAAACTAAGGTTAGTTCGATAGTAGATGACTCACGCCCGTCAAAGAAGGAAAAGCAGTCTCCAAAGGGGCCTGCCTTAAACAAAGGCTCAAGAAAAGTAGGGTCTTCTGTTCCCCGTCTCCCAGATGGGATCCAACAGGAAACACCTAGAAGCCGCAATCGCAAGGCTCGATCGGTTTCAAGCGGTAAACATAACCTGACCTCTCAGGTCGTCGACGACCCCCAGAAATCCAACACTAGGTTTGACGCAACTGTTATTGCTTCTACTAGCACCGTTGACGAATGGGTACAGGTTGCAAGGAAGAAAAGGAGGGATATGAAGGGGAACCCTGCCCCCGTAAAAGTAGTTGAAAAATCGAAAGCTGATCATAGCGGCAGATCAGCTATTTTTCGTAGAATCAAGGAGAGCGAGAGCCCTGAACCTAAGGCTCGTTTTGAGCATGACATTGTACTGATTAGGCAACTGCTTAATCAACTCATGCCTCAAAATATGACCGGGGTCACCTTGCTAAAGGTGTACAGACTAGAGAGTCTAACGGACTCGAAACCAAATCATTCCAGACTACTTAAAGTAGTATTCAACTCTTCGAACGAACGTGACCTAATTTTACAGAATGGACACAAATTAAAGGGTTCAGGAGTCTTTATCCGAAAGGACCTACCGTTGGCAGACCGTGTTAAAAGATGGGAAGCCGAGAAAGAGCTACAAATTAGACTAGACGCTGGCGAAAAGGACCTGAAAATTGTAAATTTTCGGGTTGTAAGGCTTCGACAGAGAATGATGCCGAAGCCACTCTGGGTGAAGCACGAAGGCACCTAAACAGGCTTCGGATCTGTTACACCAATGTACGAAGCTTACTTAATAAGCGACCGGAACTAGGTGTACAGATTGACTCTACAAAGCCAGACATAATCGCAGTAACAGAAACCTGGCTGACACAGGCTATAGATAGTATGGAACTTGATTTCGAGGGTTTTACGTTAGTAAGGGCCGACAGAACACAAAAGCGCAAAGGAGGGTGAGTAGCCCTATTCATTAGGAATGCTATCCCATTTGCCATTATCGATAGTGTATCCCATGAGAGTGGGACGTGTGAATTAGTTAGTCTCCGTTTGAAATGCAAGGGACAAGAGCTGCTGATTGATTTGGTCTATCGCAGTCCAAGCTGTGAGGTAAATAAAGTTCTGCTAAGCAGTCTCAATACTTGGTCACAAAGTGGTCGATGTCTAATCCTAGGGGACTTCAAAGCATCTATGGTAGACTGAGAAAACCTGCGAACTAGATCACATGTGCTCTAGTGCAACTTGTGAAAGAACCGACAAGGTACGATCCGGACACTGAATCATCCTTATTAGATCTTATACTGACTCACTATGAGGATGATGTTGCGAACCTCCATCATATGCCACCCCTAGGTAAAAGTGATCACGCAGTTTTAACTTTCGACTTCCAAATAACTGTCAGCCACGAGCACGCGTCAGTCCAAACCAGACTTAACGTCTGGAAAGCAAACATACCAGACATCATGCACTCAGCATCGTTAATAGATTGGACAATAGACCCAGAGTCCTCCATTGAAACGACCTGGGACGCACTTCGAAATTCATACTTAAAAGTTACCACATCTCACATCCCTTGGACTATACCAAAGGGGCCGAAAACCTCACCACCATGGTTCAGTAGGGAGGTCCATATCCTTCTCCGTAAGAAAAGGAAAATGTGGGATAGATTTAGGTTACTGGGGACTGATGAGTCAAAATCTCAGTATCGAAAGGCCCGGAATACTTGTGCCTCGACCCTCCGTAAGTCTAGAAAATTGTACGAAGGAAAACTTTTTAAGGAATCCGTAGAATGTCCTAAACGCCTGTATTCCTATATAAACCAAAGGACAAGGAGAAAAGGAAATATTCCTGCTCTATGGGGAGACAGTGTAGAATTATGGTCTACTATGATATTAGTACTGCTCTAATAATAGACCTAACCGTGGAAGTCACACCATCGACTACACCAACTCACTGTATCGTATCAATTACCAATACATGATGTAGAACAAGGTTAGGCTAGAGAAAGAACAATATATTTAATATGAATAGAAGATATAAGGTAACATTCAGCAGAGACCACGCCTGCATGGCCAAGCCATGCCACTCGATCAACTCCAGTCTATTCAATTCATTGTCCGCGCCTTCTCCATTGTTAGGCATTTCCCCGAGTTAAATATTGAATATCTATTTTCTGAGTAGTCTCGTGTTCACAGCTTTGTGGATTGTGCGGTTATTGTTCAATGCCACTACAACAGTACTGCTTCATCATTAGTGGAGGACGACTTTGGTAAGGCTCAAGCGTTCTCGAACTACTTTAGCAACGTGTATACCATGGAAGCGCCCTTCTCGTCAGCGTATACAGATCCCCCATACACACACTGGATAGCGTGACCATTAAAGAACTCGATGTCTTTGGTCTACTAAATAAGCTTGACATAGGTAAATCCACGGGGCCCGAAGAATTACATCCTAGGCTACTGAAGGAATTATCTAAGTTCGTTGCAAGTCCTTTAAGTACATGCTTTAACCTATCCGTTACGCAGGGTCGTTTACCAAAAGGCTGGAAAAACGCCATAGTAAGTCCTGTCTTCAAAACAGGCACGAAACACAAACCTGAGAACTACCGCCCCGTTAGCCTAACTAGTATGGTTGTTAAAATATTAGAAAAGATTATTCGGAAGGAGCTGTTTAAGTATCTCGATAAAAACCGGATCCTCTCGGAGAAGCAGCACGGCTTCAGAATAGGTTATTCTTGTCTCACTAACTTATTAGTGGCTCGTGAAAGCTGGTGTGCTCTTAAGGACCAAAAGCTACCTGTAGACGTCGCCTTCATTGATTTCAGTAAAGCTTTTGATAAAGTTCCGCACAACCGGCTGTTATATAAGCTAAGAAAAGTCGGGATTGGAGGCAATTTATTGATGTGGATAAAAGACTTCTTATTTGGGCGTCAACAAAGAGTTCGGGTGAACTCAAAGTTATCTAGCTGGGAAACTGTGCTTAGTGGAGTGCCCCAGGGTACAGTTTTGGGGCCAGTGCTATTCCTCTTGTATGTAAATGACCTTCCTTGTATCCTATCATCATCGGTCTTGCTATATGCTGACGATGTCAAGATATGGAGAACGATACGATGTGAGGGTGATAGCTTAGAACTTCAAAATGACCTGAAGAAGTTATCTGAATGGTCTCAAACCTGGCAGTTGCCGATAAATACTTCCAAGTGTGTTGTGATGCATATCGGTCATCAAGGCACAGATACATACACGATGAACAACACTGAGCTTCCTGTCGTCCAGACATATAATGACTTAGGAGTCATCGTTAGTCAAGACTTAAAGACTACTGCACACTGTCGTGCAATAGCCGCCAAAGGTTTTAGAACGTTTTGGTCAATACGTAGGGCTCTTAGTCATGTCGACACTAAGACGTTTTTGACTTTGTATACAGTGTTCGTACGTTCTAAACTTGAGTACTGCATACAAGTGGCCAGCCCCTGCTTAAATAAAGACAGTGAGCTTCTGGAAGAGGTTCAGAGAACGGCAACTAAACTGATTCCTGGAACAGAGAAGCTTCTGTATGAAGCTCGACTGGCCAAGCTGAACCTTTCCCCGTTGTCATATCGCAGAACTAGAGGCGATTTGATTACAGTTTTCAAATTGCTTAGTGCCAAATTTGCACCTGATATGCCTTCATTTTTCTTGTCTTCCAAAACAGAGAATTTACGAGGACACTCCAAAAAAGTTCATAAGCCGAGAACAAATTACTTGTCAGCTGACTATCGACTTTCCCATAGAATCATCAACGAGTGGAATTCACTACCTCAGCACGTGGTTGAGGCTCCATCCGTCGACTCTTTCAAAAGAAAGTTGGATCAACTGAGAGACCACCATTGCCAGGACTAACATAGACCATCGAGCCTCCTGTCCTTCCCAAACTGAAACTGCTATGATTTACCAATTTGTTTTTCTTTTACTATCGTTAATATACCTATGTTCCTGCCTGGGGGTATTGGTGATCCACTGCTACTAGACACGGAAGCAAGTTAAGCGAGAGCTCCTATTCAGTTCAGAACCATTTGAAGGTCGTGCTCGCTGACTACATTTAAGTTTTGCGTTGTACCGCATTGAAGGTCTTATCGTTACGAGTGTTTTAGTTTCAGACCTTTGTTGCTCCTAATTATTGTTGGTTGATTCCGTTACTGAACGTAAGCAAAACTATGTGTTTAATTATTTTTCTTACTACCCTCTTTTCCAGAACTCCCACAAATTTTATACACCCCTCCAGGACACCAATTATCTTTAGGCCAGAAATAAACCCAACAAGTGGTAAATATTATATATAATGGTAAGCAGCTTCGACTGACTACGGTTTCTTAGTTGTTTTTTTCATTTTTTAAAACTTTGGTTGGGAAGGATGTGTTAATTGAACTGAAGAATGACCTATGGTGAGTGTTGACATATTTGTTTCATATATTACAGTATATGTGGTACGCTGCACTCAGTCGATCAATATCACAATTTCAAACTCACTGATATTAGCGTTACTGATCCTGAAAAACACCCTCATATGGTAACGTTATAAGCTTTATGATCACTTAATTATAGCTGTCTGTTAAAAACTGTTTTATAAGAGGGTCTATTGTAAGATATGTCCAACTCCCAGCTGATGAATGCGATACGATTGAATTACAAAATGCATCCAGGAAAGAAGCAACTGTCGGGAAACAACCCCAGAACTAGCCTCCATCACAATAAGTCATTTATATTTTGCTAAAGTTGGATTATATGTTTATACTACAAACGTAATACCTGTTTTATTAGTATTGTACGGTCTCCATTCACGGTTCAAAACGAAAAGTCTGCGCTTATCCCGTCTTGTCATAGGAATTTCTGTAAAGAACTCGGAGTGTTTTCCTGTCCTAAGATGTTTAGTAGCGGATACTAAGTGCGGGTATCATTATCGTTAGTCACCCTTGGATTCCGGGTTTGTATAACAAATTTCGTGTATTTTAGAGAACGACTAACTTAAACGCTCAATTTCACGGCTTGATTATATTTCAGAGATCATAGTATTTTAGCTCTTGTAGCATCTATGTATAGTAACCCATTAAGTAGACAAAATTTCATGTATTCAGCTTAGTTACTTTCCGTACGAGGACATGTGTCAATTATCCGTGCCTTTGTATCTGTTTTCGTCTCCACACCGTATATGATAAACAAGTGTTTTATTTCCACCCATTGGGATATTATATCATGCCTTACGAGACGCTATCCATTAACGTTATAATCAGGCTATCAGCTTTTAGTCAATGATCAGCCGAGTACTTTTCACTGTTCATTCACACAATGCTACAGATAGAATACTATAAGACAACCCCTGGAAAGTTTCGAAAACCCTACGGTATTATGACCTGACACCAGTTGACTGCATACATTTATATAGTTTCACTACATTTTAACTTGCGAAGTAAAAGCTGTATTCGGTAGACTTGACCGCTTCTCACATGTTTTACGTACACCGTTTGTAAATGTTTGGAAGCATATATCAGCGTTTCATTTCATCTGAACAACTTAGTTCTGTATTGTTACTGGTTCATTTTAGTAGTAGTAGTTCTTAAAAGTTGTAACCGTTAAATACTGGCTTATTCTATAAGTAGTTAGTATATCCCATTCATAAATGAGGTTCCAAGTAGTGAAAAAGACAGTCAGTTCAGAATTATACATTTTTCCAGTAGCTTATTCCTGCTTTGTTACTTATTCTCATATTATGATGATCACCTACTAAATATGTGTAGTTATCCAACCATATAATGTTCAATCTCATCAATTTTCTCATAAACTAACGACATATTGTTGTCGACTCTCAAGCCTTAAGTTTATATTACCGAAAACTAGTGCTTTAACTGAGCACACATGTGTGTTTATCCGTAATATTCTTATTCGTAGTAATGAGGAAATAATGTATGGTGTTTATGCCATATAAATTTGGTGCTCAAAGTTATATGCAACAAAGGCATGTCAGTGTATATGTGTGTGGAGTTATATCTATACTTATACGCTTTGAACGTTGTTAGGCGTTACCTAGTAAGATGAATAATATTGACTGATGTAGGGGTAAATTAGAAGAATATTAGCAGTAAAGAGATCAAGATAAAGCACTAATCTACCCGGTTGCTGATTGTTGGTCATTCAGTACTGATACTGGTTTATGCAAACATGGTTAGTGAAACACTATTATCTTGTGTTTTAGGCCTTCTTTCTACACTTAAGTTTTGTTCATAGTGTGTCTTACTAATTTTGTTCGGGTTGAGCATAGAGAGATCAGAGTAGCATTAGTATTTTTCCAACTTCAGATTCGCTCGGGAAAACAATCTTCACTAACTCATGACCACATTTCAAGTATATCGAGATGAGCAAAGGTATATTTTGTCTTTGATAGCCAACTGATTGTAGCGCAAAACAAGATGGTGATCACTTGGCTTATTGATATATTCAGAGTTGCAGTTTGCTTTATAGACTAAGTTGAGCTGTTTTGTTTGTTTGTTGAGTCCATTAGTTTGTTAGGTATAGTTTAAAGAAACTACATTGATAAGTAAACTACACCTATTTACCAAGGCTTCAATAAAAACGACTAGATGACTTGTTGTCCAACTTTTTCGAATTTTACCTGATAAGGGATTGTCGGTGAATATAGCAAGCCACCAGATTGCTTATCATAACCATCACCAAAATTCTATCTGTTATCTTTGGTAGAGTTATATCGTACACATATAAATCAAAACTTTAATGGTAACACTGGTTTTTTCATTATTTCGATGGAATCGTCAACAAAAATTTCAAAAAAATATTGAGAGTAAACCGTATATACATTAAAACCAGAGAAGAGAACAATTCTTTCCTGGTTTTCTTTTATACGTTTTATTAATCTTGAGTAGTGATTCATTTCCACTGTTTCGCAATTTGTGAATGATCGTATGTAACTAATTTCCACTTTGCATCTAACCCATTGTCAATTAATATAGGACAAAATAATACTTAGATAAGCGATATGGGTATTTCACTTGTTCAACAATCTGTAATTAAATAAATTAGTAATTTAAAAGAAAATCTGTTGTCATGAAAGCAAAAATGGGATGGCAAATTATTCTCTTATTGTCAACATTATCACTAAAATATGAACAATCATTAGTAAGGTCAAACACAAGTCTTCAGTGTCCAATAAGTGGATTGCTACAACTTTACTATCTGGTAAGTAATGTCTCTATTATTTGCGTACTTGAGGAAATTACTCTTGGGCAGCATATCATTCATCCTTATCATCGGGTATTTGGGAAATCGCATGATGAAATAAAGCCGACTAAAGAAAGATACGAGGAAAAATAAAGATGATGCAGTTGTACACAACAATTTACTTTTGAAGTCATATGATTAAGATGTAGACAACGATGAACTTCATTTTATCTGAGATCACGTTTTCAACTACGTATTTGTAACCGTTAGAAGACTTCAGGAAGTAAAGTGTACTACCTTGTACACAGTTGAATGACACATTTGATGAACTAGGAACAACAAATTGTGTTCCAAACACAGTTCACTATGAAATACTATGCTGTTCTGTAGGCTGTCTCAAAAAACCGGATAAATATGAGATGACTTTCGGTTACTTGGTCGAGTGTTATTATTGGAAGAAATTTAGGGGCGGCCAAAGCAAAACGTAGCATCAGTGCTTGAAGTCACTAACTTCTAGTCTGAGCCATGTTGGTAGATGCAGACTACTTGGTTGGGGTCCGCGTGACCATCGTAACCAATGGTTGGAGACTGTTGGTGACAAGGCTCAAAATCGATCACAATGGCGTCGGTGTATACACTCGATCTTCCCTTAAACTAAGAGAGTGAAATCGCTCCATATCTTTCTTTCTACGAATTAATTCTTTCATCCTGTACTATATCCTTATTGCAATCTTTCTTTTATACATCAACACCTCTGAATTAACTAATTTTATGGATCCGGTGTCCATCTTGTTGTGTTAATGAGGTATGGCAACTTGGACCGATGCATATATGTGCCTGGTCCTACTTTCTAGCTGACTGACTATAATTATAAAATTAAAACACAGTTCAGCGGAGTGATCTCTTCTCAACGAATGTATTATCAAGCCGTACAATCGTATATATATATATATATATATATATATATATATGAAAAAAGTACTAATTCCGTGAGGAAATGTGAACACAATTAACCAAGATGACGTAATAGGAAGATTATAATACTAGATTACGTAATACGGATGATAACAATAGATTTAGTGAATATAATAAGATGAATAAAATGTTTTTGTTATAATAATTAAAGGTCATAGAGGTGTAGAAATAAATAAGGTGATATGATGAGCATTTACGAATAAAATAAAATAATGAGAATATAAGTATAGGGGGGGAATGCAGTAATAATAATAATAAGATGATCAAAATAATTAAGGCCAAGGTAACGATAACTGTTGTGAACAGGAAAACAAGAAGCCCTGACAAACTATGAAAGCTATTTTTCGGGACGTTATTCCATTTTATTCAAAGCTTGTAAAACACTGACATTTAATTTTGTCCCCAATCTATTCTACAGAACATAAGCTTTCGTCCGATGTATGATTCATTGTCATACCCTTTTTTTTCCGAAGCTATTGTAATTTAAACATAATATTTTGCACCCTATTTTCTACTCTAATTCCCAGCTTTGGACATAATTGTACTTTTTCTAATTATCGTATGTTGTGGTCGGGTTATTCACTTATTTATTCATGTACCTTTTTACACTGAACTGAACTGAAATCAGGATATCAGGAATGGATCGAGTAGTGTTCCAGTTGTCTTGTCTTCTCTCATTTGCGTGCTTGTCAGCCAATTAGGTGATAGAATAGTTTTCTTCTCTCTACCCCATTTCGAACTCACGCGTACTAGCCTCAAGGTTAGGTCGGTCAGCCTATCACGCCAAGGTCTTAATCTGGATTAGATAAGTATCCTCAGCACCAAAAGTGGGTAGACAGACCAAGGGACATAACAACAACGATAAGACGTACTTCTTTTGCACGCATAGTTCTGGTTTAAGCTCCTGAATGGTAAGAGCTTCGGCTATTTTTAAGAGTTGGATGCGAAGAAGTCTGGGTAGATTTGAACGAATCATATAAACAACCTTAAGATTAGATTGTGGATCTGTAGAATGGTTACAGTCGATTAGGTGTTCAAGTGCAGAACTCCTAACTGCTTTCCTTTCACTCTTATAGAACCAAGCTGGGATATGTTCCCGTATCCGAGTTGAAAGCGAGCGCTGGCTACGGCCAATGTACCTTGCTCCACAAAAGCAGGTGGACTGGTAGATGCACATAGAGGCGACCAGACGCGGAAGCTTATCTTTTATGGATACAGAAAGTAAGTTCCTACTAGTGAAGGTTATTCGCAGTTTAGCCGCATTAAATGTTCTTCTAATCGTTGTTGTTAGACGATTTTTGATTACGTCTGATGCTCGATCACCTTTAAATTCCAGACTTATATAAAGGTTTCTCTTCGGGACAGAACAACTAGATTTCTTGTCGTAACTACTTCTATTCATATTCTTTTCTATGAAATGTTCTGGGTAACCATTTTCATCAAGGTTTTCTCGAGGAATGCGAGTTCTTCGTTAATGCATTCCGTACTGCGTATCCGATGTATTCGATAACATAAGAATGGATGAGGTTTCTCTTTCTACTTGACGGAACCCAGCTATAGAAGTTGATTAGCTGGCCATTCCATGTTTGTTTTCTAAAGACGGATCTTTTTAAAGAACCATTACTCCTTCTCATCAGACGTATATCGAGAAAAGGAATTGATTGGTATCGCTCCCTCTCTAACGTGAAGTCTATGGAAGGGTGGCATGAGTTAAAGGTGTGTAAAATATCATCTAAATCAATATTATCGTTACAAACGACAAACGTGTCGTCCATGTATCTTACGTATAGGTGAAATTGATTGATCGTTGAACTGAGTTGGTCGTTTTCTAGTTTTGCCATGAAACAGTCTGCTAAAATTGGACCCAATTGAGACTCCATTGCAATCCCATCCCTTTGTCTATATATTTCATTGTTGAAGCTGAAAGCACATAGACCTGGTTTAACGTTACCTCCTATTTTGGATATGTCGAGTTCACCATACCAACGAATTGCCAAATGGTTAGCTTAAAAATTGGAACCAGTCAGAAGGCAAGTATCTAAACATTCTATTCATGATACTTTCCAATTTATTGATCGTATTAAGGACGTTAATACTTCTGAAAAACACATGTTCTCGCTTGACGTTAACTCTTTGTTCACTAGTGTACCTTTAACCGAAACGATATGTTATATATGTGAGTATATTGATTCTAACAACATAGATCTAGGTTTGCCGACTGAACACTTGAAAGAACTATTGTTACTCTGTACTCTTAATGTCCAGTTCAGTTTCATCATCGTTGCCTCTTCGTCGTTTCTGCTTATTCTCCCACTGACTGCAGCTCAGATGATGTAAAAGATGAGTTTTACAGAAAGCTTTCCGACCTTCTCCGAAAAGCTAAGCGCTCTGATGTAGTAATAGTGGCCGGTGACTTTAATGCTCAAGTAGGTAAACTAAGCGATAGGGAAAGACACCAGGGTGGATCTTATAGCATCGTGGCTCAAAGAACAGATAATGGCGACCGTCTGTTGCAGCTATGCTCAGATAACCGCCTGTTCCTTGCAAATACTAACTTTAAGCATAAGGAAAAACATCTTTTAACATAGAGACCCCCTAATTCGTCCCAACGTTGGACCCAAATAGATCACATCGCTATCAGCCACCGATGGAGGGGCTCGATGGAAGACTGTCGCTCATTCTGGAGCACATGCCTAGATTCAGATCATGCTCTAGTGCGAGAGCGTATTTGCTTGCGTCTTACTGGACGTAGGAAAGACGCTGCAAGGAAACCTCTTAGGGGCCTACTTAATGATAGTCAAGCTAAGAGTATATTTCAGGAACAACTAGGAAAACAGTTAGGCAGTCATATAGGTGATGCCCACCCCGGTGCAGCATGGAATGATATCCGAAAAGCTGTGGAAACAGCAATGATATCTGCTAGTAAGGTAAACCAGAAGGTTAGGGAGCAACACTGGATCTCAGCAGCATCTATCTCACTGATAGATGCTCGGAAACTCATTCCACCTGGCTCTGAACATAATGAAAAGCGGAGTCAGCCTAAGCGCAAGCTGACAAGAAGCCTACGCAATGATCGCGAACAGTGATGGGTAGCGAAAGCAAGAGAGATGGAAAAGGTGGCGGCAATAGGTAATAGCAGACAATTGTTCAGACTCGTTAAGGAAACCGGAATTAGGAACCCGACCGTTAGCGAAACAATCTCAGAGAAAGATGGACATATTATTCATTCTTAATCCAGGAGATTGGATCGATGGGCAGAACACTTTAGGGATCAGTTCAACTGGCCTTCAGCCACACTTCGGTTTCCCACGATCTCTAGTCAACCTGAATGGCAAGTTAATGTAGGTCCTCCGTCCCTTTACGAAGTTGAAAAAGCCATAGGAAATCTGAAACGAGGGGGAGCAGCAGGCCCTGACAGGTTTACTCCTGGGATTTTTAAGGATGGTGGTCCAGTATTAGCAATGAGATTAACCGAGGTCTTAGGTAGAATTTGGGAACTGGACGTAATCCCATCTGACTGGTCTCAATCACTGATTGTGCCAGTCTATAAGAAAGGACAAAAGTCCTCTTGTGACAATCACAGAGGAATCAGTTTGACTAATATAGTGTCTAAAATATTAGCTTCAATAATACTTCGACGCCTAACTAAAGCTCGTGAAGAGCAGACTAGAGAAAATCAGGCTGGTTTTCGACCTGGACGTGGTTGTATAGATCAGATATTCACACTACGTCAGGTTCTAGAACACAGACACACATTCAGACGCCCCACAATGGTAGTATTCCTCGACCTTAAGGCGGCATTCGACTCTGTTGATCGTGAGGTTCTATGGCAGTGTTTGTCACTGAAAGGAGTACCAAAGAAGTACATTAACCTTATAAAGGCTCTCTACTCCAACACAACTGGTAGAGTGAGAGCTTATGGCGAACTGTCATCAGAATTGATTACCTCAAGTGGTGTTCGTCAGGGCTGTCCACTCTCCCCATTCTTGTTCAACTTTGTGGTCGACGTACTTTTAGAGATAACACTCTCCTCATCTAAATTTCCAGGGGTTGAACTTCCACCGGGAGGTTCAATTGTTGACTTAGAATATGCAGATGACATAGTTCTATTTGGTGAGGACGCTGACAAAATGTAGAGTCTTCTAACCACTATAAGCAACAATGCAAGCATGTTCGGCATGCGATTCCCCCCTCAAAATGCAAAATGTTGCTTCAGGATTGGGTTGCATTGACACCCGAACTAATGATAGGGAGTGAATTAGTTTAGCGTGTCGACCTCTCCACTTATCTTGAAAGTCTCATCAGCCCTTGTGGTCTGGTGTGTGACGAAATCTCAACACGGGTACAGAAGGCTCGACTAGCTTTTACCAACTTGCGTCATTTATGGCGTAGGCGAGATATCCGTCTACCAACCAAAGGACGGGTTTACTGCGCAGCAGTTCGCTCCGCCCTACTTTATAGCAGTGAAACATGGCCGGTAAGATTAGAGGATATTCGTAGGTTACTAGTATTCGATCATAGGTGTCTTCGAAGCATTGCTCGTATATCATGGGACCATCGAGTAGGTAATGCAGTTGTTAGGAAACAGGTACTAGGTAAGGATGGCAAATCAATTGATGAAGTAGTGAAACTTGATCAGTTGAGATGGCTGGGACACGTGTTACGTATGCCCAACGACCGACTGCCTCGACGTGCTATGTTCAGTGGTATAGGAGTAGGTTGGAAGAAAGCTAGGGGCGGCCAAACCAAAACATGGCACAAGTCCATGAAGTCACTGACAAGTGGACTGAGTCATGTAGGTAGGTGTAGACTACCTGGTTGGGGACCGCGAGATGATAGCAACCGATGGTTAGAGACCCTGAATGACATGGCTCAAAATCGTTTGCAATGGCGCAGGTGCATCCACTCTCTGTGTTCTCCCAAATTCCCATCTTCTGAATTCTTCATGTCCCTTCTTTCCTCTTTCCAAATTTATTTCACTGGATTATACTCTTTAAATAACATCTCCAAACCCTAATCTTCCCGATTACTGCTTATACTCTTATTACGTCTACCACTATGGGATTTGAATCGACAACTGCATCTCTGTGCTAATGTGGTGTGGCAACTCGAACTGATGTACGTACGTACGAAGTTCTACGTTGTTACTGACTGACTGACTGAGGCTAGTACGCGTGAGTTCGAAATGGGGTAGAGAGAAGAAAACTATTCTATCACCTAATTGGCTGACAAGCACGCAAATGAGAGAAGACAAGACAACTGGAACACTACTCGATCCATTCCTGATATCCTGATTTCAGTTCAGTTCAGTGTAAAAAGGTACATGAATAAATAAGTGAATAACCCGACCACAACATACGATAATTAGAAAAAGTACAATTATGTCCAAAGCTGGGAATTAGAGTAGAAAATAGGGTGCAAAATATTATGTTTAAATTACAATAGCTTCGGAAAAAAAAGGGTATGACAATGAATCATACATCGGACGAGAGCTTATGTTCTGTAGAATAGATTGGGGACAAAATTAAATGTCAGTGTTTTACAAGCTTTGAATAAAATGGAATAACGTCCCGAAAAATAGCTTTCATAGTTTGTCAGGGCTTCTTGTTTTCCTGTTCACAACAGTTATCGTTACCTTGGCCTTAATTATTTTGATCATCTTATTATTATTATTACTGCATTCCCCCCCTATACTTATATTCTCATTATTTTATTTTATTCGTAAATGCTCATCATATCACCTTATTTATTTCTACACCTCTATGACCTTTAATTATTATAACAAAAACATTTTATTCATCTTATTATATTCACTAAATCTATTGTTATCATCCGTATTACGTAATCTAGTATTATAATCTTCCTATTACGTCATCTTGGTTAATTGTGTTCACATTTCCTCACGGAATTAGTACTTTTTTCATATATATATATATATATATATATATATATATATATATACGATTGTACGGCTTGATAATACATTCGTTGAGAAGAGATCACTCCGCTGAACTTTGTGTTTTAATTTTAATGTTTAAATGAGAATTATCTGTTATTATAAAGACGAGATTTCTTGTTCAGTGAGAGGATTTATCATGATTGTCAATCATATGTCATGGGAAACAAACTGATATTTTCATGGTAGACTTGCGCCAAATGAAGAACTATCAAAACTCAAGAGGGACTGAAAACATGAAATGTATCGGTCTCAGACCCCCTTACTGACTCGAATATTCAATCACAAACTGCAAGTCCTAGACATTATATAACTACAAACAAGCCACAATATTTGAGATGCTGGCTCTAGAAAACATAATGTGAGCACGATCAAACAAAATTTGCTGTGTCAACACTTCGTCTATTTTGACACTAAAGCTTTCCGTAAACCAACATATTCCGGGAGATGTTTATGCTACGAGTCTCCAATTGTTCTTCCCAAGAAGGTTGGTACGGCTAAATATCTGCATAGTCGGTATAACTATCTTATTACAGATACACAAAGTAAAGAAATTGAGTTAAATTTAATTTTGTCTACATTTAAGATAATCATTAATCCTAATGTTTTTGAAAAGTGTTGAAAACGAAAGAATAACAAAATCGTAGTGCTTACCGTACAGCAAAGAAGGATCATAATAAATCTAAGATTCTTGATAAACATGATGTAAAAGTTTTTTTCCATCCTCATGATATCGGCATGTCAGCACTGGTGACATTTAAGTATAGGTTGTCAAGAGAATGACTACAAGACAGCATGAAATTAGGCCTCATGAGTGTAATTTAGTATACATGGGGGAAACATACAAGCAGCTGAATGTGAGGTTAAAGAGATAGGTTATGCGGATCACTAGTGTAGATGATTTATTTGGATGGTCAGGGTCTATTCAAATTGGACAGGAATAGTATGGACTTCTAGCCTACGTCGAAATTACCTTGCGGTAAATGCCCAATATGGTTTATTCCATAGTGATAAACAGGTAGATTGGTTTCCTGGCTAAAATAAATGTCAGAGCAAATTTACAATTGACTGACCACTGGGTAGTGACTAATGTCATGTATTCAAGTCCTTTTTAATGTGCATATAATTCTACTGATTAAGTTTCGATGTGGTCATTAGTCTTGGCAACTCGATATCGCGTGCACTATTTTGAAGTGTAAGGTGGTGGTTGGAGGTAGTCGATTGGAAACTTTGTACCTAGACTTCCTGCTATTTGGCGCTCGTCAGCAAGGTGTACCTGCAGTCTGGATGGAACTAGTGTTGCTTGACAGATTTGGTCCCATGTCAACCGGCCCCGCAGCCAGAAGCGTTGACAGTGAGCTATCTGGGCCGCGACTGACCTCCAGTAGAACCGAAATGTATTTACAATTGACTGGTTGGTCATTAATGTCATGTATTTCAGGTTTTTACAATCAGTAATCCTAACTTGTAACAGCATGTTTTGGTGTAGTCTAGAACATTACAATTTAGTGGGGACTTCACATTTGGATCATTACTCTGCAGTTTAATTGTGAGCGTTTACTTATTACGTAAGATTCTCGATAGATTGCGACACCCATTGTCATCAGTAAGTATGCACCTCAACTTTCTACTTCTTCAGTCAAGAATTTCGAGAAGATTTCTCGAAATTAATACTGCTTAGCATGCAGTAAATTTGAAGACTGATAGTTGTAAGTATGTCGAAACATGGCATCAATCTCCGGAGTCTTTTGCTTGTGCTCCGAGCTTGTAGGAGTCGCAAACGCCAAGAAATATAGATGACAAGCAATTCCTATGACGTAGATGCATTTATTTTTTCATCTTAAGTGTTCACTTGACCAATAAATCCCATAAAATTCATTAGTGTTTTATTCCTTTCTTCTAAGTACTTTGAAAATTAAGTTTTCGAACTTTCCATTACTATTGGTGTTACTATTCTCCCCTTCTTTGTTTTTCCTCCACATTCTGACACAGGATTTTGCGAGCTTTCACATCGTTCATGTCTAATTGTCTTTTAGTAGTCAGTGAATTACCATGCGGTTAGTTGATTTGCAAATAATTGATCAAATGTTAAGTCACTCTTTACTGTGGCCTTATTGTTAAGTCGCCGTAGGAATTAAGTCAAATTGAAAAGTTTTAACGATTGGATTTCGATTTGGTAACTATTTGGTATCATATGCGTTCCAAATGTTTGAAGGCTACTTATTTGGCCTTGGCTGTGGGGAATCATTCATAGATTTTTTAATTGATATCAACCTGTGATAAGAGCACTAATTTGCTAATTTCCTAAAAGCATCCACTAGAATAACTATTCCTTTACATTCAGATTGAGTCTATTAGTGAATATAATCTCCTAATAAGTCACAAGATTTTTCATCATAGTTGTTTATGGTTACAAAATATTTAACTGTGAAGTTGACAGGATAATTGCGTCTTTTCAAACGTTATCAACATAATTCTATTATCCCTATTCTTCAGCAAGACTGGGAATCATGTGAAAATTAACTTTGGTGAAAAATCACAATTAATGAATATAACATAGATAAATAGTTCACAAGTACTGACAACTATGAGCTTGATTTGTAATTACCGAAATACAGGTTCTTACAGTAAGTGAAAAAGATGATTTAAAATTTACGTTACAATCACAAATATTAATCGAATCGACTACTATATTAGCTAAACTAATCTAATGTGATTTTTAAAAAAAGTCAAGTATTACTGATTAAAGAAATATGGCTTATTAATGAGTAGTGCGCAGCATTTTGATATCAAAGTAGTTAAACAACCCCCGGCTTTCGTTTCTCTTACTCTAAACATCACTTTATTTTTGTTTTAAAGGATATGAATTATTTTTGATCGGTGAAATGAACAAATTAGTCATTTTGCATATTCTGGATGCTAACTTAATGAACAAATGCTTATTAGTCCATTCCATCCTCCATAGCTAACCTTATTTTCGGAGACTGTGACGCGTACTGATATCTTTTGGTGTTTCTACCTATAACCTATAAATTCACTGATTTTTTCAAACTGACTTACGTTTGAATGCTTGATTAACTTTGATGATCTGAAAGTTATGCATGTTTTAACTGTGGGTAACGTGATTATTGGTAAGAGACACGTTATTACATTTAGAAAGTCCTTAATTTTTTACAATCATGATTTAATGGAGTCATATAAAAATTGTATGGATCATTCTACTTACGTCATCACGTTATTGGTAGACATTTGTCATTTACTCCGATATTTTCCTATTTCCGTCTCAAATGCATTGGTTTGTTCTTCAAGTTGGTTGGCTAGTTCTTCTGCTTCCTTTCTCCATTGTGACGTTAACTAAGTAGTGATTATAATAAATGTATTTGACTATGCTTTCAAATATTATTAAACTATAAACAATATAAACGGAATATACATTCATTGATAAGAACATGAAGCCGAAAATGCCAAAACCACAAACAATTATAGTAGAAAAGAAAATTTTATACATGAACATCGACTTCAAAGGTGACAGAACCGCATATATCTTGAGGAGAATTTCGGATTCGTTAAAAAGGACATTCTTCGCAGCAACATTGAGGATATTATTCTCCAGCCGATCACTGTTCACCAATAATCTGAAAGATAAATTACCGCATTTGACCAACTCAATGTGCATTTACCAATTTACCTGCTCTTGTGGAGCTAGGTATATAGGTCGTTCAATGCGTACTTTATCCAAAAGAATTCAAGAACATTGTCCGGCGTGGCTAAAAAGAGGAGGCAACGGCTCAATAAGAAGTTCTATAATCGAACACCTTGTGAACACAGGTCACTCAATCAAGACAGACTCTGCGTTCAAAGTCATCTACAAGGTAAGTAGAAGCCTTCCTAAGACAATTAGACTGCATCTTCTTTGCATTGCCGAGGCAATAGCCATACATTTTGAAAAACCAGAATTATGTGTACAAAAGAGACTGGTACAACCTCTTCTTTTACCATGGTCTTAATGTATTAAAAAATTTTTTCTCTTTCTTCATACTTTTGTTCCCTTACAGCCACCTGCTCCACCTTCCATCTTCCTTTCAAATCTTCTACCCCCAACCGGTTTGTTTTTATTTCCACGATCATTCCGACTACATTTCATCTCCGTTTCAACATTTTATTTTATCATGCCGAGCCATCCTTACCTGATGAATACTTTAGCCATTAACTATCAAACGATTATTAAACTTTCCTTGTTTTGAAAGTTTTTTCTAATACCTTTGTTTATTTAACTTCACTCTCACCATGTATAAGAGAAGTTTATTATCAGTATTATTATCATCCTGTAAAAATAAGTATATATATTTGCGATTGTACAGCTTTGAAAATAAATTCGCCGAAAAGGGAACTCTTCGCTGAACTAATCTTTCTTTCTTATAAACAACATGCCGAAAATTAACTATACTTAGCGGAAATCACTGCAAATAGTTGTAGTAGTTAGTATCTTACGTTTCTGACCAGAATTGAGATCAAATTATTATTAACTAATTTTATTTCTACCACATTCAAGGACTATTTTCTTCAAGTAGTTTCGTTTTAATGTTATCTTTTCTCTATTTCCTAGGACATCGCAAATATATGTACACATAATAGATACTTGTCTATCCTAACATGTAAACTCAATACAGTTCAAATTGTTTAGTGTTACGTTATTCAGAGTGAGAAAGTTGCTTTAGTTTGTTGTTCAAAGTTGTCAGTCTTGTCACTAGTGTGCGTGATAAATATTCTGAAGGTCATGCTACTGAACCCAACCGTAGGTTCTACCTTGATATAGCGATCAGGCTTGTATATCATAATGAATCGAGCAAGGTATATTGGATAGAATACTCATTCCTTTAGGTCCTACCATGAAAGACAAGTCAGTTGAAGAGCAATAAGACTAAAAGCAGATATCTTGTAGTCCGAAGGGGAAGTCATACTGCTGACTGTGTGGGTGTGTAGTAACAGTAAGACTTTTCCTTTAAACAAGAAGTATATTTAGCGATACCCCTTACAATAAAACAACAAGGTTAGACATCTTCAATGCTAAAACTACCAGTACTCGAGATCACTTGATATTGGCATTTTATGAAACATGTCTTGCCGTGTATTTTTAAATTAACCTTTTGGATATAAATGTGCAAAATAACTATCATAGCGCCCACTTTGTGGAAAAAAGGTTACGATTGAAAAAATCGCTTATCTTCTAGGTTTTTCTAATAGTAGAAAATTATCAGTTAGTTCAGGAAATTGAAGATTTGTCCGGAAAGGAATGATATTAAGCAAATTACTTGGTAATTCCCTTAGTACAGCATACTTTAGATACATTTTATAATATATTCTAGTGAATAAATACTCTTACTGATTTTTCCTACAAAATATATGCAAAGTTTAAATCCTAAATATAATGAGATGAATAAACACTTATCGTTCTAGTCGAACACCAAAATAGTGTTTTAATCATTATTTAGTGGCTAAAATACATAAATATTAGTAAATAATAATGCTTAACATTTTTACAATAAGTAAGATATCCTCTCTTTATAATTCAGTGAACGTCGTTTGAAATGTAAGAAGTCATAAAAATTTAATCTTTCAAATGAAGCAAGCTTTAAAAAGCACATTCTGGTGATAAATATAACATTCTATGATGTTGTTGAACTTATTTTACGGAGTTACTGATTTATCTCTGCTTATGGAAATGAGTCAGGGTAAATTTTACTTCTGGGTATTTCAATATTTAGAAAGTTATAGTCATGAAGCGACATTGTATAGAGAAACAGTGGAAACATGGAAGCACCAGAGAGCTATGTTGTTCATAATTGTGATTTTTTAGTAGTGCGCTTTCATGGTATCATACGAGATTGGATCCAGTACATCCCAGTCGTGTGGTGAGCACGATATTATTTAATCACTAAGTCGAAAAACAATGGTTCACATTTACATTATAGCTGTTTCAGTTTATTTTCCGTTATACGAACGGATAAAAGTTTAATTTGTGCTAAAACATTAAAATAATTATTATTTACTTACTATTTGTTGCTTATCTAACAGATTACGCCAATTTTCATCGGTTAATTTATTTACTTTTTCAAGTGTTTCGATCTTTAATTTATACTCGACTTCTTGCATTTTCATTGACTGTTTTATTGAGGTGATTTGAACTTGTGCACTTTTTTGTACAGCTTCTAACTGTTGTTTAAGACAATTCAATTGAAGTTCAGAATTGAACAAAACTTCATTTTGTTTATTATAATGGTTTTCATTCTTTTTCCGTTGTAATTCATTATATTCAAAGCGTTCTATAAGCAATTTGTTCTAAAACAACAAAGTAATTCTATATGATTCATGATTTTAATGAATTCGGTTCGAACCAAAAAACCAACCTTGGCATTGATACCTACAAACTAAGTGAATATTTCTATGGAAAATTTAGGAATGTATTGATAACTATTACTTCCTAGTTATTGTAATCCTTTTTACTTGAAAATGAATGAATAATTGTCGAAATATATAATTTCCACGGAAATACATATAATAATGAACATATGAGTGCCATACAGATTAGTACTAATAAAAGTTGAAGATCAGCTAGGCGTTCCATCTGTTGTGGATGCGGAGGAATAGACCAATAATTATGATGTTAAGTCCAGTGGTGTCCTTGGACTTTAAATGGACATTTCCTATTGGTCGATATCTGTTCACTTGTTGAATATTGTACAAAATGTTGTTTTCTATTTATGGTACGATGTGGTATGCTTGATTGGTATATAAACAAAGTATGTTTGAAATATAATGATTCATAACTCAGAGGCCGTGACTTGCGTTCTTGACTCAACTGGCTGGGATAGACAGGGAAGCAGGGCCAATCAGGGCACTAGGTCGTCCACTACTTGTTTACCTGTCACTGTGATCGATCGATAAATAAACGCTGCTTGTCAAAACCTGCAGTCCCACACGTTACAACACCATCGAGAAGGATTTATGCAACATTTAATAGCGACCCTGAGATAGTAGAGAAGTTAGACGACTAAACCATCCAGCTCAGAGAACGAAACACCAAAATAACGACTCTTGAAGTTAAACGCAATACTCATAAACAACTCGATGAGCAGATTGAATTTCAAACAATCTGAATTGGTTTAATTTGTTTGTTTTGGGTTATAACAAGTGTTAACAGTATCAAAGAGACTCAAACAAAACTAAGTGCTATCCATTTACATAAGCCTTACACTCAGATGTATTTCAATAGTTTACAGGAACTTACGTCCATACATAAATAGATAGGTTCATAGAAATCATGTGATAGATATAACAAAGATATTACACATAGATCATACACGTAATTGTCTCGGTAGCTGAAATCAATCACTGTCAACATTTCTCTTGTTTCAAAAAGAAATAATTTATAGTTAATATACTCTGACATTTGTTCAAGTTTTTATCTTTATCAAGTTTAACTTGTTAGGAATGATATTTACCTTTTCATTTAATTGTTCAATTTCGATTTGTTTAGATGCAACTAACTTTTCTTTGTTGTTACATTCAGTTTCCAATCTTAACTTTAATTCATTGCATAAACTCTCAGCGTGTATGGCACGTTTTCTAAAAGTATCCAACAGACAATCCAGTTTCGAATCGCCTGAAGTAGTATTTACATTAAGAACAGATTTACCTTCATTATTTACATCGTTGATATGATGACCAAGGTTGTTTGTTTTATAAAATTCTAGTTGAATGGCCAATTGACAGCGTTCCTATATATTAGAAAAATTTGCTGAATGATATTAACGATGCTAATAATCAACTTAATGATTACAATGCAGTTGGTTAGTTTATACTTCTATTGTATATAGTGCAATTCAAGTTTAGACCACCTTTTGTATAATAACCAATCCCACTTTTTAGGAAGCCAAACGAACTCACATTATTTCTTCATATCAAGTGAAGTAGCTATCTATATCGAGCCTATAAGTGGTGGGCTAAACGAATAGGAGAGCAATCTTAGATTAACTTGAAACTATATTTTAAAAGTTAAAAAAACTTCCTATCCGCCAGTATAGTTCTTTCGTTTGAGAAGGAAACTTTATGAAGAAGACAAAATGTAAGAAAAAGTTGACTATCGGTTAAAGAACGCCCCAAAATCAAGCTAGGCGTCATTTAGACTTCGACGAATGTTTCTACAATGCATTTGTAAGTATTATCTCATCGTTTTTATTTAAATCAATGTCAGTCAGTCAGCTAACAACGTAGAAATTTGTACGTACGTACATCAGTTCGAGTTGCCATACCACATTAGCACAGGAATACAATTGTCGATTCAAATCCCATAGTGGTAGAGGTAGTAAGGGTATAAACAGTAATCGGAAACATTAGTTTGAAGACGTCATTCAAGGAGTATAATCCAGTGAAATAAATTTGGAAAGAGGAAAGAAGGGACATGAAGAATTCAGAAGATGGGAATTTGGGAGAACACAGAGAGTGGATGCACCTGCGCCATTGCAAACGATTTTGAGCCATGTCATTCAGGGTCTCTAACCATCGGTTGCTATCATCTCGCGGTCCCCAACCAGGTAGTCTACACCTACCTACATGACTCAGTCCACTTGTCAGTGACTTCATGGACTTGTGCCATGTTTTGGTTTGGCCGCCCCTAGCTTTCTTCCAACCTACTCCTATACCACTGAACATAGCACGTCGAGGCAGTCGGTCGTTGGGCATACGTAACACGTGTCCCAGCCATCTCAACTGATCAAGTTTCACTACTTCATCAATTGATTTGCCATCCTTACCTAGTACCTGTTTCCTAACAACTGCATTACCTACTCGATGGTCCCATGATATACGAGCAATGCTTCGAAGACACCTATGATCGAATACTAGTAACCTACGAATATCCTCTAATCTTACCGGCCATGTTTCACTGCTATAAAGTAGGGCGGAGCGAACTGCTGCGCAGTAAACCCGTCCTTTGGTTGGTAGACGGATATCTCGCCTACGCCATAAATGACGCAAGTTGGTAAAAGCTAGTCGAGCCTTCTGTACCCGTGTTGAGATTTCGTCACACACCAGACCACAAGGGCTGATGAGACTTTCAAGATAAGTGGAGAGGTCGACACGCTAAACTAATTCATTCCCTATCATTGAAACAATATATTACGGGCTCTGCAATATGTAATAGAGCACACGTATTATTGCACCACTTTATATCGTGCCGAAAGGAAACGGGTTTTGAGCGCTACTTCGTTTTCAATGCTTCTCTAACTGACGTAAGTTCGTAACTATATATATAATCTACACTAAATCAGTTGAATGTAATGTTACTTTCAGTTTACCTTTTCCATATGGTGCAGTTCATTTAATAAATTCTCAATATTTTCATTGGCTTTCTTTTCTATTTTATCTATTTCTTCCCTTGTACGTTGACCAGATTCTTCAGTTAGTTTATCGATAACGAGTTGGAGTTTTGAAAGTTCATTTTCTGCATTTTCTCTTCTTTGTATTGCATCATCACGCTCGTTAGTTAATGTTTGACTTAAAGATATTAATTCTGCAACCTGTGATGCAAAATAATATATATATATATATATATATATATATATATATATATATATATATATATATATAATGCTAATCATACTCTTTGTTCATATAACTGTAATTAGTTGACTTAAAACTCCATCAAATTGGAATTTCAAAAAAAATATTGATTATATTTCTATCGAAAATCTTGGTCGTGAAAAAACCTGAATCACTGATATAGTTCTTTACCAACTGAAATGTCGTAACTTTTGGTAGTCGAGTCTCACTTTCAGTTTAGTTATTAGTTGTTGTTTCTAGTTTTTATACAAATAAAAGATAGAAAACATGGTACTTCATCATGTTAACTGTTTTCATTTTTGAATACCAACATAGCTAAATACGTGTGGGTAAATGATTATTAACTTAGTGAAGTGCATTAAAAAGTGCCTACAGTTTGATCAACATTATTTGGATAAATACTCAATCACATTGGAAATTAAATCAAGTTAAAAGCTACCCTTTCTAGATATACTAGTTATCACAAAATTATAAACTCGAAAAATAATACACATAAGCCAAGTCTTGTATTGCGATATCGATAATGCACCAACTCGCGAAACCAGTGTGTACTCATTTTATTTGGAAAAGAGGAAGCGCATTATGCTGTTCATCTTTTATAGAGAAAATGAGAGAAACGGATATCCGACGGCTGTCTTCTCATAAAAAAAGAACTACTCATATGTTTACCAAAATATGCCTATTAAGCTCACAATGACTTACAAAGTCCCGTGTACATAGTAACAGTCGAATAACTTTATTCTGCACGAAATACTTATGAAGGATTGCAATTAGATACCTGAGATTCATACAGTAACGAAATCATTGAAACATGTATTATAGAAGACTAAGATGCAATAACAGAGAAAACAAGCAAGACTTGGTCGAGTACCGTTTGCGGGATTGTGGGTGCACTCTACTGAGGAGTCCCATAGTAAGACGAAATGACCGTTCGATGCTTCCAGGTTTACAATGGTGGTCTAGCTTATATTGACTCGTGAATTCGACCGTTAAGAGCTCGATCTATTAAATAAACTCCAATTACTACAGAAAACGAAACAGCAAATAAATTATTCTCTTTTTATCAACCAATAAACATGATATCAGCCTAATTTAGCTTGGGAAATCACTGCAGAATTTTTGTTTGTGAAAATTTATTTCTTTAGCCCTACAAAATATTCCTTCAATGCTATAAACTGAAGTGATGTAATCTATTCGTAGTTTATGGTCAACATTATCTCTAAACAATTATTTTAGTGAGCTCAATTGGGTTTGTAACGTTACTCCTGTAAAAAGAATAATACTAAACGACTTCATACATAATAACAAATAACTTATGGATTAATTATGGGACTATCTGTTTAAAAGCAGACAGTCATTTAATGGGTACAAATAAAAAAGATGGATGGTAAATGTAATTTGAATTTGTCAGTTTTTGAATTGAAGAGTGGTAGGTTAAGTGAAAGTAATAAAGTAGTGAGTATCAATCAATACAAGCTGACTTTCTATAGTATATTTTATAATTCTCTCCAATAATTTTTACCTATGATTAACTGTTATTCATTTATTGATATTACCGCTCACCTTATGTAATGCATCCTCAGTTAGTTGAGTGGATCCATTGTATTGTCTTTGAAGTATAGAATACTTGTGTTGTAATTCACCAAGTGATTTAATAGCACTTTCTTCACGTCTACAAATCTCAATCAATTCTCTCTAGAAATATAGTAAAGCCATTTCCGTTCAACGCATAATGTTTCACATATGCAATTTTATTTGTAAATATTGCAAGTATAGAATATGTGCGGGTAAATACGTTTATAAGTGATATCTACCTTCTGATTAAAACAAGTTCCAAGTAGAATGAGGTGTACGCTCTAGGTTCAACGTCTAATCACTATCTAATATGTGACTAGTCAAGCAATAAGCTTCAAATTTGTGCTTTGTTTTACTTTTCCTAGTTGTAGCCGATAAAAATTCTACCCATAGAATAATAAATCAAATTGAACAACATAAACAAGTAAAACCGATAAATGTCAGTCATCATAAGTGGGTTGATCAATTAGTTGTGGATGAGTAACTTATCGGTTTTTTATAGCTAATTTAATACTTAGTAGATAGTAAGTTTAAAAAACCAAGCTTTGAGTATCACGCATACGTTTTCAATCGTGGATGATGCATTTAGTAGTACTAGATGTAATTTTCAGCGTGAAACTGGAAACGAGCGAGTTGAAAAATTTTCTCACATAGCTTATTTATTTGTAGTAACTTGGATCGTAGCTTCGTTTGCAGTGAATATACTGTCAGTATGCAGCCATATACACTTATTTAATGTGATAGCTCCATCTCTAACATTGTCTATTATTGTCGATATCGCATAGAAAACTAAATATATAATGATATACCGCCTGAATCCCATTCAGCATCAACATTGGGTGTTTAGATATTCATAGGGACGTTCGCGATTAGCTGTAAACAAGATTCCCTTTGTTTTATTTGATTTCAAATGTAAAGCTTTACATATGTAGTAACATGAAGGCAAATATTTTCTGACCCTTAGCCGTGAAATGGCATAAGAATGTATGAACGTAGAGTGGGAGATATTTAACGTATTAAGTGTGCTTAAAACTTGTGATGAATATATTTTGCATTGCTATCAATCATTCTGAAAGATAAGTATTCGATGACTTTGATGAATCAAATGCAGAGTTTCCATATTTTCAAATAAAGGTTATAAACAATTGGGTTTTTTATGCAAGTGTTTAGACGAGTGATAGCTTACTATATAACCACAACTAAATTAAAAGTCCGGGATAAATCGCAAAATGTAAGAATTTTTTGCAAGTTATGAATACTTTCAGTCTGATGCAATAATCCTTTAGTTTGATTTGATGATATCTCCATCAGAAGGTAATGTCAGTTAAACGGACACTGAAAAATAGGGAAGGGCTATATAAATGATTCGTTATGGACTGGGACTCCTTAGCACCGTAAAGTTACAAACATACAGGGATCAGACGCGAGGTCTTCATATCTAGCAACATGCATAATGCCAGTCCGCCAGTGAATAGAAATACAATGACGCACATTTTCCATCTTCAATCAATTTCTTAATTGAAGTGATACCGATCCAATATCACCAGTGAATTGTCTTACTGCCAACTTAACTAACTTTACAGATTATAGCTCCAATCCTCACTGACAGAATATTCCATATTATTATGGACGTCAATCAACATCATAACTAAAGTTCAACTGTTATATATTAACAAGATTGGCGTAATTTATGAAAATGGCTGTCACTGATAGTGAGGAGGATTATTACTGTTGGATCAATTTAGCTAGTACACGTGAAGATTTATTGAAGTGAATTGACAAGAAGTTGGTATAATTAACGTTTCATAAAACTAACACGGTAAGTCTACTTAATTTTTGTATAAGGGGTTTACATCTCAGTATGCGAGGTATTTGGATTTTAAGTACTCTACGTTGTCCCATACTTTACTTACTCTTTATAGATAAAACATTTACGTAAGTTTCCATCATACAGTTATTTTAATTGACAAAATAATGGCATTTTGTATCAACCTGACAATTATTATTCCAAAACAATTAAACTGTAAAACTAATTACTTTGAATTCATTAGCTGTCTCTCGTAACTTCCCAAAACCAATCAGTTCATTGTAATGTCCTTTCTTCAAAGTCAATTGCTTTATGTTTTGTTCGGTGAATGATGATAAGCTGTATGAACAAATTTTAATTATTAATTACGACTAATTATTAAAAACGATCAAAAAATATATGATGTTCACTTCACTAAATGATAAGTAGTAAAAATAACGTTGAAAGTCAGACCCGAAAACTGAAATGCAGCCTCAAAATAATAAACCTGGATGATTCAAACTTCCGGTTTATGGAGGAATAAGATATATCAATGTTATTGGCAACTCTCGTAACTAAAAGCCAGGACTTAGAGCCCAATATTTTTCATACCGGGTTTGGTCGACTAGATTCATCATATCAATGTTTCTACTCTTCAATTAGTCAGTCAGTGATGAAAACTACTTCAAAATTGAACGAACAACTACAAATCAAATGAATAAACATATATGAGTTTATAAACAATCACCCACCATTTTAATAACCCAACTAAAGCGACTCTCTACAGTTGCAGCTTATGAATAACTCAGTCAAAGATAGATCTGTTGGTCTGAATGTTAAAATGTGAGATAAATGTACATGTCAGTAATATCAAATGAACAATCGTTATAGAAGTAATGTGTGGAAATGAATACGAATACATCATAGTGATTCACACTGTTTTTCAACTTTTGAGCCATCATATACAAGTATTTCTCTTTGTGTAATTATCCATGTGTAGTTGTGAAAATTTTATGTGTTTGTGTCCATTATCACTCACTCCACTCGCCACCTGTTTTAGCTTGTATTTATCTATCTTTCTAAATGCTGAATCATGCTTACTAAAAATGAGAAGGCTGAAAACCTTTCTCTTGATCATATCTCTTACGGTTTATCTAAATAAACGAATGTATGATATATACTTATCCGAAACACCATTCATGTTTGGACTTTTGATATGCCGTTATTCTAAACGTGTTAGGTCGACAGAATATATGCAAAGACAAGTAAGATATATATATCATCCCTGTCCAGTAATACTGGAATCAAAGGGACATACACAGAAGACATCGCAATTTTTTTCATTAGGAATTGTATGTAGGGTCATCCATATCGTCGTTCGACTGCAAACTGTTAGAAACCTCGATTGGATTAGCATTATTCCAACATATTAGAGATCCCACAAGATAAGACTTAAGAAACTCTTCCTCTCTTTTAGATTCGGTCTTCACACACGGTGATGACGTTGGTCAAATGGCTTTTCTCCCACCACTTGGGAGAAGTGACCATGCGGTCATCTTATTCAAATTCATGGCTGAGATTGTCTGTCAAACAGTTGCACCGGCCCGTCCCAACATATGGAAGGCAGATATGCAGGCAATTAACTCCACAGCATCGGCTGAAAACTGGGAAATTGACTCAACGGCATCAGTACAAGAGGCATGGACTCTATTCAGGCAGTTATACAATCGGGTAACTCAACCATACATACCCTGAACTGTCCCAAAGAAAAAGAAGCACGGACGTCCCTGGATAGGGCGGGATATTCGACGTTTATTAAGACAAAAGAAGAAATGCTGGGACGTTGTCATCCGCCTTGGCACAGCAGGTACGATGGAACGCTACAGATCGATAAGAAACGAGTGTATAACGAAAATTCGGGAAGCTCAAAGAAAATATGAAATGCAGCTGGCACAATCTGCACTCAAGCAGCCCAAAAGAATATTCTCGTACATAAACTACAGAACATGGATGCATCACTGGATTCCCAACCTAATTAAAGTAGGAAGTGAATCTGAAATGATAGGGGAAGATCAGGAAAAAGCAGAGGCTATAGCTGACTATTTTGGGGCAGTTTTCACTCAGGAACCTCCTCTAGAGAAAGAACCAGACCCAAATATAGAGTCAACAAACCAGCTGCTCACCGTGGACTTCGACCAAAACGATGTGCTTAAGGCTCTTAGCACCCTAAACATGGAAAAGTCAACAGGACCAGATGAGCTACACCCCAAAATCTTGAGACATATTGCTCAATATATCGCAGCCCCACTGACTGTGATATTCAATATGTCACTTGACCAAGGTGTGTTACCTATGGACTGGAAGGACGCAATGGTCACTCCCATACACAAAACAGGTCCACGACAAGTTCCATCGAATTACAGACCCGTAAGTCTCACCAGTGTTGTAATTAAAATACTAGAAAGAATAATCAAACGGACCATAACGGCATTTATGGAAACCAATAACTTGCTGAATATGGCACAACATGGTTTTAGAAAGGGTCTATCCTGTCCAACGAACCTCCTTATAGCAAGGGAGTTCTGGATTAATGCGCTAGACAACGGAAACTCAGTGGATGTTGTCTACATAGATTTCAGTAAGGCTTTTGACAAGGTGCCAACTAATAGACTGTTATGGAAGTTGGAAAACCTTGGTATTTCCAGACCTCTTTTAAAATGGATTAAAGATTTCCTAGTAGGTCGTAGACAAAAAGTAAGAATAAGTTCCAAGTGCTCCATCTGGAGACCAGTACTTAGTGGAGTACCCCAAGGTTCCGTCCTAGGTCCTTTACTTTTTATAATGTACGTTAATGATCTTACAAGTATAGTACAGTCTCCAATGTTATTATACGCTGACGATGTAAAAAGTTGGCGAGTAATAACTGGAGACAAAGACGCATGTGCTCTTCAGGCAGACTTAAATAATATGATAAACCGGTCTAAAGAGTGGCTGATGCCTATCAACTCGGAAAAGTGTGTCTACATGCACTTGGGGGATTCAAAGGTTAATAAGTACAATATAGGGGATGTGTCATTACCCGTAGTCCGGTCTCATAAGGATCTAGGGGTGACAGTGAGTAATGATCTTAAGACGACGGCCCATTGCCGGGAGGTCGCAGCCAAGGGGTTTCGAACCCTCTGAGCTTTAAAACGGACATTCACTAAGTTAGATACTACCATGTTCACCACAGTATACACATCCTTAGTGAGAACTAAGCTAGAGAACTGCGCTCAGGCTGCAAGCCCCTGTTTAAAAGGTGACTCTGACATACTAGAAAAAGTACAGAGGGCAGCTACCCGTGCAATTCCGGAACTTCGGGGTTTATCATACAAAGAGCGGCTCGAAAAACTGGACCTCTTTACTCTGTCCTACCGCAGACTAAGGAGAGATCTAATATTGATGTACAGAATACTGAGAAATGATTTCGGACCTAACTTATTCTCTCTCTTTCTTCCCACCAGATCGAGACACCTCAGAGGACATAGCAGGCGAGTAGAAAAGCCAAGAACGAACAAAATACCCGTGGCATACAGGTTTTCACACCGCGTCATCAATACTTGGAACCTGTTGTCTGAAGCAGTGGTGTCCGCACCTTCAATTGACTCTTTCAAGAGAAGACCGGACACTCACAGAATCATACTAGAAAAGGAATAACATAGGCCGTAGGCCATCTGTCCTTACTACACAAATCTGAATCTGTATGTATATGGACCACATAATTATTGACGGTTAGTCAATAAGCAATAAATAAATGACCTGTAACTTTTCACATTTATGTTGCCATGGGTCCGCTGCAACCCTTCGTAGTACCTAAATGCTAAGATAGCAGTAAACACTTTTTAAGACCATGAAGTTTGAGGCTTTCAACTTTGTACATTATGTACTGGGAGTTCCCTTTTATCAGCCACTACATTACAAGACTATATTCTGAAAAATCATTTTGAAGCTATTGAATTAGGTATGTGAACAAACCATCTAAAGGCTTAAAGTAAAGAAAATAATAGTTGCACAATATGTTCCAAAGCATGAATACATATGTGTAAATACATATATGTAAATATGCATATTTCGGGTACATGTAAAAATCCTCACTTTGAATATATTTGTGCTTTCAGTTCATTCAAAATTTCGATCGTAAAACTTTCACAGTGAGACTTAATTTCGCTTTTTTCTTGGTGGGCAATATCAGCTACTGTAGATGTCCGATAAAACCTCAGCTCACTTAATGCACAACTCAACTCTTCTTCAATCCTTGAACGAAGAACTGTTTCATATTTTAGTTCCTATGATGGTTAAGCGAACTAAAAAACATACTTCACTCAAAGAATCTAATTGTTGCTCAAGGTTTTTAATGATGTTGAAATTTTCATCGGTAGAAAATTGGTTGTTTACGAATAGTAACTCATTTGATCTTAACTGCATATCATTCACTTCCTGCCTCAACTTTTTTATTTCTTTCTGTATAAAGTTGAATTAAATGTCACTCAATAACCTCATTTTCTTTTAGATTCACTTCAAATCTTGACAAATGAACAGGCCTGTTTGGGACGCAGTTCCTCATGATGTGTGTTGACACAATTGAAAACGCAACATGTAACCGTAACTCAACAACAAGCACTTAAACCCCATTGAGTAGTGCTATGATGATTTCTTTTTATTTATATGTATACTGAAATACTTTGCACTAGCGATATCTGTTATTGAGATCTGCTCTTTTTAGGAACTTTGTGTACAGTAGTAAAAATGAGAAGTACCCCTCTACAGTGTGATCTTACAACTTATAATTTTTCATATTAAATCTTCTTGACTTTTACGATAACTGATGTCACTTTAAGTTGTACACCTTGTTATGCCAGAACGTCAGTGTCTAATTCAGCGGAAGCTTATACGACACATTTTCTATTATTATTGTTATTATTATTATCGTCACTATCCTCCTCAAGCAGTCAGACCCGTGTATGACGCAACTAAATAGTCCAAATGTTTCCAGATGGATAAGCACTGTCTTTCATTTTGAAGGGCTTCTTCACCTAGCATCACTGAATCACCGATGCCTTCAGATGGAGTCCTGAATATACTAAACAGTCAAAAGAGAAGTTAGTCAATAATAATAGAATACTGCCATCAACTCTAAAGAATATATCTACTCAACCCCTAAAGAACTTTACGGAAGCCACTTAAATTACTTAAGCCAGAAGCGAATCCCGAAATTGCGTTACACGTAAAGATTAGAAGGTGCCCCTACCGTCCACTCTATACCTAGTAAATAAGTTTTTTTTAAAAACTAATGTTTACATTAATCCCAGAATACTACTAGTTGAATAAAATAACACAATAGATAGCTAAATAGGTCTGAAAAGTATATGCAGCTATAAATCCTAATGTATTGCTTATCTCGAGTAACCCTTAACAGGTTACACTTGAGTCAGTAATACCTTCCACAAGTATAACACTTTTAATTTTAAGAGATTGGATTTTCCACCTGAGACTAGAAGAGTTCATATTTAGGATTTTGGACTACTTAACTATTTAAGTTTGTAATCCCCCACCCATAAGGCACAGTCCTACGACCAGGGATGTCGAAATAGCTCTTCTGGGTTCTGCTTTCAAGTTGTCTCCAAATAGTATTCATGGTTCTAGTGTCTCTTCCCGATTCCCGCAGACATATGCTCTTCAGTCTGCTTCATTTCCCTCCACTTTGACGACACCAAGTTGGGTCTTGTCTTGTGATTTGGCCTTGTAGTGGTGAATAAATCCCCAAAATAAATAGCTCTGTAAGTTTTCGACATTGGATGCTGACCATTTGTTTTAGTGGACTCATCTAGCTGAAGGCGCTCGGTCATGCATCCACACCAGATCACGTGTGGGAACGCTGTGCTCAACATCTACCACAATCGCTAGCCAGATTAAATCAGAGAATTCCAATATATTGGTAATCGCCAAATAAACTCTTCCGATCTCCTCGACTCTGTCTTTTGATATCTCTTGTTGGGTACGAGTTTTAATAGGTGTTGCTGGTAAAAGCGTTGTCAAACACTGAATACCTGTGCCATCTTCATTGGTGAGCCTAACGTGATTTGGTACACCAAATCGTAAACTGTGAGTCTGCTCCATTTTGGGATTTTTATATATCATTACCTTATTTTTTATTTTTTATACATTGTGATGTTTTTTCCCCGTGTCTCAGAATATCTATAAATTTTTCCCTCGTATTCTCGTACTTAATATTCCCCTATGACCGATCAGGCCCCCAAGGTATTTAAGATTAAGACTATGTCCCCACCCTCGTTCCAACTCATGCCCTTCTGGCCCGACAATATCGAGGCCTGGTTCTGCTACACAGAAGCTGACTTCCACGAGCACGGCGTGAACGACACACGTGCACAGTTCCTCGCAGTATTCAAGGCACTACCGCGGGAATTCAACAGGTACGTAACACCTAGTATGTTTACTAGTGATGTTTCTGAACCGTACGAAACGTTAAAGCGTTCGATTCTTAAACGAGGAGACCTAACCGATCGACAAAGGTTAGACCAACTCTTTAATAACATAGACCTGCAACACAGTTCTGCGACGGACATGTTGCAATGAATGAGAGAGGTTATGGGCCTAAGAACTTTCGACGAATATTTATTCAAACAACTTTTCTTGTCTAAACTTCCCCAACAGACGCAAGCGGTTCTGGTCTCGTTTCAGAACAACGCCTTAGACGAACTAGCTGCATCTGCCGATCATATCCTAGAAATAACTAAACCTTCTACTACCGAGGTATCTTCAGTCAAAGAAAAACATCAAACGACTCAGAATGACATAATCGAGTTATGTCATACACTTACTCGTTATCTTAGTTTTCGTAACGACCGTAAGAGATCGCGCACACCACGTAGAAGCATGTCACGTAAGCGATCTGTCTCTAGACCACGAGAGACGGATAACCCTGACTGGTGCTGGCATCATAACCAGTATGGAAAGTCTTCCAGAAATTGCAGAAAACCCTGCAATTTTCCTATCTCAAAACCGACTGGCTCGAAAAACAACTCGGGAAACTTCCAAGCCGGCACGCGTTAACGGCAACCGTAGCCGGCGAACACAGCCGTCTGTTATATGTCACAGATGTGACAACGAGAGTTCGCTACCTCGTCGACACTGGCGCAGAAGTTAGAGTTCTCCCAGCGAATTCTGACGACTGACTTCACGAATCGGCTTTAAACTTACAGGAGGCAAACGGAAAACCTATCGCTACGTATGGCAAAATGTACGTTTACCTTAACGTGGGTTTACGCAAACCCATTCACTGGATCTTCGTTGTTGCAGATGTTTCTATGACAATCATTGGTATGGACCTTCTACAACACCATAATCTATTCATCGATACGCGCAAACGGAGGCTAGTAGACGGAAACACTAATTTATCTGTTTGCGTAACTTCCTTTTCTGGTTGCAAAATATCCCCAGTCACAATTAAGCATATGATAGACCCACTCTATCAACCACTACTCGATAAGTACCCTGGGATACAACAAACTCAACCGAAACTACCGTGTGTAACCAGCAATATTACACATCACATCACGACTACAGGACCACCTGTATTTTCTAAAGCACGACGACTAGCTCCCGAAAAGCTAAGGTTAGCGAAAAACGAGTTCGACCATATGATAGACGTAGGAATCATACGACCGTCAAGTAGCCCATATGCATCTCCGTTGCACATGGTCCCTGAAAAGGACAGCAACGATTGGCGTCTAACTGGTGACTATCGGCGATTGAACGCGAAAACCATTCCCGATCGTTACCCGTTGCCTCACATTCACGATTTGACAGCTACCTTGAAAGGTACAACTATCTTTTCGAAAATCGACTTGGTTAAAGCGTATAACCAAATCCCTATGGCCACAGACGACATACCGAAAACAGCTATCATAACTCCCTTCGGACTCTATGAATTTTTGCGAATGCCTTTCGGTCTAAGAAATGCTGCTCAAACATTCCAAAGATTCATAGACGACGTTTTCCGAGGTCTCAACTTCGTACACGCGTATGTTGACGACTGTCTAATCGCAAGTCCGGACAGAGGAACACATCTCAAGCATCTGGATCTTGTTTTCGAACGACTACAGAAACGTGTCCGCCAAAAATCTAAGGTTAACAGACACATTAAATGTCCCTTAGGCTCAATAAATACTCCCAATGTTCGTTTCGACCATGTTCATCTGGATTTGGTAGGACCTTTAGCATCTTCAGCCTAATAGTTTGTGCATAGTCTGACCTATCCAATTCCAGCTTCCTTTCTTGATTTACTCTCCCTCAAGTCTTAGCTGGTTCATTCTATGCCAAAGTACGCTATTAATATTGATATCTGGCTAGTGAGCCTGGTGTAAATATATTGGCACAATTCGCAAAATTGGAAGCAATACGAATACCAAGCTATGCTTATCTTAATCAGGGATCTGAAATGGTTATTAGAGTTTATTTGTTACTGAACAATAACTCACCCGCGGAATTCCACTCCGGTTATGCAAGGGGGGAACAATTAGTGACGTCTGAACACTGAAGTCAAATGATTTCTAGTGGGTAGCTGGTAAAATTGGTGGATTATTTCCGAAGTTTACTGCGAGAAACTAGTACTCAGGGGAGTGTCTCAGGGCTCGATACCAGTACCACTATTGATTGTCCTTTGTTTTATTCATCACCCACGTATCGTCAGGCTTCTAGTACTGCATTTCCCTATTGATGAAAATATACGGAGATAAGTAAGTCTCATTTGCCAAAGGAAAGACCTGGCTATCCTGATAAGAGACCCAAACTCCAAGGTTGAAATAGACAACACAAGGTATGAGGATATCATAAGACGACATGGACCGAGATAAAAGAACGGGAGTGGTGAGTGATTCGCACACTTATACACATTCTACAAAGGATGAGCAAGACAGAAACAACCAACAACAGTTGAACACAAAAAGAGAAAGTCAAAGCACATATCGAATACACAGAAGAAAACAAGCAAGTGAAGAAGAGAATTAGAGCAGACAGGCAGGAATACGTGGAATACTTAGAAACGACAGCGGGAAAAGCTGCAAGAGAAGAACATATGAGACAAAACGAAGAAACTGGCGAGGAAACATGGCAAACTAGAGAGAGCTGTCAAGGACAAAAAAGGCAAGACATTCGCTGAGATTCAAGAATAGCGGACCAGGTGGGCAGTGTGATATGAAGAATTCTTGAATAGACCAACCACACTGAACCCATCAGGCGTCGAAGCAACACACAGACATTCCTATAGATGTCACTCTACCATCGATCGAAGAAGCTAGGATGGCCATCGGATAAAGTGTGGGAAATTGGCAGGATCTGACAAAATGCCAGCCAAAACACTGAAGTAAGTCATAGCAGTAGCTTCACTCATGCTCCACGTTCTACTCAGGAACTTTTTAGGGGAAGAACATATGCAAACAATCCGGTAAAAGCGATACGTCACCAAGATACCATAGGAAAGGGATCTGAGTGAGTGACATTGGCGCCACAGCCATCTCTGTGTCGGGCAAAGTTTCTGATAGTGTTTTGTAAATGAATGTAAGATCCTCTAGAGATATAAACTCAAGATAAACAACCTGACGTTCTTTAAAAAACCAGACAATAAAATTTATAGTTATTAGTTTTTTTGACACTGTACTTTCGTGATACACTTTCCATTCTAGTAAACAGCCTTCATTATTCTGACTTGTATTTAATCATTTGAACATACTCCACCTCGTTATATATCAGAAGTCACTGTTTTTTATTACCGCATTCTATTATCTAGAAGCGATAACCTAATTTCATTCTAGTAACAGGAGTTAGTAATTCATCATCCCTGTCTGTTCCACTACAAAATATTAAGCATTGTTTAGTGTTTATACCCAAATACCTCGCTGCTCCTCTGTCTCTCTTTTTTGGCATCACGGCCTCAGGGCACAGCTAAGGAACATCTGACGTTTGAAACAAACTTGATGTGCGCGTTTCTTCAAGGTCACAGCTCATGCTAAGTGCTCTTTAAAGTTACATCACATCAAACATAAACCTGGTGTGCAACTTGAACACGATGTCATTTAGGAAAAAATGTTTTAAAAACTTCACTCACTGCAGTTGTTGAATTACTGTCTACTTCGTTGTCAGCACTATTATAATAATACACCTAATCCTAAAATTATAGATATGTCACGATGCAACTGCCTAATCTATAGGATCATGCGTGGAAGTAATATCATTGTCTACACTGACTCATCGTAACAATTAACAATATGATAGATACTTAATACTTCTGGAAAACACATTTGGGCTAGAAATAGAATAATATATTCAAAATGAATAAAGACATGTTATACAGAATGATCACGTTTGCGAGGCTGAGCCATGCCATCAGGTTGAATTTGTTGTTCCCACGTTCGCCATTGTTGGCCTTTACACCGTGTTAAATGTTGAATATCTATCTTCTCAGTGGTCTCATGTTCAGCTTTGGGGATCACGTGGTTAGGGCCAGTACCAATACATAATACTGAAGCGTAAACCTAATCGCTAACACTATGGAACATCTTCACGAACATAATGTTTTTTTAGTTTTACTGATCTCATTCATTTAAAAACTCTGATCGGAAAGCATACTGTAAACAAATTAGTTTTGTAAATTATGGATCGTGCATGTAAATAAGGCGTATACCTGCTCTGGCAGAAATGTATTATATTATTATATTGTTAAAGATCAAGCTTGTACCAACCAAATTGCGAAACTTCTGAGTTTTTTTCGAGTGATCAACTGAATTGGACTTATGCAATAACTTCCCTGACTATTAGACGGGATTCCTCAGGATGAATAGAAAAGCTCATCAGAATATTCGTCAGCACTATGGATTATCTGAGATGCTCGCCATCATCATGAGGAATTCACACAGAGAAATGTGCTGTCACGCATTGCATGGGGAACAGCTCATTTGTGAATTCCAACGGAAGATTGATGTCAGACGAGGCAGTTTACTTTCTCCCTCCACATTTCAGGAGGAGCATGGAATACAATCGACGGCTTGGATTCGGTCAGGCCATTTGGAATTTTCAGATGATCTATCTCTTTTCTTTCATGCACATCAACAAATGCAAATGAAAGCAACTAGTGTATCAGCAGCCTTAGTAGCAACAAGCCTCAACATACACGAGGGAAAAACCAAGACCGTCAAATACAATGTGGAGAACACCAACCAAATCATACATGATCGAGGAACGCTGGAAGAGGTGGAAAGTCTCACGTATCCGGGTATCACTACCGATGAACAAGGAGGGTTGAATGCAGACGCAAATGCGAGGATTAGTAAAACAACAACGGCATTCCTACAGTTGTTGAACATGTGGAACTCAAAACTACTCTCAACCAATACCAAAGTCACAATCTTCAATCCGAACGTCAAGACAGTTCTACTATACGAAGCTGATACTTCGAGAACTACCACAACCTACATCAAAAAGGTACAAGTATTTATGAATAGTTGTCTACGAAAGACACTCAGTGTCCGTTGGCCGGATACCATTAGCTACATACTACTGTTGGAGAGGAAATTCGGAAAAAATGATAGAGGTGTATAGACATACATTGCGGAAGTCACCAAACTTCATCACGACTCAAGAGCTATCTTGGAATCCTGTAGAGGAAGGCATGCAAAAATCAAAAGGATGAATAGCAACTGAGAACGACATGGAAGGATGATTGGGACGGAGTTGGATGGAGAACTTCGGAGAGCAGCCTATGCTCCTCCGTAAGGTGTAACAGGCGTACATAAATATACATATTCTTTTCTTGAAAGATATCACAAAAACTGATTTCTTATGTTATTTTTTATGTTGTTGTATGTTATGTATATGCATTTGCGCCAGTTTTTGCACTATTACATCCTTACCTAGGCACAAGTGCGTCTCGGCATTAACCTACATTTTCATCTCCTTTTTCTGCAGAAAGACAGGGAAAGACGAAAAACCGACGAAGAATACAATGAACCAAATTTGTGATTACAAATTTTTTATTGTGTTGCACCATATGGCCCCTCATGTTAAGGAAAGATGACCAGATTCCAAAAGCCATAAGAAGCGAACAGAAGTTTTTATCTACGTCCACCTTGGTGGGTTTGGGCTTTTAGCTGATTACGACTTAGGATCATCTGTACATTACTTCTGCGGTGGAACAGTGAGCTGTAGTGGTAAATAAATCCCGAAAATAAATAGTTCTGTAAGTCTTTCACACCAATGCTGACGTCATACGTTTTACGCGAAACACCCTAGATGAAGGCATTTGGCTACGCATTCGCACCAAATCAACATAACGAAGTTCTTTTCTCACAACCACCAATTAGATCGTACGATATACATCTTGATAAATCGACATCCTACCGAAAACGTTTTTAAACCACTGTTTTCGTTACTTCTGGTCTTCCTAAGCCTTTGGTCGTTCGATTATAAAAGTGATAAGGCCAGTTAAGCTTCGCTGGGTCCTAAACAAATCATCCAGCATTCATGTTACAGAATACCAAACAGCTTACCAAGACGAGCAAGGACAATAAACGCTCACGCCAAGCACTAACCCATGAAGTAGTAGTAGAACTCTGTTTCCTGCATCTATGATTGCCGGTACATTTATATAATAATATCTGTGATATACGGTCATCAAGGAAGCCTTAGTACCTGGATATGACAAAAGAGTAATCTACGCCAGACATAAACGAAGAGGTGTCATTAATGTAAGTTTGAGGCCATATCATCCCTTCAAAAACCGATTAGGCCCTCAATCACCTAGAAAGACCTTCTACATCAGCTATCCGTAGGATTTTTTGGACGAAAAGTTTGTCAATCCTCGAATATTTGGGACATGTTTAGTTTGTTGAAATAGTTAACGCTATCTTCACATTTACTTAATCTAACCGTAGTCATTAGATTGTCTTCAGTCTTCAGTAATAAGGATAGTAGGTTGATGAACCTGTGTTAATCCTGACACATCGCTTTCCAGTGAAGGTCCAGCTTCTCCTTGAAAGTATTCACTGATGGGGCTGATACCACCCGTTCGGGTAAGGCGTTCTAATGATTGACTACTCGATGAGAAAAACGGGACCACACTTTAAGTTTATGAGATCGTGGTTTATGAAACTTCTCGCTATGGCCTCGGAGATTATTAGTGCTGGAGGGAGCAAAAAGATAAGATATATTAACACCCAAATCATAATTAAAGATACGAAATGCCAGTATAAGATCACCTCGTGTCCTACGATACGACAAGGGGAAAAGATTTAGGCGTTTTAAGCGCTCATCGTAAGGGAGTCTAGAAAGACCCTTCACTAATTTCGTTCCCACACGCTGGACACGCTCAAGGGAGTTAGTATCCTTTACTAGACACGGGCTAGCTGCTTGGATACAGTACTCTAAATGTGGTCTAACATATATGGGATATAAAATTCGAAACGTTTCCTCGTCAAAAGATTTGAACGCTCGGCGAAGTGACCATAACGCACGAAAACCTTTGACAGCGGCTGCTTTGCAATGCGCAGTTGTTTTTAAGTCATGACTTAATATTACTCCTAAGTCCTTATGCTCTTGAACGCATGGAAGAGGTTTACCCTCAATAGTGTAACGGTAACTATTACCGTGACCGATGTGCATTAGTACACTCTTCCTAGCATTGATTTCTAAGCCCCACTCTCGAGCCCATCTAACTAAATCGTCTAAGTCAGCCTGAAGATCCACATGATCAGCCGCACTTTTTATTGTTCTCCAGATTTTTACATCATCCGCAAACAATGATGTCGACGACCTAAGTAACAGTGGTAACTCATTAACGTAGAGAAGGAAGAGCAGAGGGCCTAAGATGGTGCCTTGGGGTACACCACTTATGACCGGCTTCCAATCGGATGGCTTTCTATTGACCCTCACTCTCTGTCTGAGGTCACATAAGAAGTTTCCTATCCACTCCTGCACAGCATCTATTATTACGAATCTCGTGAGCTTCTGCATAAGACCTGAGTGTGAAACCTTGTCAAATGCTTTGCCAAAATCTATGAATATCACATCGACAGACAGACCTTTAGCTAAGGTTGCTGTCCAATCCTTCCTCGCAATAAGCAAGTTAGTCAAGCATGAACGCTTGTTACGAAATCCATGTTGCTCAGGAGCTAACAGATTGTGTAAATCTATGTGGCTTAGCAACCCAACCCGAATTATCTTTTCAAGTAACTTAACGACAATGCTAGTTGGACTGACAGGCCGGTAGTTAGATACTATCTGTCTCTGACCATCCTTAAATATAGGACTGACTATAGCGCCTTTCCAATCTCTAGGGAGTTAAGCGAGTGGAAGAGAAATGTTGAAGAGTGTCGCGAGCGTTTTTGAAATAATGCCCTCAAGAGACGACAACAGCCGTGGATGTAACCCACCAGGGCCCGGTATCTTACCAGATTTGAGGTTAGTTATCAACGGAAGGACAGTTTCCACAGTCTCCTGCACAGATTCAATGGTTGGTATCTCGGTGTGAGTGGGACAAGTATTTGTTACAATAAACGTAGAGAAGACTTCGCTAAAATAATCTGAAAAAGTCTCAGCTTTTGCTCGATTTGATTCAGCTAGTAATTCTGAATTTTCGTGTAACAGCAACGGGGGAATACCATCACTACGTTTCATTTGCCGTTTAACATATGAAAACAATCGTTTCGGACAAGTACGGCTATCATATACTAACTGTCGTTCGTAAGTGGTACGGGATTTGGCTATGGTTTTCTCACAGATATTACGGAAATTTTGGTACTCACGCTTAAATGGTGCATGACCTGTCAACAAGAATAAGTCCCAGAAATGTTTCCTACGCTTTGACAGCTTCCGGGTTTCCTTATTAATCCATGGAGGGCAATGTGATAGCTTACGTGCTGACCATGGGATAAACGGAGACGTTACGACCTCGAATGTAGCCTTAAACTTATTCCATTCATCTTCGATCAATCCATCCGCGTCGACCGACCAATCAGTCGAGATAGCACAGTTTCTGATTTCCGGAATATTGGCTCGCCATATATTGGGATGGGGTGGAGCAGATACAAATCATATGCCATGTGTCCCAAACTTAAAGTGAATTACAACGTGATCACCGTTAACCAGTGGGGGAAGGTGCTGGATATCAAAGACATCCTCACAGTGGTGGGTGAAGGCGAGGTCCAGCAGTGACGGATCATGTTGCAAATCAATATGTGTCGGTTTTGTGATACATTGTACAAGTGCACACTGAATAGCGGTAGATAAAAGGTCGCTATCGAAACCACTACCCGGAGCTGTAAGTTCTATCCAGTTGACATGCGGTGCGTTGAAGTCCCCAATGATGAGACAACATTCTGACATACTCCAAGAACAGATGTGTCTTAGGATAAAGTCGTCAGCAAGACAAGACGGACTACGGTATATTCCCCCTATAGTCACTAACCCATTTCTAGATTTAATCTTACAACATGCAACCTCACATGTGCCACTGATATGAGCCTCCGATATGGTTGATTGTATACGAAAGTGATCCCTAACGTAAAATATTATACCTCCCCCCTTGCGACTTGAAACTCTATCACTTTTGATACAGATATAACCAGCAATGAAAGGAGAACAGTCTATATCAACGGTGAACCAAGTTTCTGTAACAACGATTATATCGGGGCATAATTCTTCCACCATCAGACTTAGCTCGGACGTTTTATCTCTAAGACTACGAGCGTTCGTGTAGCACACACTTAAGGTGTTTTGGAAATCAATCGTTCTACCCATACAGGCCTCGGAAGCATTGGCTTCCAAGACCTGACTACCCGAAAACCCTTAATGGTAAGGTTATTTTCGCCATTTAATTTGCGAGTCCTCAACTCTGTAAGAGCATTCTTCCACTTGATTCGATCCTCAAGCGGCCAATCTGGTCGAATACGGATATTTGAGTCACGAGTTTTTAGTGCGCTTTTCAATAATATGTCTCTTTCTTCGAAACTCCCGAGAACCAGCTTCAGGATTCTTCTTGGTTGGGCCTCGCCTCCAACCCATTTACCAAGTCGTATTACTTTTGTAATATGTGCCCCTGAAACCTCTTCAGGTAGTAAATAGTTCAAATGGTTCAAATGGTTGTGGACGGAATAGAAGAAGCTTTCGCTTTACAGACTTCCGTGTCTAGTAGCAGGGGATCACCAAATCCTCCAGGCAGGAACCTAGGTATGGTAACCATAAAAGAGGAAAATAAATTAATAAATCATAGTGTGATACTATCCTTAGTCCTTAAGAATAGATCAAGTTGCCTCTTAAAAGACTCCTGGGAAGTTGTTTGGACTAGCTCACTTGGCAGCGAATTCCAGCATTTGACAACTCTTAAGGAGTAGAAGTTGTGTCTACAGTCCGTTCTGCTATGTTGTGTCTCCAGTTTTTGGGTGTTACCTCTTAGGTAAGTGTTGAAACTAAGCTTCAGTAGGTGTTTGAGAGGATGTTAGGGATACTATAAGCCATCAGAAGGTCACCTCGAAGACGTCATACTCTAATGGGTAAAGGTCAAGTGAATGGAGGCGCTCTTTGTAAGGTTTAAATTTGAGTCCTCGAACTGATTTCGTGGCTCGCCGTTGGATACACTCCAGGGTGTTCTTATCCTTTTAGAATGACGGGGGAAATACTATGTTTCCGCACTCTAAATGGGGACGGGTAAAACTATTGAAGATTATATGGAGAGTTCTTCCGTCAAACTGTCCGAAAATGCGCCTCAATGTTACCAGTGCAAGGCTTGCTTGGAAGGCATTTTTGTCACAGTTATTGTAATACTTTAAATCGTAGGGCACCAGGACTCCTAAATCTTTTTCGACTTGGGATACTACTAGAGAGGAGTTACCTAAGTTATAACTGTAGTCTGCGACATGTCGCAGATGGACTACTTTACACTTTGAAGGGTTAAAGGTAAGCCTGTTGTCGTCTGCCCAACTTTGAAGTCGAGTCGGATCCTCCTGAAGTGTCTGTATATCGTCTTGGCTGCGTATCTCTCTCCAAAATTTCACGTCGTCGGCAAAAAGTAATAAGTCTGACGTTACCTGTTGAGGAAGACCATTTATGTAGATCAAGAAGAGAAGAGGCCCTAGTACTGAGCCCTGGGGGACCCCACTAGGACATTCCATAGCCTGAGATAAAGTGAAATTAACCCTAACCTTAAAGTGTCGATTTTTTAGGTATGAAGTAAGCCAATCGATTAGAGGTGGTTTGATACCTAGTCGTTTGAGCTTGTTGATAAGACACAAGTGGTTAACCTTATCAAAAGCTTTTGAGAAATCAAGGTAAATGACATCAACCTTTCCCTTGCAATCGAGGATACTTGTCCATCTGTCCACCGCAGTCAGCAGGTTGGTAATACAAGAGTAACCCTTCCTGAAACCATGCTGTTGGGGTGAGAAGAAATTTAAGGACAGTAAATAGTCATTTATACCATCGCATATCAGGGACTCCATGATTTTTGGGGGTATGGAGAGAAGAGTCAGCGGTCGGTAACTTGAAGTTTCGCTGCGTCGACCTCCTTTGAAAATTGGTGTGATGTGAGCCAGCCTCCAATTTTCCGGTAGTTTTCCTCGACTTAGCGAGTGTGAGAACATCACGCTAAGCGGCGTTACCAAGATTGAGGCTGTTTCCATCAGTATGGCGGAATGGAACATGTCCGGGCCAGGAGAAGTGTCTAATCTTAAGTGCTGCAGTTTCCGGAACACCAAGTCAGCGCTTAGGTTCACTTCGGAAAGTTCTGTGGAATCGCAAACGAAACTGACATCAGTAAAGTTAATGTCAGTCGGTTGAAATGTCTGGGAGTAATGTTCAGCCAGAAGGTTAGCGGCGTCGCCATCGTTGTTGGTCGGGCCGTTAAGACCTAACAGTTGGGAAACTCCAGTTTTGGCTTGACGAAGAGAGGCTGCATAACGGAATAAGCTTATAGGATTGGAGGCAAATTTGTCCATAAGCTTTATCTGGTACTGAAGCATATCTTCTCTTATAGCCTTCGTGCATATGTTCCTGATATTTTTATATTGCCTGTACGCTCCGTCGTTGTTAGTTCGTTTGTATTCCGCCCAACAGTGCCCTTTGCGGCTTGGCAGGCGAAGGGTGTAAGATCCATTTTGAATGCTTTGTGTGTTTATGAAAATCCCTCCATGTATATACTTGCTCTTTGTTCCTATTGATCCTCTTAGTTGTACATTGTTAACTTTTGGCTACATTGAATTGTTAATATTTGTATTTTATTATAGTTTTCGTTTTTACTACACCTTCACTAATTCCACGTGTTTCTTCCCGAACTGCACTTATGTTGTTTTACTTTATACTAAGTCTGGGCGGCAGCCATTTTGGTTTGTCCCTGCTTTTGATTGCTTGACCTGTGTTGACTGGAATAGTGCATTTTGGTTGTGAATTGAAGCACTCTTCCAGAATTGAAAATACTCTGTGTTATAGAGCGACCAATTATTACCTTTTGAACGAATCTGTACGTGATCTATCCAGACAGGATAGAATAACAGTTACTTGTGGTGATTGTTTAGATTTGATCAATTGAACAATTATTGGTTGGATAGCTGAGTGGTTTCAAACGGGCGAGGGCGCGTATCTAACTCATCCAGGCATCTGTCCAGCAGTCCAAACGTAGTTTGGATCTTACAAAGGGTACGGTTCTTTATTATTGTAGGTGGCTTGCAGCTTTTGGGAACCGTTTGAGGAACTGAATGGTTTGTAGCACGTAAGAGCGTGTGCAGTAAGAAGTCCCAATGACCGTCCTCGTCGAATTGGGGGTGAACATCCCAAACCACCTGTTGTAGATAGTCGTGTAGAGCTGGCACATTTAACCGTTTAAAATTCCAACGCGAGTTATTGGTGGGGTATCTCAGCTTAGTTTTGCTGACAAAACTGAAGGCTATGACGGAATGATCGCTTTTTCCCAGGGGAGCCAGGATTGAGAGGTTGTCAACTAGAAATTCTTCGTTTGTGAACACACAATCTGAGCGCGATGGTGTCTGACTGTTTCTCCAACGAGTTGCCGACCTCAAATTTTCGAACAATATCAAGTCATCGATGAGGTTGAAAAACCGAGCTTCAATTGAGTTGTCGCCTTCAGTATACGTGTGTTCCGCGAAGTTGACTCTAGGGAGATTAAAGTCCCATAGAATCAGGATGTGTGTGAAACCGAGACGAGTAGAGCGGGATAGTCCTTTCAGCATACGACTATCGTACTCGATGTCGGCAGTTGGCTTCCTGTAAATGGCTCCGACTAGACACCTCGAAGTACTTGACAATCTTACAGAGCACCATATAGATTCCTCAAGATGATTAAACTCGAGGTTATGAACTTGATGCACCTCCAAGCAAGAACGTATGTAAACAGTTACTCCGCCCCCAAATCCTGATTTCCCATCATTGCGGAACAAAGACATCCCAGGTAATGCTAACTCATGGTCCGAGAACTGAGAAGATATCCAGGTTTCAGATATTCCTATCAGATGGGCCTTCTTAGCATTGCTAAGTTCACGTAGTTCATCCAATTTGTTTGGTAGGCTCGCGGCGTTCATATATAAGCAGTTTATGCTTTCAATTTGAAACGCGTGAGCTTCTTCCTGTTTGTCTGTATGAGGCTTACGTGAATGGGCAGGTAGCCCACCTATATGAGGTTTGCCGAGGTGGTAGGCCCTGTTCTTTACACGTCTTTTTTATCGTCTAGACAGTTCACAAGTGGAATGATCAGCTCCAACTTGCCTTTGTGTTTGGTCCTAGCTTCGTATGGCCTATCCGGGTGCATGTGGATTCCAGGTGGCAGTCGACGTCTGTTGGCACGAAATGCTTCCAGAGTTTCAGCCGCCATATGGGAAGATGGGAAGGTTATCTTCACTAGACGGGGTCTAGAATCACTATCCTTCTTGGCTAGTCTCGTCACATGCTGAGTCAGTATGATTTTGAGCCTCAAGGACTGTTTGATGAATTTCCATTCCCTGATGTCAGTCTTTGATTGAGTAGGGTCCGTATTTTCCGGTATACCTTGCACGGTTATATTCCTCCCGCGGAAAAACTGATCGCGAGTTTCTTTGGGGATGTTCCGGATGAGATTGCGCTCAGAATACGGTATGTCAGGCAGTATTCTTACATTCTCATCTGTTTTCAGTAAATGACTCGCTAGTAAGACATCCTCTACGTCGGTAGCATTCTTAAGTGTTATACGAAGTAGCCTCGGGTGATTTTGATGCTTAGATTCCTTTCCCCGAGTGAGCCGTGTGACTGTCAAAGGCTCTATTCTTGGAAGTCCAAGTTTCTTGTTCAATTCTCCCAGAGCATCCTATCATTTTTGTCCTGCAAACTGAGAGGAAGGTCAGAGTTGTCTTTGAAGTTCATGACTATGAGAGAGTCATCACGAACCGTTATTGTCGTCCCAGGTTTTCCGGTGCGTTCAGGTTTAGCACCTTGTTGTTTGGGAGTCGAAGCACGTTTATGAATCCTTGGCCCTTTGATGACAGGTCGGACAATCTTGAGGGTAGACTGTGCGGCCAGATCGCTAGTTGACTTCCGTTCAACAGCTGGGATGTTCAACTTAGACTGTGACGCCTGGCCCTTGTTAGCTCTTTTGACATGGGTCCAATCACCTATAGAGTTTTTGGGAACCACTGTCGCGTTCAAGGACCTTGAGCTGTGAGACCCAAGTTTGCTGATGGAGTCGAGTACTGTCGTCTTAAACATGGTTCTAACTTTCAGCGTGTCATCATTAATGCTGTTGCATGCTCCGTCGTTGATAGACCTGTCGACACTCCTGTTCTCGTATTCAATGCGCTTTCTTGTTTGTCTACCCATTTTTTGACTGTCTTTTCCCAAGTTTGCAGACAACTTACTCTGCAGACCTGTCAGTAGGACAATGATATTACTCAGCAAGACTACAGCATCCGTGCTGAACGTAACACATTCCCACTTATGATCCGACTTGCTGAGTCTGTTGTAAGCAGTTGCTGTGAGATCTGTGCACGCTTCGTGGAACCAACCTTTGCAGTTGTCGCATTGCATGCCAGATGTAACAGCAAAACGGCATCCAGGTCGTTTGCATGAATTTTTCATGACTGTATTGACGTAAACTGTGTTGTAGATGCTAGCAAAAGACTAAGACCGTAAAAAATACACTAAAAAACACACTGAAAACGGAAAAAATGGATAAACGGATGAGATAAACTGAACTAGTCTTTACGTGAAAAAGTGAAAAAAAAAGACTGAATAGTAAGCTGAGGCAAAACCACAGTTAACTATTAAATTGAGTGAAACTCAAAAAAAGTAATCTACTGAACGTTTAGCTCAGGATAGATTCTTTTGGACAGAAATGGTACTTTTGTTGCGTAAGAATACAGCAAAAGTTTGATAGATGCAAATCACGTTAGGACTAAAGTTCCCGTTCGAAAAGCGCGCGGGGAGACATTCCTTACATTCCTTACCACAGACTCCACTAACTGCAGGTCATGTTCATGTCTTCTAGCAGGGTCGTTGTCTTTCGACTCCTCCAGATTCCAAATAATTAAACTAGGGAGGGGTTTAGCTTCTTTTGAAACTGTGTTCACAGCTTTCGACCGTTAGACCCTGTATTTTAACTACTGGTATCTTACGATTAGTTTTTATTGTAACAGAGTCCTGGGAGTCGAGCTAGTGACTCACAACAATGTTAGACGACGCTTTACCATGGGACTTTGGCGGAGTGGTCTGAGAGTCCACCAAGGACTTATCAAGTAAACGGTCATTAGTTTTAGCTGTCTTTCCTACTCTTCTGCGTTTCCGTGTCATCCATATTCCATCAGTCGTAGCATCCACATTAGAACCACGCGGGACAGTAATTGTTTTATCTGGGTCACCGGTTGCTGCTGTAACAACATGTCCACCAATATCTAATGAGGTGTCACTTGATGATGTCACAGGTATTCAGTGTTTGACAACGCTTCTACCAGTAACACCTTCTAATATATTTCGTTCCCACCCAGAGAAATCAAAAGACAGAGTCGAGGAGATCGGAAGAGTTTATTTGGCGATTACCAATATATCGGAATTCTCTGGTCTAATCTGGCTAGCGATTGCGGTAGATGTTGAGCACGGCGTTACCACACGTGATCTGGTGTGGATGCACGACCGAGCGCCTTCAGCTAGATGAGTCCACTAAAACATATGGTCAGCATCCAATGTCGAAAACTTACAGAGCTATTTATTTTGGGGATTTATTTACCGCTACAGATCACTCCCCCCCTAGCGGGGCAGTGACGACCCTAAGACGTGGCCAGCCAGAAGTTTAAACCCAACGAGTTTGTCGTTGGTAAACACTCTTCTGATAGCTTACTAAGTGTAGCAGCGTCTGGTCGTCTTTCCTTACTATATAGGACCGAGGTACAACATAGTTAAAACAAAAATTTCGACTTCTCGTAAACTGCATCGTTCTTTTCCAGCCGTCCTGGAAAAGAAAAAAGAACATGTAAGTGCATGTCGAAATACACTCGTATGTGCGTAAAAACACAATGTCGGCGAAAAAATGGAAAATATACTCAAGCACACGTAATAGCGTTAAAAAAATGTTTTTTATGTTTTTTTTAAATAAAAATATAAATATATAAGCATATTAAAATTGTCTTTTTTTAAAAAAAATTATATATCGTAAAAAGAAAGATCGAGATAATATAAGATGTGGAGTAGTGCCTTACGTGCAGTAGTCGTTTAAATGTTCTGGAAATCTTACTCTTCTTCCAGAACGCGTCGTTTTAGGTATATTTTCAGATACATTCGGAGTATCATCGCTAGTGTTGGTTGTCGGTTGAGGAATTATGAGTGTAGAAGCCGTGTTGTGAGATTGTACCGAAGGAAAGTCGACGTGAATAGGATTTCCTTCTAAATACGCTGCTTTTAAGCGATCGATGCTTATGCTATCGTTTGTTCCGTTCTTATCGACTATATAGTACTTAGATTCACGTTGAAGAACTTTGAAGGGTCCTTCGTATGCTGATTCGAATGGTCGTCGATGCGAGTCTCGACGAACGCAAACGTGTGTACTATATCGTAAGTCAGGTTGAACGAAAACATCAGTCGATTGAGGTCGAGTGGAAGCAGGTTTGACTGAACGCATTGCGTTTGTAAGCCTTTTCGTGTAGGAGGTTAGATCCATGTTCATTGAAAAGGATGAAGGATCCCCGATTTCTCCTGGAAGTCGAAGTGTCGTTCCATAAACGAGTTGAGCCGCAGTGTATCCAATGTCAGCTGTCACTGTATTGCGAATACCTAGTAAGACAAGTGGAAGAGCGTCGGTCCACTGTGAAACGTTTGCAGCTGATAGCGAAGCTTTTAGTTGTCGGTGAAAACGTTCTACCAACCCGTTTGCTTGTGGATGGTAGGCGGTCGTTCGGAAGCGAGTGATTCCTAAAAGTGTGGTCAGACGACGGAAAAGATCAGTTTCAAACTGACGTCCGCGATCTGTAGTGATGGTTGAAGGGCAGCCGAAGTTTGCCACCCATCGCTCGACGAAGGAGCGAGCCACTGTTTTAACAGTGATGTCCTTGGTAGGTACTGCTTCTGGCCATCGAGTGAAACGGTCTACGCAGGTTAAGAGATAAGAGTATCCATTTGAATCTGGTAACGGTCCTACCAAATCCAGATGAACATGGTCGAAACGAGCATCGGGAGTTTTAAACGAGCCTAAGAGACATTTATTGTGTCTGATAACCTTAGATTTTTGGCAGCTTACACAGGAGCGTGCCCACTCCCTCACGTCTTTATTCATTCCAGGCCAGCAAAACCGTTCTGCTATAAGCTTGATGGTTGCACGGACGCCTGGATGCGAAAGTTTGTGCAATGTGTTGAAGACATTGCGTCGATAATGTTTCGGCACGATTGGGCGATCCCTAACTGTAGATGTGTCACAAAGTAAGGTTTCCGATTCGGCATTTCTGAATGTTTACAGTAATGCCATATTTTTGTAATCGTTCGAAAACAAGATCCAGATGCTTGAGATGTGTTTCTCTGTCCGGACTTGCGATTAGACAGTCGTCAACATACGCGTGTACGAAGTTGAGACCTCAAAAAACGTCGTCTATGAATCTTTGGAATGTTTGGGCAGCATTTCTTAGACCGAAAGGCATTCGCAAAAATTCATAGAGTCCGAAGGGAGTTATGATAGCTGTTTTCGGTATGTCGTCTGTGGCCATAGGGATTTGGTTATACGCTTTAACCAAGTCGATTTTCGAAAAGATAGTTGTACCTTTCAAGGTAGCTGTCAAATCGTGAATGTGAGGCAACGGGTAACGATCGGGAATGGTTTTCGCGTTCAATCGCCGATAGTCACCAGTTAGACGCCAATCGTTGCTGTCCTTTTCAGGGACCATGTGCAACGGAGATGCATATGGGCTACTTGACGGTCGTATGATTCCTACGTCTATCATATGGTCGAACTCGTTTTTCGCTAACCTTAGCTTTTCGGGAGCTAGTCGTCGTGCTTTAGAAAATACAGGTGGTCCTGTAGTCGTGATGTGATGTGTAATATTGCTGGTTACACACGGTAGTTTCGGTTGAGTTTGTTGTATCCCAGGGTACTTATCGAGTAGTGGTTGATAGAGTGGGTCTATCATATGCTTAATTGTGACTGGGGATATTTTGCAACCAGAAAAGGAAGTTACGCAAACAGATAAATTAGTGTTTCCGTCTACTAGCCTCCGTTTGCGCGTATCGATGAATAGATTATGGTGTTGTAGAAGGTCCATACCAATGATTGTCATAGAAACATCTGCAACAACGAAGATCCAGTGAATGGGTTTGCGTAAACCCACGTTAAGGTAAACGTACATTTTGCCATACGTAGCGATAGGTTTTCCGTTTGCCTCCTGTAAGTTTAAAGCCGATTCGTGAAGTCAGTCGTCAGAATTCGCTGGGAGAACTCTAACTTCTGCGCCAGTGTCGACGAGGTAGCGAACTCTCGTTGTCACATCTGTGACATATAACAGACGGCTGTGTTCGCCGGCTACGGTTGCCGTTAACGCGTGCCGGCTTGGAAGTTTCCCGAGTTGTTTTTCGAGCCAGTCGGTTTTGAGATAGGAAAATTGCAGGGTTTTCTGCAATTTCTGGAAGACTTTCCATACTGGTTATGATGCCAGCACCAGTCAGGGTTATCCGTCTCTCGTGGTCTAGAGACAGATCGCTTACGTGACATGCTTCTACGTGGTGTGCGCGATCTCTTACGGTCGTTACGAAAACTAAGATAACGAGTAAGTGTATGACATAACTCGATTATGTCATTCTGAGTCGTTTGATGTTTTTCTTTGACTGAAGATACCTCGGTAGTAGAAGGTTTAGTTATTTCTAGGATATGATCGGCAGATGCAGCTAGTTCGTCTAAGGCGTTGTTCTGAAACGAGACCAGAACCGCTTGCGTCTGTTGGGGAAGTTTAGACAAGAAAAGTTGTTTGAATAAATATTCGTCGAAAGTTCTTAGGCCCATAACCTCTCTCATTCATTGCAACATGTCCGTCGCAGAACTGTGTTGCAGGTCTATGTTATTAAAGAGTTGGTCTAACCTTTGTCGATCGGTTAGGTCTCCTCGTTTAAGAATCGAACGCTTTAACGTTTCGTACGGTTCAGAAACATCACTAGTAAACATACTAGGTGTTACGTACCTGTTGAATTCGCGCGGTAGTGCCTTGAATACTGCGAGGAATTGTGCACGTGTGTCGTTCACGCCGTGCTCGTGGAAGTCGGTTTCTGCGTAGCAAAACCAGGCTTCGATATTGTCGGGCCAGAAAGGCATCAGTTGAAACGAAGGCGGGGACAAAGTCTTAAGCTTGAGTACTTTAGGTGTCTGTTCAGTCGTGATGAAGTATGAATTACGATAATGAACGAGGAGAGAAAATATATATATTCGAGGAAAAACACGAAAAGAAATCACAATGTTTAAAAAAAAATAAAAAATAAGGCAATGATATATAAAAATCCCAAAAAGGAACAGACTCACAGTTGCATTTAAGTGTACCAGATCACGTCGGTTTCACCAATGATGATGTCACAGGTATTCAGTGTTTGACAACGCTTCTACCAGTAACACCTTCTAATATATTTCGTTCCCACCCAGAGAAATCAAAAGACAGAGTCGAGGAGATCGGAAGAGTTTATTTGGCGATTACCAATATATCGGAATTCTCTGGTCTAATCTGGCTAGCGATTGCGGTAGATGTTGAGCACGGCGTTACCACACGTGATCTGGTGTGGATGCACGACCGAGCGCCTTCAGCTAGATGAGTCCACTAAAACATATGGTCAGCATCCAATGTCGAAAACTTACAGAGCTATTTATTTTGGGGATTTATTTACCGCTACACACTCATTGATTGTTTCGGAGTAGACGGTTTAATAGCGGGTTGCAGAGTTAGATGTCTGGCTTGCGCCGTGACAGCACTCACGACACTAACGCAATCTTCGCCATCAGTACCAATGTTGCTAGTACAGCCCTCATCAACCTTCTTATTAGCCAACACCAGGAGACTAATTGCTTCCTGGATAAGCAATGTTTTGCTCGAGCAACAAAAGCTACAAAGCCAATGAGAGTTGGGCTTCGAGCACTTTTTATATGCAGTGGGGCTTAATCGGGTGCACATCTTATGGAACCACTTATTACACTCACCACATTGCATCTTTTCCTCCACGGGAAATGAGCAATATGGTCGTCCACATTTATGAGCAGATCTATCCATCTTGAAAATCAACTAGAACGGTGACAAAAACAGGATATGTAGAAGGATTCTCAAGCCTTAACTAAATGAATCAAGTAAAAGTTGACCAAGTATGCTTCGATGCAATAAATACACAAAAGCAAAATCGAAACACTCAATACAATATCACTTTAACTGGGGTAGATGCAATTAAAGTGTAAACAGTAGTTTTGATGCGTAATTTACGATCAAAACAGTTAATTAACTCAACGAGAAACAATACCACTGTCCTTTTAAATAGAGCGCGTGAATTTTCCAGAGATTGATATCATAAATGGAAAAATGCAACCGTAATCATCTTACTAGTTCTCCGTGTTTCAATTTTACAACCTTTTATACGGTAAAAAAACTAATACATCATCGGCTTCTTGCGGTATCGAACCTACGGATGATAAAAAAAATGCACTCATTTTTACAAAAAATAGCAAACAAATTCACCAGGATTATTGCAAGTAAGTGGTTAGACTATCTACATTGAACTATAATAAAGATCTTAAACTGTTCTGTAACGTCGAGAGACGGGTGCATGGGTATTAATTAATTTATTTATTGTTCACAAATATACTGATCATTGCAATAAAGGCTGCGCGGATAGTTTAACTTGTTCAAGGCTTATCTACAACGTGAACCCTCCTACAGGATTGACCTATTTCTTATCTTCAGAAGATACATTATATGAAGAAAGCAAATATCCTGCATGTATATAGATTTTCTTATATCAATAAACATCGAAGTTCTGGACAGTAAAACCACTGAATCAAACAAAATCAGTACTACTCTATCTGCTCGAGGGAGACTAAAACATTGATGACAATGGATGCTTCACATTCTCTCTTAGAACAAGACAACAACCGTAGGGCCGAAGAAATGTCGCACAAGGTTTCTCTGCTTAAGGCAGTACGTATATAGAAATTTTTTCCAACATTTATTAGGCCGTTATAAACTTTACTTAACAGATAGTGATGTATTTCAGTTGTGTTTGCAGAGCACGTATATTGTGCGATTTTTATCTATAAGTAATTTTGCCCCGAAATCTTGTGTAAGATTGACAAAAGCGAGATTCAGATGCCTGGAATTGGTATGAAATTTCGTGTACTGAAGTTGACTTCAATATACCAAAACGGTTTTAATAAAAATTCACTTTAGATGCTTTATCGATAACACTATAGCTTTTTTATTAAAGGGCTGTGTATTTTCGTGTCTTCTTATGACAACTCCAGCTCTTCCATGCACCTAAATTTATTTTCAAATTACCATTGGTTTTTTGTTGAATTTTTGGCTAACGATGACTCCTAAGTCATTATATGTCTGGACGACAGGTAGCCCAGTGTTATTCATCGTGTATGTATCTGTACCTTGATGACCGATATGCATCACTACACATTTGGAAGTATTTATCACGAAATTTCTGTCCACCTACGTATAGATATGTGGATAAGTAGCCATTGTTTAACAACTAACCAGTTTGACGATAACGCTCATTTTTACTACACTATATTGGCTGATTATAGTAGGCTAACTAAACAAAGCACTCTATTTTTCTACATAAACGGATTGTTTGACTTTAAAAGTAACACATTGACTCGGTTTTTAAAGAAGTCCAAGTAAGCTTAACCCTACACAGATTCTTTTCGTGGTCTTATTACGAAAAGGAAATATTTTAAAGGCTGTTAACTCAAACGGATTCATCTGCTGTAACAGTTATGGATACTTTCCTGATCCTTTATACCACATTTAAGTGCACTTAATATTTAGTAGTTGTGTGAATCATTTCCAAATGTTTTTAGTTAAATGAATTTACCTATTTTTATGCTTAAATATGCAAAATGTAATTTGTATATTCTCAATCAGCTTGTATATCTGGTTTTATATCTCAGTAATTTTAGCCACTCTTTTGTACAAATAATAGTTTTATTCAGTTAATGTCATAACATATGGCTTGGCACGGATGCGCATTCGTCAAAGTCTCCATAACACAGCAGCACAATGTGATGGAATTGAAACTAAATAATAGTAACAAGGATAATGAGGATACCCCATATAAGTTTACTCTAGAGTGTCCATGTTTCTGGGTTATATAGTCACCGTTAATTCAGTGTGTGTAGTTATCATTTTGTATGGTACATAAAAGCTATTGCACTTTAAATAATCTATAAATGCACATCTGTTTCAATAAATAAATAATAAGGAAAGGTCGCTTCATGAATATGTTTTTCTTCCTTGTTAACGTTTACGACTCCCTATTACATTTTTTATTTATTCTTGCGATTTTAAAATTATTCTCTGGTACACTGAATAATCAATAAATTGTGTTTTGTGACCTTGTTTATTTTATACTTATTCATCATTTCATTTTGTCGAAACTTGCTACTATCATCAGTTTTGAACCTTTACTCATGTACTGAATTCGTGTTTGAGTTACACCCTCAATATGAGGGCTAGTTATACTATTCGGAAGCTCAAATCTAAACAATTACAGTGAAGTTCAAGTCTGCGGCTTATGAGTAAACCTATTTTAAAGAATTGTTCATTGTGTGTAATGAGTAAAGCCTACTCACCATCCATTAACTGGATGTTACCTAATATCAAAGTGTTTGTCCTTAGCATTAGGTGATCGTCATAATAGTGTGAATTTTGAACGATGTTGACTTCCTCATTTATATTGTCAATCTCCATACCATAAATTGGAAATGTTAACTTCTCGTCTCACGTTACAAAAAGATGAGCATTTGTTTAAAAAGTTTTAAAAGTAGGACAAGTGAATAAGTTGATTGACTTCGTACAAGTTTATGTAACAGTTTTCAAGCTGAGAAAAATTCATGATTTCGGGGCCGGGAGTAAAAGCATATAGATTCGATGTTGATTAGTTAGTAATTAGTTTTGTTTTAGCGACTAATTTCACTTCATTAGCTATTATAATTAGTCGTATTTGTAATTGACTATTGACTACTTACCGTCTAAAATCTACATATTAAATCCCTATATATGGTCAGAGAAACTATACCTATAGCATGGTAGACTGCAATCGTTTTATCTCTTGTAATATCTGTTTGTTATAAGTGGTGAATAATTATTATAAGTATGTAGTCTTTTTATTAATATGTATATGACGATTTGCACACTGTTTTCTGTATTCGTTTTTTTACATTTTTCTCTGTAGTACGCCAAAGATATTGAAACTGAATCCAAGTCACAAAATAAATTTCTTGATGAAATTCAGGGCTCGTTCGACAATGCTAGTAATCTTTTGTCAAATACACTTCATCGAGTCCTTGGAATACCAAAGAAGCGTACAAATAATCGGAAATTTATGTGTTATGTAATTTTATTTGTCGTTCTCTTCATATTACTGGTGTATCTCTTTATTTTTCACAGATATAGTTAGCTAACCATTGTCATTGTTGTATTACAGGTTCCCCTTTCTCAATTTTTCTAAGAATTTCTTTGGGTCATGCCCATTACTTAAAAAAGAAATATTACATTTGTCTTCCCCTTCTTGTCATTATTGTAACTCATCCTGGGAACTGCCAACTTCCTCAGTAAATTTTATCATTAAAATAATTATAATAAGCATATAGCGTTGTATTTAATTATTTGGTTTGTAAAAATGATTTTGTTTTCCTACATTCTTTTACTATTTTGTCTACTCCCTCATTCCTTGAGAGAATCTAAATCTAATTCATTACAGTGTTAACTGTTGACTACTTTTTTATTCGAAACGTTTTCATTAACCAATTGATAATAAATCTAGTGTCTCTGTGATTAACCCTCAATTCTTTTCATTTACAGGCTGCTATTTTTCAGTGAAGTAGTGGGATCAGTGGTTGAGGCTTTCTACTTTTAGCCACTCAGTCACAGGCTGTGTCCCTGCTTCACCTACATTGGTTTGGGCAACTAAATGGTATCATCAGGCCTTTCAATTAGAGTTTTCCTTGGAACCAAATACACAAATCTGTACCTAGTAAATAAGTTTTTAAAAAAACTAATGTTTACATTAATCCCAGAATACTACTAGTTGAATAAAATAACACAATAGATAGCTAAATAGGTCTGAAAAGTATATGCAGCTATAAATCCTAATGTATTGCTTATCTCGAGTAACCCTTAACAGGTTACACTTGAGTCAGTAATACCTTCCACAAGTATAACACTTTTAATTTTAAGAGATTGGATTTTCCACCTGAGACTAGAAGAGTTCATATTTAGGATTTTGGACTACTTAACTATTTAAGTTTGTAATCCCCCACCCATAAGGCACAGTCCTACGACCAGGGATGTCGAAATAGCTCTTCTGGGTTCTGCTTTCAAGTTGTCTCCAAATAGTATTCATGGTTCTAGTGTCTCTTCCCGATTCCCGCAGACATATGCTCTTCAGTCTGCTTCATTTCCCTCCACTTTGACGACACCAAGTTGGGTCTTGTCTTGTGATTTGGCCTAATGGTTTGCGCATAGTCTGACCTATCCAATTCCAGCTTCCTTTCTTGATTTACTCCTCCTCAAGTGGTAGCTGGTTCATTCTATGCCGAAGTACCTTATTACTGATGGTCTCAGACCAATGCATCCGGTGTATTTTAAGTAGACATTTGTTTATGAATACCTTTACTTCGGTGATAGTGGTGGTAGTTCTCCAAGCTTCAACTCCATACAATAGAACTGTTTTGACGTTAGTACTAACAATGATGACTTTTATCTTGGGTGGAAGTCGTGTGTAGCACCAGAAGTTCAGTTGTAGGAGTGTTGCCTTTGCTTTTCCAATCCGTGCCCTTAACATGTTCACTGGGTATCCTTTATTTACTACTGATACTACTCAAGTACGTAAAGGTTTCCGCCTTTCCCAGAACTACCTCAAAGTATGATTTGTGTGGCACCAGCTGTTGAAGCGCATTTCCGTATTAGCTCTGCTACACGGACTGTCTCCGTCTGCATTTGTTTCTGTGTGTGCTGGATGGGCTGAGTCATCTGCGAGATAAACTCATCAATCTGTGTCCAAGGTGTCCACTTCGTTTCCTTGAGTGATGGAGGTCTTCACAGTCTAGTCAACAACCAAAAGAAGAAGTAACGGAGAAATTAGGCGAAGATTTTATATACCTGTCTCCACTTGAAATGCGTCTGTGGGCTTTCGTTAGTGCACGACTTCGGGATCAAGCCTCGTATGGGTTAAACATGATGGGACGTAGAGCATCTTTTGATTTCCATATCTGACTTGTGCTCCTCAGCTGGTGTGCTGTCTGTTCCTCCTGTTTTGTTGTTCTCGATTTGTCTGATGGCCTTGGTAATTTCCTCTATTGTTGGCGTGGTTCTGTCTGCAGGTGTACTGCTTCGGTGTCCGGCGGGTACATGGGCTCTGGTCTACTAAGAGCTTTTCATTGTGTTCTACCCACCCGTTCTTCCGCTCCCAAGCCTTAGTGACTGGTTTACTTCCATTGTTCCTTACTGTTCGCTCTGGTCCACTATATTTTCTTGCTAGCTCATCGGTCGTATCATCAAGTTGTCTCGTATTTCCTTCCTTGCATTTTTTCTTGATGAAGGTTCCAGGTCCAGATGGTTTACATAGATCCATTTTTTATTCTAGTGCCTCCTGAACCTCGAAAGTTTTTAGTATGCTAAATTTGGTGCCTCGTCAACCCGTTTCCAGTTGCTCGTTTTTGTGGTTACCATGATTAGCATTTTGAAGAAACGCTGCATTAAAATTTCATAGTATTGCTTGATCGAATGTCCGGCACTTGTTTAGCTCTGTCCTTTCGTCTCCGAAGGGCTTTCTGGATTTTTTCCTCATACTGATATCGATCAGGTGTTCCTTATTTTATCACGGTGGAACGCAAGCACCTTTGTGTATTCATTTGCGGGGAGAATAGTACAGCCTATGATCACGTCGTGGAAAGCCCACAGATCAATGAGTCTCATCATTTCCGTTGCTTTCTCCCAGTCCTTGTCGCTCTATGGCATGTTTGTACACAGTATAACAGAATGAAGGCCCTGAAAATCCTTCTGGAAATCGTTATTTAACAATATTTTTATTTCGTAAATTTCTATGCCTGTTTTGCATAGTAACTTTTATCGAGGACTTATGGAACAACATTTAAATATTTCTCAGTCTTCTATGACTATATTCTCACTATTTGGACTCTGGTTAAGATTTGTCTATCATTTCATTTTGTTCTCGCGTATTGCAGTACCGCTGACAATAAAGTCGTGTTTGACTGAACTCTGGGTTGTGGCATGGAGCGGTTGCTTGTTGGTGTTCTATGACTGTATGCTAAAGACGTCTACTGTTTGGCTTGAATATCACGGACAGAACTTTAATCCCACTCTATTGGGAATATTCACACGGATTCCCAGTTACTTAATAGTTGTATTTGATAATCACATTTTGCTGATTAGTAGGTTATGTTGTACCAGAGAAACCTTTGACTGAGTAGTAGATGGGCGGCATTATTGAAGTATTTTTCGTGATATATTATTAATATATTATAGTATGGGGTAAACCACGCACACAAGTATTGTTTTGGTATGATCGTTCATTGTAAGTGACTCACCGCAGTCAGTCAGCTACAACGTAGGAACAGGCACATATGTGCATCGGTCCAGGTTGCCATACCGCATTAGCACAGCAAGATGAACACCGGATACATAGGAGTGCTTAGGTCAAAGGTGGTAATATATAGGAGAAAGATTGCATATAAGGATATAGTATAGGAAGAAAGATTTAGTTAGTAGAAGGAAAGATATGAAGTGATTTTAATCTCTTAGTTTAAGGGAAGGCATGGAGTGTATACACCGACGCCATTGTGGTCGATTCTGAGCCATGTCACCAAGAGTCTCCAGCCATTGGTTAAGAAAGTCACGCGGACCCCAACCAAGTAGTCTGCATCTACCAACATGGCTCAGACTAGAAGTTAGTGACTTCAAGCACTGATGCCACGTTTTGGTTTGGCCGCCCCTTACTTTCTTCCAACCATCCCCAACACCGGATAGCATTGCACGTCGTGGTAATCGGTGTTCAGGCATACGTAACACGTGGCCCAACCATCTCAGACGACGAAGATTAACAACCTCATCAACTGATTTACCATCATTCCCTAATACCCTGCGTTTAACCTCACCATTACTTACCCGGTGATCCCAGCAGATGCCAGCAATATTTCTAAGGCATCTGTGGTCAAATACTAGTAGCTTACGAGTGTCTTCTACTCTTAATGGCCATGTCTCGCTGCCGTAAAGTAAAACAGAACGGACTGCCGCGCAGTATACTCGTCCTTTTATTGATAGACGGATATCTCGCCTTCGCCAAAGGTGACGCAAGTTGGCAAAAGCCAAGCGAGATTTTCGAATCCGTGCTGAGATTTCGTCCGATACCAACCCATTAGGGCTGATCAGACTTCCAAGATAAGTGAAGTTGTCGACGCGTTCGACTACTTCACTCCCTATCCTTAGTTCAGGTGTTGACGCAGACCAGTCCTGAAGCAACAACTTGCATTTAGAGGGAGAGAAGCGCATTCCAAACATCCTGGCATTGTTGCTTAGTGCTACCAAAAGACTCTGCATTTTGTCAGCGTCTTCACCAAACAGGACTATGTCATCTGCGTATTCTAAGTCGATAAGTGGACCTCCTGGTAGGAGATCAATACCCGAGAACTCAGTCGATGAGAAAGTTATTTTCATCAGTAGGTCTATGATGAAGTTAAACAAAAATGGAGAAAGTGGACAGCCTTGACGGACACCACTTGAGGTTGCAAAAGTAGATGACAGTTCGCCATAAGCTCTGACTCGACTGGTAGTGTTCGAGTAAAGAGCCTTCACAAGGTTTATGTACTTCTGGGGTACGCCTTTCAATGACAGACACTGCCACAGAATCTCGCGGTCTACCGAGTCAAATGCTGCTTTTAAGTCGAGAAAGACCACCATTGTCGGACGCCGATAAGTATGCCTGTGTTCTAGAACCTGACGAATGGTGAATATGTGGTCGATGCAGCCACGACCAGGTCTGAAACCAGCTTGGTTCTCTCGTGTTTGCAGTTCACGAGTCTTAGTTAGGCGTCTGATAATTATCGAGGCTAGTACTTTAGATACTATATTTGTTAAACTAATCCCTCTGTGGTTGTCACAGGATGATTTTGACCCTTTCTTATATATTGGGGCGATAAGTGATTGCGACCAGTCAGATGGGATAACGTCTAACTCCCAGATCTTAGCTAAAATATTAGTCAGCCTAATCGCTAAAATTGGACCGCCATCCTTAAAGACCTCTGGAGCCAATCCATCTGGACCAGCTGCCCTTCCTCGTTTCAGATTAACTATAGCCTTTTGAACTTCTGCTAGAGTTGGGGGACCTACTCCAATGTTCCATTCACACTGTCTGGGAATGGAGGGTAGTTGTAGAGTAGCTGAAGGCCAGTTGGACTGTTCTCTGAAATGTTCCGCCCATCGTTCTAAACGTCCGGACTGGGAGCAGATGAGAGTATTGTCTTTTTCCGAAATAATCTCACACTTGACTTATTAATTCCAGTTTCTTTTATTAGTCTGTAAAGCTGTCTCGTGTTCCCTATAGTCGCCGCCTTTTCCATCTCTTTTGCTGACCGCAGTAATTTTGCTTAGTTAAATAAATCTTGATTTTTTTGGATCGTTTTCTGCATACACATCGAATTCATGGCGTTTGGTCGTTGTAATCACTGTGGTCCATTCCCACTAAGATGTTCAAGTTTCTCATCAGGATGGCGAGGTATGTTGATGAGCATTTTTTGAGTATGGATTGCGTCGTTCCATATAGCTGATCCTCATCATCTTTGCGGCTATTATTGGTCTGTGCACAGTAATGGGTGCCATTGATTGAAATTATTTTCTTTGCTTTAAAGTACGCTTTGAGGATCTTGGAGTCTCGGGTTCCCCATCTTATAAGAGCTTTTGATGTCTATTTGGACAGGATCAGTGCTACTTTGTATGTGCGTGTGTGAGTGTGAGGGGATTTTCTACCTCTCACGGTACTTTAACATCGACTCTACTGAAGTTAGTTTTTTTCTGTCCAGATTGTGCCCAATGTGTTTGAACTAGTTAAAGCACGGCCAGCTTGCATCGTCTCATTTCTATGGCTGTTCGGACGATCCTCATTATCTTCCTTATTGTCCGGACATTTTGTATGGATGGATTAACTTGATATGATTGTCAGGAGAGTCATCATCCTCGTAGCTATCAAAGAATATTGGTTTTCATCATGAGATGTCGTAATTCCTCCAGATCCTTATACAAACTTTCTCTGCGTAACGTTTTTAACTAGTTCCTTTCTTATGATGTGAGTATACTAACCCTAAATCAAGCCCCTATTCCTTTGTTAGGGTTTAGAATCGATAGTGACCCTTGAGGAGTTCTAGGCGGAGTTGTTTGGGAATAAGGATAGTGGATTGATTTAAAGTAACTATTATCTTATTAGATTACATATATTTTTGTATTCATCCAATTCTTACACTTTACCACAGGTCGCGTACTACATAGAAAAATATATCACGTTCAAACATAGTCAACTTATTGATAGCTATACTATATAAGTTAAAGTCGTTGAAACATTTTCAAATCACATATAGTCATTTCATGTTTTTTTGTATAGGAGCCTTTGATTATTCATTTTCATAAGGTCAAAATGCTATCTGAGTTAAATATCTTGTCGATAGATACAGATCACGCAACTATCTTAGACGTAAATAAATCCAGATGTCAACCAAATATACAGAATAAAGTATGCACACAAAATGGAACACTGAAATATGACAGATAATGTCGAGAATTACTAAAAACATACAATATTGTTCGCTTATCCACCTAATTCACTTTTTATTCCTATTGTTTTAATAGTTGTAGTGAATCTGTTGAGTATTCCGATTGTTTGCTAGCGTAAAGTTTGATATAAACCACTTTGAATTATTTATTGTCACACAAAACTGGACGCTATAATTTTTTTTACTTTTGAATGTATTGCGAATTCTCAAGGGTATACAGACAAAAGTTTTAATGTAATTTAACTTCTACTATATCTTTCTCTTGTATTTTGTAATGATGTTAATCACTCATAAAACTTAAAGACGATATATTTCACTGAAATTATCCAATCACATAATAGATGGAATTATGTGATTATTATTTAATCAGACTTCAAAATAGTCATGTTGTATGCTGCGTCAGATTGACTGACTTTGGTTGAGAAATGTGATATTCCGTTATGTTAGCTAAATGTTATTACAGTGATCTTAAACCGACCATTAGGGAGACATGTGTCTAAAATCCACCAAATTACTAATTTTGTTATCTGTGAACCCTCTTATTAAATTTTGTATTGACTTATCTAATTTGTGTTCTTGACTGTTATAGCTATATCATCATATCAGCATTATATGAAGTGAATAATTCGTGTTTATCGTATAGACCTTAACAGATTTTGTAGTAACGTTTTAATTATCAAAGTTCCCACCAAACGAACTTTCACTAGGGGTTAATAATTGGCTTACTAGCCTTACCAAATCAATAAACCTTTACATGATCATTTATTTCTTCCGTAAACATAGAAAAACTATATTTTTATTACCACAAACAACTGGAATAAACAGATCAAGATTGTTATAGCTGTAAATAATATCTATATTTTTAATATTTTATATACATCTAAACTATAATCTACTTAAGGAACATAATATAAGCCCAAAAACCTGCATAACATTTTCTTTTGACATTAAAGACATTACAACAGAAGAGATTAATATGATCATTTCAGAATTTAGTAAGACTCTCGAAAGGTGTAAATGATAATGCGTTATTTAACAACTATAACGTTAAAGGTTTCTTGTAAAACATTGCTGATGAATTTAACCTAGGAGTTTCAAAGCTTACATCAAACATCATATGATTAAGGCAGTGGGTTAAAAAAAATTTGTCTAATATTTTCAACCTCAGTCTATTAATGACAATCTGCTGCTTAGTTCTTTATTATTTTTTTACTAGTTTTTCCAGCTGACTTGCAAATTAACTATTAAAAATATTTTGATATTAGAAAACAAAACACTACAAACCAAGTACTTGGTTACGAACTGATGCTGTTTTCAATATTCATTTATTTATTTTTTTTTTGAAGAAAAGAGCTGGATGTACCTCTATCCCAGAGTTGATGTTCACTGGGTTCGAGTCCAGGAGTGAATATCAACTCTGAGATGCAGCTACATTCATCTAACGAGTCCCAAATAAGACGAAACGCGCGTACTGGATTTCATGGCTAGCTACTATCCATCTTAGCTTAAAAAGCTTGTGACTTAAGGCTATATCGATGCAGTCCGTACAGGATGCAAATATGTCAACAAGAGACTGATCAATTGCAGTTCTAAATAACAATGGGAAGATACAAGTAAAACCACACCAAGTGAATTTAAGAGTGTTTTACTTAATCTTCTGGAGAACCATGTAAATATGTTTACTTTAGTTACATAAATGTTGTTAAATAAAATTATATAACCTAGTGGATTATTATTTATCTTTAAAAAAATTTTCTACAAAAACATGCAATGTAACAGTACTTATTAACTTCAACTGAAAAGATCTATTCTTGAAAATGTAGGATAAGATATGCAGTATTTGGATGAAATAATGAAAACACTTATTGTTCACGAAGTGGTTAGTAATGGTTAGCTATCATACAATATGATTACATTTGCAGATGACCTTATTGTGTAATATCTGTAATATTCACTCCACTTCCACGCAATCGAATTCAAACATTGAATTGTTATCAATTTAGGTGGGATATTTTTACTCAAATCTGGTCCTTCAATACTGTATGATGAATAACACATATAACTGACTGAAAATCTTTAATACCATGACAAAACATCTGGCTACCACTGATCAGATTAAAACTGTCGCTTATCTGATTTCAACTTATGATCAAATAGTCGTATTTGAGTGAATAAATTTTTCGAAGTTCCTATTTTTTCAGAAATGGCTTTTTTTTCCTCAATATTCACGTTTAACTTTTTTTAAAATCCATTTATTTAATTATTTAACTAAAGCCATATATGTATATACATGTGCTATCTGATTAATTACAATAACTATTAAACAGAAGGTAGAACGAGGGAGACAATGAGAGGTGTTCAATTCCCTTCTCATTTACAATATAGAATCAACAAAATCAAATGGATTATTTGTTTTTGTTGTATGTTTTTTTCTTCGAAGAAATACTAGGAGTTTAAGTCAAGTGGGATTTCATTGAATATAATGATATTTATCAGACAATTGACATAAAAGTGAAACCCGGATCATTGACTTAAATAAAATTATTAGAACATTTTTATTAACAGATGAATATTTGTATTCACGTGTCGAACTGCATATTCACGATGAAACTAATTATTTAGTCACACACACACACAAAACAATTAGAAACCGACAGATTAAAAATTTGATTGCACGCAAATTAAAACAATTGAATGAAAGTTGGGTTTAACTTTCTTTTCGGTAAATATTAATAAAGAGAAAAAGTGGCAACTAGAGAAACCAGGTGTCTCGATTTTTCTCTTCATTTCTGTCACTCTATTTTCTTTTTCTCTATCCCTTACCGTTTTTTTCTTTCTTTTTGCTTGACATAAAACTGCTTATCATTGTCATATTTATCATTTAATCAATAGTATATTTAAAGATTTCTTCCATTTCAAATGTTTTTCATTGATAGGATCATTGTATGATTCATGAACTAATTTATAAATAGTTATGTTAGATAGTGATTTATTTTTTTAATAATATCATAAAAGAACCCATAGTGTCATTGAACAAGAAAAAAGATAATTCAGCGAAGAAAACTTTCTTTACGACGAAATCATTTACTTAAGAAAACGTTGTTTATGAATATGGAATTCAAAGGATACACGGCTGCTAAAACCTTAAATTTCAAAATTGTTGAATAAAAAATTCTATGCAGCTAAACTCTGAATCGTTTTCTCAAGCCGGCCTACCATTCTTGGATGTGTTAAGGATAAACTTCCGCTTCGAGCCACATCAATGTGTATCTATAAATTTATTTGCTCATGTGCAGCACGTTACATAGGCCGTACAAAGCGATCACTTTCCAAACGCATCTCAGAACACTATCCTGCTTGACTTTTAAAAAGTGAATATAAAACAATTACTAGTTCCATACAGGAGCATTTAATCAACTGTGGACACATCACTCATAAGGATTCTTCTTTTAAAATAATCTACAGAGTCAAAGGAATTGGATCGAAGTGGTGTCGAAGCAATATTTTATGCACTGTTGAGGCATTGGTCATCCATGGACTCAAGCCCGAACTTTGCGTCCAGAATCGATTCGTCCAACCTCTCATCCTTCTTTGGCACTAATTCCCTTAATGGGTATGTTTCCAGGTTGTTTTTTTTCTTTCTGCACTTTTAGTTGGTTATTATTGAATTTTTTAAATCATTATTTTGCAATTTTATACTCTAATCAGTTATTATTATTACCTTATACAAGTTTTCTTGATTATTATTCAGTTTATTATTATGACCTTTATGTATGTCGTTTTTTGGTTAATTAAAATAACCCGGAGTGTCACTGAATAAGAAAAACGGAATTCAGCGAATGTCGTTTTTTCTTCATATCTGTCAATTGGACAATTTCACAGGTTGAAATCATGAGTCAGTTGAAGCTAGACCACCATTGAAAACCTGGAAGCACTGGACGGCCGTTTCGTCCTAGTATGGGACTCCTCAGCAGTGCGCATCCACGAACCCGCCCCCTGTGGGATTCGAACCCAGGACCTACTGGCTTCGTAAATTGTTTTCTTCCTTACCCCTTGATTAGTATGTAACTTCATTTGTTATTTAACCTTGAATCAATTTATTATTCAATCTTTTCTATCCTTATATAGTCATGTGTTTTCCATACAACTATATATACGAATGTACAGCTTAAGTAAATGATTTCGTCGAAAAGAAAACTTTCTCCACTGAATTCTCCTTTTCTTATTCGATATCATAAAAACTTACAATATATGAACGGCAGGACTCGAACCCGAAAAGTTAATTGCATTTCTTGTCATTTATTTGAATAATTAAGTCGAGTTACTGAATATAACGAACATATTTGTCACCAGTGAGAGAAATATTAGAATTCTAGGGACATGGGAAAGCTATTTCGTACTTCTTTAGGTCAATACAATAGCATTTATCTATAATCTAGTATAGGAATATAGTAGTTACATATACAATTTCTATAACACTTCTCAGTTAAACTGGAAACATTATAGGACATAAAGAAAGTGGGAAATTAACGCAAATAATTTTTCTCTTCTGACTGACAAATATGAATAGAATAAACAAAATCCAGTGAAAGCACTTAATAGAAAAGTGATCCTAATACTTCAAAAATAACATTAATACAACAACGCTATACTAGTGTGATGAGTACTACTCATATTGGTGTAAGTGGTATATGACGCGAGTCAGGAATGTAATGTATGGCAGCAGAAGATGGGGAAGATCAAGAAAGGAAGAGCAGGAATAGAAAGCAATTAGTATGGAAATGCAAGAACAACGAAGTTCGAGACAATTATTGAACATTTTGCAAAGTAAGTATTATAGTATGGTTTTTCTATTTTACCAAGTAACTCTGTAATTTTGTTCCAAATATAATTCGGTTGTCCTCACCTGTGTTCTCTTTCACTACACTAGGACTTAATCGTAGTATTAGATTTTGTACAATATACATGTGAACACGTATTGAATAATTGTCAGCTTGTAACTAGTCTAAATACTTGGATTAATGAAATCTATTATCGTCTTCGGAAATATACAAAATATGACCAATTGGGAGCCAGTCAGTCAAAAAGAAAGGGTCATGAAGAGTACAAATCCAGTAATATAATTTCTTATAATGTTTTAGTCGAACTTATTAGGGTAGGGGAAGCAGTGTTAAAATTGTGATGGTGAGATTCCATTTGAAAATAGGGACAATAAGATCAGATGAAAAAATTTTTTTCGCTGAATTGCCTTTTATCTTCTTCAGTGGTACAATGGGCTTCTTTCGTTATAAGATCAAGTGAATTCAAAAGTAAATCTCATGCGAAAAATACTTTTAGAGAATTTGTATTATTTTAATTTTACTTAAAATTAAAGTCTTATTTAACCAGTACATCAAAAGTAACGCTTTATGAAATTAGGTTCACTTAACAGTTATTTTTGATAACTTATTTGAAATTTCTAGCATAAGGATACGGAAAGATATCAACAAACATTCAGCCAGATAGCGAAATCTTAGACTCAGCGTCTAATCTTACGCCAACATTTCAGATATTGTATATTCACATAATGAGCATTCGCTCTAAATAAATTTGATTCTCATTGATAAAACAGTATATATCTATAGAGGTGATTTTATAGTTCGAACAATACTTGACAATTACCTGATCCGCATATGTATGCTAATATTAGAAGTCATTTTAAACATAATTCTTAGTTTCAATAAAATATTAACTGTATAAAAAACTCCGTGAAATAGGTACCACATTTGTCATGTATGCAATAAATCAGGCCGATATTCGCGCGATTGAATTTTCCTAATAAGTAATCCAGTAATAATTATTCTTCCCAAACCTCAGTACTGACAAACATCATAATGATGGAAAAACATAAAGCAGCATTACCGTAACAATCTATGACCAATGAAAGCTTAATATTCTGTTCTGCCACTTCAGCCCTGAAGCGTATAGTGGACCACATAAAGAATCATACGGAAGTATGATATGAAATGTATTTTTCGATAATTTAAAAATCAGTCACTGAAAAAAAATTAAATCAATTTATACCATACATATGTTCGATGACAGCTAACAATAGGATGAGCTTAAAATTTTCAAAGTTGAATTTACGAATCAATCTAGGTTAGACCACCATTGGAAACCTAGAATCACCATATGGCCGTTTCGTTCCAGTATGGGACTTCTCAACAGTGCGGATCCACGATCTCGCACGTAGGATTCGAGCCCAGAACCCTTGATCTCGCTCACAAACTATGGACCATTGAGCCAACATCCAACGGTGTTAATGTCTAACTTTGATCGGTTGATGATCTTGCGCAACCCTCTATATTAGGACGAAACTGCCGTCCAGTGCTTCCAGGTTTCCAATGGTGGTCTAACCTAGATTGACTCGTAAATTCAACCACGAAGGCGCTACAATCTCCACACATCCCCCAAATTTGAGAATTTAAGATTAATTTAGTATAGAACGTAACCTGATGACTAACAAAATACTTAGATAAGTATGGTGTGATGCTTAAAACTTGTTTACCAGTATAACATAATTTCACTTTGTATGAACTTAGGAATTGATATTTCACCTGTTTTAAATATTTTATATCGGGAACTCGATAAACAATGCCATAAATTATTACCAAATACAAGAATAAGGCGGTTCCTCCATCAACTTATTTTGTATTGCTTACTATATTTGTTTAAGCGAATATTCGCTGTTGATGAATCCTCATAATTGTGAGATCGATTGTAACAACAAACTGGCTAGATTTATGAAAAAAACGTTCTGATCAATAAATTTCGATTCACAGGTTGAACAGTACCTAAGATATAAGTTTCTGGATAAGTTTTGTTTGAAATAGACGGTGTTAATTCACGAAGGGTTTTGAATTAAGGCAAATAGCTGTTCAGTGTTCCTTGATTTTCTGTATTATTCCAGACGATATCAATCCATAATAAAAATACTTTTTAAATCATTAAACTGTTATAAAGATGTATCATAAGGATGTTTTTAAGCAGAGATGAAGGGAGTCTAGCAGTTGAATCCAAAAAACTCATTTAGCCTTATTTAGGACTAGTCAGTTCGATGTACTTGTATCGAATATTTGATGTTCACTCTGGGATTCGAACCTAGTGCCGTTTGCTTTAAACGCTATTGCGTTATCAACTAAACAGCTGAGTTCAGATTGCCACTAGTTTGTGCAATGTCGTGAAGTTTATTGGTCTTTTCTAACTTCCCACTGTTGTTAAGGTCTGGAATTAATCAATCAATGTCATTATTTTTATTATCCTTTGTAATGATATTAAGAATAAGAATAATATTATTGTATTAGTAGTTGTCAAGTTCAAATCTAAAGTGCATCAAGAACATATTCTACTCCTATCATTTCTTGAAATAGTTATGTGCATTAACACTCATACACACAAATAAGCATTAACAAATAGATTTGATAAGATAAATAGAAAAAATCGAAGAAATCCTTAATCCTATTTCTATCCATCTCTATATCTTTCAATTATAATTATATTGATAGAAATAGTAATGAGTAAATAAAAGTCATTTGGTTATCATTTTATTTTAATACACTATTCTGAATTAAAAACTTATGCACTATTGAGGTATTGGCGATCCATCAATTCAAACTTGAACTCTATATACAAAGATGATACGTCCAAACTTTAATTCTTCCTTGACCCTAATTCTCTTCTTAAATAAACTATAAAGTAGAGTACATTAACCATTAAATGTGAATAAAGTTTATTCAGCCTAACTTGTACCTTATTCATTACAGTTTGTTTGCTTCGCATAGTTTTTCTTTTTCAAAAATGTTCAGATTCTTTTTGTTACTTTTACAATTTTATTGTTTCAATCCTTTTCTAAACAGTATTTTTTCAATCATGTAATATTCTACCCATTTATATATTCTCACTTGCTCACGAATACAAGTAGTTGTATAAATGTGGTCTATTTTATGAGGGAAAAATGAAGGTTGTTATTTTATTATATGAACGATATTAGTGCATGTGAATAATAGAAGACGAAGGACTGAATCCACTTAATATTTTAGCGAATACAAGCTAATTATATAATGATTGTTTACCTGAAACTTCCCATTAATGTTTAGGATTGCAATTGATCAGTCTCTTATTAACATATGTTCATACTGTGCGTATCGCCTCGATATTGCCTTAATTCACAAGCATTCTAAGCAAAGACAATGGGAAGATTCAAGTAAACAATATGAAGTGAATTTAAACTTCATCTCATTTCACAAGCAAGTGACTAACATGTCTTAGTAGCTAAATAGATAACGCGATACGCTTGAAGCGAACGGTATTGAGTTCGAGTCCCAGAGTGAACATCAACTCTTGGATACAGGTACATCCAGCTGACTAATTCTAAATAGAACGAAATTCGCGTCCTGGATTTTACTGCTAACCACTAATCATTTTTGCGTATTTATATAATTACTTACGCCTGTTACTCCCAATGGAGCATAGGCTACCGACCAGCATCCTCCAACCCACTCTGTCCTGAGCCTTCCTTTCCACTTCTGCCCAATTTTGTTAATTTTTCTCATGTCTGTCTCCATTTCTCGGCGTAATGTGTTCTTTGGTCTACCTCTTCTTCTTTGGCCTTGAGGATTCCATGTGAGGGCTTGTCTTGTGAAGCAGTTGGGTGCTTTCCTCAATGTGTGTCCTATCCACTTCCAGCGCTTCTTGCTGATTTCTTCCTCCAATGGAATCTGGTTTGTTCTCTTCCACAGTAGGTTGCTGCTGATAGTGTCTGGCCAACGGATCCTAAGTATTTTGCGTAAACAACTGTTAATAAACACTTGTATCTTCTGAAAGATAAGCTTGGTAGTTCTCCAAGTTTCCACCCCATACATTAGAACTATCTTAACATTTTTATTGAAATTTCTGACTTTGGTGTTGGTTGACAGTTGTTTTGAGTTCCAGATATTCTTCAGTTGTAAATATGCTGCTCTTGCTTTACCGATCCGCGCACCAGAAAAATTATTATTATTTATATAATAACTTCAAAAATTGATCAATCTTATTTTCTTATCCCAATCAGTGATTCATTTTATCATCAAATGAAATTATAAATAGAATATCCATTGTTGATTAGGGAAGAAAAACTAATTTATATTAAATGGTCATATATTAACCAATAAGAAAAAAAAAATTTTTTATTTAACCAATTAATCCGTGTATCATTAATTTTACGGAAAAAATTAACCAATTAAATTTCTACGGTATATAAAAATATATTTCATTAAAAACAAAAAAAATTTTTATCATTGGCGTCAAATATGACAATGAGTGAAATCTTTTAGTTAATACCACAAAAAGAAAAAAAAGAAACAACATCTGTACACTTGATAAATGCAAATCATTGACTATATAATTCATAATTGTTACCGGATATAAAACACAAATGAACGGATTTAATATTGATGCTATTTTAGGCAATCAGATTGTACAACACAATAATCTAACTTTAAACAATACACAAATGATTAATGATAATCACACGGAACAAATTAACACTTTGTATCAAAATTCAACAATGAATACTAATATCAATGTTAATAATATATCAAGTAAATTAACATTTGTTTTACATTGTTTTACATATTATTGTTATCAGTTTCAATATTCTTATAGGTTTGTAAATAAATAAATAATGATTAATTTAATAATTGAGTTCATGATTCAATTAGATCTAGACCATTATGGGAAACCTGGAAACACTGGACGGCCGTTTCGTCCTGTTGTGGGATTCCTCAGCAGTGCGCATCCACGATCCGAATTCGAACCCAGGACCTATTGATCTAGCATGTGTGCGCTTAACCTCTACAACACCGATTCGGCATCTAACAGTGTTAATGTTAAAGTTCAACCAATCCATGGATTGACTCATATACTCAACTACTATAATATCCACAAAATCCCTTTTGATATTGATTAATTGTCGGTTTATTTATGACATGATTATTGCTTATGTCGAAAGCAACTGTAACTGAGGATTTGAATTGAAGTAATAACTAATGTTCTACTGTCTTAATGGTATATTAACTAAAAATGTGAAAACCTTTTTAGAAAACAGGTGATCTTTTGATTAGAATCATATTTTAACATATTCATTTCTTGATGTTAAGTGGTTGGAAATAATCATCAGGAAGCCACAGATCTAGATTTCATACCAGTTGACACTTGTTTACAAGATGTATCTTTAATATTTATGAAATTCGTGTTTCATATAGGGATTCGAGCTTTAATCACTCATTGTCACAGTCAGAAGCATTATCACTGAGTTATTTTGACTGATATAATTGGATCAACATTAAAGATCAAACAAATAGCGACCTAGTTACTGCTTAATTATCAATCACTATGTTATATATTTTTTGCTATTTATAGGTTGGTAACCTCTTGTTGTTGGTCAAAGAAGTGCTTTTTCATCCCAAATTCTTAGTGAACTAAAAACACTAACCTCTTAAATTATTGATTATTATACTTAGTCGTTATCCTTGAATGTTCTAGCACATTTCCTCCTTCATTTCATTTTTTGATCTGTATGAACAAATATATAATTTAGCGATAAATGATATAGACGGTTTAACTGATAAGAAGAAATGAAAACATTTGAACTTAATAGTAAATAACTACGGAATCTGTTTTTAACTTAATAAACTATTTTTTTAATTCCATATGATTACTCATTACTAATTTATACAAATAATAGTAATTTAACAAGTGTATATAAACTATTATTCTACTATATCAAAGTGTATTTATTTACGTTTTACTCTGAATAAATCTTGGTACATTGACTTACTAATGTTGCATTATTTAATTTAAACTGAGTTACCGTTTTCTATCATGTTCTGTATAACTCTATTGTTTGAGGACAGTTTCGACATTGACAAATACGCAGAAATAATGCTCTTTTTCTGTAAAAATTAACTTTAGATTAAGATATGAAATATAAATCCGAAATGTTGCCACCAAATGTACTACTATTTGTTATTAATAAAACTTAAATTCTCTTTTCATCATCAAATCATCATAGGTTAAACTAAATAATAGTAGTATTTCACAAGATTAGTTACCTGGTTGGAGTTTCTTGTTATATATTTAATAGAAATAAATTAAACAGTATAAACCACTGAATAATTATTACACAGACCATCTAGTGTAAAATTACTTGATATCTTGGTTTGGAATAGATGATTGTACTTGTTGAATGCTTGATTTCTAATTCTAAATACAGTACATTCGTTTGTGGTTATCTAGTAGCTCTTGATCCGATTACGTTATTTCTGAGATTCCTAGTTCATACTATAATTCAAATACTTATAAATACTGCATATTTGTAAGAAAATTTTAGTAAAATGAAGAAAATGTGCCAATTTTGTATTAATAATTTAAATCTTTTACAATGTTAGGTAACAGAATAACAACATTTGAATCAATTCAAACAATTTTACCTGAATATACATTCAATGAACGTTTAAATTATAGTGAACTATCAGAACAAGATAAAAACAACACTTGTAATAATTCTATTATACAAAATGATGATGATATTGTACATAGTTCAAAAATTTATAAAAATCGTAGTCCACGTATACCATTTTCACGTGATCAAATATTTGGATTAGAACGAAAGTTCCAGAATTCAAAATATTTAAGTGGATGGGAAGTAAAACAATTGGCGAGAAATTTAAATCTTACAGAAACGCGCGTAAGTAACTTTATTAATTTATTTGATGATATAATTAAAATTCAAATGTACATATATTTGAAAGATTAATTTTTATCAGTAACATATGTGTATATGCTTAAAGGAAATGGAGTTCATAGATCCGGTTAAGCAGGTTTATGAAGCTTCTCAGTTTCCTTAGTAGCCTAATGAGTGTAATATTGTTAGGAAGGCTTCTAGAATTCAATATTTTCTCATAAACTTAGAAATGTCCATTGGTCGCTTAAGCAAATAGATGGTCTGTTATGTACAAAAACTCACCATGAAAGCATCGTCATATACAGCTTCAAATGTAATGGATTTCTAGGGGTGACGTAATGATTATTTTAAAAGTTCTTTCCGTAATATTTACAACCAAGTCAATATGTAGACCGATTAGTCTAATATTGGAAATATGCATTCACCTAGTAAATTATTGATTAATTCATACCAAATACTCCTCATTCAAATTATACAAATCTGTCCGTCGATGTGACTATATAAAGTCATGTAGAAAATAGTGTATGCATATATTATTTTGATTTATTTTGATGGTCAAATAAACCTTTATCATCAATCTTTGGTTTTCATTACATATCGTAAGATTTGAGGTTTCATATACTAGCTAGTCAAGTGATTCCACAGATATAACAGGTTTATAGTATGGTAGGTGCCTCCTAGAAACTTTTTTTATTTATCGGAGGCTATAGCATCCTTTCAATCTAGTACAAATTTATTCTGGTTGAGTAACAGTCTCAGTATATTTGTCGGCGGACAAATATATGCATTAAAGTTGTCTGTGTGTGAAATAAAAAGAATACACACAAGATCGTTACTGATAATCAATTAAGCACAAGTTTAAATCAAACTGAACTTAGTCTGTTTCTTCTTAGTGGTTGTTATTCTTTAAAATAATTTAATTTAATCGTAAATGATATAATGAAGCCAAGATAATTGCATCGTTAAGTAAATAAATAAGCAATAGTGTTATTCATACATATTTCTAATTAATTTAATCCAATTCTACAGTTCTATTTAAATGACATTAGTCTATAATGTTAAACGTATGAATACATATCAAGTTGGCTAGTCAGTTAGCTAGTGAGCAAGTTCGTTAGATTAACCATCTGTTTAGATAAATATGAAATTATGGAATGATGTATTAAGATGAAATGATAACCAAATGACTTTTATTTACTCATTACTATTTCTATCAATATAATTATAATTGAAAGATATAGAGATGGATAGAAATAGGATTAAGGATTTCTTCGATTTTTTCTATTTATCTTATCAAATCTATTTGTTAATGCTTATTTGTGTGTATGAGTGTTAATGCACATAACTATTTCAAGAAATGATAGGAGTAGAATATGTTCTTGATGCACTTTAGATTTGAACTTGACAACTACTAATACAATAATATTATTCTTATTCTTAATATCATTACAAAAGATAATAGAAATAATGACATTTTGTTGTTACGTAATTATTCACGTTTCAAACTAGACATTAAATTTCAAGGAAAAAAATTAAGAACTTATATTAGTAATTGATTGAATAACTAGGTTGAATTATACATTAGTCAATTAAGTTATCTAATCACATTTGAAAGCGGTTTCTAGTAGACTAATACAATAATAAACATGTTCAATGTTGAGAATGATCCTAATGAGTGTAATTTTTCGGTAAAATAGGTGACTTGATTAATTAAATCTAATACATTCGAAATGTACACACATGAAACTAAATAACCTTATTAATAGTAACAATATCAACTTCAAACTGTGTACAGATTAATGTAATAAAGATATATTTTAGTATGTTAAGTTAGAGCTTGTCACGTTGACAATATTTTTATTGGTGGATTTCAATGAAAACGAATAAATAATTCAAAAATGTAATCAGTATATATTAAATTATTACGTTAGAATGAGAATTTACTTACTTTACTTACGCCTGTTACATTCCATGCACCGAAATAAATGGTTGCTGTGGTTGTCAGAAGGGGCATCAGCCTCGTGGCTTCCGAAGAAACTCGGCTTTCACCACGAGGCATCATAACTCTTCTAAACGAAGACCTGACTCCCAGGGCAGAGTTTAAGTAGTTTGAATAATTTTTTCTCGTTAGCGTTTTTTTTAGTGAGTTAGATTTCTACGGGATCGGGTCGCTAACCCCATGCCCAACCCTACTCTTTCATCCGGGCTTGGGGCCGGCAGTAGCCACAGAGGTGCTCCAGGCAGAGTTGAATGACAATTTAACTAACTATTTTTCCTGATTTCAGCTATTGACTAATCTATCATGATTATTCACTATGCACATATTATATCTTCCTAATAGCCTATATGACTCCACAGGTCAAAACTTCCTATGAGAATCTCCATAAACTCATCAATTATTTATTGATAAAACTAGGTCATGTTCAATTAAGTGGTTTGTAAATGCCTGATCTTTTCAATTTATTTACTGCTTTAAAGAAATCTAATTAGTCACTATTTTCATGTTGGAAATATTTTTTTTAAAAATATAGTTCTCTAGATGTTAATCAGTATGTATTATTTCCATATTCGAATACAAATAATATAAATTTGAAAATAAAAAAAAGTATTCCAATGAAAATATAAAATTCTTTAAGGGATTGGATAAATTACATCAACGACCGACATGGTATGTAAGATGATTTATTTGACAGTTTATTGAATATTATAATTTAGGAAAACATAGTCCATAAACAGTTTCATATAGAAACAAATTCATCATCTATATGTCATCTATTTCAAAACAATTAAATAATGCACTCAGGAAAAATCTTATTCCCTTATAAAATGTATTGAAACAAACAAAAAGTTATATCGTTCATTTTCATGTAGTGACTATGGTAGATTATGATATAATGTGACTGAATAAAAGAACTTGGTGATTGTTATACTACTACTAATACTACTAATACTACTACTGTTTACTTGTAGTTGAGATTGGAAACTTCATCATTATTTGTAAACTACATTATTCTAAAACGTGTGGCATTATATAACCTAATAATGTTACTTCATGCAACCAGATTCCTTGCCAAATTCAAACAGAACAAAAACAACAAGGTTTGCCAGATAAAATGAATTCGTTCTATTTTACGGCTTTTTATCAATTGCATTTAACCTAAAATTACAATTATTGATATAAATGTAATATTAATAATTGACATAATGAATCAATCGAAGCTAGACCACTATGGAAAACCTGGAAATACTGGACAGCCGTTTCAGCATGGGGAGTCCCACAATAGGACGAAAGAGCCGTCTGGTGCTTCCAGGTTTTCCATGGTGGTCTAGCTTCAAATGACTCATGATCTCAACTATTAAAATTACTATAATATTCATGAAACCCCTTCTGATATAAATGTAATTACTAACAAATGTTTAGCATAATAGTTGTTCAAAACATAGCCAAAATCATCTGTTAATAATTATATTAGTGATTGTCATTTTAGGTTGTATTCAGCTGATGAGAAACGGTGAAATAGAATTAATTCATTTTATACGACAAACCTTGTTGTTCTTGCTATTTAAATGTTATTTCCTTGAAAAAGTTTGGACCAGATTGCCAGGCGAAACGTTGGATTTACTTCAAATTCTTTCGCTGTGATTTTACAAACACATTCTTCTTTAATATTTATGACGTTAAATGTTGACCAATCACACATTTCTAAAATGGTTTATTGCAAATAAAATTTTCAATAGTTGAAATCATGAATCAATTGAAGCTAGACCACCATGGAAAACCTGGAAGCACTGGACGGCCGTTTCGTTCTAATATAGAACTCCTCAGCAGTGCGCAACCACGATCCCGCCCCCGCGGGATCCGAACCCAGGACCTGTTAGTCCTGCGCGCGAGCGCTTGATCATTAGACCACTGAGCCGGTATCCAAAGCTGAAGAGTCCAATACTAGAACGAAACGGCCGTCCAGTGCTTCCAAGTTCTCCATGGTGGTCTAACTTCAATTGACTCATGATTTCAACTACTGAAATTTCCAAAATCTCCACAAAACCCCTTCTGAAAATAAAATTTCGCCTAGTTATTTACTTTAGTTAAAGTTTTATTGAGATTCAGAATTGTTCAGTTTGTTAATGGTGAGATTCTATGAGAAATGTTAACTCATGAGGAACGAAATATCTTAATTTATTTTTCCATTCTGTATTCAGTACACAGTTTACTGATCTAATTAAAACTTAAAACTGATTATAGCCAATATATTAAAGTAAGATTCATTAAAATACATTTGTGTATACTTGCAAGTGAATTTTACACATCTTAATCAAGTAATTTTTTTGCAATTACTCTTCAATAAAACAAATAGCAACTCATAATTTACTTAAATGGTAATTGATTTATCATATCTTCAGAATATTCTGTACACAGTTTAAATAATGTAAGATAAATTTAATTAATTTGTGAAACAAACTATGTGTTAATAACCAAAGTTATTACTAAACTTACGAACCAGTAAAACATAACGTTTCGAAACAAAATACGAGGAGAAAATTTAATGGTAGTTTTAACGACAAAATTCTTTCAAAGGTAAGAAAAACAGGAAAAAAGAGGAATACTGAACTCGTATGAAATCACAAAGTAACATATAATTTTCTTATCTTGTGATTACATGATACATGATTCAAAATTCCATGGTTCATAATTATGGTTTGAGTCAATCTTTGACGTTGGACATTGATAATGCAGTGTTGTTGGGGTTATCTGTATCATCCATAATCTGACTGAACCCAACTGATCACAAACGCTTTACCTAGTTAGCATAAAAAATCATTTGATTTCATACGTCATGCCTACTGAATGATGTCTAATTAACACAGGCTTTCGAATTCACTGATTTCTATAATTTCCTTGAGGAAAGATTTCCATCGAAATCCCTTCATATTACTCATATGTCGGTGAATTTTTCACATTAAGGAGATTTTCTAGGGTTTACTAATTTTTAGGCTGGTTCTTATTATTGTAGGTCGGAATAAGGTAGGAAAAATTGGAAATATGTCAGTCAACACTGATAAAATTTCAGTCAAAGTATAAACAACAGCATAATTCAAACTATTTTAAACTGAATTAATAGTCATACATATTTCATGAGTGGCTGTTTTGACTCAGTAGCTAAGTCGATAACGAATTGGCATTTGAAGCAAACAATACTGGGGTTGGAGTCTTGGAGTGGACATCAACTCTGAGTTCCAGGTGCATTTAGCTGATGAGTCCTAGCTAGGACAAAACGCGGGTACTGGTTTCAACTACTAGCCAAAATTTAATCACCTCTATATTGAATATATCATCGTTTATGAGTTAATTAAATAAAGATATTGGTGTGATTTTGTTTTGTCATAATTTGCTAAGCCAATTTGTTGTCCGTTGTTGTTATTTCTTTTGTAAAGGTTAAAATATGGTTTCAAAATCGTCGAGCCAGAGAACGCCGCGATTCTATTGAATTTAATTCAAACAATGCTATAAAATCTTTAAAAACAGATAATGATTGTTTTACACAATCTTATCATGAACATGATGAGTATATAATACAAAACAGTTATAATTTAAGTTCCATAGCAATTGATAACCAAATTGATTATCAATATAAACACAATAATTCACTTTCAAATTCCTGTATATCATCTTTACCATTTACTGCATTCCATTCAAACTTAAAAAAATCGGACTTCATTTTCAATTTTATTCCGGATGTTAAACAGCCATTAAATCAGACAAATAACGAGTTATTAATCCCAGTATCAATCACGAATGATTTCGTGAATATAGATAAACAAGATGAACTATTAACTGGCATACCTAACATAACTGCTAATAAAGCCATGCAACGTAACAATAATAGTAACGATAATAATAATGATAATAATTATTTCATCATACCTGTAACTCATAATTCGGATGCATATTCAACTATATAAGAATATTTCTAGTTTTTATTAGATATCGAATGATGTAAAAGTAAATTTCCACTATTTTTAATGTATATTTTTTGTATTATTTATATTGCCTAAACACAGATTTATTCAGAAATATATTCATTTTGCTTCATATTTAGTTCTTTATCATTGGGTAGATGATGGCTAACTAAATATTGAGCGAATTTTAATACGTTTAATTTTTCATTACTTCTTCAAGGCGAGAGTGTAATCTTTTTAAGCGAAATTATTATATAATAGCTGATTCATAGGAATTTTAGTCTCCTGTCTTTCAGGGTTTATCTGAAAGCCAACTTGGAAATACTCGACATACTTCGTTGATCAATCACTATAACAGACCATTATATGGATCCAGAACCGTGAGTGTTAGTTCAATTGATAAAATGAGTTTTAAACAACTTGAAAAAGTATTTCCACAATGTGTACATTGTTTGCACTATATCCATATTACTTAACTAATCAAAAAAGTAATAACAACTTCTTTTCCATAAATATTTAAATGTTTACTTAATGTGAACGTGATCAATAGTGTTAAGAATTATTTACATGGTATGATGAACGGAAATAGTAGAATTAGATGAAATATCTAAACGAGTATCTCCCTCAACTATTCAATACGTACTCTAGTGGTCACGGATGATTCAGCATTCAAGTCAGACAGAATACGATGAATACACATGAAGGTATTATTTTATAATTCCAAAAGCAGTTGCGTAGCGGACCTATAAAACTGTAAAACTTTCTTCTGTCAATCAATACTCCAAAACTTATAAAAAGAATAAACACACAAAAATAAATACCTAAACTCAAATATATGATGAAAAATTATGTATATAAGGCATGAGTGCGTGGTATGTTCATATACGGTGTTATAATGTGTGCACGGTTTATTATTACAAAACAGTTGATACCCAGCAATTAGAAGAGGAACAGCACAACTAAACAACATAATTAAATAACAATAATAACAATGATAATAAACTGTTTAATTACAGACACACCGGAAAAAATCAAATTTATCCGAGAATTAAAATTTATTTATTTAAGTGAGTATGTGATGTTTAGTAACGACAACGGGAATAAACATCGATTTATTATGAATAAACAAAAAACAAACTAACTAGACGTAAACAGGTTTGGTTAGATAATTTGTATAAAGTTTAGACAGTAATGTGTACATAACGTTTAGGTCTATTGATGATTCCGCTGTAGCGAGTTGTAGATAAGTCCGTGTCTACTCATTTGACGTTGATTTTTGGTTTTGGTGGTTCCGTGAGGTCAGGTTCTTCACTTAGTTTTAGGATTTGCTGTTTTCATCGACTATCTAGGAAAGTAGGTTTTAGTCTGTCTATAAAGAGAGTGTTTTTCTTACTATTTTTCTCAGCGATGAAATATTTTTCTGTTCGTTTTGTGACTTCAAGTGGCCCTTCGGATAGCGGGGTTGGTGGTATACCGACAGCGCCAATTTGAACAAAGTCGAATTTGTGTTTTTTTAGATAGTTATTTGCTTGTTCGTGTTGTACGTTCACACGTGTTGGTATTAGCTTTAGTTGCTACGTGGTTCGTAGTAATGTGCTTGAAAAAGTTATTGCATTTCCTTGTATTTTTTCATTGTTATTAATTAGTTAGCCAAGAAGCTCTAAATTCGTTACACATACTAAATTGGCTAATGTGCATCCTATGTCTTCTCTCAACTTTGGAAGTATTCCCAGGAGAATAAAGGGTGGGGCATTGCTCTACTTGGTTGTATTGGCCAGAGACATATGTGAGCTTCTTAATTATCGGTGAAATCATTCTACGAGGCCTTTAGCTGCTAGGTGGTAGGCTGTTGTTTTTATGTAGCATGTTCCTAACAGTTTAGTGAATTCTCCGAGCAAAACTGATTGAAACTGGGGACCCCGATCAGTAGTGATGGTAAGTGGGACGCCATAATAGGCAATTCAACAATCAAGGATTACTGAAGCTAAAAATTTTGATGAGGTATCATTTATGGGACAGGCTACAGTTCATTTAGTGAATCCATCTTTGCAATAAATTTACGAACAACAGAATTGGATAATAGAAAGGAGTGACAGTGTCCAAGTGCACGTGTTGAAATTTTCTATATGGTGTTTAGAATTTACCTAGTGTGCAGAATGTGTGTGGTTGGGTCTTGTGTTGGGACTGGATGAACATCTCTGCCACATTCTAACATCTGCACTCATGTGATACCAAACGAAACGTTCTGCTATATATCTGGTTGTTGCTGTTGTAGTGACCTACTTTTATCAGGAGAACGCGATTGATTTAATGGAAACAATCATTATTATAACTAATTGTAACGGTGATTGTTTTACTGTGCTCGCTTGTTTAACTGTGCTAAGGACAGCCATATTCATACTCCATTACTCTCTATTACTTTTCCGCGGATTGTGACCTCGTACGTTCGTACTCTTGCCCGCTGATTCCACTTGTACCCCTTTGGCACGATCTCGGTATCCTTTAGATACCACGAGATCGCCAACGAATAAATCTGGTTACTTTCAATCTTCGCCTTCTGATTTATTTGGTATGCGTTTCCCTGTAGTGGTGCTCATAATCAACCTCGACTCGACACCACGCTATACTGTAATTCCAGGGTTTGACAGCAAATTAGGGTGTTGAAATGCTTGATTTATGCGTGGGATATTAAAAAAACGGCTAGTATCTTCAACAGCATCCTAAATGATAATAGTAGTTGGGACCTGTTTAAGCGATAATGTAGATCTTACTTCGCAGACTTTTAAATCAGTATAATCTGCCTGTACCTGTATCAATATTTGACCTCTGGGTTGAAGAACTGATTTCTGTTTAGGATAATGCATCAGCCACGAACTAGAAATCTCCAAAACAGCGCAATCTTAGTAGACAGAACTATTGCATTTGGAATTCAAAATCAGGCGCGCAACGGATCGTAAGTTCATACTGAATATACCACAAGTATTTGGAGCTCGATAACACCTTAACCAGTAACACCTTTAATTGAAACATGCCCACCCAGTGAAATCATAAGTAAAGAGGTTCAACGACATATTTGTTGTTATATATATCGAGAAGTAACTGGCTAGCGGTTTTAGGAGAAGTTGAACATAGCGTTCCCACTCGTGAAGTGGTGCGAATGTGTGACCGAACGCCTTCAGATAGTCTGATCTATTGAAACTAACATGGTCAGCATCAAACGTTGAAGACTTAGAGAGCTGTTGATTTTGGGGTTTTATTTACCGTTACAATACAAACACCACACGTACTTCACATGGGGAAGATTGATCATAGGACGTGCTGACTGATTTACGCAACCGTTTATGATGTGTCATTATTGTCAATCACCTTCCTTGCAATGAGATACTAAATAGGGTATTTGTCTATTGTGGTCTGAACATTCAAACAATGATAATCCCGCATGAATATCAATCACTATCGTTCTGTGCTACCGTGTTTAATGGAGAAGCCCATGAGCTATTGATTGTCAAATGATGCCCAACTCCGTCATGTTTTCGAACTACATCTTGACGATTTTTACTTTTTGAGGGTCAGTCTATGTGGCTTTGCATTGAATGGTTGGATTTTAGTAAAGATGTTGTGTTTTATATAGTGATATGATTTGTCAACATGGTATCCAGGTCTTCTGATTTAGTAATACTCATACAAATTATCAAGGGATGTACTTTTTTCCGGTTTATTATGTGGATGGAACAAATTTTACTGCTAAAAATTAGGCCAATAATTAGAAGTAGTTAGTTCGCATTGATAAGTTTCTTTTCATTCATGTTAATAAGTAATTCGTGAAAATTTTGGAAATCTGCTCCCAAACTATTATGTTTTACCTGAGCCGCAGTCTAGTCCGAGTGGTCGCTCTCCACTATTAGGGATGTGAGCCCTATTTTACGTTTCTTGAAAGGTGTTGCTTCATGTAGGACGTTTTGGTCTAGACAATATTGGTGGGGTTATGTTAACCTCCATAATGGTATCAACGAGAAATTCCATGCCTGTTGTTGTATCTCAGACGTGAAGACGACTATTTATGTGGCCAGAGATAGTTGTCACCATAGCTATCTGACTGGTCCGTTTCCGGAGATGTGCCGGACAGTTATTGGAAAGCCATACGATCTTGTGGGTTTCCGTGCATTTTTACCATACTCTTTACGGTACCAATTGATATCTACTGTTAGTTTTATCGGTCTTGACCCGAACCTGCAGAATGGTTAATTTCTGAAAGAAGACTTCATACTCATGGAATGAATGCTAAATATTGTTATGACCCTTGCGTCTGTCACTTATTACATGATAAAATAGCTAGTCAGAAGATCTTTTTATATGACCTATTCCCTGTGCCAAACTAATGATACGCCGACCAGCACTAGCAGCCTCGCGTTATCTCTGAGTTCTTATTCGTCTTCTGACATAGTACCTTATAGATTAGCCTAGCCTTTTCAGTCAGGAACATAAGCATCAGCTTCTGCCGTGTGAATCGTTTATTTCGGACATACTCAGTTTAAATATAGGCAGACCAGACTGCCACATAAAACGAAAAGTAATAGTTGTACAAGATCAAGTCACTGGGGCTGTAACTGATAAATTTAGAATAACGTAAGAATACTAAATCGTTTAATAGTAGTCAATAGGTCAAAGCAAAGCTTACGACAAAAGGAATATGAATATATATGTAATAAAGCTACCTAATAATTATCCAATAAGAACATATGTAATAATTGTCTATAACTAAACCCTAGAGGTTACCATTTATTTGTTGTTCGTACAGACATAGCAAATATAGTCGCTTTTAGATGTGTAAATTGACGAGTTGGATCTAGGATCTTTTGCCATATCTCCACCGATCGTTACAACTGCTACTTGTACTTCACTTACTCTATGAGAATCGCAAAATACTTTTACATTGTACGGTAGCCTGGTTAACCACATCTTTCTAAAAAGCTAGGCAGCCTAGTTTTTAGATTACGACCAACCGTTTCAAGTACCGTGAAAAATAAGATTGCTTTCTGTCACCAACGTCACGTCTCCAATAGAGGTAGGAGTCTCTCGTTTGAGGCTGAAGTACGCCGTATGACTGCAGCCTTTAGTTTGTCACACGGTGCATCCTCTGATTTTTGGTCGACGAGGCCATCAAATTCAGATAAAAATTCCATGTGGATTGCGCTCACTATGCGTGTATATTTGGTTACCTGGACTTTCGACTTATATAAACCGAATTTTAGAGTTCTTTGCAGCGCACGCCGGACACAGATCCAAAGTGTTAACGTGTAATTGACAGTCAATATGCTTTATAAAATGAAACAAAATGTGTATAGTGTCAGTGTCAATACATAGTTAGAAAATGGCATCCAACAAAGTCAGGACGAGTTGTGTATGCGAACACACGTATTTAGCGAACGATAATCATTAAGACATCAGGATAATGAACTGGATTAGAGGAAGTCAACCTAAATAAAGGTCTCTGGTTAGCACCGGATTTTTACTAAGTGAGCGGAATGATGTAAAATTACAATGATGACACGAACTGTTAACAAACTAACTTATTTGAACTTTCTCAACTAAAGTAAGATATTTGTTCTAAATGAATTATATGTATCAATTCAAACCATGAGAAATAAGCTCTGTAGTGAAAGGGCGCCTTGCTTGCACGAGTAACTTTGGATATATGAAGTTGAACAACTGGTTGTTTTTTTGTTCTAAAGTCTCAACTTTAGGGTTTGGCTGTTTAGCGTGCGCAGATTGACCGTTGAGTATGTTAGATTACGCGTTTATTTTATTTGCCACTATTCCCATACTGTACCGGGTTCCAAAAGTACAGTACTATGTCAAATTTTCCGTTTTCTTCTTATTGATCTTTATTGGGTCATTTATTTATTCTATCCGATTGGCTTTCAAAGGCCGAAGATATGAAAATGCTTGGTAATAACTTTTCGCTCATAACGTTTCAAGGATGTTTGTAAAATATCTAGCATTTTCTGGAAGGATGGTTGGTTTAAATCCTGTTGTCGAGGACGACCATCTTCTGTCCGGGGAACCATGTATTTACGTCTTGAATCATCAAAGTTGCATAGATGTCACAGGTACACATCCATACAGATTCTTACTTCCTGTGACAATTTAGGTGTGGGCGACATATGGCCAAAACGCTGCTCGGTAGTTTCCAAAGCTTCACTTAGATTCATGGGATTTTTGGGAATAGTTATGTGGCTGAGCAAGACTATTTCCATTGATCGATCCCATCATACTGATGCTATTTCTGCCATGGAGAAAGCTGCCATAGAAGCCAAACAGGATAAGGTAAATTCTTTTCATTTTGACTGTTTCACTAGGTCTCGGTTTTCATTTTTCCTGAGGGCACAAGATCCGATGCCGGTTATCTTTTGCCTTTTAAAAAGGGAGCATTTCACATGGCCATCGAGTGTCAAGTAATACCTGATATTACTCACTAAGTTTAAGTTTCCGATCCAACCTATTGTTATTGAACCGTATGCAAAGTTCCTTGACCACAAAAAGAAACTTTTTAAAAGTGGTGAGTTTATTTTCAGGAATAAATTGACGAGTGAGGCTGTGATTCATGGTCGACCTTTGAGCAACTCTAAAGTGACCTTGTGAATGCCCAGCAGTTTACTAGGGCTAAATGAGAGTTATAAACTAGTGTCAAGGACAAAGATTAGTTTATAGCTAATGGCTATAGTTAGGAGTTCGATTTCGGGTTTTCATCATGAACTGACGTCGGCTAAAATGCGTTCGCTATTTAGCCAAATAGATGAATGAGTTTCGCACCAAAACCTGTTATCCTTAATCTAATTGGATCGTCAATAAACTAGTCTCGCTAGTTGACTGTTTGAGTAATTCAGTAATTTAAGTATTTGTTCCCACCCGTTTGACCATATTTTCAGTTCGCTGCATCTATTAAGATACTAGCAGTCATTTCGTATATGTATGCGTAGCACAACATGTAGTTTGTAGACATAACGAACACACCTAGAAAAATAATTTAAATGTGGATTCACTTTATGACCGGTGATCTCGGTGAAAGTTAGGGAAGAATTGTTGATACTTATGCTGAAAAACGTTATTTTTTAGCCTAACATGTTCTTATATTACTAAATAGCATTGTTTTGGTAGTGTTTCTCACAACGTTTGCTATATGACCGTAGGGTTAATCATAGACTCCACATTTTGCAATCCGCACGTTGTTTGCGGACACTAGCTGCTTAGGATGACGAACCAGTTAGTTTGTGACTCCGTATGCTGGAAAATAAGTGTGTAAGACCGTGACCTACTATAATCTCGAGTGAGTTCTCGAGATCATGCAACCCCCCCGCCAACTTAAAGCATTATCAAACATACCTTATAGTAACCATCGACAATACTGCTGACTGTCGTACTCATAAAAGCAGAATGGACCTTGTTCATTGATATATGTCTTCACTGTATTTTCAGTTCACCTGCATTTCAACACTTCTTGTTCATTCATTTATTAATCCTACAATTTCCCTCCTATTTTTTCGAGATTTTGTTCAACCTTGAGTGTAGCATTTTTCAGTGCTTTATTACATCAAAAGTTTTCTGTTATACATGAATGTAGGTTGAAGATATCAACTTGATAGTTGATTTACATTAGTCTTTATTACGCAACTAAACGTACTCTTACTAAAGCTCAGGTTGGCTGGGTAATATGTATTTCCAACTATTGAGTCTTCTGCCTTATCCATTTCATCAACTATCTGGACAATAATTGTACCTAATTACATACACTATCTGTAGGTGCCAATCTTGAAATTCAGGTTCTTCATTGTCCAGGTTGTACCGTTGGCACTAAGTAGTGAGAGTAATTATGAATTAACCAGTTCCACTCGACCTTTGTTTATGTACCTTGAAAGTATGTGTAATAAGATGAGGTAAGTGCTCATAACTTGGGAAGCTCAAAACGGACTATAGATCACACATTAACATTACCTATACAGTACTTATTTCATCATCTGGTTTTTTGTTCAGAGCTTGCAGTAGTAGTAAACAAGTGGTTGTGCATTTGTAAATAGTTTTGCATCAAACTACATTCAATTATTTTCCTGTTCAAGAAACTAAAAAGTTAGAATATATAAATTTTAGGACGACAATAACATCGTTCATGTTTGTTTTTATAACTCAGCCACTTACAAAGTGAAGGTCCTACCGAAAATTGACACTAAGGGGATGAATAAATCACAAGTTGATCAACTTCTCAATGAAACTCGTGAAAAAATGTTTGCTGCATTTGAAATGATGAAAGGAACAATTTCAAACTGAATGGATTTTTTATACTCATGTGTCATATACTTTTGTTAGTTCATTATGATGAGCAATAATTGTTTTTATCTTCGTACCTAAATTTACAAAATCCAACTTCCCAACTGGTATTCTATACTAAATTAGTACCTTCCGTCCGAAAAAAACGTTTTTAAATGATTTATGTACTCCCAAAACCACAAGAATTATACTCAAATATGAAGTGCTACATTTTAGTGTTTTCTCTATTCTAAACAACAATAAAAAAACTGGTGAGTACTCTTGCACACGAATAGAGTGCTGATTCTTAATGACGAGTGTCTACAAAATGTGAATATACGGGAATAGAATTATAGCGGTGACTAATTAATAATGAAAAGAATTTTCTCCTGAAGGTATCTGGTTATGATGGGGTCATTTGGCGACAAGCCTAGTCATGGTCTTCTTATCATTTAGTCAGTGGTACAACACTTTTTTTGTATATTTAATACATTGACCATACGTACGAACAATTTATAATAAATAAGCGATTTACCCTTGAGGATATGATTAAGTGTTCATTTGATTTTGAAATCATCAACTAAGTAGTTATTCCCCGTTTAAACCTCCATTGTGATTGATATATTTTTCTACTTTTCATCTTGGTAATTTTTGCTCAGCTTGTTGTAATACGCCATATACTAAAACCAAATTGGGCGTTCGTCCCAGATTGTACTCTAATCATTAACTCTCAGTTGTTTGAAACTTGTAATATTTCATCTTCATTATTTTAATCATGGAAGAAAGATAATGTACATCCATGTGATCATTCAGCCAGATTAGCTTGTCGTACAGACTTAGGTGGTTGTTGTCCACTTGTCTTGACTACGTGTAGAGGGTTCCTTTGGAATTTAGTTTATAAAAAGGGTACATCTATTTAGATGAAGGATCCATTTTGTAGGGTTTAATCTCTAGTTTTGATTTATGCTACATGTAAATAAAGTTATTTGAGGTATATTTAGTTTGTACTAGTCCTGTTATTTTTATTTTTCATTTTGCATTGTATTATACCACATGGATACTTAAGTGTAACCTACAAGGCATCAAAGCAATTTTAAATGTATCTCCACAATTTATGGTGGTCAAAGTAGTTTAATGCCCCCAAATGCCCTGGTACGACCGAGGGTGGAGATAGTTAGCTCTTTCTCTCGAAATACTCTCACATGGCCACGCGTATACAGCCACTACCAGGGAAGTCCTCACTGCCTTCTTGCGGCGGGGGTGTTTGCGAAATTGAAAGGACGGAAAGCGAAGGTCCGGTGCTTTAACCGGGTTGGTGGATATGGAGATTCCACCTAGGAGGGTTGGAAAACTCTGGTTTCAAACCAATGATGCACACGGGCTCCAGGATCGTTTGTCACCGGCTTCCGTGGGACTGCATCTCCCGACGTTGCTCCAGTGCCTTGTGGATCAGACCTTTGGGTCGAAGGCTCTGGGTGTGGCTCCTTAAGAAAACCACCTGCTTCAGTCTGGGCACCCGGGCAGTATCACAGCCCACACACAAATCAAGTGACTTGTGTGATGCATATGAATTCTGTGCTCCTTTGTACCAATATTTGTGTTAAAATACATAAATGAAGGTGGTTTAATACGTTCGTTTTGAGATCCTGAAATATCTACAACAGTGGTTTAAAATTAAGCTATTTTTAACTCTTATGTGTAATTTCTGGGTTCAATAAATTAGGCTAAATATCGGACGGTCACCTAATGTATGTCGAAAGACCACTGTCCTAGTGAATAAAAATTCCTCCGAAGGGGATTATAAACACAGTCATATGAAAGTACTTTAAAAATTAAAGTGAAATCTTCTCGACCTTGGTCATACGTATATTATCTCAGATGCTGTCTATAAAGGTTTATGTACTGACTATGGGACTGAATAGGAAAAGCTAACATGAGTCATTAAGTTCAAAGAAGCTGCGTGCGAATAGAAGCTGTAGGAATATCATTTTAAATAGAGTCTCCCAAGTCACAGGTCAATAAAATGTACTTTTAGGATTACCTTAATATATGTTGTATTTCTATTCGATTGGTAGCCTCCGCTACTCATTGTTTTTATCCTACGATTTCCTCTTCCATGTATTCATGCATTTTCTTGATCTCTTTCTGTATAAAGCTTTTTATCTAAATAAAACAAAATAACACTGAACTTGTGCATGCATTTTTATTATTATTTTCTCAAAGAAGTTTGCGCATGAATGGCAAATACTATACGAGAAATGTATTCATTTCTCGATATTTTTGAAGCTTGTATTAATTTCAAGACCTATTTATCTATTTATTTGAACACAAACATGTGTACAACGGGGACTAAATGCATATGGGCCACACAATATCAATGAACAGAAATTAGTGTGACAGTGAAATAATAATGATAATGGGGGAAGCAGTTTAGTTAACGAAATACAGTCAGAAGTGATTCTCTCAGTTATAGAAATTACTCTCGCTTTTATAAAGAAAGTTGCAGAAGGATCGCCCCTAACTTCTCTTTTGAATCGTGCATGATGATTGCGTCCCAAACCACTATATTGCACTATATCTAGGGACCCAACTAAGTTGTGAGGGTCCAACAGATCCCAGTCCTGTACAGCTTTCTTTCATACTATCACACCATTTCATACACTGACCACCTCTACGTTTCCCAACCAATCCCAGCATTGGTAAATAATGCATGGTGTTGAATTCGCTGTGACAACCTTCATAGTACATGTCCAAGCCATTAAAGTTGGTGTTTGAAGATGGTGACACTAATTGACTTATCACTTTGCCTAAACATTCGTTGTCGAACCTCTGGATCGTTAACAGAGTGTTGCCACTGTCTGTCAGCAATACTTCAGAGACAATGATGATCAAACACAGAGTCATCTAACCTCCTCAACTCGGACAGGCATGGTTTCACAAGCACACGGCCAGGCTAACTAGACGAGGGCAGGTTCAGGGTCCTACCCGTCTTGTAAAAGTACTTTGCACTTCGAAGGTGGAAAGCACATGCCATTCTTGCGAACACTAATTGCCAATTGATTGAGTGCGGATTGGGTATCGTCGCAAAATAAGACGATATAACCCATATGCTCAAGATCGAGAAATCTTTCTCCAGGTAACAGATACACACCACCATTACCTACGTTCATCATAGCTGTTTTCAGAACACCATCGGTGACAAAATTGAAGAGAAATAGCGAGATTGGGCAACCATGTGTAACCCCACTGCTTAAATTAAGCAATGAAGATAGGTGGTTGTATGCTCTCACTCTGCCTGAGGTTTTTGTATATATGTCAATAAACTCATGCAAACCCTTCTCCGATAGACAATCCCGGAAAACAGTTCTGTCCATCGAATCGAAGTCGGCCTTCATGTCAAGCAACACTACGATTGTTGGCCTGTAATAAGTATGACTGTGTTATAACATTTGGCGGAGTTTGGGGACACGATCAATACATCCTCGACCGGAATGAAACCAGCTTACTTCTCGCGAGTCGATGTCAATTTAGACACAATTGGAAGTATACTTATTACCTCGTAGCTGTTACATATATGATGTAAACGGTGGGGTCGATTATCGACTCATTTCATGATGTTGGAACACTCCAGAGTTCTCAAACTTTTGCAAACGACTCCGTCAGCTCGATAACCAGAAGGTTGTCACTATCTGTAATATTAGGTTAGAGGTAAGTCATCCGGACCTGGCGGTTTGTGGCGCTTCATGGGTTGGGGTTTCTTGCACCCTTCCGCCTCGTTTTGTGGATTAGCCGTCACAGGCCATTGGAAGCAGGACAGTCTGGTCGATGTCGTCAGGGCAACAGACCAGTTGAACTGCTCTCTGAAAGGCTTTGCCCATCGTCCAAGACGTCGCATATTTTATGATTTGCATTCCGTCATCCAAACAGATTACTTCACTGACACCAGACTTCTCGCTGCAAGTGACTCAGATGAGTTGAAAGAGCTTCCGGCAGTTACGATGTGCAGATGCTGATTCCAACTCGTTGGCGCACTCCGACTATTAGACTTCTCGGTCCTTACGCGAGCTTTGTACAGTTTCGTTACACAACAATCTTCGTTTATGGTCAAACTCACGGTCACCCAGAGTAGAATGACGTTCCTCAACGAGTTTTGAGGAGCCTGTAGAAATGCAGTGTCTACAAGCGGGACGTTTCGTGAAGCCGCAAGCGACTTGACTCACTATTTCCATGGTGTCATGGAATTGCAGCCAATGCTCATCTATACTTTTTGGTGGATTGATAGCTAGTATTGAACCTATCTCGGTTTGATATTTATTTGCAACAGAAGCTGAAACCAATTTTCTGACATCAATACGTCTAGGATGGCCACGGAAACGTAACGTAAGATTAGCGTGAACAGGGTCATGATCAGGGTCCGAATAAGCACTTCGAAAGGAGTGGCAGTCCTGTGCACAAGCACGCCAGCGGTAGCTCATCATGGTATTGCCAGTGTAAGTTCCCATTGGCTACCTAGACAACTTTCTTCTATGCCTAGACACACGGACTTCTCATTCGAACCTTCGGCCAATACCATAATATCTGTAATATTATATCTTTATTTTTAGCTTACTTCTCGTATATAATTTAGTCCTATAAGTAATCAAAAAAATATAATTAGCTTAATAATAATGCATATTTCGGTTACTAAACAAAGGTATTCCGAATCTACGAGAATATGAATTATCTCCCTGCTAGTGTAGTTTTTGCAAATCTCAGTCAGCACAATATGAATTGGGATCATCCGAATATCGCATAGACTGACTGGCATTTCACCTTGGTACAAAGTTGTTTTGCTCTAACTTTTCTTTCAGCATCTGGATAAACATAATCTTGATACTGTGCCCAGGTTATGTTTTGGTCACTCACTAAGAAGTTATGCTTTCTTGGATACACGATATATATCCCAGCTTAAATTATTGAGGATTTTCAGGTTTGAGATTGAGTCTAGAGATAATTACTTCATCATCAATACTTCATATAATTACAAAGTATTTAAAGCTCACATTGCCATTTGTTTACTTGCATAACATATTCAGTAAACTGGTATTTGAATCAATAGGTTGTGCGGTGACTCATTATTGCTAAGTAATTGCTCACATTTTTCTCCGATCTGTCACTCAGCTTAATTGTGTGTGAAATATGGTTTCAAACTTAGGGTGTGATGTAAATATCATAGAGGCTTGCCTTCCGACTTATTTTTCGAGCTCACTACTAGGAATAGAAGAGCGGGTCCTAGACGAATAAGTCACGATTTTCTCGACCTGAACTCAAGGTTAGTCGTTGTCTGTCGGAACGTGCAGTAGATCAAAGCGTGGGATTTTATTCCACAAACGCCAAGTATGCTCGAAATACAGAGCACTATGAATCCGGATTTTAGTTGATGTGGGTTTCAATGAAACTCCGATACTGAAGCGTAAACATTGATTATCAACTAAAAAGAATGGTGTATGCATTCTGATCTCCACTATCCACCTTTACGAGGTCTTATCAATAGACGATGAACAAAAATGTCCGAGCGTTTATTTAGAAAACATTAATACAAAGAAAGGCTCGTCTGCTGTCTTAGTAATTAATCACTGGGTAATTTCAATGGCTAATTATAAAAGCATTGTTTGAGGGGCACTGTCGTAATATAACTTGTAGGACTTGCATTACTGAACAGTATAATTTTTACAACGTACACATTTTAGTGCAAAAATGATTTCACCTAGATGTTATTTTCATGTCAGATTATGAATTTTGCCCGACCGTTGTCGCTACCTTGACGTGGTGGTCGGGCTTGCCTATCGTGATGAAGCAACCGAGCTATACTGGCTGGAACAACCGTTCCTCAAGGTCCTACCATGTCAGACAGGTCGGTTGAAGAGCGGTAAGACTAAAAGCAACAAACCCAAGGTCCGAAGACGAAGTCGTACTGCTGACTGTACAGAGGTGTGACAGCAGTAAGGTGTTTCCTTCAGACAACCAGCATGACAGCGATGCTGCCTTCCCACAAGGAGGGGTGGGGTTAGAAAAGGTCGACCCTAAAAATGCACACCTCACCTTACCTCACACGTCAAAAACCTCCCACGAAAAGGCCGTGCGCGACCGGCCTCAAGCAGTTGTCCCTTGGTCAGTGCGGTCACGCTCTCAGGTCACTGAGACCACCTCTAATCCAATTTCCTTTTCAGGTACCTCCAGAAGAACCCTTCCTCGGTGTGGGCAACCGGGAAGTGATAACCGCCCTCATACCTCTAACAGCACTCGAGACCACTGTATTCATAATCAAACTCCGTCTTCACTTCCTATTATTCCTCTTACATCGACTTTCAACTCTAAACTTCCTCTTTCGGCTTCCTCCTCAAATGTCACCATAGCCAACGATTCTAGTGCTCAAAACTCTGTCCCAGGTCTACTGAAACCTCGCTCCAAACTACACATTGGAGCCTTCAACGTACGCACCCTATGTCAAATCGGTCAGCAGGCTTCCTTGGCTAAAACCCTAGAGTCTCTTTCCATTGATGTATGCTGTGTCTCCGAAACACGCATACAGGATTCCAGTGTGGTCATTCACTTGACCTCACCTCGTCAAAACGGAGAGCCAACGAGATACACCCTCCGTGTATCTGGTGACCCGATGGCCAGTTCTCGTGGACTGGCAGGTGTAGGCATAGCACTAAGCATGAGGGCGGAACAAGCACTGCTAGAGTGGATCCCCGTCAACAGTCGTCTATGTGCTGTTCGGTTAAACGGCTCCGTAAGAACTCGGAAGGATAGGGACACACGTCGTTGCCTTTTCGTCGTTTCTGCTTACGCTCCCACTGACTGCAGCTCAGATGATGTGAAAGATGCATTTTACAGAAAGCTTTCTGAAGAATTTCAGAAAGCTAAACGCTCAGACATAGTACTCATAGGAGGTGAGTTTAATGCTCAGATAGGTAGCTTAAACCAAACAGAAAGGCATTTAGGTGGATATTTTAGCATTCCGGCACAGCGAACAGATAATGGTGATCGTCTGCTGCAACTGTGCTCAGACAATCGCTTATTTTTAGCAAACACAAATTTTAAGCATAAGGAGAGACATCGTCTAACATGGCGACCCCCTACACCAAACTAACGATGGACTCAAATAGACTATATTGCCATTAGTCACCGTTGGAGAGGGTCGGTAGAAGATTGTCGCTCATTCTGGAGTACCTGCTTGGACTCCGACCATGCCCTAATACGGGCACGCATCTGCTTGTGCCTCACTGGACGCAAAAAAGCCACAGTAAAAAAAACCCATTAGAACCGAACTGAGTAGCGAGGAAACCAAAAGTAGGTTCCAGGAACAACTGAGGTCACGATTAGGTAGTTTTGGAAACGAGGTTGACCCAGATGTTGCTTGGAAAGCCATACAAACAGCTGTGGAAACAGCAGTGACATCCATCAGTGATTTAAACCACAGAGTTACAAAGAACCAATGGATTTCCTCTAGGTCTATTGCACTGATGGATTCTCGCAAACTCGTCCCATCAGGTTCTGAACATGATGAAGAGCGACAACAAATGAGATCTAGGTTAAGAAAAAGTCTAAGAAACGACCGTGAGCAGTGGTGGGCAACGAAAGCAAAAGAGATGGAAAAGGCGGCGACTATAGGGAACACAAGACAGCTTTATAGACTAATAAAAGAAACTGGAATTAATAAGTCAAGTGTAAGTGAGATTATTTCGGAAAAAGACAATACTCTCATCTGCTCCCAGTCCAGACGTTTAGAACGATGGGCGGAACATTTCAAAGAACAGTTCAACTGGCCTTCAGCTACTCTACAACTACCCTCCATTCCCAGACAGTGTGAATGGAACATTGGAGTAGGTCCCCCAACTCTAGCAGAAGTTCAAAAGGCTATAGTTAATCTGAAACGAGGAAGGGCAGCTGGTCCAGATGGATTGGCTCCAGAGGTCTTTAAGGATGGCGGTCCAATTTTAGCGATTAGGCTGACTAATATTTTAGCTAAGATCTGGGAGTTAGACGTTATCCCATCTGACTGGTCGCAATCACTTATCGCCCCAATATATAAGAAAGGGTCAAAATCATCCTGTGACAACCACAGAGGGATTAGTTTAACAAATATAGTATCTAAAGTACTAGCCTCGATAATTATCAGACGCCTAACTAAGACTCGTGAACTGCAAACACGAGAGAACCAAGCTGGTTTCAGACCTGGTCGTGGCTGCATCGACCACATATTCACCATTCGTCAGATTCTAGAACACAGGCATACTTATCGGCGTCCGACAATGGTGGTCTTTCTCGACTTAAAAGCAGCATTTGACTCGGTAGACCGCGAGATTCTGTGGCAGTGTCTGTCATTGAAAGGCGTACCCCAGAAGTACATAAACCTTGTGAAGGCTCTTTACTCGAACACTACCAGTCGAGTCAGAGCTTATGGCGAACTGTCATCTACTTTTGCAACCTCAAGTGGTGTCCGTCAAGGCTGTCCACTTTCTCCATTTTGTTTAACTTCATCATAGACCTACTGATGAAAATAACTTTCTCATCGACTGAGTTCTCGGGTATTGATCTCCTACCAGGAGGTCCACTTATCGACTTAGAATACGCAGATGACATAGTCCTGTTTGGTGAAGACGCTGACAAAATGCAGAGTCTTTTGGTAGCACTAAGCAACAATGCCAGGATGTTTGGAATGCGCTTCTCTCCCTCTAAATGCAAGTTGTTGCTTCAGGACTGGTCTGCGTCAACACCTGAACTAAGGATAGGGAGTGAAGTAGTCGAACGCGTCGACAACTTCACTTATCTTGGAAGTCTGATCAGCCCTAATGGGTTGGTATCGGACGAAATCTCAGCACGGATTCGAAAATCTCGCTTGGCTTTTGCCAACTTGCGTCACCTTTGGCGAAGGCGAGATATCCGTCTATCAATAAAAGGACGAGTATACTGCGCGGCAGTCCGTTCTGTTTTACTTTACGGCAGCGAGACATGGCCATTAAGAGTAGAAGACACTCGTAAGCTACTAGTATTTGACCACAGATGCCTTAGAAATATTGCTGGCATCTGCTGGGATCACCGGGTAAGTAATGATGAGGTTAAACGCAGGGTATTAGGGAATGATGGTAAATCAGTTGATGAGGTTGTTAATCTTCGTCGTCTGAGATGGTTGGGCCACGTGTTACGTATGCCTGAACACCGATTACCACGACGTGCAATGCTATCCGGTGTTGGGGATGGTTGGAAGAAAGTAAGGGGCGGCCAAACCAAAACGTGGCATCAGTGCTTGAAGTCACTAACTTCTAGTCTGAGCCATGTTGGTAGATGCGGACTATTTGGTTGGGGTCCGCGTGACTTTCTTAACCAATGGCTGGAGACTCTTGGTGACATGGCTCAGAATCGATCACAATGGCGTCGGTGTATACACTCCCTGCCTTCCCTTAAACTAAGAGATTAAAATCGCTTCATACCTTTCTTTCTACAAACCAATTTTTTCTTCCTATACTATATCCTTATATGCAATCTTTCTCTTACATATTACCACCTTTGACCTAACCACTGCTATGAATCCGGTGTTCATCTTGTTGTGCTGATGCGGTATGGCAACCTGGACCGATGCACATATGTGCCTGGTCCTACGTTGTAGCTGACTGACTGATGAATTTTGCAAAAATCTGCATAAAGCGCCTCGGTTACTAGTAATTATTCAGTATGATTTCTAGTTCATGCCAACCGAACTCTTGTAGTACATCTGTTGTGTTGAACGACTTGACGATACACTTGATGTTTTGAATTTATAGAGCCATGGTCCTCATTTTCTTAGTTGTTGGGATGCATCAACAAGGCGAAGTGATAATAATTGAAATTTATTCAGTCGACTTCCGGGATTTCATTTAGATTTTTAATATTCAATAAGATTTTCCGAACAATCTATGGACGAAGATGGAAAACCGAATTATTTATCTTGTCAATAAAATCATTTAGTTTTGTGTATATGGTAATATACATCTGTTATCTAGTTTGTAGTATGCCGTAGTCGATTTATATCGACACGCTTCTGTTTCTTAAATAAGGATACCTGCCTATAGAGGAAAAACTAAAACAAATTGTTTTTTATTGAAGTAATTTAAATAGTAAGGTGTTGTCCTTTGTATTTGCGATGTGGTGTAGTGTCCGATACTATGTCAAGCTCATATACCTTATTCTAACTTCTGGACAGTCCAGTTTATTCGTTCTCCTTGAGTCACGTTTTAACCTTGTTAATTATTCACTTATTAACCTTGAATGTTTTTATATGAGCGTATGTGTGTGTACATCTTATCCTACTCATCACATGTCTGTAGGTTGTTTTTGTGCGACTAAAAATATTGATTAACCCTTGGTTAAGTGGAGTTGGGTCACACGCCTTCTCCACTGTGCGTCATTTCGCTTCGCTCTTTTCTCTTCGCATCTCAGATATTTTGTCTGGATCAACGATTGTATGAAATATGCGTATTTGAAAATCATTCTCGTATTTGGCTTATTTAATTCCGTTATTCACTAACGTGGATTAAGTCTATAATTATATACGACAATAGTCAGGATGTATATTTCGACAGCAATCACTCGTACAATCCAACTGAATCAGATCCCGGGCCACTAAAGTGGTTAAGAGAACGGTTAAATTCTGGTAGAAAATCTTGTTAAACAACTTTTTGATTTCACATCCTTTTTATGAAATACATTTATTTAACTTTCTGGATTCATCGTTTAGTATCAGCACAAACAGTTACACAATTTAATGGACATAAAATTGGTGTCTAATCAATACTTTCATAGGATATCATTGATAAGTTCAAAATTGGATATACGATGTTACTTCGAATGCTGAATAGTTACAAATCAGTTGTCAATCAAATTTTATGGGATCACAGGTATTCTTCATTATAGTTTTTGAGAGGTTTAAGTATTTTTTTTTCAGTCATCAGTTAGAGGGGGAACAATTTTCACAAAATCTTTACAATCTGTATGTCTTTTAAGTGGGTCGAAGTATCTTTGTGGTTCTTACCATATAAAGTGTGAATCAGTGTGTGGACACTGCGCATAATAATTGACAGTTGAATAGACGTGGAATATAAAACAATCTGAGATTCACATTCTATCTAATCCCACTTCTTTGTTTTCACTATCAAGAAGTGGTCATTGTTTTCATCAAACTTTAAGGCTGGTGTATCTCAATCAAATAAATCCTGGTGACGTTTGTACAGTCTCTTGCAATTTTAATTTATACGTTTAATACAAGATTACCACTGTTTATTTTGCTTATAACACTCACTGCTTAACTTTTAACAGTTATTAATAGTACTTAATGCATAAGTCATCATTTTTCAAAAGAATCCATCGGTTCTAGGCGTCCAATCGTTTACGTGGTAATGAGGACTATACGAGTAATAAGCTCAGCTCATAAAACGTGTTATCCAAGTTATTCGTATTCGTATAACAAAACAATCAGAAAGAATAAAATACATGATGTAAAATGACGGTAAAGAAAAGTAATTATTTGAGTATCCAAAGTGTATCCTTCAGTAAACGTTTACAATACTAGCTAGATAGAATGCAAAATAAGCAACCAAGAAAAGTGATACGTGAAAGACGTTTTGTCGTCTATTATCAGCAGGATTAATCTACTCGAATTGAGAATGGTAATCACTAAACTTGGCACATTAACTGCACAAATATCTAACAGCTTCATTCAGAAGTGTTACTGTACAAATTCATGTGAAAATCTTTTTCCTTTGGAATACAATAATGGAATATTTCTATTACATATCAAAATAGTGGAATATACATGTTCAAATCTGTTTTTTGGGATACAACAAAATTACAACTAATTACGTGAAAATTTAGGCACCAACTAGTTTTCAGCAAGTATATTTGATAGATTTTTTATTTATTGTTTTTTTAATCACACATTTTCTTCATGGAATGTGACTTCTTTTGTGGTTTTTGATATGTCTATACTGGAAGATTGTATTCGTCTTCTGACTTGTCGAAGAATTTTCTCATGACTTGATCTCATGCCTACTGTATTTGTTGAATCTAACCATACCGCATTAATTCCTTCCGGAGTGAGTAACTAAAAATATAGGTAAACGACGTTTTATAAATATATTTTCAACTTTTTATAGATAAAGTAAAATGTCTCATTGTTGTACTTATCACCTTTCACGAATGCTCATAACTAAACAGAATTTGATTATTTACTAAGAGTTTACGAATGTAATTTTTGAAAAATGGATAACTCATTAAGTATAGTCACACCGTTCGAGTGAAGGACAATAATGGTATCTAGATCTCCAAACTAAAATATGTGAATTGGGGTTTCAACTTTCTACCTGCTGGTTGAGAGTAATTTACCTTATCCAATGAGCCAAAGTTCCACTTACAACTTTTCCATAATTACAATTACAAGAGTAAATTGTAGGTCGGTGAAGACAACGTCTTCTCATTTACGTTGTACATTAACATGAAAACAATATTCGAGTAATTTTACTGAAGCACTCTACAAAGCAAAGCATTAGATAGAGTTGTACTAATGATTATTCCATCTTCTTGTTTTAATTGATTAGTGAAAAGTTGAATTTTGACTTAAGGTACACGTCATCGAAATAAGTATTGAGCAACCATTTGAATAACTTTGTTGTGCTGCGACGAATAAACACGAACACCGTTAGACTTAATTTTTAGCTTACAATTGCCAAAATTTAGTGTGTCTTCGTTATCTTCTCAGTCCCACGCTTCCGTTCGATCTGTAAACTTTTTAAATTTTTCCTGTTCCCTATTTATGGTAAGCTAATCGGAGCCTTGTATTCCAATGTTTACTCTAAATTACTTGTGTTGGCACGTTGCACTTTCCTAATTATGGTGCGTTGTGGTCGGGTTGTTCATTTATTTAAGCATGTAGATTTTTGAGTTAGAGATCCATCCAAACATAGCGATTTTGTACTATTACTTTTCGTCTTTTCGTTTATTGGTATTTTCGAGAAAAATGATCAGCGTAACTAGTCATTGTCTACAAAGAAGGTTAATAGTCAAGCCATTTCGATAGTTTGCCTGCAAGGTGATGTCAGAAATAGTCGAACTCACATGTTTCTGTCACAAGGTTACATTAAGTGACCTAATGTATCAAGTTTCCTTAATTGATTAACGTCATGACCAGTAAGCCATAATAGGTTACCACAAACATAAGTGTGCTGTGAATTTTTTTATTATCAAGTCTTTCCTTTCTAAGTGTCTAGATGGGAAGATTCACGTAGATAAAATTGACTCATACACCAATTTAGTACCCGGGGCTTACTTTTAATATTTTGGAGTAAAGGTGATATATTGGTTAAATAGGGATAGTAACAACAAATGATTCGATGTTAGCTGACTGATGTTTGGTACTTAAATACCATTGAGAGACTAGTTAACTTTCTAATGTGTCGGGATATAATGGGTATTTAGTTCACCAGAGCATGATAAGTTGAATCTCGTTCAATGACTTTATATGCGACATTTTTAACATAACAAGCCTACATATCTGCACAACGAAAAATAGTACAGAGGATTAACATGAACTAACTAGAAACAGGGTACTTTGAACACCTTAGTTCTTCAAGAAATCGGTCACAAGCTTAATAATTCAGTGAAGTTTTTTGCCCATGATATTATATGAGACGGATTCTAACCTTACATGAAACATCAGCTACCCCAAAACTAAAGATTTGAATTACTGATGAGTTTCTACTAAAACGAAGTGTAGGTCCATAGCTTATTTGTGTTTGTATGAACTAATGATTCTTTTGTACTTGATGCATGTCTGACTTCGAGTTCTAAATACAATACGTTCGTTAGTGCTCACCTAGTTCTGTTCGGCTTAAATTGCACTGTTTCGGGAATTCCTAGTTAATACGATAATTCGAATATTTTTAATTATCATATTATTGCAGATTGGGCCCAATTTCACAACACCGACAAAAGTATACTTTTTCTGATAAACATTAAAATATTGTTAGAAAGTCATTGGATTTACCTGAATAAGTTCATCATGATCAAAATCTGGATCAGAAATATGTTTATGGACTACAGTTGGTTCGATCCAGGCGTTATCTGTATTGATTGTATCATCCAAATATCCAGAATATATCTAAACAAAAAGTTCATTCCTTGAATCAAACAAAGGTATCTGAAAATCATAATATCTAATGCTGACAAGCTGAGATTTATCAGTCACTTTTATGTGTTTATAGACCTACGAGTCGACAAGATTAACAGATTCTGAAGTAAATTTTGTGTTGTTAAAATGACGAAACTTAGTGCTTCAGTACTCAAAGCTTTGATTGCAGAATGTACATTTTCAACTTTCTAGTTGAACATTCGAACATATCCAGTATTTTTATGAACTTACATTTTTGACATTTATGAGTAAGTGAAGTAAAAAATTAAGATAAATGTATTTCATCGATTTATAAGACAGCTACCAATGAAAAATTCTGATCCCGCTAAAGCATTTCTAAGTATTTACACTCGCGATGTTTGTGAAAGTTTTGAACTATCTACCAGTCACGTTATCAAATACTTGGATGCACACTTTTATGCTTCGTTTTTATGAACAAGCCAGCATTTACGTTAGAATTTGACACGATGTTCAAACATTTGACTTTGATGACTTTCTAATTTAGTTTCTTAGGCTTAACGTTTTGTTAACTGATGCCCAACTGTTATTAACCGCATTTTTAGCGTTTTTTTGATTATTAGCAATTGTTTCATAGAGTTGGTAACTGTCTTTTGATCAAACACTCGTTTGAGAGTAATGGGTGTGTGGACGAAAATAAGGGGGTTAATCATACAATACAACGAAGCGTAGTAGAGCATATATCTTAGTGGCTACATAATCACTTATCATGAAATGCTTTGACAAACATGGGATTCAGAAAACTGTACTTTCCCATGGCAAAATGTATAGTTAAAACATTTCATGGGATTGAACCTTAAAATAGCTTTAAAAGTTTTATATGGAGATTATCAGTTGAGAAAGCCGTGGTCTTTAGAAAACTCAAACCTTATTTTCGTGTGCCAAATATACTAATTCTTATCTTGGATCTTCCTAGGAGGATGAGCTAATTTATTCTTTCCATATCACATTACTTTTCATCTACTTTGTTTTCAAATTATCAATTTTATATTTGTCCAACTTTTTATTTAGTCAACCTTGAGTGTATATATGATTAGGTTATTCGAAATGTATGGCAAAAATACATCAAAGTTTCTGAAATTAATGCTAACAAAATAATGAGCATGTTTTTGTAAATATTCATTTATTCCGCTGAGCTAACCAGGTTCTCATTTACCAGTAACAGGGAGAGAGAGAGCGAGTCATAATCTATGGTTAGAAACGTAATGTAACATTAACCGAAATCGACCACAGTAGTGAGATTTCATTCGCTTCCTGTCGTTATTTGACTGTTGAGTTTTATGTCATTCTATACTTTTCATTCTTCATTCATTTGCTCTCTTTGGAATATACTTCTAATTTGTTTTTTATTTTCATGTATATTATAGTTTACACCTATTTTCGTTTTTAATTTCGTAAATTTTATTTTTCGCTGTACCAATATATGAGGTATATCATCTCCGACTGATACACAATATTTCCAAGTCGCTCATTATCAATGATTAACTGTAATACAAACAGTTCATCACTTGTAATCTCATTTCATAAGCAAAGTATTCATTTCAAACAATAACAATTTTAAGAATAATATGTAACTTACAATTTTTGTAGTTAAACTGTTGAACTTTTTCACAGTTTCTACTAAAGTTGTTTTCTTTGTTGGCATCGATTTTATCAAGTGTTTCATACGATTTTTTGTGAGAATACCAAATATTTCGTTGACACATACTTTACGATTACAACCAGTAGGATGTTGAACTAGAAACTAAAAATAAGATAATATAAAATAAATGACCATTTCAAAAGTAATAGACAAACCAATGAAAATGTACTTGTATTTCAAAGTAAGAATCATTAATGAATTATAAACTTACATTTTGTTAAATCTAATAATTCTATACTCTTATTTGGTTTACTATAAAAGTCCTATGACTTATAATTAATAATACTTTATCACATTTTCAGAAGAACTTGAACCCATTTATTAGTGAATACTCAAACTCAAAACTAAATATTCTAGTTTACTGTGAAAATAAATCATTTTTAATTCATCTTAAATGTTTATGTTATTATTTAAAATAACCTTAGGCTGCATCAACTTGTTAAGTTTGGTATGCATAATCTTTTCATAATTTATTATGTCATGCTACTGTTCGAGTCATTTTATGACATCTTTCACTTTATTTTATCACTGTTACGCAAATTTTAATATAGATTTCTTTAAAGTTTACTGTAGAACCCTGAGGTACTGATTACTTATTTCTACAGGTAGTGAAATTGTATACTTGAGTAAACTCAATGTTTAACATGCTCATTAAACAAACCAATGTTCAAATAACACTTCCCCTTAATAGATATATACATGCAATGCCTAATTCATATCGTTCATTGTAATCACTTTTGATATCAAGTAAAATAATAAAGTAATTAACTTTATAATCTAAACTTTTTTTTTATCAAAATTACTATAGACTTTATCGTTTTTGTTTATGTTTACGGTTTGAATTTTATATAGCTGTTTGTGTAGAAAAACCTGAATTTTAGGTCATAAGGACAAAGGTACTTGATAGTTTTGTTAGTCCTGAATAACGAAAATAGTAGTCTAGAGTTTTCCATAGTAGACTTGAGTCTTTTGTATTTATAAACATACAACAAATTAATAAGTACCATATCGTTTATAAAAAATTCTGTTTTCATAATTTAAAAGGAAATATCTATATTCTTCTAAGTTGATAACAACAATGACTACTATCTTCTGGTGAATCAGTGTTAACAATTATTTTTACTGCTCAGTTAAGCTAACCTCAAATATCTCATCAGTAACGACGTTAATTAAAATTATATACCTTACGGGTTTGAAATTCAGGAACTTCAAAATTTTCTAATTTGCAAAGATGCATTGAATCGTAACGTTGATATCAATGATGAACAAATAATATACCATCTATGTAGACAGTGATAAATTATTCTTGAGTGTTTTCCTTTTAGTATTTCAGTTGCTACTTGAGAACGTAATATTTAATCAAGGTTTGTGGAACTCCTAAATTTCTTGTTATAAAACAACTTCATCTCTTCTGATTTTATTTAGCGCATATGTAGTTTTTGTAAAAACTATGACAGAGGACATTATATTCACCAAAAATGGGATATTTATCTATAACCCTTGTCATCTTTCGGCGTACGTTGGTTCATGAGCATTAGTTTTATTTAGTATTCTGGTCCGCGAACCTTGATGTTACTGAATATGATCAAGACTCGTACTTCCACAATATAAGTCTCTACTCTAAATACTGGGGATTTAAATACATATAATCAATGCTTCATGGAGCTAAATAATTATATTACTTGCGGCTGGTAGGATAATTAGATAATTAACTCATCATGCATATAGTTTAAATAATTTTAAAATTAAGTTTCAACACAATTCAGAGACAAACATTGTCATGAACTAATGATGGTTTAATATTTATCAAAAGCCGATGTCGACAAGTGTATGTTTAACAATATTCCACTTGGCCTTCGGTGTACTGGGTTAACAAAACCGTGGGACTGTACTAAACCCCACAGAGTAGGTAATATTATTCGATTAGATTCTCAACAGCAGTTGCTTGACTACTATTAGGTTACGAGGTGATGGAGAACTTTTGTAGCTCAGGCTGAGAATGTTGGTGTTGTTGTCTTTATAACCTGTTGGTCAACTCTGTTATACCCGTATCTCCACTGTGTAGTCTGGGGTCGTTACTTCAATGAGTGTCATCAATGCTAGCTGACTGTCCGTATCGATATTTTTGGGTCCGTAGTCTTACTGCTTATTCTCGACAATCGTGATTTGTTTTAATTCCAAAGACGGGTAAGTAAGAACACGAAAGAATGGTTCAATGAACATTTATTGGCTCTTCAAAAACACGTCCATTAACAAAGTGCAATCAGTAATATATGAATTTTTACATACACTTTATAATGGGACCTATGGGGAGGAATACGTAGGGGGATTGTAAACACACATGCCAAATCTAGTTCACCTGAACTGGTGCAATGAACATAATTGTCACATTGAACGAAGTTCACACTTGTCACCCCGTCCGAAATTCATGATGAATTGAAGCAAAAAATATTGACCTAATTAGTGTCATCTTATCCCGTCATATCACACTAGGTTAGAAGGCCTCATAAAAGCGAGGTAAACTATAGCGGGAAACAATTTATTCTTTTAACATTCACTTACATCCCGGATGTAATTAAAGATGAGCTCTACCATAAGTTAAATGATCTAACGAAAGTGCAATCGACAGATATCGTAGAGTTACGTGGAGGTTTGCATTCCTAGGTTGAATGTCTAGACTCGGTGGAGAGATCGGTTTTCCCTTGTAAGATAACGTTTATCACTCTCTACAGCTTTTTATAGACTCCAAACGTTTTCATATATCTCACTGAATTCCGATCATACCTTGGTATATGCAAAACTTATCAGTGACCAGCCAACTTATAGTCCTACACAGAGCTCTGATGACTCTTTGCCACTCCATAAGGCAAGCAGGTCTACTCTGGCGAATAAAGAGTATAATCTTACATCTACATCCGCAACTAAGAGAATCCCACAAAGCTTCTATAAACAACAAGAAATAACGCGAATGAGTTGAAGGAAGAAGCTGGACCTGGTGATTGGGAGTGGCTGTTTCAACTCATCAGAGTCACTGGTAGCAAGATGTTTGGTTTTAATGACACGATCTTTGAAGTTGATTGCAAGCCAGTTCAAAACTTCCAAAAGCTCCCTAAACTGTGTGTAGACGAATCCAAAGGACAGTTAAATTGATATTTTAACCCAGCAACATTGATAAGAATCACCTGTTTCCCGACCATTGACTATCGATCCACATACTAAAGCCCACGTCCGTTTCTGGTTCATTCTTTATTGACTTCACTATCCTTCTCTCCAAAATTTCTTCACAATATTGTCAGTTTATTTGTGTGGTTCATGTTCTTGGTACCCTATTGTATAAGAATTTTTAGGTGTATATAAATAAAATGGATTAATATTCAAAATTCATTAGGAATCAATCTTCACAGTAAGGTAACTCACCCATGGTAGTTGTGAGCCTAACGGATTTTTATAAACAATAACTTTAAAATCTCTCTCTGTTGTATATTCGGAATCAGATAGAAGTTCACCTATCTTTTTTGTAATGACTAGTATAATAGCTGAGTTTGCACCCCATTCAGGTAAATGTCCTTTTCCATTAACTCCAGTGCGACCACCAGGATTTCTAGGACATCCAGTTATTGGATCGGGAGGAGGAACATTAGGAATTAGTGTTTTGAACTGAAGCTTTCTTTCTTCTGAAATTTCAGTGAAATTTCTTGGTTCAGTCCATCCTTCAATTGAGTAAACTGGAGGTTTCCACCCTAAACACATTGGTTTCTGTGACTGTTTCTGTTATCAATGAAAAATTATAAAAACCATTTTAAAGAATAAATACAAAAGAATATTACGTTTCGTTTTTAATAAATAATCCGCTACACGTATTCTTTTATCCAGATACCGATAAATCAATAGAATCAGTTCATATTGATGAAAATGTCTGAAACGTAACATGATTATGAACTACATTTGAACACTCACAAAACACGAATGTGACTACTTCTCTCAAACACATCAAACAACAAGTGAATAAATTAACTAGCATATTCTCAAACTTTCATGATACATACAAACAATGTAAAATAACTGTACAATATATAAAATGTAATTACAACACGCAACATGAAGTTGTTACAAAAGATCAAAAAGCAAAACCATTTCATTACTTTAGAGTATAAAACCATAACAACTATCTAATGTTCTTTGAAATAAAAAGAAAATAATAATAATTTCTACCAAAATATGTCACTTTTCTATCAGTATTAATTATAGGAAAAACCTATCAAATTAAACTGAAATCAATCAATCAATAAAAGGTTGATAGATTTCCAGAAAATTTCTATTTTGTAAATTGTTTTAAATTCATATTGATGCATAATTTGAAATGTTATTGGTTAATAACTCTTCAATAATACTAGTGAGAAACTGTGACCAGTGGAGTTCAACCAGATCTGTTGTGAGATAGTAAATCATTAAAGACAATGATGGACGGTGGCTCAATTTTGTGAATTGGTTGAAGTTAGACATTGACACCGTTGGATGCCAGCTCAGTGATCTAGAGGTTAAGCGTTCGCGCGCGAGACTGATAGGTTCTGGGTTCGAGTCCCGTGAGCGGGATCGTGGACGCGTACTGCTGAGGAGTCCCACAACAGGACGAAACAGCCGTCCAGTGCTCCTAGGTTTACCACGGTAGATTCATGAATTCAACTATAGAATAAATTTCTATTATTATTATTATTATTATTATTATTATTATTATTATTATTATTATTATTAAAGATTCTTTATAATTACTTGATAGTGAACTTTAATACTGGACATTAGCTGTTCAGTAATTCATTATATTTAATTAATAATTTTGCCATCTTTTTGTAAACGCCTTTTATAAGTTCAAATAAAAGAAAACTGTTTTGTTAAATCGTATAATTAAACAAACAATTTTCATGTATTCTATTGCTCAAATGAAAAATAACCTAATCAGAATTGAAGCAACAATACCACTGTAAAAATGTAGATGTTTTTAAAAATAATGTTGCAATAAACGAAAGCACAGGTAGGGACGAGGAAGTAATACACAATTACAGAGTTAATTCATAAGATATAAAAACCATAAGTTCAATCCTTCATTTGCAGAATGCCCATTAACTGTCTCGGACTTGGTTGTTCCCTTATTTTCATAACGATTACTCTCTGTTTCCATTTTCTTGTATTCAATCTTATCAACTCTCTGCTGCCAAGCACTCCACTTCTGATCGGTGTTACCTACTGCTTACATCTGTCGACATAAGTAGCATACACCACAATGTTAGTAGAAATGTTCTCTCAGCATCATATTTAAGTAAAATTAAACATTATGGTCATGTGTAGATACATTTAAAGGATATTTGACTAAAAATTTACTTAGTTAAGTATGGACTTTGGCAGACTTATATTGGAAAGAACATTGACTTCCGAATTTTCATTCTAGCTTTTATTGATTTTACTTGTAAGAGACAATATACAAAAATACCATGATCTTATAGTAGTGTGAGTTTAGACACTATAAATTAGCTTATTAAAAAGTTTGTTATAGTTACAGACTAAATTTTAGGAAAAGTCAATTATGGTTTGGTTGTTTTCAATGTCTTCTTGGTCTCATATGTCACAACACAAAAGTGTCCACAACAATGTTGTAAGTCCCATACTAAATTTTAAAATGATAATATTGCTGGGATTGAATAAATAGATTAGTATTTTGTAATGTGAAATGATTTGAAAGATCACTAAGACAAACTTTTAGAATAAGATATCTCTTAGTTAAAGTGGAGTACGTTGATTATGCTACGTATCTTTTTGAAGAAATCCAATGTTCAAGTGGACTAGTTGGTAGATTATATGAATTAAGGGTTTTAATTCTTGGCACATTTAATGGTAGATTATATAAGTATAAATTCAGTAATCTGTCTCCTATTATTGCTTCTCTAAGGGCGAGAATGTTGTAAACGAAACCTAAACTTATTTTGAACATACAACACTGAAAAACATGAAATTTAAAAAATTAACGAATTATATTAGACTTTGATTACATATTTAATTAGTGTACCGTATATTGACGCTTAATAGTATAAAATCTGAATGCATTCAAATCAATGGATTTCGCAGTGGTGTCAAAAGTTTACATAATATGATCTGGTTTGACGTTAGTAAAATTTACTTGAGAATTTAATCGAGCTTTAAAAAATCTAACTTATGGTTCTTCAGAACTAGTTTTTATGTGTACACAAGTAGTTCTTAAGGGACATTGTACAATCATTAATTAAGAGATAGAATATCTCATCCTTTCTGTTAGTTGGAATCAGACAGTAAAAAATAAACCATTGTGTATATTTTCCCAAGTTAAAAGTGTTTTTTTTATTATGTTCAAACAGACATCATTCATTTGAGATACACTTTTCTACTTTTACTCTCATTTGCATACTGAATCAATATCTTGATACTTATCCGGTGGTTGAAAGCGAATGTTAGGAACCCTTGAATATAGATTTTGTGCTAGTTGTTACATGAACGTAAAGCATATCTGAAATATAGTCAGCATGTTTATTCGATTCTTCTCGCTACATGCGAAACTTTCAAGTCACTACAATAATTTGTCATTCTGGAGTACAGCTTTATTTTAGAAACTAGAATTATGTCCAGCTATATCACTACTCATTCTTAGGACCCCTCCGTGATCTTTACTAACAATCCTGTTAGAGTATAAACTCAACTCATTCTGTCATTGCGACGAGTACGATATTGACTCAGTGGTTATTGGTATCGTACTTACTGAGGGACCAGAAGATTTTGATTTCGAACTAAGATGATGTTATTGGTGTATATCGCTGATGAGTCTTACATAAGGTTGAAGTAACTCTACTATGGTATATCGTTTCAATAGTTATCAAACTATTGCTTAGCCGTAATGGACATTAGTTTCATGTTAAACATTCTCTACATACCACCTTATTTGAAACTTATCCCTTTTACTTCAATTTTTATTCAATAAATATCAGTTAATTATTTATATACACCACTAAAATGATAGTGAACTAACTAACATCGTTCAGTAATGAACTTTTTGATTAGTGTTGAAAAATATTTCATGGCAGCTTGGAAACTATCAATTAAGATTGGTAAATGATTGAGTTTGTTGAAGAATTCATAGTCATCTCTGTTGACATGTTCCACTCAATTCAATGTGACTGAGAGGTATGTATTATGGAATTTTGGTTGGTTAATTGACGTCATTGTATTATTTATATTTGTATATAATCAACATAGAACATTCGTATTTTCTTTATTAGATACCTTTATTTGGATCAGTATCTGAATTTTAAAAAGAGATTAGCTAGCTATTTATTTGATCAAACAATTGATTATCGAATAACAAAAAGAAACAACTTGTTGATGTCGAAATTCAAATGGAACATTTAGTGTTTAGCCATAAAAATAGACAAGTTTTTAAAATTTTGCATTTCTGCTACAAAAAATGTAATCAACGTTTACCTACACAATTACATAAAATTTTCATTGAGAAAACATTTGAGTCGAAATATTTCTATTAAATTTTAATAACAAACTTATATTAAAATATAATCACTTACATCCCATGGTATTGGATGAGGAAATAGACGAGGTGTACGATCAGCTGTTGGTGGCACAAATCCTGCATATTTGTGTGATCCTTTTTCAAAAACAGCTAGCTGACTGCTTTTTGTTCCTTGAATCAGTTTTATCATTGGTTGATCAGTTGATTTTGATCTGGAGTAAGCTATGTTTGGTTTTTCTTTAGCTATACAAGAAACAAAGAAGGAAGCTTGTTGAAGTGAACAATTGAACAACTGAATTTAGATAATAGTCTTAATAGACGTTTTAGATAGGTTTGTAAAACGGTATATTAGTGAATGAATCAATTCTCAGTGACCCAGCATGAAAATTCTTAAAAGTGATTAGGATGTTATATTTGTCATGATTTATCTAGTCAAAAAAGTAGTGGTTAGGGTGCTTCAACTTCTTACCCTATGCATAACATACATACTAGGACATAACCTTAAATGAGATTGACGCTGCGTTCAAATGCAGGAGTGGATTTCTATGAGACTAGTTTCAGAGACAATCACTGATATTCGAAACTGCATACGAAAAACTAACTTTGTAACTATCACCAGTAAGGCAAACGTTTCAGCTGGTATTGATTGACATTGAAAACTATCATTTAATCAATGAGACATTTAAATTATCATTCTCAATTACCAATGTATATATTTAATTAAAAGTCTTGGAAGGAAATTTGTGTCTTGATACGAGATTGGAACTAGAAAAGTTCATGTTCTCAACTTATACCAACATTCGTTTCGTCCTCAGATGAGTTCATCAATAACCATAAACCTTTATAATTCACTTGGTATTGTTTTACTTGAATCTTCACATTGGTGTTTAAGACTGAAATTGATCAGTCTCTTATTGGCATATGTGCATACTGTGCGTATGCCTCGATATTGCCTTAGTTTACAAGCATTATAGGCAGAGATGGATGGTGTCTAGCAGTGGAATCCAGGACGCGCGTTTCGTCCTACTTGGGGCTCGTCAGCTGGATGTACCTGCATCTCAGAGTTGATGTCGACTCTGGGACTCGAACCCAGTACTGTTTGCTTCAAATGCCATCGCGTTATCCACTAAATGGATTAAACTTCACCCCATTGCACAAGCAAGTGGCTATCAGGACTCAGTAGCTAAGTGGATAACGCGATGGCGTTTGAAGCAAACAGTACTGGGTTCGAGTCCCAGAGTCTCTCAACTCTGAGATGCAGGTATATCCGGCTGACGAGTCCCAAATAGGACGGAACACGTGTCTTGACTTCCACTGCCAGTCACCACCCATATTTGCTTATAATAAACCTTTTTGTTATTTTATATTTCTACTTGGCCTAATTATAATTAATCATTGTAGTAACAATATTTTTTTACTGAGATAACAATCTAAAAGCAATACAAATAAACACAATCACTGCTTTAAAATTCCTAATCTTTTGTGTTAAATACATTAATTTAAATAAGGAAAATTAAGATGTTTGGACAAAAGAGCGTTTTTTTCACTAACTTATAAGTATTCTTTCAAGCCTTGAACCAAGAGATGTATCCATGCCTAAAAAAATAAAACAAACGAAAAGAGAAATGAAAAAAAAGATTTACAAATAGTATTACTGAATCATTAGTAATGATAAATAGTATATATTTATAACGGAATAAATAAAACTAAACTTTTGATATTCAACAGTTTCCCCCCAATAAATTTAATCACTTCATTAGTGATAGGTTTAAGGCTGAAGAGTGACTAATTTAAAGCGGGCACTACAAATCGATATGATCAATTAAACATCACTCTTAATGAATTTTTGATTTAATGTTTTTCTAATCATTTTGGTTGATTTATGGGTGTTCATATTGATTTACTGTATTTCCAGAAAGATCATATGCAGATTAATATGATTACTATCAATCGCAATGAGGTTAAAGAATTTTCAGTCATTAATTCTTAATTAATAAGGCTTATTATTCTAATATATAAGAATTTATTAAAAAAAAGTATTGTAACCTAATTTAGTTTAAGACACCAATTTAAACCAATAATTCTTAACGAAAATGATTTTTACATAAAATAGTATTTTGTAGCTAATCCTATGGATGATCATACAGAGTTTTCTTGATCTTATTGCGAACTATGTCAATATTAATTTAGATATTAGCTTCTGAAAAATTTTACAACAAATAACTGACCAACTAAATATATAATAAATGCATCAAAACTATGTAGGTATCACTCTCTAAACTTAGATAAAATGAAATAAAATTCATTTTCTATAACTGAATAATAAGGTGAATGCATGTTTTGTCTCATTTCGCTACCTTTTTTCACGAAATAAAACTAAAGATAATTAGTATTATTTCAATAAATGATAGAATTGAAATACCTGCTGGCTAGAAAAGTGTAATATATTCTCTGTAAAAGTTGATAGACCTAGTACAAAATACTAATTGCATCAATAGTTACTTTATGGTGTGCTACAGATGTTGATATATATGTATATATCATCAATTGAAAGTGAAATGCCTGGAGGCAGAAGGTTAAGAAGAAAAGGGAGCCAAAACAAAGAATGATTAGTGTGGCAATGAAGGACGATTGATTGACATTTTTCAAATGAAGTATTCACTGTATGATTCTCAGATTTCACTAAAACGTTCTGTAATTTTGTATTCAAGTGCATTAGATTGTCCCCATTTGTGTTCTCATTCACTACAACTTGAGTCAAGTCATGTAGATAATATTTTTTGAAATCAGTTGGTTAAGTTTTTCTAAACTTATCTTCAACTTTACTGAAAACAGCAATAAATTTACTAGTCGGTTTTCTGCGAATTATTGATTTTTGTTATGATTACTTCAATGCAAACAATTAATAATTATTCGTTTAAAGATCCCCGTCATATTAAAAGACTAGTATTTGAACGAAGAATATTCTTTTCGATAAATTCTCATCAGGTTCTACAGTTATACATCCAAATTAATAATCCGAAAAAAATGGCCAGGTTAAGGGCAAAATACATCGTTTAGAGCATGTGAATTTAGGATTGTGATAAACAAAATACAATAAAATTGTTAATGTTAATATGACTTATATAGAATGTAAACTTGAATCAGCTTATATGTTTAAGATACATGATCAGAATAAATATGGATCTTAAACATATAAGCTGATTCAAGTTTACATTCTATATAAGTCATATTAACATTAACAATTTTATTGTATTTTGTTTATCACAATCCTAAATTCACATGCTCTAAACGATGTATTTTGCCCTTACCCTGGCCATTTTTTTCGGATTATTAATTTGGATGTATAACTGTAGAACCTGATGAGAATTTATCGAAAAGAATATTCTTCGTTCAAATACTAGTCTTTTAATTAATAATTAGTCGAATGGGTTTATTTTTTTCCACTATTGATATATATGTATACCTGTTTAATAATCGAAATATAGAATTGAGAGATTACGAAAATAAAATATCTTACCTGTTTGCTGTTTAGGTTGCGTTTCTTCTGGTTGTAATTTCTAGAGAGATCATATTGAATATAGTGTTTGAAACAGTCGTGAAAAAAACAACAAAACAAAATCAATTTAAACTTATCCTAATCAAAGTGAACAAAGTTTAAATGACGAATGGTTATCATCTTTTTATGAATTATTTTGCTCTACTACTGACATAATAATTATCTGTACAAATACAAATTTACGAGAGGTAACGTTTACAATAAGTTCATTGATGTGAATACATCCAATCGTAAGTGAAAAAACTGAAGGAATGGATTAGACGAAGAAAGTGAATATTTATTATACTTAGTTAGTGTTTAGTTCAGAGCTATAAAGTCGAAAATTTATGGAAAAGAAAAGTGACTGATGATATTTTAAGAATTACCATTGATCTCATTGAAATCACATGTTACAAAACATGCATTCTTATTAGTCTCACATACACATGGATTATCCCATCTGTCTTAGTTCACTTGGTTAACCTATTTTCTCTCGAAATGGTTTAAGTTTGTCAGCGGAATACTTTGAATGTTTATCAATCATCGATTGAAATTACTAAATTCTAGGACAATTCGTCTACTTCTTATAAAATAGACATAAATATGAATATCTGATGTTGTTCTGATGTAGAGTATTAATATAGTTGAGTGTTGTACGGTTAAAAACGTTGTTTTTATAAAAATACTTTCATGTGTCATTCTGATATACTTGAGTAACTAACTGCTAAACAACATTTAATATTGTTAGTCTGTTGCCGCTCAGTGTAGTCACTTAGTTCAGTTAATCGAATATTTTATCTGGACGTAGAATGCCTGTCATGGATGTTTATGATTAACGTCATAGATACTTTGCCAAGATATTGCTCAGACAATTGAAATTTCTCCAATTTACTCAACAGAACGTTTACAAGTATAACTTTCACTTGTTAGTAATTCTGTCCGGTATCCGAACGCAAACTGTCTGCTACGATAATTGATGGTTTCTCAAATATTATTGATTTGTACGGAAAAATACCAATGGTATTTTCCTCAACTCTAATTAAGACTTGTGTTTTGTAAACATACTAAATGTCTAACTGTTAGTACTTTCCATCGGTTAATAAATTAAAATGTATTTGAAGTGACATTTTTTGAAAGTTATTTGGAAGAGAAAATCGTAAATATATCTTTGACCAACTTTTTCAGTTTCATGTGTGCTGTATATACATGTCGAACAGTGGTTGGCATAAAAGCTTTGACAACAATCCTTAAAAAAGTAACCTCATTTACGACAAAATTAGCCAACTTCTACTATTAATACTACTCGCGACAAATTTGTCCTTTCTTCAGAATGGACATCCAAATTTGAAATCATCATCTTTACAAAACATCACGCAACATTCATCAGTTCACTACTCAAAGGGATTGTTGTTCTCAAACTCTCTATGAAAACCTGATAATGCATATACATATTCTTCTACCAAAATAAACAAAACTTTCTTACAACTCTGTATTTTGTAACATATCAAGCTCAAATGTTCTTCCCACGACGTTTATAGGCTCAAGATATCTTTGATGAGAACAGTGATCTGCTCACTTATACATTTCTATGAAACCTTGCATCCACTCCTTTGCTTCAACATTATAATTTCGTAGTGCTGATTATAATTAATTTTAATTTGAAAAGAAAACTGAAAAGGCATTAATTGTTGTCAATCATGATTTGAGAGGAATAGAGATGTTTTTTTTGTCTCTTAAATTATTAGATGTTTTAGCCAAACATTAAGTAGTACAGATGAATATCTCAGTAGACGCACATATTTTAACAGTTACGATCGATATCAACTAAGACTCCGGTAATGATAGTTTAAATTACAAATGGAAGCTGTCGGGTTGAAAAAAGTACATGATCTTTGTGTAGTGATTAAAAGTCCTTAACAATCCAACTCTGTACAAGGTGATTATAGGTTATAGTAACATTTATAAACCAATATACATTAGTTAAGTAGTAAATAATGTATATTTCATTATAACCGAAAATCCGAACAAAATAATAATAATAATAATAGCAAAATACCTTTAAGTTTAATTCTTTGATTAAGCTTAATACTCTATCAACTTTCTCTTCAACAATTTTAAGTCTATCAGCTTTTGATTCAACTCTTGCTAGATGATCCTGCGTTGTATGATAATATGTTGAGATAGCTGCAGCTATTTCTGATGACATTTCAGCACCTCTATTCATTTGCATTACTGTAGTTCGAACACTGACCATTTTTCCAGTCTCTTTCTGTTTACGTTTTTTACCTTGAATAATATATCGATCATAATCCCAAAAACGTAATCTTTCCCAATGTATAAGACGTAATTCTTGAGATGATCCAGATTCAAAGGATTTTTCTAGAATTGTTAATAAATCAATCAATCGATATTTTTTCTCATTCTGTAACTTTAGTGCTATATTTATTATTACTACTGACTGAGAGATTAAAAACAAATTTAAATCTATTAAATTGAAACGATCATCTGAGTGAGTCATTTAGCTGTTTTCGGAACAATTGATACTCTAAAACATTATTACCAGTTTTACTAGAAACACTTATGTAGATTACCCTCTTGATGATAGCTCATTTCATATAATTGTTATACGTATATTTGTATAAGGTATAATTACTTCTGTTGTGCAAAAAAATGGTTGATTTTATGATTCTCTACAATAAACAGAAATATTGTTTGTGGACTCAGAAAGATTCATTTAATTTTATTACTTCCGGATTGTGATAAGTTTGAAAAATTTTATCATTTATGATATTTTATCTGATAAAGTTCAGAAACAGAGTAAAATTAAAAGTGAACATTTATATTCCACTTCATGAAATTATTCAACTTATTAAGAAGTGGAAAAAGGAAAGGAGATAATCATGTCAACTGAATACCATTAAAACACTACCAGAATAATTACCGAACACATAGAAACTGATCATTACTTAGTAATAAATATACATTCTATGTTTAAAATATACCGAAAATTTTCAATGTAATCAATTCTTTTCTTTAGATCATAAACAGACCGTAACTAGGCAGCCATAGAAACCCAGGAAGCACTGAAAAGTTATTTTGCCTTTGTACGGTATTTTTCAGTGGTACGCATCTATCACCTCAGTCGGTATCATCAAATGTGTGACTTTTAGGTCTCGTAATGACTCCTTAGATTTTAGACAACTGAGCTGGTGTCCAGTAGTTTACAAGTCTAGCTTTAATCAATTCGCAATATTAGTCAGTCACTTCTCAATGTCACTGGTGGTTAACTGCCTCACGACGTTCGTATGTCAAGGCTTCTCACTAGAATTTCGATATTACCTCTCGAAATACGTCACAAGTAAGTATACGATTATGATAAGAATATTGTCAAGTTTATTGAGTTTCAGTTCATGATGTAAATTATAAAATTCAATGATTTCCAAAAAATCACAAGGCCAGTAATAATGAATTATATATATATCGTTTATCGACATCAAATGTAATATTAAGATACAAGATTTGTGTAAACTGTTAGTTATTGAAGTGAGTTTTTACCACAAACTGTCATAACCTGATGAACCGATAAAAATCTGAGAGCACTGGATAGTTACTTATTTCTATGTTAAAATGGTTTAAAAAGCATAGTGTTTAGGTCATTTGGAGGATGCGGATTTGAAATCTGATAAGGCATATCTCGGGAAATAAATAATTCAGTACAAATAATTTGGCACGGATACCTAACTTAAGCAGCTGACTTTCCGTATAGTTTATTGTTTCTTGATTAAAAGTATTCACATCTAGTTCTTTAATATAAAACACTTTAGGTTTTGACTTGAAGAACTGAATTCAAAATCTTATAGAAAAGATATTAATATGAATTAGTAATAAGGTTCAAACTGCTTTGTACTAGTAATGAATACTACATTATGACTTATTTTATTCTTGGAGTATGATAAATAAATATATATATAACTTACTAAACGGATGATCACTTTTCAGTGGACTTTTCCTGCAGCCTCTTATTATATAACGTATTATTAAGTAAATATACCAGATTATGTTTAAAGGAGGTGGAATCGGTGAACGATTCACATATTCTCCTACTATATGATATCTTTGTAATGCCCAATATTTTGTTGATGCCGATTCAATTCTCATATACGTAGAGCTAATAAAATATTAGAAAAGAAATATAAATTATCATTTCAAAACATCCCAGAAAACTCATCAGTATTTCTAATCATGATTTTATTGGAATTACATAACTTAATAGCCACATGCGCAGCTGCTAATATCAATCAACTCTATCAGCTAAACAGACAAATCACATACAGATGGATGGAATATTTTACTTCAGTTCCAGTCAAACTAGAATCTTGTATTTAAATTACAATTTATCGTAAGTGATTAATAATATGAGCAATGAAACTAAACATGTAATTGTTGGATGATATAACTATCATTATTTCAGAAAAAGCATATAAACCACCGGGTACTGACTAAAAACCTTAAGCTTTTTAAAAATCAAATGAATAGTAAAATAATTCCTGGTTATTTGTAGTCATATATATTTTCTCCTTATAATGACAAAATAGCTACCAACTTATCACCATAGTCATTATAGATTACTTTCGTTTGAAACAACTAGACGTTTGGCTTCAATATAACAGATAATTTGTAGTTAAATTTATTATCAATGACAATAACAAAATAAGGCATAAGTGCCTACAGTATTCCTACTTTAGATTGTTGTGAAAATAGAGAGTAATATGTCTTTCCTTCTATTTATATTGATAGATTGTCAATTTTATCCAGTTGGGAAAATACAGCTATACAAATGGTTAATAATGTACGAAGATGTCATAGATCTTATCAACACAATCGTGCATAGATATCAGATGATTCAGGGAAATATATCATTTGATTGAGTCAGAAAGTAGAAAGAGTAACTCCTTAGCAAATTTTACTTATCATTTGTACATCTATCATTTATATTCTCCCTTATTATGTTAATACAGGTACATCTAATTTGAATGTTTTTGAATATATTTCGTACAATACTAAGCTAATTATTTTTATAATGAATTTTTGTTAATATTACTGGACATGTATCAATAGATGTAGAAAAGAATTATTGTTGTCTAGAAAAAGAAACTAACAAAAATCAAAGAAGAATAAATAGTTGTTTGAAACTTTTCATCATTCCTATTCACATTTTCGTGTCGAATCGAGATCAGAACTTACTTTTTTCTTCAAAGTGATAACTAGACTAATCGCTTGTAAAGTTGAAATTAGATTGTTCTTGTTTTTTTTGTTTTGTTTTGAATTCTAGTGATCCGTTATTTATTCTGGACTTAATGGAATATGGTTGTAGGTGTGGTTTCCTAGGGAATGATTTACTAAATTTAAATAAATTTATGATGCTTTCCAGTTTTCTGTCGTTTTTCAGTTGATATAATTTTGTAACACAAGATAATTACAGTTTGTATTCGTCACATCAACAGATTCTTAACTATTTTTATCATATAGAAGCGTACATATTTCATTGGACAGATTTAAAAATGAAATAATTAACTTACGCAAACATAGCAATTACAAGATTCAATAGTAAAACTTGAGTAAGTATTACATATACACCAAGAAGTATTGGTGATAGCCAAGTGGACCAGCCTCCTGGACAGTTAATTTTATCATTCTTACAGGAGTCCAATAAAACTAATCAAAAGAAATAAATCAGTATAGAAAATTAAAAAGTGTTCTGTCGAAACAGATTAAGTTGATCTACTCATTTACATAAAAATTTTTCTGTGAATGTCATCATTTTTGCTCATCATTCTCCTTTCAGAAAAACCTGTATGCGTGAAAATGCAATAAAACTGTTTCAGTAGTCAAAAGTTGACTTCAGAATGTATTTAGGTGGTCTGCATAAACTCTCCTGTGAAGAATATCTAGAGTCATTCGTGAATTACTTCTAGCCCCCAAAAGTCTTCCTAATTAATTTATTCTACGTAAAAACGCTTTACTATTTAATGTAATATTGTGGTGCACTCTATATATGCTTATATCGACAGACATAAGTAGTATTTAGCGTCATCAGAAGTTGAATGCCTGTCAAAAGAAGGTTGAGAAGATTTCACTGAAGAAAACAGAAAGGGCAACACAAGAAAACTGAGAATTGCAAGAATCATGAAGGATGTAAAGGACAGTTGATGGAAGATTTGCAAATGAACTATTGAATGCATGGTTTTCACTCTGCGATTTTATGTTAAATAATATATTGATTGTCACCATCCGAGTGTTCGTTCACTACAATATATTTTAAACTATTCGTACAGTCTATTTCTTCAGTTTGAATTCATTATAGTTTCTTCTGTTTTTAGACGTTTCCAAATAAACTAAATGTTCCAGATACATGTGATAAATATATATAGATCATATTAAGGTCTACAAAAGCAAACTTTAGACAGGAAAATTACATATGAACCCCATCATGAACAAATATCAAAACTTTCTTTAATGAAATTGTTTTTGGAACAAAGCAATTTTATACATAATTGTCAAAGTGTTTTCTAGGGTGCTTACCTTCACCAGATAAAGTATTCATTTCATATTCACCGAACACTTGGAAATAGGCCAATTGTAAAGCTTTGAACACAGTGAATAAATTTGTTAGTGGATTTAAACTAGCCGTTGATTGATAAGCAGTAACCCATTGTAATATTGCAAATCCAGCTACGACAACAGTGAACAAAGCCAAAAATGGAATTAAATCACGAACAATCTGCAAAATAAAATGAGAAATTTCAGTTTATTTGTTTAAACATAGGCATTATTGACCTTGGTTGTGATTAACGAGTGTAGGAAAACAAATCGTATTTAGCCCATCTGATCTAAACAGACTTAAAGAATTTATGTTGTTTCAAAATCTTGCAAACACTAAAAATATACTATCCAGCAGGAAGAGCTAGGATGATTTTCTATTTAAGTGATACTGAAACTCCAGGTAAGTAATGTGCGGGCGAGAATGATAATGATTGGTTGTCTACTTAGTCGGACATGTAGATAGTCTGACAGGTGTCAGATGAGTAATATATTTCCCTATCCTTATAATTATTATCACTGGTTGTTCATTGTTGTTGGATTGTGTCGGGTTTCTGGTATGGAAATATATTTACGTTGTGGTCAGGCTAATCACGTGTTCTTGATATGAGTTGTGTTGACGTCCTGTAGAATAGACACTGGGAGGGATCTAGTGTAGATATTTGTTTAAGGTAAATTAACGTCCGATAAGCGTAAACGTTGGAAAACCAACCGTTATAACAGCAAATAATCGGCTTTTCATTCGAATAACTCATAAAAAGATATGCTAAGTCTCAGAGCTTAAGATCCATGTTATATATATATATATATGGATTTCTATCATCGGAATAATTGATTAATTATTTCAAAACTGAGGTGGAAACAATGATCAAAGTCATGAATTATCAAAACAATCCATTTCAATTATTTTGAACATATTAAAAGATACTTACCATAGATTGTACCATAATAACCATTGGTCCTAGACGTATATTTACTGTAAATAATTCTAAGATACGATGATAGAATATACACAATGAAAGTCCAAAAAATATTCTTGCCAACTGCAATAAAGCTTCTTGTATAGCACTAACTGGATTCACTGGTGTAAATGATAATCTTTCCGCTTCTTCAGTCAATACTAAAAGTTGTAATGCTGTGCCAAGTATAAATATAATAATGGCCATAATTTCCAAACATTTCCATAGCTTTGTTAAATATATTTTGAATGGAACTTCACCCAGCATTCCCTGATCAATAGTAGAGAGGAAGAGCACAAAATAAATTTTTGCTTAGAGTTTTGGAAACCTGTCTAGAAGTAGACGATATATATATATATATATATATATATATATATATATATATATATATATATATGGGTCTCGAAAAAATCTAATATAAGTTATTTCCTTCAATGTCAGGTTTGTTGGGATCGTCGGAAAAAATCCGGTGATTAGACTTTACCTATCGGTTCTTCGTACATTTACCACTTCAAATACCCTTTAGTAAACGAGGCACAAGTACATTGGAATGACCATAAAAATTTAATGAACAACGGTCGGTATCAGATATTGACTGTTAAAAACATTTTTAGAATGTACTTTAAATAATTACAGTTTGAATGTGTGTGTGAGATATTTGTTATACTGATAATTTTTTAATGCATCGCGTTATAAGTATCAAATAAAGCTGTTATCATCATTTTATGTTTTTGATTGAGATCATGAAACGATCGACGTTAGACTTTCATTGAAAACTTGAATGCACTGGACTGCCGTTTCGTCCAACTATGGGACTTCTCAGCTGTGCGCATTCTCCACAACCCTATACTGATAATTACTATATGCTCCCTAATTACTAGCATCGTGAGGTAAGTTTCAAGGTCCTGGTGATAAACCGTGACCAGTGGAGATAATTCGTGTCAGGTAGAGACAGGCATCTACCTCAAACAATGGTAGATACTCGCGCAATTTCGTGGATTGGTTGAAGTTAGCTATTAACACCGTTGGATCGCTGCTCAGTGGTTTAGATGTTAAGCGTTCGCGTGAGAAACGGAAGGTATTGGGTTCAGATCCCAAGTACGATATAGCGGAGTCCCATAATAAAACGAAACGGCCGCCCAGTGCTTCCAGGTTTTCAATAGTGGTATAATATTGATTAATTCATGATTTTAATCAAAAACTTAACAATCTCCACAACTCCAAACTTATCATTATTCTACTGTTTTTATCTTATTCAGAATTTATTACTGTTAAATGTAATTCATTAGAATACTAAGTTATGAAATCGATTGTTCACATTTTATTTTTGTATCGATTATGTGAAATATTTTGTTTTTAAATTATATTGTGGTGTTGTTTATTTTAAGACCCAGTTTTGATGTGAGATTTCAAAATGAATGAACTTGGCTAGATAGTTCATACCGTTTAAACTGAATGTTTATGCTAGTCAATCCAATCTCTCTCTCTCTCTCTCTCTCTCTATATATATATATATATATATATATATATATATATATATATATATATATATATATATATATATATATATATGTAATGAATAAACTTCTAATACTAGTGGGTGAGTATGTACTGTTGGCGTTCATACTTATCCAGTTCAAATAAACCTAAGATTAGAAAGATTATCACAATATTTGTAGTTAGAAAGTCAGGCATAAATTCTTAAGTAGGACGTCATAATAAACATCGTAATAGTTTTAATGGACATTTTTTCAAAGTAATCAATGTTATCTTTATCTTGAAAAGCTTAAGACATAATTTACGCGTATCTCAAATTAAATCTAATTATCTAATGATATATATGACATAGAATTACACGTTATGGACAATCGGCACTGATTCTACCGCTATAAAAGATTCATATAGCTTATGATAACTTAAGTCTATAACTAAAAATTACATTAACTGGAAATCGATCAAACACTTTTTTAAGTTGAGTAGCAAACAGTTAAAGGTTTAGCTTGAATTTTTAGGATAATGGCTAGTATATTATACAGTGACCTTTATGACTCCTACTCTGACAGATGCTTAAAAGGGTTTGTTGTTCTAAACAACTCGTTTCACTCTTCTTATATGTTACTCCTCATCAAAATCAATCTAATTTGACCGTTCTTTCTCATTATCTATCCCAAATTACTAAGATATACTATGATGTCCAGCAAGCCAAGTTAAGTACAATACAGTTCAATATAATGTTATTCTGTTATCTATGTTGTAAAATTTGTCATAATAGTTTAATGCTAAAATGGTTTCCCACTATCCCTAATATCTATCATTTATTGTACACCCGTTAAATATGCATTTTTATCTCTTCCACTTTTTTTTATTTACTAAGAAAATGATTTTCAGAAAAACACTCACCATTTGATACTAAGTTACATAATAATATATAATGTACTAATAATTACAGATAATAATGGACAAAAAATAATAAATAAGGTAAACCCACATGACGTATATGTTCTGCAATAAAAGAGATCACCCACATATATAAGAGAATATTTTGAAATGAGAACACAGGTAAGAGTAGATCAACAGCAAATAGTAAAACGTAGGTAAAAAAACACAAAAATGCAATGTAGGATATCTGTGGATTAAAAAGAAAAGAAATAACAACAAAGAGGAGAATTATTAATCATATTGAGAAAAAAACTTTATTTATAAGCAGATCACAATTTATAGCTAATTCTACATATTATTTTATACTTCATTGAATTTCTTATGATTTGTTGCAGTTGTTGTGCAAATTGTTTTCAAAAATTGTTCCACGCAAAGTAACTCAAGATATGATCATCATTAGACAAGTTTGCTATTTAATAGAACATAACAACTCGGATACGGGAACATATCCCAGCTTGGTTCTATAAGGGTGAGAGGAAAGCAGTTAGGAGTTCTGTACTTGAACACCTAATCGACTGTAACCATTCTACAGATCCACAATCTGATTTTAAGGTTGTTTATATGATTCGTTCAAATCTACCCAGATTTCTTCGCATCCAACTCTCAAAAATAGCCGAAGCTCTTACCATCTAGGAGCTTAAACCAGAACTATGCGTACAAAAGAAGTACGCCTTATCGTTACCTTGGCCTTAATTATTTTGATTATCCTATTATTATTATTATTATTACTACTGCATTCTCCCCTTTACTTATGTCTTATATTCTCATTGATTTATTCATAAATACTCATCATATCACCTTACTTATTTTTTACATCTCTATGACCTTTAATTATTATAACAAAAACATTTTATTATATTCACTAAATCTATTGTTATCATCCGTATTACGTAATCTAGTATTGCAATCTTTCTATTACGTCATCTTGGTTAATTGTGTTCACATTTCCTCACGGAATTAGTACTTTTTTCATATAAATACGATTGTACAGCTTGATAATACATCCGTTGAAAAGAGATCCCTTCACTGAACTTCGTTTTTTAATTTTAATATAACAAATAACTTTTCCTATGTTCATAATAATAATGGTAGTTAAGAACTTTATGCAAATATATCAAAACTAATTTCTTTTGTTTTAGGTTCGCTCTATACGAGGTGTTTTCATAACACAACAGTCGTTTGTTGAATAATGTTAATTCATATGTAATGGGATACTAATTAATTCCATCAATTCGGTAATGTAACCAAATAGACTGAATATTATTAATATTGATTGTTAGTGATCGTAGAAACCTATTTAAATATATCTAGAATCCGGGTTTTGTTATCATTAGTATGTATCTTAAGTTATCTTCTAAAGATCTCTTAGCACTTTTATCAAATATATAGTTTTTTAAGATGAATCATACAATCGATTATATGAAATTAACTTAACCCCTAGAACTAAGCGATTTATAATGATTTTTTTTCATTTGTGATTCACGAATTTGCTTCATCTATTCTTATTGACGTGTATATGTATACCGATTGGTTTGGTGATGATATTGTTAGTTTCAGAATTGTTTGTGTAGGCTTAAAGTTCCGAAAAGAATCTTAATTTTATTTAAGTGGAAGATACGTTATATGAATGATCAATAATATAGAAAAATCGAAGTACAGTAATTCTTGATTACATATTCTAAATATATAACACTAGGTTCCCAAAGTGCCCTCATCCTATGTTCATAATTTTTATTTTATATGTATGAATAAGTGATTCAGTTATTAATGGAACAGAATTAATTAATCTAGTCACCTTACTATCAAACCGGAAATATATTCAAATCGTAAATGAATGGAAGTATCTTTGGTGGATGATTTAACTAAATTCTAGGATAATTAAGTCGACCAATTGGTAAGATCTGATATCATACTTAGATGTTGCATATTTTTTATTAGAAGAGCAAATCAATATGCACATATATATTTTTTTAGCTAATGAGAGAATTCTCCAATTTAAATCACTATAAATTACTAATCATCGAGTGCTTTTTACTAACACAGATACTCCGGTAATTTCAACCCAATATGAGACATTACTATTTATTGATGATGTTCTACCATGAATAAAATGAAATAAATTTTTAAAAAGTATTATTTAATCATCAGATCTTGTTCAAAAGCTATTGAACAACAAATGAAAATTATCTTATGCCTATCGGAAATTCTGAAGTTATCAATATTAAAAAAATTAGTCCCTTTGATAATGCAATAAGAAGACGAAGTTTATCAGAATTATGTGATATATTTGCGCAATAGATTTCGAACAGTCTGATCACACATAAACATTTTTCTATGAAAATTAAAAGGTCAACTAGACAGATTAAAGGTAAGCCGTAACAAGGGTCCCGGTTTTGAACCCCGCGAGGCGGGGTCGTGGATGCACACTGCTGAGGAGTATCACAATAGGACGAAATGGTCGTCCAGTGCTTCCACGTTTTCCATGGTGGTCTAACTTCAAATGGACTCATGATCTCAACTACTGAAATTACTACAATCTCCACAAAACCTCTTCTGATAATAATAAAGTACACAAAACAATGTGATTACCACTCTGGATGATAAATCAGTATCACCAGGGTAGGCCAAAGATAAGGACAAATTGTTTTCAGTTTCCGTTTAGCCAAGGCTTCAATAAACCTTAGTATACGTCCTTGAAGGCTTTTGTCTAACAACGAATGCTGACTTGATGTCAAGCTTATGACCGGTCTCAATCAAATGTTTCGCAATGGTGGATGATGTCTGTCTATTCTGTGATTTTATTTGAACACTGGAATTCATTTGTTTCTGCAGCCATTTTGGTATGTGTTCACCCACCCTTAATTGCAAATCACAATTGTTCCTCCCTATGTACATGTTTCCGCACATACATATAAATTCATAGACACAATCGCTTACTTGCTCTTTGGGCTTTTGACGAAACGTAAACCTTGTCTTTTCAATAATGACAAGTTGGGCTGCATAGAATTTCCGGTTGATGGCTAATTTAATTCACCATTTCAACATGACACTATTTGTGTCGCCTCTATCACGTGATACTGATAAACTTCGTTTTTTCGTTGCATTATCGAAATTTATCAATATTAGTTTAGATTTGTCTTTGAATGGAAAATTATGGGAACAGATAGAATTGTACTATGAAAATATCCCAAGATCGTTTTCAATAAATGCCATAGTTGAAGCGTAGATTTTTAATTCTTAGTAAGATGAACAATTCCCAAGATAAAAATCAATAAAAATATCCTTTCATAGTCTCATTAGGTGAGACTAGAAGTTAATTTGTGTGAACAAGATAACAATCAAAAATATCCGACGTATTTTTTTGAATATGATTGATATTACAAAAAAGAATGATCTTCAGTAATATTTCACTTCTATTTTACATTTCACTAACAACAGATAACAAATTTTCGTACATTAACGTGATCACTGACATTACATCTTCGTTTAAATTACTTGAATATATATATAATGAATAAGTTTCTTACTGTTGTATATGAAAATCGTACACAAGGTGATAAATAAAATCCTCGAAGCTTTTGAAAATACATAGATAATGAATTATCGGCCCTAAAAAGGTAAATAAAAGATATAGTTAGTCAGTTTAGGAAATATAATTCGCAAGCGTTTAATAAATATTTCTACTAAAGTTAAAGATTATTGGATTTGAATCATCAGTGCGTTTTGATTAACCCTAAATCATCATAGCTAAAATTGTTTAATTTCCAGTCTAAAACCGAAGAAATAACGATCTGAATGTTCTAACAATGAAGTTAATCATGGGTAATGATGACACTAAAATTAAGTTTGTCTTATGAACATAAAATAAAAATCAAATCAACGTAATTCTAAACAACAAGTTCAAATTAGCATAAAGATGTTTTAGATTTCCTTTGGTTTAGAGCAGTTCGCGCTTGTTAATGTACAATCCAGAATCTACTGTAAGAGCACAATGATATCTTGTACATATCTTGATGCAATGTTGTCCAACTCACAAAACTATAATCAAATAAATTATATGGGACTCACGTTTGATAGGTTTCATATGTCGGTCTTTTGCCCTAAAGTGAACAAGGGATAAAAGGTTACAGTTTTGATAAACCATTTCTATTGATCATCAATCACATAGTAAAATATATTCTGAATAACATATGAATTAATTAATCAACTTTCATAAGTCTTGAATTTTACCATTCATTTAACTAGCGATCATTTATGACATTAGAATCAAACATCTTCTTAACTAGAAACCGTCATTATATCCCTTAATAATACCATTTTTGTAAACTTTAATTACAGTTTGTAAAACTTAGTGGGTCTTTAGTTTAAGAGATATGTTGCTTCTGAATATATCTAAGAGGAATCAGCAAACAAATACTTAGTATGTGTGTAGTAAATCATGAACTTATAAAATTTATTCAGTTTTAAGTTGTTTAGTCTAGGACTGGTTGAAAAATACAAAAGAGAATATCGTGATACTATTCTTCTAGTGTAACTTCATCAGACAAATGGTCCTGTAGGAACATAGCATCGTGAAGTTTTAGAAAAACTTGAAGCTTATCATTGATGTACTTTGATTACTAATAAATACCACATATCATTCACTGTCTAACAGAATCGCGTTTTTAAGTTTTATTACTAGTAAGTCTTCTAATTGAACACTTGAATCTCTTTTGCTAACTCTAGGCTAAACTTACATGACAAATTGAACACGAGAGAAAGGGCGCAAAGTGTGAAAATAAAAATCTTTACTCAAGACTAGTTTATGTACAGAAAATCGAGGGTATTTGTAGTATATGAGATGGCCTTGAGCTTCTCAAATTTTCTGGAATCATACAAAACATAGTAGCTGCGTAGGTAATCATTCAATTCATAAATATGATACATGGCTCTTCACTTTTCAGATTTTTCTGAAAAACTTCTATTCAACGTTGATCGGATAAAATGTTACCCAACAATTACACTAGTTCTTTTATGTTATGAAATTGAGATGTTGGAGAAAATTTGTAGCTAAGGTGGATGATTTTGGTAAAGTCCCGTTCTCTGAACTTGATGGTATAGTCGAGAAGCTTTCGTTGTTCCTATGAATAAAATCATCAGTATAAGCTCCTGGTATTTCTCCACGTATGACTAACAGCCTATCCTGTCGACCTCGAACCCTGACACTTAACTTGTCATTGCCCGTATCTTTATTTTGATTCTCTCCTTTTGAACTGGCTATTGATCCTATATTTGTCAACATTAATTTTCTGATTCGTTGATCAATTAAATCGATTTCGATGTATGTTACTGATTGTTGATGGACCTGAGTGCCAAGCTTCTGGAAATCTTCTAGTGTTTTTGGCGTTCCTTCTATTCAGGATTTCAGCATTTTTCCAGCTGGATGTGTGTTCATAGTTGTCCACATGCATTGATATAAGTGAAGAAATAACAAATTTTTTCATCACTAGCTGATGTTTATATGGGTAAAAGTGAAAGGAATGTGCCAATTTATCCGACAAAGTTCACCAATAATCAATCAACATTGGGTGGACAGGATAGGCAGTTAGTCATACGTGGAGAAATTTGAATAATTCGCTTCTATCTGGAGTTTATGCTGATAATGTTATTCATAGGAACAATGAAAGCTAAACCGTCCAGTTCAGAGAACGAAACTCCAACAAGTTTTATGAAGTCTTATCGTTACACTTAAGTTAGCAATAATAAACAATTACGTTGTAGAAAGCATGCGTAAATAACCTTGTAAAACTAAAAAAAATAGTTTTTACGTACAGTTTATTCTGTTATTTGTTCACTTAATTCTTTCAAAGATTATTAGGTCATGTTGTTTTAACAAAGAATTAGAATCAGCATCACCCATTACAGAATACTGTGTTATCATCCACATAATTATGCATCATCAAGTAAAATGTAAGTGAAAATTATCATGTTTAATCATTTTAATAGAAACTTACATCTATAGACATTTTTCTATCTGATGGCTTTCTAGATTTTTTATCCGTTTCAAATTTATTAGCCTCATTTTCTTTGACTTGGAATTTTAACGAAAAGGGTACTAATGGAGGTAGGGTTATTCCAATTATTAAGGCTACAATAAACTGAAGAAAGAATAAACGAGATGTTATGAACTATGTATTTGCTAGCTAAAGTTTCAGAATCAAAGTAATTTTGAATGCCAGTATATACTTATTTATTTCACTTACAACATGAAGTAATTGTAAGTTGGGTTAAAAATAACAATGAAGCCAACAGTTTTGTTAGTTTCACAGACAAAAACTGAGTCTTATCATTTGAAATTAATAATAATCTCCGATTAGTATAGATTCGCAGTTTATTATCGAATAACCATTGAATTAATTGTGATTTAAACTTAAAAATAACTTACAACATAAAAGTGTAGATGTAGTATTCTTGAGCCTATCATGAATGAGTTTCAAGTATTATGCTCCCATGGCTTTGTTTAGTTGCTGGTAAATTACTGATTACACTATGTTATAAATCAGTGTTAACTGTATGTCACATTAAATAAATATAATAGCTGTAGTTTTTCATAAATATGGTGGACCCTAATTTTCAAGTTGTCAATTTAAATTCACGGTCTTTGTTTTGAAGTCAAAAAATATTCCTATGATAATTCTTGAAAATTAAATCAAATTCGCGCTAAATTTGAAGATAAATTATTAGTTTTTGTTCTTTATATACCTCTTTCACATTCGAACATTTAAAGAAGAATGAACCGACGGAAAAAGTTATCGATAATCTTATCAGTAGAGTCTTACACTAATATACACTGGTTTTACAACTGATGGCAAAATAGTCATCAATAAATTGTTCATCACGATGAATAATATTATAAATTATCAACTGGGACATTATGTGAAAAAATCATTTGAATGTTATACCGGAAACATTCCTGATCTTGGATCAATCATTCCATTCCAAACACGTTCAAGATATTGTTCAGAACACTGATGTGAAATGAAACTCATGGATTTGCCTTCTGCAGCTAGCATAAGACATGACATACGTCCAAATAATTTTCTTTCAAGTATAATTGTTTTAAATGACAAACTTTGATTGTCATTATAACATTCAGTTAACAAACTATAAGCTTTTGATTCAAAAGATCTGAAAAAGAAATAAAATATATAGAAAAGTACCATCTACTGGAAGTCAAATTTTATCACATAGGGTCATGAAACCGAGAAGCACTGATAACCGGAGGGGAGATTGGATAGCTGTTTTGTCTTAGTGAGACCTACCTCAGCAGTTAGTATTTATGACTCTTTTCGGGACTCAAAACCCAATAACAAACATAGTGTTCGTGAATTAGAATCCGATGGTTCACATTTTTAACTTTGATTGGTTTGGGATACTATGCAACCGCCATTCATTGATGTTTCAGAAAATGGTCTCGTTTTCCGTAAAATGAAGTTTAACGTTTGAAGGTTTTCATTTCACATCTCTCTAATCTACTAGGCTGTGATCACATGGTTTATATTAAACAAATATAAAATAAAACTTTCATCTATCTAGATCAATGCGACATTAGTCTCATTAATTAGTAATCACAAATAACATTTTATGAAACATAAAAAGCATTAGGTATTTGACAATTTGCAGTATAGGCTTGTGGATATTATTAGGTTTTTGATTGAGATCATGAACCAATTGATGTTAAACCACCATTAAAAACCTGGAAGCGCTGGATGGCTATTTTGTCCTAGTAAGGGGCCACTCAGCAGTGCTCATCCACGACCCCGCCCCGCGGGAGTCGAACCCAGGGTCTTCAGTCTTGCGCGCGAACGCTTAACCTTTAGACTACTGAACCGGCACACAACAGTGTCAATGTCTAATAATTGTTTTGTTGCTAGATACTTTTAATAGTCTACAGTGGTGGAGGGAGTATCTGGAAATATACAGAAAATTATGCTACATATATAATGACGTGGTGCTAGTAAGACTTTTTACACCTTTTGACATAGCATTTTTAAAAATAAATTTATACTATTTGTCATTACCTTCTTTCATTTTATATTATATTTACCTTTATTTTACATTAAACGAATAGAACTGATATTTGAACATGATTAAATGTTGGTCGCGTGAAGAAATTTTTAATGGTTTCTTTTTGATGGAGTTTTGTTCTCTGAGCTGAATGGTTTGGTCATGGAGCTTACATCGTTCTTCTGAGCGACATCATCAGCACAAACTTCAGATAGAAGTGGGGTGTTCGAATTTCTCCATATGCGTTCCACAGCTTGTTCTGTACACCTCAACGTTGACTGGTTCTTATTGACCTTAAATTTGTCATTGTTTACTCGTTTGTTTCGGTTGTCTCCCATTGGTTTGATTTTTGTTCTTATATTTGTGCATGATTTTCCTGATTGGTTGATAAATTGGATCGATTTCAATGTGCTTGTTGAAGCCTGGTGCTCAGGTCAATCAGCAATCAACAAGCACATTGAAATCGATCCAATTTATCAACCAATCAGGAAAATCATGCACAAATATAGGAACAAAAATCAAACCAATGGGAGACAACCGAAACAAACGAGTAAACAATGACAAATTTAAAGTCAATGAGACCAGTCAACGTTGAGGTGTACAGAACAAGCTGTGGAACGCATATGGAGAAATTCGAACACCCCACTTCTATCTGAAGTTTGTGCTGATGATGTCGCTCAGAAGAACGATGTAAGCTCCATGACCAAACCATTCAGCTCAGAGAACGAAACTCCATCAAAATCATCCACCTGAGCTACAAATCTTCACCATCTCAATAGTTTTATGTATATATAATAAATTCGACTTTGATAATTTTTTTTCAAGAATTAAGGATAGAGATGTTAGAGGAATATGTTCAGCTTATCTAATTTCATCTTAAGAAATTTCTGCAGATATATTTTCATATCTAACTACGTCTAACTTTTATAAATAAATTAATATATTTGTAATATCCCAATGAGTAGAAAAATTAACTTTTCTGACGTTTCGTGACTCAGTGTAGGCCACTTCTTCAGAGAATAAATAGCCAAATCAAAATTAATCCAAGTTTAAATTGTACAAAGGAGCAATCACAAAGGTCACATTTTTTTCATCCCTGATCTTGCACACATACACACACAAATTTACGTACATGAAGCTTATAAACCACGTTGACCGAAATGATACGACACTGACTTGTTCAGATCTGTTTTCGATTGATCGAACATAATATTCTTGCGTTGTTCAGTTTGTACTATTTAAACTTGGATTAATTTTGATTTGGTTATTTATTCTCTGGAGAAGCGGCTTACATTGAGTGACGAAACGTCGGAAAATTCAATTTTTCTATTCATTGGGATATTACAAATATATATATTTATTTATAACAACCTACCCAATGCTTGATTTATTCGAAATTATCAAGTCAAATCTTGATAATGATACCTATATCTAACTTTGAAATTTATTGAGATTTATAAACCTTTGTTTTTGTCGTTTTCGCAAAAAAACGTTGAAAACAAAGTAATCATATAGAGAACTATCAAATAACATAATTTTCTAAACTTTATCCCCTATTTCTATATTGTCGATTGTCACTTTGTATCACTACACAATTCAAAGTAAATGTGAATAATATGATAAAACAATTAATCGAAACAACCAATCTTATTGTACATTCTGAACATAAATTTCTTAGTTGTATTGGAACTGCTATTGTAGTGAACAGAACACGGCTGGGGACAATCGAATGTATTTAACACAAAATTACAGGACTTGTTAATAAAATCTAACAATCATAAAGTAATTGCTTAATATGCAAAATATCCACCAATTGCCTCAAAATGACTCAGAATCCATTGTTCTTGCACTTTCATAAAAATTTCATCCTGTTTCCATCCTTTACTGTTCGATCCTCTTGTCTCTCTGCTGCCAGACATTCTGTTCACGACTAACACCATATAATATTTATGTCAATATAAGTAACACACACCACACTTTGATTAACTTCTTTACGTGCTATTACATTTACTGAAACTGACAGGCATTAGTATATATCAGGTTAAAAAATCCTTTATATTCAGCTGTCGCTTTCATAGTTATATTAATTTACAATAGCTTACAGAATGAAGTGTATTGTGATGGTTGTTAGAATTTACTATATTAACCTGTGGTGTAAGATAATCTTTTTCCTCTGAATAACAGATAAACTACGAACACCAACCATAGTAGTGAAATTAAAATTCGGTGGCCTTCAAAAACTATTAATTATACCTTGAAAATTGAAACATTCCTTCTCTAGTCACTAAAGATGTTGCATTCATTGCTAAACGCCGTAATAATAAAGCGGCAAACAATGCTGCTGGAAGTGGATCTTGGACTTGTGTCCAAAAATAATCGGCTAAAGTAGCTCGTTCAGTTAATAAAGCCCAAATAAATAAATCAGTTGCAGGATTCTCAAATATTTGTGCTTTTGGTGCTGAAATTTAAAGTAAAAAAAACTTGAAACATTTAAAGAAAATTTAATAAAATAATTAGCATTCTTACTACTAGTTTCCATTTGAGTAATGCAAAATGTCTTTGGCGAATAAAACTTCAATCTAGATATGCGGCCACTGGTTGAGAAAGTATTTAATCTTTAGTCTATAAAGTTGTTTGTTTACTGTAAATAACCAATGATTTATTTAATTCAAATTATGTTTCATACTAGATGGTTAATAACAACCCTGTAAATGGTTTCCCCAGTTGACAATTATGAACATAGTGTTTCTGCAAAGTTGATTTTCATCATGGAGTCTGGAGCAGTACAATCTATGGACTGAGTTAAAAATTACTTTATTGAATGATTTAGTTCACGATTGACCTCGGTGAACGAGATATTAAATCACTAGTTGACTACTTATCAGTGGCTGTTATTATCCTGTTTAGTTTTAAGTACTGACTGGATTTTACCCCTTTCAAGTTTGAGTCCCACCAAAAGAATCATTTCTTTCATGATTTCAGGTATGCATTACCGGAGAGTCTCAGCTAACGTAAAATTTAGATTTATATCACTAAGATATTAAGTCTTTTAAGTCTGGTGGCTGAATTGTAACCTGACAGCTGTAAATAACTACATGGTATTGACAACAATTGCGAACTAATCAGTGTAAATTGTGTTTTTTGTGTGAGTATCCATCCATCTATTTGTTCAAATCAGTTTGGGTGATCCAAGTACTCTAGACTTCAGCTTAATCTAGAAAAATACACCACTAGCGAAAAGAATTAAAAACGACTTGATTGCTTTATTTGCTAAATACATCCTATTGTTATAAAGGAAATTTATTTTGTTAGGTGATATCTTCCTAATACAACAATTTAGCAGTCTTTGTAGTATTGATATTGACTAATATTTCTGATATTTCCCTTTTACTTGAATATATTTTTTAATGTGTCTTTAAACTGATCCTTATTTTCCTAACGGTTAGTTGCAATTTCTAGTTATAAATGACTAAAAAAAAACAAACTGATTGTATTTTTATCGATTTGTTGATCGTCATCATATCGATTTCATTTATAAATGCTCTAGATATTGAATAATATTTTAATTCCTGATAAACAATATTCAAGTACTGATGTTCCTCGATCAAAATAAGTTTATTCTGTACTTAAATACATAAGGAGACAAATGGTATAAATAATCTGTAGAAGGAATTAAGCTGATACATATCATATAAATAAAATATTCACAAAGTATTGTAAACAACTAGATATCTACCAAACAACAGATACTAATATTTCTTACTTACCTCCAGTTGTTATCAAGAAAAAGTGAGGAGCCATATAAGTTGGACAATATTGTCTACCAACAAGTTCACGCAATGCACGACCAATCAAATAAAGACTAATCTGATCTGGAATCTATATAATTTAGAAAACAAATTATGAGTATATTTATTTGTGTATATAAAGATTTTCTAAATTGTAACCACAAGATTATACTTTTTTGTCAACACTACTTCATGTAAACCTTTTGCCTATATCTTAGATGTGTTTATTAGCTCTTAAGCATCATTTACAAAACAATAATTTTATTAATCATTGTATTTTGTTTTTCTGACTATTAAAGTTGATTATCTATGAAGAGTTTGGTAAAAAAATACTTGAGTCAAGTCCAAATTTAGTCATTTTTTAAAAACTTACTGAAATGTAAATACGTTTGTAGTTCATATCATTCTGCACCAACCTTTGTTTTTGCTTTCTTTAAGATAATAAAGAGAACTATATGTATAAAGTTTATAGTTCTGTTCAACTGCACTAACAAAATAGATATTTACTACTTCCAGTTGATTATTTAATAATTAAATTCATGAATCGATTGAAGCTAGACCACCATGGGAAAGGTGGAAACACTGAACGGCTGTTTCGTCCTGGTGTGAGACCCCACAGCAACGCGCATGGAGACAGATATGAGAAAAATGAACAAAAATAGCATAGAACTGGAAAGGAATGCCCAGGACAGAGTGGGTTGGAGAATGCTGGTCGGCGGCCTATGCTCTATTGGGAGTAACAGGCGTAAGTAAGTAAAGTAAGTACGAAGGATAAACTCCTCTATTAACTGAGAATTCAATCATCACATGGATAACCATTTTTTATAATTATGATATCATTTTATTAGGGACTTCATTTCTAACACCAAAATCTAAAAAGTTGAAAACTAAAAGAAGGATATATCAAGTAGTCTTGGATACTAAGTATACAATAATAATTCAAATTGACTTATTCACAATGAAAGATAATGTAGTCTAAATAAGATAATCTTTAAGGAACTGGTTATTTTAATATATTATACTGACCTTCATCTCTATAAGAAAGTTTCGAATTAAGTAGTCACTGAGTCTTTTAAGTTTAACGTTAATTAGCTTCACTGATCTAGGTAAGTAATACCATACGTCATGTAGTTCACTGTTGTTTGAACTCACTTATTGCTCATTTAAACTATTAGGGATTGTCATTGTTTATGCTAGGCTAATAAATGCCTACAACTCATTTAATTAATCATCACCCTTGAAAATGACAAAGAAATTGTTATTTATACGTATAGTTTCATGTAGATAACCTGTTTTTTTTGCATTCAAACTAGGTCTGAAGTAATGTTTCAATTATGTTAACACGTTCTCATTTATTTCAGACTTAAGACTGGCAGATTATGCTTCATATGAATAAGACAGTTAACTATTGTCGATTTACTTTTTATCGAATACTTAGTTGATATTATGAATAGAAAGTTTGTCTTATACACTAACACGATATTATTATATTGAGTAGTCAAACATAAAATACAATATGTCTGTTATGAATGATTGTGAGTAATATCAAACAATGAATTAACATAAACTGACAAATCATTAGAAATAAATATATTACTGCTCAACTGTTTAAAATCATTTTCAGATTTTTCAGTGCTCAATATCCTCTAACAAAAATCAACTGGTGATGCAATTTATTTTCAAAGTGATTGCTACATTTCTATAAACTGTAATTCTTTGAAATATTAGAATTTTCGATATTTAGTTATTTAAAGTTAATAAAATGTGATATTTAGTTAGTATATTCATTAAATTGAACACTATTAGTTTGCTTATCATATGACTTCAAGTACTGTTATACATGCAGTAAACACTATGGATTATAATAATAAATGAAAATCTTACCTTAACAAATGCACGAATCACATTAATGAGAGTTTCTCCTGGATGCTAAATAATGTATGACAAAAAAATTATTATCGATACTTCTTCCAATGAAATTGATAGTTATCAGTATCTTTTTTTTAAAGATAATTTAACGTATCGATTATAATAATTATCAAAAGAGCCAACACACTAAAGTGAAATAATATGCAGTTAGCAGAGGATTGTTTGAATCTATTTATTTTATGATCATGTAGTGTCCATTGATATGTTAAGCCCACACAGCCTATTTTAGCTTCTGAACAGGGCGATGTAAACATACTTCGTCCGATCTAATTGACGTCCAAATGAAGGGCCCCACTAGAATCGAATACATACAGTCTTAGTCGTCAAAAATCTTAATCCAAATGTAGTAAGTTATTTAAATGATGAGCTACTTGTTTCAGTGTTCTATGTCAAATTAAATTTCTGTAAAATCATTTATAATAATCTGTTGAACGCTATATCTCTCTATTTCGTTCCAATCTATACTTTATTTCGTCATTTTATTTACAATTACTTCCATATTGAAATAAATATAATGAGAAGAGAGAAGGGGAGTGAAAGCAATCAAGATAACAACAAGAATGAAAGAACAATAAAGCTTGTAAGAGACAGTTCAATGATATGCAAATGATGTATTTGATGTATGATTTTCACATTTTACTGAACCACTGTGTGATTATGCATTAAAAAATAAATTAGTCTTCCCCACTCGAATGTTCGTTCACTACAAATATACCCAGATATCAGCAATCCAATGTTAAAACGTATTAAATTTTTATGAACAACCAGTGTAGTTGATACCTATAGTAATTTTTAATAGTTGAATTCATCAGTCGTCTGAAGCTAGACCACCTTGGAAAATCTGAAATCACTGGACGGCCGTTTCGTACAGTGCTTCCAGTTTTTCCAAGGTGTTCTAACTTAAGATGACTCATGAATTCAACTATTAAAAACTACCACAACCTCCACAAAACTTCTTTCTGATAAAAAAATTACTTCTCATGTGTATTTATTCACTTCTAATCCTCTTCCGTCAAACTTTAATCTTTCAAAATGACACTATTTGAGTGCAAATGTTGAGATAGTGTTTCAATCGTTTAACATCATTTCACTTCATCTTTTTCCATGGAACGATACTTAATAACTTTACGACACTTTTGATATATTTGGCTGAGGTAGAAAGATGCCTTAATAAACTCATGTTTTAGTGAAGAATAAGAAATTCTATATGGTTGGGCTTATGGTGAACCTATATTACAGAAAGTAACATTAATTAAAATAATTTAAATAAACAAATCATATCTTTGAAACAACTGAATAAAACCATTTGTCCAGATCTTAAACATCCTTATGATTTCATCCATATAACTTTAGTTTTGATATTATACATAAGATAACTCATAATAGAAACTTTCCTGTAACATACTGAGTTAAAATTTTCCTTGATACATTTTCAACTTACATCTGAATGAATAGATTGTGTATAAAGTAATTGAAGTCTTTCCGCAGTTAAATAATTAGATAATAAAAATCCTTTTTCAATAAATACACAAATGAATTGTACTTTGTTTGATAATAATAATGCATTCATATGTTTTACTAATTTAGAATTCTAGAATATAAAAAAATAGATAAATAATTATTTCATATCTTTATGTAAATGTCATTTGAAGTTTATATTAAAAAAAGGATTGGAAGTAAACTGAAGTAAATCACCAATATGAATAAACATTTAAATTCGGTACCGAATTTACTTTACATTAGATTATTGTGTTTTAGTTCATAGAAGTTATCTTAAATACATAGTATTTGGTTGTAGACAAAAAATCAATACATGTATGAAACACTGAAACTTTTTCAAAATGTTGCCAAATGAGATTTTCTACATTTAGATGTATAATAATTTTATTAGTTGAATTCATAAGTCAATTGAAGCTAGACCACTATGAAAAACCTGGAAACACTGGACAACCGTTTCGTCATAGTGTGGGAGATTCCTTAGCAGTGCATATACACGACCCCGCATCACGAGATTCGAACTCTGTCAGTCTCGCGCGTGAGCGTTTTACCTCTAACTTTAATTGACTCATGAATTCAACTATTAAAATGACTATAATATCCACAAAACTCCTCTCTGTATAAAAATTGTTTACTCAACAATAGATAAGATACTTTTAAGAATCTAGAGAAAACTATAACTAACATTTATCTGTAGAACAGTGTAACTATATAATGAATTTTCGACTAATTAAACATCTAATGTTTCTACTACCGAACGAAATAATGGTTTGTTTTTCATCTAGTTAATTATGTATGATAATTTCCCATTCATATTTATTTGTTTATCTTTTATAAAATACATATAATTGATATTTATGATTTAACATATAAAGAGAATAAGTTTGTGTTGTGATATTCAGAAAAAATATCCTAAAAATTATCCTGTTAAGTCTAATGCTATCCTTGGACTTGAAATGGTATCATTTTCCGATTGTTCAATATTTACTTCACGTGTCGTTTTCCTACTGGTCAATATTTATTTCACGTGTAATTTTCCTGTTGGCCAAATATTGTACAGATGTTATTTTCTATTTTATGGTACGATGTGGTCTGGTTGATTGATATATGTTTGAAATACATGATTCATATCGCAGAGGCTGAGACTTGTGTTCTGGACTCAACTGGCTGGGCTAGGCGGGAAGCAGGGCCAATCAGACTCTAGACTGCTCGCACGTGTTTACGCGTCATTGTTCCGATCGATAAGCCACTGCTCTCTAATCGGCGGTCACAATTTATAACAGTTTGCATTCAAATTAGTGTGTTATTAATTAAAATGGTATATGTGTGTATATTCTGTTGTACTTTGAGTTAATCTAGAAATAGGAATAACTTAAACGAATGAGTTGTGTTTCTGTATTGAGTTTTAAGAATGAAAAATGAGCCTAATTAACGATTTTCTATTGGCTAGACGATGACATAATCATCTTAGTAACTGAATGTCATATCTTTGGTCTACTTTGAATGAAAAGTTTCAAAAAAGAACGCGAAAGTAATCTAATAATGTTTTGTTGTCCATTTCAACCTAATCAGTCCTTCTCAGATCATCTAAATGAATTATAACTAAATTGATTTTGAGTATTCACTTGTTAAATAATTATAAGTGATTGTCGTTGCCAAGAGTATGTACATTATAGAAAGTTCAGAGTTTTGATACCCAACATTTGCTGTAAAGATAAACAAAAATAAGGCTTTCAGGTAAAACATGTAGCTAATGCAATGATAATTGAGAGAAAAATTAAATCAATTTATTACAGTGAAATAATATTGCCATTATGAACATTATTTAACACAAGTAATAAAACTGTAGTTGTTACACAAAAGTTAAACATATTGGTAATAAACCTACGATATAAAGCCAATAAATTGTGAGATTAAAAGATATTATCCAAAATTCTTAAACGATATTTTACTTACATCCCACTTCACTCCTTCCATAAATACTTTATCCCTGGCAATATCACTTCGATTTAGAGCAATAGCAATAGAAAGAAGGGTTTCGTTAAGTTCATCTGGCTTTTCATTCTCCTTTATGGCTAAAACATAGATAATATTTAATAAAAATTCTCTGAAAAATTTCAAGAATTTTGGACTTCCTGTAGTTTTACATTTCTAGAGTCAATGAATTTTAAACAGCTGATAAATGTTATCTTGGTAAGACAGCTCTCTCAAGATGATAGTGGTAATTTTATAAAGACATGAACTGATTACCTACAGTTTTATAGTAAATATATTATCTACTTGGGTACTAAAAGATAATAATCGGTTTTTGTACAGGTGCTTTACTAAAATACCGTTCCTATCCAGACTTTGTATTCCTAAATTGGTTGTATTTTACGCGATGTAGATTTAAAGTTAAGTGGATCAAACTAGAGTAAAATCACAGCACTTATCTATCGATAACATTGAACTATTCTTACATTATAATGAACATTTACCGAAATTAAATCTTAACTTATTTTCTAAATTATATCATGATCAAATGTACAGTTGTGACCATGCAGTAATCCCATCGTGTAGAAAAAACTCCTAATTATTACTTGGTTTAATTAGCTCACCAAGTTACGTCGATTTATAATGAAAACTAGCTTTAAGTGTTATGACTGTTCATTGATCTAGTGTTCATAATATCTGTCTAAATGATTTTCTTATCCAGTTTTGATGTCAGTCAGTTAAATTAAATAAAAATTGATTTTCAATAATACTAGATCTAGCACTTTTGTCATTCTAAAAGAATTAAAAAGTAGTTGATGAATTATGGACAGTGTCATTTGTTTTTCATGTTACTCCATTTATAAGTAAATTATAGATTAACATCCAACAAATCACCACCCAAAAATATATCTTATAGAACCTGGTATGACTATAAACTGTCTAATGATCAGACCATTTACCAATCTATATGTAATAAGCATAACAAACTAACATCGCAAACTCAGTAAAATTTCTGCGAAACAAATCATTCACCCATTCACTATATGACATGAAGATGTAGATCTATAAATCCTCCATAGAAATCTATTGACTACTTTATACAGAGTGAAAATACGTTTTCATTCAACAGTTATCGGCAATTATTATTGCTAGTTATAAGCGTTGGTATTTTACACTTATTCTTTCTTAAGATTAAATATATTTCAATCTCCATTAAGATACTGGTGTCCTTGATATTACTTGCATTTCCAAGTTGATTTTTTTTTGAGTTACTGGTTAACAGTAGATTATTTAAGTTTCGAGCATCATCTACGTATCAATTCACGTCACTATGACTGACATTGACTATTTTAATCGTTGGAAAAATGGTGGCTTTGATGATTGAATAATTTGAGTGAAAACTCTCCAACATTTAAATATGTGAGTACTAAATTCGAGGAATGCATGTAAAAATACCCATATGCATGAAGGGGGATCCAGATGATGAGTCGATAATAGGGTAAAACTTATATTCAACTTATGTAGTTACGCGCAATATAAGAAATATTTGTCTGTTAATTTTTGAGAAATACTTAGGGATAAAAAGATGAGTTATTATTACAACTCCCGAAATATTCATATATAATAATCTGTATCCAGTTGAAATATTCATATGGCTTATAATTTAAATTATTTATGAAATGTTTAACATAAATTAAAGAAGAAACTCACAAGGATTCATTATTAAAGATAAAAGATGATAATCTAATTCACCATGTTCATCTTCACCTTCTGCTTCACAAATACTAAATAAATATGTTTTCTCTAAAATTTCTTGAATCATTAATACAGATAATTCTGGATGTGTAATATGATCCCAATAATATTCCATAGTCTGTTTAATACTACAATGACAAATACATATTGAAATGAAATGCAATTTTATTGGGAGAAATATTGATACACTTAGAAAGTTTTAATGAGAACTAAATGACTTGTGATAATTTTGTGAGAAATATTGTTAATTAGTCTAAGAATCATTAGAATAAATCACTATTGGGTGAAACTATAATTTATGCATGAACTTTGAGCAACTCTAAAAAGATCTTGAGAATGTCCACCTACATACTATGGTTAAATGTGGGTTATAAATCAGCTTTAGGAATTAGAATTAATATTTACAGTTGATATTTAAGGCTAGGGATTAGATTCAGGGTTTTCATCACGAACCGACATCAGCTATAATGCCAAAACTCTATTCAATCAAGTGAATGAACTAATTTCGCTTCAAAATTCAAGACCTGATATGATAAATCTGATTGATTCATCTAGAAATTATAGTTTCACATACTGTAGTGAACAGAACGCATGTGGGGACAATCGGATGTATTCCACACAAAATTACAGGACTTGTTAATTAAATCTAACAATCATAAAGTAAATGTTTCATATGCAAAATGTCCGCCAATTATCTCAAAATGACTCAGACTTCACTGTCCTTGCATTTTCATACAAATTTCATCCTGTTTCCATTCTTTACTGTTCGACCCTCTTGTCTTTCTGCTGCCAGACCTTTTCACGACTAACATCATATACTACTTATGTCAATATAAGTAGCACACACCACAATACTAATGAATAATAATAATGCTCGCTCTATTCAATACCATATGTTTACTCATAGTAAAGAATTATCAGCATAAAATATTTATCATATTGCATCAATATTCATGTTTTGTATTCATGTAAAAAAGTCTACGTATAAAATGTTTTTTTAACAAAGATTAGTTTTAGTTTTATATTCGGCGGTTAAACTTGATCCCTTGACAACCCTTTTTATAACCGAATATATATTTAATGCATGAATTTTATATCAATTGCCTTTCATCTCTCCAAAAAAAACTGAACAAGAGAAAAAAAGTATATTAATCACCATAATGGTATTTCATGAATATTTTATTAAGTAGATATGCGATTGGTTGTAAAAATTGTATAAAGACACGTAGGTACATAAACTTAGTCGTTATAGGTAGTTAAAAAAAAATCTAAAACAGGAAAATTTATGGCAATAAATGCCCATTGGCAACAATAGTGACCTAGAAGTTTCAGTAAGTCTCGGGAAAATATCAAACTTCTGTTCGGGAGTTTTAGTCAAGTGTTTATAAACAATAAACACATACTTTTATGAGAACTTTTCTTTGGATTATACTTCAAGTTTATTAATATAGTGTTGACAGCGAAATTCATCATACTAATTAAATAAATATAAATTTTCTGATAATTATAGCACAAATAGATTGATTCAAAACATTGGAAGACATTATATTCAGATAAATCGGGTGATTTACAAAGATTTTGTTCTGTTTGAAGATTTTTATCAACACTTAACGGCCTTGACTAGGAAACTATCAAAAATATGTGAATTGTGGATCTCTATTGAATACTATTTTATAGGTCTTATATTCGTTGCACAATCTAAAGGTAATGAATTTAACATCATTATATGATCATAAATGAACATTTTTATTTAATTTCAGTACAAAGACTTCTTTGTTGGTATTGACTGGTGTTAATTTGTGGTAAAACCTCGTTAAACAGTAAAATACCTGTCTAATTATGATAGTGCTTTTCAGTAGCATATACATTAATAAACTCTTAGTACTATGTTTATTGCGCTTCAAGAGAGAAGCGAGTTTGTAAAAGGAAGAGAACATTATCTATCTACACGCTCTTCTGAATCATCCTACATTTTCTATCATACTAAATATTGTTTTCAAGATGGGGATTTGTGGAAATAATAGTAATTTTAATAATTGAATACATGAGTCAATCTAAGCTAGATCACCATTCAAAACCTCGAAATATTGAACGGCTGTTTCGTATTAGTATGGGACTATTCAGCAATGCGCACCTACGACACCAAACGCGACACTCGTTCCCGGGATCTCCTGTCTTACGCGTGAACGCTTAACCTCTAGACTATTGAGCCGGCATTCAACGGTGTTAATGTCTAACTTCAATCCACCCATGATCTTGCGCAACCCTTCATTCATTGTATAAGGTAAATACCTGTCTCTACCCGACACGGATTACACTCCATTGGTCACGATCTCTCACTATAATCCCAGGAAATACATTTTAAAACCAATCACTAGTGAACAAATGATTATTATCAGAATGGAGATTTGTGGAGATTGTGGTAATTTTAACAGTTAAATCCATGAGTTAATCTAAATTAGATAACCATTGAAAACCTAAATGTCATTTATTGATTGTTCACTAGACTAAAACATACATTTTGTATTTAAGTGAACTAAAAAATGTTACAGGTTAATTTTGCTAGGTATGTTTTACCTTGCAGATATATTTTTTAAGAACCTTTAGTTCATTTATCAAAAACTCAAATATAACTAATACAGGACAAACCACAAAATGTTGTTTAAACATGACAATTGTAATGTTTTATAATTTTTAAGTTTTGCTATTGATACAACCGATAGATATAACTAATCACTGTTTATGGATTATTTGCTTGGTTATCACAGTGACATTGATAATCTTATTAGTAGAAAGTGAAATTTTCAAATATTGACTTTTTTCTTTTATTATTCAAACTAAATTTGGCTGTTACAAGATTAAGACACAGTTACACAGTAGGATATCATGAAAACAGTGTTCTAGTCACAGTTGTCCTTATGAAACTTGAGACTCATGACAATACATTAAAAAACTAATAATCAAATGTATTGATGATTAACCACTCTTAATAACTTGAATCAGAAAATGTGAATTAAGAAATATAAATATATGAAGATTTCTTTGGAATAAAATAGGTAAATGAAATTTATTATATTACTATGTGATATAACTTGCTTATGTCTCAAAGTTGATTTCATTCATAGCATAACAACTCTCTTTTAAAGTTTTTCTTTAATGACAGTTAGTAACTTAAAAAAACAGACTAGTTTGATGAAATGAAATTTCAAATTACATCTTATTTCTTATGTGTAATGAATTCTTTTGAAAATAAAACATACTTTCCAGGTGATAACTGAAATATTTCCGTTCCAGTTGACCCTTCACTGATTGATTTTTTATATGTAGCTTTAGACCCAAGTTCAGTGTCTTCAATACACTGAGTTATAATATCTGCTAACCTACCTGTTTCCTGTGGAAATAAAACAGTTAAAAAATATATATAATGACTAACAAACCATAAATGTACATTTAAAAATTCATAATCTTAGAAGTACTTTTTAGTGAAAAGTCTTTTAACCGTATAGGAAACCAGAACTATACAAAAAGTCTAAGTTCTTACAAATTCACCAGAAAATATTACCATCAATATTTATTCATAAAATGAATAGTTTATAAAAAAATATTTGGTTTAGATATAGTTTACTTCTTAACATCATTTACTCACTTTGAGAAGTACAACAGGAATCGTATTTTGCATTGTTCCATATATTGCTTTAAGTGTTGATTCATCTCCACCGGAAAGAAATGCACATAATTGGATTGGAGCTATAAAAAAAGAGATTGAATATAATAAAGTAATAGAGTATAAGTGTTTTCATATTATTGATATGATAGGCTGAAATGAATGAATCCATCAATATTAAGTCGGTTAGCTTAATACTTAATTTTTTTGTTTAATCAGCCGGATTCAATTAGGTTAGAGAACAAAAACTATAATGTCATGAAGTACTCGGAAGTTGGTTAGTATATAAATCAGATTTAAAAATAAGTTAATGAATGAAAACTTCAATGGTTTGATCTTTAGTTGAAATATAGATTGCTGAAGGTTTATCTCCGACAAAACTATTGAATCTCTTTAATATAGATGATAAGCCTTGATGATATATACAGACGAAAAAGTATCTGTTGGAATTCTAATAGCCCTGTCAGTCCGTATTTATAATTGGTCAAATTTATATCATTCTAAATCAAACTACGACTATTTGGTAACATTTCCAGTTAACTATATTCTTATGTAACCCCTGAAAATTATTCAACTTATTTATTGATCTGGATCTCAATTGTACTTTGTTTCCATTGATAATATGAAAAGTAGGGAAAATTCATTGATCACACTGGCGAACTAGCCGACCAACCCAATCTGCTTTACAATGACTTTTTCAATTCATTTCATTAAGTGTTAAAGCGATAGTCATTTTACTTAACTAAATTAGATTTGTAAAATAATAAATCAATTTAGATCTGATTGTTTTCAAGTCGTTTGATTGAAATTTACTTCCTCCTAGAAAATCGTTAGTACAGAAAGCAATTTTTTAATCGTCGAACTATCAGATCAATGGTCAAAAGCATTAAAATCTTTATCAATTATACATTTTTCTTAGATTTATAGTAATTTTGCAAAAATATGCGGGTTTATGGTAAAATATAGTGAAAACAGCCCACACTTTTTAATTATATACATATAGTATGGCAAACAGTATAGACGGAATAATTTACTGGAAATTAACTTCATTTTTTTGTTTGTACAAAACAAAAATAAAAAGTTACCTTCTGCCAAGATTTGTGGTGAATCATCTGGAATTAACTTCCACTTTTTGAGGATTAATTCTATTGAAGCTCTAAAGTTATATTCATAATGGGGTATAAGTTGTTTGGCTGTATCTACAAAAATGTATTGAGTGAGATTCGGATCCAAAACAAAATGTTTGTTGTCATCTGCTGCAGTCGAAGAGAATATTACTGAGGAAAATCCCTAAGAAAAAAATACAGATATCGAAATTTTACACAATTACTACTTTAATATGATTCAGTAGTATGATTAGTGCATTTGAAATTTGCCAAATATTGTGTCACCAAAAAATATGTTTGGAACAGAACAAACGTTGATCTGATATGAAGTCATCTGCTTTCATCTATTAACTTTACTGCGGGTACTTTCTGTCATGAGGTTCCATTTAGAAATCTGTTGGTGTTTTTCAAACCATGTCAATAACATTTTGGTCCATATTTATCGATTGTTTGAATCTTCTCATAGATGTTTAGGACTGCAATTAATCAGTCTCTTTTAACATATGTACATCCTGCTGGATCGCCCTAGTACTGCCAGTAAGTTACAAGCATTTAAGCAAATATGGATGGTGTCTGGCAGTGGAATCCAGGACGCCTGTTTAATTCTGTTTGGGAAAAAACACGCGACTTGGATCCCACTACCGACCACCATCTATCTATGTCACTGACTGTTCAAACTAAATCTTATTTAATATGATTATTCTCCAACTTAAATTAAGATATTATGATGGAAAGACAATGTCAATCCAAACGGCTTGATGTATTTCCATGGTACATTTTAAACATTAGAGTAACATACTTATTCAAGCACTTTACGTTAATTTACTGAAAGCTAAAGCGAATAAAAGTAATATTACGAAATACTAGAGATATACGAAAATGGAGTGATATGAACGAACAACAGGTTTTGATACCAGCCTTATAATTAAAAATGAATTTATAATTACCAGAATGGATTAAAAGTAAAAACGATTGATTTTGAGCGCATAGATATGTCGTAGGCCATGTGACGGCGAGTTCTTTCAAGAAATTAGCAATAACGTCTTGTCATTTCTCATATGACAATTTTGAAGCTACTTAAAAATTGTTCCTAAAATCCCCTGTGAATGTATACTTTGTAACAACTTGGCGCGGATTTCAACTCCTTATTCGAGGCCATGATTTCAAATGAAATCTTTTACTCATTTTACTGTTGCCATGTTTCAAAATAGTAAAGGTTTCGATTATCTGTTCTAAGAAATGCCACCATTCTGTCCAATATTCCTTTCTATTTTAGCCGTTTTTGTGTCAAAACATGCATTATCACCAAACTGCTTCATGTATACATTTGACATTTCCACTGTTAATTGTTTTCAGTCTGAACCCAATAAAAACTAGAACCACTATTTGTATTCTTCAATAGAACAACAATATTCCAATTGTATATTTAACTTACGGAATAATCGTCAGGTATAAATATTTTGTTGTCTGATATAAATTTCCAAGGTACTATTCCAATAGCTTCAACTTGACCTTCTCCATAAGCTTGAATAAAATCTTTTACGGCACCACTAGCTATTCCTGATATACCACGTTTGGTTCCATCAGTGATAACCCATGTTTCTGAATAGAATTTGAATGAACATTTGAATACGTTTTTATTTTCCATAGAACACTTAAAATTATTTTTCAGGATGAATGTATACCTAAATAGCAAGGATTAATCTCAACATTGCTTTAATATAGGCTATTCGGCTTCATCGTTTCTCATAGGGAAATCTCACCATCGTAGGAATTACTTACATTAAAATATTAAAATATGTCAATCGTACTTATTGATCTAGGATGATTCGAAACTATAAATTTTTCAGAACCACTAGCTATTGCTGACTGTATTGATACTTATCAATTATAAAAACGTCAAAATTGGGAAACTCGTTTATAAAAATCCGAAATATCACTATTTATTTTAGGTTGAACAGATGTTGTATTCAGATCACAAGTGACAACAAATGTGTTATGAACTCGAAGAAAAATTTCGAGTTATCTTATTCGCTGATGCAGTTTTTGAACTTCCCACTAAGTGAGGTGGTAACTGGGGGTGTATCTTACAACTGTGTGACTGGTCAGCTACAAAGATTTAATTAGTACCAAGAAATGTAATTAAAATTACAATGCATGTCTTCATATATAATCAGTAAGTTATCTTGAAGATAATTGGTGCAAATTAGACTGACCGATTGCAGAATATGTACGTTTATTTGCAATTTCGGTTCTGAAGTTAAAATTGGAACATAAATTCAGTTGCGTCAACCTAAGTCATCTTCTAAAATATGCTTATGGTTCAGTATTTCTTGACGTAGAATTCAGTTGACAAAATAATTAGAGGAACATTCATGGAGCACATACTTCCACAACAAGTTATCAAAATAACCATATACTAAACATGTGATATATTACACAGAAGTATTTCAATAATTAGTGACTGAAGGCTTTGAAGTTTGGAATAGTAACATTTCTGGTTAAGACGTAGTGCTAGAGAAAAATTGATTGTGGAGGAAAAGAATTATTAAGATATAAACTTATATATCCCAAAACTGTTTACAAACGGTAAACTTTCGTTATGAATGTAGAAAAGTTAGTATTCCTGACCGGAATTTCTGCCTAAAAATAGTGAATTTTCAGGTAAATTACGGTTTTAATGTTATTTCTTAACGTTAATTCCTAATTTATGTTTTCCTTTAGTCATTCATGTAAATAAAAAAGTAATGTTTCAAAAGAAGTTAATCAAACATACAGAAAACTGACGTAACATATGATATTAGAAAAGTCAGTAATGAAGCTGACGCTAATATATGACATCCGATGATGAACATAGTATACTGAATATTCCCTGAATTTTTTATGGTAAACTACGAACTGCACAGCATCATATTTACATCAAGACCTGAGGTTTTGTATTCTCATTCGAAGAAAATTCAATCTGTTTTATGAGACATGTCTTTTGTTCAATAGATTGATCAGTCTGTCACCTGATATCAGTTCATTGGAAAACTCTGGACAATATTATCATAATTTAACTTGGTTTCCACAATGTCAGTTATTAAATATCTTTATAAGAGTCATATTTCTAAGTTAAGTAAATGAAACCAAACCATTATACTTTAATGGTTTACTATGGAAACATTATATGGATATAATATGATCCTATATACGGAGTTTATTTTGAGATTCTACAAAATAGCTATTCTTTTAAGATAGGTTGAAGTTGATGAACACCAATGAAATAAACTGAATCTCCTTTTTCTTCTTTGATTTTTTCTGTTTACATTCGATTAGTGATGTGAATAAAATGAAATAAGCTTTAAGTTATCTACAACATGTTTATTATTCACTGGATTTCATTTTTATTTTGCTTTAAAAGAAAAGTAACGTAGTAAGCTGAATATCCTTAGAAAGAATATTTTAAATACAATCATTTCATTTCTTACTTGTGGATTCACTAGCTTTCCAAATTAATCGTCGTATTTTTTCACGAATAACTTTAGAATCAGTATAATCTCCATAGAAGCTCAATACTAATTGTGGACGTGATAAATTCCAAATCTTAGTAAAAATTTGCATCATAAGTTCTGGATTTGTTTGGTCGGAAACTCGGATGAACTATTTACGGAAAATATTTTTAAAAAATAATGAAATAGATGAATTTAGTTAAATATTCAACAGATTTTATTAATTCTCAATAATTTGTTCAATATGATTATTCGAATAAATCACGTTTAAGATCATAAACCGATTGATGTTAGACCATCGTTGGAAACCTGGTAGCACTGGACAGCCGTTTCGTCCTATCTCGGGACTCCTTAGAAGTGTGCATCCACGATCCCGCCTCGCGGGATTCGGTCTGAGGGCCTTCAGCCTTGCGCGCGAACGCTTAACCTATTGGGCCACTGAGCCGGCATCCGTTGGTGTTAGTGTCTAACATCAACCAATCTACGAAATCGCGCACTGCTGAGGAGTCTTAAAATAGGACGAAACGGCTGTCTAGTGCTTCCAGGTTTCCAACGGTGGTCTAACACTAATCGGTTCATGATCTCAATCAAAAACTTAATAACCTCCACAACCCCTATACTGATAAATCTTGTTTACATGAGTATAACAGTTGAATTACCGAAATCATTATTTCTTATTCTTTGAGAGAAATATTTCAATAATCAATAAATAAGATTTTAATAAATGTTATATGAAAATAATTAAATTTCAATCGAAAATAATTTCTTTTTTGTATTATAGGCAAAAAGAGGAAAAAATTGAGTTATATCAGCACTGTGATGTGATATGGGTTCCATTTTATTTACGTACTAATTGGATATGAGTATTTTGTTATGATATTTTAATTACACACTTCACAAAGCCTTTACATCTCCTTCAATACTTATGACATTGGTCATAATTGATCTCAGTGATTACCCTGTGAAAATGTAGTGAATGAAGACTTATTGGGGATTATCAACATAACATTTAATGCATTATTACAGAGTACTTTAACGAAATATGAAAACCATACGTTAAATACATTCGCAAATCTCCCTTCAGTTTTCCTTCACATGCTCCGTGATTTTTTCAGTTCTGTTCTTATTAAAATTGCTCTCTGTTTACATTCCTGTCCTCTTTAATCCAACCTTCTCAATCATTCACTGACAGACATTCCATTTCTAATTGGTGCTACACGCTACTTATATCAGTCAACATAAGTAGCATCTAAGTAGAAAACTTAAAAATTTAACATAATATTGGAATGAAGCGTAACCTGGTGTCTTATCATTCGACAACCAAAAACAAGAGGAACAGATAACTTTGCTTTCTTTTAGCCCATTGCATTTGATATACATCCATCTCAGTGATGAAGAAGGTGAACTTGTAAAATAGTGGTGATAATTTTCTTACAAAGAAAAAGTTGCATCACTAGAATTATCGGGATTTCAATGTTATGTCTAAGAAAATATTTCTTTGGTTGGTAATAGCAATATGAACCATCCATACTTCGAGCTAAACTGGTATTTTATTTGATAAAAATATATGGTGCCATTAAGTAAAACACACGATTTTTATTTGATGACTTCTGGCTTGGACTAACGATAGAAACCAGTGTCTTTTGTAAGCTCAGAGTAGACATAATTTTAAAATATCATAGAATTCTGTATACAGCAAAATATACTTGTCAACACTAAAGAGAGTATGTTAATAGATATAGTTTGTCGCCTTTAATTGGAACTTGTATATCAGAGATCAAACACAGCTACTTAATTTTTAAAGCAATAATGAGGTAACAGGTAACCTTCTAGTTAGCGGTTCTTATGATAAGCAGATCACTACTGACTAGTTCCGAAATTTGCATTTACGATAAGTGAAATTCCACTAACCATTAGTTCTAGAGAAATTATATGAATGCATCTGTCATGGTACGTCAGAAGGATGTATTTAGATTAAAATAACGATTTTTACGTTGTTTGAAAAAAAATTATAAAACTATGTCAAACAGACAATAATAATAAACTTTATACACATAATATCTAATTTTGTAACCGAGAGTTTGGTAGAATATTCTTCATTTAATGTAAATGAAAGATCAGGAACAGTTAACTTTTACCATCAAACTACTGATTTATGTGTCTTATGCATGTTTCGACATTTCTCCGGACTAGGTACAGTACGTTTCCGATCCGACGTTCTATGACATCTGGTTCTATTTTCCTATTACCTTGCTGATTGATACAGAAACGAAAAATTGCTCTCCCTTTCGATCAATTACAGTTGCTGTTTCAGCCACAACAGCAGCGTTTTAAGAAGAATCAGTTGGAATTTATAGACAAATTACATACACGGCAGCTGAATCATCCATGCTTTACAGATGAGACGGGAGTTAATGAACTAATTTCTAAATTGCGTACAGAGCTGGAAAATGATTGGAGAATGTATGAATGTGTCAATGAAAGCCTCTATGTATCCTTGACAGGCAGTAATTTAAGCAAAGAAGTAGCAGTCATTTATGATCCGCCCAGTGGTCCAGAAACGTCCCTTTTAGAGACATACTCTGTAGTAGGTTCGAATCCCTTTGTTCCCGAAACACAATGTTCAAATACTGACTTGTCCAGCTCACAGAAGAACGATTTCTTGTTAAACGCACATGAAATTGTTGCAGTACCCACTCACGAAGAAACAGAAAATGAATCAAGCAGCATAATGAAGACAGTTGCATCAAACGGAGCTCATCATTCTACGACAAAAGTATCTGATGAATGTACTTATCGCAGTTCACTAGTTGTTTTACCAAATATGCGTTATCTTAACGACTCACATGTTCTTGATCAAACTTCGTACAAAAATGAGAAAAATATGTCAGATGTGTCAAATGATGATCAAGAACCTAATAAAATCTCGATAGATGCTGATTATCAATGAAGTTTTCAAGAAATTTGATGAAAGTGTTTCAGAAGAATTAAACCTTAATGACCTCATATCAAGTGTCGTTGATCCTCACCATCTAGTCAGTTCTAGTGAACTCTCTATTCAATGCGGGAAATATGTTTTAAATAGAGTCACACTAACTGTAACTCGTGAATATGAGGACCCAACATGATTTCGTGGGGGAGAAAAAAGTCAGAAAATTTAAAGATGGATCTCAACTTGTGTCTTCAAAAAAATGAAGGGGAGGTGATATGATAGAAAGAAAAGTCAATTTCCGATTGATTTACTCACTATGAGTTTTGTTCAATATCACTTCCATTTTGATTCAATGTAATGATTACTCAATGTAGTATTTGTTTTGTTTTCTCGTATTATATTTTATTCTGTATAATATGCGATATTCTTGTATTCCATTAACATGAACTATGCTCAGTATGTGAATTAATATAACTCTAAGTATTTTTCATATGTGATTTCATCTTAACTATTAATCAAAATGGATGTAAAATCAATATATAAATGAGTGTATTTCTGACTAGGATCGTCGTCGTGTTTTGAGGGTTAATAAATATTCACTTATACCAGTCTTGTTTTTTTTTCTCTCGCGTCGTGGGAATTGCAGACGTCCCTCGTTACGAGTATAAGTGATAACTGTTTCCGACACAACAATCAGCGACGAACAGATATGACAAGTAGCATCCAAATCACAAGACATATCAGATTGTCTGCACGTTAAGGCTGCGTGAAATCTAAATATTTCGAAGAATCATTATGCTAGTGAAATATTTCTCTTTCGGTAAATCCATCACCATTTTAGCAAAGTCAATGTTCATCAGGTTTTCATTGTACATACAGAAAAAAACCTATCAAGAAGTTACTGCTTTCAAATAGTGAAATGATTTTTAGGTTTATTTCACGTAACTGAATTCGATCTAAAGTTTAGTATTTTTATCAATCGTTTTAACTCAAAAAGTAATTAAATTACATCATAATTTTACTAAATAATATTGATGATTGATGACCGATAATTATGTTTAAACATATTCCTCCCATGAAGTTTGACACTGTTACTTGCGATCCAGAATAATCAAATATGGATAGTGGCTAGCAGTAAAATCCAGGACACGCATTTCGTTCTAATTGAGACTCGTCAGCTGGATGTACCTGCATCTCAGAGTTGGTGTTCACTCTGGGAATCGGTCCCAGTACTGTTTACTTCAAACTCCATCGCGTTATCCACATAGCTACTGATAGCCACTGGTATGTGCAATAGAGTGAAGTTTTAAATACACTTGATGTTGTTTAATTGTATCTTCCTATTGTTATTCAGGACTGCAAATGATCAGCTTAGCAGTATCGATGCAGTTCGCACACAATTCACATATGCCAATAAGAGTCTGATCAATTGTATTAATAAACATCAATGGAAAGATTCAAGTAAACAACATCAAGTGGATCCAAAATAGTCTTTAAAGATGTTGACTTAACTGTTCAATGAATATAGATATTTTTAGCTATTCATTGAAACGTCACCGACTAATCAGAAACATCAAATTAAAACAATAAATTCATCAAAGTTTACAATGACCAAAAATTTTTTCTACGGATTATTTATACAAATAAGTAAAGTAAAATAAATTCTTCTTACATTTGGAGAATATGCGCCTGTAGGTAATTCAATATCACCGAATGTTTTTGTTGGTAATTCATAATATTTCATTTTACCAGTTTTTAATGCTTTAAGAAATTGAGGATTTTTTGTCATTTCATGATGTTCAGTTAATGGTGTATTACATAAACATAATTCAGGATAACTATTAAAGTAAATAATAATAATTAGAAAATATTAAATATTACACTGGTTTACTTTCTTTTAATGAACCAACTATGATAAACAAAATATGAATATTAATTAACGCTAACTAGTGATCAGTAAACATAATTAGAACATTTTTCAAGAAGATTATAGAGTGATTAAATTTTTAGAGTGTAACAGAGTATTTATGTGTAACTCCCTAAACTACTTTGATTCTTTTAAGTTCTCCTTATGTATACAAGTGTAGATTCATATACTTATAAATGAGAAACGGTCTACTTGTGCCTTTATTTAAATTTCAGTAGTAAGTGTAATAGTAATAGTAGTGTATTAAAGCAGGTGTAGGCTTTAAATAGTGTTTTGACGTTCTCAAAATTGACATACCATGGAATCATTTTTTTAAAGTAATGTTCTGATTAGAGCTGAGGTTCAGGTATGAGCTAATAATATCGATTTAATACTTCAAAAATAAGTAAACTGAGAAACTTGTAAAGTGAAAATTCGTAGAGAAGACAAAACCAAAATTAGTGTGATTTTACGGAATTATTGACTACTGTTGTGAAATGCTATAACAAGTTTTACGTTGCCAAACAGACTTCTTTATTCAAATTAAACAAAATTGTTTGTACGGGAATAGGACTTTATATCATCCTATACTATTTGATCCGGTAAGGCGTATTTTTAACTCAAGGAAATCCCTAAGCAGACAAACCATGACGGTTCTGTTTTAAAGGTGATTTATTTTTACCCCTTCTCAATTCATCACAAAAATGTTTTTAGGTCATACAATGTATTGCTGTGTCATGTACTGGTTTACTTGCATTACTTTATATAAAACTATAACCCATCATCAACTGCTTCAAAGGTTAAATTAATATTCGCTGCCTTGGAACATTTGCAGAAGTAAACATTATCGTACTTTACATTAGTAGGTAGTCTAAAATATTTTATTACGAAGCAAACAGTATTCAAGTGAGCAAAGGAATTCATTAACATGGGCATGCAACTAAAGAAACCTGGATACTAGTCTACGATTGGATGTGAACTAATCAGTTTTCTTCTCGTCTGTAGAGCTGATGCAATTTAGTCGATCAATAGGAAAACGTGTAAAACAACAAAGTTATTTGATCACTTCAGTTTAACATCAGCTGAAGAGAACTTTTGATTTTTATTTCATCCTTAATATGTTTCATTAATATACTTTCTGCTTATGCTTTAATAAATCAAAATATTTCATGATTATGTGAAAATACTTTATTTGAATTTACACCCACAGGCTTTTTTATTTTGATCATTATTAAATAAATTTATAGATGCCTATGTGACGTCTGTTTCAACAATAGTAATCAGACGTTGGAATAGTCTATCGTTGTTTACATATTAATAAATTGGCAGTGACGCCAGTTAGAATTTGAAACAACACAAAGACATATGTGTATTTAACAGGTTTTGATAAACTCACGAAGGATTTTTTGACGGATTTACACAAACAGGGGTCTTGATATTCAACGGAATCCATGTCAATGATAAGTTCTTCTGGGGAACAGTTAAAAAGAAAGGAAAAAATACATATTTTTTTAATGTACACGATCATATACAACTACTTATGAATCATTCTAAATTTATTACTAACCACAATTGTTTAGCGTTAGATGGAATAGTTTAAATATTTCCAATCAAAAAGGATAACGTAATTACTGTTCTTATACAAGGATTTAAGAATACAGATAATATAATTTGTTTTATTAAACGCTAATTCGACTGAACTCAAGTATAATGAAAAGGGTCATGTAATTTGTTAAAGATTTTCGTATAGTTACAACTAGTCAGTAACGATTTTTTTTAAATCAAAGAATAATTATAATCCGAATACGTCAAGTTTGCTTTTATCTTTTCATTGACATGTATGTGAATGATTCCGTGATTTGTCTTTTATACTTACAACGATTATCTATAATCGAAAACAAAGAATATTTCAGCAAATAATTGTTTTTAGTAACTTCGTCATTAAATTCTACAGTTATAAGTCCACAATAAATTTTATTAATGTTAAAATAAGGCATGCTAGGGAATTAAACTTGTTGAACATAGTGACCTTTTACATCAGTTATGGTATAAATTGTTAAGGTCACTTACGAAAGGTCAGAATGATTTTACTTGGTATTGTTTACTTGAATCTTCCCATTGATGTTTAGGACTACAATTGATCAGTTTCTTATTGGCATATGTGAATCCTGTGCGGATTGCATCGATATTGCCGTAATTCACAAGAATTATAAGCAAAGGTGGATAGTGGCTAGCAGTGGACGAAATAGGATGAAACGCGCTTCCTGGATTCCACTGCTAGCCACTATCCATCTTTGTCAAAATGATTTGTTGTAGTGCATCAAGTTACAACCAATATAGTAATAATAAAATGAATCGTGTGAATAAAATGCATAGTAGAAGAATTTTGTCTCATTACTTACTAACTTACGCCTGTTACTCCTCGTGAGGGAGCATAGGCCGCTCACCAGCATTCTCCATCCAACCCTGTCCCAAGCAATCCTTTCCAGCTCCTTCCAGTTGTAATCCATCCTTTTCATATCTGCTTCTATTTCCCGACGTAATGTGTTCTTTGGCCTTCCTCTTTTCCGCTTCCCTTCAGGATTCCAAGTTAGGCCTTGTTTCGTGATGCAGTTTGATGATTTGCGTAATGTATGTCCTATCCATTCCCATCGTCTTTTCCTAATTTCCTATTCAGCTGGAATGTGGTTTGTTCTCTCCCACAGTAGACTGTTGCTGATGGTATACGACCAATGGATGTTGAGTATGTTGCGTAGACAACTATTGATAAATACTTGTACCTTCTTGATGGTGGTTGTAGTAGTTCTCGAAGATTCAGCTCCGTATAGTAGAACTGACTGTGTTGACGTTGGTATTGAAGATTGTGACTTTGATATTGGTTGGAAGTTGTTTTGAGTTCCATATGTTCTTCAATTGTAGGAATGCGGCCCTTGCTTTGCCAATCCTCGCCTTTACGTCTGCATCTGAACCTCCATGTCTATCGACGATGCTTCGCAGGTATGTGAAGGATTCTACATCTTCCAGAGTTTCGCCATCAAGGGTGATTGGATTGCTGTTCTCCGCTTTGAATTTGAGGACCTTGGTTTTCCCTTTGTGTATGCTGAGGCCTACTGATGCAGAGACTGCTGCTACATTGGCTGTCTTTATCTGAATCTGTTCACGTGTACGTGATAGGAGGGCTAGGTCATCTGCGAAGTCCAGATCGTCTAATTGGTTCTGAGCTGTCCATTGTATTCCGTGTTTTCCTTCAGATGTCGAGGTCTTCATAATCCAGTCGACCACCAGAAGAAAGAGGAATGGAGAGAGTAAACAGCCTTGTCTGACTCCGGTCCTTACTTGGGATGCATCTGTCAGCTGTCCTCCATGCACTACTTTGCACTGTAGTCCGTCGTATGAGTTCCGGATAATATTGACAATCTTCTCGGGAACTCCGTAGTGTCGAAGAAGTTTCCATAACGCTCTCCTATCTACACTGTCAAATGCCTTTTCATAATCAATGAAGTTGATGTATAGTGACGAGTTCCACTCAACTGATTGTTCGACGATGATCCGTAGTGTTGCAATTTGGTCTGTGCACGACCGATCCTTACGGAATCCAGCTTGTTGATCTCGAAGTTGGGCATCTACTGCATCCTTCATCCGGTTCAGCAACACTCTGTTGAAGACCTTCCCTGGTATTGACAGTAGTGTAATGCCTCTGTAGTTTTCACATTTGCTCAGATTTCCTTTCTTTGGAATCTTGATGAGGTGTCCTTCTTTCCAGTCCATTGGCACTTGTTCCTCCTCCCAAATCTTTTTGAATAGAGGGTAAAGCATGTTTGTAGTTAATTCGATGTCTGACTCCAGTGCTTCAGCTGGTATGTTGTCGGGTCCTGCTGCTTTCCCGTTCTTGATTTGTCTGACGGCCATTCTGACTTCTTCCGTCGTTGGTGGGTTGACGTCTATAGGAAGATCTGTGTGTGCTGCTTCGATGTTCGGTGGATTCATTGGAGCCGGCCTATTCAGGAGTTCCTCGAAGTATTCTACCCATCTGTTCCGCTGTTGTTGAATTTCAGTGATTGGCTTGCCTTCTTTGTCCTTGACCGGTCTCTCTGGTTTACTGTATTTCCTTGCTAGTTTCTTCGTTGTATCGTAAAGTTCTTTCATATTTCCTTCTCTAGCAGCCTTTTCCGCCGTCGTTGCTAATTCTTCCACGTATTTCTTCTTGTCGGTTCTAATGCCCCTCTTCACTTGTTTGTTTGCTTCTATGTACTCAGCTTGTGCTTGGACTTTCTCTGCTCGTGTTCGGCTGTTGTTAACTGCCACCTTCTTGTTCTTCCTTTCTTTGATCTTGTCTAGTGTTTCTATAGAGATCCACTCTTTATGATGGTGTTTATTTAGGCCCAGAACCTCTTGACACGTTGAAGTTAATGCTTCTTTGATGTCTTTCCAGTTGTCTTCCATAGTAGTTTCTTCTTCCTTCAGTAGATCTTGTAAGGCTTGGTACCTGTTGTTGAAAGCTATTTTGAATTGGTTAATTTTGTTAGTATCTCGAAGGAAGGCTGTATTGAACCTTTGTAATGCTGTTTCTCCAGTTGTCCAGTAATTCTTTAGCTCCAGTTTCATCTTGGCAACAACCAGGTGGTAACCTGAAGCTATGTCAGCTCCTCTCCTGGTTCTCACATCTTCCATTGTCGTTCTGAATTTGTTTTTTATGCAAATATGATCTATCTGGTTCTCTGTGGTGTGGTCCGGTGAGTTTCATGTAGCCTTGTGTATACGTTTGTGTGGAAATATTGTGGCGCCTATAACCAATTTGTTGAATGCACACAGAATTGCAAATCTTTCCTCATTTTTGTTTCTCTCTCCCAGTCCACGTCGTCCCATGATATCTTCATATCTGGTGTTGTCTATTCCGACTTTGGCGTTTTGATCTCCCATTAGAATGGTGAGGTCGTTTCTTGGACACCTCTCTATGATTGATCGCAGCCGCTCGTAGAATTGATCTTTAATGTCGTCGTTGCTATCACTGGTGAGTGCATAACATTGGATAATATTCATTGTGATCCCCTCCTTCTTTGTTTTGAATGATGCTTTGATGATTGTGGATCCGTGAGATTTCCATCCTACAAGTGCACTTCGTGCTACTTTGGACAGCATTAGAGCAAGTCCCTGAGTGTGTGGAGCATTTTCCTGTTCGTGGCTAGAGTGCAGCAGCATCTCTCCCGTATTTAGGCTTTGTTGTCCAGCTTGGTTCCAATGGGTTTCGCTGATTGCCAGTACTGCCAAATTGCATCTCCTCATTTCCGTTGCTATTTGACTGGTCTTCCCGGTTTCCCACATTGTTCGGATGTTCCGTGTACCTACAAACATTTTTGCTCTGGTTGTTAGAAGTGGCATCGGCCTCGTGGCTTCCGAAGGAACTTGGCTTTCACCATGAAGCGTCATAATTCTTCTACATGAAGACCTTCAAACTCCCAGGTCAGAGTTAAAATGGTTTGAATTATTTTTTCTTGTAAGCGTTTTTTTAGCGAGTTAGTTTTCTACGGGATGGGGGCGCTAACCCCATGCCCAACCCTCCTCCTTTACCCGGGCTTGGGACCGGCAGTAACTCTAGAAGAACTACAGGCGGAGTTTTTGTCTCATTAACGAAGATAATAATAATAATAACATCGTGTGAATCTGATATGTAATAAGAGAGGCGAGGTAGAAGCAGTTCTGATAACAAATTCGTGTGAATTCGAAATGATGAATGTACAGATTAAAAAAAATGTGGAGCAGATATTAACAAAAAAAGTAGTTAGTGGTGGAATGTAAAGAATTGATAATATTCAATTTATGCAAATGGTAATCCAGTCGTGGATCAAGGTAAACACAGAGTCAAAACATACTATAAGTTAGGTTTCTTGGAGTTCATCCAAACGGCTTTAGCTATATGGAGGAGTCGTAATCTAACTCCTTTAGGAAGATTATTTGAAACATGATGCAAAATAAAGATAGCTTGATCTATCTAACACGTTCACTATCTACAAAGTGAGAAAAGATGGCACCGCTGATAGATCTCATAACCCCTTTTTTCTATTTTTAGTTGTACAAATCTACTTGGCCTGTCCACCTTTATAAATTTCTAAGATTGATTCTATTTATGCAAGAAAGATGACTTGATACAGAAAAGAAACTTGTGTATGGAAAAAGTAGTTATTATTGAAATATATTCATAGGAAATTTATCAATATGTTAGCTTATTATTACAGTAAATTATAATAGAGTGCATTGTGGTTTAATTGAAAATAACAAAAAAACATTTATTTTAATGTAATTTTTAAATGTTAACTCCCACTGGAGCCCCTCTTGGGCTACTGCCGGTCCCAAGCCCGGATATAGGAGGGGGGTTGAGCATGGGGTTAGCGACCCCATCCCGTAGAAAACTAACTCGCTAAAAAAACGCTAACCAGAAAAATTAACTCAAACCATTTAAACTCTGCCCTGGGAATTAGGAGGTCTTCATATAGAAAAGTCATGACGTCTCATGATGAGAGCCAAGTTCCTTCGGAAGTCACCAGGTTGATGCTCCTTCTGATAACCAGAGCAACCACTAATTTAGGTACACGGAATGCTCGTACAATGTGGGAGACCGGGAGAGTCTTCCAAATTGCCGCAGAGTTTATAAATACTATAAACGACTAAGAATTTTATCAACAAGGAGCTTCGTTGCTTAAAAAATGGCATGATCTAAAATTAGGATTTATTTAAGTATGATAAATTCTGTTACACATTTAAATAAAACTTGAAGAGCTTATACAATAGACAATTTGGAAATATATTTAGATTTAAAAAGAATGAAGATGTTTCAACGAAGAAAAGTTTCTTTTCCATGAACTTTGGATTTATTCAAATATTTTATTCTTTTTTTCCGTTTCTCTTTTTGTAACTGACTTTTACTTTCATACTTTGACAAGTGGTTTATGTCTACACTCACCGAAACTCATAGGTAACTTAAATTCTTTGTTATTGTTTCAGCATGATCTTCAGTCATCTGTATAATATGAGTTATGATGGAAGTATAATAAAGTGTATAATTTATTGTTTTACTTATAAACCATATAAATAATAAGTTGATATTTAGGAGAATTTTTAGTAATAATTATAAACAAAATAGTGTGAAATGTTATGTTATTGTGAAATTTTGTTAAAAATAATTAAACATACATCATTCTCTGATAATTTATCTGTACTATCTTTAGCCGATTGTATAACATCATGATATAATGCTGCCAAGAATTTATGACATGCTGAACGAGTTGGATCCAAAGCATAATGAACAGGAGTTTGAAATTTCTACGAAACAAAGACAAAACAAAATTTCAATGTGAAATTGCAGTATATAAAAAAGTGATTTCATGATTTCTGAAAAAAACAAATGACGTAATAGATTTATTTTGTCAAAGACTATAGATCATTACAAATGATATCTTAAATCTGTTTAGTTCGTGGTTGTTTTTTTCTCATCTCGAACTGACGTCAGTGAGTAAACCGGCCGAAAAGTAAAAGATCATCTGGATAGTATTTGAACCCTATTCAGAAGTGTTAAACTTCCTTTGAGCAAGTTTTGCGTGCTCAAAGAAATGCCTGGAAGATGAAATTTTTCTCATAACAAAGTTCCTACGTGAAAATGCATATTAGGCGAAGTTCATCCAGAAATATGACAAAACCAACCCTCGAATTATGTACGATAGAGTGGAAAAGAAAACCTGCTTCCTCAAAAGAGATTAAATCACTGGAATAGTTAATCACAGGATAAATTCCGCGTTGAATGTGACCTACCCAACAACAAAACTGACGACGCTATAGGAAAAGAACTGCTCAACTGCGATAAAAAAACTCAAACGTGATTTATGTATTCAAAAAGAGACAGTAATAAACTTATTATTACCCTGGTAATCCAATTCTTGGTCATTAGTTTTATTTTGTTAATGTTTAGTTTGTTATATTTCTCTTCCATTACCGAATTCTTATTTCGTGTACATTTAAATCCCCCATTTTCACTCACTTGATTCTCTTAAATTATGTAAACTCTTCAAATTCTATACAATTAATACATAACCCATCTTATCAGTTTTTAAAGCCATGAATCTTATGTGAACCCTTCATAACTCTAAAATTATTTGTCTCTGAACTCCACTCAACTATTACATCACTTATCCCTAATGTTTTCTTGATTCTAACACCAAATAACCTCCGACCTGTTCTTTGCACACATATATTTAATTATTATAGATGACCTTTGTCATTCCAATTCCTTACATTCACTTATTTCAACTGTTCCACATCATATCTTACCTCAGTGTAAAATTTTAATACATATTTGGTTGTAAGCAGCTGATGAGAAACCACGATATTTAATGAATTCATATTATTCTGCATCCATGTTCGTTGTGCCTTTGACTGATTTCAAACAACTATGAAAGAATATTTCTGAATTATAAATATTTTTTAAAAATAAACTTAGCTATAGTTTGCACCATTCACTCTAGTGGAAACAGTCTATTGCGAATGGAAGTTATTTTATCTCATAGTAGAAATTTTGTAAGATAGTTGCTGTGATATTTAGTCCACTTATATATCTACATTTATTAGAATATTTTAAAAGTAGGACAGTAAGAATTTAAATAGGCAAAAATCTTAGCAAATAGTTAATTCATAGCTTCTGACTAGAAAAAGAAACACTAGCGTAATTAGAACTTGAAGACACTGAAATTTATCCCCAGTAAAATTTAATTTGATGTCATAATAAGAATAATACATTGTCTCAAGAAGCACTAAAGGAATACTGCATGGATATAGAATGCAAAAATTTGGAAAATTAAAACTACCCTTTTTTTAGGAAAAGGATTAGTTTATGTCGTGAAAGAAATGTTCATTTGACTTACAGAATCTGCAACCATGACTAATTTTTTATTAATACAACAAAGAACAACAGTAGTCTCCGGATCACCAACCACACCATGGTGTAATGCATTTCTACCACTCTAAAATAAATAATCAATAAGTGTCCGGTAAGATAGCAATTAGTAAAATCATAAGATAATGTACATTATTTGTCGACCTCTGTTCAGTCATCACAAGCTTTCTAATTAAGCAACAATGTAATTTCATTTATAGTCAAAACATTAAAAACGCTTTACTATTTGTCAATTATAGCTTATTCACTGAAGAAAATGTCTTTGCTGTAAATAAAATATTGATAGTTTCGAGTACATATTTTACATCCAAAAAATATTTTTCAAGCTTATGGCTTTGATCAATTTGGTAATGGGTAGGTTACTGTTTGGCTATAGAAAATAAAAATGATGCAATGGAGATCTAATAAGCGAAAAACTATCATTAGAATTCAGAAATTTTTAGTTAAAAGGTGTATACAGTCACCAACTGGTAAAATTTATTGATTGATAATGAATCGTCAGCTGACAAATCATTATCATCATAGATTACCAACTTATTATTGTGTATAGCTAGTTTTGTAGAAGACTATGGAACATCTTGTTGTGACAATCTTCATAATACTTGAGTCGGTATCAAGTTTACTTATTATTAGATCTACAAAACCATGTAACTAAAAATGGTTAGTTTTTCTATTTCATTCATTAATCCACCACAATATGAGGTAGAATAGATTGACTGATCACTGAGAAGCAGTTTTCTGATTAAATATATATTTATACGCAATATTTATCAAGAATACGATACACAGTTTTGCTAAGAGTTTTTCACACGAAATGATAGTTATGGTTGTTTTAATTTTTTCTGGTATCGTAACGACCAATTTCGTTTGTTTTTAACTTCAGATACTAGTAAATATGTTGTTACGACTATTATTCTTTGTCAAAGATGATAGTAATCACTTTTGAGATGAAAAAACTAACGTACTCAGTCAGAATGAGAAATAGTTAAAGATTTTAAAATTGTTATTGTTAGTGGCTGTGTCATGCTTATTGCATCTATGCACCATATGAGAGACTAATATATATCCGGTAGTTTCTGTCATCTCGAGTCCCACATTTAAAATTACCATGTTATGGAAATCTGAGTCAAACAATCCTAAAAATACCATTGAGTCCCTGATCAATTTAATACAGTATTTACTCGACAGAACAAAGCTTTTTTTAAACTACGGTGTTCAACAAAAGACTTCACAGATATATTTGGAGAACACTGTAATAGCCTATATAAATAAGCATCAAAAAGACTTTCATAAGTGCCAGACGTGCGAAAATGTACTCAGTAAGATAATCAAGAATAGATTAACTTAAGTGTATATATTATTATTATACCAGTCATCATTCAGCACATTACTCATTAGAAGTATTTGAACGTTTGATATGGCAAATATCACTCTACAAACAACAACTTTGTTGTACCAGTTAACTCATTAAATATGTACTATAGTTCACTTTTTACATGCACCAAATTAATATAACAGAAATTGCTTTCCAATAAATTTGTTTCACAACTATCTCGGATCCTTTCTTGTTTATATGATAAGAATTATGTTAACAAATGTACACTTCACTTCATTAAAACAATATATTTTCTTCCCAGGTAAACATTTGGTGAATGAATGATATTTTGCATAACTTTTTAAATTTTGAAGGTCATTAAATCATGAAATTATATACAAAATTACATGGGTGAGACTATAATTTATGGTCGACCTTTGAGCAACGCTAAAGTGACCTTGGGCGTTAGTACCTAATAACTAGGACCAAATGAGTGTTATAAACCAGTGTGAGAAATTAGAATTATGATTTACAGTTGATAGTTAGGGTTAGGAAATACATCTAGGGTTTTCATCACGAACTGACATAATCTATAATGCCAAAACTCTATTTAGCCAAATAGATGGATGATTTTCGCGCTAAAATCCGAGACCTGTTATCTTATACCTGATTGGTTCGTCCATAAATTATGGTCTCGCCGATTACATGACCAATAGTTTAGTTTATTTTGACTTAATAAATCACTTACTGTATCTGTGGTTTCAGGATTAGCTCCAGCTTTACATAGTCGTTCGACTGCCACAAAATCACCAACTCCGGCGGAAATATGCAATGGAGTGAAGCCTTCCTAGCCACAAAAATCGTATGTATAGTTAATGTAATGTATAACCATTAGAAAATATGTAAAATTGGGCATATAATCATGAAAATAGTCGAAAAACATGTAGCTACTTTCGCACAAACTACTCATCATACATCTCTCTATGTTGACTGAGATGACATTTTTGCTAGACTTTAAAAAAAATCTAATGCCATTTGATAATCTGATCATAAATTATATAGTAAGTAGAGCCTTCTTACGCTTTTCACTGCCAGCCACAGTCCTGCACTACTCATACTGATTACTTGCTCTATGTGAACGCGAACACATTTTTCTAAAGTCTACAAATGTATTATTTTACACATTTAATTACCTATGAATATATTAATATTATTTAATGAATCATGCAACAAAAATATACATGGAAAGCTAGACAGAAGTCAATTCTAAAATACTAATTTGAAGTATGCTAAAACAAAATTCATTTCAACCTGTTCCTAATTTTCACTAGAGATGTTGAAAACTTATCATATTGCGTAAAAATCTGGTTATGCTTCATCAGTTGAGTATACAAATTTTCACATGAATGATAATAATTAGACAATGTCAGATTAATAAAAGATGTCTAAGATGAAACACTGAAACAGAAATTCATTAAGATGTAAACATTGTAATTTCATTTAAATTCTCTCTATAACTCGAATACATATTTTAAGTTGACTTTATCTAATACACTAAAGCAGGATAAGTTCATATTACCAAAAGTTTTCTAAAGCTACCAACATTCATAAACTAGGTTATCAGTATCAGTCACATACAAAGTTATTTTGCGTGTGATAAACAAGTGAAGCATTACTGAAGATGATATAAATTATCTTTAGAAGCTTTTGTCTATTGTTTTAAAACTTTTTTTCTGTATTAGTATTATTGTACTTTCACCAAGCATCTAAAAGGTATGAATAATCTATGACTCTATATTCATACCTTTAATATCATATCTGAAAATTTAACATCTTTCAATTCAACCGTGTGAAGGATATTTCTTCTAATAAATCATCAATGTGTTTTCATGTAACTTTTAGAGTATATTGATATTTTCTTACATTGATTAACAATTCAGTGACTAAATGTTCCAACATATTTACGTAACAATAACTACACCATCAAACTGCACACGTCGTTCTAAAGTAGTCTTTCTTCAAAATAATCTAGACAACCAAAGGAACTGAATCAATGAGGGTTCGAATCAAAAACTTATGCACTGCTGAGGCGTTAGTGATCCATAACTTCAAATCCGAACTAAGCGTGCAAAAACGATACGTCCAACCTCTCATCTTTCCTTGGCCCTAATTCTCTTCTGTTGTATATTTTGCTCTTGTTTTTTTAAATCATATGGTGACCAAACACTACAATGTTATATCTTCCTCTTTACTTTATCCTGACAAATACGGTACTTTATTTGACAGAGGAAATTTCAAAATCCTGGGTTACCGGAAATTTAGAATTATGAGATAACTTTTGATAGCATAAAACGTAGTCAGTATGTTGATTAACGACCTCAACCTAATAACGTGAACAGAAAGCAAATTTTAATGATCTTAACAGACCAGTAATAGGTTTAAATAGTGCATATAACGTCGAATAATAATAACAGTCGTCTTATTCAGTGTAGTATTTTTTTAGTACAATATGAAGCTCTGAGCATAAAGTATTTCTAGATATCCATCTCACTCTTTGTCGATATAGTCGTATATGGATATGTATGCTTATGTAAAAAGAATAAACCAAATAGTATTAATTGAGGTGAAATTTTTGTGAAGAAATAACAGTCTTTTCAACAGTAAATAAGCTTAAATCTCACGAATGTAAGTTTTTGGTTAGGTCAGTCCTACCGATCTGTTCTTCGTATAGTGTATATGCTAAATAGAGCACTCTAGGTTATTCGTACTTCTCTTTGCGTGCATGAATTATAACAAAAAGGGGAAAGATGTGAACGGAATGGATGATTTTTATCTAGTAAAATAGTGAAATACAGTGCAAAATAACAGGTTACATATAAGAATTTACAAATTTTAAAACTAATTGCCCTATTTGTGCAGAAAATGTTTCAAATGAAATTCATTATTCCGTCTTCTGTAATTTACAAAAAAGAACGTGATTAGTTTCTTACTGAATGCTCTCTTACCGACAACCACTCAAAATCCATTTTGCCCTTAATCATATACATATGAATTACTGTCATTGTTCAAAGTGCAAAATTTAAAGACTTTTTTTGTATAAAAAAGTAACATACTACTGTTTTCTTTTCAATTAGTGACTCTGAATGACCTTTTAAAATATGATCAATTATTTGATGTGCTGAGTACCATGCAGCTACGTGTAGAAATGTTGCCGCCGATAATATGGTAATTTTAACAGCTCCTGTTTGACGTACTAACTGAAAAAAATCAAATATCAAGAGGAAATATGGTTAGAACCACTGGATACATTAAACTTTAGAAAAAATTGTTATTTACAACAAAATCAATATAAATGCCTTTGGAAAAAACTGAAAAGAAAATTGTTTATACTTTATTCACTTCTGCACAAACTATTTAATCCCATTTAAAAAGCCTTTTTAATAATTAACTTACTGGAAGATGAATTTAATTACCCTTGTTAAATAGAATATGGTGACTTTAAATATCACCCATGTAAGGTTTACTGTAGTCGGTAATTTATCTGTCATGAACACGGAAACAAGAACTATTGTATTCAGATTACAGGGATTAAGTAGTACTATAATTGTCTGCCTGTATTGGTTAAAAAAATCAGACATTTGAAAGGTCTAAATAAAAAAAACAGCGACTATCAAAATTAATGATAATCATTTTCAAGCTTTAAAAGTAAATTTCATTGAAGTCACAAACCGATCTAATGTAGATAACTATCGAATACATGAGAGCATTGAACGACTACTTCGTTTTATTATAGAATTCCTCGTCAGTTTTTCTCCACGACACTGCAGGCGTGAATCGAACCCAAGACCTTCGGTTTCGCATGCGACCACTTAACCTGAACTTTTGATTGTAGGGTCATCAATGAAATTCTAAAATCTACACAACCTCATACATGAGTAAACGTTAAGTAAATACCAAATGCACAGTTTGCATTGCTCAAACCTTCTTAGTGAAGAACTCAAACACGCCGATATATTGTTAAGAAATTAAATTCAAAAAGTTTGTTTCATGAAGCGTCAAGTTGTAACTATACGTTATATAACCCCAATTGTCACTATGTGGGACATTTTACCTGCTTAATGAGAAGGATACTTTCTAGCTTCAAAAATGGTTGAAAGTGTATTACCACTTGTAGAAGTAGTTACATTTAAATCTATGAATATTATTATTCATAAATAACTAAAGGTTAGGATATCAGAAAATTCAGATTAGAATGTAGTTTTATCAAACCAGTCAATAAATCTTCCATGGATAAAATGGTTGAATTTCAAAAGTCATTACTATTGTTTTGAGCTTCTATAAGGTATTATTCTTCATTAATATGGTTCATTTGAAAAGGATTCATATATGACGATTATGTAAAATTGCAGTAATAAACAAAATGTCAGTTTAACAAATGTGTCATAATATTTATACAAACATCTATTCAATTCATGAAGATATTTCTGCGTAGAAGTGATCGTTCTCAATGTATCTGTATACCAATATGATCCACGATTGTGAAAACTGTCATGTTTTACAGAAATTAGTTTTCTCAATGAAGCAGGGAGTACAGACTAAATAATATATATCAGCCAAAAAATATTGAAATCATATCTACCTATTTCAAATAAACATTTAACCGGAACAAACGGATGTTAAAAAGTAGAATAATTTGAATTAGTTCTAAATCATTTTTTATTCAAAATGTTTTAATATACTTTTCATTTAAAAACGTATATAAAGAAGTATAAAGAGGTTTATTTAATTCAAAGTAAGATGACTACTTGAAATTTCAGATTATCTAATTTACCATCATTCTATATTTTAAACTATTTAAGGATTTTTCTATGTTGTCAAAAGAATAAAATCTTATCGAGGAACATTTCTATCAAGATTTCAGTTGATAACTCTTGAAAGTTCAAGCATCGGATCGCTAGCGTATTATATTGATATAACCTTTAAATAGATTCTTGATATCTATTAAATGTTTGTGAAATTTCATTTTCATTTGTAGAACATAGACATTTAGAAACTCCTAAGTATACTTCCTGACAAACTCCTCTTACACATCAGTCTTTTGCTTAATGTTCAGTATACAATAAATAGTCTCACGGTAATTTGACACTTCCAGAGCTATTTGCCTAAAGACATTTTAAGTAATTTGTAACAACGACAAATATGAATTACTTTGAATAATGGGCACAACATTTGTAACATCTGTTTTGAAAAGTTCTCTAACTTTCAGCATTTCAATTAAGTACTTAAAGCATACCTACTTCTATCATCAAAGATTTTAACAGGAACAGTCATCAGTTGCAGTTGTTTACAAAACTTGTAAAGTTAAAATATCATTTTAATCTGCTTCGTTTAAAAATCAAGTTGACATTGCTCTTTTTTTCAAGACCATATTTAGAAACAGTGATTTTATAATAGTAATTACTTTTTTAACGAATGCTGTGCAGTAAGAATGAGTTATACCCAAATAAACACCACAAGTTACTGCCATTATTTGGTGGAAAACAAATATTTTTGGGCTTTACATTGTAGTAGATCGTTATTCTGTAATTTGTCATTACAAGGAACTATAAATCTCAAAATACACTAGTTTTTTACATTCAAGCTGACATATTATCTTCAACTACGAAGAATTCATTGTGTAACACTAGATATTTCACTGAAGTACTTATATAAATTAACTGTTAGATAATAATTAGTTATCAATCTCTAGACACTATTATCTACAATAAAATTATTGATCTAACAAAATGGAGTCGACATTTCAGTTCTAATGTCCCCGTAATTAGTTTAAAGAATTTATTTATTTGGAAACAACCCAAAATAGTATGGCAAATTGAGGTAGCCCACTATTCATGACATTCAACAATAATTCCGTTAGATCCCTCACCATTTGTATTTAAGAGACATAGAATCATAAGTTTACATTAAATATCTTGATTGTATTGTGTTCATTTCGAGATCTGAATCTTTTTAGTTTAATCACCTGTTGGAAAATGGTCGTCTAACTAATGAGAAGTAACTAGGTGATCTTCATTGATCTTCAAAGGTCTTATTATTGATATCAATTAATAGTGAAAAGTATTTTTGGTTGAAACAAATTTTCACAAACTAGAAACAGTATAGTATATGTTGTCATTTACGATATCGTTATACCGATTAGATAGCAATATATTAGCTAACATCAGTGTTGTTTTGTGTCAATTTGAGTTCTAATCTAAATTGTTGATAAGAAATGAGAACATCATCACAAATTATGTGAACAGTAAGAATTCGAATGAAAACGAATGCAACCATGTCATGAACATACCCGGTACAACGTGATTTTCAAATTAAATCGATTAAGTGCATTAAATGTAAAATTAAATTGTTATATATCAAACATTTTAGAATCATGATGTTCCTAGTACGAACAGATAATACTTTGTATTTTCAATAGGCAAAATTGTGTCAGTTTAGTTTCTTTGTCAAGTAAAAAAATACATCATGTTAACAACACTCTCTAAAAGTGTTAAAATAGTACTAATATGTTGTTTCCATTATTGATATTTAGTGTAATATCACAAAACAGCTTTGAACACGGTTTCTTTAAAATTCATTAGTTATAATGGATAGTTACAACAACTTTTATGCTTGAACCTTCAGACTAAAACAATATACAGTAGGAGGGGGTGTTATTGATCAATCAAAACTGAGTTGATCTTTTTTCTCTTCAAACATTAAGTTATGTCTCCTGCCATGAAGCATGAGTTGAAACTAACCTATAAAAATTATTAGATAGAAAACCATTCTTAAAACAATAACAAACTTCCTTTGTAAAACAGAGTTTATTTACAATGAATTTTTTTTGGAAACTTTTGAGATATGTACAATTTGAAAATAGAGTTTACCATAGAATGACATCATCTAGAAAGCTACCAAAAATTAGGAAAGACTAGTCAGTATTTTGTCCCAGTTTTAAGAGATTTTAGCAGTGCTCATATTCTGTTTTACATGACATCTAACTTTGAATCTTCGAATTTTGTTAATAATACACTAACTATAGACCAATGTGTTTGTAAACAGATGGTCCCAGTTTAGGTTAATTCTTAGTATATAGCAACTAGTGACACTGACCCACGTTTTTCGAAGGTTACCGAATCGTATTATTTCTCAAAAGCTTTGTTCGTATAAAATGTAAAATGACCTCTGAAACTTATAATATAAAAGCAGTGAGTACTATGGAATAAAATAAATAAACGGAATAGTTCAGTCCAATCATAAAATAGTGAGATTATTCTTTGTAAAAAAAAGATTAAAAATACATGTAGAGATCAGAGCGAATGTATTTAAAATAATGTTAGAAGTAACAGGACAACAGCCATTATGGTGAAAGCTGAATCACAAGTAAACTAAATAGTTGATGTGTTAATACAACTAAGTTTCACAATTTGAAATAAATAACCGTAACCGTATTGGTTCTTTGTATTCGCTGACTTAATGGATTGTCTTACTTGTTCAGTTCATTTCGTAATAATAACCTCATGAATATACAGTCTTTGTATCTAAAATTATCGTTGAACTGGAATATTTATCTCAAAAAATCCAAACTCATGATACTTCATTTATTTCTGCAAGTAAACGTTTATACAACATTTAATGGAGATATTTAATGAAATGAATTCACTGAATTTCATGATGTCGATCGCTTTTACCATACAAAGGTGACGATTATTTCGATAAAGAAATCCCGATTGAGGAGTACGTTTGGACTAAGTGGTCTCCACTGACCACATTTAGTGTATATTTACGGTCGATTTTATTTTTGTGTAATAATAAGCTACAACTATTTGATACAGATTACTGGATTGAGCAACGAGACAATCCTGGCTGAATTAGCTTCGCTTTCCAACTAAACAAACCCATACAAATTGAGTATTTTAGAATTCCATCTCTAGTGAAGCCATCAAAACTATTCATTATTTGATTCGGCTGCTAACAAGATATGTTATAAACATAGACTGATGATGGCTGGAAGTAGAATCCAGGACGCGCGTTTCGTCCTATTTGAGACTCGTCAGCTGGATGTGCCTACATCCCATAGTTGTGTCTACTCCTGCACTAGAACCGAGTACCGTTCGCGTTAAACGTCCCCACGTTATGCATTTATCTATTGAACAACACACAGTCACTGGTTTGAGTTGATCAGTTTTCCTTTGGCATAAGTGTATTCAGTTGGATTGCCTCGATATCGCCTGAAGTCACAAGCATTTTAAGCAGAGATGGATGATAACTAGTAGTGAAATTATCAATAGAAGTGAATTAATTCTCATCACATTGCACAAGCCAGTGACTATCTGAGACTCAGTAACTAGGTGACTAACGCGATGACGTTTGAAGTGAACGGTATAGGGTTCGAGTTTCAGAGTAGACATCAATTTTGGAATCCAGGTACATTCAAACGATGAGTCTTCAACAAGACAAAACGCGCTTTCTGGATTCCACTTCTACTCACTATCCATTTCTACATGAGAATAATATTCATTATTATTATTATTAAAAATTGAAAAAGTTATGATTCACTTCATGCTTTACTTTACTGATAATTTTTCAACCAAATTATACTCTGAAACTATTTGAAATATGTAATTCGTGAAAATAACGTTAAAACAAACAAAACACCAAACAAACTTATATTTGTTTTGAGAATAAATAAACAAATTCTTCACTAATTATCATTTCTTCAAATTTTACACTATCAGAAATGAACTTCAAATATTTTCTAATTATTGTATTATATTTAATATATAAGTTTATGTATAGAAATCAGAATGAAGGTAATTTACTACTAGCTACCTATTGTAACAATTTAGATTAAATCAAATGGGAGATTGATATTTATATAAAGTTCTACTGTGAAAAGGAACCAATTTATGAAAATAGAACTACAACTAATTTGTATGGACTGTTTAAAGATTTTTTTATTTACTAACTTATTACACTATAAATCAATACAATTATCATCTTAATCATACGGTTATAAGTTTTAAATAGCCAATATTGAATATGCTGTAAACTTTTGTTTATTTTTAAAGTTTGAGAAGTGATCAAGACAGAGTTCAAGGTTAATTTGCAGATTGGATGTAGTGAAATTTGAACAGTCAATTGTGTCTTAACTTAATCAGGTTTCAGATTAATTAGTAGTTATAGAACATAAACCGATTCAAGGAAATTACACATCACTTAGTTATTTGATCTAACTAATTTTTTACACTAAAAAATGTAAGCATAGTTACAAAATCATGTAGAACAACAGTTGTTCTCAAAATGCTAAACTCTGCCTAGGAATACTTTTAAAATTTTTAACTACTGAAAAGAGAGGTTGACACAGCAGTGAATAGAAAGAAAATGTAAAAGGAGACTAAATACACATCCATGTCAACTGTGAAATATGATATGATTAAAAAAATCAATCAATTTTAATTTTTTGGGTTTTCCAAAAAAATAACATTCAACAAAAAAGTTAATGTATTCACATTTGTTGACTCAAAGTGAGACAGAGTTGTCTTATTCAACAGAGGGTGAAAGAAAGATCAGCTTACATATGATTAATCCGAATTGCCGGTAGTAGATCGTTTAATATATTAGGGCGCAAGCAAGCCTCTTTAATATGAAGCTCACCACAACCATCACATATCTTGATGAGGAATATAATATACAAGTTAATGAATCAAAATTCACCAGCATCAGTTTTTAACTACCTGTGATATAATCGGTGTTGTCCTACTTCTTTAATGATTGATGTCAGCAATGAATCAAACTTAACTTCTAGCATTAATTTCTGAAGTCATTAAATTAAAAAAATCATATAAACTGATCTATCGAGTACCTTATGGCAAAACCATCCATATAACGCAAGAAGGGTGTTGATAACATATTAGGACTGGCTAGTTTAGATTAGATAAACAAACACAAAGGATAAAATATTAACAAAATGTAATTATATTGGGATACATCAAGTTAAATATAAACTGCATTGATTATGAAAAGGCATTTGACAGTGTAGATAGGAGAGCGTTATGTAAACTTCTTTGACACTATGAGGTTTCTGAGAAGAATGTCAACATTATCCGGAACTCATACGACGGTGGCCTATCCTCCTTCCAGAGGAGTAACAGGCGTAAGTAAGTAAGCAAGTAAGTAAGTACATAAAGTTAAATAGTATTTTGTTAGTACGTTATATCCAATGTTACTAGATTGAACAGTAATATTAATAGTTAGTTAACTTTTTTCAATATGAAGCCTGATAACTAAATAAAATCGGAGGCGTTCACATTACTCAACTCTAATGGACACATTCTATATATTACTACTAACTACAATCTGTTTTGTTACACACAAAAGAAAACAATGAATTTTACGTTGCCTAACTAGACTCATTCATTACATAAACCTTCACACAAGTTGAGCAAATGTAGAACAACAAAGGTCAGAAAGGAAAAGAAAAAGAAATACTTTGTCTAACTCGATATTTACTGTTGTTTTTTAAAAAGATGGAATGTCCTTTGTTTTTCAAAATTATTACTTTTTCCAACTTTTAAAGGGTAATCGGCTAATAAATGCTTGTATTGTTCTTTTTTTGTCAAAATAATACTGTAGTTCTTATGATACATTTTTATATTACAAAAATATGTAATATCAACAGTAAGAATATCAGTGTAAAATAAAACTAATTAGTTAGCCAATTATATGTATTTGCCAAAGTTTAATTAATTTCTATTCTCTAGTTTCTGTATGCAAGAATCATTCTCAGTCAAAAATCTCACTCCCACTTAAACAGGCTTAATTTCTATGGTGTTTCTGTATTGTAGACTAAACAAATTAGGTCGACTTCAACATTGAATAAAATATCTGGTAAGAAATATGTGTAAATTAAGTTTTAGATGATTTGTTTACTTGATAATCTGATACAGTGTTATAATATTTAAATATCATAAAGTATTATAATTTCATGTCAAAATGAAAGGATAATTTTTTCTTGTCCAGCAACATTTTGACTATTAGTGAAGGAGTATAGAGGATTGGTTTTTATTGAATATTATTTACTTACGTACTTACTTACGCCTGTTACTCCTCGTGAAGGAGCATAGGCCGCTCACCAGCATTCTCCATCCAACCCTGTTCCAAGCAATCCTTTCCAGCTCCTTCCAGTTGTAATTCATCCTTTTCATATCTGCTTCTATTTCCCGACGTAATGTGTTCTTTGGCCTTCCTCTTTTCCGCTTCCCTTCAGGATTCCAAGTTAGGCCTTGTTTCGTGATGCAGTTTGATGATTTGCGTAATGTATGTCCTATCCATTCCCATCGTCTTTTCCTAATTTCCTCTTCAACTGGAATGTGGTTTGTTCTCTCCCACAGTAGACTGTTGCTGATGATATACGACCAATGGATGTTGAGTATGTTGCGTAGACAACTATTGATAAATACTTGTACCTTCTTGATGGTGGTTGTAGTAGTTCTCGAAGATTCAGCTCCGTATAGTAGAACTGACTGTGTTGACGTTGGTATTGAAGATTGTGACTTTGATATTGGTTGGAAGTTGTTTTGAGTTCCATATGTTCTTCAATTGTAGGAATGCTGTCCTTACTTTTCCAATCCTCACCTTCGCATCTGCATCTGAACCTCCTTGTTCATCGATAATGCTTCGCAGGTATGTGAAGGATTCTACATCTACCATAGTTTCGCCATCAAGAGTGATTGGATTGGTGTTTTCCGTGTTGTATTTGAGGATCTTGGTTTTCCCTTGTGTGTGTTGAGGCCTACTGATGCCGAGACTGTAGCTACATTGGCTGTCTTTATCTTCATTTGTTCGTGTGTACGCGATAGGAGGGCTAGGTCATCTGCGAAATCCGGATCATCTAATTGATTTTGAGCTGTCCATTGTATTCCGTGTTTTCCCTCAGATGTCGAGGTCTTCATAATCCAGTCGACCACCAGAAGAAAGAAAGACCCTGTCCCCAATCTTTTTAGTATTTTATGATTCTTTCGTCTTCTGATATTCATTTCTTATTTAATGTGATTAATGTCATATCGGGTGATGACGCAATCACTTATTAGTTTCATTATCTTTACATAATCTCTGAATTATCACCTCTCAATACTTAAATGCACACCCATCTTAACCATGTTTGTTCATACACTTTACATCTCTATTCTTTTTCTCATTATGGTTTTGGTTACGTTTCAAAAGCATTCATTTAAACCTCACAAACAATCGTATGCTAAACATTTTTTAATAATTATATTGATATTAATAGTTTTAATTTGAATGCATTGGATGATAAACCTGTGAAATAGTATGAATTCATTTTATTCAACAAACTTTGTTGTTTTTACTTTGTTTAAATATGTAAATAAATGACAAATTTCAAATGAATTATATAACTAGTCGTTTAAACACTTATGAACACAGCCAGTGAATATTAGAAATTACTTGATTGGCGTTTTCCGAAAATAACTTCTAAACATTACTCAAGAATCTGTTGATGTACTCTTCTACTTCATGTTGTCATATACAATTTCTTGTGATCATTTTTGTTAGGTCCCGATAAACATAATGAATGGTAACTTTGGGATCATTTTATGGACCAATACTAAACGTATATTTTTATCGTATAATTGTTAAATAACTAAACTATTTATATTCATGTTCCTTTTATTATAAGCTTTATTTTGACCTATGAACCATTATTATACGTTTTACCATTCTTGAATCATGCCTTGTCTATTAGTTATTGCCTCACACATTCACAGCCACATTTGGCCAAATTTTGTACAAATGTTGTTTTCTATTTTATGCTACGTTGTGGTCTGTTTGATTGGTAATATAAACTGAGTATATTTGAAATATAATGATTCATATTACAGAGGCTGAGACTCGTGTTCTGCACTTAACCAGCTGGGGTAGGCGGAAAGCAGGACCAATCAGGACTCTAGGCTGCTCGCACGTGTTTTACGCGTCCTTCTGATTGGCGGCTTTGGGCTATAACAATTTCTGTAAAGTTAATTTAAAGTGATTAGATATACCCCAAGTTGGATTCTTCAAGCGCTTCGTCATTGACTACATGTTATTCTTCAAAACGTTGTATTTCCATGGAAACTTGAATATCCCACTTATTTTCAGATGACAAATTCTGTATATCTAGTTGTCATAATGGGTTGGTCACTTCCAGAATAAATTCTGTCAAGAAAATTTATTTTATACATATATTTATGTGCATTTATCATGACAACGTAAAGATATTCTAATGAACAGAAATCATATCAGAATATCACTTCATAGTGAAAGTGATATTCATATAGAAGTCATTTTCAGCTTTATCTATATAATATAGTTACATCCTGTAATGAAAATCAATAAACCAAAAGATTATACTGAGCGAAAATGCTTTCGTTTTGCAATTTTATCACCTAGGTGCACAAAGAAATGTAGCAATCTTGGTCATTTATGCATAGTATGTGTGTTAGTGTTATGATGTATTGATGTTTATCTCGCTCAATAAAATGATCATATTTCTGTAAATATTGACAAAGAGCTAAATGTTTCCAAATGATTGGATTAACAATATGTCCTTCAGTTTTATAACAATTGATTTTATCTTACTACCGGTTTAATGAACTGTCAAGTGTGAGGTTAAGATAGTCTTCAAATGGGATTCACGTTTTTTGAGAGCTCATGAACTCAATGATGATTTTTTATCTCCGAAAAGCTGACATGAAAATGGAATTGATTTGCAGAACACGAGAGAAAGAGAGGGAGTGACCGTGATAAGTATTCAGATGTTACGTACACATTATGTTTATCATCAGATCTGAGTAGTTTTAATTTTATGTAATGGAATATAGTTTGTGAATAAAATAAATAACAGAAGAGATAGTTGTTAGTTAACTTTGTTTCAAGAAAAAAATATTTCGAATAACTGGGAACCAAACAGTTTCAACATGTCTAATGAGACAATCATCTTCTTACAGGTGTTCTCATTATTTTCGAATGCACCGTAAAATGAAACAGTACCCTTCACATTCAAGAGGTAATTCTCAAATGTGCTTTGAAAGATAAGTTCAGTTTAAACAGCATGATCTTCTAATACATAGATGATGTATCATCTATATTAACCCTAGTTCCAGTACTGAGGGATATTTTAGGCAAGCTCTGAGAACAGGATCTCAGTGAAAACAATAATAAAGTTAAATGTAAATAAGAGATTTTTCGACGACATATATTTCACTTGTGATCGAGGCCGTAACTTTGATAATATAAGGAAGATAATAAAGTTTACTTAGGGAAAAGAAGTACGGCACAAGATATCGTCTCTAAACATTATATTCACAAAGGGATACCAGGAAAATTTAAGATTTACGATCAGGAAATTAACGTCTAACGGACGGGTGATGGATTTTAATAGCGTTATACATATGAACAACGGGCATAGCAGAATAAGATGAATTCATTTATTTCTTGGATTATCCCCAGCCCCTTACAACCTATAAACGACAGTTATAATTATTTATAACCAATGTACATAGCCTATATCGTATTAATGAAGCTTAGTAGAGCGACTATAACACACAGGTTTTGGTAAGAACATTAAGTCGTGTACTGAAACAATATTCAAAGAGAAAAGTGGAGAAGAATAAATTGTAGTTGGAAAGTATCTGCGAGATAATGAATACCCACAAAATTTAGCCAATATGTATGGAAAAACAAGAAAGAATTGGATGGAATTTTCTATGATTGAGGATAGCCATGCGCTTGGGGTCATTAAAGTATCCTTCAAAACAAAGAAGGTGGGGATTTCAATGAATTTCATCAAGAACAGAGGAACATATGGGTAGAGCACTGCTACATTCATCATCAAAAAGTAGAGGTACTTGTAAACAGTTGTCTGCTCAAGGTACCCAATATTCGCTGGTTGGATACCATAAGCAACAACGTACTATCGCAGAGAACAAATGAACTTCCACATGAAGAGGAAATTAGGAAGAGACTATGGAGTTGATGGAAAGGACACACATTATGGAAATCATCAAGCTTCATCACGAAGCAAGTATTAATTTTAACTCCACAAAGAAAGAGGAAAGGAGGCATAGCAAAGAACACATTACATCGGTAATCGGAGGCAGACATGAAAAGAACGAATAGCACTTGGGAACAAATGGAAAGGAAAGTTCAGAACAGAATAGGTTGGAGAATCACAGTCTGCGCCCTATGCTCCACTAGGGTGACAGATGCAAGCAAAATGTAAGTAAAGTCCAAAATTGACAAAATAGCTAGCATGATTAATTACAGACTAAATGCTGCACTGAAGAGAACGTATCTAGTCGCTAAAGTAGTTTCGTTGAATCAAATAAATTAATCACTGAGGCAGACAAAGTAGAAGGACTCTCATCACATGTTACCTCCAGTTGTATTAACCAGTTTACATTAGAAGAATGGAAAGAAGTGTCACTCTTAACATCTCGTAGTGTATTTCAAACAATTGCGGTTAAATTGTCAATATATTTCCAATGGTAACATGGCTCGTCATCTGCTAGATGGTAGACACAATGTTGATATTTTCAAGTCGTTCAAAATAATCAATACTCAAACAACTTCGAAACACCACTGAGGCTTTCTCTTTTAAAAAGTTGAATTCAAACCTATGTATTCAAATGGATAAACATGCACATCTCTCCCTACCCTGATAATTTCTGTTTTATTATTCAACCACATCGTATCTTATTTCATATTCTCTATAACAAATGAATTTCTTTGATTCTTGGGTTTATTTTGACTTTCATTCATTTTACTTCACTAATTTGTCTAATTTTATGAATTTTCATTTTTTAATAAAATATCTCCTTGTGTTCTAAAATCTTTCTCCTGCAATTTTCACATTTAGTAACATATAAACATCCATCCTTTTTACCAATTTATAGTTCTTTCATAACTGTTATCGTTATTCTGCTGATCCTCATGGCATTGACTATGTATATTGGTTTTAAGTTATTATTATTCCACTGTTAATATTTTGGACTAAGATTTATCCTGAAGAAAACGCACCTCATGCATTTCACCGCTAACCACATTTCATCTATTCTGTACTAAATGTTACTATGGTTTCTCGGGCATAAACAGCTAACAAGAATCCACCAAACAAATGAATTCATTTTATTCTTCTATGCTTGTTGTTCTTGCTCTACGCAAATTTATAAACGAAAAAAGTTGTATGATAAAGAATGCACATAAAATAACAAAAGAAAAGGAACTTTAGTTTTATACCTAATTTTATTAAAAATTGTTATTCCCCAAAGTTTTTTTCTGAAATAAATATCACACCTACTTTGAGTTATTCAACAGTCATGTGTGTACAAAAGAATAAACAAATAATCTACTATTTAAGAGTGATATTATAGACCAAATCCTAAGAAGCCGTTTGACTAGATCAAAACGGAATGCATTTTATACAGCTTTACTGTTAGTTTTGTACACCAGCTACTGATAAGTTTATAGTTATGTGAATTACTAATTGGTTTGTCTGATTAATTCAATGTGCATTTATTTGTTCACCTCTTTTCGTAGAGCTAAGTATGAATATGGTTTAGAGTACTATCCAATTATCTAAAACATTCTATAAGTTATATTATTACTGTATGGTCACCTTTAATTAACCGTTACTCTCATTCATTACAATCTTTATGTATCTACTTGTAAATTAGCACCAAAATCTCTTATTTTGTAGTTACGTCTTAGACATTCAGTTTTGTGTGTTCTATTATTTTTTTGTCAATCTGATGATTCATTTATTCATTAATACACTATTCTATTCATAATTATGAACTCAAATATAAAATTCTCACTCATTGTGTGCATTCCTATTTTACACACAAATTATTTGTCATGTTAATTATCACGAATAGAAATAACTACATGGCTGTAAAAAAATGAAATTTATGAAAATATGATAACCATACATTAAATATATTGTTTGCAAATCTCCCTTCAGTTGTCCTTCACATGCTCCGTGATTTTTTTCAATTTTGTTCTTATTACAATTACTTTCTATTTACATCCCTATTTTGTTCAATCGAATCCTCTCAATCTTCTACTGACAATCATTCCACTTCTGACTGGTGTTATATACTACTTATATCATTCAACATAAGTAGCACACACCACAATAGTCCTAACCATAAAATTTTTTAATCAGACCAATTACTGGTTTAATTTATTGTTAGATAATCAACCATCTAATAATGTTTTTGAGCAACGTAACATTCCATAAATATTTGTTTTGTTTGTACTGCATTAATCATTTATGCTACATTAATGCTACAGAAACGCCGTTTGAACTATTGCTTTAATTAGCCATCTTGAAAAGGGAAATGGGTATGTAGTCATATCCAGTTGACCTCTGATAAGTTTTACACTAGAAGTAGAAACAATAACGTCAACAACCAGCAAAAATTTAATTCTTTTGAGGGAGATAGTATTGTTTGTTTAGAACACCCTATTTCGATTGTTAATAATTTCTCACTTAGATTTTCAGCCAGGGCCTGTAAATAATAAACTAAGACTAAATAATCAAGTAGGTTCCGTAGTACATCTGTGATGTACATTGTTTTCCTTCTTTCCCGTACATTTGCTTCATAATTAAAGTGGTGTTGGACACCGTGAAAAAGTAATCAAGATGAAACCCACTATTTTGTGAATTCTAGGTTTTTCTATTAAGGTAAACAGATCAAATTTATGGAAGGATAACCACATATACCAGTCATCAAACTTTGCATAGGTTACTATATGCATCTAAGAATAGCTTACCTAATGCAGTTTTTACCCAAAGGCTTGTCGAATGGTAGGCTAGAAAAGTACCAAAGAATAAATGATATATATCAGTTTACAAACAACAAAACTAAACGTTGGACAACCCCTCAAACAAATAACTTATTTCTATAACAATGTAGATGAGAACTTTTTTTGTACCAACAAATTAGGCAATTACATTACAATAACTAATATCTGACATGACTTTCGTAGCTGAAAAATAAATAAAACAGAAGACATGCAATATCATTTGGGTAGTTATCCCTTTTCCGTATCTTAGGCTAAAGTCAACACTAACGTTTTGAGTTTTAGATGGTGGTTGGAGGTAGTCAACAGGAAACCCTGGACCCGGGTTTCGTGCTACTTGGCACTCATCACGGCTCGGATAGCTCAGTGGTAACGTCTCTGACTGTGAAGCTGGGTGACACGAGATCGAATCCGCCAGGGAGCATCAGTTCCCTCAAGATTACAGGTACACCTTGCTGACGAGTGCCAAGTAGCACGAAACCCGGGTCCAGGGTTTCCTGTTGACTACCTCCAACCACCATCTAAATCTCAATACATAGTGCCCGCAGTGTCGAGTCACCTAGACTGGTGGCCATATTGCAACATGGTCGATAGCATTCGATCTGCACTAATAAGGACTAGACAAGCATGACATTGATCACCACCCAGTGATCAATCAATTGTGACTAACGTTTTGAGTGTTAGTTCATCTTTTAATGCTCTTTAAAATCCCATTAATATCAGGATAATCTGAACACTTATAAACTTTCATTTAAACGGCAAACTTTCCCAAACAATAATCTCTCTCTCTAAGGAAGAATAATAAATCCTTAAGATATGCCAATCACAGTAAATAGATATATGGAACGATTTATGTACGGTATACTACTCTTCAATTAGGAAAAAAATAGAAACATAACTAGTTAGTCGATCAAGATATAACACTATCCATCATAACACAAGAACAACATTTACACGCGTTTATACTTCCATTTACACAGAAATTGAAAACATAACACCTATTCCTTACAACATGATCATTAAAAATGTCTATCAGTTTAACTTGTGAATAGAAAATTAATGTGATAAAAGAAGAAAAAAGAAAAAGAATACTAGTTCATTTTCACAGCAAATAATGGTATGTACTCATTGTCATTATTGTTTTTGTTCGTATGACTAAAATAATTTTGGAATGTAATTTTACTAAATGAACTGTTATTTTAAAAAAATATAATTTTGGTGTAAAGATATGCCTATTGTTAAACAATAGAAGTTAAACTAGTTGAAATGATTTAAACTAAATAGAAATAAGATTAATTTACATTTAACTATCATTTATGCTCAAAATACTAGAATTGGTTAAATAGAGAGAAGAAGAAGAAGAAAATGGAAATACAAGAAAGATTAAGTGAAGTATTTATTATTATAATTGTGTAATGAATAGTTACCTGTAAAATACTAATCAGTCTATTCAAAAATATGGAATACATTTATTGTTATTTATAATCATATAGTTGACCTAACAATTTACAAATGAATTTTATTTAAGTTCCAGTTATAATCATTAATATACACACAATGAACTAAGTGAACAATACGGAGGGTAATATTTTCTTTTATAATCAGTTATATAATATTTTAACGAAGATAATTCTAGTGATAAATTTATTGATCATGATAAACTGAATAATTTAAAGCATTCATTCTGTAAGCTGATGTCAGTTCGTGAATTCATTCTGTAAGCAGTTACAAAACTTCTACCAATCGACTCATAAATAAAACAAACTGAAAGTTAGAAATCATACTTATAGATTAACTTTTAAGGTGTTTTTTTTAATTGTTGAATTAATGAGTCAATCCAAGCTAGAGCACCATTAAAAACCTGGAAGTACTAGTATGGAACTCCTCAACAGTGCTCATTCACGATTCCAAACACGGGATTCGAACCCAGGACATCCAGTCTCGCGAGTGAACGCTTGATTGAGGTTAGATATTAACACCGTTGCATCCCAGATCAGTGATCTAAAGATTAAGCGTTCGTGCACGGAACTGAAGATTATGTGTGTTGAATCCCTCATGCATCATCGTGGATGCACACTGTTGAAGAGTCCCATTGTAGAACGAAATGGTCGTCAAGTGCTACCAGGTTTTTAATGGTGATCTAGCTGAAACCGAATCAGTAATTCAACTATTAAAATTACTGCAAACACCACAAACCTCCATTTTGTTTTTTTTTAATTATAAAACTCATATATCATTTGCATGGTTGTTAAAAATGTTCTGGAAATAAATAGAAAAGTTACAAAAACGTGATGAAATTGAGTGATTGACAAATCGATTTAAAAATGAGTGTAAATATATAAACTTTTAGAACATTTTATGGATTGTCAGTGTTGCTAGTTAGTCCAACTTATCAAATATATTCTTTAGCTTGTTTTATGATTTTGATTTCGAAACATGATAATGTACAGATTTCATGGGTAAATTAGAAAATCAACTTTATCTTTGGACTAACTGAACCATAAGATAAACAGTACTAGTCTGTTATTTATAAGTAACAACTTTATCACTATTTAATTATCATTATCAATAAAATTCTACCTATAGTACGTTGTAATGTGGCTGCTAAAATTACCAACTTCACATATTTTCTTATTGTGTACCTTTCTTTATGACATATATTGTTTGTAACATGTTTCTGTAAAACAAACACATCCTAATGATAATATTATGATTCTGATAAAGTAAGTTTAATCAGTACTGTGAAACAGATAATATACTATGAATTAATATATCTTGGTTAATTAGTGCACAGCTAAAATCACTTTTTGAAGGAAACACATATTATTTGATGAGAAATTTATGATAAATCATTCTATTCATGTTATTTAATGATCTGATTAAATAGTGGTACTCTTTAATGATGAAACACATTTATACAAAAACTAACATTAGTTATTTCGTGATATCTCTATGGATATTTTCACCTTATATGCAGTTATTAACTACTGGTTTAAAAGAATATTTTAAGGAAATATATTAAATTCCGTCACATAACTTAGAAGTTATTTAATGACTGCTATGTGATTTATTCCCAACTGTGGACAAATAGTTGATGGGGAAGACCAAATTTTTGTTTCATGCAACATTACAGAGTGCTTTAGCAAAACATGGAAACCATACATTAAATATATTATTTGCACATTTTCCTTCACTTGTCTGCCACATGTTCCGTGATTTTTTCAATTCTATTCTTATTACAGTTGCTCTCTATTTGTATTTCTGTTCTCTTCAATCGAATCTTCTCAATCTTTTACTGGCAATCATTCCACTTCTGATTTGTGTTACATACTACTTATGTCAGTCAATATAAGTAATATATATCACACAACTACTCTACACACATATACAGTCTGGTTAAAATGTTAACTAAGTGATGCGGAAGCACTTAACCTCTGGACTATTGAGCTGAAATCCAATGACGTGACTGTCTAAATCCAATCAATTCATAATATTTTGCGTTGGATAACTGGCTCACACGCGATATGAATAAAATCCACTAGTCACTAAGGTCAGATTAGATAAACTTTTATTTTGAACTAGGAAAATTCTACAATATACACAAAACTCTATGTTGACAGTCAAAATTAAGTAAATAAGTTAATCTGGTTATTGAATTCCTTATATTTATGATCTTGAAAGTATCCAGATCACACGAAACAAAACTATAAAGTAATTACCTATAAAATAGTAATTCATATTGTTCTGGGTTGAATAGCACATTAATTAAACTCTAAATCATACAGTTACATAGATAGTTGCAATTAATACTACCAAAGTTTGACTCGATAATTTCAAATACAGTGAATTGTTTGTAATAAAGAAATAATAATATAAATTCTGATGATTTAAGACTTGGTATAAGTTTCTTCTTCATAGAATAAATAATCTATTTCGAAATTTCATGCAATTGGTTCCCTTTATGAATTTAAATAGAGCAAGAACAAACATTGATGCAGAATTGTATGAATTCATATTATTTCGAGGTTTCTCGTCAGCTGCTTACAAACCAAAATTGTGATAGAATTTTTACATGGAGATAGTGTGAAACAATTGACATAAATGAGTGTAAATAACGTGATTACAATAATAACTATATATATATGCTAGAAACAGGTCAGAGGTCAAAAGAGGGGGGTTAATCCAGGGTGGGTGGTGTAATAGTTTAGTGAAGTTCATAAATTGTGTGATAATTAGAGATTAGTGGAATTGAATAATGATAAGGTAGATTACGTAATAATAATTAAATAGGGTTTGGAAAGTTAAGATAATTTAAGAGGATCAGGTGATGGAAATGTGTGAATAAAATTTATTTTAAGAATTCGGTAATAGGGGGGGGGAGTATAAATTATCTTAGAATAAGTAAATGAATAAAATAACCAAAACACAAAACAAACAGAAACAAAAAGATTACCAGGGTAGTGATAAGTTTATTAAAGTCTCTTTTTGGATGCATAAGTCCGGTTTCAGTTTCTTAATTGCAATGGCTTCAGCAAAGCGGAGAGTGGTAGTAGTTCTTTGTCTATTGATAATTTTAAACGCGCGCATAATATCGACGGTATGCCCGGTGTCAAGTAGATGCCGAGCTATTGCACTGTTAAAAGCTTTAGTCCCTCGCAGCGTCAAGTTCTTCGGAATATGCTCAGAAATGCGAACTTGTACTCTTCTCTCAGTTCTTCCAATGTATGTGCTACGGCACGTACATGTGAATTGGTAAATGCAGTTGGAGCAACTGAGGGGAGAGGACTTGTCGATTTTCTTTTGACCTCTGACCTGTTTCTAGCATATATATATAGTTATTATTGTAATCACGTTATTTACACTCATTTATGTCAATTGTTTCACACTATCTCCATGTAAAAATTCTATCACAATTTTGGTTTGTAAGCAGCTGACGAGAAACCTCGAAATAATATGAATTCATACAATTCTGCATCAATGTTTGTTCTTGCTCTATTTAAATCTATTTCGAATTAACGCGAATTCATATTATTTCGAGGTTTCTCGTCAGCTGCTTACAAACCAAAATTGTGATATATATATATATATATATATATATATTCTATATGATCACGTATATGGTACTGTTGGTAAAAGTATGTTATACCAATGAGCCCATCAGAGTTGAGGAAATGACATTTACGTTTTCGATCTAATTTCGAGAATATGTGATTTTTATATTATTTCACGTATGACGTACAGTATAAATGCCTTAGTATGGTGTAACAATGTTTAAACATAAAAACTTACTTGTTACCATACAGTTGAAGTAATAGTGTTAGATATACCAAATGCCTAATTCTGGAAATGTAGCATGTATATAACTTCCGAATCAACCTTACTCTTAAATCCTAACAGCGAACTCTTGATCCTGACCTAAACCTTAGATCATGGACCCTAAATTCCTAACCCTAATCCCCTCCCAATCCATAAAGCTACAAAGTTTTCTTGTATCATAGCTAATAATAATCACCTTTAATCTTAAATCCTAACACTAATTTCTAATCCAGGAACAATTTATTTAGTCCTAAAATTCGTTTTTCGACCTTATAAGTGTCTGAAAAAACGTGTTGTATACGGACAGATAGAAAAAGCTTGGAAAACTTCAACTGTCTCACTAAATATATGAAATCTGTCCACTCTATGTTATACTATTATGTTTTTTTCATCATAAACTATTTGTTCACGAATGGTGTTTTTTTGATTGACTGAAAACTGGCTAAAAAATTTGTCATGGTTATTATACCCTCGTCCATATGTTTTACCGTTTTTGCATTAGTTGCAAAATAAAGCGGAATGAAAAGTCCTTAGTTTAAAATTTAAGAAAAACAAACAACTTGACAGTTGATCACTTCCAATACATTTTAATAACAGCGATATATTATTGTATGAAATAGATTTCTACTAAAATTCAGTCAAGAATTTCAATGAACAAAAGAATATAAGTTCTTTTAATGTATGTGGATACTAATTTTCTATATGGTGTTCATTTCTAATACTTCTCTATTATATCTGCATTTACTTAAACCTGACTTGAAACACAAACAGTACTCATACTATTATTTAAGCCAGTTTGATAGAAAACACAATCATATATATACTGATTAATTTTTTGATACAGTAGAATAATAGACAATATGAGATATGTTATGTAACCTGGAAATTGCATAATATCCATTTACATTAATATTAAATAATAGTTGAGGTTATTTTCCTATACGTCAAGTTGCAGACTACGCTTAAAAGTAATCTCAAGATAGAAGAAGTAAGTAAGAATGTAACTTAATAGATAGATGTGTCACTCAATTTCGTGGATTAGTTGAAGTTAGACATTAACACCATTGGATACCGGCTCAGTGGTCTAGTGGTTAAGTGCTAGTAGGTCCTGGGTTCGAATCTTGCAAGAGGCAAGGTCGTGGATGCGCACTTCTGAGGAGTCCCACAATAGGACGAAACGGCCTTCCAGTGCTTTCAGGTTTTCCATGGTGGTCTAGCTTCAACTGACTCATGATCTTAACCATTTAAATTACTATGATGTCCACAAAACCCGTCTGAGATAGAATTTGATCAAAACTAAAATACGATTCGATATAAATGACATTAGTCACCTTTCAGTGATCAATCAATTCTAAACACATTATACTAAGTGATGAGTCCTAACCGAACATGTAACTTGAGTTCGATGATTATGGGGATTCCAAAAATTTGTTTGAACAAATCACTCTTCAATCACAGAAACATATTTTATTTTCAAAAATGTTTTATCCTACTATAGAATTTAGACGTAAAAATACCGATTAAAAGAATATACTTCATAAATGATCAATATGAATAGAATTACATCGGTTAGTAACTTTTAGAAAGTAACACCAACAATACTCTTAATAATATTTTTACTTTATAGACCATTAACATTGCTTCTTTTCTTATTAAAAAAGATTTTACTCATTATCATGTGGTAACATTTTTATCGAATTAAACATTCGAAATGTACAGATAATGAATCTGTCACTCGGCGATATAAACTATAAGTTTAACAATCTCAGCCAACCTTCCATATCGATAATAATCTTGTGTTAGCCAGTGACTAACATAGAGATGAATTCTCGAAATTCTTCTGAAAAATGGCAAAATATGGAATTCGGCCATGTTTGGTATAAGAATCAGCGATTACTTACTTCCTTACACCTGTTACTCCTCGTGAAGGAGCATAGGTCGCTCACCAGCATTCTCCATCCAACCCTGTCCCAAGCAATCCTTTCCAGCTCCTTCCAGTTGTAATTCATCCTTTTCATATCTGCTTCTATTATCCGACGTAATGTGTTCTTTGGCCTTCCTCTTTTCCGCTTCCCTTCAGGATTCCAAGTTAGAGCTTGCCTCGTGATGCAGTTTGACGATTTGCGTAATGTATGTCCTATCCATTTCCATCGTCTTTTCCTAATTTCCTCTTCAGCTGGAAGTTGGTTTGTTCTCTCCCACAGAAGGCTATTGCTGATGGTATCCGGCCAATGGATGTTGAGTATCTTGCGTAGACAGCTATTTATAAATACTTGTACTTTCTTGATTGTGGTTGTTGTAGTTCTCCAAGTTTCAGCTCCATACAGTAGAATTGCCTTGACGTTCGTATTGAAGATTGTGACTTTGATATTGGTTGGAAGTTGTTTTGAGTTCCATATGTTCTTCAATTGTAGGAATGCGGCCCTTGCTTTGCCAATCCTCGCCTTTACGTCTGCATCTGAACCTCCATGTCTATCGACGATGCTTCGCAGGTATGTGAAGGATTCTACATCTTCCAGAGTTTCGCCATCAAGGGTGATTGGATTGCTGTTCTCCGCTTTGAATTTGAGGACCTTGGTTTTCCCTTTGTGTATGCTGAGGCCTACTGATGCAGAGACTGCTGCTACATTGGCTGTCTTTATCTGAATCTGTTCACGTGTACGTGATAGGAGGGCTAGGTCATCTGCGAAGTCCAGATCGTCTAATTGGTTCTGAGCTGTCCATTGTATTCCGTGTTTTCCTTCAGATGTCGAGGTCTTCATAATCCAGTCGACCACCAGAAGAAAGAGGAATGGAGAGAGTAAACAGCCTTGTCTGACTCCGGTCCTTACTTGGGATGCATCTGTCAGCTGTCCTCCATGCACTACTTTGCACTGTAGTCCGTCGTATGAGTTCCGGATAATATTGACAATCTTCTCAGGAACTCCGTAGTGTCGAAGAAGTTTCCATAACGCTCTCCTATCTACACTGTCAAATGCCTTTTCATAATCAATGAAGTTGATGTATAGTGACGAGTTCCACTCAACTGATTGTTCGACGATGATCCGTAGTGTTGCAATTTGGTCTGTGCACGACCGATCCTTACGGAATCCAGCTTGTTGATCTCGAAGTTGGGCATCTACTGCATCCTTCATCCGGTTCAGCAACACCCTGTTGAAGACTTTCCCTGGTATTGACAGTAGTGTAATGCCTCTGTAGTTTTCACATTTGCTCAGATCTCCTTTCTTTGGAATCTTGATGAGGTGTCCTTCTTTCCAGTCCATTGGCACTTGTTCCTCCTCCCAAATCTTTTTGAATAGAGGGTAAAGCATGCTTGTGGTTACTTCGACGTCTGATTTCAGTGCTTCAGCTGGTATGTTGTCGGGTCCTGCTGCTTTCCCGTTCTTGATTTGTCTGACGGCCATTCTAATTTCTTCCGTCGTTGGTGGGTTGACATCTATAGGAAGATCTGTGTGTGCTGCTTCGATGTTCGGTGGATTCATTGGAGCCGGCCTATTCAGGAGTTCCTCGAAGTATTCTACCCATCTGTTCCGCTGTTGTTGAATTTCAGTGATTGGCTTGCCTTCTTTGTCCTTGACCGGTCTCTCTGGTTTACTGTATTTCCCTGATAGTTTCTTCGTTGTATCGTAGAGCTGTTTCATATTTCCTTCTCTAGCAGCTTTTTCTGCCGTCGTTGCTAATTCTTCCACGTATTTCTTCCTGTCGGCTCTAATGCTCCTCTTCACTTGCTTGTTTGCTTCTATGTACTCAGCTTGTGCTTGGACTTTCTCTACTCGTGTTCGGCTGTTGTTAACTGCCACCTTCTTGTTCTTCCTTTCTTTGATCTTGTCCAGTGTTTCTATAGAGATCCATTCCTTATGATGGTGTTTCTTTAGGCCCAGAACCTCTTGACACGTTGAAGTCAATGTTTCTTTGATGCCTTTCCAGTTGTCCTCCATGGTGGTTTCTTCTTCCTTCAGTAGATCTTGAAAGGCTTGGAATCTGTTGTTGAGAGCTATCTTGAATTCATTGAGTTTGTCAGTATCTCGAAGGAAGGCTGTATTGAACCTTTGTATTGCTGTTTGTCCACTTGTCCAGTTCTTTTTAGCTTCAGTTTTAAATTGGCTACAACTAGGTGGTGATCTGAAGCTACGTCAGCTCCTCTCCTGGTTCTCACATCTTCCATTGTCCTTCGGAATTTTTTTTTTATGCAAATATGGTCTATCTGGTTCTCTGTAGTGTGGTCCGGTGAGATCCATGTAGCCTTGTGTATACGTTTGTGTGGAAATATTGTGCCTCCTATGACTAATTTGTTGAATGCACACAAATTTGCAAATCTTTCTCCATTTTCGTTCCTCTCTCCCAGTCCATGTCGTCCCATAATATCTTCATATCCAGTGTTGTCTATTCCGACCTTGGCATTTAGATCTCCCATCAGAATGGTGAGGTCCTTTCTTGAGCATTTCTCTATGATTGACTGCAGCCGCTCGTAGAATTGATCTTTAATGTCGTCGTTGCTATCATTGGTGGGTGCATAACATTGGATAATATTCATTAAGATCCCCTCCTTCTTTGTTTTGAATGATGCTTTGATGATTCTGGATCCGTGGGATTCCCATCCTACAAGTGCATTTCGTGCTACTTTGGACAGCATTAGAGCAACTCCCTGTGTGTGTGGAGCATTTTCCTCTTCGTGACCGGAGTATAGCAGCATCTCTCCCGTATTTAGGCTTTGTTGTCCAGCTTGGGTCCAGTGGGTTTCGCTGATTGCCAGTACTGCCAAGTTGTATCTCCTCATTTCCGTTGCTATTTGGCTGGTCTTCCCGGTTTCCCACATTGTTCTAACGTTCCATGTACCTATAAAAATTTTTGCTCTGGTTCTTAGAAGGGGCATCGGCCTCGTGGCTTCCGAAGGAATTCGGCTTTCACCATGAAGCGTCATAATTCTTCTAAATGAAGACCTTCTAACTCTCAGGGCAGAGTTTAAATGGTTTGAATTATTTTTTCTGGTAAGCGTTTTTTTAGCGAGTTAGTTTTCTACGGGATGGGGACGCTAACCCCATGCCCAACCCTCCTCCTTTACCCGGGCTTGGGACCGGCAGTAAGAGATTATGGATGTGCAGCATTGTAAATTGATTAATTTAATGAAGAACCTTAGAAAGCAGCAAGTTGATAACAATTTATAGTAAAATGAATTGAAGATAAACTGTTATAATATCTACAAACAAAATCTGATACTATTACAAAGAAATTCTTCCTAAAATGACGACGCAAACTGATATACATCACTAAATATTTGGATAAATTTTAAATCTTACTTGACAAAACAAAGCATTAAAAGAGTGTAGGAATGTCAGTGTCAAAAGACTTAATTATTACGATGAAAATCACTATCTACAAAAGAGTATCCCTCCATTGGTAAAAAAATATTCTATTACTATATGATTTAATTTGTTCGGTTAGACATTCAAATAAGTAAACAAAATTTTCAACGAGACTGTTTGGCTGAAATTATCTAGTTATTCATATTAGATTCAATGAATATCCAATCTATTCAACAAGGTCTTTGATGTTATGAATCAATGAATGAAATAAATACTATATATAAACTACTAAATAGTTGAGATTTACGTAAATCAAATGATAAAAATTACCTCCGAAATCACAAGTGTCTGAGATCTGGTAAGAAAGGAAGTAACTCAGTACTAGTATGAAATCAACCGAAGAACCATTACTTAACCAAGATGCATTGAACAGCTGTCAAGTCAACTGAAAGCTTCTTAACAATGAATACACCCAAAACCTACAGATCTAGTTGTTGGCATGATAACTCAAAGCCGTTGAAATCAAAATCCGATGATTCAAATCGATGACCATCTTCGAAACACTACTTTACAAAGCGCTTAGTTAAACATTAATGTTACTCTATTAAATGTGACTGCTCATAATTAGTGTTCAGAATAAATATTTGAGATTATTTTGACATATTTTAAAGGTAAGAACTTGACTGTAATAAAACAACTACTCAAACTTAGACAACCAACTATCAGGTACTTAAGTCATAGTTCTAACTACCATAGGGAAAAATTAACTAGAAAAAAGTGAATGAGTACCTGTAGTTGGAAAATCTGAAAGTTTATAAGAACTAGACAGAAATAGATGATATAGAAGGATAAAAACATACGCGGTTACCGTTGTTATTTTCGGTTAAGAGGAAGACACAAAAAGTAAACGCATACGCTCTGCTGCCAACGACTTTCAGTCGTATAGTATGACCTCAGACATAGTTTATTGCGAACTCTAACTACGATTTCTACATGTTTTTATACATTTTAAATCATCATTCAGCCTCTCCATGATCTAGTGTTATATATTTCTCTGACAATGCTTTATTATTTTCCGATTTAATTTCCCATCTGGTAACATAACACAGTGATTGTTAACTTGCCATTCGTGACTTGTGTACCTCTCAGTTCAATAGCTGTATACTTACAGCGTTAATTATCAATTTATTATCCTTATTTGGAAATAAAACACACCTCTAATCAATAAGATACATCTGAATAAATTCATTATATGTTTCTTAAAACAGTGATATCATTTTCGACTTACCGTATCTTCAGTTGTTTCGAAATCAAATGTTGTAGAAATATTCACTGATCTTGTAGCATTAATGAATGTATTTAAATCATCCTCCTTTATGGCATTAATTATTGGTCTTAAGTGTACTTTTGCTAATGAATTATGACTTTTACTGATCATTATCCGGCTAAAAGAATGTAGTATAAGTTATTTGTTATGATAGGATAGATTATTGGTGTTTTCACGATCGGGCTTTGTTAGGTATGTATTTGTCCAAGTTTTATTTTATTATAATATTAATTTAATGAAACCATATTATCTTGCAAATAATGACTTATATGTATACATATAATATATATCCAGACTTCTGAATAACACAATGTGGATCTAAACTTCTAATTAAATGTACATATTCATACACATCTATATATGTATGTGGTAATATTATAATTATGTTTGCATATATATGTGTCGTGTTTAAGATTCCAAAGTATCACGAGATCTGATTTTTTGATCAGGCTTTCACTCTATCATATCCAAACATACACAACAATAGCTACACCTATTAACTTATTTGTTCATTTGAACTAACACCAATATGTTCACATGTCCTGTCATCATCATTCGCCTACCCACGCAGTATTCAAGTAGTATATATATATATAAATCATACTACTCTAATTAACCAATCTTACGTTTATTTTACTATTTACAATTTGATTTTATCACAGAAAAATTTAATTCTCTTTCTGTGTGCAATAAATTGTTTTACAACATTAGTGCCAAAATTATTTATTTATTTGTTTTCAGATTAATGGCTATTTACATTAATAACTAGTAGTAATCATAAAAATAACAATGAACATCAGTGAGAAATAAATATTTACTAAGTTTTTCAATTTGCTAATGCATTAAACTGATTGATTTTTGTGAGTAATTAAAACCATATGACTACCAAAAATGGAGTACATGATTTATGAAAGCATTAGGTTCACTTCTTCCGTTCAAACTGTAATCGTTATAATGTATTCTGGTATTTAAGCTAGTCAGTATACATATCAACTGTTGAGACTTTAATTAGTTTATAGGTACGCCGAAAGGCAAGCACACTAACTGATCGTGGAGTAATTACAAGTATCTAGTCATTAGTATTGATAGAAGTCTACCTATCAATGGGAAGTCTAACCACTTAATTGTATCACGGTTCGCGTTTCTGATGTTAGGTAGTTGGAAGAAAATGTAATACTAAACTGTATAATGTGTGAGCCTCATTTTTACATAATCAATAAATTTGATGGATATTACTTGTTATATCCGAGCGAAGATTAAATCACCAGTAACTTCTGAGACATATTAATTGACTAATATTATCTATATATTCTTATGGTAAAATTATTCAATAATTAGATTATATATATATATATATATATATATATATATTGTGTACAAATGTTATTTCCTATTTTATTGTGCGTTGCGGTCTGTTTGGTTGATATATAAACCCAGTATGTCTGAAATAAATGATTCGATTCGATTCGCATACTGGAAGCTCATATTGGTGTTCTGGACTCACATGGACGTGCTAGGCAGACATAGGACCAAATAAAACGCTAGGCTGCTCATACCGGTCGAACGTCATTGGTTTGACACAATGCTAAGATTGTATAAGTCGTATTTTGATTGGTGGATAAATCACGTGATAACTAGCCGGACATAAGGTCATAACATTACTAATTGAACCTTAGTTATTTCTACGTGGAGGACTAAGTTTATCGTATTAATCGAATAGGTGGGGAGTCTCAGTCCAAATATCTGGGTGATGACATCCCTTAATATATCAGTGTTTCCTCGAGATGATAAATATGTCTTACTGAGGAGTGATAATCAACATGAAACCTGGATTCATGGCTTACTGCTTATCAATTTAGTCATCTAACACGAAGACCAGGTACATTGGAAGTATACGCACTAAATTTCGATCACTCAGAGGGCCCAATAATAGTAATACCTCGATTATGTATCATCCGCTGAATATCTTACCTGATATAATTGTAATGAGTGCTAATTTATTAAAATATATTGCTTAAAAAGCTAAGCAGCTATTTCATCTAAGCCTTAAAATATCCTTCAGTCCATGATCAAAATTTTATTCGGTACCAGACGCACGATCTCAAGAATTGGGACACAAAAACTAGAGACTTCAATATATAACTAGATGTTTAATAGATGCATTACAAAATACATTGATTTAATGAGCTAATAATACACTGTGATTCTATAAATCGTATAAATGAAAACAAGGTTTGTATTATGAAAATAGATTTTATTCAAAAATTAACTTTATCATTTCTTTTTGTTGGTAAACAACTTTAAATAACTATTGAAATACATATGAACAAGTTATAAATTCATTTTGCATTGTTTGTTTGAATCTTCCCATTGATGTTTATGACTGCAATTGATCAGTCATTTATTGGCACATGTGTATCCTGCACGGATCGCCTCGATATTGTCGTAAGCCACAAAGATGGATGGTGACTAGAAGTGAGATCCAGGACGCGTGTTTCGTCCTATTCAGAATTCATCGGCTGGATATACCTGCATCCCAAAGTTGATGTCCGACCCGGCACTCAAACCCAGTACCGTTCGCTTCAAGCGTCATTGCGTTATCCGCTTAACTATTGACTCCTGGTAGCCACTAGCTTGTACAATTGAGTGAAGTTTAAATTCATTTTGTATTATTCGAATCTTCCCATTGAAGTTATTAGTTTTGAATAGTTTTGGCTGGAAAACTATCGAAAACCAAGAGGCACCGGACAACTGGATTGTCTTCGTATAGAGAACCTCAACAGTGCACATTCACGAACCCACCATATATCGAACCTTGGACCCACAGGTCTCACTATAACTTCTTAACCATTAGATTATTGAGCCGGGATCCATTTGTGTACTTAGTTAACATCACTTAATCCCTGATATTGCTCCACCGAATTCCATTGCCTGTGGTGGATAGACGTCTAAAACTTAAAGTTATTTAAGCTGATTGTTCAAGCTCAGCGGAGATCTGAAGGACCTAGGTTCGATCCCTGGTGGGGTCGTGGATGTGAACTACTGAGGAGTTTTATAAATAGACAAAAATACAGTTGTCCAGTGCTTTCTGGCTTTCAGTGGTCAGTACGTGGTGTAAACCACGAAACTAGTTTTGACAGACTCTTTTAGTAAGTAGTTATTATTTTTAAAAACAAACAGTAACAGTTTAAAATATTTAAATGTGACGGATGAAACTGGGTAAAGTAAATACAAATATTGTTGATTATTTTTTGCCACTATGTAAAAACTGGTCTCTTTTCTCAGTAAAGGCAATTGATAAATTGGTGATTGCAGTGGAAACGATTGAATAATTAACCACATTAAATAAAAGGTACAAATTTTTAATAGGTTGACAGGTGTACGTGTAGTGATAAGAATTAGGTCAAAACTTGAGAAAATAAAATTGTTAAAATAATAACCATTGAAAATTACATAATAAAATGTGTGTGAATAATAGAAATAAATTGAAAAATAAATAAGATGTACAGGATGATGTTAAATTTTTTGCGGGATCATGGATGCGCACTTCTGAGGCGTTCCATTGTGCGTCCCGTGGTTCCAGGTTTTCAATGTTGATCTAACATTGATCACTTCATAATCTTAATTAAAACTCAACAATTTCCAAAACCTTATAGTGATAATCAAATCTGTTTATCCTTTTTAATCAACACTATTTATTTGCTGGAAATTTCCCATTATACAATTGTGTTTCAATGCTATTTAATCGATTTTTGATTAAATGTGTTATTATTTTGAACAATAATTTGAACATATAATCTTATCTCGAGTTAAAATCAACTGAAAGAAGAATTGGAAAATATTGAAACAATCAATAATTGTCTCAATAGAGTTTCTGAAGTTCTTTAGAAAATGCATTCCCCATAGTCTTGTATTCCAATCTAACTTGAAAAAAAAACCCAAGTCACTGGTTGAACACAACGATTTTAAAATTTTGATTGATGTACTAATAGCATAGAACTTCAAGATAATAAATGAATTTTACATTAATTATTTTAACTACATTCAATAATTTAACGTAAGTAATAAGTCATGATGAAATTTTTATCAGTGGGTATGTCTTAACAACAATAACAAAAAAAAGAAGATTATCGTTAGCTTATTACTTCATTTTGGCGAACTCATTATTAATTATAATGAGTAGGCGGTAAACTAAGTACATTCAGATATTCTAAATTTTATGAAAAACTGTAGGCAACACTTTTTTTGTTTTTGTTTGAATGATATGAATAAAAGATACAACCGAATCAACAAATTCCGAAGTATGATTATATCTAATTATTCATTGTAGAGGCTCAAAAGTTTGATCTTTAAAACTTCACCAAATACAAAGATTTTATTCGTTATCTAAATTTGATGTTGAGTTAAGACCTTTTTCAGCTACGGACATTGAATTTAAACTTTAGATTTTTTTGAAAAAAAAATAGACAACAAGGTTTCTTTATTGCTATAGTTCCTAATTGATGTGATGGAAAGAAAAGTCAATTTACGATTTATTTACTCATTATGAGTTTAGTTCAATATCACTTCCATTTTGATTCAATGTAATGATTACTTAATGTAGTATTTGTTTTGTTTTCTCGTATTATATTTTATTCTGTATAATATGCGATATTCTTGTATTCCATTGAAATGAACTATGCTCAATTTGTGGATTGTTATAATTCTAAGTATTTTTCATATGTGTGATTTCATCCTAATTATTCATCAAAATGGGTGTACAATCAATATATAAATGAATGTATTTTCTACTAGTGTCGTCGTCGTCATATTGTTTTGAGGTTAATAAATCTTCACTTATACCAGTCTTTGTGTTCTTACTTTCGCGTCGTGGGAATTGCAGACGTCCCTCGTTCCGAGTATAAGTGATAAGCGTTTCCAACATAACAATCAGAGACGATCAGATACAAAAAGTAGCATTAAAACAGTCAAGACAATAAGCATTCAACCGACAAAGTTATAACACTAATTGAAAATCTTAATGAAATCAATGAAAAGCTTGATAATTATTAGGATTATTTGAAGAAAATTTACATATACTGAACAATATTATAGTGATATAATAAAATAATTACGTTATGAGTTACATTACAAATACCAAGATTAAATTACGAGCCAGTTGATTAAAAATACCAGACGTATAACTAACAGACATCAAATATATCAAATTTAAAAGTGGTAGGCGTTAAACATTGAAATTTAATTGGTTTAACGAATTAGTTACTAAACCTGACAAGAAGTTTAAATTACATTTCATAGTAATGATAGTGTTTCTTGTCATCTTACCTGAAAGTGAAGTTCACTTTCATAGTAATATGAATGAATTTACAACTTATTGTAGATTATATAGTTATATATTACATTCCAATTTTGATGATTATTATGAAAAGATCTTGGATCTTTTGTCTAGTTAGTTATCATATGATCGAAAACTGGAAGTTTAGAATTATTTTTTTCGTTGTACTATGTAAACTGTATTCAAAATCAAGCTTGAACAACAAACCAACTTTAAAACTAATCAATAAAAGAGTCAATCTATCTTTTTATATTAGAGCTAATAGGTTTTATATGTTGTTCTATTTTGCATGTGCACTAATCAGATGATATGAGAATCAATGTTTACGTGTAAGTAACTTAGCTAACTCAGTTCCCCTTATTTTTAAATTTGTGTTAAAATGAGTTTATAATTTAACTAGAATACATAACATAATACTACTTAATCATGGGAATATTTCATTAGAAATTTTGCGAAAAATGGTTAGCTTGACTATTTAGAAATGATTCTGTTGTAACAAAGAGGACTACTGAATACGTGCAACAAGCACTGAGATTTTAAATGAAAATATATAAATCTGGATTTTCAGTTTTTCCGATCCAAATTTTCTAACATATTTTTCTCCGATAGGTTTATTTATTCATCTATTCATATGCTAATTTTTCGCTTCGCTTTTAATGATATACAATAGCTATTTTCTAGATTTGATTTGTTTCTGTCTTACTGAAAGAAATTTTCTGAATGGGATTTATCTTTCGGATAAGCTGGAACTAAAAATAGATCAAGCTCTTCTATTATATAGCACTGCTTAATAACTACATTCGATTCTTTCTATTTTGACGTACACTCTTTTATATATTGGCTAATCGAAGTACGTGATCCTAATGTCAATTGATTATGATTAAACTTAGCACCTATCTGAATAATAATCTTAAATTAACCAATAAAATAAATGGTTGACAGTAACTAACGGGATATTCTTATTTGATCTGATTTACGTCAACCTCATATGTGTTATTCTAAACCGATTTATCCATCATTTTCAAATCACATTTTGACATTGTTAATTATTTGCTTATTAACCCTAACTGTTTTCATTTGAGCGCCTGTAGCACTTCTAGAGCTACTACCGTTCCCAAACCTGGGTGAAGGAAGAGGGTTAGGCATGTGGTTAGCGATCCTATCCCGTAGAAAACTAACTCGCTAACAAAACGCTAAACAGGAAAAATAATTCAAACCATTTTAACTCTGACCTGGGAGTTAGAACGTCTTCATTTAGAACGAATATGACACCTCATAGTGAAAGCCGAGTTCCTTCAGAAGCCACGAGGCCGATGACCATTCTAACAACCAGACCAACAATTTTTATAGCTACACGGAACGTCCGGACAATGTCGGAGACCAGTCTAATAGCAACGGAAATGACGAGATACAACTTGGCAGTACTGGCAATCAGCGAAACCCATTGGAACCAAGCTGGACAACAAAGCCTAAATACGGGAGAGATGCTGCTGTACTCCGGTCACCAACAGCAAAATGCTCCACACACTCAGGGACTTGCTCTAATGTTGTTCAAAGTACCACGAAGTGCACTTGTAGGATGGAAATCTCACGGATCCACAATCATCAAAGCATCATTCAAAACAAAGAAGGAGGGGATCACAATGAATATTATCCAATGTTATGCACTCACCAGTGATAGCAACGACGACATTAAAGATCAATTCTATGAAAGGCTGCAATCAATCATAGAGAGGCGCCCAAGAAACGACCTCACCATTCTAATGGGAGATCAAAACGCCAAAGTCGGAATAGACAACACCAGATATGAAGATATCATGGGACGACGTGGACTGGGAGAGAGAAACAAAAATGAGGAAAGATTTGCAATTCTGTGTGCATTCAACAAATTGGTTATAGGCGCCACAATATTTCCACACAAACGTATACACAAGGCTACATGAAACTCACCGGACCACACCACAGAGAACCAGATAGATCATATTTGCATAAAAAACAAATTCAGAACGACAATGGAAGATGTGAGAACCAGGAGAGGAGCTGACATAGCTTCAGGTTACCACCTGGTTGTTGCCAAGATGAAACTGGAGCTAAAGAATTACTGGACAACTGGAGAAACAGCATTACAAAGGTTCAATACAGCCTTCCTTCGAGATACTAGCAAAATCAACCAATTCAAAATAGCTCTCAACAACAGGTACCAAGCCTTACAAGATCTACTAAAAGGAGAGGAAAATACTATGGAAGACAACTGGAAAGGGGTCAAAGAAGCACCAATTCCAAGGTGCTGGGTCGCAAGAACAGAGAAAGTCGAGGCACAAGCTAAACACACGGAAGTAAACAAGCAAGTGAAAAAGAGCATTAGAGTTGACAAGCATAAATATGTTGAAGACCCAGGAACGACATTGTAAAAATCTGTAACAGAAGAAATATCAAACAACTATGTGACGCGATAAAGAAACGTTCAGCGAAATATGATAAACCAGATGGAAAGATCAAGGACAAAGAAGGCAAGACAATCACTGAGATTCGTGAACAAAAGTACAGGCGGGTAGAGCACTTTGAGGAACTCCTGAATAGACCAGCCCCACTGAGCCCACCGGACATCGAAGCAGCAACTACAGACCTTCCTATATGTGTTACTACACCAATGATCAAAGAAATCGGGATGGCCATCACACAAATGAAGAGTGAGAAAGCAGAAGGATCTGGCAATATACCAGCTGAAGCTGTGAAGTCAGATACAGAAGCAACTTCTAACATGCTCCACATTCTATTCAGAAGGATTTTGGAGGAAGAACAGGTGCTGACATATTTGAAAGAAACATACTTCGTCAAGATACCAGAGAAAGGAGATCTGAGCAAACGTGACAACTACACAAGCATCACACTACTGCCACTACCAGTCAACAGTGCTGCTGAACTGGATGAAAGATACAATGGACACCCAACTTCGAGATCAACAGACCGGATTCCGTAAGGATCAGTTGTGCACACAATTAATCACGACACTATAGATCATCGTTGAGCAAGCGGTCGAATGCAACTAGTCACTATACATCAACTTCCTTGATTATAAGAAAGCATTCCATAGTGTGGATAGAAGAACATTATGAGAACTTCTTCGACATTATAGTGTACGTGAGAAAGTCCTCAATATCATACGGAATTCATACGACGAACTACATTGCAAAGTTGTGCATGAAAAAGAACTGAAAGACGCATTCCAACTGAGGACTGGAGTTAGCCAAGACTGCCTACTCGCTCCCTTTCTCTTCCTTTTGGTGGTTGACCGAATTATGAAGACCTCGATCTGACAGAAAGCATGGAATACAATGGACAGCTAGGAATCAATTAGAAGATTTGGACTTTGCAGATGACCTAGCTCTTCTATCTCATACATATCAACAAATTCAAGTCGAGGCAATCAGTGTAGCAGAAGTTTTTGCATCAGTGGAAAAAACCACTATCCTGCAATACAACATGGAAAGCACCAACCCAATCACACTTGATGGAGAAGCTATGGAGTAGGTGGAAACTTTCAATTAATTACCTGGACAGCATCATGAATGAAAAAGGAGGATCCAATGCAGATGTGAAGACAAAGATTGGCAAAGCTGCAGAGTATGTTTAACATCTCTGTTGTCGTATGATAGCCTCGTCAAATCGGCGTATTCATTTCGAAGCGACCTATATGGCTGCTTCTGTATTTTGACACTACTAAATTCATAGATACGTGATCGATTGTCACTCCTTTTATCACTACTGAATAGTCTCCATTCATGAGCCGGTTTCGTCGGGGTTCTTTAGGAAATCAATACCAATTATAGGTACATATACATCTATGATAGCGAATTTCGCAACAAAATGGAGTACTATGACCGAAACTCAAGGTTAATTTTCGCTTCCCATATGTTTTTATGTTTTCCGCTTTAAGGGTTAGTGCCATATTAATATTTCGTCCTTCGTTGGAGGCACGACGCTTATTCCTGCTCCCGTGTCTACTATGAATTGAGCACCTGTTACTCTGTCCTGGACATGAAATAAACGACTGTTTCTAGGAGCTGTGCTAGTTGTCGTAGCCGTTACTGACAACGGCAGAACCGTTTAAATCTGTATGGTGGTCTTCATTTTTGAGCTCTGTCGCCGAATGTTTGATGGTACAAGCATATTGTAGGAGCTGAGCGTCTCTTAGAGCATGGTCGGCTTCTATCTCTTGATCTACTTCGCGACTATCTTATTTGTCTGTCGTTCTGATTTAGATTCGTCAGTTTGTGGCATAAAACATTAATCTCTTTTCGTAACGCATCGATTCTTTCATCTACTGCAGTACTATACCTTTATGGACTTGTGTATCCCATTCTCTCATAAATCCTATCGGCTATTTTAACGATGTTTTCTATTTTGACATCGCTCTCTACAACTGACAGGATTTGCTGCACGCTCAGTGGGAGTCATCGTAACCACAACTGATAAAATATGTTCTTATCTGACTTTTTGTCCCCGATTACGTTGCTCATATAATTTTTTAATTGCGATAGAGTCCTATCTCCTATTTGCACCTGACTGAGCAACTGCTCGACAGCTTTCCGGTCGGCCAACAAGACGTCTTTTATCACTGCCTACTTTAATACGTCGTATGGCTTTTCTGTGCCCGGCTTAGCTAGGACCTTTCATACAATATCTGTTACTTTATCCGGAGGTAGTGAACTTGCGTGACCAAATTTATCTCGCTGTAAATAAACACGATTAGCTACAAAGTAATCTTCAAGTCTAATGAACCAAAGTTGAGGGTGAGTGACATTAAAAGGGGGAATAGTGAGATTATTGGACCTCGCAGACGGTATTTGTGGAAGGACTATTATGTCGTTATTTGAAGATATATTTATAAAAATTAAATAGTACATGAATATAATGTAATTATCACGAAGAGAAATGGACCGATAAAAACAGTGGTAATAATAAATGGTACGATTTATAACATAGAACGGACTTACTAAATTGCACAAATCTATCACTTGTTTGTGAAATATCGTTATTTATTATATTATCGTTACGTTAAATAATATTTGTGAGATAATGTACGTGTAACTGAAATAGTGATATAATAAATCCACAATTATGATTACAATCCTGATGATAATCCGAATTGAAACAGAGCGCGTTGAATTTTCGAAATCAGATTATATCGTCCAAAGTTATTTCTTGTTTGCACGTTTGTATCAATTCTGTTGTGGTCGGTATTCAACATAATCCTTAAAATACCTATACAGTTTGTCCTGATAAGCATCACTAGATAATGCCCCAAGGGTGTATTAATCAAAAGGCGAATACGAAGTGTTGATTAAGTTTGTTATTGCACCACGCGCAGATCACTAAAATTGCAGGTACGCTAAGCAAACATGAAGAGTAGTGCCGAAAAGCAAGCCGGCAAGTGAGTGAGAGTGTGAGTCGAATGAGCGTGTGTGTGGGTCAAATGAACAAGCAAGTGAACAGGATTAAAATGTACACATATATACATGGTGAAATGAATCAATGATAGAATCAATTGAGCAACTAACAGTAAGGCTAGCAGAACGATTATATGCGTAGGCATGGTGCAATGCTCAAGCATACATTTTCATACAAGTGCAACAATAGTAAAAGTAGAATGATATATATAAGTTGTTATTGTACAAATAACTCTATACGTTAAATAAGTTAACAAAAGGGCTTAACCAAATTAAATGCGAAAAAACTCAATTGCACATGAGTTGCGATAGGTACATACATCACGTAAATCACCAAACTGCATCAAAGGACAAGCGCTTAGCTGAAATCCGAAAGGAAACGGAAAAGATAAAGGCCGAAGAATACACTACGGCGGGAATTGGAAGCAGATATGAGAAGGATGAATAGCAACTGGAAAGAACTGGGAAGGATTGCTCAGGATGGAGTTGGCTAGAGAATGCTGGTGGGTGGCCTATTCTCTTCCATGAGGGTTAACAGGCGTAAGTAAGTAGTAAGTAAGTATGTTTAATAAGTGCTTACCCTATTTATTACATGTCTGCAACTTATTTTTGTCTGACTGAGAATATTAAGTTACGCTTGATCAAATGGAGTCGGCTCACTCACCTTCTCCACTTCACGTCGCTTCTCTTTCTTCATTTCGTTTCCCTAATTGTCTGTTCAAACCAACGACTGTGCGAAATATACGTATTCAAAATTCATTCTCTTACTCGACTTATTTTATTTCGTTATTCTCTAACGTGAATTGAGTCGATAATTATGTACGAAGGTAGCTGGGATGTATATTTCGATAACGTCATTCGTCCAAACTGGAGCCAAATACCGGGCTACAAAAGATCCATGAACTCATTCTATCCTCAGTAGCCAGTTAGAAGACGAAAACAATAAGCTAATAAATATTCTATAATTTAAACTCAAAAACTCGAAAAATTATACAAATTAGTTACATGACTACTTAATGCCACAAATATAAGGTCATTATTTGTACACAAATAAATCATATGAGACATGAAATTGGTGCAATAGTTATATAATTAATTAACAATCATTTCGAAATAGTGGATCAAATAGCGACAATTGGTAAGTTAGATGGAAGTTTATTATTAGAACAGAATGGAAATATAATAAAGTAATTACTTAATAACAACATGATTAAAATAAATGAAATAATTCACCTTCCTCAAATATCCGCTCCGATCTAACACTTTTCATATAAGAACAAGAGTTGAAAGGGAACGATGTCTATGCTAATAAACTCGAACAATAAAACGTTAGAGTTTATGTAGAGGTTGCATAAGAACCTTATAGTCTAACTGCATTAGATAAGATGTTGTCTGTAGTCAGCATCTACGCCATTCAAGTTAAGTGTAATTCATTGTACATTCAATAATTTTCATTTCACTAGGAAATAAGCTTTAGAAAAAGAATGAAATAAATTACTAGCCAGTATACATGTTTCTTATAAACTCAATGTTTTTGTATGAAACAGCTAATGTATTGTTGCAGTAAACGTGTACATTATATGAATCTAAATCATTTAGAACAAGTCACCAAGACTTTATACCTCACACAAAAGTGTTCAATCAGAAAATCACGTTAAATAGCGCTGTTGTAGTTCAGTTGAAAAATTTTTGTGTAAAAGAAGATCACACGAAAACATTAATCAAATGATGTAGATGAATGAAAATAAATCAATTTTAGAATATTACTATAGGTATGAATAGGTAATATACTTATGACGCATTCCATATCAGTTCATTTGATTGTAGAGAAATAGTGTAGACCTTTTAAAATTTTAATTGGTCTCATTAATGATATTAGCACTGTTTTAATTGTTTTAATAGTTAAGCCCACCAAATGAACTAATTCTTTAATTTGTTGCACACACAATCAAAGTTGAATTACCCTAGATTATATATCGTTTCGCCAATTTTTAATTATTTTCTCGTCGATACAATTAAAATTAAAATTCAATTTAATCTTTTCTGGCTCGGATATAAAGTGTGTAAATTATTGGGTTGAACAATTATGAGACAGATTGGTAAAATTTTAAGACAATTATAATCATGAGTTGGTATCAACTGAAGGAACAGTGAAGTTCAGAGAGAACAAGACTAATTAGTGCTTATATTGAACTTTTCAGTGATGTTCAACCAAGATCCACAAGAGATCGGTAATAAAACTTTCATATTTCACACCAGATACAGTAAAGTACGATTTCCTTCTAGATATCTATTATCTACAAAAACATTGAAATTGCAACCGAAATATTTACTCATGAAGGAGATTAACGATCACTTAATTGTTGGTAAATTGGTTAAAGCTGAAAGTGTTATCATTTTGAATATTGATCAGTCGAATCAATGGAAGCGCGCTCAACAAAGCAACTGACAACCACTACTCTATGCATTAGCATCAATGTAAACTTTAAGAGTAAAACAGCTTTTCAGTACACTTGCATTTATAACTGATCCTGGCTCTGAATAAAAACTGCCTTGAAATGTCTAAACTAAGTTAGTTACTATTATATGTGGAAATTATATTTGAAATAATCCCAGCGATTGAAATTTAAATAATTCCAACGTTTCGTCCAGCAGACTTGTCTGGACTTCCTCAGGGTACTAATTAAAATCAAAATGATCAACGAAATATATAATGTTCAGTTTAGGGGTTGTGGAGATTCTTAAGTTTCTGATTGAAACCATGAACCGATTGAAGCTAGACCACCTGGCATCACTGGATGGCCACTTCGTCCTGTCGTGGGACCCCTCCACAGTGCGCACCCACGACCATGCTCGCGGGATTCGAACCCAGGGCCTTCGGCCTCGCGCGCGAACGCCTAACCTACTGGACCACTGAGCCGGCATCCAGTGGTGTTAATGTCTAACCCCAACCAATCCACGAAATTGCGCGACCATCTTCCAATGTATTGAGGTAGATAACTGTCTCTACCCGACACGGATTAGCTCCACTGGTCATGACTTCTCAATAGAACTCTGAGAATTCCCTCACGAAGCTTCGTGAGATAGGTATCTACGTCATTACAATGTAAGATAGTCGCGCAATTTCGTGGATCGATTGCGGTTAGACATTAACACGGCTGGATGCTGGCTCAGTGGTCTAGATGACAAGCGTTCGCGCACAGGACGGAAGGTTCTGGTTTGGAGTCTCACGAGCGGGATCGTGGTTGCGCACTGCGGAGGGGTCCCACAATAGGACGAAATGGCCATCCAGTGCTCCCAGGTTTTCCATGGTGGTCTAGCTTCAATTGACTCATGATCTCAACCATTGAAATAAATAATTGTAATGATAAAATATCCCAATTAATTCCTGTCAGAATCACGATGCATATGAAATAAACAGGTTGGATAGAGGTAGGGTTCAATTACTTGTTAATCAACATTCGCCTTGTGGTAACTAGTTGAATATCATCTTTTCTGTTCAGGCTGTTCTTATTAGCCCATATATACAGCGCTTCTATTGTGTGTTAAAACCTTTCTGAAGTATTTTGGTCACTTCGAAGTTGATCTCGTGTCGTGTTTCTAATAAATGTGAATCTATCTCCGACCTATACTCAAGTTTCTTCAGATCAATCGAGGATTTAGGAACATTTTTCAAACATTGTTTGTGTTCTTTCAACTTCACATTCAACTGTCTTGAAGTTTCTTCTACATAAGCTACATTATGATCATAACATTTGATCTCATAGACAGCATTCTGTTGTTCTTCCTTTGAAAACTTATCCTTAACTTTCACTGATGATGATCTTATGGTGTCTCTAGCCCGAAAATACACTCTTATACTATGTTTGTTTAGAATCCTCTTAATTTCTTCCTATGTTTCTCTACGGTATGGCGTGACCACGGTGGATTTTTTATCTTTCGGTATGCACTCTAATTTGGTTTTTCTTTCATTTCTAATTATGTTCTTTAAAAGCTCTTTGGGGTAATTGTTAACTCTAATTGTAGACAAAATTCAATTCAATTCAACCCGCTGGTTTTCCTTATCTGTAATGAGGTTGATACTCCTATTAATTAAATTTTTTTATAACTGTGAATTTCCCACAGTATGCATGGGCTGAGTCGTAATCTATGTATCGCTCAGAATGTGTTGATTTCCCAAGTACATTTATCTTCAACGTATTATTATCTTCATTCAACCAAACAATCGAGAAATGCTGGTTTCTGATCATTGGACTCTATTTCCTTGGCTAGCTTGATTCTCTCCAAAATGCTGTTTGCATTTTCAAACACTCCTTCCAAACCAATGTCATCTATATACCATAATCAAAATTTTGGAGGATTCATATATGTCCTGGTCACGCTGGTTTCCAGGGAATGCATGAATAAACTCGCTGCAGTCAGAGAGATTGGTGAACCCACTGACGCACCTTCTTTCTGTCTGTAAAGGTCACCTCGAAATGTGAATAAGGTGGATCGTAAGCATAATTCTAAACACTTTATTAATACTTTATTGATAGGTACATTAGTAAATAAGGAAGAATTATTAAAACTTACCATCATTTCATCTTCTTGTATATGTATGGTATCGATGTTATTTAATAATTGAATTCATGAGTCAATTAAAGTTAGACCATTAAAAACCTGGAAGCACTTGACGGCCGTTTCATCCTAGTATAGGACTCCATGAAAGTGTGCATAGACGATCCTGCACATGAAAATCGAATCCAGGGCTTTCAGTCTCGCACGAGAACGCTTAACATCTAGACAACTGGGCCGGTATCCAACGTTGTTAATGTCTAACTTCAACCAATCCAGGATATTGCGTCACCGTCCATCGTTATCTTCAGTGAGTAACTGTCTCACAACAGACACAGTTGAACTCCACTGATCACAGCTCATGAATTCAACCATCAAATTACTAAAATCTTCATAAAGCAACCATTCTGGTAATAATCGGTATTATTCTTAAATTCAATATATTTAATTCTATAATTATTCAATTTGTCATACGATTTGAGTATCCTAGCTAGGTATTTCGCTAGATTAGCAGTCAGTGAATTTGGAAAATCAATTACTGGTCTTCATAGAGTATTATTCTTGTGAATCAATTTCTGCAAAACTATTCATCCTAATATTAACGAATATTCCTATAAGTTAATTACTACTTGCTGATTGTCAGTAGTTTATTGAACCTCACAAATGTTTATGAATTATTTCGTTTAATTGCTACTTCTGATAGAAGAAAAAATATTTTTCCTTACCGTAACTATTAGTTTACTGATTTTTGAATGTAATAAATATTTAGTTCAAGGATTAATATGTTAAATTTATTCTCTTTTACATTCTGTTACCTTATCCATCTTCTGCATGCAAAGTAATTTATATATTCCAGGTTTAATTCTTCACAATATTTATGTAACATAAATGATAATTCTATCTAGTAAGTTCATTGTGAATAAGTGTAAAACTCTTGAAACATAATCTATATTTATTAGAGTTTGTAAAAACTACTGATTTTCAACGTTATAAATGATATTGTGGAGATTTTTAGAAATTTCACTGGTTGAAATCATGAGTCAATTGAAGCTAGACCACCATGGAAAACATGGAAGCACTGGACGGCCGTTTCGTACTAGTATGGGACTCCTCAGCGGTGCGCATCCACGATCCCGCACTCCGCGAGATTCGAATCCAGGACCTATCAGTCTCACGCCAGGCGCTTAACCAACTAGACCAATGAGCCGGCATCCAACGGTGTTAATGTCTAACTTCAACCAATCCACGAAGTTGCGCCACCGTACACCATTGTCTTCAGTGAGTTCCTATCTCAGCAGACCTGGTTGAACTCCACTGGTAACGACTTCTCACTAGAACTCCAGGAGTGCCTCCTGAAGTCACTTACTAGTGAACAGGTGATTATTATCAGAATGGGTTTTGTGGAGATTTTTAGAAATTTCACTGGTTGAAATGATATTGTTTCAATAGTTTAATGAATCAACAAAGGAAAAAATATTATTTTTATTGATTTTTGCTCTGTAATATAAGTAATTTGATATAATAAAATAAATACAAAACAAGCCATCATAATCATAAGTAAATTTTTTTTAACTCAACATATAGCTTCAATTAGTAAGTTAGAATCTCTCATTCATCTGAGCATAAAAATAGAGTGACCACGTGCTTAAAAAGGAAATCGATAGATAGTTCTTCTTTTCAACAAATCAATAAACTAAACTTCTGTATGAATATTGGTAATTATTTACTAAACTAATTTTAAATAACTAGATTGTTATGATTAAGTTGAGTTACCCAATGAATAAAAAAAGATGTTTGCTTAGAAAATAACCAATATAAGCAATATTGAATCATCTTTACTGTCATAATCACCGTATTCTTTTCTACGTACAAGAAATTTTTTTCAGTTTAGTAAATCTGTAAGACATGTGACTCAGACAGATCTGAAAAAAAAAGTTTAATATTTTGTAGGATCAGAGTCTATGTAAGAAATAACACCAATTAACAATCCCTAAATAGTCATCAACTTCACATGATTTATCAGTTTTTCAATAAGACAAAAATTGGATATCCTAGATGACAGAAAAAGTTGTTTTGCCTTTCTACTACAGAATATGATTCATTCTAATACTTGATCTAAAGAATCCTAGTTTGTTTTGTTGTTAGACGAATAAGTCTAAATAATTCAACCATCCATTGTCTTTTCTGTTTGATTAAAATGTACTTAAGGAATTTCATTTGTGCTAAATTGTAAGGAGACGCTCAGGTGTAATTTCACTAGCAAAGTGGGATATAGTCACTGGTGTTAGTGTTTATAAAAGTGTGAAGGGGACAGCCATCGATATGAAGCGCAGACGATAGTAGTGGTCTTATTTCCCCTCTAGATTTTGGTGAATTATTCCAAAGTCTCGAAATTTTGCTTGCTAATCAACTTATATAGAGGGCAGATTTCACTTTTGATAAAGAGTTATGAATGCCCAAACTCGATGATTCAGCACAGTGGAATACATCAGCAAGGACTCTAGATAATACACTTAGTATCTTGAATAATAAGACTAGATTAAGTTTAAGTCCCCGCATTATATATCTACCAATTGAAGAGGATATAAATGTCTCCGTAGTGTGTAGAAGGATACTGAAAGTAATTTTATACTAATTCCACTATATAAATTTTTGTATACTGTTCCATTTCGTTTAATGATATTGAATCATACACTCGTTACGCCAAACTAATTTATTTAATACAATAGTCTTCAACTTAGCGTATACTGATCCTTACAATATGACTGAGATATCCTGAGGAATGACTTACAATATAATACCGTTGCACTTTTTTGATGAACATACTAGATATCATTGAGAAATAAATAGAAATAAGACTGATTTCAGTCAATCCAATTTGAGTAAAAAATTAAACACATATAAATGTCTACAATTAAGCTTTTTTCACTTAGAAAGAAAAACAAGAAATCTATCAACAGCACAATCAGTTGTCGAAGTCGATCTAAAACGACAACATCTTAAGCACTTTAGGATAACCGAGATATTATTGAACAATTCATGCAAAATATTGTATGACTGAACTACCTTGATAAAACAAAATTCAATTACAAAAGATTTACAAGTTGGATGTCAGTTTACTAATAATAATCAGATTAGCAGATAATTACTATATTTGTCATATTTATATTTTTGATGTAATTTAATCCAGTTACAAAATAGCGACGTACTTTACTAGCATCAGTGAATTTACTTAATAGAAGACAACCTTATTTATTAAAAAAAAATGTTGTTGACACACGTGGATCCACTAAAAATAGCTTGGATAGTTTTCGTTTTGATAGGTCTTCAGTTCAACCAAAGATAAAATTTAATAAATCTCAAATGAATGGATTGTGATAACATTAATACATTTAATATTTGGTCAGTTTGGATTGTAACTGAAAAATACGAAATCAGTTTTCACTAAAGTTTTGTGAAAGTAAGAACAACGAATATAACAAAACAACCTGAATTTGTGGAGATAATTGGGACAGACTTATTTTATAATTAGTTTTTACTACTATTAGCATTTTTTATTAATTTTCATAATTGGTACATTTACTATTATTGGCCATAAAATAGTTGTTTAAAAAACATGACCTTGGATCTTCCGTTTCGTTTTTGAATCCTCTATAGCATGACACATTGATTCTAGCTGACAAATACACCACTACACACATATGCTTCTTGTTCTCAACTACCCGCTGTTATGATAACAGAACTCTAATATGCTTTCTATTTACGTTTACAGATCACAGTGATATTCTCATTATATGCTTTATCTGGATATACATCTCGAACTATAACAACTACAATTGGAATTATTAACTACTTATAATTGTGGAATACCAGACCAAAAGAAACTCGAACACGCCAATTCTTGACAATTTAAGTAACGTCCCGTATATTTTCTTGCGTGTATAATTTATATTTGATACATTAACACATTACTTTTTAACGTGATAACTTGATCATTACTGTTGGGATTGATATACTTTTAATCCACCAAAAATTCACTTGATTTCTTAGTTTATCTTCAGCTGTTCACAACTCAAAAATAATAATGCTAATCACTGAGATACGGTGTAAATACTTTATATCATAACTTCAGAAATCTCATTAGTGATGATTAATGAGAAGAGAAATAAGTATGGAAGAACATAAAAGATAATTATATGTGAGTATGTGGATGTGGAGATGATTATATGTTGAATACATGAATATGCTAGAATAAAACCTTAGAGCATAGAAACAGAATTGTTTAGAAGTGACATATTAATGTCATAGTTACGTAATGCATAAAACATAAAATAAAATTGACCAGCTGTGTATAGATCAGATTAGAAGTAAAAATTGGTAATTAGTGTCACGAAAAAAGTAAAGTAACAAACGTCTATAAACGAGGTCACTATGGCAAAGCAAGATTGGTAACTAAGTCTTTTTGGATGCACAAATCTGCTTTAAATTTTTCTATGGTAACTGCTCCAGAAAAGTATGATAGTCAGGTTTGTGCACCATCGCGTCCTGGTTCAGTTATCTCGAGATTAAGAGTTTGCGCGCGCGATCGAAGATTATAGGATCGATCTAGGGTCATAGATGGGAACTACTGGGAAGTCCCATACCAGGATGAAACGGCCGTCTAATGTTTCCAGATATTCACTGGTCGTTTAACTTAAATTGGTTCGTAATTTCAATAAAACACTTCGAGACGTCAACGCCATGTCCACTGTCAAGCGAATGGTGTGCAATTGTACTACCAAAAACACGCCATCCTTTTAGTCTAAGCTTCTGTGGAATGTACTCAGAGATGCGGTCACTAACCCACCTTTCTGTTTTGATGTTTGTGCTTTGGCATATACATGTAAACCGGTAAGTAAAGTTTAATAAACTATGAGTCCCAATATTATGCCGTGTAACCACGAGATTGAAAATGGCCAAATTGAGCTAACAACATTAGGCTTGATATTAACAGTGTTCACTGAGGCACAAGTGTTTTGTATAATTTATATTTGGTATGATAGACGATATGTCTTTTTACTGTTAACAAGTGTCTTTTTGAAGAGTAAGCAACAGTAACGGTAGCAATGATCAATTAACTTTTTTAAACGATTTTCGTAGCAATCGTTTGTACAAATATTTATCGATTCCGATTGATTTTTAAAAACTAGTTGCTGTATTTTACCTCACATACGCTGCGCAAAAACAGGCGTTGACACTGACACATACGTACAGGCACAAACACACCACTGAATTACTATACTTTAGAATGCAATATCAACTGATATATTGGGCGACAACGAACTGTACCAAGAACGTGAAGTATGTATTTAATTTGTTTCAAATTGGAAATTCTAGGGTGGACAACAGAATATTTGATCCTATATATAAAGTACAACACTGCATTAGTCTGGAAAAGTTAGTTGTATTCATTACAAGTTTTAATTAGCAAGATAATTATTTCAGATGATTTCCAGTGATTTGAGAAGACAATTTTAAACTAAAAGTTCATAGTGGTGAAGAAAAACACTAAAAATGCGAATCCTACCTTTGTTTCATTTCTACAATGCACTCACCTGTTTCACAATGTTAAAATTTGGTTAGCCAACTTCAGTGCTGCTAAGTAACTTTAACTTGACCAACTTACTTTGCAATTCAAATCAATGATATAACTGTAATACTCCACATTGTTGAGTGATCAATACAATTTTACTATGTTGTTCGCTTATGAATGTGTTAAATGATTCGGATTCAAAAATTTGTTACTTCATAACGGTCCCTGTAATTCAGAGTATTGCATGTATAAATCTAATTGGGCAAAATACAATACTGAAAAGGCTCATTATCTTATTACTATTTTGTTATCAGTTATTATCTGTGGTAACCATAAGTGGACTATGTAAGAAGCCATTCTGTATGAGTTTGAATATACAGCTGATGAAATGACTAAAGTTGTTCACTTATATATTTGAAGTATAAAACCAAATAAAAATCATTCTAATCATATTGGTTATTTGCACACCTTCATATGTCTGGCCTTATTAATTCCTTTAATCATACTGTACTCACTCTTTCTATTAATCATTGCACTTGCTCATAAATTCTTTGATATAGGTTTTCCTCATATCTGTGTTTGCCCGTCTGTGTTTCAATATATTTTATCCTGTGTCTATTTCGCATACATAATCTGAGTTGCACTTAAGATAACCAATACTTATCAAGCCATTTCCATTTGCCAACTGAATATACCCAAATCTCAGTGTTAGTGATCCTATCGGAAAGTGAACTAAAATGAAACTAATTTAATTACTGAAATATCATACATTAAGGTACTTTTCAATGGTCAAAATCTCTTTTGGTGTGATTTATCATAAACGCTCTGCAGTTTCCCATTGTCGTTTTCATGATGAGAGCTACCTGTGAGTCTCAACCTAACACTCTGGCATACAAGTATATCTACGTAGAGAACCAAACAAAACCGAATGCACTTGCTGAATTCAACTGCTTTCCGAAATTAAACGAAAATTGATAACCGTAGCCAGATATTTACTAAGTATTTACTTTGCATCCTTAACTTTTACACTCTGTATACAGGATTTGTTCTGACATTGTAGAAAATTATATTCAGTTTTATCTTGGAAACTGTATAATGTATTTTAATCTAATACTAGTGACCATCGTCTTGAAGATATCGTCACAAACTGAATCTTTTATCAGTATTACTTACTTACGCCTGTTACTTCCAATGAGGCATAGGCTACCGGCCAGCATTCTCCAACCCACTCTATCCTAAGCCTTCCTTTCTAGTTCTATCCAATTGTTATTCATTCTCCTCATGTCTGTTTTAGTGGGGCCCTTGAATTTTGTCGTCATTTAGATCGAACGATGTTGTCGAAAGGGCTCTCCACTTTAGTGGCCCATGGATCTGACTCCAAGAAGATCGTAATGATGATTGTTGCTGAAATATGTATGTCGCCTATCCTCGTATATAATCATCGACTTTAATCGCGTTAGTCAACAACGGAATTAAATGAGTCAAATAACGAGAATGGACTTGTGAATACATATATTATGTATATAAAGCGAATGGAGTAGAGAGAAGAGAAACCACGCAGAGTGGAGATGGCTGGTGAGCCAACTCCCATTTAGCCAAGCGTTAATCAATATTTCTAGTTACACAAAGTTGCAGACATGTGATGATTAATGGGATGAGAAATGTACACACACCTACGCACTCACATAAAAACAGTCAAGATTGATAAGCGAATAAATAACAAGGTCAGAATGTGACTCAAGTAGAATGAATAGAATGGGCTGTCCGAAAGCTAGAATAAGGTATGTGGGCTTAACATAATAACCGACACTATACTGTCTCCATTTATCGGCGTAATGTGTTCTTTCATCTTCCTCTTCTCCTCTGGCCTTGAGGATTCCATGTGAGGGTTTGTCTTGTGACACAGTTGGGTGCTTTCCTCAATGTGTGTCCTATCCACTTCCAGCGCTTCTTCCTGATTTCTTCCTTCACTGGGATCTGGTTTGTTCTCTCCCACAGTAGGTTGTTGCTGATAGTGTCTGGTCAACGGATCCTGAGTATTTTGCGTAGATTGCTGTTAATAAACACTTGTATCTTCTGGATGATGACCTTCGTAGTTCTCCAGGTTTCTGCCCCATACAGTAGAATTGTCTTGACATTTGTATTAAAAATTCCGACTTCGGTGTTGGTCGACAGTTGCTTAGAGTTCCAGATGTTCTTCAGTTGTAAATATGCTGCTCTTGCTCTGCCTATCCACGCCTTCACATCTGCATCACATCTACCGTGCTCGTCAATGATGCTACCCAGATGTGTAAAGCTTTTTGCATTTTCCAAAGCTTCTCCGTCAAGTTTGATTCGATTGGTGCATGCTGTATCGTATCGGAGAATCTTGCTTTTTCTTTGCGTATGTTGAGACCTACTGCTGATGAGACTGCTGCTATACTGGTCGTCTCCTGCATTTGTTGTTGCGTTTGGGATAGAAGGGCCAGATCATCTGCGAAGTCTAGATCGTCCAACTGCATCCTAGATGTCCATTGTATCCCGCGTTTCCCTTCATGATCCAGTCGATCACCAGGAGAAAGAAAAGGGTGAGAGTAAGCAACCTTGCCTAACACCGGTCTTCACTTTGAACGACTTTGTCAACTGTCCTCCATGCACGATTTTGCAGTGTAATCCATCATATGAGTTCTGTATGATATTGACTATCTTTTGAGGTACGCCGTAGTGTCGAAGAAGCTTCCATAGTGTTGTTCTGTCCACGCTGTCAAATACTTTCTCGTAGTCAATGAAGTTGATGTATAGTAATGAATTCCATTCAATTGATTGTTCCACAATGATCCGTAGTGCTGCTATTTGGCCTGTACACGGTCTATCCTTACGGAATCCTGCCTGTTGGTCTCGAAGTTAGGCGTCTACGGTGTCCTTTTATCAGTATACCAAACGATTATTCAAAATACTGAGATGAATGTCACAATCTTAATTTAAATAAAACTTATTGTGTTTAGCTGATTAGCTAGTCAGATAAGTGATATCTACGATCTTACATAGACAATCCTAGATGTGGTGGTGTGGCAACTCGATCTGATGTACGTACGTACGAAGTTCTACGTTGTTACTGACTTACTGACTGAATCCTAGATGGCAATTTATAGGAAATTATAAATTCCAGCAATAAATACAATTGAAATTTGACCAAATGCTAAAACCAATCGGCGTTTTACAGAAAAAAATCTAGACGACAGCATTTTTTTAAAACTTAAGTTGGCAAGTCACACACATCGGAAAAAATATTAAGTTAATAATTCGCCTTAACACATGATTGTCCTGAAATGAGGACAGTTTTGTGAGACACATGACCGATCGGAAAGTGAACGTATAAGTTGTATATGCGATATGTACCACTCGAACTCATAAACTTAATTTGAAATTTGAACATATACAAATCATTGTATTTGAATGACTGAAAAACATGTAGTTAGCCAAAAAGAAAAAAAACTAATCATGTGAGCACTAATAAGTCACAAGGGTTTAATAACATTAGTAACCTAAAAATATGTGATGAGTAAAACGAATTTAAAATTATTTGAGTCAATCAGATACAAAAGTAAACCATGCAAACCTTTAGATCAGTATTCAAATCAACTGACTAGTATTTTGATCAATACATTGATGAATAGCTTATTATTACAACTTAATGTTGAATAACCACTTCAAATCTAAAAGCACCAGCTACTTCATTTATTCACATTCTCAGTTAAATACAAAATCAAACCTTCAGACTTCATGATGAACACAATAGAAACTGTTTAATTGAACAATATGCTTGCATTTATAATTCACTAGTTTTGTGATGTGTTACCAAAGTTATAGTGAAAAGTTATGATCTAAGAACTGATTTAAATCATAATGATAAAGTGAATAGTTTTATTCTGTCACAGCTGTAGAATTCCATGATATTAAAAGATGAAATTAAAGCCCAAGTTGTACATTTCATTTTATTCAGGATCGATCTTGTTTGCATGGCCAACACTTTAACTCAGAAATCTTTGTTTCGAATGCTAGAACATTGTGTATGAATAATTATTAGCTGTACTGAATTACGATCTTAAATTTCAGGGAAATCATCAATAGTTCAGTAATACTGCATTCAAACTACAAGCCATTAACAGAACAATATGGAAATTTTGAATTCAATCGATAAATATTATCAAATTTAATCAATAAGTAAGATTGCCATATCTCAATACAAAGTTAATCAAACAACAATAATAAACCTACTGAAATTGTAATGATAGGGAGAGTAACACATAAAATCGATTTCTTTTCAATCATCTATGACATGTAGTCACAACTTCAAAAGGAGTAATTAAATAACTTAGTCAATATTTGTTGGTTATAGACACATTTAGTTGTGTGATATTATGTATGTGTTCAAATAGTAAATTATTGATTAATTGACACAAAATATTAGTCAGGTTAACTAACACAAATCTGACTATTAATCTAACCATGGTGTATTCAGATATTATTTTTATTAATTTTTCATAACAAATAAATCCTCATCTACTGGCTACGTATACCCACTTGCATAGTACTATCTTTCAAGTTAGTTAAGTATACCGGCAGATAAAAGAAAAACGAGTAATTGAAGTAGGAGGAAAAATATCAAAATTCAATATGAAATAAAATTTATGGGTGTGTTCAGCCCATAAAAAATTCAATGACACTCTAAGAGTAGTACATAGGACTTTATTAATTCTTTAGTTAGAGTCACCGTTTTTGTAACCAATACACTTGAATACATTAACTCATTAGGATAAAATATTCATTAAGTTCTCTCAACTTCTGATTTTCTTGATTGAAGCAAGTAAATTTTGGTGAATTAACTTATTAATAAAAAAATCCTCTTGAAAAATATTTGAGGTTGCCCTACAATGGAAAGATGTTGTTTCGATATATGACTGAATAAAAGTTTTTTTGGATTTATGATGTCTAATGGGCCATGTAAAAACAAATGTACATTGACGTTTTTTCGTACATAAACTTATTGTGATAGAACATAAATGAAGAGCAAATCCAGATTATAGTATATCTGTCAAGTAAGAATTATAATCAGAAGGGTAAGTAACAATACACTATACTATAATTGCGACTATCTATCGGGAACTAATTAATACATTTAGTTGGATGGTTCAACTTTTTTCAAGGTTGTGAAGAATAGAACAAAGTTCCCTATTTTTCCATTTCTTATTACTTAATAACAATCGCTAACAGCACGCAATGAAATGAAAACAATTATACAGACTTCTTACAGATCAGTCATTTTGAGGAAGTATTGTTTAATAAAGAGGAATTATTAAAGCTCTAGTAAGAAACAATGACCAATGAAGCTCAATCATATCTGGCTTGATGCATATATAACCGATGGTATTGAAGGTGATCGTGCAATATTGCGAATAGACAAGTTGGTAGAGTGGATCAGTGGATGCTAATTCACTGATTTGAAAATTAATATGCAAGACCTGGAGATCCTGAGTCCACTCTTTTGTGAAAATGTAAATGGCGACTGCTGTGGAGTTACAAAGTATGACAAAAGAGCTGTCCAGACATCCCTGGTTTGAAATGATCATCTAGCTAAAATCATTTAGTAATATAAGCTACAAGAATGAAACTTTTCTAGATTTAGTACTAACATACAAAATCTTCACTAACTCGTAAACTTTTATTTCTCATATCTTATTAGTGTTAATGTAGATTATACAACAATGAATAGACGTTCACGTCTAGTTTCTCAAATAAACAGATGTATTTGAACAAGTTTGAAAGTCTGAAGCACAAGCAAAACCATTTTCAACCTAGTCTTTCTTACATCGATCCACTTTAAACTCCAGATATCAGTGTTGAACTTATTCTGTAATTTATCGTAAATGTATGTACTACTTATCATTCTAACCTTATTTCAGTTTTAGGACATCATCACTAAGTATTTTTCAAAATGTTTTAATAACCCTCATTACAGATGTGTGAACCGTAGATTTATAGATTCACAAAATTCGTTGTAATTAGATGTGTCAAATTAAAGTAAATAATCAATGAATGTTATGTCACTTACATTATTCTTGAATATTCATACGTTAGTTGATGAGTGATACACAGCCATAATATTGTATATAAAAATAATACCTTTGATTCTCAAAATATATGTATATCCATATACTCGTTTAGTAGCCGGTTATGCCATCCAAGATCTATCCAGTTGGGATTTAAAAAGCGGTTGTCAACAAATTATCAGTTCAACCACTTAATCCATTCCAGTAATGAAGTTCTTACTATACCCATGGTTATCCGTTTGTCGCATAATACTAGAAGACCATGTAACTCCGACAACAATTATATCACTTCTTCCATCACATTTTGGGACCGTTCACTGAATCAATCATTTTACCGATCACCCTCGATTAGCTCATTATATAAGTATACTAATTAGTAGTTCATTAACTGAGTTTTTGAAACAACATTCAGCTAAACAACCTTAGAAAGAAAATGGGATTTTTGATCTTTTATTTGATGCGATTTGAACAAACTCAAGTTTACGAAATGCAACAGGAATAACTAGATAAATGGAGTGTGACCTATGGTGTCACTCCACTAGCCAAGTGAGGTCGAAATAAAGCGTACATTTACATCTTTCAATAGAGAAAGAAATATTGATGGACTAGGAAGTCCATGTTTGTTTCGTTACATCGCGTAGCTACAAAATATAGATATCAGTGAACTTTTGGAGATTAAGGGATCAAATTCTGCAGGCTCACCATTTGAATAGGTTGGAAAAATGTAAGTTTAGAGAAAACAAAGCACCTTTTTAATAGTCCCGCCACTAATCTACCATGTATGAATAGTCTACCAACACGAATAAGCTTGTGGATGCATAGGACTAGTTAATTATCGAAAAGTGTTGGCTCATATCAGTGCCTAAGTAATACTCTACAAATGAAGAGTAATAAATTTCAAGCACTTCTTCCACTGAAAATGCTCAAGAGGTTGAATTTTCGAATGGGAAACGCTTCGCCAGTGACGTAGTTAACTTCTAAGCTGTTCAGTTCAGCATCTTCGATATGCCTAAAATTGATGTCTTGCTTGAATGACAAATCCTGAGCAGTAGATACTCAAAATTACATCCACGGAGAGACATTATTTTTCGATTTGATTGACACTACCTAACTGATCGTTAGGTTCATCGAGTGAAATTATCTTGAAAGCCTAGTCTTTTGAGAGGTTAGGAAACTGAAGACAGATCACTTTTCTTTCATCTTATCTGCAGTCAGTAGAAATGTAAACATATCATTTCTAGCTAGAGTTACTGTCCTATTTAACACCTCCTGTAAATTTTCTAGAGTTACTGCCGGTCCCAAGCCCGGGTAAAGGAGGAGGGTTAGGCATGTGGTTAGCGATCCTATCCCGTAAAAAACTAACTCGCTAACAAAACGCTAAACAGGAAAAATAATTCAAACCATTTTAACTCTGACCTGGGAGTTAGAACGTCTTCATTTAGAACGAATATGACACCTCATAGTGAAAGCCGAGTTCCTTCAGAAGCCACGAGGCCGATGACCATTCTAACAACCAGACCAACAATTTTTATAGCTACACGGAACGTCCGGACAATGTCGGAGACCAGTCTAATAGCAACGGAAATGACGAGATACAACTTGGCAGTACTGGCAATCAGCGAAACCCATTGGAACCAAGCTGGACAACAAAGCCTAAATACGGGAGAGATGCTGCTGTACTCCGGTCACCAACAGCAAAATGCTCCACACACTCAGGGACTTGCTCTAATGTTGTTCAAAGTACCACGAAGTGCACTTGTAGGATGGAAATCTCACGGATCCACAATCATCAAAGCATCATTCAAAACAAAGAAGGAGGGGATCACAATGAATATTATCCAATGTTATGCACTCACCAGTGATAGCAACGACGACATTAAAGATCAATTCTATGAAAGGCTGCAATCAATCATAGAGAGGCGCCCAAGAAACGACCTCACCATTCTAATGGGAGATCAAAACGCCAAAGTCGGAATAGACAACACCAGATATGAAGATATCATGGGACGACATGGACTGGGAGAGAGAAACGAAAATGGGGAAACATTTGCAAAGGGCCGCATTCCTACAATTGAAGAACATATGCAACTCAAAACAACTTCCAACCAATATCAAAGTCACAATCTTCAATACCAACGTCAACACAGTCAGTTCTATTGTACAGAACTGAAACTTGGAGAACTACAACAACCACCATCAAAAAGGTACAAGTATTTATAAATAGTTATCTACGCAAGATACTCAACATCTATTGGCCGGATACCATCAGCAACAGCCTTCTCTGGGAGAGAACAAACCACATTCCAGTTGAAGAGGAAATTAGGAAAAGACGATGCAAATGGATAGGACATACATCACGCAAATCATCAAACTGCATCACGAGGCAAGGCCTAACTTGGAATCCTGAAGCAAGCGGAAAAGAGGAAGGCTTAAGAACACATTACGTCGGGAAATAGAATCAGACATGAAAATAATGAATATCGACTGGAATGAACTGGGAAGGATTGTCCAGGACAGGGTCGGATGGCGAATGCTGGTGAGCGGCCTATGCTCCTTCACGAGGAGTAACAGGCGTAAGTAAATAAGTACTGTCCTATTTAATTGAACTGCGTTTAATCAACGACTTCCTACAACCGAGGTCAGAAGTATCAATCCTGCTATTTAATCAACATCTGAGAGATTAGAGGAAATTTCTTTCGAGTCTTCAGATAATTGAAGGTTGAACTGATCTGGTCCCCCAACCAGTTAGGTGAAGTCAAATGAATAAGAACATACGAGGCTTACATATTGATCTCAGACATAACATATATATCTATGGGATGTTTTAGAATCCCGATTGATAAAATATGATTCAATTTCTGAACACCTGAATCAATAGCTTTCAGTTTTGAAAAGCAGATGTAAGAGACTAGGGATAAGACTTCGAAAGCTCGGGTTGTTATTACCGGATGTAGCACTAAACATTTGACAAATTTAACGATATGAACAGATGAAAGTCTTACGGATGGTGGTGAAGTAAGCCAACTTTAAAGGTTCTGAAAGTATACGAGCTATGAAACATTTCAGTTACTCAAGTACAGAAACGGTTTTCTCCTTAATGAATTGGAAAAATCTCGTTGGCATAGGAACGATCATTGAGCACAAAAACCAACTAATTGAGATCGGTATCAAGTAAACCTTTTAAGTAATTACATTGTTAGTGGTAACTCGTTAATTTGTAAATATAGCAAGGGTTAAGAAATTACAGTTGACTTTATGTTCTAAAGAACTTCATTCTGATACATGAAAGAATATGGGCAAGTTTATTTTACCTTATCAAAATTAGTATAGCGAATATCAGAATCATCGACATCCAGTTCACTAATAAAGGAAATTCTGAATATGTGGTTCTACTTGCCTGTCATAAACTGATTTCACGCTAACAGGTATGTATCTAATCATTAACAATGTATTGTAGATCGAAAAACCCTACTCAACATCCATCTTATGAACAAAGCTATGGCAACTAATTTTGGCGTAGGTGTTTAGTAGTTTCAGCATAAACTTAGTTAGGGAGGCAATTTTAGACACTGAAAGAAATTTGTCATACGCGATGAAAATACATAGGAGTGGATAAGAGTCCCATCAGGTTAATTGTAGTTTAAAAAGGAAGACATTTGTATAGAAAAAGAGATGAATATGTTAAGAAATGCATAATTGTATTTTAATATGAAAGAACACGAAACAAAAATATATCCATATATCCTTATCTCACGTTTGAGATGTGCACAAAGATAAGCACCAACGACACGGTTTGAATGAGAGATGTATAGAGATTGACACAGAGGGAGAAACAGGAATGTGGTCAATTTGACATGGAGAAAACAGCTGAACAAAAATTTAGGCGCACGTTTTTATTGCATTCACAAAAATGAACAATGATAAAACAAAATAATAATCAAGATATAAGGGACTATAGAGAAGAAAACGCATTGATTTATACCGTTTTGCAAAGATGTATCAGTTATAGCGAATGAAGACACAAATATTGTTCTTTATAAATTATAGCTGAATAAGTGTTTCATTACATCTTTTTCTTTGAAAAATGAATTATGACACTCGAGATATACAGCTCCTTAAAAAAGGAACTTAATTCAGCAACATAAAACTAAACAAGGGAAATCGTGAAGTAACACACACATACACGAATGCACACACACATGAGCAGTTTTCTTCTAACAACATGTGTGCAACGTTTTTTCGAATAAAACTGAACAAAGTTCACATATAGATCTGCACAATTGATTCATCACAGCCAAAAATTAAGTAATGATATAAGTTAATGTTCAGAGCTCACAGTATAATAATCGCGACCGGTTATCCTATTGATGATGACAGCAAACAACGGCAACAGGATGGAAAAGACAAATAAATTTTCATATAAATAAAAACAAAGAAATGATATTTCAATCCTACTAACACAATTACTCACCTAATCACACTTTACACACATAAGTAGGTAAACATAGAGAGAAAGTAATAACCTTTACTATGGATCAGAGGTGAGAATAAACAAACAAGTAAAAAATAACGAAAGAGGATATTTTAAAACACAAGTGTAATTGCTAATTTCATAATTTTAAATAGACCATAAACGCAAAAGAAGAAGGAATTAATGATTCAAACTGTTGTTTAAAGATGGATTGAAGTCAAACATATATTGGGATCGTGTACCATAGCCATCAAGGGGAAAATAATTATTACTGTTATTAGTATGACCATCTTGGGAATAAATTTCTTTTGGATTAGTTGAACCACTACGCAGTTGTCTAAGCCTTTCCTGCTATAAATGCAAACAGATCAAGAGACGACAGTAAAAAAACGGTCGTAAATAGTGAATAACAACCACAAATTGTTTTCTAATAGGTGACTTTGTGGGTACAGAACGCCTCACAAGACAGACCAGTAGAGATTATTCTCTATAAAACTTCACATTCCAAAGTCTCGAAATTATTAATTTGAATGGCAAATCCTATAGATGTAAAGCTAATCAAAGAGTTAAATGGAGGGTATATTAGATATTGTGCAAGGTTTGCATCCTTACAAAAGTCAGTTATGGAGAAGAGGCACATTCTCTCCAATCTCCCTGAGAAGCACCTCATATACTGAAGCTCCGCTGGCGAAGCACTTGATCAAGTTTATTATTGGTTTACATCTATCTTGCACACGGAGATTTAACAATGAAATCGCGTCGTGTTCCTCTTTAAAATGATAAACTCATGCCTATTGGCATAAACAATGGATGCAATCACACAGCTTTAAAGTATAATATTATCTAGAAGACAACAATCTTTACTGAAGCTTCTTTATTCTAGCTAGACTAAAAGCAAAGAGCTATCAAGCTTTAAATCTTTTTAAATCTGTTCCAATGAATGTTAACTGTCAGTTTTTGTGATAAGAATTTCCCGAAATGCTCAGATTGAGATTTTTATTGGTATTTTACCGTTTACAGTTAATGAACTTGGCATACCGATATCGAAATTGTTTTATAAATTTATGAATGATACAGTCTCGCACACTGAGTTCAATTAAGTACGTAACTTCAAATTACCTGATTATTTATTTAAATAAGGAACTGTCAAAACCGGTGTTTTTTTGAAATAGTACATATTGAGAGTAATTGGCGACCAAAGTCGTAAAATCGTAATTTAATTACAAAATAAAGAATATTCGTAAAGGTACTTATAGACAATAAGGGAGATTTCACGTCACGTTGAAGTTGAAAAAAATGATGATATCTGACTTGACGATCAGTGAAGACGAGAAACTGTTGAAAAATGTATTGACTAATCTAAGCTAAATGTAACAATCCCAACAGGTTTTAACTAGTATCTCAAAAACTATCCCAAGTTTTAAAGAGGAAGAATGTATTTGTAGAATCTCAGCGAAACGTTGGATTCACTTCAAATTTTTTCGCTGAGATTTCACAAATACATTCTTCCTCTTTAATGTATCACATTAACTCGGCACCCAAATACTGTGAAACTATTCGACCAAATTTAGAAGAAAGTTCTTATATATTCAAAGGTTTGTTAAAATTGACCAAAATACTAGACAGCGATTAAAATCTATGTCCATCAAAGTAACATCAAATTTATGTTAATGAAAAAGCAGATAATTATCAGCACAGTTTCAGCAATACTGATTTTAAATAAATCAACAGTGTATGTAACTAAGCATGCTTCATATGAGTGAATTACCACATAATTCGTATACGGCTAAGTTAAACTGGTATCTTCTGAAAACCCATTATAACATCTCAAACTTTGATAGCATCATTGACATTTAATATTTCACTGGTCCACTCGCAATTTGTAAGTACAAAAATCAACAATGTGCTTCTTCCTACTGAATATACATCACCAATAATTTCGAAAAATGCTCGTAAGTGATGTAAACTTCTGCTAGCTATACCTAACATTTATATTGTGCATTTACTAGATGGAAAGTAAATCCTCTTGTAGGAAATTAAACATTGATGTAATCATACAGAAACATGGAATAAACCGTTTCAAAATATACTAACCTGCATATAAAACATCTTATTATTAGAGCTTCCTGGTAGGGTTGACATTGATTGGGCCTTTTTGATGCTGTAAATATGAGTGTATAATCAGAACATTGTGATATAGAGATTTGTGAAGTTAAAAGAGGAAGAGGTTAATAAAACAAGCATATATATATAAACTACTAATTAACAGTGGTAAAAATACATAAAAGCAGTATTATCGCTAATCATAATTGCTACAGATCATTTTAAATGTTAACAGATGCATAATATACAAAAACTTTCATCCGTAAATTTTATATAACAAAAACCACTTATGGTAGCAATAGCAGTAACACAGGGAGTAGTAGTGTAACAGTGATTAACATCTAGGGATTAGATAATTAAAAAGTGACACATTCTAGTTACATTCATGTAGAACGAGAAATTACAATAGGATTACGTCGATACATTAGGCGATGAATTAAATATAAGCAATATTTCTTCATTTGTAGAATTAATATTTAAAAATAGATGAAATTCTAAAGTTTACAATAGTCAGTATCGTTTTATCAACTGTTTGTTGCATAATGATAACTAAATAGAACATTTCGAAGAAAAAAATAATATTAATAGTACAGAACCACACTTATTAAGTACTGAAAATAATTATAAAGACGCGTTAAGAACAACTTATGATTGTAATAAAACACAATTAATCAGTATTTTCTTACATATGTGAATTTCAAGAGTAAAGTAGTGGATGTAAAAGGATCTGCCTAATTAGCTTCGTTGCATCCCCTGGGGGTGCTCTAACAGCGACAGTTTAGTAGGTAATAAATAACAAATATTTCAATATACGACTCGGTGATGGTGATTAAAGTAGACGAAGCAATTAATTAGTGTAAGTATCTCAGTTTTAAGATAGGTCGGTTTCAAGTTGAATGGAGGATTTACAGCATCTTTAAATGTGATACTGTGATGTCACGTCGTCTAGCGTCAGTCCTTTTAAGATTGCAGATATATCATTCTGGAAAATACCCAATAGCATGAACTCTGAATACTGAAGTAAAAACGATGCATGAATTTGGATATTTGTATCATAAAAGCATCATTTGTACAATGGGACTGGAAAATAAGTAACTAAGGGTACGAGTAAAATTCCAAGTAGAAAATACATATAGTGATATATTTAAAGCAACTGAAAAGATTGAAAAATACCTTACGTATACCTAAGCATTATTTATGTTGATGTATGGTGTCATCTGGATCAGAAGAGTATTGTAAGAAAGGTTCAAATGATTCAAAATAAAGATATTATTTTATTAATGTATCCAACACTTCACATTCCTTCAAATCCTAAATGCTATTTAGAGAAAAAATGAGTCTGATCTACATTGGCCAATCATTACCAATAAAATATTGGTTAAGTGGTCTATATTTAATTCATAAAACCGGTCATTGACTAATTGGTTATATTCATTAAATAGGATCACATATTTTATTTTTTTTAATAAACCAAATACAGAGTAAGGATGGGCAAACAAAATCGGTGTCTAAGTAATATATTTAAAAAAATAAAAAAGGAACAGCAGGGAAGAAAGACAGAAGGAAAAATCCCAACAATGTTCTTAAAAAGAACATCTTGACACAAAATTTATATATATATATATATATATATATATATGAAACGAAAAGCTTGAATAATAAATACCTTCATTTAAATAACGTCACCAAAGGTTGAATCATAATTACTAAGGAAGCGAATTCGGGTTAAACTGCTAAATCAATAGACTAAAATTGTGATGGATCATATAATCATGCAGTGCAGCAAACAGAAGCTCTACTAAAGGCCAACGTTTAAGTGCAAATGAATTAGAGAATAGACCGGGGCGCTAGAGAAAGCTAAGCTACCTGAAAAACCCACGACTAGGAGGAAATGATCGTCTATTGATAGGGTGACCATTCGGAGGGCCAAGTAGACTACGTGAAGAAGTGATCATAGATCTATCTTCAACACGCTGATATGGATGGCGTGGATAACCTCGCCTAGGATATTGATCATTGATTGGAAATCGTGGCTTATGTTCCAGCTGTTCATAGTCCTAATTTAAAAATGAGAAATCGTAAATGCATAGATATGAAAGTAAAATGATCTATCCAACTCGAAACAAATACCTATGAACTACGTGATCTATGTTCAGACAACGAAAATCGAATTAATAGCTAAATACAAGTTTATGTACTCTTCGAGTGCAAAAGTTGATGAAACCATCCGACAGCTGAAGATGAATCCAGTAACCTAACAGTGGAGTACTTTAATCATCAAATCAGTTACAAATTCAAACAAGTATCACAGGAATTCAAGATTTGGAAAACATAGTCACGAAATGATGTACAAGAACAGAGTTAAAATAAAATTTCTGAACGAGTACAGAGAATGAAAATGGAATAAGGTAACAAACGCGAAGTGTGAAGCCTTATGGATGTTATATAACCTATAAAGAACTAAGTGTATGGGAACAACTAGTTATATGTTTATGTCTAATTTTTGAATGCGGAAATAAATACTGACAGGCGATTAAAAGGGAAAGATATTAGCATATTTTTTTGTCATTAAAATCAAATTATACTAAAATCTGTTAAAATTAAGAAGTAAAACATAGAACTTTTTGTTTCCAAGTGTAAAGCTTGATGACTAAAATAATACAATCGCGATTTAAATGTGTCAATTCGGAAACGTCTACTTACTTTCTGACAAACCAACTTTAATTATGTTGTAAAATGTCGAAAACTCAATTTTCTGCTTATTAGGATGTTCCAAATGTATATTACAATCTTATCACCATACACAATTTATTCAATACCTAATTTATTTGAAATTATCAAGCCAAACCTTGACGCTTGATAAACCTTTCAAAATAGGGAAAAAGTCTCTGAAGTAAACCAATGTCAAAAACTTTACCCACACGATAAAATAATATAAAGTCGATGCAAATTTAATAACAATTGATAACGGTGAGATATGTAGGACTTACAGGTTCAGAAACAGATGATGACGTCTTAGAGTATGAAGCACACTCATCAATTATATCAGCCGCATCGAATTTACCTTGTCTACGATAAAGGGCAACCAAATTTCGAAGAGTTGTACCGACAGTTGGACTGTATAATGAAAAAATAGTTTTTCAGTTAAAAAAAAACTAGGAATTTGTACTCATTAAATTTAAAAATTTCCCTGCAAACGGAAACTGAGATATTGAAGTTACAACTTGAAATATATGGTGGTGACATCAAATTAGCGTGGCTGACATTAAGCAGTGGGAGTTAAGAAAAAGAAGGTAAACTAGGAAGTGAATATCAACAGAAGTGAACGAAATTTACTGTGGTTTCCTATACACTATCTATCTGATTCAAAAAGACTGTCTAAGACACTTAATTTTCGATGAACAGATTCGGACTAGATATTACTTCAGAGTTAACTGAATATCTGAGTTATGAAGATATAACTTTACCGGCTGGCCATATGATTTTTTTCCATTTTGACATTTGGTAAATAAAGAAGGAACGAATCGGGTGAAGAAATTTCTTTTCCATTAGTTTTTCATCATGGCTCAACACCAATATATATATAAGATTTACAATAATGAAATAATACTCATCGAGTGAATACGTTACGTAATAATTACATAATGACATTTTGGTTATAAATTAACATTGAGTAATTGGAAGAAAGAAGATTAATAATGATCAACGTAATTATTCGAAAACCTCGACTTTTTATACACTAATGATTGAAAATATGGAGTAAGATGGTTCGAAATTGTTTGTTATTAAGGGAATTCATTTTCTTCAGTCTTTTAGACTGCTAAGATATTCCTTCACGCTTTATGACACATTTCTTTTGATTAATTTCGATAATTTATCTTGCCTGTTAAAATAAGCAACAGATTTTAAATGTATAACAATTTGAACTGTTGAGCGATTATATCAATGAACTGATTCAATATTAAATTGGACAAAATTCAAAAACTAAGTATCCATATTCCTTTTTATTTGGAAGTTGTTGATATTATTTAGCCCCTTAAGCTGAGGGATTCAAACCTGAAAGTAAAGTGGTTGAGTCATCAAAATATTGCTAGATAAATAGTGACGGTTAACCAAATGTTTCTGACCATCTATTACTAAACATATAGAAAATAAATATAAAACTATGTCTGTATGCCTATAAGGTGAATAAAAATCGATTAGCTGGAGTAAGTATAGTAACTGGAATGTTTAGGTAATAAAACTAAAAATATGAAATGGAAATTATAACATTATTATACATATGTTGAATATTGTGAATTGTACTTTAAGTAACCAAAATTCAATAGTAGAAATGAAGAAAAAAAAATCAAAATGAAGAATTAATTAAATTATTTTAATAATAATTTACCACATTAGTCAGTGAATGACTACGTATACTTCAAAAGCTTACTGTCAATAAATAAATATTAACCTACTAAGATAAATGACGTGGATGCTATTAAAGTTTATCAATGTGAGTACGTGTAAACATCAATAAATAAATGAATTGAATTAAGCACAAAAAAGGAATACAAGCTAAAATTTTATTACGTTTTAATCTAATAATTTTGATGAATATAAGAAAGAAAGTTCATATTTATTAATTCCTTAAGATTGTATAATGTAGATTTTTTAAGAATGAGATGTTTTCTAGTGAAAAACAGAGAAAAAACTCAGTTTGGCTAAAAGTAAGAATCAAAAAAGTAAACATTAGAAAAAACTTCCTCATATCTTTAAATAGATCAAATTATAAAACAACGTGTGGTTAGAACAGAAATAGTAGGAATTAAAACATATAGTTTGCAATTACTAACGAACAATTTGTATTTTTTGCTTAGAACTAGCTTTATAGGTAGTTGTGTTTCAGAGCTCTATTGTAAAACTTTTCCCCATCATTACGAAATAAAACCGACACAAAGAAGCAAATACTGCAATAAGAGAAAAAAAACATAGAATACTGAAATATAGAACATGATGCTGAACGACATCATAGGGCATAATAAAGATATTGATTCATGTGTAATTGTTGAGTTCCCTGTGTATAACACTACCAGACCTTTATCTAATTGTTCGCTTAAGGCAATCAAAGTGATAAGTACCTTATGATTAATTAGAAAAAATAATCTTTTTCACAAGAGACTGAGTTTTATTATATACCAACCAGAAGAACAGTTAGGTGAGGTGTAATTTTCTCCCTCATATATCCTCTCTATTAACTTGGTCATGGACAATATAATGCGTGATGCAAATGTAGATCGATTAGAATCGTTAAATATTGCATCAGTAAAGTATGGAGTGGAAATCAGTAGTTTGAAAAAAGAACAAGTGAAAATAATAATATTGATTTCACGATAGAAATATAAGTAAAGATAGTATTTGACAGAAATCAATAAGATATCCTGAAAAAAGCATAGAATGACACTAAAGTGAAGATTTTAAGTTTATCATAATAAAATTCAGATCAGCACACTTAGATATGACAATTTCTAATCATCGCAAGCAACTATGGTGTCTAAGCCTACTTTCGTCTCCTTTACTTAAAATTAAATTCTTGTACGTACTCATTAAATAAGCAATAATATGAAATCAAACTGTAATAGAAATCATTTCTGAAATAATATATAAAAAAGTAGTTTATTTTCCATTCTTGCAGAAAAAACTCAATGAGTAAACGCAAAAAAAACAAAACATTTTCAGTACCGAAAAACAAACTTAGATTTTCTATAAGTATTATTACTAGGCATTAAGAGAGAAAAATTTTTATTCACCTGTGAATGGGATTTGTTAGGAATGGGACAGCATAGAAAGGGAATATACGGTAAAAACGAGAATATATTAAATAACATTAAAACATAAATCTTATATTCAGTTGTTCATTGTTTCTAAATGGTGATTAACATATCTGGTATTCTGGACGTTTGAAACACTGGGTTCTTATGAGATTTTTAAATAGCAATCTTTACTTGAAGCATGAACAAAAACCAAAAGGCAGGAAATATGAAAAACCTTTACTTCTAAGGTTGGTTTTATTACCGCGAAAAAGATGTATAAGATTATTGCCGGTGGCCTGAGGTTTCTGGGAAAATACTAACATAAGCAATAAATATGACAATCGAACAATCGGGTTAGGATATAATCAGTCGACATCAAAAAATTTCGACTGGATAAGAGTAATTTTGGTTTCTGAGTGATTTTTCAAACAACCATACGAATCACCTGAGAATTCTACGATCTATATCCGTTCGTGATGAAAACTAGTTACGTGTCGAACTAAGAATCATAAATCTAGCTTAATAATAAGGCGAATCAGTAAATACTTATTGTCTACATATACATATATGTGTACTGAATTTTGAACTCCAATTACAGTAAAGTGATCAATTCATATTATTATAGTCATCTTAAAAAACATCAGTGTTTCCGTATGACACTATGGTTATATGGGAAACGTGTTCAAATTAATCTGACTATATAATCGATTATAATTGAACCGATATTGAACAGTTAGACAGAAATAAAAATAACAGGCAGTAGGTAAGCAAGAATGGAGACCAATCAAAATTTCCTACTTACTTTTCTGAACGAGAAATACGTGACCACATTGATTGAACAATTTCACTAATATCTTTATTTGCATTGGTTAACTGACCGGACTGACGTTCTTCTGCAAGCATCCAAATAGGTTTGTTTGTATCAGAAATTTTTCCGAATTCTTTTTCATGAGCTCGTGTAAGTACCTCTTTATATAATTTTTCAGCTTCAGCATATTTGCCTTGTTTAAGATAGGCTGAAGCCTGTGAAAAATATGACAGTAAGAGATAAAATAATTTGTAGCAATTTGCAAATCAACACCTGTAGCTCTTCTAGGGTTACTGATGATCCTAAGCCCAGGAAAAGGAGGGTTGTGAATGGCGTCACCAACCCCACCCCATAGAAAACAACCTTGTTAATAAACGCCAACTAGAAAAAACGGTGAGACTATAATTTATGGACGACCTTTGAGCGATGCTAAGGATTATGATTTACAGTTGATAGTAAGGGTTAGGATTTAGATTTATGGTTTTTCATCACGAACTGACATCAGCAAAAATGCCAAAACGCCATTTAAACAAATAAGTGAATGAGTTTGGCGCCAAAATGAAAAAAATCTGTTATCATAAATCTTAATGCTCCGTCCATAAATTATAGTCTTACCGAAAAAGAAATTTAAACCATCTAAACAATAGACGGCATAAATACAAAATGAACTGAAATGAAATATGTTAGTTTAAACGGGGTGTGGTAAGAAAGCTAATATCTGGTGACCGATTTTCATGATTTTATTGATATATATATATATATATATATATATATATATATATATATATATATATATATATAAAATGTAAGTTACAAACTCCGCCCGTCGCTCTTCCAGAGTTACGTCCGGTCCCAAGCCCGGGTAAAGGAGGAGGGTTAGGCATGTGGTTAGCGATCCTATCCCGTAAAAACTAACTCGCTAACAAAACGCTAAACAGGAAAAATAATTCAAACCATTTTAACTCTGACCTGGGAGTTAGAACGTCTTCATTTAGAACGAATATGACACCTCATAGTGAAAGCCGAGTTCCTTCAGAAGCCACGAGGCCGATGACCATTCTAACAACCAGACCAACAATTTTTATAGCTACACGGAACGTCCGGACAATGTCGGAGACCAGTCTAATAGCAACGGAAATGACGAGATACAACTTGGCAGTACTGGCAATCAGCGAAACCCATTGGAACCAAGCTGGACAACAAAGCCTAAATACGGGAGAGATGCTGCTGTACTCCGGTCACCAACAGCAAAATGCTCCACACACTCAGGGACTTGCTCTAATGTTGTTCAAAGTACCACGAAGTGCACTTGTAGGATGGAAATCTCACGGATCCACAATCATCAAAGCATCATTCAAAACAAAGAAGGAGGGGATCACAATGAATATTATCCAATGTTATGCACTCACCAGTGATAGCAACGACGACATTAAAGATCAATTCTATGAAAGGCTGCAATCAATCATAGAGAGGCGCCCAAGAAACGACCTCACCATTCTAATGGGAGATCAAAACGCCAAAGTCGGAATAGACAACACCAGATATGAAGATATCATGGGACGACATGGACTGGGAGAGAGAAACGAAAATGGGGAAACATTTGCAAAGGGCCGCATTCCTACAATTGAAGAACATATGCAACTCAAAACAACTTCCAACCAATATCAAAGTCACAATCTTCAATACCAACGTCAACACAGTCAGTTCTATTGTACAGAACTGAAACTTGGAGAACTACAACAACCACCATCAAAAAGGTACAAGTATTTATAAATAGTTATCTACGCAAGATACTCAACATCTATTGGCCGGATACCATCAGCAACAGCCTTCTCTGGGAGAGAACAAACCACATTCCAGTTGAAGAGGAAATTAGGAAAAGACGATGCAAATGGATAGGACATACATCACGCAAATCATCAAACTGCATCACGAGGCAAGGCCTAACTTGGAATCCTGAAGCAAGCGGAAAAGAGGAAGGCCAAAGAACACATTACGTCGGGAAATAGAATCAGACATGAAAATAATGAATATCGACTGGAATGAACTGGGAAGGATTGTCCAGGACAGGGTCGGATGGCGAATGTTGGTGAGCGGCCTATGCTCCTTCACGAGGAGTAACAGGCGTTAGTAAATACGTAAGTGATGTAAGTTACAAATGCCAATATTATAAATTCTAGACAAAATATTTTCTATTCTTTACTGTTGTGACTTTCGACCGGTTAAATATCACGTGATTTATTCACCAATCAGAACACGACTTATACAATCTTAACAATGTAAAAAACCAATAACATTTTGACCGGTATGAACAGCCTAGCGTTCTTATGGGTCCTTGTTCCTGCCTAGCCCTGCCTGTTGAGACAAGAACGCTTATAACAGCTTCCATTATACGAATCATTTATTTCAGACATACTTTGTTTATATACAAGCAAACCAGACCACATCATATCTTAAATTAAAAAATAACAATTGTATAAGATCAAGACAAAAAGTGGTTGTGGTTGTGAGAGACTGGAACTAATAATTTGCGAATAACTTGAGAATAGTAAATCGCATAATAATAGTCTATGGATCAGAATAAAGCTTATAATGAGGAATATAAATACACATGATCTAGCTACTCGATATTTATGTGATAAGAATATATGTATAATATTAGTCTATTAATAGCTCGCAGAAGTTACGCATAATTTAGTCTTCGCTAGGATATAACAGTTTTGTCATCACGGTCTGTAGGACAACCGAACTCGGTAACTGGAGATTTTGGTTGATGTAACTCAAAATCATTTTTGTAGTTAAAAAGTATTCTGTAGTGTTGTGTTACTTTAGTATCTTTTACCTTAGAGTCTTTGCTGCTGCGTAGTTCGTTGCACATATCAAATGAGATTTGTGTGGCGCATATGTATTTGGTACCTCCTCGTACCAATATCTGTGTTAAAATAAATAAAAATAAAAAATTACTACTGCGTTTTCCTGGTGTTGATTCTCGAATCATTGTTGTTGATGTACAGTGAATAAACTTTTGCCATATTATCCTGTGTCAGCTTTTATGTATGCCTGTTTGTCCTTTATCGATGTCATATTTTGTTACAACTCAGTGCCACAGGATATGTTACTCTGCGTAATGATGAAGCTGTGACTTGATGTTTAAGGCTCTCTATTTTCAGCCATAGTCTTAGGTTTGAATCCCGATCCGCCTTTGGTTTGCGCAACCAGATAGTATCATTAGTCCTCAAAATCAGTGTGTGGCACATACCCTAGTACTTAGTGGATGACTTGTTGCTTTCTTTTCCATGATGCAGTAAATTTCATTACTTTTGTCTAGTTTTATGTATTTGTCTATTTTTGGACCGGGAAACGTAACTATGATTAGAAGTAATTGTTCTTAGTTTGATTATATCTGAAAATGAATACATAGAACGCCTTATGTACTCAGATTCCCTGGAATATTATAGTTAAAATTAATGTTCCATTATAATTACTTGCACGGTATTGTCGTAGGTGCTCTTGTTTTTAAATATGTTACAAACATGCCATTCAGATTTAAGGCATATATATACCACCAGAAATGCTCACATTTTCACCATACTACTTGTTTTTTTTCCTCCAGAGCTTTCGTTATATATGTGTATACATTGAATTTATACTTACACAAAGCAATAGCTTATTTTCAGCAGATTTTTGTAGAAGACATTAATATTTCTGTTCGATTTGTGTTTTAGAAATTATCCGTATAAAATTGATATTTATGTCAAACGCCTTGGTATTGATATTAGCCGTATAGGTGGTGTATGTTACGATGACCGTTTTTAGCTATGATTGTCAGTAGCATCCAGGACATGTATTTCTGTTTGTCTGAGACTGACCAGTTAAGTGATATCCAAATTGTTGTGAACATTGATGCTCTAGCTGAAATTTTTTCCAGAACGTATTTATTGATATATCAAAGCGTACAGTAAAAGAGGTCAGTCAATTCTGTTCCGTAAATCGTTAATGGGAATAGTAATCCATTAAAAATGTTACAAATAATTTTCGTGTATCTGGGTAGCTACGTAAGGGCTTTTGGTGACGTGAGAGATCAGATTAATTCACGTATAGTAAAATTCAGAGTGGCTTATGCTAATCTGTGTCATCTCTGGCGCTCTCGTGTTAGTCTGCCTGTAAAAGGTCGGATGTACAGCAGCTTTGCTCTATGTTTGTAAAACCTAGCCTCCGAGTTGGGGAGGTTAGACGAATCTGCGTTTGCTCATCTTTGCCTCCGAAGGATTTCTGGCATCCAGTGATAACGTCATTTTAGTGATGCGGATGTTCAGAAACGTATGTTCGGGCACACTGACGATTAGTCAATTGCTGTTACCATCCTAACACACCGACTTCGGTGGCTTAGACATGTCTTATGGATATCATCCCAGCGAATTCTACGTCGTGCATTGCTTGGCGACGCTGGGACCAGTTTCAAATGCGGAGAGATGTTCAGTGCACGACATGGTGTCGTAGTATGAGAGAAATCTGTGAAGGACTGGTTTTTGTAGGTCCTTCACGACTCCCTGGTTGTGGTCCTAGAGATGGTGCCACACAGTAGTTTGAGACGTTTTCAGACATGGCTCAGAATAGAAGGCTATGACAATTTTGCTGTAACTTCCTTTTACTTGCTTCATAAAAGTGAAAGTGACTTCCTGAACAGAAAGAATTCTTTCTGGTTTTATTTTTCACAAGTGAATTGCTTCTATTATTTTTATTATTTGATTCTCATATGCTAATTGCTGTTCACTGTTGCTCTGTTTTATTATACTGATTTTTCGTTGTCTATCTCTTTACAACCTCATTTTCAGTAGGTGCCGCATATATATTTGGTGCCCCCTTGCACGAATGTTTATATGTTTAAATAAATAAATAAATAATCCTTCCGCTAAGTAACTTAGTAATCACTTCTTCGGTAGTTAAATAACATTAACTGATTGTTTTGAGTTTTGGTCGGAGTAGAAATACTCTGGAAGGCAAGTATATTAAATAAATGGATAGAAAATAAGAGTCAACGTATTATCCTGAGTTCGACCACATAATATGCACTTGAAAAACCTAATATCAAGGACTCTAGTAAAAGGAGTTCATTTATCAAAAGAATTTAATTAATTGAGTTAGTAATAAACGTAACAATGTACAATAATTTTAATCTTCACGTAGTAATGGTATGCATCAACTCTTACTTAAATATCATTAGGTGAATAATTCATGTGAAACATTATTATGATTCTACGAAAACTGAAACGTTCAATGTATGGTATTTTATTGATCGGTAGTTTATTAATTATATAATTCACGTCTCTTCGATTGTTGATTGAATGACAGAGAAAAAAGACCAAACATCATATTTTTTAACTCATAATTTTCCTTAATACTGCTATTAGAAACAGTAAAGTGAATATGATTAGAAGCCATTTTTAACTATAAAAATGATTTTGAGTTACATCAACCAAAATCTCCAGTTACCGAGTTCGGTTGTCCTACAGACCGTGATGACAAAACTGTTATATCCTAGCGAAGACTAAATTATGCGTAACTTCTGCGAGCTATTAATAGACTAATATTATACATATATTCTTATCACATAAATATCGAGTAGCTAGATCATGTGTATTTATATTCCTCATTATAAGCTTTATTCTGATCCATAGACTATTATTATGCGATTTACTATTCTCAAGTTATTCGCAAATTATTAGTTCCAGTCTCTCACAACCACAACCACTTTTTGTCTTGATCTTATACAATTGTTATTTTTTAATTTAAGATATGATGTGGTCTGGTTTGCTTGTATATAAACAAAGTATGTCTGAAATAAATGATTCGTATAATGGAAGCTGTTATAAGCGTTCTTGTCTCAACAGGCAGGGCTAGGCAGGAACAAGGACCCATAAGAACGCTAGGCTGTTCATACCGGTCAAAATGTTATTGGTTTTTTACATTGTTAAGATTGTATAAGTCGTGTTCTGATTGGTGAATAAATCACGTGATATTTAACCGGTCGAAAGTCACAACAAAGTATACTCAAATCAACTGTCAGACTTGGTTAAATGACTCGATGTATTTATCTGATAACTACGACGCCTACCCGTTCTACTCTTATCCATGTTATCTCTGACGTGGTGGTTAGGCATGTATGTAAAGTGCTATAAACAGTTTGCCTCAGGTACTGCAGATTTTCGATGTCATGTCTCTACATGAACTAAACATCATTTACTCAACGACCATACAAAAAGTAATCGATACTCAGAAGAAATATACTATGTAAACAAATACCGTCTGTAGCTATAGTTCTCTTTTCGATCATACCTTCAAATATTTTCATGTAACTTCTTGAATGAAAAAGTACAATAAACATGAAAAAGTATTATTTATTGAATGAGCCCGCTTAAATTATGTAACTTCCTATAATTAAGAATTTAATAACAGTAATCGAGGCAATCGATATGCGAGACATTGTCATAATGCTGAAAATCAATTTTTACTTTGTTCACTTCAAGACTACATGGTTACAGTTTGGCGTATATATGCACATATATGGATATATATGCATATATACATATACTTTTTCAATTTCTAAAAGGCATACAGTTCTCAAGTGAACAATAAAAATACATAAGAGATAAAAAGAATGCACAAACAGCCACACCTTGCATTGTTATTACTAGATAAGGGTGAAACAACAACAAACTGACACACATAAGACTAAACATTTTAACCGATTTAAAGCATTTGAAATATTACAGGAAAAAAGAAAACCTACTAAATTATTTTTAGTTTTAGCTACATTTGGATCGTCTGGTCCGAGATCGTGTATATAAATTTCCAAGGCTCGTTGATAGTACAACTCCACCTAGTAATATTAAATACGAAAATATAGAGTGGGGACAATATAAAACAGCTAGTCAATCAGAAAAAGAAAAGGTAAACAATTGTTATTAGACTGATAGATGAAAAGTTTCTATATTGAGGATATATGCATAGGATGCACACATATCAACGAAGACAGATCATAATTCAATTAAGATTATCAACAACGAGACAATTCAAATCTTTTTTATAATATCACTAACACTGAAGTTAAAAATCCCGAAGTGAATAGGAATATTTATCTAATAAGTATACACAATCAGTTGCATACGATATTCACTTTACCAAACTAAAAGTATGTGCAGGGAATACACAAAAATGTTCAGATTTTCGCAACGACAAGTCTCATAGTCACTTGGCCACTTATACACACTTTCAACCAGGCATTCCTTGAACTTTTTTCAAACTGGATTACGCTTAAATATCTTAAGTAAAGTAGGATAAGTTAGACCAATTCAATGAAATTTTATGTGAAAACTTCGTGTAACAACTGGTTAATACTATTCAAAACCTTATACTCAGAAAAAAATGAAGGAACTAGTAAGGGAATGCAATGTTTTGAATTCAAGAACAGTTGAACATGGGGAACTATTTAACATCGTTTGACTAGAAGACAATCTTCACTGTCTTTAATGAACTAAATGGTTGTAGCTTCTATTGTATGAAGCCTTCTGTAACTTGATAACAAGACCCTTTATTGAAGACTACAAGCTTTAAAAATCGAGTTTTTCTACTTCTAAGTGCATTATCAATAGTTGCCAATTTCAATATCCATTATGAAAAGATCCGATCACGGCCCTTAAAACAGAACGAGTAATACACAATGAAAACTAGGTTGGACATAGTTTATTGTGATATTTTCTGATATAAACACTGATCGTGAATTCGAACCCCACTCCGCCTCCTTCGGTTTGGGAAGTGGGGTGCTGTTACTAACCATCGCAAAAAATGTGCCTTAGTCTACTATATGGACATTTAGTCAGTAAATGACATTTCGACTTTCACTGTAACCCATGACACACAACACGTAGTGATGCATTAATACCATAATTGGATATTGCACCAACAACGATGCGTCGACATGAATATCGATTAAATGAAATACATAATTTGAGTACAAAACATTCAAGTTGGTGTCGAGGATACTTACATCAGTTTATTAACTTTGTTAAAGAGTTAATTACTTTTATTGAGAAAATTTCCATAACAAGAACATCATTCCGCTCAACTTTGATCTTCATCCTCATGCCAGTAATTATGCCTAACAGTGGAGAGTAGCTAAGAATTTTATTCGGATAAAAGCCGTCCTTCGTGTTCAATAACTTCAAGTTACACTTGAAAGACAACATTCAAAGAGGCTGTAACACCGTGAAGATAGTGTCTTAGACGTTGTACACTTACATGTACTGATGTATATTTTTCTCTCTTTCCACACCATCAGAGTCCGCATAATAATAAAGATACACTGGTTTCCTGATCTTACAAAAAACTAATGCTTATTCCTTTCACATTTTTCGTGTTATAAAATTTATTGGAAACTTGAAATATAAGTGAATGTAGTAGTGAAGTAAACAGCACTCTCTATCTAAAATTTATACAAACGAGAGACGAAATGCATTTATTCAACAAAAACAAAATAATGATATAGTCTAGTTTTTAAACGTGAGCAGAGATAGCGAAGAAAAAGTTTAAATCAAGCTCACCTCTTCATACTTCCCTTGGTTTTGACACAATAAAGCCAAATTATTTAACTGTTTAGCAACATCCGGATGATCCTGCCCCAAAACCTAAAAAGCAGTAATATAATTGGTTAAGGGTGTATTGATTAAACTTTTTGTTATAATTTAGGCCTAGAAACGCTTACCAGGGTTGGACCCTACACCTCTTGACCATATGATCTTATGGCAGTAAAACATTTATTTGATCTTTTATTCAGGAATCTCCTGATAAACTCGAGTTCAAAGATGGTTTAGCCACAAAGAAATAATATTAAATATTTTTTTAAACACTAAAGTTCTTTGCCCCTTTCATACTGGTCAGTCGAAAAATTATTATTTCTATATTGGTGCTTGTTAGCAAGGTTAGAAGTAGGACACTGGAGAAATATGGAACATCAGTTGATGAGGTTGTCAATCTTTTATGTTCTGATAGTACAGAGCTTTATTTGTAGCCAGATATATCGGTTTATGTTGTTCGTTTTGGCTGTCCATCAACTCTTATTCTGATCTCTGGATCATTTCGGATACTGTGTTAAATAGATCTGGAATTATTGAATATTCGTTATTTATTTTGTAGTACCGTATTTGTGACATTTGGGATACAGTTTGTAACATGAAGTGTGTATTTGTAGTCGTCAGAAAGTTCTTAGCTTGAGTTATTCTTGAGTAGACACTGAGTCCCAAATATCAGTGCGTCACCTTGATTTATCTATATATGTATTTGACAAAAAGACGTATTGGTAGATAGACTCTAGGTATATTCACTCTTTATCTTTCTCTAGATTTAGATTCCAAGTACTTTTTTACTACATATTTCTCCATTCCATCTTCACTATTAGCGCTACTGCAATCAATACGATTCATTTGCTATTGATCCAGTCAATTTCATTTAGTCCTGTTGATGTGGCATGGTAACTTGGGTTGGCCAACGTTTTTGTTAGTCCGCTTTGATTATGACTGACTGTTTGAAGGTTTAGTGGATTGTTTGGATTTATAGACAACCGTATTGATCTGAGATGGTCAAACTAAGATATGATACTGATTCGTGTAGTTATTGAAACTACAAGAAAATATAGGCTTAGTACAACGAGTCTACATAAAGGTAGTCAGTCAGCTACAACGTAGGACCAGGCACATTTATGCATCGGTCCAAGTTGCCATAACACAAGATGGACACCGGATTCATAAAAGTAGTTAATTCAGAGGTGGTGATATATAAAAGAAAGATTGCAATAAGGATATAGTGCAGGAAGAAAGAATCAGTTAGTGGAAAGAAAGATATGAAGCGATTTTAATCTCTTAGTTTAAGGGAAGACAGAGAGAGTATACACCTACGCCATTGTGATCGATTCTGAGCCATGTCACCTAGAGTCTCCAACCATTGGTTACGATAGTCACGCGGACCCCAACCAAATAGTCCGCATCTACCAACATGGCTCAGACTAGAAGTTAGTGTCTTCAAGGACTGATGCCACGTTTTGGTTTGGCCACCCCTAACTTTCTTCCAAACATCTCCAACACCAGTTAGCATTGTACGTCGTGGTAATCGGTGTTCATGCATACGTAACACGTGGCCTAACCATCTCAGTCGATGAAGATTCACAACCTCATCAACTGATTTACCATCGTTCCCTAATACCCTGAGTCTAACTTCACTATCACTTACCCGGTGATTCCAGAAGACGCCAGCAATATTTCTAAAGCATCTGTGGTCAAATACTAGTAGCAACAACGATCGGGACATAAAGGTAGAAAGTAAATAGTAACTAATAATAATGAAAAATGTATCTCACTGATAAGAATGTATTCTCTCATCTAAGGTTGGATACATCATAACCACTTAGATTGGCTGTTCACGCACTAACACTTTGTAATATTTTCATTTATTTGTTAGTTTTTCGTAAGCTTAGCATTGCAACAACTTCATCAAATACAGTTTGAAAGGTTGAATTTTGGTGTTTCGAGAACGAAAGTCATTTGTTAACTATTACTATGGGGCAACAACACAATACTGCCCTACAATAGTCTTAGTACAGCGAATATAAACAATACCAGTATCATGTTTAAAAGTACCCCCCTAAACCAACAACCTATTTAGTGAACCAACAAATGAACAAAGGACAGTACTTTTAGATAATTAGTTAACATATCCTTATAAGAAACGAATAACGTTATGTCTTTTAGAGATCCAACAATGAAATAAAAACTTGAATATTCAAGAGGAAGTTAGCAAACCAATTAATTTACACATCCGTACACATTCTGTGGAATGGTAATTTATCTCATTTTAATACTAACGAATTTTGCAGTAGATAAATAATCCTCGAAAATTCGAAGAAACAAGTTACTAAGTTAAACGAGCGTGAAAAATTGACTTACATTCTCCCTAATTAGCAAAGCCCTTTTACACAATGGTTCCGCCTCTTTATATTTTCCACGTTTACCATAAAGCACAGCCAAGTTGTTTAAAGTCGCAGCCACCTAAAAGATATGCATAAAGGTTAAAATGGAGAAAATACAGCAGGATGTTCAGGTCCCAACGTCTTTTCTCGAATCGTTAGGGCATCATTCAATAATGTTGCAGCTTCTCTGTATTTTCCTTGATCACTAAACAATCAATTTGTGGTAAATTAAGTATTACTTACCGATATACAAGAGCTAAAATATTCAGCATTGTCGCAACATCAGGGTGATTGCGTCCACTGTTTCTTTCGAGATCCTCTAAAGCTTGTTTGCACAGTGGGACCGCTACTTCATAACGACCTTCACTAGCATACTGTATTACCAAATTATGAAGTGTTCGCAAACGCGTTGGTATTTCGTAATTATGAACACCCTGTGACATGGAGACAGTTTGACTCTGTGTCATTCCTAAGTTAAGAAACCACAAGACAATAATTTATTGGAAAGAGAATAAAGCAACAATAAGCATACACACGATCGTCTTTTATCACTGTTTTGGGTTAGAAATTTGCTGAACCTTATATTTAAATAAACATGCAGCAAAAGGATCAGATCATTCATGAGGGATTATACACTTCAAAAGATACGATCAACATGAATATTATGAATGATAGCAATTTTAAAGAGATTGAAAAAATTCTTCAGTCATGCAGCAGATACTCAATAATTCTCGGTCCATAACAAGGTGATTTCCAATTACTTCTATAATATAAGAATTTAATCTACACATTGGCTTTGGAATAAAATGAAACTTTGGTGTCAGAATATAAAAACCAATTTACAGGACTATCAAAGTTGGGCTCGATAAGCATAACACAAACATGAGTTGTCAACTGATCAAATGCATGCTCGTATCCAAGGTTATGAGCTAAGACCATTGTGTATGGATTGAGGATATAGTTACCTAAATTGTCGCCGGAAAACTAGGAGTCAAAACTGTGATGTATTAGTGGGGTGAGTTATAAGTTTACAATGTAAAAGACTCCTGAAATCACTAACTCACTCATATATCTCAAGGGATTGGTCTCATACCCCGAGTCATTTTAAAGCCACCAAATGATACAGCCACGTTAGACAGAAAACTGGAAATTTTGAAGTACGATATTATAACTTCATATACGTATTTCCCAACCATTAATTTTAAAATGTTTCCCATATATTACCTTGTGTTAACAATAGGTTAGACAACAAGAGGGAAAAGTGTGTAGTGCATTGCCTACTTGACTTTCCATCGAAGTTTCATTAACTATGTCCCAGTGCATATCAAACGGTAATTATACTTCATGGTTTATGTTACTACATGGTCAGTGAGAGTAAAACCAATGAATAAAGCGCAAACAGTAGGTCATAAGTGTATATGTTACACGGTTTGAATGTGAAAGAACCTCTAAGCAATGAATTGTGACTACTGTATGACATAGTATAGGTAGTTTACATCTAGTGACGATTCTTGTCTAATTCAAACATACGGGTTCGAGCTGAGTATGTTCTATCCCTAAATTTGAGAAAATTCGCACAGGAGGCTACAGAATGTGGCTGTTAGTTGATCAGTTTAGAAATCTGATTAGGTACTTACCACTAAGCTGACCATGAATGATATTATGAACTTTAGACACAAAATTGTCAGGACGAAACCACAACTGCAATAAGATTAAGCGATAAAAAGTCCAGGCAGGCTATCGATGTTATAGTGTTACTCGGTACTCATTAGGTGTACCGTAAACACTAAGTCACAAAAATTTAATACATTGTCCAAAACCAATCGTTTTTCATTTAAACTAGGTGTATTCAACATCTAACTTCATGACAATGTTGGATAAAACTCCGTTCTCTGGGTTGGATGGTTTAATCGAGAACCGTTGATAGTCTTTTTAAATCCTCATCCTGTACAACAAATATTCTCCACCGTAGAGGAGTATACACAGTTAAGACCCCACTCATAACAAAACAGCATTCTAAATAATTCCTTAAAATTTCGTCCTTCTTTCTACGTGGTTATCCTATTAGAATCAACTTCATATATCCAAATATATGACATTGAGTAAACACAATTCATCACAAAATCATCTTACCATATTGATCTCCTTCTTCTTTATCATCAGGAGGAAACCCAAGATCAAGGGCAGTTTTATCATTGTTTTTCTCAGCATCGGTTAGTCCCGAGGATTCCACAGGTTCAGAAGAGTCATATTTTCGCAATTCACTGCTAAATTGAAGATGCTTTACTTCTTCTTCAAGTTGAACTATCTTTAGTTCACTTTTCCTATGTGCTTCTTGGGCAACCGCAAGTTCATCTCTCAACCAAGAGTTCTCCTGAAAAAGCCGACGACTCTGATACCGTAACTTTTGTTTTTCTGCTTCTACTTTTTGAAGGTAGTCACAAAATAATATTACAACCTTTAACAGAAATATTATATACCTTGGAACAACTCACGTTGGCATCATCCAAACCTTTACAAATTTTCTGAATGATTGAATCCAAAGAAGATGCTTTTTCCTTGGCATATAAAATATCGTGCTGATCGGCGTCTTTCGAATTTGCTATTAAATCTAAATCAGCAGATATCTGCTGTTGTTCTGATCTCAGAGACTCAAGAACAAGAACTGTAGATTTAGTCTTGCGAACTACTTCATCCCAACACCAGAAGTCTACAGATGCTGACTTGCCAGACTGTACAGACATCAGTAGAAAACGTATTAATGAAACGAAAGAAATTTAACGGAACTGGCGGGAAGCCTGTAATTGCAACGTTTAATTTCGAAAAGAACAGGATATGTTTTGATAGGTCCAATATTACAACATTCAAAATGAATTAAAATATGATTATAAACCTTAGGAAGTAATATTAACAGTTTGAACCGCTTGTCGTTTTAGTCGTTTTATGCCCTCATTTAGTTGATGAAGTATCAAATACTCAGTTATTAGAGTTCAAATGGTTCAAATGGTTGGACTGAATAGAAGCTCTCGCTTAACAGGCTTCCGTTTCTAGTAGCAGTGGATCACCAATACCTTCAGGCAGGAACCTAGGAATATTAACGATAAACGAGGAAAAATAAATTGGTGGATCATTGTAGGATACTAACCTTAGTCCTTAAGAATATATCAAGTTTTCTCTTAAATGAAAGATCCTGTTTGTTAAGACATAATTCCTGTCATATTCCTTCTAGAACTGAAGGGCAAAAGATTTAGCTAATAAGAAAAGCGATTCCTTTCAGTGCCTACAAACTGTAAAGATGAATAAGTTCCCAAAATAAACATTCCTGTTAGTCTCCGACATTGATGCTGGTCTCATTAGTTCTACTGAGCACAGCAGAAGGGGCTCTGTCGAGCATCAGTATCAGACCACGTTTGAGTACATAACGGTGAACGACCCTACGTTGAATACAATCTGTCACATCAACCGTTACTCAGATATACTTTCACCTCTCTTTACTCACAACTTTTGATTGTCATCAATATCCTTGTACAAGACTTTCCGGAATGTAAGTATGAGAAACACTGAGATTCTGCTACCCTTCTAAATCATAGGGATTCTTGAGCCTTCTTTTGAAGGATTCAGTAGGGAGTGATTGTAGTAACTACTGATTTAAGCCTCAAATACGTTTACACGTACTGTCATGTGAGGTTATCTGTTTCCCATGGTAAAATGGTAACTTGTTACGTTCAGTTTACTACCTAAGTGGGTAAATGAAGGGAACTACAAGCAATACAACATGCTGAGATCATATTCTCTTGTAAAACCGGTGAAACGTCTTTCGGTTCTAGCCAGATTACCCGGCGGGCGCTTCATATAATATTGAGCAGTTTGTTAGTCCTCTTCAACATCAGAGACAGCCGACGTGCGTCAATCGACTGCACACTGTGGACAGACACATGCGAAAGTGGTTGCAATTTGTTTTTTGCACTTATTCTTACTAATTCAGTTCTGTAGAAACAGTATCTTTTTACTGTATAGTCTTCAAATCGGTAATAGTACCTGAATACGACAAAATGGTTATTCATATTACGCATTAATCGAAAAGTGTAAATCCGACATGAGCTGAGGTGAAGCTGTTGTTGTCTACATCGAGAAGCCCTGTGATCATCCACACAGATTTCCTGCAGTGATGTTCTACATCTCCAACACTTCTGTAGTGTGAAGATAGCAGGCTTAAAGCTTCTAGGAACTATGAGAAATAAGAATGAAAGTAGAACATACCTCCTCAGCATCAGGGTGTGAATGTCAGTTGAAATTGTAGTCATAATCAGAAGCATACTGAAAAATCGCAACTTCAGTTTGTGTAGAAATTAGATGGAACTGGTGATATTCCACAGGAAGTCAGCCTTGTAACTACTATGCGACACCCATGGTTATCTTTTACACACTATTTGTTGAAGAAGTACAAGTTGAGTGGAGACGAGCTTTAAACACGTTACAATCGGATTGTCGTCATTTACATCTCTCGATGGCGTAACAAGCCCGTAGAAACTGAAGAGAGCACGAAGGTGTCGTTCAAGGTATTCGGCAATGGATCCGTACGGAACGAAGTCTACCGGTGGCAAGTCAGTTACTAGAGCATGTTTACTATGTAATGATATAAGAGTTTCGACTTAGAATTTAATACATAACTATTCAACTCCGCCTTAAGCTCTTCTAAGGCTTCTGATTTTCTCAAACATGGGTGAAGGAGGAGAGTTGAACAGGAAGTTAACCACCACATTCTATGAAAACAGCCTTACTAAAAAGCGCCAACCAGATTAAACAAATCAAAACATTTTTAACTCCGACTTGGAAGTTGAGGGACCTCTGTTGAGGAGGATTATGACACCTCATGGTGAGAGCCGAGATTCTTTGAAATTCACCAGGTCGACGCCCCCTATAACAAACAGAGCAAAAATTAATATATGCACATGGAATGTCCAGACAGTTTGGAAGACCGGAATACAATGGACAACTTGCATGCAACTAGACGACAAACATCTTTCAAAATTTTGAAATGATAAATGTGCGAACATGAATATCGGTAGAAACGTTAGTTTTTGCTGGATGAGTAAGAAACATAGATGATTTAATGTGTTGTAGTGAATAAATCCCCGAAACCAATAATCCTGTAAGGCTTCCGCATTTGGTCCTGACCTCATTAGTTTTAAATGACACATCTAGCTGGAGACGCTGTCACGTATCCGCACCAGATTACGAGTGGGTATGTCGTGCTACACATCCGTTTCAACCATTAGCCAGATTAGACAAAACGTTCATTCGACATACCGATAAAATTCAAAATAAATCTTCAAACTCCTTCATTCCTGACTTCTGATTTCACTGGGTTGATATATTTCGATTATAAAGGTGTTGCTGGTTAATACGTTGTCAAACTCCGAGTACTTGCACATCTTCAGCTGCATTCAACATAGTCATACTGGGATTAAGAAACAACACAAAAAATCGTGCAGGAAGTTTACACAACCAGTCTAAGCTGGGATTTGGGAGAAATACAATTATTCTAAATAAATGCTGTGAAAATTACGGAAGGCGGGTGATTAGGACGAGGTTACTGAAAGATTATCAAACTTAGTACATAGATTGTAAACGACTAACTGAGCGAAATGTGGTATTTATGCTAAATAATAACTCATTTGTATTTCATTCCCTGATTATTACGTATTCCAAGTACAATACGTTCGTTTATGATCATCTAGTTCTACCTGCCCTAAATTTCATTATTTCGGGAATTCCTAGTAAACACAAAACTTCGAATACGTCTAGTTATCATACCAAATCTACACTCGATTTCATTCAAATACATTTAAGACACACAAATCTAACCTCAAAACCATATTATTTACAATTTATGGCCTTGTTAATTAGATATAACACTTTTGTTATTGCCGGACAAGTTCAGCGTAGCTCAGCTATAAGCGAAAAATTCTTAACATAAATGCCATGATCCTTATAGAGCATAATTAAAGCACCATCAAAAGTAATTTCTTAACACGCTCCTTTCACTCACTGATGAAATATCTCACATGATACACTTTGTTTACATAACCATTTGCTTTGCGGGTATGATATAACTTCGGGTAATCAATGCGGTTGAAGAAACCAGATGATTTACGATATAGTGAGTTAATCACAAGTATCAAACATGAAGGTCATTTGGAGGGAATCATAAATGACTTGAAAGGCGAATGTGCGTCGTCGGCAAATAGATGGAATGGTTCAATAAGGAGTAGAAGTGTGAATATGTTTTAGTTAATATTCATGCCTATTATTTGGTAGCTCAATAGATTATAACTCTCAATCTTGTCTTTTGACTCAAGTGGTCGGTTTGGAGATGCCGATCATAAAGTAGGGAGGGCCTACTCGATTGAGATAAATTACTTGACGAGCCAGACAAAATTGAAGTCACACTTCGTAGCCAGAACATAACATGGATTAATTTCTCGTCCTTCCCAGGTAATATGGCTGGTTTGATGACCGTACAACGCAAAGGAGTTATTACAGAAGTGTGTATGTAAGAGTAGATATAATGAAGAGAGTGTGACCACCACATCATGGGCCAGCCCATGGTGTGCAAATAACTAATGCGCGTAGGCTGTTCTCGACCTTGAGAAGGATCAGCAAACTGTTCGACGCTCAGTGCTTATACTGCCAGATGGCTAGTGCCTAATGACATTCCTTGGCACTATAAAGGGTTAGTGTGTAGCACATCTTTTATCAGTATCAGATTTGGGATATCACATATCATGAAAGTTTGTACTTCTTTGCTTACGACGGAATATTGAATTATATTTGAATTGCTTGAATCGCTTCTTTTAGTCAAAAGAACCCGTAGTTTAATGGTTCAGGTTGCGGGATGACAACTAATCGTTACTGTTTCCATTTAGCTTTGAGTTGACCTCTACGTCCGGTGGCTTTCATCTTGATTTCCCTAGTTAAGATTTATTTTCTTGCTCGGTACGAAAGTACTATATTTTAACATGTAGCTAGCTCATATATCTAAACAATTTATTTACTTAGTGCTTCACAACTTGGTTGTATGAAGTTTCTACTGGTCGTTAACTGTAGTTTTTTGAGTAATTGAAATGCCTTATTGGTAGGAGACACTATTCAGTCTTTTACTTGATAGGTTACAAGATTAATGTTTATTATTAGTTAATCTACTTGATGTATTATTCACTTGACGGTGCAGACCTTGTTCAACAATCCTGTAACTGAATGGTATAATGAATATTCATTCGAGTATTTTGTCTCACGTTAATAATCGTTCCAAATAGTCAGTCAGTCAGCAACAACGTAAAACTTCGTACGTACGTACATCAGTTCGAGTTGCCACACCACCTTAACACAGAGATGCAGTTGTCGATTCAAATCCCGTAGTGGTAGAGGTAGCAAGAGTATAAGCAGTAATCGGGAAGATTAGGGTTTGGAGATGTTATTTAAAGAGTATAATACAGTGAAATAAATTTGGGAAGAGAAAAAAAAGACAAGGAGGAATAAGGAGATCAAAATTTGGGAGAACACAAAGAGTGTATGCACCTGCGCCATTGCAAACGATTTTGAGCCATGTCATTCAGGGTCTCTAACCATCGGTTGCTATCATCTCGTGGTCCCCAACCAGGTAGTCTACACCTACCAACATGATTCAGTCCAATTGTCAGTGACTTCATGGACTTGTGCCATGTTTTGGTCTGGGATTACGTCCAGTTCCCAAATTCTACCTAAGACCTCGGTTAATCTCATTGCTAATACTGGACCACCATCCTTAAAAATCTCAGGAGTAAACCTGTCAGGGCCTGCTGCTCTCCCTCGCTTCAGATTTCCTATGGCTTTTTCAACTTCGTAAAGGGACGGAGGACCTACACTAACTTGCTATTCAGGTTGACTGGAGATCGTGGGAAACCGAAGTGTGGCTGAAGGCCAGTTGAGCTGATCCCTAAAGTGTTCTGCCCATCGATCCAATCTCCTGGATTGAGAATGTATAATATGTCCATCTTTCTCTGAGAGTGTTTCACTAACGGTCGGGTTCCTAATTCCGGTTTCCTTAACAAGTTTGAACAATTGTCTGCTATTACCTATTGCCGCTGCCTTTTCCATCTCTCTTGCTTTTGCTAACCACCACTGTTCGCGATCATTGCGTAGACTTCTTGTCAGCTTGTGCTTAAGCTGACTCCGCTCTTCACTATGTTCAGAGTCAGGTGGAGTGAGTTTCCGAGCACCTATCAGTGCGATAGATGCTTCTGAGATCCAGTGTTTCTCCCTAACCTTCTGGTTTACCTTACTAGCAGATATCACTGCTGTTTCCACAGCTTTTCGGATATCATTCCATGCTGCACCGGGGTGGGCATCACCTATATGACTGCCTAACTGTTTTCCTAGTTGTTCCTGAAATATACTCTTATCTTGACTATCATTAAGTAGGCCCCTGAGAGGTTTCCTTGCAGCGTCTTTCCTACGTCCAGTAAGACGCAGACAGATACGCGCTCGTACTAGCACCTACCCTAACTTACTACAGGATTTCAATATTATCCACAGGAAATAATGAATGGCCAACATATCACTAGATGCTATGCAGAAGCACAAACTACAAAAAGTAGAAAGCTACAGTAGATTTGATCGTACGGGTCGATTGAAACACTACTAGCTGCATTGCTTAGATCCCTTATTTTGGAACTGTTTCGCATACTTATATTTATGCTTAAGCCATACCAAAAGTATTCGTATTCCTCAATCCTTTGTGGCGATTACGCGTTGAATGTCACTCAACCATTATAGAAAATGTTAGATTTTCTACGTATTACGTGCGATATTGTTATTTTTATGGTGAATCATGTTGAAAAACTTTGACGAGGCCACACACCCATAATACGGTCAAAGCTTTCACTGTAACTAAATAAAGTGTCGTGCAAAAAAATAAATCACGTTACAAATAATATGTACCTAAGAATCAGCAGAAGTATTCCCACCGAATCAGAAACAACGTTTTGTCTACAACAATCAGATTGTAGTGAAGGAGAACACAGGTGAAGACAACGGAATTATATTTAGCACAAAATTACAGAGTTACTTGGTAAAATAGAAAAACCATACTATAATACTTACTTTGCAAAATGTTCAATAATTGTCTCGAACTTCGTTGTTCTTGCATTTCCATACTAATTGCTTTCTATTCCTGCTCTTCCTTTCTTGATCTTCCCCATCTTCTGCCGCCAGACATTACATTCCTGATTTGTGTCATATACTACTTGTATAAATATAAGTAGCACGCACCACAAGGTTAGGCAACAGACGATTCCGGCATAATGTTAGAGAGCGCCAACAAGAGGCTTCTCCACTTCACAACTTTGAATTCAATAAGACAAGACCTCATTATAAACGGTCCGTCATAATATAGTAACAAAATGAAACACTGAAGACAAGTTCTCTGAGCTGGATGGTTTGGTCGTGGAGCTTTCATCGTTCTTCTGAACGACATCATCAGCACAAACTTCAGATAGAAGTGAAGTGTTCGAATTTCTCCATATGTGTTTCACAGCTTGTTCTGTGCACCTCGATGTTGATTGGTTCTTGTTGACCTTAAATAAACAATGATAAAGTTAAGGTCAACAAGAACCAATCAACATCGAGGTGCACAGAACAAGCTGTGAAACACATATGGAGAAATTCGAACACTTCACTTCTATCTGAAGTTTGTGCTGATGATGTCGTCCAGAAGAACGATGAAAGCTCCACGACCAAACCATCCAGCTCAGAGAACAAAACTCCATCAAAATCATCCACCTGAGCTACAAATCTTCTCCACTGAAGACAAGTCTTAGTCAAAGTGAAATAATAAATGTTTGATATGCGGAGTCTAAAGAATGTGAAAATATGAATAAAAAAGTCCTGAACAAACGTTTTCACCTACAAAAATAAACAAAATATCTCAAGAAATAACACTGCTATCAAACAAGACGTTTTATGAGTACAGATTTCGTTCCAACCTACGACAGAAGCCCTCTGATTGAGTAACGACACCTCTGCATACACTCATTCATAACTCAGCGTTCTGTCTGATGTCACTGGAGCGATGGGAAGGTGATACTAGACTTTTTTCATTTACACAAAGTGGAAGGCTGAGTAAACTGGCAGAACTTGCTCATTAGAGATGGCTAGTAGGAGCATCTAGAAGGAGCGTTTAAACAAGTTAGATCCTTTGACACTGCTATAGGAAATTCTATTCTTTCTACTACCAAAGACAAAAATATTAGTATCAGAAGGGGCTTTGTGAAGATTGTGGAAATTTCAATAGTTGATATCAAAAGTCAATTGAAGCTAGACCATCATGGAAAACCTGAAAGCACTGTACGGCCGTTTCGTCCTTCCAGTAATATTAAAAGTCCAATATGTATTGTATCAAACATGTAAAGCGGTTTTAGCTCACCGTTTCTTTGGATCGCCATCCACGTTTATTTACTTTATCTCTTGCGTCATGCAAGAAAGCCTGGCTTGCTATATCCATGGCGTGTAATATTTCCTTTTCCGGACGGGTCGCACTTCAGAAACGCGAACACAGAGCACTTACAAATGTGTTAATACAGTAGTGTGGACTTACTTCGAACCGTCGTGTCAAATTTGTACTTACTAATACCGAATTTACTGCTGGTTCCGTGCAAAGTGTAAGTGTTCGCCAGTTCTGGCGAAAGGAGGTATTGTAGACAAGCTTTCGCTGATTTTCGAGGATCGTCACATGGGAGCTCGTATAACCTTCCCATCTAACTAATTTAACTGTTGAATGTACCTGATACTTATCTACAATAATACCTACTGTCATCAACTCTTGTAACTCAGTTATAAGTGCTGCAGACATGTCGTTGAAATCAGATGGTTTTACTTCACCACCGTCGATCTCAACTATGAATACGTTACTAACTAATGGACCTGTTATGCAACCTAAGATCGGCCACAGCTGTTGGTTAGAGCTTTTGAACTAACTTAGTTCAACTGCAGCTTCAATTCGGTGAAACCGATTTGACGTAGCCAATTTTCGAAAATCCTCAGTACACTTGATTTCAATCCCAAATGTTAGTACGTTCCCGATTCCAGGATTTTAGGCTCCACATCGTTGCATCGACGTAGAACACCCCGGACGGATGTCGGGAGTTCAGGAATGCTCACGAAAAAGGTCGAGAATTTCGTCAGCCTTTTTAGCGGTTATGTCACCACCTTTCATCATCCCAATGACAATTCTGTCTACCTCTTCTTTCATTGAAAGATGAAGGGTTGGAGACATTTCTGAATTCACAGCACCTATAAATTGTTAACAAATAAAGCTATACTACCGCTGGCCGTAGTGTCAGAACATTGGACGTAACTACATGAAGCAGTGGCTATATCTGAGACAATCTTAGTACACTGCTCTGTAGCCGCGGTGGTCCCTACTTCCGTGACGACAACTGAATTGTCGTTCTCTTCGTCACTGGTCGTTAACTGATACTTTCTTATAAATTCAGCTTTCAACTTCAGCAACCTTCTTAATAGGTTGATCTGGGACAGCCCAGCAAACTCAAGTCTCTGGCGACTTGAGCCCGCATTTTAGTAATATTATCGAGCTGTAAATTATTATTCTGAAAGAGACAATTAACTTCAGTAAGACAACATAAACAGTAATCGAAGTTCTGAACAGTGCAGATAACTCACCTACATGTGAAGTGCGCTCTATTTAAAAGGACAGTGGTATTGTTTCTCGTTGAGTTAATTAACTGTTTTGATCGTAAATTACTCATCAAAACTACTGTTTACACTTTAATTGCATCTACCCCAGTTAGAGTGATATTGTATTGAGTGTTGATTTTGCTTTTGTGTATTTATTGCATCGAAGCATACTTAAATAAGTCGACCAATTGGTCGGCTTTTGCTTGATTTATTTAGTTAAGGTTTGAGAATCCTGTTTTTGTCACCGTCCTAGTTGATTTTCAAGATGGCTAGATCTGCACATAAATGTGGACAACCATATTGCTTATTTCCCGTGGAGGAAGGGATGCGATGTGATGAGTGTAATAATTGGTTCCATAAGATGTGCACCCGATTAAGCCCCACTGCATATAAAAGGTTCTCAAAGCCCAACTCTCATTGGCTTTGTAGTTTTTGTTGCTCGAGCAAAACATTACTTATCCAGGAAGCAGTTAGCCTCCTGATGTTGGCTAATAAGAAGGTTGATGAGGGCTGTACTAGCAACATTGGTACTGATGGCGAAGATTGCGTTAGTGTCGTGAGTGCTGTCACGGCGCAAGTCAGACATCTAACTGCGCAACCCGCTATTAAACCGTCTACCCCGAAACAATCAATGAGTGACACCTCATTAGATATTGGTGGACATGTTGCTACAGCAGCAACCGGTGATCCAGACAAAACAATTACTGTCCCAAGTAGTTCTAATGTAGATGCTACGACTGATGGAATATGGAGGACGCGGAAACGCAGAAGAGTAGGAAAGATAGCTAAAACTAATGACTGTTTACTTGATAAGTCCTTGGTGGACTCTCAGGCCAATCCGCCAAAGCTCCAAAGTAAAGCTTCGTTTAACACTGTTGCGAGTCACTCGCTCGACTCACAGGACTTTGTTACAATAAAAGCTAATCGTAAGATACCAGTAGTTAATAAACAGGATCTGTCGTCACGGTCGAAAGCTGTTAACACAATTTAAAAGGAACCTAAACCCCTTCCTAGTTTAATTATTTGGAATCTAGAGGAGTCGAAAGATAACCACCCTGCTAGAAGACATGCACATGACCTGCAGTTAGTGGAGTCTGTGGTAAGGAATGTACTACCTGAAGAAGTTTTAGGGGTACATATTACAAAAGTAATACGACTTGGTAAATGGGTTGGAGGCGAGACCCAACCAAGAAGAATCCTGAAGCTGGTTCTCGGGAGTTTCGAAGAAAGAGACATATTACTGAAAAACGCACCCAAACTCGTGACTCAAATATCCGTATTCGACCAGATTGGCCGCTTGAGGATCGAATCAAGTGTTAGAATGCTCTTACGGAGTTGAGGACTCGCAAATTAAACGGCGAAAACAACCTTACCATTAAGGGTTTCCGGGTAGTCAGGTCTTGGAAGCCAATGCTTCCGAGGCCTGTATGAGTAGAACGAATGATTCCCAAAACACCTCAAGTGTGTGCTACACGAACGCTCGTAGTCTTAGAAATAAAACGTCCGAGCTAAGTCTGATGGTGGATGAATTGGGTCCCGATATAATTGTTGTTACAGAAACTTGGTTCACCATAGATATAGAATGTTCTCCCATCATTGCAGGCTATATCTGTATTAGAAGTGATATAGTTTTAAGTCGCAAGGGGAGAGGGATAACGTTACTCGTTATGGATCACTTCCGTATACAATCAATCATATCTGAGGCTCGTGTTAGTGGTTCATGTGAGGTAGCATGTTGCAAGATTAGATCTAGAAATGGGTTGGTGACTATAGAGGGAATATACCGTAGTCTGTGTTGTCTTGCTGACGACTTCATCTTAAGACACATCTGTTCTTGGAGTATGGCAGAATGTTGTCTCATCATTGGGGACTTCAACGCACCGCATATCAACTGGATCGAGCTTACAGCCCCGTTATTCAGTGTGCACTTGTACAATGTATCGCAAAACCGACACATATTGACTTGAAACATGATCCGTTACTGCTGGACCTCGCCCTCACCCACCACTGTGAGGATGTCTTTGATGTTCAGCAGGTTCCTTCACTAGTGAGCAGTGATCATGTTGTACTTTACTTTAAGTTTAGGACACATGGTATGCAATTTGTATCTACTCCCCCTCGTCCCAATATCTGGCGAGCTAATTGAAACTGTGCTACCTCGACTGATTGGCCAGTCGACGCGGATGGATCGATCGAAGACGAATGGGATACGTTTAAGGCTACATTCGAGTCCGTGAGGTCGCCGTTTATCCCATGGTCAGCACGTAAGCTATCATATTGCCCTCCATGGATAAATAAGGAAACTCGGAGGCTGTTAAGGCGTAGGAAACTCTTCTGGGACTTATTCTTGTTGACAGGTCACTAATCATTTAAGCGTGGGTACCAACTACTTACGAACGACAGTTGGCATATGAATGCCGTACTTGTCCGAAACGACTGTTCTGATGTTAAACGGCAAATGAAACGTAGTGATGGTATTCCCCCGTTGCTGTTACACGAAAATTCAGAATTACTAGCTGAATCAAATCGAGTAAAAGCTGAGACTTTTTCAAACTATTTTAGCGAAGTGTACTCTATGTTTTCTGTAACAAATGCTTGTCCCACTCACACCGAGATACCAACCATTGAATCTGTACAGGTGACTGAGGAATCTGTCCCTCCGTTGATAACTAACCTCAAACCTTGTAAGATACCGGGCCCTGACGGGTTACATCCATGTCTGCTGTCATCTCTTGCGGACATTATTTCAAAACCGCTCGCGACACTCTTCAACATGTCTCTTCCACTCACTCAACGCCCTAGAGATTGGAAAGACGCTAAAGTCAGTCCTATATTTAAGGATGGTCAGAGACAGATCGTATCTAAATACCGGCCTGTCAGTATAACTAGCATTGTCGTTAAGTTACTTGAAAAGATAATTCGGGTTGGGTTGCTAAGCCACATAGATTTACACAATCTGTTAGCTCCTGAGCAACATGGATTTCGTAACAAGCGTTCATGCTTGACTAACTTGCTTATTGCGAGGAAGGATTGGACAGCAACCTTAGCTAAAGGTCTGTCTGTCGATGTGATATTCATAGATTTTGGCAAAGCATTTGACAAGGTTTCACACTCAGGTCTTATGCAGAAGCTCACGAGATTCGTAATAATAGATGCTGTGCAGGAGTGGATAGGAAACTTCTTATGTGACCGCAGACAGAGAGTGAGGGTCAATAGAAAGCCATCCGATTGGAAGCCGGTCAAAATTGGTGTACCTCAAGACGCCATATTAGGCCCTCTGCTCCTTCTACTTTAATGAGTTACCGCTGTTACTTAGGACATCGACATTATTGTTTGCGGATGATGTAAAAATCTGGAGAACGATAAAAGTGCGGCTGACCATTTGGATCTTCAGGCTGACTTAGACGATTTAGTTAGATGGGCTCGAGAGTGGGGCTTAGAAATCAATGCTAGGAAGAGTGTACTAATGCACATCGGTCACGGTAATAGTTACCATTATACTATTGATGGCAAACCTCTTCCACGCGTTCAAGAGCATAAAGACTTAGGAGTAGTATTAAGTCATGACTTAAAAACAACTACGCATTGCAAAGCAGCCGCTGTCAAAAGTTTTCGTGCGTTATGGTCACTTCGCCGAGCGTTCAAATCTTTTGACGAGGAAACGTTTCGAATTTTATATCCCATATATGTAAGACCACATTTAGAGTACTGTATCCAAGCAGCTAGCCCGTGTCTAGTAAAGGATACTGACTCCCTTGAGCGTGTCCAGCGTGTGGGAACGAAATTAGTGAAGGGTCTTTGTAAACTCCCTTACGATGGGCGTTTAAAACGCCCAAATCTTTTCCCCTTGTTGTATCGTAGGACACGAGGTGACCTTATACTGTCATTTCGTATCTTTAATTATGATTTGGGTGTTAATATATCTTAACTTTTTGCTCCCTCCAGCACTAATAATCTCCGAGGTCATAGCAATAAAGTTTATAAACCACGATCTAATAAACTTAAAGTGTGGTCCCATTTTTCTCATCGAGTAGTCAATGATTGGAACGCCTTACCCGAACAAGTGGTATCAGCCCCATCAGTGAATACTTTCAAGGAGAAGCTGGACCTTCACTGAAAAGCAATGTGTCAGGATTAATACAGGTTCACCAACCTACTATCCTTATTACTGAAGACTGATATGAGAATTTTGAGAAAGTGGTTTAAAGCCGACGACTCATTGTCTGGTGTCTGTTTGATGTATTAAAACAAGACCTGAAATTCGATAGACTATTCATGACCATAAGTCTTTATTTCATAAAAATTAATAGATATTTATTGTAATTTAATATTTTAAGGTTTGAAAATCCAATGGAGATGAAATGTCATTCTGGCAAAATGCGCTACGCATATTTTGAGGATTTTCCCAAAAGCCTAGGGATTTCCTCAAAATTTCCCCAATGTTGGGAGTTCGAGATAAGAGTGTATACTTATTTGCCTTCAAACGCGTGCTGTGAGCTGGGATCTGTCCACCACTATGACAAGTAACCTTCTTTTCAACAGTTGATATTGTAGCGATAAATAAATCCCCAAAATAAATAGCTCTGTAAGTTTTCGACATCGGATGCTGACCAGATTAGTTTTAATGGACTCACCTAGCTGAAGGTCCTCGGTCATGCATCCGCACCAGATCACATGTGGGGACGCCGTGCTCAACATCTACTGCAATCGCTAGCCAGACTAGATCAGACAATTCCGATATATTGGCAATCGTCGAATACAACTTCTGATCTCCTCGATTCTGTCTTTTGGTTTCTCTTGGTGGGTACGAGTTTTAATAGAAGGTGTTACTGGTAAAAGCGTTGTCAACCACTGAATACCTGTGCCATCTACATTGGTGAGCCCAACTAAGGAAACACAACCTATTATTGTTAATCCTTATTTCCACCTTAACCTCCTCAATCGATTTTTATTTGTGTAAACCCACTATTCTAATAGTCCTCTGATTAATGCTCACATGTATTATCGTAATGTTATATTGATTAGTTCTCATAACATACTAGCTCAATCGATAGTAAAAACTGGTCGACTCTATTAACTAATTAGCTTAGATGATTTGTTAACAAGCTGTAATAGCATTTACATGCTTCAGCGACATAGTCTTGTTTAAACACCAAGCTCTAGCAAATATGACCTGTAAATAACGTAAATATAAATTGACTAGCAACCTAAGCAAGGACTAAATAGTTATCGGGATCAAATTCTTAGTGCTCCTCTACTTAACACCTCATCCTGTTTTAAACTATGCACTATCCTGTATTATATTTTCTTCCGACCACTGCCTGCTTAATTTCATATTTTTGAGTTCCATTGCCAAACAACAAGGATAACACTTCTTCAAAAACATACGGTGAGTTTCAGCTATAAGTTTTCTGCAATCATAAGGTCGTTTTAGATGGCTCGTTCAATGGCGACCACACAATTACCTGGATTCATTCGATTGGTCTGATCCGAGCGAGTGTCAAAAACCTCAACAGCATCAAGCACCCTGGAATTATTTGCCATACTGCATGTTTTATTCTGGATACTTTTGGATCATTACTACTCCTCACGAATGGCTTTATATATGTCGTCCACTGAATAATCTAATTTTCAAAAATAACCCAGGCGAGTTCAACTATTTTACTTAATGATTTTTTTACTTAACATGTATATGTTTTTCAGTTGCTTTTACCATATATTTGTAAATGTCCCTAGGCTAAATGCAGTAACTTCTTATGGAATGCTTATAACGCGACATATTCCTACCTGAAGTTTCATAAGCAGTCTTAACTTTAAAATCATTTCTCTGATCATGTTCATTATTTTTAAATTGTCATATACGTCAACAGCCTGCATATTAACCTGGCCCGTACATGAGTTGCACTGTATCTTCATGTCTTCTAAATTTATAAATCATCTGGACCACCTTTATCATTTATCAATAAACCCATCATAGTCGTTGTCGCTAGTCGTATTTGGGTTTATGGATTGGTTTATCATATTAGCAGCCTAAAATGCGAACATAGTTTAGATAGTAAGATTAAAAATTTAGGTACTAGCAACTGCACTAGTAAAATAACTAAATCCTAGGGCAGTTTTTGGCTAAACAAATGTTTAACATCAAAACTCCGAGGCCTATTAAAATTAACGCTAGACGAATACTTTCAAATTGAAATTTATAATATAATAAGGTAGCTATGATTCTTTAACGTTATAAATTTCTGATAATTTCAAATCACCTAAAGCAACAATATCTATTTTTTTCCATTGACTAATTGTCAATCAACACTATGAGTAGTTAAACATAATAGTTTAAGGATATCGTCATAAAGTATTGTCATGACTTGACAGTCACGTAATATGATTGATAATATTAATGAAACTATTAACAAAATCGGTCAGCAAATTGACTTATAATTATCAATAAATAGTGTTTTCTCGGTATCTTCATCCATAGCAGATGACTACAGTATGTTTCTCTACCAGTTGCTCAATCAGTAAATATCTCAAATACTTGTCAGGCTAATTGGCGGTTTAGCGACACAGCCATGCATGCAAATAATCAGTATAAGCAGTCGAGCAAATCTCCTGCAAACTGAAAACATCAATGTCGAATTTACCCCAACACTGACTAAGGTTCAAGCCATTATCATAGACATGAGTTGGGAGTGTACTCCCCCTGGTTACAACTTATGTACTCCCTGATAATCACATGAGCATAACTCACGGTTAATCGTCTTGTAAAAACTTGAAGATGGCACATGTATTCAGTGGTTGACAACGCTTTTACCAGTAACACCTTCTATTAAAACTCGTACCCACCAAGAGAAACCAAAAGACAGAATCGAGGAGATCAGAAGTTGTATTCGACGATTGCCAATATATCGGAATTGTCTGATCTAGTCTGGCTAGCGATTGCAGTAGATGTTGAGCACGGCGTTCCCACATGTGATCTGGTGCGGATGCATGACCGAGGACCTTCAGCTAGGTGAGTCCATTAAAACTAATCTGGTCAGCATCCGATGTCGAAAACTTACAGAGCTATTTATTTTGGGGATTTATTTACCGCTACAGATCACTCTACCCATTAGTGGGGTAGTGATGACTCTAAGACGGCCAGTCAGAAGTTTAAACCCAACGAGTTTGTCGTTGGTAAACACTCTTCTGATAGCTTGCTAAGTTTAGCAGCGTCTGGTCGTCTTTCCCTACTATATAGGACCATGAAGTACAGTATAGTAAAAAAAGAAAAAGTGCAATGAAAATTTCGGCTCCTCGTAGACTTCGTCGTTCTTTTCCAGCCGTCCTGGAAAAGAAAGAAGAAAATGTAGGTCCATGTCGAAATACACTCGTACGCGCGTGAAAACAAAATGCCGGCGAAAAAAGTGGAAAATGAACCCATATACACGTTATATCGTTAAAAAAAAGGATTTTTGCAATGTTTTTTTCAAATGAAAATATAAATATATAAGCATATTAAAATTGTTTTTTTAAAAAAAACAATCATATTACATATGGTAAAAAGAAAAATCGAGATATTATAAAATGCCAAGTAGTGCCTTACGTGCAATAATTGTTTAAATGTTCTGGAAATCTTACTCTTCTGCCAGAACGCGTTGTTTTAGGTTTATTTTCGAATACTGTCACAGTATCATCGTGCGTGTTGGTTGTCGGGTGAGGTATTACAAGTGTCGGAGTCTTGTCGTTCGATTGTACCGAAGGAAAGTCGACGTGGTTAAGATTTCCTTCTAAATACGCTGCTTTGAGACAATCGATGCTGATCCTATCGTTTGTTCCGTTCTTATCGATTATATGGTACTTCGGTTCGCGTTGAAAAACTTTGAAACGTCCTTCATGTGCCTATTCAAAAGGTCGTCGATGCGAGTCCCGACGTACGAAGACGTGTGTAGTATATCGTAAGTCAGGTTGAACAAAAGCATCAGTTGATTGCGGTCGAGTGTAAACAGGTTTAACTGAACGCGTTGCGTCTGTAAGCCTGTTCGTGTAGTATGTTAGATCCATGTTCATTGAAGAGGATGAAGGATCCACGAATTCTCCTGGAAGTCGAAGTGTCGTTCCATAAACGAGTTGAGCCGCAGTGTATCCAATGTCAGCTTTACTGCATTGCAAATATCTAGTAAGACGAGTGTAAGAGCGTCGGTCCACTGCGAAACGTTTGCAGCCGAAGTTTGCCACCCATCGTTCGACGAAGGCGCGGGCCACTGTTTCAGTGGTAATGTCCTTGGTAGGTATTGCTTCTGGCCATCGAGTGAAACGGTCGACGCAGGTTAAGAGATAAGAATATCCATTTGAATCTGGTAACGGTCCTACCAAATCCAGATGAACATGGTCGAAACAAGCGTCGGGAGTTTTAAATGAGCCTAGGGGACATTTATTGTGTCCGATATCCCTAGATGTTAGGCAGCTGACACAGGAGCGTGCCCACTCCCTCACGTCTTTATTCATTCCAGGCCAGCAAAACCGTTCTGCTATAAGCTTGATGGTTGCACGGAAACCTGGATGAGAAAGTTTGTGCAACGTATTGAAGACGTTGCGTCGATAATGTTTAGGCACGATTGGGCGATCCCTACTTGTAGATGTGTCACAAAGTAAGGTTTCCTTACCTGTTCCCATCTGTTTGATACGAAACTTGAGGGTTGTAGACGATAACTCGTGCTGAAGATCACTGTCTTCTTTTTGAAGCTCGGCGAGTTTAAGGAGGTCGATTCCTTGGAAACTGTTCAAGGTAGTTGTGCGAGACAAGGCGTCTGCAACTACATTGTTTGCTCCAGAAATATGTTGAATATCTGAAGTAAACTGCGAAATGTAGTCCAGTTGCCGAGACTCACGGGGAGAGTACTTGTCTGAAGGAGAGCTTAACGAGAAAGTGAGCGGTTTATGGTCCGTGAAAAGAGTGAATTCACGGCCTTCGATATAGTGTTGGAAATGCCGTACAGCACAATACATAGCTAGGAGTTCCCTACCGAATGTCCTGTACCTTGATTCGGTGTCTAGCGACCGTCTAGAGAAAAATGCCAAGGGTTGCCAGGAGTTGTTAATTCACTGTTGTAAGACGCCACCGATTGCCGAGTCCGATGTGTCTACTGCGATACTAATGGGTGCTTCGGTGTCCTGATGTGCGAGCATTAATGCTTTAGCAATCAGTTCCTTAACTGTGGAGAAGGCTTTTCGTGCGGTGTCGTTGAAATCAATCGATTTTGCATTTCCACGAAGTTGGTCGGTCAGAGGTTTCATGAGTAACGTGCATTCAGGTATGAATCGTCTATAGAAACTTACGAGGCCGTTAAACGTTCGTAGTTGCTTGATCGTGGTCGGTTCTGGGTAATCCAGAATTGCCGCCACATTGATCGTAAGGGGTCGGATACCTTGAGCGTCGATAGTGTGTCCCAGAAAGTCTAATGAGTCGGTCCCAATTTGGCATTTCTGAACGTTTACAGTAATGCCATGCTTTTGTAGTCGTTCGAAAACAAGATCCAGATACTTGAGATGTGTTTCTCTGTCCGGACCTGCGATTAGGCAGTCGTCAACATACGCGTGTACGAAGTTGAGACCTCGGAAAACGTCGTCTATGAATCTTTGGAATGTTTGAGCAGCATTTCGTAGATCGAAAGGCATTCGCAAAAATTCATAGAGTCCGAAGGGAGTTATGATAGCTGTTTTCGGTATGTCGTCAGTAGCCATAGGGATTTGGTTATACGCTTTAACCAAGTCGATTTTCGAAAAGACAGTTTTACCTCTCAAGGTAGCTGTCAAATCGTGAATGTGAGGCAACGGGTAACGATCGGGAATGGTTTTCGCATTCAATCGCCGATAGTCACCAGTTGGACGCCAATCGTTGCTGTCCTTTTCAGGGACCATGTGCAACGGAGATGCATATGGGCTACTTGACGGTCTTATGATTCCTAAGTCTATCATATGGTCAAACTCGTTTTTCGCCAACCTTAACTTCTCGGGAGCTAGTCGTCGTGCTTTAGAAAATACAGGTGGTCCTGTAGTCGTGATGTGATGTGTAACGTTGCTAGTTACACACGGTAGTTTCGGTTGCGTCTGTTGTATCCCAGGATACCTATCGAGTAGTGGTTGATAGAATGGGTCTATCGTGTGCTTAATTGTGACTGGGGATAATCTGCAACCAGAAAAAGAAGTTACGCAAACGGATAAATTAGTGTTTCCGTCTACTAGCCTCCGTTTGCGAGTATCGATGATTAGATTATGGTGTTGTAGAAGGTCCATACCAATAATTGGCATAGAAACATCTGCAACAACGAAGATCCAGTGAATGGGTTTGCGTAAACCCACGCTACGGTAAACGTACCTTTTGCCGTACGTAGCGATCGGTTTTCCGTTTGCCTCCTGTAAGTTTAAAGCCGATTCGTGAAGTCAGTCGTCAGAATTCGCTGGGAGAACTCTAACTTCTGCGCCAGTGTCGACGAGGTAGCGAACTCTCGTTGTCACATCTGTAACGTATAACAGACGGCTGTGTTCGCCGGCTACGGTTGCCGTTAACGCGTGCCGGCTTGAAAGTTTCCCGAGTTGTTTTTCGAGTCAGTAGGTTGTGAGTTGGGAAAATTGCAGGGTTTTCTGCAATTTCTGGAAGACTTTCCATACTGGTTATGATACCAGCACCAGTCAGGATTATCCGTCTCTCGTGGTCTAGAGACAGATAGCTTACGTGAAATGCTTCCACGTGGTGGGTGTGAGCGCTTACGGTCGTTGCGAAAATTAAGATAACGCATAAGTGTATGACATAACTCGGTTATGTCATTCTGAGTCGTTTGAGGCTTTTCTCTGACTGAAAATACCTCGGTAGTAGAAGATTTCGTAGTTTCTAGGATACGATCGGCAGATGCAGCCACCTCGTCTAAGGCGTTGTTCTGAGACGAGACCAGAACCGCTTGCACCTGTTGGGAAAGTTTAGACAAGAAAAGTTGTTTGAATAAACCTTCGTCGAAAGTTTTTGGGCCTATTACCTCTCTTATTCTTTGCAACATGTCCGTCGCAGAACCATGCTGCAGGTCTATGTTATTAAAGAAATGATCTAACCTTTGTCGATTGGTTAGGTCTCCTCGTTTAAGAATCGAAAGTTTTAAGGTTTCGTAAGGTTAAGAAACATCACTAGTAAACATACTAGGTGTTACGTACCTGTTGAATTCGCGCGGTAATGCCTTGACTACTGCGGGGAATTGTGTGCGTGTCGTTCACGACGTGCTCGTGGAAGTCGGCTTCTGCTTAGCAGAATCAGGCTTCGATATTGTCAGGCCAGAAGGGCATGAGTTGGAACGAGGGTGGGGACATGGTCTTAATCTTAAATACTTTAGGAGTTTGTTCGGTCATGATGAAATATGAAGTACGCTAATGAACGAGGGGAAAATATATATATATATATCCAGGAAAAAACACAAAAAAAATCACAATGTATAAAATATAAGAAATAAGGCAATAATATATAAAAATCCCAAAAAGGAACAGACTCACAGTTGCAACTAGGTGCACGAGATCACGTCGGTCTCACCAATGAAGGATGACACAGGTGTTCAGTGTTTGACAACGCTTTTACCAGTAACACCTAATATAGTTTGTACCCACCGAGAGAAATCAAAACACAGAGTCGAGGAAATCGAAAGAGTGTATTTGGCGATTACCAATATATCGGAATTTTCTGATCTAATCTGGCTAGCGATTGCGGTAGATGTTGGGTACGGCGTTACCAAACGTGATCTGGTGCGGATACCTGACCGAGTGCCTTCAGCTAGATGAGTCCACTAAAACATATGGTCAGCATCCAATGTCGAAAACTTACAGGGCTATTTATTTTGTGGATTTATTCACCGCTACAATCTATTGGGCTACCAAATAATAGGCATGAATATTAACTAAAACATATTCACACTTCTACTCCTTATTGAACCATTCCATCTATTTGCCGACGACGCACATTCGCCTTTCAAGTCATTTATGATTCCCTCCAAATGACCTTCATGTTTGATACTTGTGATTAACTCACTATATCGTAAATCATCTGGTTTCTTCAACCGCATTGATTACCCGAAGTTATATCATACCCGCAAAGCAAATGGTTATGTAAACAAAGTGTATCATGTGAGATATTTCATCAGTGAGTGAAAGGAGCGTGTTAAGAAATTACTTTTGATGGTGCTTTAATTATGCTCTATAAGGATCATGGCATTTATGTTAAGAATTTTTCGCTTATAGCTGAGCTACGCTGAACTTGTCCGGCAATAACAAAAGTGTTATATCTAATTAACAAGGCCATAAATTGTAAATAATATGGTTTTGAGGTTAGATTTGTGTGTCTTAAATGTATTTGAATGAAATCGAGTGTAGATTTGGTATGATAACTAGACGTATTCGAAGTTTTGTGTTTACTAGGAATTCCCGAAATAATGAAATTTAGGGCAGGTAGAACTAGATGATCATAAACGAACGTATTGTACTTGGAATACGTAATAATCAGGGAATGAAATACAAATGAGTTATTATTTAGCATAAATACCACATTTCGCTCAGTTAGTCGTTTACAATCTATGTACTAAGTTTGATAATCTTTCAGTAACCTCGTCCTAATCACCCGCCTTCCGTAATTTTCACAGCATTTATTTAGAATAATTGTATTTCTCCCAAATCCCAGCTTAGGCTGGTTGTGTAAACTTCCTGCACGATTTTTTGTGTTGTTTCTTAATCCCAGTATGACTATGTTGAATGCAGCTGAAGATGTGCAAGTACTCGGAGTTTGACAACGTATTAACCAGCAACACCTTTATAATCGAAATATATCAACCCAGTGAAATCAGAAGTCAGGAATGAAGGAGTTTGAAGATTTATTTTGAATTTTATCGGTATGTCGAATGAACGTTTTGTCTAATCTGGCTAATGGTTGAAACGGATGTGTAGCACGACATACCCACTCGTAATCTGGTGCGGATACGTGACAGCGTCTCCAGCTAGATGTGTCATTTAAAACTAATGAGGTCAGGACCAAATGCGGAAGCCTTACAGGATTATTGGTTTCGGGGATTTATTCACTACAACACATTAAATCATCTATGTTTCTTACTCATCCAGCAAAAACTAACGTTTCTACCGATATTCATGTTCGCACATTTGTCATTTCAAAATTTTGAAAGATGCTTGTCGGTTTTATGAAACCTGTCTGCGCACACACATTTTTATTGTTTTCATAAAGTTCTTAGTCTTTTTGCATGCAACTGAACAGACACGAGGGACGCATGAAATAATTTTGAGTGTCTCACTTGTCATTACAGATGCAAAGTTTGTGGCTCAGACATAAGTTATCATGAGAATTTACATTTGTTCATATTTGATACTATCATTTTGAATCTTTTCAGTGTCCGGATCTAGTTAATTATTCTTCAATAACTTTTTGAAACAAGCATTATTGGACGTCGTATTTCATTTTACCTGCAATGAAAAAATAAAACGATTTGTAACCATGTACATTTGATTATCTGCACTTTTTATTGCCAACTGCATTGGAATATAGTTTGTATTCAACCGACTTTATTGAAGCATATGGCCGATATTCAATTGGGATCCTCAACCTATTGTACCAACAGCCTTAATATCGACTTGACCCTGTAAATTACTCGCTTTAAACTCATATAGCCTGACAAACCATGTATTATATAAAACTCGCCTTTGGTAACTTTGTATAATAAACTCGTGGTCATTAGCTGTCATGGTTTTGACGTGTTTACATCAAGTTACATACATACTTCGCCACTTCATAAAGACTTGACTCAACGATCATTATCTTCTAAGTTATTTTCAGTTCATTATCAATAACATGTAGAGACCAAATTCCATGAGTCATATATTCTTTTTCAAGTGAATAGTTATGTTACCTGATTACTGACGCCTGTTACACCTCGTCGAGGAACATAGGTCAACCACCAACATTCTCCATTCAATCCCTTCCGGTTATTTACAGTTGCCAATCATTCTTTGTTCCTTGGTCTTCCAGTCTTCCTCTCCCTTCAAGATTCCAAGTTGGCGCTTATCCCGTGATGCAGTTTGGTGATTCTCTCAATGTATGTGCTGTCCAACTCCAACATTGTTCTCTACCACAGTTGGTTGTTGCCGATGGTATCCAACCAACGGATAATGAGTATGTTGAGCAGGCAATTGCTTATAAGAAATTGTACCATATCGATGATGGTTGCGGTAGTTCCACAAATTTAATCTCCACGTAGTAGAACTGTCTTGACGTTCGTATTGAAGATTCTGACTTTGATATTTGTTGAAAGTTGTTTTGAGTTCCGTAAGTTCTTCAATCGCAGAACTGATATTCTTGCTTCACCAATCCATGCCTTTACATCAGTATCACATCATTATTGTCCGTCAATGATGCTGGGTGGGTAGTTACGTGAATGTTTCCGTCTCTTCCAAAGTTTCTCCATCAAGTGCGGTTGAGTCTGTTTTTGAGGATCTTGTTTCTTCCCTTGTGTGTGTTGAGGCTTACTGATTCAGAGGTTGCTGCTACATTGGTCGTCTTCATCTGCATTTTTTCATGCGTATAGCCTAGAAGATCTAGGTGATCTGTGAAGTTCAAATCGTCTAGTTGCATGCAAGTTGTCCATTGTATTCCGGTCTTCCAAACTGTCTGGACATTCCATGTGCATATATTAATTTTTGCTCTGTTTGTTATAGGGGGCGTCGACCTGGTGAATTTCAAAGAATCTCGGCTCTCACCATGAGGTGTCATAATCCTCCTCAACAGAGGTCCCTCAACTTCCAAGTCGGAGTTAAAAATGTTTTGATTTGTTTAATCTGGTTGGCGCTTTTTAGTAAGGCTGTTTTCATAGAATGTGGTGGTTAACTTCCTGTTCAACTCTCCTCCTTCACCCATGTTTGAGAAAATCAGAAGCCTTAGAAGAGCTTAAGGCGGAGTTGAATAGTTATGTATTAAATTCTAAGTCGAAACTCTTATATCATTACATAGTAAACATGCTCTAGTAACTGACTTGCCACCGGTAGACTTCGTTCCGTACGGATCCATTGCCGAATACCTTGAACGACACCTTCGTGCTCTCTTCAGTTTCTACGGGCTTGTTACGCCATCGAGAGATGTAAATGACGACAGTCAGTCAGCAACAACGTAAAACTTCGTACGTACGTACATCAGTTCGAGTTGCCACACCACCTTAACACAGAGATGCAGTTGTCGATTCAAATCCCGTAGTGGTAGAGGTAGCAAGAGTATAAGCAGTAATCGGGAAGATTAGGGTTTGGAGATGTTATTTAAAGAGTATAATACAGTGAAATAAATTTGGGAAGAGAAAAAAAAGACAAGGAGGAATAAGGAGATCAAAATTTGGGAGAACACAAAGAGTGTATGCACCTGCGCCATTGCAAACGATTTTGAGCCATGTCATTCAGGGTCTCTAACCATCGGTTGCTATCATCTCGTGGTCCCCAACCAGGTAGTCTACGCCTGCCAACATGACTCAGTCCACTTGTCAGTGACTTCATGGACTTGTGCCATGTTTTGGTTTGGCCGCCCCTAGCTTTCTTCCAACCTACTCCTATACCATTGAACATCGCACGTCGAGGCAGTCGGTCGTTGGGGATACGTAACACGTGTCCCAGCCATCTCAACTGATCAAGTTTCACTACTCCATCAATTGATTTGCCATCCTTACCTAGTACCCGTTTTCTAACAACTGCGTTACTTACTCGATGGTCCCAGGATATACGAGCAATGTTTCGAAGACACCTATGATCGAATACTAGTAACCTACGAATATCCTCAACTCTTACCGGCCATGTTTCACTGCCATAAAGTAGGACGGGACGAACTGCTGCGCAGTAAACACGTCCTTTGGTTGATAGACGGATATCTCGCCTACGTCATAAATGACGCAAGTTGGCAAAACCTAGTCGAGCCTTCCGTATCCGTGCTGAGATTTCGTCACACACCAGACCACAAGGGCTGATGAGACTTCCAGGATAAGTGAAGCGGTCGACACACTCAACTACTTCACTCCCTATCACTAGTTCGGGTGTCGATGTAACCCAATCCTGAAGCAACATTTTGCATTTCGAGGGAGAGAATCGCATCCCGAACATGCTTGCATTGTTGCTTAGAGTGGTCAGAAGACTACATTTTGTCAGCGTCTTCACCAAATAAAACTATGTCATCAGCATACTCTAAGTCAACAAGTGAACCTCTCGGTAGAAGTTCAATCCCTGGAAATTTAGATGAGGAGAGTGTTATCTCTAAAAGTACGTCAATGACAAAGTTGAACAAGAATGGGGAGAGTGGGCAGCCCTGACGAACACCACTTGAGGTAATCAATTCTGATGACAGTTCGCCATAAGCTCTCACTCGACCAGTTGTGTTCGAGTAGAGAGCCTGTATGAGATTAATGTACTTCTTTGGTACTCCTTTCAGTGACAAACACTGCCATAGAACCTTACGATCAACAGTCAAATGCCGCCTTAAGGTCGAGAAATACTACCATTGTGGGGCGTCTGAATGTGTGTCTGTGTTCTAGAACCTGACGTAGTGTGAATATCTGATCTACACAACCACGTCCAGGTCGAAAATCGGCCTGGTTTTCTCTAATCTGCCCTTCATGAGCTGTGATTAGGCGTCGAAGTATTATTGAAGCTAATATTTTAGACACTATATTTGTCAAACTGATTTCTCTGCGATTGTCACAAGAGGACTTTTGTCCTTTCTTATAGACTGGCACAATCAGTGATTGAGACCAGTCAGATGGGATTACGTCCAGTTCCCAAATTCTACCTAAGACCTCGGTTAATCTCATTGCTAATACTGGACCACCATCCTTAAAAATCTCAGGAGTAAACCTGTCAGGGCCTGCTGCTCTCCCTCGCTTCAGATTTCCTATGGCTTTTTCAACTTCGTAAAGGGACGGAGGACCTACACTAACTTGCTATTCAGGTTGACTGGAGATCGTGGGAAACCGAAGTGTGGCTGAAGGCCAGTTGAGCTGATCCCTAAAGTGTTCTGCCCATCGATCCAATCTCCTGGATTGAGAATGTATAATATGTCCATCTTTCTCTGAGAGTGTTTCACTAACGGTCGGGTTCCTAATTCCGGTTTCCTTAACAAGTTTGAACAATTGTCTGCTATTACCTTGTAGATCACCAACGTAGATGATCTATGTCGAAACGATTGGAGGCCGACTCGAGTTAGACGTGAATAGTGTGACGAACCAACTAACGTCGAAGTCACACCTCGTGGTCAGCACCTTACGTGGACTACCCCCATTGACGTAACAAGGTACTATAGATGCTTTGAAGACTGTACAACACAAAGGACGTTATTACAGAAATATATTAGTTAAGGTAGATACAGGCGAAAGTAAGACCACTGCCGCATGGGCCAGTCCATGGCGTATGATTAACTAATGCGCGTTGCTTGTACATGACCTTGGCAGGGAGCGATGATCTGTTCGACATTCAGTGATCCAACTGCCGGATGATTTGGCTAGGGCTCAGTGACATTTCACTGGCCCTACAATACTCCCCACCAGATTCAACGGCCGTTTGAATCTGTACCAAACATGTTGGGAGCAGTCGCGCGCCAGAGAGTGCCAAACGAATATTATAAATCCTCCAGGTATTGCTTATCTGTAAAACAAATGGAAAGGAGGCGGCAGAAACTGGTCGGGAAACAGCGAGTCATAATATGTTAGTAGGACGTTGCTTAAACGTAAATTGATCAACCATAGAAATAATGAAAAGAACAAAACGTTTTATTGTTCTATCAAGTCGCGCTGAAATATATAGCCTTGAAAAGTAATTCGGTTCCTCCGATGACAAACGTTAAGTCTGCCGCAAAAGTAATGATGCTATAGCGATAGTAGGATAAGTGTATTATCAATCGATATCCATATTTGTACTGTCATTAGTTTAAAGTTGTAAGTCGGACAGTGTCGTTGACAGCTATTAATTAGTGTCAAATTCTAGTTATATCTATATCTAACAGACTAACCGTAAGTACAGAAGTATAACAGTGAAGAGTGGTCGTGATTTCGTTGTGCGAAGCTATTGACCAACTTGTAGTCACAGTTTGAAAAGTCGATGACTGCTGTTACAGTCAGTAAGGGTTGAAGGCTACAAATCGACAGCAAAAGGTGGCACGATGAAGTCTCTAAAAGATGATAAACGGTGAATGCTGCGTGTTTGTTCGGTTAGTGAACAGAAAAATATCGAAAAGAACATAAGAAACCAAGAGTGTCACTCTGGACTCATGTCAATGATACCCGTGAAAAACGCTGTCAGTGTTGGGATAGAGGCGACAATATCGTTTTCAGTTTGCAGGAGATTCGCTCGACTGCATAAACTGATGATTCGCGCGAATGATATTGTCGTCAGACCACCAATTGAACTGGACAGGTTGTAAATCGTCGAGTAGTTGAACAGCCGATTGATTTACCGGAATCATCTGTTAAATAACAGCCACGAGGAAACAATACTTCATAAAATGAAGTACGACATCGAAGTAGAACAACTACAATAGTTCAGATGTGTTACAATGTCAAGTCTAAATAACATCGTTCTTACGTATACTGACAGTTGCACTGAACGTTCGTTTAAGCATTATTAGCGTAACAGTTGGATGTGTGAATAAAAACATATACGAAAACTATGGTTGGGTTCGTGGAGAATTTTCGAGGACGTTTAGATATTTTCCAAACCCGTATCGCATGTAAATAAACCGAAAATAGAATCAAAATGACTGTCGTGTAATAAGGAAGTCGAGCCATGATTTAATGTGTGAATTAATAGCAAATACAAGGGGTATAATAAACATTAATTAAAATGGTAACCACCAATGTAACTAAGGTTTAGAGGGTCCAGGTAACGTGGCCATTTCGTAAAAGGCTGATACAAAGAGCTTATTACCTAGCGTTAAGTGACATATTAAGTACGACAACGTGTGCACTTGGGACATGGACTAAGCGTGCTCGTGTACATGCAATATGTTTTACCACAGTATGTCGACTAACGAGTCATAAATGTACATGATTTCGACTAAAACTTGACGGCAGTGACAGAATATATGACTAGTTTACGTGAAAGCAACTACGAAATGTTATCACGCATCATAAATATAGTACGAAATAATCTAATGAAATTATGAAACTCGCCTGGGTTACTCTTACCTCTAAGTAATGAAGATATGAAGTAGGCAGTAGTTTGAATCTGGATTATGTACGAGGTACTGTTGATTAAATTTTTCGATTAACACAGCATTGTAGACTGAATTTGTATAAGTCCAGAATTAATTTAAGCCGAATACATAGCATTACCTGACGAACAGTCTAAACGAGATCTAAGATCGCAGGAAATTTATAGTTCAAACTCACCGTAAATTTCTAGCATTCGTATCCTCTGTTTGGCCATGGAACTCAGCGATTGGAAATTAGGCAGGCAGTGGTAAAAAAAAGCAAAACATTCTAGTGGATAGTGGTTAAGCAGAAAGATGAATTTATAGTCGATAGTTAATCGTCTTATTTATACCAGTGGATAAGTTACAAACAGGTGTGCGTTCGTGTTGCCTTGTGGCTATACTCACGAGTGGTTGATATTGACATATTACACAGGAGCATTTACATGCTGCTAATGCTTGTTAAAGAACCACGATAGCCGATTATAATCGTAGTTGATTGGTTAGTTCTGTCGACTGAACTAAGTATTTAAGTTTAAATACTAATCAACATTGACATGAAGCAACGAAAGTTCACAGTGATAGATTAACATAGGCGATGATAAAAATGAAAAAGAATAAGTATAGAATGCAATAATAAAGATCATACTGATACGTTGCGTTATTCGAAGTCTTGCTCACCAGTGTAGATCACCAACGTAGATGATCTATGTCGAAATGATTGGAGGCCGACTCGAGTTAGACGTGAATAGTGTGACGAACCAACTAACGTCGAAGTCACACCTCGTGGTCAGCACCTTACGTGGACTACCCCCATTGACGTAACAAGGTACTATAGATGCTTTGAAGACTGTACAACACAAAGGACGTTATTACAGAAATATATTAGTTAAGGTAGATACAGGCGAAAGTAAGACCACTGCCGCATGGGCCAGTCCATGGCGTATGATTAACTAATGCGCGTTGCTTGTACATGACCTTGGCAGGGAGCGATGATCTGTTCGACATTCAGTGATCCAACTGCCGGATGATTTGGCTAGGGCTCAGTGACATTTCACTGGCCCTACAACCTATTGCCGCTGCCTTTTCCATCTCTCTTGCTTTTGCTAACCACCACTGTTCGCGATCATTGCGTAGACTTCTTGTCAGCTTGTGCTTAAGCTGACTCCGCTCTTCACTATGTTCAGAGTCAGGTGGAGTGAGTTTCCGAGCACCTATCAGTGCGATAGATGCTTCTGAGATCCAGTGTTTCTCCCTAACCTTCTGGTTTACCTTACTAGCAGATATCACTGCTGTTTCCACAGCTTTTCGGATATCATTCCATGCTGCACCGGGGTGGGCATCACCTATATGACTGCCTAACTGTTTTCCTAGTTGTTCCTGAAATATACTCTTAGCTTGACTATCATTAAGTAGGCCCCTGAGAGGTTTCCTTGCAGCGTCTTTCCTACGTCCAGTAAGACGCAAGCAAATACGCGCTCGTACCAGAGCATGATCTGAATCTAAGCATGTGCTCCAGAATGAGCGACAGTCTTCTATCGAGCCCCTCCATCGGTGGCTGATAGCGATGTGATCAATTTGGCCCAACGTTGGGACGAATTAGGAGGTCGCCATGTTAAAAGATGCTTTTCCTTATGCTTAAAATTAGTATTTGCAAGGAACAGGCGGTTATCTGAGCATAGCTGCAACAGACGGTCGCCATTATCTGTTCTTTGAGCCACGATGCTATAAGATCCACCCTGGTGTCTTTCCCTATCGCTTAGTTTACCTACTTGAGCATTAAAGTCACCGGCCACTATTACTAGATCAGAGAGCCTAGCTTTTCGGAGAAGGTCGGAAAGCTTTCTGTAATTTCTGTATTTCTTGAGGAACCTAAAAAGGAAATTGGATTAGTGCTGGTCTTGACGACCTGGGAGCGCGACCGCAGAGCCCAAGGGACAACTGCTTGAGACCGGTCGCGCACGGCCTTTTTGTGGAAGGTTTTTGATGTGTTAGCTCCGTTCTTCAAAGGGCCTTACCGCCGGAGACGGAAATCCGTGAGGTAAGGTGAGGTGTGACATCCAATCCAATTGTAACGTGTTTAAAGCTCATCTCCACTCAACTTGTACTTCTTCAACAAATAGTGCGTAAAAGATAACCTTGGGTGTCGCATAGTAGTTACAAGGCTAACTTTCTGTGGAATATCACCAGTTCCATCTAATTTCTACACAAACTGAGGTTGCGATGTTTCAGTATGCTTCTGATTATGACTACAATTTCAACTGACATTCACACCCTGATGCTGAGGAGGTACGTTCTACTTTCATTCTTATTTCTCATAGTTCCTAGAAGCTTTAAGCCTGCTATCTTCACACTACAGAAGTGTTGGAGATGTAGGACATCACCGTCTTTCACAAACAGTTTAAAGCAGGTCGTTGATATCGCTTAGTTCGCCAATTACTTTTCAACAACAGAAATATTTGATAAACTTATCGGAGTTATCCATAATGCGTATTTAATGTATATCGACGGAAAAGTCAGCTGTGTTTTAGTGATTTCATCTGGAATTTGTCAGATTTACACGGGGAAACACCTGTTTCTTAGTCAGATATATATTAGCAGTGTAGATAACAACTTCTCATGATCAGACCTAACAGATTAAAGCATTTTGGAAAACCGAAATGTAGAACAAATCAAGGAGGGTCTTCCTTATGTTCATTGAAGGACTTTCAACAGATACGATGTTTCGACAAAGTATCCCCATATATAAACCTAGATAAATAAATCTTGATAAAGCTTGAAATGATTCTTCAACTTAATGTTAACTAGCAAGTTATTATTTTAATTTTTTACCACAGAATGGTCTCATAAAGAAATTTATTGTAAATAATACTTTATACACGAACATAGAAAATTACTCATTCTATTGGGAATAAAACCTAACCGGAACATGTGGCTGACATATGATAGACAAAATGCCATCAATGAAGTGATCAAAAGCTATTAAACCATTTAAGTTTTAATTTAGAACAGCTCACGAATAAGTAGGAATTGCACTCAGTAACATCGGAAAATAAAGATGAACACAGGGGACTGCAAAAATTCGTAAGTGGAGAAATAGCCACTAAAAGTATAATGGAATTCGGACCCTCGCAAATAAACTAAAGCACTTCTTACGTGGAAAAATGAAAACCTGGCGAAATACTAATACTTCCTACACTATATTATTATAAAGTTTAATAAAATAAATTAGTATATCATATTCTGTAGAACGAAAAGAACAAGAGAAAATTGAATTGTATTTCTGAAAAAATGAGATGTAGAAATAGAATACTGTATTATTACATCGTGATAACAGATAAAGGAATAAAGAAACAATTATTTATTTGTTTCCTCGTATTCAGGATTCTTTCGGAGAAGTATGAAACCCTCTAAAGGAAGTTGTGTTATAGGTAAATATTCATCGGTTGCAAGTTCCGCACGTTCACCATGAGATAATAAAACTGGTGTGGTATGCGTCTGAAATCCTGTGATGGTTTTCGGCCTTCCTGCCTGACCAACAACATCGACAGCCTGACCTACACGAACAGTCACAAGCGAAGGTTTCAAGTCTTCATCGAAAGTCATCAACAAACGAGGTTGAATTGCAGGTGTAATATAAAAAATCAGGTAATCGTGTCTACTCATAAATGTCATCCTCATATCCAGACAAGATGTTAACAGTATGAGAAGTCCAGCTAACCCAACAGGACGGCATAGGAATCTATCAGAATGCCAAGGACTCAGTGTGAGTGTCCCTTTTCCAAGATGTGTTAAGCCTTGAGCAAGTCGAACTAAGAACAAATTGTATGGATCGCGGCTATGATAAACAGCAAGCTGACGTAACATAGCAGCTAAACGTGCATTATTTGTTCCTGAAAAGAAAGAAATGGCAACAAAAAAATTAAAGTAAAAGACAAATAAGGTTCACACTGTAACTAAGATCAGAGATGCCCATAAACAACTAAGATTATAACATACAAAAATACTATGGAGGTTATTCATCCAGTTAGTTTTAGTGCTGATAAAAGAAAAAGCTATCATGGGTCTTAGCAATCTATATTTGTAACGCGTGAACGGCTTGGTTAACAGAGAACCCATGAGCTTGAAAACGTCATTTGTTCTAATAACATTGAGAGATATGTCGTTAAAATGACCAATTAGCACTTAAACTTATTTTTAAGGTATTTAAGAGAAACAAATTCATCATATTTTATGTGGCTGATACATCTTAGGTGGTATATCACACAGATCTTCACCGATAGGTAGAATCGGTTTCAAACAAGAAAGTCTGAATTACATATGTGCGTCAACCTATGTTGCCATAACACATTAGTAAGGCGAGATAACAATAACATGGATATAAGGAGTTGGAGCGACAGTAGTATAAATGATAGTGAGAATGACTAAAAGTAGGATAATACGGTTTGAAAAAAAGGGATGAATTCAAGCAGTATCTAAAACATGTATTGCTTTACCGTCCCCCACAGTTAATGTTAACTTATTGAGAGATATTACCACTTGGAAGTTAACTAATTTCCAACTTCAATCACTCGAACTGGTTAACAGTTCGAAAATATTTTGAGTCCTGAAGATACTACGGTTCAACTTCCCTGATAATGTGACCACTGAGTGATGAAAAATTGAGGTATTTGAGGAAGAATCAAAGAATAGATGGAAAGATAAATCAGCATTAAAAACTAAACTATATATCTTTAATTAGAATTATGAAGGTATATGATATTATATCTGGAACTGAACATCTGGAAGTCAAAACAACTGTCAACTAACACCAAACCCAGAATTCGCAATACAAATGTCAAGACAGTTCTACGGTATGGGGCGGAAACCTGGAGAACTACGAAAGCCATCATCCAGAAGATACAAGTGTTTATTAACAGCAATCTACGCAAAATACTCAGGATCCGTTGACCAGACACTATCAGCAACAACCTACTGTGGGAGAGAACAAACCAGATTCCAGTGAAGGAAGAAATCAGGAAGAAGCGCTGGAAGTGGATAGGACACACATTGAGGAAAGCACCCAACTGTGTCACAGGGCAAATCCTCACATGGAATTCCCAAGGCCAGAGGAGAAGAGGAAGATGAAAGAACACATTACACCGAGAAATGGAGACAGACATGAGAAGAATGAATAACAATTGGATAAAACTAGAAAGCAAGACTTAGGATAGAGTGGGTTGGAGAATGCTGGTCGGCAACCTATGCTCCATCGGGAGTAACAGACGAAAGTAAGAAAAGTATATTACAAATAATAAAACACTGAACTTCTATACCAAAAATACATAATGAGCGTACCTGCACCGACAATGCCCATTGCAATTATAGAATTGTGTGATAACTCTGCATCTGAATCATGACTAAATTTGCTCAAAGTATCCAATACTTTTAGCTGAGGATTCGATACGTAGCACAATGCAAGAGCTAGTGGGACAGCTCTTTTAATTGGAAGTTCGCCGAATCTTAACTGTAAAGTAATTATTAAAATAAAGCATTTTCTGTTATCGAAAAATGTCTATAATATTTATAACTAAAACCAATTTCATTAACTTACATACACTCACCAGAATTGACATTTTTTATAGGACAGGGAATTTTTCTGAGAAAGTACATAACATTAATCATAAATAGTAACTTTATACTTGGTTTAATACATTGTTAATTTGACTTATATGAGAATTGACAGATATGTAAATTTACCTAACTATTGGAATAACAATAATGTTAGACAGAACTGGACTTGAAAGTGAAAATCCAACGCCTATTCGCAAGGTCAGTCGATGATACAAGTAGAAACCACTGAATTTATCATAGTGGTGGCTATACTGCGTATTTAAACTTGACAAACCTAACTATCCTAAACACACATTAGCTTCACCCGAGTTTCGTTTGCTGTTTACTACAACTTAATAAGACATTGTTATCTACTACTTATTTTACTCATAAGTTGTGTTTAATACTTGAAAATACTCTTTAGTATGATTATACTTATTGCCGGATGCAAATCACATTTTTGCAAGCAACAAACAGGAGGATACAAGTAATCTCGTATGTATAAGGACTTTTCAATTTATCTACTAGACTCGCAATCGATTTTGAAATTCAGCTGTTATTCGGTTAGAAGCAACGGGATTAGCGTATCAAGTATCAAAAAACTTTTAAACACTTAATGCTTGAAACTAGGACAGATAAAGCAGAAATAAATATTTACACATAACATCATATACATTTAGATACTTAATATATCCAAGTGGCACAAAAGAACATACAAGATGGCCGAACATTCGGAAGGCCATATCTAGGCCGATTTCTTCACCCATAGCAATTATAGCAACTCCCAAAACAGCTAGACCCTGATGAGCATGAAAATCAAATGTACTGTCTTCCTGTGGTGTGGACTCTTCTGCATTGGACGTATCCATTGGTATGGGTTGGGGAACGCCTGTCTCTTCTGAGGTAATGGTGTCTTCATTTACTTGACCAGTAATGTCCATAGCTGTAGGAGCATCTGTATTATGTCCATTATTATGGTCATTAGTAGTAGCAGATGTAGCAGCCGGTCTAGTTGACCCACCACGACGATTTCTCCCACGACCCCCTCCACGGCGAGCTTCACTCGACTTTTCCTTTTTCTCTTTTGTTTTTGTATTAGAAGCCTTATCAGTATTTTCTTTTTCTTCATACTTTTCAGAGAGGATATGCAGTAAATTTTGAATTTTTAATACATTCCCACTGCCTTTACAAAATAAATGAGCATAAAAATCGCATTAATAAACAGCGTAGCTAACCAATGTGAGAAAGCTAAATAATAAGTCATATTTAGTTTATCTACCAGATTATACTGTTGGCACATCATGGAACGACAATCTATGTTAATTTGTTCAAAAATAACACTTTGTACGGTTTTACGTGGATACGAGTAGCGAATTCACCTACAAACATACGTGAAACGTGTTGATTTGATAAGTAAGACTGTTAATAATATGCTAAAGCGATGTATTCAGTAAATGATTAATCCAAAACGAATCATATTGCCCTAAAATAAAATGAAAAAGCTTAAGTTGTTTCTTTTGGTTTTTTTAATGACTGTTTGATATAAGTAAGTGATGGGAAATCTGTTTGGATTCTAATAATAATAACGATATTTCGTTTACGTGTTATGAAGCCTATTTACACTGTCAGATAAATTATCTATCTTAATATGATTACGATTGCAAATAACCTGCTTCGGTTTAGGCACCCGGGCAGTATCTCAGCCCTCACACAAATTAAATAATTTATGTGGCACATATCTATTTGACGCCTCCTTGTACCAATGTTTATGTGTTTAAATAAATAAAATTGAAAAATAAATAAATTGCAAATGTGGATGAAAAATAAATAACTGGCAGAAAAATAACCAAAATAGTTCTCGACAAACAAGGATACACACTTACCAGCATAAGCACAAAAGTCACAGATCATGTGAGCCATTGATTTCATAGGTTCAGATACAGCCTCTAAAGAAGCCAGAATAACCTCAACTTCCTCCTGTCGGCCTAAACACGTTAGACCTAAACCAAGTGCCATAAATTTGCTAAAAACATTGCTCCAATGACTTGCGGGTCTTTCCAATAAACTTTGGATGATAGTGGAAGTGACGGTCCCATCAAGTGAACCAACTGAAATAAGGCCTGCTGAAAGTGCTGCCAAACAAGCATGTTGAAGCTTCGCTGTATTAATATCCAGGATAACAGGTGTAAGAGTGCTTATAGCTTCTGCTTTCATTGAACCAGCGTAAGCTACACCGAGACCGATGATTGCCGCACGAGAAAGGACGTCCTTGTCAGAATCTACATAAGATCCAAGGAGAGCTAACGCAGGATCACATTCGTTTTTAACACCACAATTGACAACTCCACAACCTAAAAGACCACCAGCACGAGTATGATCCTCTACAGAATAAAGATATTTATCAAGTTGCGACAACCCAGTGTCAACATCCCATAAAAGTACCCAACCGAGCGTAGCCACAGTACTCATTTTACCTAATACAAATGAAATAAGATATACAAAATGGTTTGCGAAAGAAGTTGGAAATATTTTAGAAATATAGTTTAAACAAAAAAGGTAGTTTTCACAACATGTAATAATCAGAATGATGACTGGTTAAACATATATAAGCAGCATATGGATGTGCTTTTACATCATCTAACCTGATAGACCACACAATCAAAAATAGGACAAATATGACCAATGTAGAACAAATAAACATATACACTGATCAAACTCCCTGATCACACAAAACAAATGAATCAAAAAGTGTTTAATTATATCTGAATCAAAAACGTGTGACGACTTCTAAAGAATATGGAAACTCTGTTAATAGGTAACAAAGCGAACAGCGGACACTAACCATAGTAAAAACACGTGGGACTAAAAAATATGGGATCAAAACATACCGAATTCTTTCTGTTTGCACAACCATGGGACCTCTTTAGGCGTTTCTTGTAGTAGCTTCTCCTTACCGAAACCACAATTTACAAGTCCATTCACATAGGATGCAGCTAAATTAGCTCGTGCCGAGTCTAAAGTGGCCGCATTTAAAGTTGGTCTGACTGCCTCCAAATGAGATTTGTAGATATCCTCTGGTAACTTATACCAATGCAAGAAAATCAATGAAAAAATATTATATAAGCTTGGAGCTAAGTGGACTAATGTAATTGCATTGTCATCGGTAGTAATTACACTTCTCAAGGCTAAAACAGCTTTTCAAATATAATATACACTTTGCATTGCCGTCACAGAATTAAAGATATCTACGTACTTAGAAATACACCTTTCAAGTAAAATCTAATTTTTGTGCTTGTTCATTATGCATTTCGGTTTTCCAAAATTATGTGATTGCTACAGCAACGACAGTCATTTTCACACTAGCTTATGTTCTTATGACACTATGAAATCTACGTATAAGCTTATTCTGGTTTTCAGACCATTGAGTTATCTTTACATTCCTCATAAATTCTATTCATAAGGAAATTTGACCTTGAACACATTTATTTATTTTATTCGTATCCGTATCAATTTTGTCTGTCTTATGTGTGCTTGTGTATCTGTAGACTCATTATCTTATCCATTTTATCTTCTTACAGTATTGTTTTTGGGTTATATTAACGCTCATAATGAGTAATATTTTGGGTAAACACATTCTTCTTATACGGCCAACGTTATTCCGTTATTTAATAAAGCGAATAAGTTCATGAAGATCTAAGAATTCGGTCAATAAAATTTATTACATCGTTGCTCGTCGATATTAGAGTCAACAACCTCAATAAGTTTATAATGGCCTCAAATATTACGATGGTTCTTCTAAGAAGTGAAATCAGTCAGTCAATCATTTACTTACTGTTCACGATCCTAAACAAATAATTGCTTGATCTCTTCGTGAATGATTGCTCACTGATATTAATTCTCAAATACGTAAACATAATTTACACCAGAAACTGAAAAATGATAGATTTAATGATCGTTTATTCACAGACCCATGAAAACCCCTGATGTTCCCGATACAGATATTTCACTAATCAGGCGTAATTAACGTAAGGCATGGAACAAATGGGTCAGCACAAGTACGAGGTATCTATGAGAAACAACTATCTGACCGAAGCCTTAATATGTCACATCAATTCAATTTCAGATGCTTCTGAGTATTTACTTAGAATAGAAAATGAATATTTAGACGAAATTGACTTATTGGCTTACAAGCTGATAAAACTAATCTACTTACGTTCCTTTAGTTTTCCGGTAGCTAACTTCCATAGGTTTTATCCTGGATCATTTCCTTGATGAAAATGCGCAGATACTGTAACCCAAAACTGTAAACGCTATTAAAGTAATATGGATCAAGTAATGGTCAATTTTTGACGAATACTAAACTAGAAATGCACGGTCAGTCAGTCAGTCAGCTACAACGTAAGACCAGGCACATATATGCATGGTCTTATTAGTCATCTGATATTCGGTAGTTTCAACAAAAGATTGCTTATAATCATTCCTTGGTCCCTTAAGTAGTTATTAGAAATAAATGATTGTTTAGCGGTAGTGAAAAGTGATATTTGTTTTAATTCGATCGACCTGCACTATAACACCAATAACATTTGCATTCAACTACCAGACTATCGTCACTAATCTGTTACAAATAGGGATGTTATAAAACTACCCTAGCACATTAAGACAGTTATTATCCTCCTATCAAATACGTATTACTCAAAATCTTATTGGCCAAATGGATAAGGTTAAGGGTTCCATACAACCCCCAATGGATCTTCGGATTTATGTGAGTTTACACACTGTATATGTGGTTAGGCTTTTAAAATGTATTGCACAACAATATTGTACTTCTTAAATTAACTTAGTATTCACATTGCACTGTCTACAATTATGATAGTAACTTAGAAATGCACGTTTTGGAATGGTCTAAACGCAGTGAACTAAACACGAATATTGTATGAAATAAAATGAAAACGTAACCATGTTTTGGACTAAACGATTAGATGGCTAACTACAAACAGTGAGGCTTTTTGGGGATGATAGGAAGTAGTAAGTTTAGAAAATACTCAGTATAAAAGACAACTGTGAGGGAAAAAATAATAGCATGTTATCAGCAGTACGATTATTGTTATACATATATGGATAATACTCACCTTTGGGTCCATAATGTCTAATTCACGACCAAGAGACAAGAAGTGTTCTGATAACCTGGTATTCCAAAGCATTTCTGTTAATTCCTCATCTGCTAAACATTCCTCATCTGGAAATACAATGTTCTGTCGGCCAAGAAGATAGGCAAGTTGACGTTGGATAGCTGGTCCATAATTACGAGAACCTGTTTTAACCTTCCCAGACTCTAAAAATATTTCGCGGATCAAATTCATGTCATTTAGACGTAAAGCACAACGCATAGCATTGCCCAAATCCTCGAATTTACGGTACAAAATAGTTGCATACTGAAGTACCTGAGATAAGCAACAAGAGAGGACGGAATTTAGAATCAAATTGATAATCTTACAAACCTATATGGTGTTTAGCAAGGCACAAAATTCCCTTATGAAAAGTAACTACCCGAGTAACCAAAAATACTTCAGCCTAATAAAAGTGCTTCATGATGAAAATCCATTGATATCCATATATCTAGCAAATGGATGAAAGCAAATCTTTTATATACATATGATGGTAAACTAAAACTTTTAGTGTTTGGAAAGCGTTGCTAGAAATTGAATATTTACCAAGCAGTGAAGAATTAGGAATTACTCTTGTATATATGAAGGAGAATGACAAAGCTGTAACGCTTGGAACTAAAATATCCCACTTATTAGGCATATGGAAGCGTATTTACCATCAGATACAAGTATACCCTTATGATGAGTCCCAAACAGTACGGAACCTATGTTCACGGTTCTTTATCGACTGCCCCTAACCATCACCTTACACCTCAATATAGTGCACGTGACGCTGAAGCATCTAGATCAGTAGCCACATAGCAACTTAACATACATAATTCGATTTGAACAAAAAAGGACCTGATATTCGCCTTTACCCGATGATAAGCCAACTGTAAATTATCTACCAGTTGATAAGAACATGACATCTTTCATGTCCGGAACAGCCTCAACTAAATATTCATACGGGTTCAAATGTCAGCGGATAGTCCTAAAATTGGGTATGAAACTGAAGACATCACACTTAAACTCTCCGCTTGAGTTAAGAATTGTATGGACAGGGGTGGTAAATGAGATGACACGATAATATGAAGTCAGTAAACAGCATCCACTCATCATGACTAAGTTACATAACTAATGCGTGTGTTAACATGAATAATCATAAACCACAAAAAATATTGAAGCTAGCTGCTTACACATCAACTAGGAATAGCTAACTTCCGTAACGGAATACTTGCCAAGACTAACAACTACCCAGAAATCCTGCCTATACAAAAAAAGTAAAGTTGGTTGATAATCAACTTGTATGAATGTGAATGTCAATATAATGGGTGATGAATAAACTGGTAAATTAAAAGCTAAGTTTAGAAAAATACTTTAAATAAAGATCCTCAGTTAACAGGAGCATAGCATCAGCAGAGTTCAAAGGATGACTTGAGAAATCCGCCTAGAACTTGTCAACTTACCTTATTGTTATCTGGTGTAGGCAGATAAGCTACACAGCTCGTCAGATAAAGACACACTCGAGTATAGTTTAAACTTGATGTATACATCTCTAGAAGATGATGTTGTTCAATTTCGATACAAAGGTCAATTGCCTCAGCCTCTGCATTGTGCTCCATCAGGTAGGGGATTATTTGGTGAACAAGAGAGAGGCAGTCTTCTCGATGCTTTTTCATTTCGTTTGTGGCTAAAGAAGACTTATTCAAAATTACAGCAAATACCTTCAGGATTATCCATTAGTGAATCGTATTCTTTTTCTTGCCAAGTACCGACGATTTGATTCGTTAAGTGACGAACATACTCATGACCCCAAGCTCCGATATCACCCTGACAACCAAGATGTCTGTAAGTCAGTGTATCGTAACGCGTTTCAGGCTGGTCAGTTACAGTCATGCCCAGAACGGATACGACATCAGCGCAAAGTTTCTGCAAATAAGTAATCAGACTGTAAAACTCACTTTCGTATCTGGATTACATATAGTGTTGTAGAAAGACTTAATTTTGGCATAATGATGCATCAGGAATTTTAGGGGCTTGGGAACGGATGTCATGGACGTTGTAGAAGACTTTATCAATGAACACATGGACTCTAAAGCTGGCTTATGTAGTTCCTGGTTCGGCTCCTCAAGTCTGTCCACGAGCATATTTAGCTCGTCCTGAAGCTGTTTGTCTTCCTCAGACTAAAAATAATGTTTTGGGGGACAAAAATAGTACCAGGTCATCCTTAGAAGTCTCTTCCTTCTTTGGACCAGACTGTTCCTCAACAGCTTTCATCGATGAGTCAGTCCCCATTGTGACAACGGGAAATTGATGAATAATCTAGTAGCTTTAAATATAGCGCATTATACACCAAATCCTCAATGCTCAATACTTTACAAATATGATGTTTGAAATACTTAGACGGTAAAGAGACTTAATATGGTTCATTTGTTGTCCATAGACTCTCATTTTAACGTCGTATAAATTGCCTCAAAAATCACAATACAGTGTATCAATTTTTTGTACGATCAACCGAAGCATGAATGTCATCTGTCATGTTGAATCTATTTTAAATTGCTTCTAGTGGTTTTGTCTGGGTCATGTAAACAACGCCCCATTTTCAAGGATATGTTTCTTGTGGCATTTTATCATCATTTTCCATGAATAAGTAGTCTGAAGTGATCAGCGAAGAGGTAGATTCTCAGGAAATCTATGGCTTTAACAACACTTGAAATCATAGTACGTCCTTTTGAATTTCAACATGTGTCTTTAGATAGGCGGAACTGAATCAGCCTTATGCGCTTACCCATCTCATGGGTTTCCAATCCTAGAGGTGATTCAATAGTTTCATGTTCATCCATATCTGCTTAATGCCAAATATACTGTCTAACCCAACCACTTTTCTTCCCTCTTGTTCGTTTTCTGAATATATCACCCGATTTAGGCCGTATTAAACGTTCTTCCATTCTTTTGCAGGTGATGTTGAGCACGGCGTTCCCACTCGTGATCTGGTGCGGATGCATGACCGAGCACCTTCAGCTAGGTGCATTAAAAAATTTTCTAATAAAGATATGAATGAAAGCATATCAAAATTGGTTTTTTATAATATATATAAGACAGAAAAATCGGGATGAAACGAAATGTTAACTAGTGTCTTACGTTCTATAATCGATTAAATGTTCTGGAAATCTTACTCTCCTTCGGGAACGCGTTGTTTTGAGTTTACTTTCAGATACTGCAAAAGTATCATCGTACATGTTGGATGAGGTATCATAAGTGTAATAGTCGTGTCTTTTGGTTGTGCCGAAGGAAGATCGATATGGATAGAGTTTCCTTCTAGATACGCTGCTTTGATGAGGTTGGTGCTGATGCTATCGTTTGTTCCGTTCCTATCGACTGTAAAGCACTTGGGTTTGCACTGAAGAACTTCGAAAGGTCCCTCGTGTGCTGATGCGAGAGGTCCTCGATGTGAGTCTCGACGTACGAAGACGTGTGTACTACATCGTAAGTCAGGTTGAACAAAAGCATCAGTTGATTGCGGTCGAATGTAAACAGGTTTATTTGAACGCATTGCGTTTGTAAGCCTGTTCGTGTAGTATGTTAGATCCATGTTCATTGAAGAGGATGAAGGATCCACGAATTCTCCTGGAAGTCGAAGTGTCGTTCCATAAACGAGTTGAGCCGCAGTGTATCCAATGTCAGCTTTACTGCATTGCAAATATCTAGTAAGACGAGTGTAAGAGCGTCGGTCCACTGTGAAACGTTTGCAGCTGATAGTGAAGCTTTTAGTTGTCGGTGAAAACGTTCTACCAACCAGTTTGTTTGTGGGTGGTAGGCGTCCGTTCGGAAACGAGTGATTCCTAACAGTGTGGTCAGACAACGGAAAAGTCCAGATTCGAACTAGCGTCCGAGGTCTGTAGGGATGGTTGGAAAATAAGGTCCAGATGCAAGAGATAGGATTTTCTGTCCGGACTTGCTATCGAGCAGTCATCAACATACGCATGTACAAAGTTGAGACCTCGAAAAAAGTCATCAATGAACTTTTGGAAAGTCTGAGAAGCATTTCTTGGGCCGAAAGTCATTCGCGAAAATTCGTAGAGTCCGAAGGGAGATATGATAGCGGATTTTAGGATGTCGTCAGTAGCCATAGGGATTTGGTTATACCCTTTAACTTAGTTGATTTTCGCAAAGACAGTGTTACCTTTCAAGGTCGCTGTCAAATCGTGAATGTGAGGCAACGGCTAACTAACTGAAATGGTTTTTGCACCCAATCGCCGATAGTAACCAGTTGGACGCCGATCGTTGCTGTCCTTTTTAAGGATCATGTGCAGCGGAGATGCCCACGGGCTGTTTGACATTCTTATGATTCCTAAATCTATCATGTGGTCGAATTCGTTTTTCTCCAACCTCAGCTTTCCAGGGGCTATTTGGCATGTTTTAGAGAATACAGGTGATGTGTAACGTTTCTGGTTACACACGGCTATTTCGGTTGCGGTTCGTATGTTCCAGAATACCTATCGAGTAGTGTATGATAAAGTGGGTCTTTCGTGTGCTTAATTGTGACTGGAACCGGAAAAAGAAATTAGTGTTTCCGTCTACTAGCCTCCGTTTGCGCGTATCGATTATTAAATTGTGGTGTTGTAGGAGGTCTACACCAATGACTGACATAGAAACATCTGAAACAACAAAAATCCAGTGAATGGGTTTACGTAAACCCCCATTGAGGTAAACGTACCTTTTACCATATATGGCGATAGGCTTTCCGTTTGCCGCCTGTAAGTTTAAAACTGATTCGTGAAGCTGGTTGTTAGAATTTGCTGGAAGAACACTAAGTTCTGCACCAGTAGCGATGAAATAGTGAGCTTTCGTTATCACATCTGTGAAGTACAACAGATGGCTATATTCGCCGGCTACGGTTGCCGTTAACGCGTGCCGGCTAGGAAGTTCCTCGAATTTTTTTCGCGTCGGTTCATCTTGAGTTCAGAAAATTGCAGGGTTTTCTGCAATTTCTGGAAGAATTTTCATATTGGTTATGATACCAAAACCGGTCGGGGTTATCCGTCTTTCTTGGTCTATAAACAGATCACCTACGTAAGGTGCTTCTTCATGGGGTGTGTGACCGTTTCCAGTCAAGAGTTGGAGAGAAAAACAGAGTCCGATTGATATCTTGATGTAAGACTGGACGAACAAAAACCTCAGTATTTTTACTGGTAACTGAAGAAGGATTATGGTAAATAATAGTGATGCTCTATTCATTCCATACTTTGGTGCCTTCTCCCAGTGACACTTTGCATCCCACAAGGCCTTAATGTTTATTTCCAGAACAACAGGCACCCTGATTTTAAAACAGTTTGAAACCTTTTATAGTTTATTTTGGATCGCATCTAAAAGAAGCTCTCAAATTATGTTCCCTTACTCTAAAAAGAATACTGTCCTCTTGGAATGCGTCCGAAGACAAGCAACTTAAAAGGTACTCAGACTATGACATAAACCCTATTGGACTCACCTGGAAACTCTAAACTTGTAATTTGCACAATAGAGAATTGTAGGAGGAGATATGACCTCTTTTTATAATACCGCTTATAATCCCGTTGACTTATTCATCTTGGTACTAAAATGAACATAATTGGGTATCTTTTTATGATAGAAGAAGAATAAGTTGCATGAAAATCCCTTCAAACATCTCCTTGGTGAGAATCATAGGATCGTGAAAATTCTTACCAGAGGCTATAATAATGCTATCTTCTAAAGAATCTCTCAAAAGAATTGCAGAGGTTAACTTTAGTTCCATATGTATAGAAAATGATCACATCAAATGTTAGTACATGATCTCTTCTACCGATCACACTTAAGAAAGAACATATAGAGAGCAATTACTCTCAGTTGTTGAAAAAAGTCTTCTACAACCAAGTCGCAGAACCTAAGTAACAACAATAATAATAATTTCCGCAACAATGTTTAGCTTTTGAGTTTTAAGCGCGCATTTTATGAATTGGTAGGACACTGAAGGTAAGACAAACTGGTCGTTTGAATCGCTTCATTACACATTAGCCTCTGACTTATCCGTGTTCATTACAAAAGTGTGTAAGTTTAAGATTTTCTGGTTTTCATGGGGTGGCTCACTGTTGCGAGAGTCCAGTTTCCTGGGGTTTTTTGTTATCCAAACGTGTTAATTCCATAAAATTAAGGGATCACTTAACAAAATCAAGGTTCTTGAGCGTGGAGCGCAATAGGAAAATATCGGTCGGATGTGAAGGAAGCCTATCTTTAAGTTCGATCACATTGACTTAAATGTTGCTTTATTGATTCATGTTATGTGGTCCTAAATGTATATACATTTAGGATTACGTAACGAGAATATATTTATTAGATTGTTTATAAATGCTAAAGATGATGTGACATGATGTTTCTATTACACAAAATTTGGTGTGGATTGTAACTCATGCTATACACTTGGGAGTTATTCGGTTTTGAATTACAGCCCGGCTTGGATGGGATTCGAAAATATCTTGTACTCTAACTAGCGCACCTACTACCTTTTCAACAACTAATGTACATGTTAATTATCATTGTAGTTACACTAATTTTAACAGTAAATTTGGGTAATGTCATTGAGCGTTAGATAGTTGCCGGAAATCGTGTGACTTGTTCCATATATTTAATTAAATAATTGACATCCGTAGTGCGTTTTGAAAAGAATTCGCGTTTCTTGTGTCTTCTATGTGCATGGTGTGCAGTTGACAATGTTAGGGACTGGGTTATAGGAAGAGATGCTAGTACACTTCATTCAATCAGGTTTGTGGTTTTCTTGAGATTTACTAATGGGCTTTCAATAATTTTAATATGTATAATCTGTTAGGTATGTATCCAGTGCTAATAACATGTTGACCAATTCGGAGGATCATTTTGTTTGTTGTAGGTACTTATTCTTGATTAGGCCATCATTTCTGAATTATCATAAATCTGTTTAGATAAAAAGACGGGTTATTGGTTGTGAGTCGCATGCTGAATATGTTAAAAAAGAATCATTTTCTATGAGAACTAGGAAGGCAGACATATGAAGTTTGTGTGTTAATTTTTATTGACGATAGGTGTGATGTATATGTTCTTTGTGGACTAAGTTGTTGGTTTCTGCCAGCAGTTTGGGATACAGTTCATAAGAACGAGACGGTGCCAGCCATCAAAGCAATTTACTGGTGGCTTAAGGATACAAGTAACTTATGCCACATCCGGAGTTTGAAAAAGCCACCAGATCAATAATAATCTACAGAAATTAATCGTACTTACGTCTTGTTTAACTTGGGTACCCAAATGAGCTCGGGGATACTGATGTAGTCATGTCACGTAAAATGTATGAGAATAAATGCAGCATTCACCACGGTTATTTTACAAACCCTTCAGACATTACTGCAGGCTATTCAGCCATAACGTACAACTCGACAGGGATGTGTGTTGATCAAAGTTGCAATACATCGGTACTGCAAGCATTTATTGAAAAAGATAGTACCAGACCACTGGGTTGTACATAAAGCAAGTGCTTACTCCACTCTTAAATTATTTAGGGCCTGTTATTTAGGTATGTCGACTAATCACCGCGATTTGCATCACAATTACTCCTATTATACGTCATATCTGAAGACAAATCCATTGACAGGATCAGCTGCTCAGTTATATAGAATTATAAAAGTTATGGTTAAGTTCACTTATAAGTTAGGAGACTGGAAAGCCAATTAACATTTATCCACACTAGCTCACTATATTTGTCTGAAGCTTATGCATTTTTCACTGTAATCTTATCTGAACAAAGCTTTCAGTACCTGTCATTTTAACTGTTCTACAATCGCGTTTTTGTTTAGTTTTGTTTCAGATCGTGGTCGTCTTGTTTTCGAAATATTACTTTTTATCTTGGTGATTATTGAAAGAATCACGAACAAAATAAAGGAGGGAATTATTGTAACGCTAAAAACGGTAGGAGAATTTAGATATTTTTTGATCGGAAAAGTGTCACTTTGATCCACGATAACTGTTCAGTTCCTGCTATTCGGTTGTGTCAGTGCAGTTGAAGCCTAACTTTATCTCGTCGGGACATTCACTCATACAACCATTCCAGCCAGCAGATCAGGTTGTACTCTACGGCGCTTCAATCCTGAAAATGGCCAGCGAAGACAGTAAGACATTTGTAAATAAAGAATTTCTTACAGGCGTTGTTGAAGGTATGTTGTACATTATGTTCTATCTAATTTACACTTAGGGTTTTATGGTCGACCTTGGACATATCCTCAACGGAAAGAACTGTTTCGGAGGATGAATCAAATGGGGATGAATGCTTACCTATATGCTCCTAAGGATGATATAAAACACAGACAGTCATGGAGGGATTTGTACACTCCAGAGGAAGAGCAGCAACTTCAGTTTTTGATCACTGAGTCAACTGAAGCTGGAGTACTTTTTATTTTCGCTATATCACCGGGCTTAGATGTAACGTTCTCTAGTGCTAAAGAAGTAGATATTTTAAAGAAAAAAGTTGATCAAGTAAGCGTATACACAGTTGGTTTATTCATAAAGATTGAGTGCCTTCAAAATGTTGTCCGAACACAGAATCATGGTTTTCCACTAATTACAGAAAATTTAATCAGTCTAGGTACTTAGATACTCAAGGTGATGTAATTAGAGCTGTTTATTCTGACAAGTAGACTTCGAGAGCGTTTAGGAAATTTTTAAGGTCACTGCCTCAAATATTTAGTGTTTATCTACCCCACCTATTTTCATCTAGATGGGTGGATGACTTTTCTAACTCCTCAATAACTGGTTCCAAATCTCATTGTATCAATCCGTACGTGGGAATTGAGTTGCAAAATAGTTTATTAACCAATCTATTTAGATGACATATTGGATATCTTGCGCTTTCTGTTTTGTGTTATCAAGGACTTCTCTTTAGAGTTATTACTAACATTCAGCGATTCCCTTAACTATTGGCTGCTCTTACGAATGCTACTCGCACTGTAGCTGAGATGTTTATCTGCTTTCTTGAAACCTGCGTACAACTTCCTATTCACTTTAACCTGCTGAATGATCACCAGGGGATCTTTTACAAAAATATGGTTCCAGTTATCTTTTTTCGTCCCTCAAATATTAGTCTATGTTAACGGCATCAGAGCTAATCAGTGATAGGAAATATTAAGCACTAGTCAGAGTTGTTATCCTGTTCCCTAAAATCTACAGACGTTAGTGTTACTTTTATCCCTTTCTCACGGATTCTCTAGTTTGTTTTGCTAACAAATTATAGTATATCTACAAACAAACTTGTGCGAATGAATCCCGAACTATGTAAATACTGCAACTTCAAACCAAGAAAAAAAGAAGTCGTTTTTTTAATCTGTTGGTGGTATTTTAGAAACATTAAAGTATTCATTTATGAAAAAATGCCCATTTTTAAATTATTAGTGATTGTCTCTGATCTGTCTCGGTGTATTTTGAAGTTGATTAATATTGATTACAAAACATCTCTCCTTTATATATATATATATATATATATATATATATATATATATATATATATATATATATATATATATATATATATATACTCATTATGAGTTCCATTAAAATTTGCTGAAGTTATCCCTAAAAATTGTCTCTAGCTAATGTGATCAAGCGCGCTAAGATATATGCACATTCTAGAACCGTAGTTCAATATGCTGATAGTTTATCTCGATTACTGTCTTCTGAATCGTTCGTTCTTAATTTCTACAAACTTTGACAATAAGCATGTAAATTGTCTGAAGTGATGGTAAAGATTTATGGCTCAGATAGATGCTTTTTTAGTGTTGCACTTTTTTAATCGGATGGTTTAATTGGGTATTTTTCGTTGTTGTGGTCGACATTATCATTGCTTTTTATTATTAGTCCTACTATTTATTCCTAATTATTAAAGGCTCACTTCTGTGTGAATTAGGCACTGATAATGTTGTCTAGAACGGCATTGAAAGCCTGAGAGTTAGGCCACCCAAGTCAAAGAATACAACACCACCATATTTGTTAATCAACTGCTTTTGTCGGTACTAAACGTCAGTAAGTCATGTTTGGGTCTATTTATTATGTGGACTTTTTAAAATTATGACTGGTCTTTAGCTATGTGCTTGAAATTTTGATGGGGGTTCGTAGGATGATTATGAAGTATGGTTAGGGGTTTTAGATGACGCGACAAAATAGGTCACAGTGGCCCAAATGTAACTGCTTTTTGCTTTACTTTAGTTATTGAGTATAGTAATATTTAACACTTCTCCTGGATTTCAATTTTTCATGAGACTGATATTTTTTACATATAGTTTTCCACAGCAATTATTATTTCAAATTCCTAGCTTTTCGTTCTACTGATTCTTCTTTACTGTATCGTGACGTTTGTTAGTTTTTATTCTTACCAGATCGTTGGCTGTGTTTGTCAGTAACGTTTTAGGTTTTTTTGATAACCCGTATATACGCATCATATATAATATCGATGTTTCAGGTTTCAAAACTTGGTTGTCGTGCATTTGCCCTTCTTTTTGATGATATTGAACCGCGCCTATGTCCTGCAGATCGAGAGGTATTTAACTCATCAGCCCGTGCTCAGGTTATGTTCGCGAATGAAATTTACAATCATTTAGGATGTCCAGATGTCTTTTTATTCTGTCCAACAGAGTACAGTGCAAGTTTAGCAGTACCTAATATTAATAAGTCAGAATATCTAGCGACAGTCGCTTCCTGTTTAGCACCAGGTAATATATTTGTAACTTGCTCTTTTCTAAAATTTCGTCTTATGAATTCATAAGTTTCTTATTTACATCTATTATCGTTTCTAGTTTAAGCTCATTTCACCACAGAGCGTAAATGAACATTGGTTGCACTCACAAGACGTCATTAAAATGTTAGATACTGTCTCTTTCAGTTTTGGTAAGCGTCTCTCATATAAACGCTGGATTTCCTCAGAATTTTTAACGCTTTTTGTCCCTTGTCGGCTTATTCTGGAAAACCAGGAGTTCAGGAGTCAGCCTAGGTAAAGATAAACACCTATTAGTCGTAGAGTGCTACAGAACTGTAATCAGTGGATATACTTGTTGCGCAATAAACTCAGGGTAGTCGCAACAAAAACCTCGTGTCAGTAAAACAGTTTGTGGTTGACGGTGTGACAATTAGTAATTTTCAAAGACGTGCTGAACGACTGGGTAAGGTGCCTCAGCGGACAATTCGACTGATTCATTGTCGCAGAAACTCCGATCAGATTTGTCTAATGTTTCAAGTGCATGATTTTGTTAGAAACTCAATCATTGACCCAAAATTTTCAGATAAAATAGTGTTTGATCAAGATGCTGACGAAACAGTCTTTTAAATACCTTGAGTAATAACGTAATAATTTTTCAAACTAGTTTTTCTCCCAACTGCGGAATTTTACCCCAGGGCTGATTTGTGTCAGTACCTATTTTAATCATATAAAGTAAACTAGTGGTGTGTTGAACATTATCCTTAGTGATTTAGTAGCTGACTTGATCTGAGCACGAAATTAAAGTGCTCGATTGGCTTTTACGCACTTGGGCTATATATGGCGTTGGCAAGCTATCCGTTTGTCTATTAAAACGTCCGCTGTGTTTTACTTTGTGATTGTAATTTTGTTGATTATTTCTTGCTTTTTCTGTAAATCCATTTAAATTCTCACCAAAAATTTGAATATATGGTTGTATGTGCAGTATTCGGATTAAAAGTTTCATTAAAATTGATGATTCCACTAAATCTTGTTCGTTATATATATATATATATATTCGCGTTTGGAAATACTTTGCTATTCAATCTTAGTATAGATGTACAGTTTTATTTGCAAAATTGTTTTCTTCACCTTTCCGGTAATTTATTTTAGATATCAGTCAGTCAGTCAGCTACAACGTAGGACCAGGCACATACATGCACTGATCCAAACTGCCACATTTCTTAGCACAACAAGGTGAACACCAAGTTCATAGGAGTAGTCATTTCAATGGTAGTAATGTATAAAAGAAAGATTGTGTATAAGGATATAGTACAGGAAGAAAGAATTAGTTAGTGGAAAGAAAGATATAAAGCAATTTTAATCTAATAGTTTAAGGGAAGATAGAGAGTGTATACACCGATGCCATGGTGATCGATTCTGAGTCATGTCACCCAGAGTCTCCAACCACTGGTTACGACAGTCACGCGGACCCCATCAAAATACTCTGCATCTACCAACATGGCTAAGACTAGAAGTTAGTGACTTCAAGGACTGATGCCACGTTTTGGTTTGGCCGCCCCTAAGTTCCCTTCAGCCGTCTCCCACATTAATCGGCTTTGCGCGTCGTGGTAATCGGTGTTCAGGCATACGTAACACGCGGCCCAACCATCTTAGTCGATGGAGATTTACAACCTCATGAACTGACTTATCATCATTCTCTAATACCCTGCGTCTAACCTCACTATCACTTACCCAGTGATCCCATCGGTTGTGAGCAATATTTCTAAGGCATCTGTGGTCAGATACTAGTAGCTTACGAGTATCTTCTACACTTAATGGCCACATTTCCCAGTCATAAAGTAGAACTAAACGAACTGCTGTACAGTATACTCGTCCCTTAAATGATAGACGGATATCTCGCCTTCACCATAGGTGACGTAAGTTGTCAAAAGCCCAACGAGCTTTTCGAATCCGTGCAGAGATTTCGTCGGACACCAACCCATTAGGGCTGATCAGACTTCCAAGATAAGTGAGGTTGTCACCTCGTTCGACTACTTCACTCCCTATCCTTAGTTCAGGTGTTGACCCAGACCAGTCCTGGAGCAACGACTTGGATTTAGAAGGGGGAAAAGCGCATCCCAAACATTCTAGCATTGTTGCTCAGTGCTACCAGAAGACTGTATTTTATCAGCGTTTTCACCAAACAGAACTGTGTCATCTGCGTATTCTAAGTCGATAAGTGGACCTTCTGGTAGGAGACCAATGCCCGAGAATTCAGTGAACGAGAACGTTGTTTCCATCAGTATGTCTACGGTGAAGTTGAACAAAAATGGAGATAGTGGACGGCCTCGTTGGACACCGCTTGAGGTTACAAGATTAGATTATAGTTCGCCATAAGCTTTGGCTCGACTAATAGTGTTCGAGTAAAGTGCCTTCACAAGGTCTACGTACTTCTGAGGTACATCTTTCAATGACAGACATTGCTGCAGAACCTCTCGGTCTACAGAATCAAATACTGCTTTTAAACCAAGAAAAACTATCATTTCCGGACGCCGATAAGCATGCCTGTGTTCTAGAACCTGACGAATGGTGAATATGTGGTCGATGCAGTCACGACCAGGTCTGAAGCTAGCCTGATTTTCCCTTGTTTGCAGTTCACAAGTCTTAGGCGTCCGATAATTATTGAGGCTAGTATTTTAGATGCCATGTTAGTCAAGCTAATCCCTATACGGTTATCACAGGATGATTTTGACTCTTTCTTATATATTGGGACAATAAGTGATTGTGACCAGTCAGATGGAATAACGTCCAACTCCCAGATTTTAGCTAAAATATTAGTCAACCTAATCGCTAAAATTGGACCACCATCCTTAAAGACCTCTGGAGCCAATCCATCTGGACCAGCTGCTCTTCCTCGTGTCAGATTAGCTATAGCTTTCTGAACTTCAGCTATCGTCAGGGGACCTACTTCAATGTTCCATTTAGGCTATCCGGGAATGGTGGGTAGTTGTAGAGTAGCTGAAGGCCAGCTGAATTGCTCCTTAAAATGTTACGCCCATCGTTCTAAACGTCTGGATTGGGAGCAAATAAGATTGTCGTCTTTTTCCGAAATAGTCTCACTTACACTTGATTTGTTAATTCCAGTTTCTTTTATTAGTCCGTTGAGCTGTCTTGCGTTACATACAGCCTCTGCCTTTTCCATCTCTTTTGCTTCGGTTGCCCACCAATGCACACAGTCGTTCATTAGACTTTTGTTTAACCTATATCTGACTTGTTTTCGTTATTCATCGTGTTCAGAGCCTGATGGGATGAGTTTACGAGAATCTATCAGTTCAATAGACTTAGTAGAAATCCATTGGTTTTTTGTAACCTTTTGATTCAAACTACTATTAGATGTCACTGCTATTTTCACAGCTGTTCGTACATCTTCCCAAGCAACATCTGGATCAGCCTTGTTTTCAGAACTGCCTAAGTGTGACCTCAGTTGTTCCTGTAATATACTTTTGGTTTATTCATTGCTGAGTTCAATTCTAAAGGGTCTTCTTAGTGTGGTTTTTCTGCGTCCAGTAAGGCACAGGCAAATGTGTGCTCGTACTACAGCATCATCAGAGTCTAAACATGTACTCCAAAACGAGCTGAAGTCTTCTATCAAGCATCTCCAACGATGGTTGATGACAATATGGTCTATTTGAGTCCACTGTTGGTTTGGTGAAGAAGGTCGCCATGTTAGACGATGTCTCTCCTTATGCTTAAAATTTGTGTTTGCTAAAAATAAACTATTGTCTGAGCACAGTTGCAACAGATCACCATTATCTGTTCGTTGTGCTGGAATACTAAAATACCCACCTAAATGCCTTTCTGTTTGGTTTAAACTACCTATCTGGGCATTAAAGTCACCTGCTACGAGTACTATGTCTGAACGTTTAGCTTTCTGAAGAAGTTCAGAGAGCTTTCTGTAAAATTCATCTTTCACTTCATCTGAGCTGCAGTCGGTGAGAGCGTAGGCAGAAACGACGATAAGGCAATGATGTTTGTCCCTATCCTTCCGAGTTCTTATGGAGCTGTTTAGCCGAACAGCACATAGGCGACTGTTATTGTAGATGACAGTAAAAGTTAGGTATTATTTTTTGTCTGAATTTCATTACTATTTCGAAAAAAGCAACTATGATCTGACAGTATGTCTTCGATATGAAAATATGGGCAAAATAACATTCTTATATATGTAGTTAGTAAATTCTCAAAGTTAATGTTTTTTCTTTTAATTAATGCCTAAAAATTGACTTAAGGTATCGCTGTAATCTGGACCGGTCCGCTTGTAGTATCTAAACGAATTTTAACTAAGGAGCTGAAGGAATTATCTACTTTACTACAACATCCTATCGTTTTATGGGACAATCTACATGCTAATGATTATGACCAGCGTCGCGTATTTATAGGACCGTACAGTGGTCGACCCTTAGCTTTACGTCGCCAAGGCTTGCTTAGAGGAGTGCTGACCAATCCGAATTGTGAATTTGAAGCAAACTATGTGGCGTTTCATACTCTTGCACAATGGTCGAGGTAAATTGCAACTTGGTTTTTGTAATTTATCTGCATTAGGAAATGTATTATAACAGTTGTCTGTATCAGTAATTTAAACAGTAAACTCCCGTTTACACAGTCACGTATTAAGATTTGGACTGTTCTTACTCGATCAAAAGATCAAATTTAAAAAAAGGTTATTCATTTTCAAATGTGCTTATTAATTCTCAATATTAGCGCAACTATTTTCTTAAACTCTGTGTTGAATGTAATTCACGTAGAACGCACTCCTGACTTTTATTGGAATTGTAATGTAAAAGTTGATTATCTCGGCTTTACTTCTGCTGATATACCACTGAAATACACATCCTGCTTGTTCTCGATATCCTTACGTTCGTTTTTATGTAGAAGGCGGCGGTTATACTGTTTTTAAACGTAAGGAGAAACGGAAAAGTTACATATTACCGATCATATGGTTTTTTCGTAGTCTGTTTTAATTAAGCAATATTAAAAGTAAGTGCTATTCACTTTTTAATCTAGACAAGCTGGTAGCAAACATATAATACAATCAACTGATACAGAAATGCTATGTACAAGTGAGGATTTTGAATCTAATGCTTCTGATGATAACGAAGTGATTGATGATGGTATCGATGATCAAAAGTCAGGTGATATTAATGAACACCCGTCTGTCTGTCAGGATGACTGTGTAAGTAGAAAACGACAATATGCATCTGTTTACAGACCTCGTGAGGCTCTCCGTATAGCTTTACGAGACTGGCTTGCATTAATGCTTCAGGTTAGTTTATATGCACACTTTCTACTGTATAATTTTTCTGAGTTTTGCCTCAGATGTAAATCTAATTTGATCTATACAATACACCGGACTGTTGTTTAGAGTTTAAATACCTACTCAATGCCACTAGTCTTTGCACATTAGGTGTGACTTGCAGTCTAATTCACTAAACTTCACATAGTTATTGTCCCATGTAATCGCTTACAGTTTGTATGTGTATCAGTTAATGTTTCTTATCCATTGCAAATTTAATACAGTAATTGAAAAGTTATTTTGGTGCCCATCGAAATTTTATTCGCTTCATACGCGTACTTTTCAGTTGGTTAACTTCTTGATCGAATTCAGGTACGTTTATGTTATAACTTATGGCCTTGTACCCTTATCCATATATGACGTCATGATACCGCCAATTAGAGAACAGTGATTTATCGGCCGGACCAATGACACATAAAATCCGTACGAGCAGTCGAAAGTCTTTATCGGTCCCTCTTCCTGCCTAACCTTGACTGTTAAGTCCAGAACACCAACCTCAGCCTCCGTGATATGAATCATGTATTTCGAACATACTGGGTTCATATACAAACCAAACAGACTACATCGTGCCATAAAATAGGAAATAACATTTGTACACGTTCTAGCCAAAAGTGGCTGTGAATGTGGGAGACTGTAATTAATATAGTGGGCATAACTCAAGAACGGTAAACCGTATAATAATAGTCTATGTGTCAAAATAAAGCTTATAATAAGAGGAACATGAATATGCATAGTTTAGCTACTTAACAACTATACAATAAAAATATATGTATCGTATTGGTTCATAAATAGTTCTCAAAAGTTACCATTCATAATTCTCGTCGGAATATAACAGTTTACCAATTGCAGACTGGACAGTGACCATTGTTTGAAGGTACTAACAACTGGTTTTTTGTTAGATTACTTACTTACACTTGTCTCCAAGAACGACGTCTGATTTTCAGAGGGTGAGGCCCGACTTGCTTACTTTACTTATTTACTTGCTTACGCCTGTTACTCCCAATAGAGGATAGGCTGCCGACCAGCATTCTCCAACCCACTCTATTCTGGACCTTCTTTTCGAGTTCTATCCAATTGTTATTCATTCTTCTCATGTCTGTCTTGATTTCTCGGCGTAATGTGTTCTTTGATCTTCCTCTTCTCCTTTTTGCCTTGAGGATTCTATTTGAGGGCTTGTCTTGTAACGCAGTTAGGTGCTTTCTTCAATGTGTGTCCTATGCACTTCCAGCACTTCATCCTGATTGGTTCCTCTGCTGAGCGTGGAGCCCCTCCGGGGGCCACTGCCGGCCCCAAACCCGGATGAAGGAGGAGGGTTGGGCATGGGGTTAGTGACCCCATCCTGTGGAAAACTAACTCGCTAAAAAACGCTAATCAGAAAAAAAACCGGCTGGACTTGCTACTCCATCAATAAAGAACTTTTTTAGAGATTAATGAAATGCTTGCTAACTTTTCGCATAATTTGAAGTAATAGTAATATGTAGTCTGCTGTTTTCGAACTTAATTAATTGTAAATTCTGATCCATTTGTCAGTTTTTATAAACAGAAATTCTGACATCGATTTAGATATCATCTTTAGTGCGTCCTCACAAACAGTATCTTGTTCTTAAAATTGTTAATCGTAAACTGATATGGGATTTACTTTACACATGTACAATAGTGGGTTTAATATTACACATGTTTAGGATTATCGATAAGTTTCCAGAGCGTTTCTTATCATTTGACGTTTGATAACGTTTTTAGCTCTGTTGATACTTTTAATGTTTTTTTACCACCGTCTTCAATTACTAAGGTATAACTCTAAATTTTCATTTAAAGGTTGGTGCTTCAAAACCTAGCACGGCTATAGGTACTCCTACACCTATGGATACAGATAATCTTGAAACTGGTCAAAACGAAGCTCCCATGCAGGTAAATTGAACGTTGTCAATTGGTTATTTTTCTCTTAAAATATCTTAATTCAAATTCATTATCTTGAAATGTCATGTGTTGTTTTTCTGGTTTTCTTGGTTACATTATCTTGCTTTAATCAGTGTAACATAAAAAAGTTTCTTTTATATATGCAGGTTACAAATTTACTGTATCTCCCTCTTATCTCTCAGAAATCCTACCGTTGTTCATCAACTTACAGGTTTTTGAAATCTCTGTTACTCAGCGAAGATTCGGAACATTATATAGACTCCTATACGGCCCAGTGTTTTTGGTTTGTCTGTATCAAAACAGTCTCTCAATAAGCACTGGAAAAGTACTCAACAGTTTAGAGATATATCAGTGTTGTTTGTTGTTTCTTTATTTTTAGCTGGTAGTAAGAGAATCTTGTCTAGTTCTAAAATTTGCATATCTTTACAAGAGATAATCATTTACGCTTAGCTGATTCAGTCGATCTAGTTGCTCATTTCTTCTTATCTGTATTTTCTGTTTGAAATACACTTGTATGTGTAGATTATGGATTGTGATGTAATCGCGCTTTGCTTCACAGTACTGGATATAGCTTATCCTTTAGATTTATTTAGCACGGCGGTATACGATGTAAGAATTCAAGTGAGTACTAGGTAATAATTAGGATAGTTTGTGGAGTATCAAAGATGATGTTACACTTTTAATGAATGAACATAAATATATCAATACCAAATGATCATGTGTACAATGATGTCTGTTGATTTTGAACAATAGTTACAATCTCCTAACTAATTAAATACAAGATCAAAACTATTTTTAACAACTTTCCTTTCATGGATTGTCATTTTTTGCTAAGAATATATACAACTTGCCATATGAGAGCTTCTGATTCTTGTTAAAACTATAAAATTTGTTTCATAATATAACTTAGTTTTGTTGATGTGTGCAGTTCAAAGGGATTCGACTTTGGTTCGGTTTGAACGAGTAACATAATGTAGTGCGGTTACTTATGAAAGTTAGCGAAGACTCATATCTCGTATCTTAGAAAGCTGTAAACTCACTTGATGTTCTGTGTATGTCAAATTTGCCGTCTTATTTCCGTGAATTTATCTCCTCTATATACATTCACTAGTTTGAATGGTCATGTGAAAATAGTTACAGTAGACGTGTAATGAACGAACATACAGGTGGGGGTAATTAATGTATTTTAATACAAAATTACACAGTATCTTGGTAAAATATAAGATCCATATATAAAATACTTCATTTGCAGATATTCCATCAATTGTTCTTTACATTTTCTGTGATCATTCTAATTTACAATTTATTCCTATTTTCATTTCTGTTTTCTTCAATTCGATCTTCTTAGCTTTCTGCTGCTATGCGTCTCACCCCTTATTGGTGTTAAATACTACTTATGTCTGTCGACATAAGTAGCATGCACCACACTCGTCTTCCCTTTAAAAATGGTCGTTCTTGAGGTTGTTCTGCTCTCCGTGCCACTTCTTTACTGCAGTCTGTGCCACACTGACTTTCGTAACTCTATCGACATAATTAGCATACAGATGTGCAGTTAGATAAACCAGTCTCCGAATTTCTTGACAATATCCATCTTGAAGGAGACAAAAGACTAATATCACATATGCTGTTCATATCATTTTGATTGTATTTGCCCAACTAGTCTCATGCAAGTGATTAATCAGGATCATCAGTCGATTCTAACGTTAAGTGTTTTATATTGTATTATTAAGTTGAACAGTGATACCACTATCAAATAATGTTTTCCAATAAGATGTTTTCAAATCTATACAGGTATTCATTGCCGTGTAAATTCCATGTAATATTTGCTTTAATTGATAATTATTAGGTTGAATCCACCCCTTCCAATGTCGTCATGACTTCTGATAATAATTCTTCTGAAACCCCTATTTCAGGTTAGTCAATCAAATTTGTTGACAACATAAAGCGTATATTACCAATACAACGTAAATATTTGTTTACAATCGATTTAAAATCAACATTATAACAGTTCAAATAGATTTATTAATTGTTGGTTTACTCAATTAACAGTTCTCGAATATTTATTATGAATAATAATATGATAAAGAGAGTAAAATCATGATCTCGTTATCTTTTGAGTGTTATTACTCAATCTGTAAAGTAATTGAGGCCGTAGTCCAGATGGAGCTAGTTCAAATATTCCCATGACCCAGGATTTCTAAGATAATTTTAATTATCACCTGTGTATATAATTAGCGCCTTATAGAAATGGAGGTTGTATTGAAATACCATTGAATATTCACATTTTTATTTTATGAAGAAAGGTATCACAAATCTAAGATTTTCGATCTTTAATCTGACGAATCCCCGTTGCGAAAATCGAATCATTCAGTTATCACAGGAAACCTATTCCATCAGTAACTGGTGTCATTCACTAGCCAGTGTACTTAAATCTAAGTAATGCTTTTTATAGAGAGGTTAATTGTATGGATTTAGCTACCTCCAAACTGAAGTAAATGAAACAGATGTGTTAAGCCTATGACCACCAATTACTGAAAATCAAGCCCTTTAGCTATCGAGATATCGCTCTAATTAGAAATAATGTTGTGTCTTAATTGTCTCACAACAGTAACCCAAATCGATTTACATAGGTTGGTGATATGTTTTTTAACCAGACTATTGTATACCTTACGTCCTTGACCAGGTTATTGAAACAAATCACATAGAGAAAGTAAATAGATTGACTAATCTAGTAAACTGAAGATTACTATTTTGTTATATCGTGTTTTGACCTTCTAGCTACTATGTCGTCAGTATGATTTTAATTATGTCAAATAAATCTGTGTCACCCATGCAGTACAATTTCAGTTAATCAAACCAGTCGAGTGTTTATCTAACCACATGATTACAACCTCGGTTGTAACAATACTGTCTTTTCTAACAAAGTTAGCATTGGATCCAAACTTATGTGTAATACGAATAACTAATTCAAGTTATTACGTAGTGTATTCTAGATTCCTAATTATTCTCTGGTACTAGTCAAGGATGAATCATGTCATCATGGTACTAAAAAATTATGTATTTGCTGCATGTCTTACATTGTTTTGCATCATTAGACAAAGGGAAGTAATCATGATAAGAATAGCTTATCTTTATTTTCCTCATATTAATAATAATAATAATAATAATAATAATAATAATTATTATTATTATTATTATTATTATTATTATTAGTTTGTTTTTAGTTACTATACAGTACAATCACTTGTTATAATCTCAGCTGACATGTAATCGAAAATATATTAGCGTAAATACAGACTGATATATGTAAATTCTACTGACAAGAATTCATAAACAAACTCATCTAAAACTTGCAATTTTATTAATTTATTTTCCACCAAATTATTATTATTATTATTATTATTATTACTATTATTATTACTTTAGATATGTATCCTTCCTTAAATATGTGCTCTTATAGGTGATGTAAATTCAGTTACTGTTACCTTAGAGGATTTGGAAATGTTCGCTGATCTTTTCTATTTACCTTTCTCTCATGGACCCTCAGCTATTCGTCTACTAGAATTAGGACATTGGTTACGTGAATATTCGTATGTTTGTGGACCTAACCCATCTGATCTTGAGGTAATAGTCATCAATTATGAAGTTCAGTGTGAAGATATCTTTTTGTTCTGAAAGTAATGCTTTCATATTATACAATGTGAAGAAGCATTCCATTAATATTCATCTTACATAAGTACAGTTAGCTTTATTTCTTGCTAATCACAAGTGATAAATCAGCATGTTTCCATTTTTTGTTCTAAATAATCAAACGTTGCATTAACTAATCGAAATTTAATGATCTTCATTTCATAAGTTAATAATATCTCTCATTTGTTTTTCCTTTTGAACTTTTTTTATCTGAACGACCGAACCGTTTTAAAATCCGTGTAATTTATTTTCCAATCATCTTGGTTCTATTCTTTTCGCCTTCAGATTTAAGAATTTTATATCATCTGACATTTTAATAATATAAAGTCATGGTGATTTGATAATACGATATCTTTCCCCTTTTTCAGGTCGCGTTAGTAGAACTTCGTTTCCTTTTGTCTCGTTAAGTTGCTTACTTACGTTCGTTATACCTTGCAGAGGAGCATGTCTCTTAGGACTATCTTTCCTTAGATCACGCATGTTTGTCGACTTTGTTTCGAAAAACTGGAGTATATTGCAATGGAATTGATCAAATGATGTGGAATTAAACTTGTAACTCTAAAAATAACGAATGTAAATTCTTCAGGTTTGTAAATGCGGGTAGTTCACAGTTATGGAGATAATTACAGAATTTGATGTTATTAATACAACCAGCAACTTATGTCTTTATGTGGTTTATAATTTAAAATAATCTTAAAATCAGTGGTTGGAAACATAAACTCGCATAGCTCAGAACAGATCACAGTGACACATATACATGCACCCTTTATCTTCATTCAGATCTTCAGTTTCAGTATTTCTTCATATATATCTTTTCAATCAGTCTTTTTGAACCACATTTTCAAAATTCAGCCTTTCTTACTATCATTACTACTACAATTATCTCAACTCATTCTCTATTAATCCTGCTAATTTCATCTAGTCAATACTGATGTGGTATAGAGAATTGAGCTAACTTACATTTGTATCAAACTCTGTTGATTACAACTAGTTGAATAATTAGTAATCAACAAAATATCATGGCAGTTTCTTTATTTTTTACTTTATTTTTTACTTTTAGAAAGCAACTGAATGGAACAAAAAGTTATCAGATTATATAGATATGGTTTCTACAATTGGTCGAATACGAGATCGTATACAACGTTTACCATCTAAAAGTATCTCCTATGAACTAGTACCATATATAACCGAAGTTCATAGTGTAGTTGGAATTATCCTGGATTATTTCCGATGGTTAGGTAAGCCCTACGCTATATATATATATATATATATATATATATATATATATATATATATATATATATATATATATATATATATATATATATATATATATATATATATTATACTATATTAACGGTCTGATCAAATAACACTAGTCAGAGTACTTTCCAAATTTACAACCAGGGATTTAAATGGTTTCGCTTTGTTTATTGTTGTCTAAAAACATTCGGAACGTATACATTCAACCATAATCCATATTCAATATAATCGTAGAATGAACACTAATGTTTTTGGTGGAATATGTATTCTTTATTTGTATTAGTCTGAAATTATGACCATAATAAAACTGATCGCAAATTAATTCCCGTGTAAATTCCTACAAACCTATCAGTTGTGACAGTAAAAACTTTTCTACTGATTGTTTCGAATTGTATTTGTTAGTTTATTTCATGAATATAACCTTTCCAAGTCTCCACATATAGTTTAGTTATTCTTCTGAAGTATTATTGCTCTTAACATTTCAAGGAAAATATTGTCTTAAACCGAGTAATTCTCCGCCCTCGGGTTCATTTATAAGTTCTATTCAATGAAACGACCAAAGTTTTCGGTGTTTTGTTCTCTGAGCTGGATGGACATCATCAGCACAAACTTCAGGTAGAAGTAAAGTTTTCTTACAATATTGTTTCATCTATTAACCTGAGCTCCCAGATATTTAGCATAACTAGTGTTTTTCTTAATATTTTACAGAAACTGGAGTCATGGCTTTTCGTAGCATGTCTCATTTAAAGCGGCTTTTAACATGTAAGTTTTTATAGGTTTGCTACTGTTTATACATATTGAATGCCAGTAGTTTAGTAATTAATACAAGATTTTCTTGAACCTGATCCCGTATAGGATTGCACCGTTGTGAAATCCTAGACTATTATCAAACGTTTATTTATTTCTATTTTCCATTAATTCTCAGTTTGATTAAACATCATGATCTAAATTATCTTAGAAAAAAGTTATCATTTATTGTTGTGGTTGTAGCGAATAGTAGCTGGTATATACATGATTACGCATGAAAATGGGGGACGTGTTATTGATTTACAGTAGCTTAGGCTTCAAACTAGAGGACAGCTGTTTATTATTAGTTCCAAGGGTAAACTATAGTGGAAATCACTTGTTAGAGAAGGGAAGCGTCTTGAAAGAGCTCATTTTTGTTTCCAAGTATTTGTCTTCTGTTTAAGTCAAAGTGGGGTACTTTGCGTAATTCCTATGTACCACCTCTAGGCTTAACATCATTTTAATGTAAATAAACGGTGTATGTATATTTTGGGCTTCCTTGACAATGATGCTGTTCGGTGTACGGCTGTTTGTTTGTTCTTTGCGGATCAATATTTTATCCTGTTTCATTTTGTATTTCATGAGAACTAAAAGAATTTGCGTTATTCTTATTTAAAATCTTCCATTTCTTAAAATTTTAGGGTTTTCGCCTGGTTACCGTGATATGGTAACATCTGGTGATCAAGAACCATGGACATTTCGTGGTGGATTGATAACAGAACTTCAGGTAAATAAAATCATACTTTTCAGCTAGCTTTTATCCAGTTGAGTGGTTGGAGTTAGTTGACAAGAAACTCTGGATTTAGGCTTTATAGTAGTTAGCACTCGTTACCAAGGGGTACCTGCAATCATGAGGGTACTGGTGCCCCTAGTGGTTTCGAACCCACGTCACCCAAATTCATAGTCTAAGACATTAACATTGAGCTATTTTAAGATCGATTGACCTCATGTAGGACTGAAATATCTATGATTCGGTAATCACTATGTGGCGACCGCCGTTATATTTGTTGGGCTCTTGACTGCTAACGAAATTCTATCGATCAAGATTAAATGTGACCACTAGTATAAGTGACTCAACATCGGGTGCATTATTTTGATATGTAGGTCACATTGCAACTTCATCTATAAAATTCGGTCAGAACTAAATTACAGAGGTCAGTACTTATTGACCAATCAAGTGGAACTTTTTATCTAATATTCATACAAATTTTCTGCTAATTTATATACTTAGATGACCATTAAACTCATAGAACTATCTATACTTACATAGTTCCAAAAATTATTTACTCAGTTATGAATCGATTCGATTCATTGTTTTCAGATTTATCAACCATTAGCTTTATATTTATATAAATCATACTTTAAAAATAAACGGATCATTAAAGGTAACAAATTATTCCTTGTAAGGTTTTACACCATATATATTTTTAAGATAAAATCAGTATGAACAATTTTCTTAAATTATAAGCATGCTATTTTGTTTGTTACGATCCTTACAAGTTACATTTCTTTCAGTCTAAATTTTCAATAGTTGGTTATGTTGTAGTCTGTATGACACCATACATTTAAAGGTCTTTTGAATATGATAACTAGAGGTTTTCTTTTCCTTGTTCAGAGAATTTTACCTCTCGAATCTGCTCAAGATCTTTTCCCTGCACCAAGTCGTGCTGTCCCAGGCATGACTACCATTCCTTGTTTGAATTGGCCTGATAATGCATCAAGTGTATACACACCACTTGCGCCTTCTGTTCCCCCAATGATTCCAATTCAACCTTCAATTTTCCCAAATTTTTCAAGGTTTCCATCATATATAGTTCGACCATATAGACCTGAAGATAAATCATGTATGTATGGCTTATTCAGAAAACTACTTTTGACTCGTGTTGGTTTACCTGAAAACGCTCTTCCATTAGAATTCCAGGATTTACCAGGTGACAAGTGAGTAAATTCATATATGAAGTATTTATTTTCGAAGATAGTTTCAAGAAGATTATGTGTAATTTGGATACAACTTTCATCATTAACTAAGTAAAATTACTAAATAATTCAGTTTTCCAGGTTCGATCTTGTTTGGAGTCGTATTGTGTACACTAGTTAAAAACCCGTTCAAAGTAGAACGTATCAATTATTGAATTCTCCCTGGTTTCCATTGATTCTCCAATTTACATTAGGATACTTATATATGTGCTGAGATCACTATAATGAAATCATCATTGTGTAGTTTTTAATATTTTCAATAGATTTGGTAATGAATATTATTAAATATAATAAAACTCTATGGATTTATTGTTATGGTTATTTTATAGTAAAAAAATAGTCAAATAAACATCATTAATTTATTTCAAGGTTAATTTATAATATATAATGTAAGTGCGTAGCCCACTTATTGTTTATTAGTTTGTTAGAAATTATTATTTTGTGATTTAAATAGGCTTTAGATTGTTAACATGAAGTATCCAGTGCTGATCTATAGGTTGGATTACAGTGGTACGATGTGACCGGGCAAGTAATAGTCATAATCAGTATAGAACCTGGCCAAGTGGTAACTATTCAAGTGATCGAATTATTGACATCCACTTGCAATGAACCTAGATCAGAAGACAAAACAGTTGACCAGCTGAATAGCTTATTTATTCATTTAATAAAATAACACACTTATGTACAACATATCAAGCAAAAATAAACATACTTAAAAGTCAGTCGAAACATTAGAAATCGGGAGATACGTATTTCTTAGGTCACTTAAGTACCATTAAAATTAAGTTTCAATTGTTGGGTTAATTTTTTCTCCATCACACTACGATTTAGTTATTTTTATGAGTAAACTAAGATTAAAATCAATTTCTTGATAAATTATCGTTGATTGTAATCAGTTTGTAAATAATTGTCAGAGGTTAGTTGTACTACCAAATAAGGTCATTTGAATCACGCAAGAATGGAAACATATTGTGTCATTTAAATCTGTCAAATATTTTAGTGTGATTTTCATCATTATATCTTGGTTAGTTCAAAGCATGAACTAAATGGTTGTCTAGTATTTTAATCTAACCATTTACTAGCTACTTGATAAAACGCTTTAAAACTACAGTTTGTGAGCATTTAGAAAAAAAACTATGGGATTACCATCCTGATTAGCATTTCCAGGTCTTGTTCATGTAACATTTTAAAAAGATTGCAATCTACTAAGTATGTTTATTGTTCACTGCCTCTAAATGATCAACAGAAGTTTTTAAAAGTATTTGTTTATATAAACATAAAAGTACTGCCTATATTTAACTCGTATATGTTCCTCTTACTTCATTCGTGTTTGGTATCAACTTGTAGGTATTTACTTCCATTTCTACAACATTCACCTGAAAATTGTTTTATGGTTATGGGTCCACCCTTCCTGCAGACCTCAGTGGATTGCTCTACCTCAGTCACAAATACTGATCATTCTACCACAGGTAATTGTGTTGGCTTTGGTGTTTCAGCACCAGATGCTGTATGTTGGGCTCGTGAACGTACTACTCACTATCGAGAGTCGATGAAATTGAAATATCCACGTGATTTCCAAATTGGAGTACACAGTTTATCGCATTGTAACAAATTAGTCGTTGGAAATGGTGAGACCAACAACTCTAACTTGAACGTTGTTACTGCGACTGATGCTGCTCGATTGGAACCTCCTGTAATTTCATCTGCCCCACTTTCCCCTTTAACAGATGATCGTTCTTCAAGCATTACTCCAAATCAAAATTCTGTGGCTGTCGAAGAATTCATCAAGGTGAATAATAATAGTAATATTTTTTGCTCATTTACTATCATCTTTGTTTTTTGTTATGATTGATGTATTCAATTCCACATATTTAGTGTATAACAACTGTTTAGACCTAAAGATCTTGTTGGATTTAGTAATCATTGTACTAGTTCCATACACACAATTTACGGACTTTAAAAAATTTCGACGGATCGAATGCACGCAGTAATAATGTTTAAAACATAGTCAATTTGTTTCAACTAAGGATTATAATTTCTTTACTTAAGCTGAGTTTTCTGACATTGTAGTGCTGAGTTCCTGTATCATTATCAAATAAGTATACTGAGTTGTATGAAGTAGTCTTTTGATTCAAATTCCCATACTACTCCAACTAAAGATTTTATTTAAATGAACTAAAAAATATCCAGTGAATATTTAACTAATTTGATAATAAGTTCAAATGTATACAAAATTAGCCATGAAATATATGTTTCGTCATAATGGATATCTAAATATGTTCACTTATGATACCCAACCACTGATGACCATGGCTATACTAATTAAGATTGAAAGATAGCTACAGCTTGTCACAGTCAACTATACAAAATGTAAATTATTAACTACTTAAAGTAATAGTAACGTCTTAGTCATTTTTTTAATTTTCAGTCTATGATTTCTTCTTTCCACAATGATACATCTGAAGTTGTTGATATTGCTGCAGCTGTGAATTTACTCCCTCCTCCTGAACCACTTGGTGGATGCCTTCCCATGGAGCCACCACTATCTGGTTGTTTGGAACAATGTGAACCTAATTGTACGACTGCTCCAATCACTTCTAATATTCCTACTAATTTGTCATCTCAGTTAGAATTAAAGTCTTCTTTTCCTATTGATGAATGTGGTGCAACTATCCCAGCTTTACCTTTGCCTACACCTATTTTACCAGATACCGCTCCTCCATCTCCACCATCTGGAACTACTTGTGCACCATCATTAGTGCCTGAGACATGTTCAAGTAGTCCTGCAACAACAAATTCAGTGATAGCTCGGAATCTTATTGTTGCTGGTGGACCAGAAGCACTTCATAGTGCTTTAACAGCTCATCCCGCCATTATATGGATTGAATTTGATGATATAGGATTAAATAGTTGTGTTAATGGTCCTACACCTGCTATGCTTATTAATCACAATCTTGGATTATGTGCAGATTCACCTGAAGTGTTGTTGGATTCTGTAGCACGTCGATTATTTATTTGTTTGTTAGCGGCATTGAAAACAGTCGGCGCTCATGCAAGTTCTTAAATGATAATTTGTTATTATAAAATATGATTGATAAATTTCCTTATTTTAAACAACTATTTCTATTTCTTGTTTCTTTTGATAATTGTTTTCTTAAATAAGCATAAATTTCGGAGATATATAAACAGTATAATTTTGTAAGATATTATCACTATTCTATTTCAACTTAATCGGTAAAATTCGTTTAGTTACTAAAAGATTCTCGACAAGCATGACAGTGGTCTCAACTCAGTAATTAATCACTTGTAAATAATTTTTAACTTAAATATTTATGTAAGAAATAAACTAGATTAAATTGGATTTATTATGAAATATTCAAATCTACATTTAACAAATACTTAAAATTAAATGTTGCGTATGCCTGAACACCGTTTACAATGACGCGCAATGCTGACCAATGTCGGGGATGGTTGGAAGAAAATTAGGTGTGGCCAGACCAAAACGTGGCATCAGTCACTAAATTCTAGTTTGGGTCATGTTGGTAGATGCAGACTACTTGGTTGGGGTCCGCGTGCCTATCGTAACCAACGGTTGGAGACTCTTGGTGACATGGCTCAGAATCGATCACAATGGCGTAGGTGTATACACTCCCTGTCTTCCCTTAAGCTAAGAGGTTAAAATCGCTCCATATCTTTCTACGAACTAATTCTTTCTTCCTGTACTATATCCTTATTGCAATCTTTCTTTTATATATTAGCACCTCTGAATTAACTACTTTTATGAATCCGGTGTCCATCTTGTTGTGTTAATGAGGTATGGCAACTTAGACCGATGCATATATGTGCCTGGTCCCACGTTGTGTAGCTGACTGACTGACTAGATGTAAATTAACAAGGATTGTTTAAAACTTGAATATAATGCTGTGGTACATTTTGATTATTATTTAGTTGAGAATTCTATAGCAGAGAATTACTTTTAAAATTTTCATCTGAACCAATCAATCAGAATTGTGACTAAAGTTTTACGAGTATATCATGTGAATGGAATTGACAATCTTTTAACTAAATTATCAATGCTTATGCTTAGATCATCACATTGGTTACTTTCAAAAAACCATTTCATGTAAACTGCAAATATTTATATTTCTTAAATTGGAATAGAAAAGTTATGTTTATTTTGTAGATTCATCATTCATGTCATGTTTTCTGTTAGTTTACGAAGCTCGATTTTTTTTTATTCTACATTATATTGGTTGATAATAATGGATTACTTTACTTAGTTTTAACCCGACAACAATATTATCGATATATATAATGGAGCCTATATTATCGAGAAAAAACTAGTTGAACCAATCTAATGTACAAACAAAAACCATTAAATAACAAGAAAATGTATTTTTTTATGATTCAATAACAATGAACAATACACTTGATACGAAAGATATAAGATTGTGCTTTGTGTTGGCCACTGGTAATTACTAGAATGCAACCATGTCTAGTTGATGAGTCTTTATATGAGACAAAATCTACTTTCTGAATTTCATCGATAATCAGTATGTAATAAACAACTTTTTTATTTCGTTATTTCATTTAAGTTCTGTTAGTGGTATTATAATAGGGTTTGTTTTTTATCGTATTTCTATTTTACTACAGGGAGCACATGTACAGTTGGATACTATCAATGAACATCGGGCAGAACTTTATCGACGTTTTGGTTTTTATCCTATTCCAGCAGCTTCAAATGAACAAACAACTGTTTTAGCTCGTTTAATTTGATGAAAATCCTATTCCTCTTCCCGTTATACAATCTATGACATAGTTTTCTTGTGTGAAGTGTTCAATTATCAGTGTTGATCATGATGATATTGCTTAAATTACGTTCCTGTTCTAAATCCATATTATTAAGTGTTATCACTGTAGATTATCAATTCACACACAAACATATAGTTGTTTGTTTGTATGAATAATTCAAAGACTATTCTGCACGTTAATGAATCTTGTTTTGACTCGTACGTGCATTTCTGTTTGTATGTATGTTTGACATAGAAATATCAGTTTATTATGTTTATTTAGACAAGTGAATCTAATTTGTCCTCTTTCTCTAATCCATAATCTAATTTGTTTTTAATATCCTTTGGTTAAACAATAAAAGCACAAAAGTTAAAAAAAACGCGTATAGTTGGGTTCTTTTTCAGTGAACGTGCTTCTATATATACAGATAGCTCAGTTAATTGATAAAATAACTTTTCTACCATTTCTTCCATTGTCCTGTAATGTTGTTACATCATAACGTTTATAAGTATATTTATGCAAACAGTCAAGTTGAAAGTGATCTCTTATAAATTGAAATTACAAATTTCTTTTGATCTCTTTCAGCGTATATATACATACATAAATATATGTAGTCTTTTATTTTTAATTGTTATTTGTGCCGATATTAATGTTGCTTCCTTTGCAAGAGGCTCATTTTAATATAAATTGGATGAAAATATAATTTGTTAACCTTTTTCTTTTGCAATCTGTATAGTTTATACATAAACTCTTGAGATTATATATGCATCAGAACTGATTGTCCAAAAAACTAGAAATAATACTTTTGTCGTATACTTAATATATTAAACGCCACTGTATTACTGATCAATGAAATGACTGATGAAATTATTGAAATCACCAGGATCCTGTCAAATTAAGTCGAAGGATATATTTCATAGCTTGATGTTTATCAAAAGTATGGTTTTAACATAAAACCATTATCTCTGGATGCGTAACATCAATGTTTACATAAATTCCTGCTGGTGGAAAAGATGAATTATATATCGAAGCGAAAAATACATATACTAATCTCACATAAATTTAATCAGTTGGATGTTAATTACGTTAAATGTCCATTTTATGTTCCACAACGAATTTTATGGATAGCTGGGTCATGTAGCGCTAAGTTCTCGTCTTTCAAAAAATAACCTATTTTATCTGAATAAATACTGGGAAATGTCACGCTACGTGACACACTGAACACTACTAATATCCTGGAGACGGCAAGTTTATTATCGGTGGTAAATAAAAATTAACTTTTAAGTATATTATACAATTTCCAAACAATTAAATTTATTTACGAGCAAATATATTGTCTACCCTCACCAAATTTTGAAATATGCTCGTAAGTAACTAGTTAGCCGAACAGGATATTAACTCACACATTTCTAGATATAAAACAAACCTTGGTAAATTTCGCAACCACAGAATCCGTTGTATAGTTCTTTTCTGATTACAATCTACAGTTAGAAATAGAGGAATTGTAGATTTCCCTACTGAAAAATAGGATATCGTCAATAGTTTCACAAAAATGCATATGTTTTGATTTAGATGCATTTTTCTTGTTCTTCCGTTTAGAGTTGCATTTGTTCTATACATTGTTGTTTTGTTTCTTTATACTTGCTAATATATAGAACTCGTAACCTTGTGTGATTTTTTTATTCTAAAAAGGAATCGTGTAGTTTATTCTTGTTGATATAATTAGTATTCATACTTGAAACAACTGTGCAAAAATTCTTGATTCATACTATGTCTTGTAATTTGATTGATAAACCATTTCATAATCTCAATGTCACTAGTATATAACTGCTAATGTGAATAAAAAAGCTGAATTCGAATATTTTCATGTTTAATACATTTCTTTGTTTTTTTTCAGTGGTTTCTCTTTGATACAAAATGAAAATAGAACCCTCTTCTTATTAGGACCTAAACCTAAACTAAAATAAACATTACATTATGCCTATTCTATCACAACATATCTGTTAATTAATAAAAATACTCAGAAAAAATGTTGAATAATAGAATGATTCTTAATTGATGTAAGCTACATTACAGACTATTTCGTAGTTACAGAACAATGGAAAATAAGTATATTAATTTAGTGTATGTGAAATATTTTTAAGCCTATTAAATCTACAATAATTGAATACTGTATGTACATCTATTTTATTTTTAGTTCCGAATGTCATTGGTTAGTAATAATAGTACTAATATAAATGAACATCTGTTTCAAGTTATGCGAGTAAATGAATATAAAAAAAATAGTATATATTTGTAATATAACGTGAAGAAGGTTAAGTAATTAGAGAATGTAGTTGAATGATAAAAGTAGAACAAACAGTTCAGTAAACTCATAGAACGGTATCAAAAAGGAAATGAAGTGTAAATTGAAACAAAAATCTGCACAGAATGAAGTCATATATAGGAATGTACATATATGAGGAAGTCGGAGTATTTCGTTATTTTCGGTTATGTTAATTAATAATCAAAATTGAAGTCTATATTTCACATTGAACGTCATGTCTTAAAAATAATCATGTCTGTCACGAAATTCCAATTTTGAAGGAGTAGTCATCATTGACCTGAGAATTTATTTGTAATACAGGGTAAACTTAACAAATGCATTAGTTGTCTTAGAAATGTAGAACAACAATCTAGTTTATGGTAAATGAGCATTAAAATTCTTGCAATTTATTTTATGACCCGGTTATCGAATTTAGTGTGAAGTCCATAATTTCCATTTGAAAGCACGATGCTGTAATAAGAAGTACCATCATAAAGTCATGCATAGGTACGTTTCACACAAACCATTTAATCTCAAAAATGTGCCATATTTAAAGAAATTAAGCGTTATTTGACTGAAGTGCTATATTTGTAAATTTCGCACTGTGAAATTTTGTCAGAAATGCTGTCAAATAATTTAGGCTACTTATGAGTAGGTAAAGTCAATTGCTATTTATTACTCCAACTAATTTCGTAATCAGCATAAACTTTTCATCAAATGGTCGCATAATCGAATGAGAACATTTGAAAATTCCATCTGACGAAATGAAAGTTCCTTTTACTGAAGTTCAGATTCTTGTTATTCTATTTGAGTTTTGATATTTGAATGTGAGATCTAGTGTCTAAGATACCTGTTTACTTGAAATCGTGAGTTTTAATACATTAAGCATAAAAATATTTTAAACTCAGCAACGATGAGATTAAATATATCTTTTAACAATAGAGTGATGATATAAATAATACATTTTTCAAGCAAATAATTAGTCAATAAGATCTATGGTATAGATAGTATGTTATCAATTACCGAGTGGTCAATTAATGTATTTTCAGTGTTATATATAGAAAACCTGTGGAATCGGAATAGAATGCTTTGATAAAAATACTGTAAATCAAATGAATATTCATATTCAAAAAAATATTATTATTATCATTTACAAATTTTCAATTGTTGGTCAATTTAATTTGTAAACTTTATAGTAATCAGCATTGTCAATACTACTTATGTAGTTATCCCCACATCTACTAGATATTAAGGTATGTTTTCGAAATCTATGCAATCAAAAAACTAAACAAAATTCATAGTTTTTTAAACCATATTTTCTAGTGAAAGAAGAATGATCTTATGAATAGAAATGTGTATTTTCAGTGGTATATTTCCCTTTAATAGTTCTGTCGATGCTCAAAAAATGTAGACAGATATTTGAGACAATAATAAATACTATTTAACAACCTACTTTAAGGTTTATTCTCAAGACCATTCAACTAACTTGGTTGGGTTTGCCGGCAATATTATTCACTGGTTATCTAAACCGCATATATATATATATATATATATATATATATATATATATATATGAATATATCACCAATATTTAAAGCGACTTGTTCAATTTTAGTCATTATGAAGTTATATTGCAATACAGAATCCACTAGCGGTATTTTAGAAGTGTTGGATAAGATAGAAAATGATTGTGTATGGAACACTAATCTTATGTTTTGTATAGTAGAACATTTGTTACTAAAATGTAATCCAAATATAATTACTGACATACTTACGTATGTTACGCCTCGTTGAAGAGCATAGGCTATCCACCAACATACTACATCTACCTCTGTCCCGGACAATGCTTTCCAGTTCTTCCCAGTTGCTATTCGTCTTTTTTATGTCTGTGTCTAATTTCCGACTCAAGGAGTTCTTTGGTCTCCCACTCTTCCTTTTCCAATCAGGATTCCAAGTTGGCACTTGTCTCATTATGCAGTTTGATGATTTGCTCAATATATACCCTATCCACCCCCAGCGTCTTTTCCTAATTTCTTATCCAGCTCAAAGCTAGTTTGTCCTCTTCTACAATAAGCTGTTACTGATGATATCTAACCAACGGACACTGAGAATCTTGAGTAGACAAATGTTTATAAATACTTTTACCTTTTGGATGATGGTTTCGATAGTTCTCGAAGTTTCATCTCCGTACATTAGAACTGTCTCGACGTCGTTATTGAAGATTATGACTTTGATATTGGTTGGGAGCTGTTTTGACTTCCATATGTTCTACAACTGTAGGAATGTTTTTTTTGTCTTGCCAATCCATGCCTTGACGTCTACATCATGTCCTCCTTGTTCATCGGTGATACTGTCCAGGCATGTGAAGGATTCCACATCTTCCAGAGTTTCTCCATAAAGTGTGATTGGTTTGGTTGGTGTTCTCCGTGTTGTATACGAGGATGTTGCTTTTTCCCTTGAGTATGTTGAGGTGTACTGACGCAGAGGCTGCTGCTACACTGTTTGTCTTGATCTGCATTTGTTGACATGTATGGAATAGCTTGGTTAGGTCATCTGATGTCTAAATCGTCTGGTCGTATCCAAGCTGTCCATTATATTCCGTGCGTTCCGTCGGATGTGAAGGTTTTCATAATCCCGTCAATTACCAGAAGAGAGCGATAGAGCTATCAGTCTTGTCCAAAACCAGTCCTCACCTTGAAATGAGTCTGTCAGCTGTCCTCTATGAATAAGTTTGCACAGGTTCAGTGTGATGTTGATTATGCTTTCAGCTACTCACTCCATAGCGTTGAAGAAGGTTCCATAAGGTCCTACTATCCACAGTGTCAAGTGCTTTGTCATAGTCAAGGAAGTTGATGAATAGCGACGAGTTCCATTGAATTGATTGTTCAGTGATGATCCTTAGTGCTGCGATTTGGTCTATGCATGATCGATCCTTAAGCGATCCAGCCTGTTAATCTGGATGTTGGGCGCCTACCGAGTATTTCATCCGGCTCAGCAATACTCTTTTGCAAACCTTTGCTGGTGCCGATAGTAGTGTGATACCTCTGTAGTTCACACATTTCAAATTTAATTTCTTTGGTATCTTGGTGTAGTATGCTTACTTCCAGTCTGTCTGTAGCACTTATTCTTCATCCCAGTTCTTTCTGGAGAGAATGTGGATCCTCTTTGCAGTCAACCTTGTGTTTAACTCCAGTACTTCAGTTGGTATGTTGTCATGTCGTGCTGCTTTCCCACATTTGATTTGTCTGGTGGCCATCCAGATTTCTTCGGTCGTTGGTAGAGTGACATCAGTCGGAATGTCTGTGTGTGCTGCTTTGATATATGGTGGATTCAATGGAGCCGACCAATTCAGGAGTTCCTCAAAGTAGCCTACCCACCTGTTCCACTGTTCCTGGATCTCGGTTAGTATCTTGCCTTCTTTGTCTTTGACTGGTCTCTCTGGTTTACTATATCTGCCTTCCAGTTTCTTCGTTGTGTCATGTTTCATACTTTCTTTCTCTTAAAGCTTTTTCCGCTGTCATTGCTAGCTCTTCCACGTATTCCTGCTTATCGGTTCTAATTCTTCTCTTCACTCGTTTGTTTGCTTCAATGTGATTCAGCTTGCGCCTTGACTTTCTCTGTTAATTGTTGTCTTTTTGCTCTTCCTTTCTTGAATCATTTCCAGGGTTTCTATAGTAATTCATTCCTCATGATGTTTCTTGTTGTGACCCAGCACTTCCTGACACGTCGAAGTTAGGGATTCTTTGACTCCATTCAAGTTGTTTTCCATAGTAGTTTTCTCTCCTTTTAGTAGATCTTATAAGGCTTGTAACATGTTGTTGAAAGATATCTTGAATTCGTTGAGTTGGTCAGTTTTTCGAAGGAAGGCTGTATTAAACATTTGTAATGCCTTTTCTCCAGTTGTCCATTGCTTCCTCAGTTTCAGTTTCATACTGTCAACCACCAGGTAGCGATCTGAAGCTATATCAGCTCCTCTCCCTCATAGTTCCCACGTCTTCCATTGAATTTCTGAATTATTTAGTGATGTAAAAATTATCCAATTAGACCCACATAGCTTTGTGTATATGTCTGTGTGGGAATATTGCGCCCTCTGTGACCATTTTGTTGAAAGCACATAAATTTGCGAATCTGTCGCAATTTTCGTTTCCTTCTCCCAGTCAGTTCATTTCATTCCATGATATCTCCATACTTCATGTTGTCCATCCCAACCTTGGCCGTTAGGTTTTCCTTCAGGATGGTCGGGTCCCTTCCTGAACACTATCCTACAATTGACTGCAGCCCCTCATAAAACTGATCCTCATCATCGTCTTCATAGCTATGATTGGTAGGTACATAGCACTCGATTATCCTCGCTGTGATCCCTTCCTATTTTGTTTTGAAGGATGCCTTGACGGTTCTGAATCCATGCAATTCCAATCCGATAAGCATATTTCGTGCTTCTTTTGGACATCATCGGGGCAAGTCCTGGAGTGTGTGGAGCATTTTATTCTTCGTGACCAGAGTACAGCACCATCTCTTCTGAACCTAACCTTTTCTGTTCAGTTTAGGTCTGATGGGTTTCATTGATTGCGAGCACTGCTATGTTGTATCTCTTAATTTCCGTAGCTATTTGATTGGTTTACCGGTCCTCAAAATTGTATGGACATCCCATGTGTATATATTAGTTGTTGCTCTGGTTGTTATAAAGGGCATCGACCTCATGACTTCCGAAGAATCTCAGCTCTCACCATGAGGCGTCATAATCCTTCTGAATGAAGATACCTCAACTCGGAGGACAGAGTTTAAATGGTTTAATTTTTTATTCTGGTTTGTGTTGTTTTCATAAGGTTGTTTTCTACTTGATGGGGTTGCTTACCCCATGCCCAACCCCCTTCCTTCACCCATGCTTGGAACGGGCAGTAACCCTAGTAGAGCTACAGGTGGAGTTAGTCCAAATATAATTACCAACAAATATGACCTATTTATCCCACATTCTAATTCATCTTTAGTGCGCTCCATTTTTATTTTTCCTCAAGATGAATGGCTAATTGTATTACATTTGTATAATATAGTATAGTCAAATGCCGTTGTGTTTTATTACAGTATTTTATACGAGATGGCTGAAAGTAACTAAAAAGAAGTCTTGACCCTAAATTCTTTGCTTGCACTATGATATGTATGATAATCAAGGAAGTGAATCATCCAGTGATTTTCGATTCAATCTAATCCAATATGAGAGCGAAAGACTTTAATCACAAATTATCGATTCATAATTGGTCTGTGGAAATAACATCAATACACTAAGTCATCGCTGCATAGTAGCTGATGCTATCATGTCTCATTTTTAGTACTGGTTGAATTCTATTAATTCGACTGCTTAATAATGCTTTCTTAGTACACTAGATAATTTTGATAATAGACATTTATCAAAAACTGGATTTGAGTCACTGTGCTAACAGAAGGGAAATAATGACATAAAAGATTGAAATTTAAGTAATGTCTGCCATAATCTGATGCAAAATACTATCATATGTGGTAGTTAAAACCCTGTCCATAGTACGTTTGATAGAATTTTACTAAATGATAATTTGAGAAACTTTCTTCTTTAAAAGTGACGTGAAAGATCATGGGATGAATTCGTTGGTGTACCTTTAAACGAATCCGAAGTGTTATTGAGAAAAATTGGATTCTTAATAGCGGTTGTCATATTTATCCTTTAAGAAAGTATGTTCAGTTAAAATGGACAGTAAGCGTTTACATGTAAACAGTGATGAATCAATATACGTACACAAGTTGGACATATGACAATAAAAAACTCCGTTACGCCTACATATAAAATTGAAACAAAGAACCGAAACTGATGAGTCATCATACCTTTTTAATACTCAATTAGTCTGTAATGGGAAATTAAAAATGACATCGATGAGGGTAAGTCTTAACACGGATTTTCCACGCTTAAATGTACAGAAAGCATTCATCTACAAAAAAATCGTTTCATCACTGAGTTGTATTTTTTCATAATTAAAACCTGGACTTAACGAATTCCGTTGAATAACTTGTTACGGCGAGACTATAATTTATGGACGAACCAATCAGATTTACGATGTCAGGTTTTGAATTTTGGAGCGAAATTAATTCATTCATTTGATTGAATAGAGTTTTGATATTATAGCTGATGTCAGTTCGTGATGAAAACCCCGAATCTAATCCCTAACCCCGACTACCAACTGTAAATATTAAGCCTAATTCCTCACACTAGTTTACAACCCTCATTTAACTGTAGTATGTAGGTGGACATTCTCAAGGTCTTCTAAATATCTCTCAAAGGTCGTCCATAAAGTATAGTCTCACCATGTTTTACTATTCATTACACTTAAATTTTAGAAAAATGCATACAACATCATTAAACATTGATAATAAAATGTAATTCTATTCATCTATGATAAGTGGAATGTACTTGTTATATCTAACATTGTGGTTGGTTTTAAGTGATTTTTCTTAGTCGTCTCATTACTTTAGTGATTTATTTTCCGGTAATTTCTTTTTAATAATTTACCAAATGATCTCAAAAATCTTCACATAAATAATTGACAAGTAAGATTAGTTCAGCGAAGAGTTCTCTTTTCGGCGAATTCATTTTCAAAGCTGTACAATCGCAAATATGTATACTTATTATAAGCAAAGATGGATAGTGGCTAGCAGTGGAATCCAGGACGCGCGTTTCGTCCTGTTTGGGGCTCGTCAGCTGGATGTACCTGCATCTCAGAGTTGATGTTCACTCTGTGACTCGAACTCAGTACTGTTCGCTTCAAACGCCGTCGCGTTAATCACTTAGCTACTGAGTCCTGATAGCCACTTGCTTGTGCAATGGGGTGAAGTTTAATTCACTTGGTATTGTTTTACTTGAATCTTCCTATCAATGGGAAGATTCAAGTAAAACAATACCAAGTGAATTATATATACTTATGTTTACAGGATGATAATAATACTGATAATACACTTGTTATACATGGTGACAGTGAGGTTAAATAAACAAAGGTATTAAAATTTTTTTTAAAACAAGGAAAGTTTAATAATCATTTGATTGCTATTGACTTTAGTATTCATCAAAAAATAGATAGGGGAATTATCATTGAGAAAGGATGGCTCAGCATGATAAAATAAAATGTTGAAACAAAGATGAAATGTGATAGGAGTGATCACGGATCCAGAAACAAACCAGTTGGGGGTAGAAGATTTGAATGGAAGATGGAAGGTGAAGCAGATGGTTGTAAAAGAACAAGAGTATAAAAAAAAGAGAAAAATTTTAATACATTCAGACCATGGTAGAAGAAGAGGTTGTACCAGCCTCTTTTGCACAAAAAATTCTGGTTTTCCCAGATGTATGACAATTGCTTCGGCAATGCGAAGAAGATGCAGTCTAATTGTCTTAGGAAGACCTCTACTTACCTTGTAGATGACTTTGAACCCAGAGTCTGTCTTGATTGAACGACCTGTGTTCACAAGGTGTTCGACTATAGAACTTCTTATTGAGTCGCTACCTCTTAATGGGTGTATTCCGTTTATTAAAATAATTGATACTCTTAGATAGGGTTGTTTTCTCTGAATTGGATGGTTTAATTAATATCTCTAGGTGTCATTCTAAACATTAATATCAGTGTTTACTTTAAACAGATTTCTAGATGAAATAGATACTGATGATGTTATTCAGATCGCCAGTAAGAGGTCTACAATTCAATTATTCAGCTTACAGAACATAACTCTAACAGAAAACATTATTCTGTATTACAAATCTTCTCCATTATTTCAGTAATTGATATTCCCGAATTTCAAATAATATTAGTCAGTAAACGTGCAAATTTTCGATATGAGAGATTTGTAGAAATTATTCATTTTATAATTTACATCATGAATTGATCTTATGTAAATTGTTCTTAAAACTTAAAATATATCGGATTAAATCTATTGTTATTATTCATATTACGTAACCTAGTATTATAATCTTTCTATTGCATCATCATAGCTACGCCTTGTTTGTATTTCTTCACGAAACTAATACATACGATTGTACAACTTGATAATAAATTCATTGAAAAATGATTCTTTGCACGGAACTTTGTATTTTTATTCTATCAGATTTATTATTTATTCTTAATTGAGTCCTCCTAATATCAGGAATAGATTTTCATCAAATAGTTTACATTTATCTCTTTTCTATTAAAATCAACAATTATTCAGTGAATAATGAAACTTCTTGAAAGAAAAGAAGAAAAACAATAAACATTTATTCATTCATTAAGCATAAAATTAATTTAAAATTAATCTTTAAATGAATCCTTACATATATATATATATATATATATATATATATATATATATATATATATATACAGAATGTAAACAATTGTTTTGATCTTCAATACTTCAATGCAAGAATTCCTCTTGAATCAAATATGAACTTATCTTAATCTAAAAATTTAGAGAAAACGAAGAAGAAGAAGACGAAGAAGAAGAAGAGGAAGAAGAAGAAAAAGAAGAAGAAGAAGAAGAAGAAGGAAACAAACAAACAAACAACAAATGCTAAACTATTATTTAAAAAAAATATTTTTGTTTGTTTATAACATGCAAAAAGAATTTTACTAATGAACTAACTAACTAACTAACGAATCAACTACTATTAGTCTATTATATCAAATTAAAAATGAAATTCATTAGTCATCAATAAAGAGTATCATTAAATTTAATTTCCCATCATGCATAGATAGATACATGGATAGATAGATAGATAGATATCAATATCGTTTAAAATTAATCTGATTTATTTTATGAGTTTTTCTCAGAAATACTGGTAATTTTGTTTGTTTGTTTATTTGTTTGTTTGTTTGTTAGTGTTGTGACTTTATATGTGACAAAAAAAAGACAATCAACGTAAAATTATTTATTACAGTTTTATAAGGAGTGAGAAATCTCACAGTTATTATTATCATTATTATTATTCGATAAAGATACATTAACAATTTATGTTCTGAATGTATGTTGTTGTCGTATATATATATTCTTGTATTAAATTATAATTGGAATAATCGTAACATACTAGTAGTAAGTAAAGGACATGAATGATTAATGGTTAAGTGGTTAAGTGCTCGCGCGCGAGACCAATAGGCCCTAGGTTCGAATCTCACAGGGGGCGAGGTCGTGTATGCGCACTGCTGAGGAGTCCCACAATAGGACGAAACAGCCGTCCAGTGCTTCCATGTTTTCCATGGTGGTCTAGATTCAATTGACTCATGATCTTAACCGTTGAAATAAAAATTGTTTATCATATTGATTAAAGGGAAAATGGCAGTTTCGAAATTAATTACTTAATCACAATACAGAATGTTTATCTTTTTTTCTATGTATATGGGCTAGTGGTATCACTCGATTATTCAAGCTGAAATAAATAGAATGGGTATTGAAATGGGAAATCATTGGTTGGAAGGTAAATGATGAAATTATAAAATAGACTATTTTTACTTTGAAATATATATAAATTCGAAAGTTGTATGAGAGTTACTTGATTTAACTTCATAAAGGTGATGATTAATATGAAAAAAAAATCTTGGATCTAGACCAGATTCAAGTAAACTACTATTCAAATTTTGGAGTTTAATATTTATACTGTGATAAGTTTAATTCATTATCTTTTTAAATGGTAATCCATCTTAGAGAGGAATCAATATCCACTGTAAGAAAAATGTATTCGTTGGGCATGTGGGAGAATTCAAAGTAGCTTAGATATCTTCAGATATTCAGTTCCGAGTTGTTTAATATCTAATACGAAAACTAAGAGTAATCAAATCAAATAACTGTTGATCTCTTGAAGAAAATAAGTAGATATTGTGATTGATTACTAAATGTTTAACTACCTTGACACATACGTAAATGTACTGAAAGATCAATTATAAGTAACCAATCGGCTTGATGAATAATTTGTGGTGTAAAGCTGTCGACTGTTTTACCACTACATATTAAAATATTAGAAATGTGGATATTTCAGTCCTGTTGAAGCATTATACGAGATATTTAACCTTATTTTCATTTTCATTTGCTAATGTATTCCTCAACTTCACAAGAAAAAAAATAATAAATTCTCCGTATTTTGACAACTAGATTTATAAACTCTGTTGTATACTCAACTGTTCAGGATTCAATTACATAAATCTTTAAATCAATATGTTTTGAGATCCTAACTAACTCATCTACCAGTAATGATATTAATTGTGTTTTATAAACTCTGAATCCTTAACAGATCTGCTTTTGCTAAAAGCTAATTTTCAGGTCACTCATGCATCCCAATTTTAGACATTTAAGATAATGCGGTTAACATGAAGCTATTCATAATAATCAAAATGTCTTCAATTTTGAGAAGTCATTTAATTCACAAATGAATTATCATTAAACTTAGAAATATTAAGGTCGTGGGTTCAGATCTCGCGAGGCAGGATCATGGATATGCACTGCTGAGGAGTCCCGTACTAGGGCAAGACAGCCGTCCGGTACTTCCAAGTTTTTCATGGTGGTCTAGTTTCAATTAACTCATGAATTCAACTATTAAATATTGAATGATTCATTTTCTAATGCTAATAACATCTCAGATTTACTTGCAAATTATTTTAAGAGATCCAATTAATTTCCGCTTCACTACACAATTTCTTAACTGTGTTTATAAAGTACCCGTAACATAATGTGGTGAACGAGAACACAAGTAGGGACAATTGAATATACTTGGACACAGAATTACAGAATATCTTAGTAAACTCTTCATTTGCAAAATATCAATCAATCGTCTCAAATTTCATTGTTCTTTCATTTCCACACCAATCATTCTCTGTTCTTGTTCTCTTTTCTTCGATTTTCTTAAGCTTTTGACGCGATGCATTTCACTTTCGATTGATGATACATACTATTTATATCTGTCGACATCAGTAGCACACAAACCACAATAATATTAAACTATTTAAAAACTGAAATCAGTGGCACAATATTTGAACTAATGAACTAATAAATGAACATTGAAATGCATCGTTCATAATGGATTATATTTAGTTCAACTGAATAAATAGTTTTAATTATTTGTTTTCTGTAAAATCATGTTCAATGATTTCCTGTTGAAGATAATGACTGTAACATAATTGTTGGATAAAGTGTCCTATTATCATACATTTGATTTGAGTAGTATACTGTCCTAAATATTGTTTATTTCACTATAAAGAATCATTATACAACATAATTGTGTAGATATATATTCGGTTAGACTAAATTTCAAAAGCATTTATCACCTATATTCAAACAATTTTGTAACACTGTTGTTTATTTCCGGATTTTTACACTTATTTATTTTAATGTGATCTATTTATATTTATTGGATTGTATCGAAAAACTAATTACCGGTCAGAATGTATATGTTAATTTGTATTATAGTCAATTAAAAAAAGATTATTAAATACAAATTGGTTATCTGTAATTAATTCCACTGATTGAAATCATGAATAATTTTTCCTGGTTAGCGTTTTTTAGCGAGTTAGTTTTCTACGGGATGGGGACGCTAACCCCATGCCCAACCCTCCTGCTTTATCCGGGCTTGGAACCGGCAGTAGCCCCCGGAGGGACTTCAGGCGGAGCCATCATCCAGAAAATACAGGTGTTTATTAACAATTGTCTACGCAAAATACTTCAGATCCATTGGCCGGACACTTAGCAACAACGTACTGTGGGAAAGAACAAACCAGATCCCAGTGGAGGAAGAAATCAGGATGAAGCGCTGGAAGTGTATAGGACACACATTGAAGAAAGCACCCAACTGCGTTACAAGGCAAGTCCTCACATGGAATCCTCAAGGCCAAAGGAAAAGAGGAAGACCAAAGAACACATTACGCCGAGAAATGGAAATAGGCATGAGAAAAATGAACAAGAATTGGATGGAACTAGAAAAGAAGGCAGAGTGGGACAGAGTGGGTTGGAGAATGCTGGTCGGCGGCCTATGCTCCATTGGGAGTAGCAGGCGTAAGTAAGTAAGTAAGTAATTGAAGTCATGAGTTAATTGAAGCTAGACAACCATGGAAAACCTGAAAGCACTGGACGGCCGTTTCGTCCTAGTACGGGGCTCCTCAGCAGTGCGCATCCATGATCCCGCCTTTCCAGATTCAAACTTAGAACCTATCGGTTCCGCTCATGCGTGAACACTTAAAGTCTAGATCACTGAGCCGACCGGTAACGAACGGTGTTAACGTCTAACTTCAACCAATTCACGAAATTAAGCGACATATCCACCATTTTCTCCAGTGAGTTACTATCTCACAACAGTTCCGGTTGAACTTTATTGGTCATTGCTTCACATTAGAATAAGTGAGAATTAACAATTTGTTTAAAAAACTTTGTATCAGTTATATGGCATTAAAGATGGTCGTATCTGTTTTATAATTTATTCTCGTGTGAAGTTATACCAATAAATTAAGTTACATGCCAATTTATTGTAACTTCAATTTTAACATCTAGCCTAGTAACTAAATACAGTTTATTTTCTTTTTTTGTACATATAATTACTGTTAGAAGTTTGTAATGATAAATTCCAATCGATTTATTCATCAACTTTTTTTAGGATCAAAATAATTGTATTATTCATAGATTGAAAATGATTAGAAAAGTAGAGAAATTTGTCAAGGAAGTAAACAAATGTTTCGTCATAATTTTGAATGTCACATCAGTGAGCACCATTTATGTAATATTTTAATATACTCATTTGTTTCCAGTTAAGCTAATTTATAAGTAAAATAGCGGTTGATTGTATTACTTACTTACTTACTTACGCCTGCTACTCCCAATGGAGCATAGGCCGCCGACCAGCATTCTCCAACCCACTCTGTCCCACTCTGCCTTCTTTTCTAGTTCCATCCAATTCTTGTTCATTTTTCTCATGTCTATTTCCATTTCTCGGCGTAATGTGTTCTTTGGTCTTCCTCTTTTCCTTTGGCCTTGAGGATTCCATGTGAGGACTTGCCTTGTAACGCAGTTGGGTGCTTTCTTCAATGTGTGTCCTATACACTTCCAGCGCTTCATCCTGATTTCTTCCTCCACTGGGATCTGGTTTGTTCTTTCCCACAGTACGTTGTTGCTAAGTGTCCGGCCAATGGATCTGAAGTATTTTGCGTAGACAATTGTTAATAAACACCTGTATTTTCTGGATGATGGCTTTTGTAATTCTCCAGGTTTCTGCCCCATACAGTAGAACTGTCTTGACATTTGTATTGAAAATCCTGACCTTGGTGTTGGTTGACAGTCGCTTTGAGTTCCAGATGTTCCTCAGTTGTAAATATGCTGCTCTTGCTTTACCGATCCGCGCCTTCACATCTGCATCAGATCCACCCTGTTCATCAATGATGCTGCCCAAATACGTAAAGGTTTTTACATCTTCCAAATCTTCTCCGTCAATTGTGATTGGATTGGTGCATTCTGTGTTGTATCGGAGAATCCTGCTTTTCCCTTTGTGTATATTGAGACCTATTGCTGCTGAGGCTGCTGCCACACTGTTTGTCTTCTCCTGCATCTGTTGTTGCGTTTGGGATAGAAGGGCCAGATCGTCTACGAAGTCTAGATCATCCAACTGCATCTTAGATGTCCATTGTATCCCGCGCTTTCCTTCAGACGTTGACGTCTTCATGATCCAGTCGATCACCAGGAGAAAGAGAAAGGGTGAGAGTAAGCAACCTTGCCTAACACCGGTCTTCACTTTGAACGACTTTGTCAACTGTCCTCCATGCACGATTTTGCAGTGTAATCCATCATATGAACTCTGTATGATATTGACTATCTTCTGAGGCACGCCGTAGTGTCGAAGAAGTTTCCATAGTGTTGTTCTATCCACGCTATCAAATGCCTTTTCGTAGTCAATGAAGTTGATGTAGAGTGATGAATTCCATTCAATTGATTGTTCCACAATGATCCGTAGAGTTGCGATTTGGTCTGTACACGATCTATCCTTACGGAATCCTGCCTGTTGGTCACGAAGTTGGGCGTCTACGCAGTCCTTCATCCTGTTTAACAATACCCTGTTGAAGACTTTTCCCGGTATTGAGAGAGGAGTGATGCCCCTGTAGTTATCACAGTTGCTGAGATCTCCTTTATTTGGTATTTTGATCAGTAGTCCTTCTTTCCAGTCTGTTGGTACTTGTTCCTCATCCCAAATCTTATTGAAGAGAATGTGGAGTATCCTTGCAGTTGCCGCTACGTCTGCTTTTAGTGCCTCTGCTGGGATGTTGTCCGGTCCTGCTGCTTTGCCACTCTTGATTTGTCTGATGGCCATGTTGATTTCTTCAATTGTTGGTGGGCCAACATTGATTGGGAGGTCCGTGGGTGCTGCTTCGATGTTGGGTGGGTTCAGTGGAGCTGGTCGATTCAACAGTTCTTTGAAGTGTTCTACCCACCTGTTTTGTTGCTCTTCAATGTTGATGATTACCTCGCCTTCCTTGCTTTTCACTGGTCGTTCTGGTTTGCGGCGATTTCCAGAGAGTTTCTTTGTCGTGTCATACAATTGTCTCATGTTTCCTTCTCTTGCAGCCTTTTCCGCCGTCGTTGCTAAATCTTCCACATATTTACGTTTGTCGGTTCTGATGCTCCTCTTCACTTGTTTGTTTATTTCCGTGTATTCAGCTTGTGCCTTGGCTTTTTCTGCTCTTGTTTGACTGGTATTGATTGCCGGTTTCTTGTTCCTTCTTTCTTCAATCTTATCCAGTGTATCAACAGTGATCCATTTTTTGTGATGGTGCTTCTTGTGACCCAGGACCTCATGAAATGTTGAAGTGATTGCCTCTTTGATCCCCTTCCAGTTGCTCTCCGCAGTAGTTCCTTCTCCATTGAGTAGATCATGAAAGGCCTGGAACTTATTGCTGAGGACTATCTTGAATTCGTTGAGTTTGTTAGTATCCTGAAGAAAGGCTGTATTGAACTTTTGTGATACTGTCTGCCCCGTTGTCCAGTGCTTCTTGAGTTTCCATTTCATCTTGGCGACCAGTAAGTGATGATCTGATGCTATATCAGCTCCTCTCTTGGTTCTCACGTCCTCTATAGTCCTCCTGAACGTTTTGTTGATGCAAATATGGTCGATTTGGTTTTGTGTAGAGTGATCCGGTGAAGTCCATGTGGTTTTGTGTATGCGTTTATGTGGGAATATGGTGCCGCCTATGACCAGCTTATTGAAGGCACATAGATTTGCAAATCTCTCACCATTTTCGTTTCTTTCTCCCAGTCCGTGTCGTCCCATGATGTCTTCATATCCAGTGTTGTCCGTTCCAACCTTGGCGTTGAAATCTCCCATCAGAATGGTCAGGTCCTTTGTTGGGCACTTCTCGACTATTGACTGCAGCCTATTGTAGAATTGATCTTTAGCGTCTTCATTGTAGTCGTTGGTAGGCGCATAGCATTGGATGATGTTCATTGAAATGCCCTCTTTCTTTGTTTTAAACGAGGCTTTGATGATCCTTGGTCCATGAGATTCCCATCCTATAAGTGCATTTTGCGCTTGTTTGGACAGCATCAATGCAACTCCTTGTGTATGTGGTGCATTTTCTTCTTCATGGCCGGAGTATAACAGGAACTCTCCTGTAGTTAGTCGTTGTTGTCCAACTTGTGTCCAATGTGTTTCACTGATCCCAAGTACCTCTAGGTTGTATCTTCTCATTTCTGCAGCAATCTGGAAGGCTCTTCCGGTGTCCCACATTGTACGAACATTCCATGTACCTAAATAAATGGTCGCTCTGGTTGTCAGAAGGGGCATCGGCCTCATAACTTCCGAAGGGATTCGGCTTTCATCATTAGGCGTCATAATTCTTCTAAATGAAGATCTTCTGACTCCCAGGGCAGAGTTTAAAAGGTTTGAACAATTTTTTCTGGTTAGCGTTTTTTTAGCGAGTAAGTTTTCTACGGGATGGGGACGCTAACCCCATGCCCAACCCTCCTCCTTTATCCGGGCTTGGGACCGGCAGTAGCCCCCGGAGGGACTCCAGGCGGAGTTGGTTGATTGTATATTAGATATAATTTAGGTTTATTCTTATTTTGTATGATAGTTTTCTTTTCATGGATATTGAAAAGAATCAATTATTATCCATTTGTTGATTTCACTACACAGATATATTAATTTGCGTTTTGAAGAAAATTATTTTGTATATATCAGAAAGGGGTTTTTGTGGATACTTTAGTAATTTAATAGTTGAGTTCATGAGTTAATTGAAACTAGACAACCATGGAAAACCTGGAAACACTTGACGGCCGTTTCGTCCTAATGTGTAACTCCTCAAATAAACCTTGATATAAAAACAGACAAGTTTATCAAATGGACTTAAGATTATTTAGATGATTTAAATAGTGGTCTAATTTAAGTGTTTTTTAAGTACGAAGACAAGAACAGTGTTGAAGATAATGCTTATCTTTGTTGGTTGTAAATAATGGAAAGCTGTCGTTATAAATTCAACTACGGGTTACGTATGACGTAATAAATTAACACAATCAAGCTTACACAGAAGCCATTAATAAATATAATGTGGGAATGGGGGTTAGTTCACATGGCACAAACTAGGAAGATACTCTACCTGAGAAATAAATGAGGTGTAACAATCAGTTAATGCAGAGTGTGTCAAAAGAATATTACTGGAATATGAGATGTGAAAAAATTTAACTGCGTAAATCTGTTTAATAAACGTATTCGTATAGTAATCTGGTGTGAGAAGGGAATATGACCAATGAATCAAAGCAAAACTCTTTCTATGAATATCGAAGTTAATGGAAATAAAGCTGCTGATGTTTTGAATTTCAAAATCCCTGAGCATCAAATTTCTACTCAGTTAAGTTTCAAATTGTTTTCTCAAGCCAGTCTTACATTCATGAATGTGTTACGGATGAAATCCTGATTTGGAGCACATTGATGTTTATCAATATATTTGCTTAAACTTGTGGAATAAGTCATATTGACCATGTAAAGTGAACGCTTTTTAAACTCTAATACTCTAATACTCGTATAGTTTACTAGTTATTTTCAATATGATTTAACGTTACTTGGAAAATCACTGAAAACAAATAATCGAAAAAAAAGATGCTCAACACCCCAGCAATTCTTAAGTACAAGATTAATATAAAATGAATTCTAAGACCTTTTAAGTCACCAATCAATCCATCTATACAGTTTCATAAAATGATGCTTTAAAAGATTCCAATCAATATTTGAACAATAATAATATGTTTCACTATTGGGAAATACGTTAAAATGTCCTTTCGATGTATTTACACTTAAAAATCAACTTTTATCAATTTTTAATTCCTAGTATCCTACAATCCATAAATGTTGAAATTATTTATGATTATTTTACATCTTATCAGAATATAAACTAATGAACTTGTGTGTTTAAAAAAAATAAAACTAATTGTAGTTTATTTGCATTAAAAGTTCTTTAGATTGATCTGTGTAACTTTAGTATATACCCGAAGGGGTTTTGTGGAGATTGTAGTGATTTCAATCGTTGAGATCATGAGTGCTTCCAGGTTTTCCATGGTGGTCTAGACTAGTAGAGTTCAGCCGGGTCTGTTGTGAGATAGTAACTCACTGATGACAATGTTGGATGTGTTGCTCAGTTTCGTGGATTAGTTGAAGTTAGATATTAACATCGTTCGATACCGGTCGACTCAGTGGTCTACTGGTTAAGTGTCCGCGGGAGAGACTGATAGTTCCTTATTCATTAACAAACTAATCCGTATAAGAATGTATTTTAGAAGTTTTCAATTTTTAGATTTCAGAACGAAAAATAAGACAATTGTAAAACAAACTAAAGAAACAATCGTATGACTATGAATATTCACAATTGCAACAAGTATATCTATCAACAGTTAATAATAAGTTACCAAATAAACAGATAGGTATTGTCAAAATAAGTGAATTACAAATGCTAATTTTAAAACATTATAATTATATCAGTATAATAGTGTATTTAATCTAATTTATATGCAATTTGGATAACGGTTAATTTACATTGTGTTGATTAGTTCGTATACCAGTGTATAATTGAACTTCTGAATGGAAATGTTTTAACATTTGTAAAGAATTCAATGAATTGTTTAGGAAATTATAGTGAAAATTTTAGGTCAAATTAAAATTGATACCGAATTCTTCACCAATTTAAAGCTAGATTTTTTCATGAAATCATATGAGTAAAAGAACCATTATAGATCAGGTAGTAATGAACGACTATTAGTACTCATCAGAAGTACTCACTAATAATCCCTTCAAGGATTTAATCTCTGAATTTTATCTCTCGGGAGAAGTGTTAATGATTCTTAATAGGACCTCATTCATTTAGAAGTTAGCTACTAGTGAACACATAATTGTTACCAAAGTAAAGGAAGTTTATGATTTTCCACAAATATAAAACACTATATAACTGCGAAGCCAGTTATATAGGAAGTGTACTTTGGCAAGCTCGTCAACACTATTCTGTCTAGTTGAGAAAATGAAAGTTAGGGGTGATTAAAAATTCTCTTCTTGGTTACTTTGCTGACACAGGACACCACAAGTTGACTTGGATAAAGCTTTTTAAGTTATCAACTATAGTTAGTCAAGTTCACAGCATGGTTTATGGGCTGACTTTTAGTTTACCTCAATAGCTATTAAAATCCCTATTTATAAATCTAATCTTTGTATTCAAACAAAGCTTATACAACCTTATTTACTCTGGCAATCGTTATGGAAATCCGTTTTAGGTGGATTCTGATTAACTATATTCTTCAAAAAACATTAAAACAATATTTTAGATTCTTTCAATTTTGTATTCTTATATGTTTTCAATTCCTTTGTCGTAATTCTTACACAACTGTTATAAAATCTATCTCATACTATATAATCTAGCAGCTATTTAATTACATTTTATTATGTTAACCATAAGTTGTTATTTCAGTGCTTACTTATAAGTTATATAATTATTATGTCATACCAGCATCCGATAGTAATATATATATATATATATATATATATATAATAAGCAGAGATGGATGGTGGTTAGCAGTGGAGTTCAGGACTCGCGTTTCACCCGGTTTAGGACTCGTCAGCTGAATGCACCGGCATCTCGGGGTTAATCTTCAATCCGTGACTCGATCCCAGTAAATTCCGCTTCAAATGCCATCTCGCTATCTACTTAGCTACTGGGTTCAGATAGCCACTAGCTTATGCTTATAACGTTTGTGACTACAGGAAATATCAAGGCAATCCGCACATATACATATGCCATATGAGACTGATCAATTGCAGTCCTAAACATAAATGGGAAGACTCAAACAACTAATACATATATATTAGTTCATAGGTGTGATGAAAAGTAAACTCAAAAGAAATTCCTTAGTTCTGTTCGTCTTTTTACTCAATAATGTATGTTAGTTTATTGAAATCGATCCAATCAATTTAAGGTTAAATATATAAACTTTATACAATGCACAGGATTATGGTGAAGAATAATGTCATATCATTATAAAATTTTACCAGCAATATAACTACATATCCTACTGAAACTTCTACTATTCATTATCCTAATCTAATGTACTAGTTATTTATAGTTCTGTTCTAGATAAACCACCAGATTTAATTTATATACCAATTGGTAATAACATTTTATCAGATCCTTTTCATTGATATCAATTAATAATTTCATGTAACGAAGAATGTATTTAGTTTAGCTTAGTCTTAGTTTCAGAAAATGCATTATCTGTACTCTATATTAAACAATCTAATAGTAGAGGAAGACAAAATTTGTGACAGTATGATCATTACATTTTTAAAAGTTTTATTGTATTTTGGAATAAATTGATCCTTACTGAATGAAGTTTATTTTAGGCAAACAATTGTATTTTTAATCATTTTGGCCAAATTAATATATAGGACCATGTAAATGTGTTATAAACACTGGGAAATCTTGTAATTCCTGGATTGTATTCCATTATTATCCTTCTCACATATCTCGTATGTCAATTAAATAAGGTTAATTTGTATGATTTATTTTCAGTTAAGTTATTTAGTTGTTCATTAACGTTGCGTGATTATTAGTTTACTAACCCATGAACGATAAACCTATCAACTCCCTTACTGAAATTTTGTTAATCAAATAATCCGTGAAATTTCCTCTTTTCTAAAATTTACTATCATAATAAACTACAAAGATGAGAAGATAAGCAATAAAAATTCTCACCTATTACTCACGTGATTATATAATTCCTATTATAAGGACCGTATGATACAATTACAATAAATGAGTTGTAACTAAAAGTGAAATCGAGGACATGCGTTTCGTTACATCTGAGACTCGTCAGCTGAATGTGCCTGTATCTACCTACATCCATCTGCATCCCAAATCCATATATTCAATAAAACATAAAATGAAATGACCATATCGTGACAATCGCCAAAGAATCCACATATGTCAACAATGACGGATCAAACTACAGTCAAGAATGTTAACAATAGGATAGTTCAAAGTCATACTAAAAACGATCTAAGCATTAGAAAGTTGAAATATCAAAATATTATCAATAAATCAAATCAAATAGTTTCACAGTATTTGTCGCCGAGTTAATGTGAGACATTAAAGAGGAAGAAGGTATTTATAAAATCTCAGCGAAAGAACTTGAAGTAAATTTCCCTTGAAAAAGCTTGGACCAGATTGCCAGGCGAAACGTTGGATTTACTTCAAATTCCTTCGCTGAGATTTTACAAAAACATTCTTCCTTTTTAAATCAAATCAAAGTTTATAAACTTAGGAAATAATGAAAATAACGTGCCTAAATAAATGTATTTATATATAATTGTATAAATATATCATCAGCTAAATTCACTTGGTGTTGTTTACTTGAATTATACCATTGATATTTAAGACTGTAATTGATCAGTTCCCTTGCACAAACAAGTGGCTATCTGAACTCAAGAGCTAAGTGAATAACAAGATGGCATTTGAAGCGAACGGTACTGGATTCGAATCCCGGAGTGAACATTAACTCTGGAATGCAAATATATCCAGCTGACAAGTGCTGAATGGAACAAAATGCGCATCCTAAACTCCACTACTAGCCATTATCCATTTTTGACTTACACTGCTTCATCATATTGCTTTTTCTATTTGTTCACAAAAAATAATTATGTGTACATTTTTTATCTAGTAATTTGTTCTTGCTTATTTCTTTTCTTTGTTAACTGACACAAAGGGAAAAAACAAGTTTTTTTCTTTTTTTTTTCGTACAAAAGAAAAACACAGTCGCTGTTTTTTTAATAACAAGTTAATGTATATGATAATTCTGAATGAATTAGTAGATTAAAATCATTTATACAAGATTTCATTTGTATATAATTGATAATAAATTAGGAATTTGTTTAATCACTATGACCAGTGATTGAAGAAAAGATCACTGTTAATTTTCTAATAAGAAATAAAGAAAAATAAACTAATTAATGGAAATTGAAACATTCAACATTAGATAGAAATGTGAGAATTGTCCCATAAATTAATATTATATGAGATAGTATTTCAATGAATGAACTATGTGTTTTGTTATCGATGTATGTTGGATACACATACATAAGGAGGAGTAATCGAATAATGCAAACAAGGCTCATAGAACATGTGCTTAGATGGCTTCAAAACCGGTTAATGTCAAATGCTCCGATCAACGTGAGAAGTAGAAAACTATGTTCATCGATAGCAAAACGCATAATTAAAACGAGGCACAGATTTGACATTAATACAGCTTTCGAAACGTTGTATAGAAACTACCTATTTGTTGAATTGTTCACGTAATAAAAGAAGTAGTTTTATGACAATCATATTTCTGATTTAAATTACACGACGAACCAGTAAGCTGTATTCCTTAGATAAATAATAGAAACATCGTTGAATGATTTAAAAGTTCCACGCTTAATGATGATATGTATATTTGGAAAAAGCTGCTGACAATTCCAAAATTAAGAGGAAACACCACTCTAATGCTATCTGATTCCCAAAACGTTTTTGTCTAGTATCAATATTTAAGAAAAAGTGTTTTTATACAATATATAAAATTTCAATTTGATAAAACCTTTCCCTTTTTTATTACTGAACTGGAGATTAAAGTAGTATTTTCCTTATAACGAATATGAATTTTGAATTTGATATAAAGAGTAAAATCTAAGGATAAATATTCATAAATTTTCTATTTTAATCGGTTCCAAAGTGGGGGAAAAAAGGAACTAACGCCATTTTTACAAAGAAAAACTTCATCCATACATCCAAGTTACTATCAATTCCTCGCATGATGTCATTCTATTTTCCAAACTATTTCTAATTGACAAATTATAAGTTAATCATCATTAATTCAAATAATGAATTGCTATAAAGAAAGATCTGAAATTGGTTATTGTTCATTTTTAATTATGAAGTTGTTAGTTCAAAATTAATTCACTCGATTCATTTATTTCTCGATGTAAGCAAATTTAAATGTATGGGAAATAAAGTAAATAATTATCTTATCGATACTACTTATAAAAGCAACCATTGAAAAACATACAACACTGATGGAGCATAGTATAATTACTAATTAGAAGTCAAAGCATAAATAAGACAGTTATTGATTTCCTACAGTTAGTCTGTAAATTTCACGATGTTTCAAATATTATATTTGGTTAAAATGTTAAACATACAAACAAGTGCTATTCAAAGACATTTCGAATGAAATCACCTAAAAGAGCTAATAGAAAATGAATCTCTATGAAAAAAATCCAGTTACTGCTTAAAAGAAACACAAGATTTAATTTGTTTAGTCCATTGGCAAAGTCTTAACGAATGACTAAATGTTTAAACCACATATATACTCAACCAGGTGAGTTAAATAATGTGGTCTAACCATAATATATCAATATTAAGTTAAATACTGCCACGAGTTTTATGACTTTCTAAACCTGCAGTTTCTTAGCTTGTGAATTCATGAACAACTGAAGGATTTATTTGAGACTTATTACTATCTATATTTGGAAGAGATCAAACCAGATCCCAGTGGAGGAAGAAATCAGGATGAAGCGCTGGAAGTGTATAGGACACACATTGAAGAAAGCACCCAACTGCGTTACAAGGCAAGTCCTCACATGGAATCCTCAAGGCCAAAGGAAAAGAGGAAGACCAAAGAACACATTACGCCGAGAAATGGAAATAGACATGAGAAAAATGAACAAGAATTGGATGGAACTAGAAAAGAAGGCAGAGTGGGACAGAGTGGGTTGGAGAATGCTGGTCGGCGGCCTATGCTCCATTGGGAGTAACAGGCGTAAGTAAGTAAGTAAGTAGTTAAGTAAAGATTCATAGTTTCGAAGAATGCATAATTGACAATTCACGGATTACAGTTGATCGATTAAGTCCCCTAATATAAATACTTAACTGGGTTCTATCCATTACATTTTTAATCAATAATTTGTTAGTGTTACTCAATTTTTTACCAGCTTTGTATAATTTACTTCAATTGTAAAATTTATCTAGGTTGATCAAATTAACTTAAATATTGAATTTTTGTAAGCAATGATGGATAGCGGCTAGCAGTGGAATCCAGGACGCGCGTTTCGTCCTATTTGGGACTCGTCAGCTGGATTTACCTGCATCTCAGAGTCGATGTTCACTCTGGGACTCGAACCCAGTACCATTCGCTTCAAACGCCATCTCGTTATCCAATCAGCTACTGAGTGAAGGTACAAGCCAAACACCAAGTGAATTTAAATATTGAATATTGGGTTAAATATTTACAGATTCTAAGTGCCTTCGAAGAATGTTATTTTCGCTTGAGTTTGTAAATTTAATCTTGATTCCATTAAACAATTATCTTGTAAATGTCCTTTTAAGGTAATTTAGAAGAACTCATTGTCCATGAAAGCTATGACCAGTTATCATTTCCTATTGTATGAACTGAGTATACTATCATCAGTTTGATAGGGAATAACTATTATTATTTAGATTTAATTGCTTTTAGACTTAAAACACTAGATTGAAATTTTGAATAGGATCAATTTTTGTAAGCCTCAATCTTACTTAGACATGATAAAATTTGGTCCCTATTCTACTATTATATTTCATTGTGATCAAAAGTTTTTATTTGGGACATTTATTAAACATTTTTCTTTTTAACTAATAAAGTTAACCTATCCCATCCTTTTTAAGTGTATTCATGTGTATTTTTGGTCCACATTCTGGAACTATTTTAGGTAACAATGATTAAATTTAGCTTATTTATTTATCCTTATGATTTAAAGCATTTACCATTGGGAAAATGGTTTTTTCAGAAATTAACCTTATATCTATTGCATTACAGTCAAGAGAATAAGTGAAAGTAATCCAATAGCTCTTTGATCATAAACTAACAGCTTAAAAACATTATTTCGTTCAAAGTGATACGGTGTCTAATGATTAGACTCAACAGTCCAATCTCAGTTGATTAGAGAATGAGTTACCTACAAGCTAATTTACTTCAATAGCCTATGCGTTTTATCGTGTTTATTTTGTGTTTATTTTCCTTACGCATACATGTTATTTTACTACATAAAAACCTACTCATCTGGCTAGTGGTCCTGTCTTTAATTTCTAATCATTCAAATGATTAAGTCAAGTATTCAGGTATATCATTTCATTGCATTCATTAATTAATTACCATTTTACTCATTAATTTTGACAATCTAATATTTCATTATATCTATCATTCGATAACCTACCTCATAGCAGAAACCTTTGTATATTTTTCTTTTTTCTAACATAAATCCATTTGTAATCAAATTTGTAGGTAAATGATTATACCAAAAGCTAATATCTACTCTGAATTTTAAACAATTGATTCTTTTTGATTAATTCCAAAGTAATCTCCTGAGATGAACAAATAGATACGTTATCCCTAAATCAAGAGGTTATAGGTTTGCGACATCATTAATAGACTGATAAGGTGATCTGGTATCAACAAACCTCACTGTACATATCACTTTGTATATCCAATGACTAAGTAACAACGAAGATAAATAAATTAGATATCAATAAATTAAGCTAACTTATCAACACACTTTAATAAATAGGAGATTTTGAAATATTCCATTTACTCCATCATTATATAAATTTGTCAGCTATCAACCTACTAAGTAAGCCTTTATTATTATCATCATACATATAATCAGTTAAAACATATCTTCAAATAAAATATTTTGGAGACAATCTTAAGAAACTTGGGATGAATTTACAAATTGAGAATCCATTTAATGTATGATTGGTGTATACATGGATTTGAAGTCAATCAATTAAGAGTCGTAAATGGGGACATAGTAGCCTAATATAAGTTAATATATCCTGATTTAAGTCAGAGTTCATGTTTTTATGAAGACTATTGATACCCATTGGCTACTTAAATTAAGCTTGTTTCAGCCACTAATCTATTTTTAGTCCCAATGAACTCAGTAGTGCTTAGTTACTTAAATATGTATATACATTATGACTTGATTTATATATTTCAGTATTTATTAAAGACTACCCACTGTTAATGACTAATTTACACAGGCATATTGACAATGTTTTACTAAAAAGATCTCTTAAATCTCAAGACGGCCTGCTTAAAATCTAGGCTACCTGTTCCTGTCATCGGGATATTTCAACAAGTTACGTGTTTTCTTGTTTGTTTTAACACATCATTATGCCTATTTGTCTCATAACCTATTCAGATGCGTTCGTGAAAAAAATTACGATATTTCGCTGTACAAGTTACAAAAGAGCCCAACCAGAGACATCATGGTTGCTGACAGTATGCATCGAAAAAACATTATTCAGATGTCGATTCCTGAAATGCTAACATCTAACTGGCGACCATTCAATATTCATCGCAAGGATCGATCAAGAAATAAGAAAAGGAAACTTGTTGAAATACTTTGTATCAAAAATATAATATTGAAAAAAGCCACTAATAATAATGAAATATATGTAGGCCAATAAGAAGAGAGCAACATTAAAATAGGCTTAGATAAGAAAGCACAATTAGGATTTCTATACTGGTATGAAACGGCATTTCAGTGCTTTCAGGTTTTCCATGGTGATCTAGCTTTAATCGAATCATAAACTCAACTATTAAAATGACTATAATATTCACAAAACCCTTTCTGAAATGATTTAGTTAAAAGTGAGATCTGTATTTAATTTTTAGCGAAATCATAAAATTTCACTAACCTAATAAAACCTTTTACTCAATATTTATATTATAAAGAACAGAATAGATGAAAATATGAATATTCATAGCTTAGCTAAATTCTGTTAAACCATTTTTTCAGATACCTAAATTCATAACAGACGAATTATAAATATCCGATCCCAACCAATCCACGGAATTGAGCGACCATCTTCCAATGTATTGAGGTAGATACCTGCCTTTACCCGAAACGTATTAGCTCCACTGGTCACGACTTCTCAATAGAACTCCGAGAATTCCCTCACGAAGCTCCGTGAGATAGGTATTTACGTCATTACAAGGTAAGATAGTCGCGCAATTTCGTGGATTGATTGAGGTTAGACAATAACACCATTGGATGCTGGCTCAGTGGTCTAAATGTTAAGCGTTCGCGCGCAATACGGAAGGTTCTAGGTTGGAGTCTGACGAGCGGGATCATGGTTGTTCACTGCTGGGGAGTTCAACAATAAGACAAAACTACTGTCTAGTGCTTCCAGGTTTTCAGTGTTGGTTTAACATCAATTCGTTCATGATTCCGATCAAAAACTTAATAATCTTCACATCCCTATACTGAGAATTACAAATAATGCTTTATTTTTGCCCAAACCTTTAAAGCACGTAAATAAACAAAAGAATAATTCAAAGATATGATAAACCTTCACTTTGTTACTGCTTTTCAATCTAAAAACAAAAGCCCATTTTTTGTATTTAAGATATTTGATACTGCCTAACATGAATTTATACAAAATTTCTTTAGACATCTAGTCACTTATTTACAATGATAATAATAAACACGTGATTAGACAAGTAAATAGTTATTAGAATTACATGTCATTTAAGTATGTCAGTAGTATATTTTACCCCAATATGAGTCAAATTTTGTTTATTTTGACAAGCGGATAAATTAAAGTTTTGAAATCTATGAAAATAAGAAAATAAATAACTAGACTAATAGTCTTTATGTACACATATACATGTTGACATATATCCTGTTAGCTAGTCATATTAATTAGACAAAATCGTTAAAATATTCAGATAAGTGAATGGGAACTAAAATGATCGAATTACACATGAATAATATTCAATTGATTTAATATTCACTTTGGTTACTGTATATCATATGGGTTTTATTATTTTTAATGTTAGGCCATTATAAACAGTTATCATGATGTTTTAAATCCATCTTATATTGGTTATTAGTAAGCATAAAGAAGATAATACTTTACTGAATACTTTTATCAATAATCACTGATAACACAGTGTTTCTGAATATAACGCTAAATGGAAACAGCTTGAAAGATTGAGTAATAATTAACTATTCTAATATCAAATATAAATATTCATAAATGAAAGATCTTGGAATAGTGAACTTGATTTCCAACCATTAACTAACGAGTTCAAAACCCAACTTCACAAAATTCTCTTTGTACAATAGGATAATGTTATTAATCCTCAAACAAGCAATAATAATTATACGAACATGTACTTAGCAAACAAGTTACGTATAAGAGTTATAATAAACTAATTGCTTAGCATTTTTTTTAAAAAATGGTGAAAATGAATGAAGTGACTGGAGTTTAGAATGTATATTGTTCGATTCAGCATATTTAAGCTGAAAAAGTATTATGTTCACCGTGAAATATCAAAGTGCTGAGATGTAAAGTTTAATTCAAGTGGTTCCATTATTTTTACCGATTTTCTTTCGGACATCAGTTTTTGACGAAATTCATAATTGACTTAATTTCTAGAGATATATTGCAAATTGTTCTTTGATATTTTGATCTACGTATATTAGGCTTTATATTATTAATTCCTTTAGTATAGTTATCAAGTTTTACTTTTCTACTCAAAAGTAATTTCTTTCATTAAGCCATTATGTTTAAATCCATGAAAGTTAGATTCTTCAACAGAATTAGTAAAGAAACTTATCTTTTTCTAGAGCGTTGCATTAAATCATGATAACCACATGAATTTGAGAGAAAAATTATTGTAAAGATTCATAGTTTGGGTAAATGATGTTGTTTTCGCTGACTTAGAGTTTTTGATCGAGCGAATTCCAAAGTCATTCCAAGCAACAGACTTAAAGTTCAAGAAAAAACACACTTTTTAAAGTCAGTTAGCCCTAAGAACTTTGATTGTGACTGCTTGACAACGTAAATTGTTATCTTTATGTGTCTACACACTTTGAGACTTAGTTAATACATATCTCTATGACTTCCATTCCTTTAGTTTCAATAGTAGTAGATCACCTGGAATATGCAAAGTAGATATTGTTTTAGTTTTGTCATATTTATTGATGACTCACTTACCTCTTGGAGGAATAAAGGCCGCCAAGAAGCAATCTCTATTGAACTCTGTCTTGGGCAATCCATTCCAGTTCTTTCCAGTTGCTATTAGTCCTTTTCATGTCTGAGTCCAATTTCTGACTCAAGGAGTTCTTTGGTCTTCCACTCTTCCTCTTCCAATCAGGATTCCAAGTTGGCGCTTGTCTCGTGATGCAGTTTAATGATTTCCTCAATGTATGTTTTATCCATCTCTAACATCTTTTCTTAATTTCCTCTTCAGATGGAACCTAGTTTGTTCGTCTCCGCAGTAGGTTGTTGCTGATGGTACCGACCAACGGATATTGAGTATATTTTGTAGACACTTGTTTATAAACCCTTGTACTATTTTGATGATGGTTATGATAGTTCTTCATGTTTCAGCTCTGTACAGCAGAACTGTCTTGACATTCATATTGAAGATTGTGACTTTGAGGTTGGTTGGTAGATGATCTGAGTTCTATATGCTGCTTTACTGTAGGAATGCAACTTCTGGTTTGCCAATCCTTACTTTTATGTCTGCATCGGATCCTGCTTCTTCATCGATGATGCTGATTGGGTAGGTAGGTGAAAGTTTCCACCTGTTCCAGAGTTTCTCCATGAAGTGTAATTGGGTGGGTTGGCGTTATCCGTGTTGTATTTGAGGATTTTGGTTTCTCCCTTGTACATGTTGAGGCCTACTGATGCAGAGGCTGCCGCTACACTAGTGGTTTCCACCTGCATTTGTTGATGTGAATGGGGTAGAAGAGGTAGGTGATGTGCGAAGTTCAGATCGTCTAGCTACATCTTCGATCGTTTGTGGAGTGACTTCTATAGAGTGGTCTGTGTGTGCTGCTTCGAGGTGTGGTGGGTCCAGTGGGACTGGCCTGTTCATTAAGGAATTATTCAGGAAATAATCTATTATCAGCCTTTAAGTTTTCTATTTTATCCCAACCTGCATTTAAATTATCCACCAATTCCAAGTACAGCATCTAAATTTCCTTTAAATCGCCTAATTTGACGGAGTTCTCCGTTTGACTTTAGCATGATTCTTTGACTAATATAAACTAACTGTTTGACATCAAAATTACTTCAGAATCCCTTATAGATTAAAGAGCTCCTGTTTATAAGTATCAATAAGAAATTTTAGCGAGACTATTATTTATGGACTAATCAATCAGATATAAGACAACAGGTTTTGGATTTTAACGAAAATTCTATCCATCTATCTAGCTAAATAACGATTCGGGACTTTAGCTGATGACAGTTCGTGATGGAAACCATAAATCTAGTTCCTAACCCTAACTATCAACTGTAAATCCTTAATCTAATTCTTCACACTGCTTTATAACCCTCAGTTAACCTTAATTAGTAGGTGGACATTCTCAAGGTCACTTTAGCGTCTTTCAACGGTCGTCCATAAATTATAGTCTCACCGAAGTTTTATCAAGATTTATGTTTTAATGACAATTCAAGCACGACTAAGTTATGAATCAATATAAAATTTCTAACATTATCGAATGATTTTAATATCTTAAGTTATCTTTAGAGTTAGTCAGTGATTTGTCAATACGACTAGCATATCATAATTTGTGTTTGACAATTCTAACTTTGATTCTATCTAAAGTTGTTAATGCTTTCTGTCAAAATATATTTGCCTTACAATAGTTCACCAAATAATTTATATATGAACTATAACTCTTGATATAGTAAATCTTCACAATTTTCTACAAAAATAATTAAGTAATCAAATTGCATAGTTTCTTAATAGAGTCAATGATGATCGGAGGTAAATTCATTTAAGTTGTACTATTTAAACAAATGATGTATATTGGATTATTATTATTTTTGTTTTTATGAGTCCATTAAAAATCAGCTATCAAAAAAATTTTTTGTATTAAATCCTGTTTTTTAGTAATATTTATCTAATTTTTTTTATCTAAATGGAAAAAATAAAACTTTCTCATTTCTGATAAAATAAACTATTATCATTACTTACTTACTTACTTACTTACTCACTTACTTACTTACTTACTCACTTACTTACTTACTCACTTACTTACTTACTTACTTATTTACTTACTTACTCACTTACTTACTTACTTACTTATTTACTTACTTACTCACTTACTTACTTACTTACTTACTTACTTACTTACTTACTTACTTACCCCTGTTACTCCCAAATGGAGCATAGGCTGCTGACTAGCATTCTCCAACTTACTCTATCCTGGACCAAACTATTATCATATTTAATGATAACTCAATATCGAAGTTCAATTTACTAAATAAAATAATAAATTCATTTTTAAAAAAAAATAAAAGTATTCACTGCAATATACAACTTACATATTATGTAATAGAGTAATGTGAAATATTCATAACTGAAATTTTCGAAAATAAATAAGATATATGATGTTATTTGACTAACAGATCGTTCTCTATAATAAAATCGAAGTCGTTCACTGATTTTTATCATTTTTGTTATATATACATATATATATATATATATAATTGTGGTGGACCAGATGATATATAAACGCAAAAAGTATCAACAAAGTTAATAAAGATCAATAGAAATGTTAATATATATAAGTTAATTATTATAAATACAATAGAAAGTTGGGACTTTACTTAAGTTCACCAAATTGATGCGTGTTCGGCTTCGGTCTGGTACTAAGAAACCACAATTATAGATGCTTGGTAATTCCAATCTGTTTGACCAACTCTCCAGTGATATAATCCAACGTAGGATGTGATATATTCCAATTACAGTCTATAAACGTAGATAGTATTTGATTTAGATTTCAGTTAACTCAATCACAAACGAATATATATATATATACATATTGATGTTAAACCACCGTTGGAAACCTGGAAGCACTGGAAGGCCGTTTCGTCCTGGTTGCGCAATTTCGTGGATTGGTTTGTGTTAGACTCTAACACCACTGGATTCAGGCTTACTGGTCCAGTAGATTAAGCGTTCACGCGTGAGACTGAAGGCCCTGAGTTGGAATCCCATGAGTGGGATCGTGGATGCGCACTGCTGAGGGGTCCCACAACGGGACGAAACGATCGTCCAGTGCTTCTAGGTTTTCAACAATGGTCTAACATCAATCGGTTCATGATCTCAATCAAAAAGATTTTGTTTTTGTTTACGTTTCATTTCGAAAATAAATATACTTCTCTCTGCTATTTATTTATGTAAAACTATTCACAAAGCATTGTACTTATCTATTTTTCATAAAATCATCTTTTAAACATCTACTCATTTACGGTGTTTTCATTTTGGCATCGTTTATATTATGTTTCCTATTTATTTGAGAAAGCTTATTTTTTTAACATCTGCCCCTCTTGCATTAATCTCAAGTTGATTATTCATGAGTTGAAACAAGAAGCTTACTAATGTATCAACAACTCTTTTGTTTGAAATATCTTGTCAAATGTTTTAGATAATTGATAATTTTGCAGAAAATTAAGCATTTTGTCTAGTCATTAGTGTTGAATAAGTTATATCTACTTTGATAAGTCCATCAATATATTTGGCTCGATATCATAACTCATAATATAACTGCTGATTGATAGAAGGGTATTGATGTTCGTAGGCATTAGTAAATAATGTTTGGGAAACCACTATTATCTACAGATTTGAATTGAGATCACTCAGTGCTACTATTACACACCTTTTTATTGAGCTAATTAATATCAATTTATAAAACTGTGACTCACAGTGATTAATCAAGACATTATAAGTTGTGACTAGATAGTGAGAGAAGAGAGGAAACTTCATACTTACTAATTTTAAATTGTAACAGACTTGACCCACTATGTATTTGCGTCAGTAAACTTTTTATATACATATCTATTTCTTGTTCAAATAGCCAGACAAATGTCTATTGCCATGTTACATGAGTTTGAGCTCTTCTTCTTATTCAGAATTTCAGTAACTGAACCTTAACTAATGATAGAAATTGTATAGAGAAAAGATAAAATTACTTGGGTTATACTTACAACCACTAAAAACTAAACACCTAGGTAGACATTTAAAATGAAAATAACTATTTGGAAGTTATTACTTCTTTTCTCTCCAAGAATTAAAATCTAAAAATCATTCTAAAAAATTTAGACAAGTTATAGTTACATCAGATTGAAACATTCAAAATATTACTATTTCCATAACTCCTTTTTTTCTCAAAACATTTTATAGACAGTTAGTAATTTCGATGTCTTTGTATCTTAACATTTCTATAATTGATATTTTTAGACAACCACTATAGTATTCAAAACACTTCTGTCGTCATGGCAACCATTTTTGGTTGACATATCTATATATCATAAATAAATAAATTAATTAATTAATTACTAGTAGAAAATAAACTTTAAGTAACCATAGTGGGTGGCGTATATTAGTTAACATTTCAATAAGTATCAAAGTTAAGTGGAAAAAAATTAATTCTCATTTATGTTTGTTTAATTTAAAAAAAATCCATAAAATTTGTGCCTTTTTCAAAAAAAGAAGAAAGAAAAATGTATTTATGGGGTAATTTTTAATATTACTCTTGTAAATTTTATTTATTATTAGTTACAATGAACTAAACTTAAATGTTCAATTGAACATTTACATTTATTATCAATGTAGACAATAATTCATAACAACAGTTGTTTGTTGTAATATTATATTACTACTTATGATAGACTTGTTTATGTCTATAAAACTATTGATTTAAACAAAAGAGAAAATACAATATGGGTCACTAATGTGGTAGTATTTACTATTTAGCAGTAGTCATTAAAAACTACCCAATGAATCAGCGGGTTAATAATTCGAAGATTGTTAGTTTTATGCTAGAATCCCTTCTAATTGAACAAATGTCTCATGTGATAATCTATATACTTATGCTATGAGTTATTTTATAATTTTATATTGCTCGATTGATAATTGCTTACCTGTTGAATATTCTGAACTTAACGGTTACGAATCTGAATGAGTAGAGAAAATGTCAATAGACTATTTCTATCAACAGAGCAGAAACCATTAGAATACTATTAGTATAGCAACAACAACAATAACAGCAACTACTACTAGCACCGACACCATTACTACTACTATAAACGAGGTGATTATAATATGATTCTGTTGAGTAGCTGTTTTCATTTCGTAAGAAATGTAGAATATTCGCTGAGTTACAGTCAACTGAAAATTTTCAGTTACATTAATTTAATTTCAAGAATCCTTTTTTTTCATCAATATTTATATTTATATTTCTGAATGGATTATAGTTGGTTTTGGTATAAATTTAAAACACCCAGTTCAGTAAAGTGATCTCTTTCTAATGAATTTATTATCAAGCTGTAAAATCGTATATATATCTGAAAATATTTTCTATGATAATGTAATAGAACGGTTGTAATACTAGATTAAATAATGTACGTAGTAACAATAAGGGGTTGTGTGTGTGAAAATGAAAAGCCTTGTAAAAATAATAAGAGATTATAATGTGAATGAGGTAAGATAATTAAAATATTTTTGATACAATAATAAAAGATAATAAATGGGTTAAGTGAAATGAAGTGATATTAGAAAAAAAATTAGGAATAGAAACATGGGAATATGAGAAATAGTTAAAGAAAGAAGAGGGTTATTTTCAAATACGAAATAAAATTAAAAATAATAATGGTTTAAGGCCATAGTAAATATAAAGATAAGATGTATTTCTATTATATACACAGTTGTGGTTTCATCTCATGGATGACAAGGGCTTCTACAGTTTTAGGTAGATTTGAACAAATTGTTTAAGCAACAATAAAATCAACCTGTGCATCAGTAGAGTGATCGGAATAAATAAATATTGGTGTTTGTATGCTCTTGGAATCCTGAAGGGAAGCGGAAAAGAGAAAGGCCAAAGAACACATTACGTCGGGAAATAGAATCAGATACAAAGAGGATGAATAACAACTAGAAAGGATTGCTCAGGATAGGGTTGGATGGAGAATACTGGTGGGAGGCCTATGCTCCTCCACGAGGGGTAACAGGCGTAAATCAATAAGTTTGTATGCTCCAATTTTGCAGGGTTTTTTTTAATTGTTAGACTAGAGGGTTTATGTGGATCACGTTGTGAAGTAATCTTACTTACACGACAATCGAAAAAAAGTTTGTCATTCATCTCTGATAATTTTATAGCGAGTGAAAGACCCCGAATTTACAATTACTTATTGATGCAATAGCATAAAATGGAGTTACGAGACAGTGAAACAGTCACCAACTTACAAGAAATAAATTCGTTTCCTTCATTCACAGATTTTTTAGTGATTATATTGATCAAGCCAGTGATGTTAATCAAATGTTTCGTTTTAGTTTGAAACATGTAGTCAGTTTATATCTATTAAGTGACATGAGGCAAAACTCAAGACCTCCATGCCTCTCAAGGTATACAATACTAATCACACATTGGGTAGTAATTCACAGTTGTGTTGAAAAATGTAACTAGAAAATTTCTGGATAGGTCCGTTCAAGCTTTTAGTGTTCAGCGGTTGTTTTAGTTCTCCAAGTATCTTCATGTCATTAGATGTTTCTTCAATATCGTTTACTGATTTCAATTAATTTACTTAAAAGGCCTGTACTAGTTACATGTCCTGTGGGTCTCAAGTTTCTTCCTGTGGATGCCGTTGACAGAAAGGCGCCAAGATAGAAAACAGTGGATTCTCGGTACCTGATATTTTTTAATGGCTCTCAAGTTTGTGACAAAATCTTTCACACGAATTTTACAATACTTTCACAAAGTGACCTTAATAAATCAAGTTGTATGAAATTCCTCCGTAATACATATCTCTTTAATTATCACTGTTAATTATCAGCTGAAAACACGTTCTTTTAGAAACTCATTCAGTGGACATTCAATTTAAAAAATACATTCACTGTACTTACTGGTTATCTTTAACTGTTCAATACTAAAATCCTTCGGTTTATTTGTAATAATTTGAAATATCCCTCTGTTCGTACTGTTTATGGATATTGATCAGTCTTGGCTGGAATAGGTAGATTTTGCGAAAATTTTTATGGCTCAATCAATGCAATCCTCACAAGACACACTTACATTAACTAATATTGATCAAATTTAATCAAGAATATCAACAACAGGATAATTCAAATAATTATAAATTAAAATTAAGTTCATACCAGTTGCACAAGTTAGCCACTTTTTAGGCTTAGTAATTCATTGGATAATGCATTAAGAGTGTGAAAAAAAATACTGGATTCGAATTGGGGTGAAGACATCAACACTGAAATATAGATATATTCAGACTGTGGGTCTAAAATAGGATGGAATAAGTGTCCTGAATTCGATTGCTGTCCACGTTCTATCTATTCTACAATATACTTTTTTTTCTGATATAGAACGTCAATAGTAGGTCATATTCAAGTACAAAAAAATATAACTAACGAACAGGAAATAAATATACTTATTCTGAAAATGAATAGTTTATTTATTTCTCACTTCATCTTCTCTTTTTCAACATAAATACTGGTAGGGGAGTGATAAAAGAAAAAATACATCTATTCCGCTTCCACATATTAGACATTTAATAATGATTGGTAATTTTTGAGAATAGCGAATGGATCGTCTATTGTTTCGTTTTAGATTCTTTATAATTAAAAGAGGGGGAAAAAAAAGCAATAGTCTGACTATCTATAAACATTATTACTACTATTATTATTATTATTATCATAAGTAGCATTTGATACTGCTTAAAATGCAGTAGGAATTAGACAGGAAACATACTTTTTTAATGAATGTAACCATATAATTCTTAATGTTTATTCTGTCAATAGTTCTCCACTTCCTATACAAAACGGAAGTGTTATACAGTTCAGTATTAACTTACTATTATTACTGAAACATGATAGAATTTATGTATACAAGGATATATGCAATTTTGTAAAGAATAGGTATAGAAGATGATCCCCTGAAATTGTGAAAATAAAACTACATTCATGTAAATTAGTGTATGTTTTTGGTGTTAATTGAATTTAATTTTATGTAACTTCTCAAATGCATTGACTTAGACTACTAATACCTATAGGGTTTTTTTTTACAGTGTTGTACTTTTATTTATGTACAAGAAAACTAATTATATATTGTAGAATGTGTTAATCATAAAATTAGTTTGAGTGAACTAGTAGTATACATTTTTTAAAATAACAATTATTTTTATCCGTTATGAAAGTGAAAAGATAAATGGTTATTCGAACGTTATAACAACTGAATAAGTAGGCTGGACAAATTGGATTCATGTAAAATTCTCATTTTCCTAGTTTGTCACTTATCAACAACGTATATTTATGTAGTCACATAGGATCTAGCTACTGACCTTCAAGTTTAATTGAGAACTATGACATCATTAACTATGAAAATCAGAATCCAGCTGAAATCAGCTTGTCATAAAAATCACATTCAAATTATATGAAATCTCAGTACTAGGTAACCTAGACAAAACAAGTATCAATGTTTATACGAGTGATAAGAGTTTATCTTCAAATTGATAGCTTTCTTATAATTTATAAAAGTTTATGTATGTTAAATCTATTCAAACATGTCATAAAATTGTAGTTGAAGTCTACTGACTACACCATAATGTCACGATTATCATTCCAATAGTATAAAAGCTATATAAAATTATTATATAGGAGTAATTATCATCTGCGAATCTGTTTTTAGCGGGATAATAGCAGAAATCTATTCAATTACTTAACTATTCGCAAACCTAAATCATCCTCAAAAAACGTTCTTAGCACAGCAAAGGTCCGTTCATCATTTATCATCTTATGAAGCATTCATTATCCGTATAAAATCGTATATGGTTTGGTGCTATTTTTAGTTATAACATATCAAGGAAATAAGAATTATTTTTAATAGTTTACTGGGTTTTTTTATTTTCTAAATATCAACTGTTCAAACTATAATAGAGAATTAGTTTATTTAGGTAAACTAATAATTATCCGATAATTGAATTCATGATTCATGACCTAGGACCTATCAGTCCACGGTTCGAGTTTCGCAAGGCGGGATCTTGGATGTGCACTGCTGAGGAGGCTCACGCTAGGACGAAACGTCCGGCCAGTGCTTCCAGGTTTTCCATGATGGTTAAACCTCGATTGACCTATGAATTCAATTAATAAATTACTACAATCTCCACAAAACCCCTCTTTCATTATAATAATTATTCATCTTCGGCCATATCAAATAGTAAGTCAGAATGGAAAATATGAAATTATCTAAAGATCTACAATCAAATTACAACTGTTCATAACAAAAAAGCAAATCATCATTAATGTTTATGCTTCAATGAGATGCTATTTAATTATAAGTTCATTAATTTGAATTCTTCATATGTTGAATAATTTATCTTAAATATTGGTCAGATTGTACGAGTTGTTTACTAACAGATCATCTACGCATTTATAGTCAATAGTAGATCAATTTTGTGTGAAAATACATTTATATCATCCTAGTATTAATGAAAGTTCAATGAATCAGCTATCCATTGACAAATACATTTTATTTTTGTATAAAAATGATATTAACTTATGTTTTTCTATGATGATATAATCAATACATAGTTACTTACTATGATAAATGAACAATGTCATTTGGGACTCGTCAGCTGAATGTATATGTATCCTAGAGTTAATATTCACCCCGGGACTCGAACCCAGTATCATTCGCATCAAACGTCATCGTGTTATTCACTTAGGACGAAATGCGCCTCCTGGATTCCACTGTTAGCCACTATCCATCTTTGCTTAAAAAACCTGTGACTCAAAGCTATATCGAGGTAATCCGTACAGGATGCACATATGCCAACAAGAGACTGACCAATTGCAGTCCTAAATAAGTAAGTCCTAAACAAGTAAAACAACACCAAGTGGTTTTAATGAATTATTTCACTCTGAGGTTCATTTGAGATAAGCCATACATTAGCTAAACAGAGATATATGTTAATTAATTTGTAATATAAATATATAATTAATGAATTCTTAGATTAATTCTAATGACGGAATTGTTACTGACTCAAACTAATTGTGATAAAAGTCTTAGGTCGTTTAAAAGTATAACCAAATGATCTTGTAAATCTTAAGTGTTCGAGATTCATAATTGTTTATATCTTTTTATTCGTAGAAAATATGATCTCTTCTAAACGAATGAAAACAAACCTTACTGTGCACACGTTTAGATCAAGCACCAGAAGCTCTGGATGCTAAATTCCTAACTAACTTATTGTGTCATTCGAAATTACTGATTTTTAGTTTAAGTAGTTTTGTTGGAAGTAGACTGTATGATTTCGATCGGTATGATAACTGCGACTAGTAGTTGGTGTTAATTAACATGGTTCGCAATCGATCACAACTGCGCGTATGCGTCCGCTCTTTGTCCTTCTCCAGATCTTAAACTCTAGTATTCTCTATATGTTCAATCTTTTCGAACTATATTCTCAAATTCTGACCCATTTTACTGTCAATCCTACTCTAATTATTTTGACTCGTTTAATAAGTTCGCCCTATTGTGCTGATGTTGTAGTCATGGAGAACACAGGTGAGGACAACCGAATTATATTTAGCACAAAATTACAGAGTTACTTGATAAAATAGAAAAAGCATACTATAATACTTAATTTGCAAAATGTTCAATAATTGTCTCGAAATTCATTGTTCTTGAATTTCCATACTAATTGCTTTCTATTCCCGCTCTTCCTTTCTTGATCTTCCCCATCTTCTGCCGCCAGACATTACATTCCTGATTCGCGTCATATACTACTTATATCAATATAAGTAGCACGCACCACAATGTAGTATGATAAACGTTTATACCAGGCTTCCTACAACTGAAACTCATTGCTCTACAAGTTGATGATGTGAAAATTTAAACATACAGAATACAATAACATCATCTCTCTTGAAATTAGTATTTTTACGGTTAGACACTGAAAAAAAATACTAATTAGTTATTTACAACGAATAATAACCTACGTTAATGTGCAAGAAATTCTATTCATTACCTACGGATAATATTTTCTTTCCTTAACTTGTATTCATTATTAAACTAATTCAACCAGGTTTAATTTTCCTAATGGTTTATAATGAATGATTCCTGTTTTTAAAATTGATTTATATATTTCATCAGTTAATTTTGTTTGTTTGAAATAAACAGTATGCTAAATTCAAAATTTTTTAAACATATGAACATTAAATTCATTTAGTATTGTTTACTTGAATCTTCCTATTGATATTTAGGTTTGTAATTGATTAGTCGCTTATTGGTATATGTGTATTTTAACTTCTCCCAATTGCACAAGCAAGTGGTTATCAGGACTCAGTAGCTAAGTGAATAACGTGATGGCGTTTGAAGTGAACGATATTGGGTTCGAGTGTCGATGTGAACATCAACTCTGAAATGCAGTTACATTAGTCTGATGAGTCCCCAATGGGACGAAACGCGCGTCCTGAATTCCACTGCTAGCCATCATTCATCTTTGCTTATATGAACATTAGATTTCATACAATATGTATGGTTAATCGGTCAATTTACTTAAAGATGAAATATATTGAATTAAAGTTATAAATTATTTTTTAACTATAAACAACTGTTAGGAAGAAAATAAAAATAGTGTTTTTCCCCCTACTGTTTGACTACCTTCATACCATTTTTCCCTAGTGCACAGTAATTTTTTTATATTTTTCTAAAAAAATCTTATCATAATGATAGTAAAGTATTGATTTTATTTTACTATGAAAGGATTTATTAGATTTGAAATGTCACTAATGTCTATTACACTGTAAATGATTCTACTTATAAACTTTTTAAAAAAAAGAACCCACTTTAGAAAATATTGAATTTTCACTATGGAAATGCATTGATATTATTCTAGATTGTTGTTAACCTACATTGGTAAGTGGTTTTTTTAAAATTATATAATTGCTAAAAGAAGGGACATAAATAATTCTCAGATAAATCAATTATATTATTTAAGTCAGTTGTTAGAATTTAGAAACAGTAACATTTTTATATGAGAAAATGAACATTTCATATATGATTATTGAACTAATTCATATTGGTGATATTAAGGTTTAATTAGTTGTTCATTAGAAATAATAATCGTGAATAGTTTGTCAATTCACTTTATAACTTGCTAGCTCAACATATCTGTATCCTAGTATTAGTTTGTTTTGTTTTTTTTAATATCAAGAATCAAATGCAGTATATATTTAAAAGTTAATGATACAATTCACTTGTAAGAATATCTATTTGTCGGGGGATACTGATCGTTAATATTCAGAATATTAGCTAAAGTAAATTGGAAACTGCTCCTTGCAGAAAGCATTCATCAGTATTCAGCACGATTTTCAATTATTTACTTAAGTTTTCCATTTTCTGTCTTTGTTGTTTTCTGTGTAGTCTTCGTAGTATTATAGTTATAGATTGAAAGAAGTATTATATATCTAATATTGATCATTTTCAAAGTAATTTATTTTAATAAACTATCCTTATTTTTAGAAACGAGAACGACAATAATCAGGGAAACGTATATATTAAATTTCCAACTTATCCTCGTTTATGGGACAAGGCTGCTTAGTCTCTTCCTTCCTCTTTCTTCTCGTGGTTGACTGGATTATAAAGAATACAATTCACAGCTTGCATGCAACTAGACGATTTGGGCTTCGCAGATGATTTAGCTCTTTGATCCCATACACATCGACAAATGCAAATGAAGACAACTAGTGTAGCAGAAGCCTGTGCATCGGTAGACCTCAGCATACACAAGGGAAAAATCAACATCCTCAAATACAACACGGAGAGCACCTACTAACCCAATCACACTTGATGGAGAATCTCTGGAAGATGTGGAACGTTTCACGTACCTTGACAGCATCTTCGATGAACAAGGAGGATCAGATGCAGACGTAAAGTCGAGGATTGGTAAGGTAAGGAGAGCAGTTCCAATGTTGAATAACATTTGGAACTCAAATCAACTGTCAGCGAACATCAAATTCACAGTCTTGAATAAGAACATCAAAATAGTTCTATTGTATGGAGATGAAACTTGAAGAACTACCACATCCATCATCAAAAAAGGTACAAGTATTTATAAAAAATTTTCTACACAAGATAATCGATATCTGTTGGTTGAATAACATCAGTAATAACCTACTGTGGTAGAGAACAAACCGGCTTCGGTCTGAAGAGGAAATTAGGAAAAGATGTTGAAGGTGGAGAGGACATACATTCAGAAAATTATCAAACTGTATCACGGGACAAGCCCCAACATGGAATCTTGAAGGGAAACGGAATAAAGGAAGACCAAAGACAACATTGTATTGGGAATTGGAAGCAGACATGAAAAGAATGAACAACAATTGTAAAAGATTGCCAAGGACAGAATTCAGTGGAGAATGCTGGTGGGAGGCTTATGATCCTTGATGAGGAGTAACAGGTGTAAGTAAGTAAGCGAGTCCCTGTATGGGAAGGAAATATCAATTGAGCAAATTCAAGCCATTTCACCTGTAGTAAGGAGAATTTTCAGGGATCCGAATCCAGATGTAGAGAAACTTTTCTCCCATTTCCAGCCTTATATATTATAACAGCACTAAAAATGTTTTAGTATATTTAGCGTGTAGCCAACTAATTGAAACAAATTAGAATTTACGTAAAATACATTTCCGGATATGATAGTTCGACTACATTTTTAATGCTTTAACCGTTGTCTTTTATTAAACAACAATGGAGAATCAGTTGAAAAAATGCATCTACTAAGTATAATTTCTAGCAATCAAAATTTTAACTCATCCGTATATAGGGGTTCAATAATCGGACACTCCGCGGCCAACTGAGATTTGGTTCTTTTGAGATTCACACAATAAATGTTGCTGAAAGTTCATTGTATGGGATAATATATAGTTGTCGATTTGACTTGAACCATATTTAATATCAACGTCTAATGATTTTTCTATTTCAAACAGATAATATATGGATGGCAGACATCAAGCTGTAGTTATAGCAAGCTATGAACCACGTTTATAGATCAGAATGTGATCATATGGGTTACAATGCTTATCTATTAAAACTTAAGTATTACAAGTTTTATTATCGATATATTAGAAACAGCTAAATTTATAGGTATTGCTAATCGTTAAACTCTTGCTAGTTAAACCTCAGACTAAACCTTTACTATGATTCGATACATAAACAATCATACTAACAGTAAAGATTATCATGTTGATACCTGTAATATCAAACAATGAGTCATGATAATGTAGAGTCTTTGTACAATTTGTACAGCCTATTCAAACTGCTATTTTACAGGATAACAGACGGATAATCTCACAAATATACATGCTTAATTAGTTCTAGTGTTGATATAGTTTGTTTTCTCGTTATCAGTTTGCTTTTTTTTGTTATAATTTATCACAATTAGTAATTTAATCTGTTTTACTTGGCAAACATCATGTTAAAACATTTATCAGGCACAAATTTATGGCATGTGCAGGTCATTCATTATGTTCTAGTTACAGTTTATTTTAACATTCATTGCATAGGGACAATCACTAATAAAGCTTTTGAATATCTAACCATTATTCAAGTGATATATTGTGAAGTATCAATGGAAATGATTATGTGAACATTGTTATTGAATGGTAAATCTAGGGTATTATTATAAATTTATGTAGATTGTACTTTGTTATGGTTTAAAGAAAAAAAATTATTGAAATTGTCCCTTTACTCAAAAGGTATAAAATTACTGGTTTTCCAAATTTTTATTGAAAACTATCTGGATATGAATAGCTGGTCTAATAATTATTCAATTATAGAAGATGCTTACGGATACTATGACTTAAATTAAGATTGCCTTTGTGATGAGATAAACAAAGGTATATGGAACAAGACCTGTTATTAAGTGAGATGAAGGTTTCGGTGGGGTTTCTTACCTAGCCATCATCACTATTTCGATAGCCATAAATGTATGAATTTTAAACAATATTGCTTGACTTTAAGTAATAAAGCTTCTTAACAGTTTTGGTTTCTTTACTCTAAATAACCGGGCTAAATAAGCATTCGATGTATACACTAATCGGATAGGATACAACGCCAATTTTTTTACTGAATTAAAACGTCAATAACGTTAAATCTAAACAGTTTACTTGCAACTTTAGTTCACTCATATTTCCGAATCATTCAATCAATGCATGTCTTAAAATTGCTATTCAGTAATTTGTATTAAAATGGGAAATTCAAAATGCAGTGTAGTTAGACGAACAACGTATCTGAAAAGGATAATATCAAGTTTCTATGTATCATTAGTAAGTCAGGCTTGGGTTCGTGTTAATTTATTTACGAACCGGTCAGTTAAATGTTGAAGTGAAACTAAAGTTAAAACATCCCGTACGAGATCAGTATGAAGATTTGTGGAGATTGTAGTATTTTCAGTTGAATTCGTGAGTCGATCTAAGCTAGACCACTATTGAAAACCTAGAACTATTGGACAACAACGTCGTCCTAGTATGGGACTTCTTAGTAGTGCACATTCACGATCCCGCACATATGACTGGAACCCAGGACCTTCGGTTTCGAGCGCGAACGTTCAATATGTAGATCACTGATCCAGCATCCAACAGTGTTAATGTCTGGCTTCAGTTGATTCATGATCTTGCTCAACCCGTAATCAATTGTCTGAGGTAGCTAACTGTCTCTAGCGTACACTGACTGGACTCCAGTGGTCATGGCGTTTCTCACTATAACTCCAGGAGTTACGTTTTGAAGCTAGTCACTAGTGAGCAGCTTGGGTCCAATGGGTTTCGCTGATTACCATTACTAACCATTTGTATCTCCTTATTTCCGTTGCTGTTTGACTGGTCTTTCCGGTCCCCCACATTGTCCGGACGTTCCATGTACCTATAAAAATTGTTGCTCTGGTTGTTAGAAGGGGCATCGGTATCGTGGCTTCGAAAGGAACTCGGCTTTCACCACGAGGCGTCATAACTCTTCTGAATGAAGACCTCCTAACTACCAGGGCGGAGTTTAAGTAGTTTGAGTTATTTTTTCTGGTCAGCGTTTTTTAGCAAGTTAGTTTTCTACGGAATGGGGTCGCTAAACCCCTGTCCAACCCTCTTCTTTAACCCGGGCTTGGGACCGTCGTTAACTTTGGAAGAGCTACAGGCGGAGTTCCCATGGTTATTAGTCACAAATATCTAATTGATTCCAATGTAATAAACATATTATTGTATTGGGTCATGAAAATGATTGAGATATGTTTCATGCACTCATCTGTGGGTTATTCAATAAATAACTGAATAAGCAACAGCTAAATGGTTATAAATTCTAAAAAATTCTATTTATTCATATTTAAATTAATTAAAAAATAAACAAAATGTTTACATTAATTGAATCATCTAAGAAAAACTATAATCTTCCCAAATTTTATTTCATTTTATTGCTTTCTGTAAAACTACAAATGGAAAGCTAAACTGTAAATCGATTATTTAATTGTAATAATTTAATTATCAATCCTTAAAATTTTCAATGGTTTATAATATTAAGTATAATTTACTGTTTATATAAGTAGACTATCTATTCTTTACTGATCAAAAACCATCTAATAACTCTACTGAATTGTATTGGCTGTTGAATATCTGATGAAAATCATGCAATAGTAGTTGGGATACACAAACCAGGATCATTCAATTGAACAATATGAATATCAAACTTTCACAATGATGATATTGTGTTATCTGTTTTTTCAACACCTAATGTGGTGTGTGCTACTGATATCGACAGATATGAGTAGTGTGTATCACCAATCCAAAGTGGAGTGTCTTGTAGTAGAAGGTTAAGAAAATCTAAGAGAAGGGAAAGATAATAGAGAGTGATTTGTGTGAAAGATAGGGAACAATCAAATGTGAGACGATTGATGGATATTTTGCAAGTGAAATATTTACTGTATGGTTTTCAGATTTTATCAAGATGTTCTATAAATTTTCTATTCGAGTATATTTGGTTTTCCGCCTTACACTACCACTTAACATGTCCCATTATGAGAAATACCAAAAATGCATAATGGTAAAGCAAAGCGAGTTATAAAGCACAGATAAAGCAACTTTTGTAGTCCAACTTTGTGGTAGGATGTAAAGGAGAAGCAAAACATAATACAATCTTAATATTTTCCATTGGTTTCTGTAAATTATAATATCGAATAACGCTATTTATTTTAAGTAGTTAAAAGTATTCATACAAGAATGGTGGTCAAACATTGATCATTTCATGATCTCAATTAAAACTCAACAATTTTCATAACCCCAAACTGACAAAAAAATGATTAACACAGAAATTTGTTAGGACAAAACTTTCTTTATCGGTTGCTTTCATCCATTTAATATAAAAACATAGTTCAAAGGATGTTGAGCCATTTTGTCTGATGGCCATATTACAGCTTGAACGATAGAACTCAATTAATATTAAAAAGTAAATAATTACGACACTGACTATTACTCAGTGACCAGTCAGTATAAAAAGCTTATTCATCACCGACTGCTCATAAAATATTTTCTACCAAATGGCGTCGATTTATAAGTTTATGTAAAAAAGTTATTACTAGTAATTGGGTGGGTAATTTTAATCTCATGATGGTAAGTTAGTCAATCATGAAGTCATACACCACGCAACATTATTGGCAATAAAACCAAAAAATGAACTAACTAGAGGTTGAGCGTTTGCTTACTGGATTGGGATCGATATAAATGAGCATTAGCAAACAATACTATTTTTCCAACTACCAAAGATGTATATCAACTGTTTACACTGATTAAGACATCCTCTGAAAAAATAGACTCTTAGTTTTCAACATTTAGTTTCAGAGGTTTCATAAAAGTCTATAAGTGTCAAATACACATCCTGATATAGTTCTTATGTAACAACATTTAAACAAAAGAAAATCGAATTTAAATTAGGTTATTCTTTATTTAAAAGAATAGAGTTCATTTGTAGGTAGACCATCGATTCACCAAGTAGCATAAATATGAAAGTCAGTTTATCCTTAGCAGTGAGCACACACAAAATGAATTTCGGATACTCAGATTTCATAACAAGTACGATGTGATCAACTTAGTGAATCGGAATCTTATCATTCCTGTTTTTAACGTTAGTTAACTTGCAATATAATGTGACAGTATGTTTATTCAAAACGTTTACTAAGATAAAATTTGCCTTAATGATATTATAATATACTTTGATAAAAGAAAGCATAAAAGTATTTGAACCAAGGCACTGAAATAAAAAACGAGTCATATGCTTAAACATGTCACAGATTATAATTGATTCATGAATAAGTTCAATCGAATTCTGAGTACAAGTTTGTCGATTATTGATATGCAACTAAGAAATTGATATCAAAAGCACGTTGTATTCTAAAGTATTGTTTTCATTGCAGATTAATCAGTGATAGCAGTGTTAAAATTGATTGATCACTGGATGGTGATCAATGACTGTACTAAAAAGGACCTGGCATACATGACACTGATCATCATCCAGTGATCAACCAATTGTAAAACATCTCAGTTCTACAGGAGGTCATTTGCGGTCCGAGTAGCTCAGTGGTAACATCTCTGACTGTGAAGCTGGGTGACACGGGATCCAAACCATCAGGTAACACCAGTTCCCTCAAAATTACAGGTTCAACTTGCTGACGACTGCCAAGTAGCACGAAACCAAGGTTCAGGGTTTCCTGTTGACTACTTCCAAACACCATCTTAGCAGTGTTACTCTTAGACTTTTATGATCTTTTAAATAACAAAATCTATTAAATTTAGAGTTTTTAACATCAATAGCGGGTAGATTAAAACCCTTATAAGGGAGTTATAATTCATCCCATTAGCTCGAACTAGTTACTATCTGAGCCCTGTAGTTAAGTAGATAACCCGTTGGAGTTTGAAACAAACGGTAATACGTTCGAGTCCTAAAGTGAATGTTGAAAAAGATATGGGTATATACAACTAACGGGTCTCAAATAGGACGAAATATTCACCCTGGATATCGTTGCTAGCCATTTTTCAATCCTGCTTAATAACTTTAGAACAAGTGTTAAAAACGACAAATTGACTGTTTTATATTTGTTTCATTCAGTATAAAATTCACTACGGAAAACAATTAAACAAAATAAATCTTTATTTCTGTACATTTATATATTAACAGGATAGATGTACCCCATCAGAAAAAGCACTTAAATTCATTATTTTCATTATCGATATGAATAATAATAACATAATTTAAGTATCAATTATTTCCTATATCAATGAAATATACTCAATAGACGAGATAAATCAATTAATCCCATTGTATTGCTATAACTATATAATTTTAATGATGATTTGTTTATTGAAATCTTCTTATAATCATACACCCAATTTTCTAATGGAGGAACACTTGATTTGCTTATTTTTCATCATATTTATCCACTTTTTCTATCTGTCTCTGTATTTTATGTAAAGAACATTGATCTAAATTACAAACAAACAGTAATGTTATTAATAAATCACCATATCTCAGTATACAACGACAAGTTAATGCATTTGTCTTAAGGCCTATGGCTAGTGACACTTATCTGTCCAAATAGAAAAAGGTGAAATGGAGACCCATTTGACTCGAAACGTTTCGGTCTAGTTATTACATGGAAAAGTATAATCAAATTTCATTATACGTCCTCACATTTTCATTTAACGGTACTCTATATACTAGTATCGTTAGATTAAGTAATTGGTCTTTACAACAACCTTGTTCTGTTTGTCATCGTAAAATTGGATTACACAAAATTACAAATTCTCTTCCCGAAATATTTCTTTTAAACATGACTTAAGCACGGTTTCTTGTGGCATTGATTTTTTTATGAAGTATTCACTTGCAAACCATTTTGTGTAAATTAATTCTTCCAATTAGATATGAGTTTCTCTATACAGAGATATTCTTGAATACGTTAGTACACATATTTTTTCCATAGAAAAATCAGTACAACATACTATTTGAAGACAGGTTTTGTTATAGATGGTGATCCGTTAGAGAACCATTGGAACTAAGTATCACTGGACAAATATTCCATTCTATTCTGGGATGTCTCAATAACATTCAACAATAACACCACGCCTCATGAATCATTCGATTTGTGTGAAGGCTGGGGTACTGCCCGGGTGCCCAGACCGAAGCAGGTGGTTTTCCTAAGGGGCCACACCCGGAGCTTTTGACCTAAAGGTCTAATCCGCAAGGCAGTGGAGCAACGTCAGGAGATGAAGTCCCATGGTAGCCGATGACGGACAACAGGTTCATACGCAATTTGTTCCTTCAGGATATTGGAGCCAATGTGCACCATTAGTTTGGAATCAGGGTTCTCGAACTCCCATAGGTGGATTCTCCGTGTCCACCAACCCGGTTAAAGCGCAGGACATTCGTTTTTGGTCCTCTCAATTTCGTAAACAACACCTCCTGCTGAGAGAAGGTAGTGAGTAGGAATTACCTGACTTGGTTGTATGCACGTGGCCATGTGAGAGGATTTCGAAATGGAGAGCGGACTCTCTACACTATCGGCCGTACAGGGTCATTTAGAAACTTATATTGGTTGAAGTAAGACATTAACACCGTTGGATATAGGCTCAGTGGTCTACACAGTATGTATTCGCGCATGAGATCGAAGGTCCTGAATTCTAGTTCCATATGCAAGATCATGGATTTGCACCGCTGAGAATTCCCATACCCGGACGAAACAGTCTTCCAATGCTTCCAGGTTTCCAAAGATGGTCTAGCTTAATTTAAACCATGGATTCAACTATTATCTATTACATTACTTGATATAATATAACATTAGTCGTTTATAGATTTCCACTTTCTTAACGTTATAAATAAGTAAAAAATTCAAATATTTTTGCTTTTTCAAACTTCTAATTCATCTCACTGAATTACCGATATACATATGTTTACTATACATACATATACTATACACAAATATATATACTGTATTAATATACCTAGTTATCAGATGATAAAATGTATATAATCAGATAAGTGTACATGAAAAGCATAACAAAAAAGAAATGTATTTTCACTAATGATGAATATTTCTGTAATCTACAAGTGTAGATATACATATGTATAGTTATATGACATTATTATTGTTATTGAACTAGTTTGAGAAATATAGTAAATAAATTTTTAAATTATACAATTAATATACGACATTATACATCATATTTATTAATAATAATAATAATAATAAATAATTAATATGATCATCAACATGGTACATTATGCTTTGAATAATACATTTCGCAAAACTCAATAGAACAATTTGGACATTAAATATGATAGTATATATATTCGTTTATCCAACCGTTGATAGATTCATATAAACAAATGAAAAAATAATCAAAAGTAGCAACAACAACAAAAAAAATAAACCTCAAAAACAAAAAAAAAAAGAAACACATATTTGGCTTTTAATACTTACTTACTTACTTACTTACGCCTGTTACTCCTCGTGGAGGAGCATAGGCCGCTCACCAGCATTCTCCATCCAACCCTTAATAATTAGGTATTAAACAGTTTCCATACACATCAATTATATGATTATTATGATATTGTTGACGTATAAATGTTACATCTCACTTACTATTTTATGTTTTCTTTATTTCAACTTCATTATTCTACGTTAAGCCTAATGGATTTTTGACAACGATAGATATTAGTTTTTTTAAAAAAAAGAAATTACAACTCGAATGCTTACAAATGTATTTGTTTTACTTTTTTCGCCGTTGTTCCATCTCTCTTTTTCTCTAACTTACTGTAACTGTTCAACACTACTCTAGTCCATATATATTTGTCATAGTAATGAGGACATTGTTAAAATATTCTAACTTGAATTGAATAAATTTTGTAAAATCCTTTTCTTCGTATTCACATGTAAATAATAAATCATAATGAAGATGATGAAAATTCATGAGATTTAAAGTTAGTAAAAATGTTATCTGAATTAATTAAAAAGCGATATCGAAAGAAATTCCTCTTTCTAAATCTACTTGGTATCGTTTGTTTGAATCTTTCCATTGATGTTTAGGAATGCAATTAATCAGTCGCTTAGTGGTACATATGTATACTGTGCGTATTGCCTCGATAATGCCTTAAGTCATAAGCATTATAAACAAAGATGGGTGTTGAGTAGAAATGCAATTCAGGACGCATGTTTTGTCCCATCGGGGACTCGTCTCATAGATGTACCTGCATCTCACAGTTGATTTTCACTCCAGGACTGGAACCCAATATCGTTTGCTTCAAACGCCATCACGTTATATACTTAGCTACTGAGTCCTGATAGCCACTTGCTTGTGCAATGGGGTGAAGTTTAAATTCACTTGGTATTGTTTGCTTACCATTGGTGTCTAGGACTGCAAGTGAACAATTTCTTATTTATTCAAACACTAAGTCGACTGTTGTGAACTTGATTCAGAGTCTCAAGTCTTTTCATTCATTCCTAGATAAGTAAAACCAAAACAAAATTCGTGTCACTATGTTTCTACTATAATTATTTTTCAGGTTCATGTATGGTTTATCAGTCAGTAATCACTAGTATATTTTTCTCTATTTTAATAGGAGAAAGTATAAACGTTTAGAAGTTCAGGATATATTTTTAAATCTTTAAGAATTCATAGTTTAGAGTTTTCGGATTTACTTTTAATCAAACCTTTCCTGTTGGAAATTTAATGACTTGAATGCATAAGGGAATGAAAAACCAACTAATATTTTCACGTTGCTTATTACTCATACTTGAAAACTAATGAGGAAGCACTGTATTTCTCACAACATCAAGACTGGTACAAATCAAGATTCATTAACAAAAAAACATGACAACGATCCTAGTCGAAAATATTGATTATACACCTATTTCGATTGTTAATTAGAAGAAAATCACATAGAGGAAAACTACTCAGAGTTAGAATAAATCACACTCTGTATATCATGCTGAGGATAGTTCCCGTTAATTTAATACAAAAATATCGTATCTTAACTTGAATAAATATCACACTGAAATAGATGAATGTTATACCGAATGAAATACCATACTGGGAAACAAAACCGAACGCTACACTGAGCAATTATCACATTGAACTAAAAGGGAAGTACTGTTGATTAAAACTCACAATGAGTAAAATAATGTAATTTTACTTTTTCATCCCGATATATCACCAATTAACTAATCAATACCATTATCTTCCCTCTTCCTCATCAGATAAATCACGGACAAAAATAAATTTTGTCAGATAGCTGAATTCGTAATACTTTTTACTTTTTTGGCTTCTGCTAGCCAGATATCTTTAGAGATGATTATCACGAAATCTACACATTTTGTTTCACAGTTAATCTTAGCGTAAACTTATGTTTCAAGTTACTGTTGATGTATTACTTACTTACTTACTTACTTACTTACTTACTTACTTACGCCTGTTACCCCTCGTTGAAGAGCATAGACCGTTCACCAGCATTCTCCATCGAGCTCTGTTCTGGGCAGTCCTTTCCAATAGTTTACTATTGATGTATAATGAGCTGTAACTATAGAGATCATGTCTAAAATATTTAACTTTTTAAAAATATATGAATGATATCCTAAGTAAATAATACTTGTAACAATAATGCTAAAAAATCCATTTGTCTAGCACTAATAATGATACAACAAATTTTTACCATAGTTTCCCAGCAATAAAGCATATAAACGAAAGAAAGAGTTGTACTATAACATTCTTAACTTTGTTACATCATAAAAATATTTCATTTTTCAAAATCACCTCAAGTACAATGTAATCATAAAATCAAAAGCAAAATGTCAACTGACTCATGATCTTAACCATTAAAATTACTATAATATCCATAAAACCCATCTGATATTAATCAACATATGCTCACTAGTGACTGGCTTCACGAGGTATATCCTGGAGTTTTAGTGAGAAGCAATGACCAGTAGAGTTCAACTGGGTCTGTCGTGAGATAGTAACTCACTGAAGACAATGGTGAATGTGTCGCTCAATTTCGTGGATTAGTTGAAGTTAGACATTAACACCGTTGGATGCCGGCTCAGTGGTCTAGTGTTTAAGTGCTCGCGCGCGAAACCAGTAGGTCCTGGGTTCGAATCTCGCAGGGGGCGAGGTCGTGTATGCGCACTGCTGAGGAGTCCCACAATAGAACGAAACGGCAGTCCAGTACTTCCAGGTTTTCCATAGTGGTTTAGCTTCAACTGACTCATGATCTTAACCATTGAAATCACTATAATATCCACAAAACCCGTCTAATTTTACAATTTGACTAAATTATATTATCAATTTTGAACAATCAACTTAACCTTAATAGACTAATTCAACAAAAGACATTCAGAAAAATATGTTTAAAAAAACGTAGACTATTTTTTAGACAAAATATAACTATCCAAATATTCTCTCGAAAAATACCTAATGACATTAATCACTATATAATATACACTTTGTATAATATCTAGTTTAATCTAAGAGAAAAAAAACTGAATTTTTTCTCCCTATTCATACACGTGCTTTTGACGACAACTTCTTCGAATGCGCTAATGTGTTTCTCGTTTTCTGTTTTTTTTTCGTTGTGAAATGAAAAATTATCTACCATTTCAAAGTGAAAACTGTCAATGTTTAAGCGAATGGGAAAAAAAGTTTTCTTGTTTGGTGTTAAACATCTTTAAATATGATTCTTTGTGTTCGGTGTTACAATTCTCCCTTTTGTTATACCGTTTTCGCCCAATTGTTATACGTATATTTATGCATGATTAATTATATTAAAGATAAATTTATTATCTCTCACAGTATAGAAATGTTCTTTTTTCTAAAAGAAAATACCATTTGTCGTTTATTGTATATTGAATGAATCAAGTATACACATTATGACTATTATGATAATAGTATAGTCCATTTTGAAATGTATGAGTATAGGAGTGAAAGATAATCTAAAGTGATAAAAGGAAGTGTACATGAGCTTATATGAAATAATTTTTATTTAGATCATATTGTAGTGAACAGAATACGGGTGGGGACAATCGAATGTATTTAACACAAAATTACAGGACTTGTTCATAAAATCTAACAATCATAAAGTAAATGATTAATTTGCAAAATGTACACCAGTTGTCTCAAAATGACTCAGAATTCATTGTTCTTGCATTTCCATACAAATTGCATCCTGTTACCATTCTTTGCTGTTCGCTCCTCTTATCTCTCTGCTGTCAGACCTTCTGTTCACGACTAACATCATATACTACTTATGTCAATATAAGTAGCACACACCATAATATTACTTGACTACAATATTATTTTATTATTATTGAACTTCGTTAATAACTTATCGAATTATTCAGTACAACAGTGTACTTTCAGCTGGATAAATGGACCATTAACCTTTGATTGTCTTCCTTTACAATTTCGTTAAAAGGAGTTTGGTTATGATACGCTATTTGAAATATAAATCATTTCTTTCAGTTCATCATTGTAGAAAGTTTTTTTGATAGTAGACAGTAACATGTAAACTACTCTGTACGAAAGTAATTACTTGATTGTTATGAATTAATCCAGGTCAGAATGTTACGTCATTTAGTGACAAGCAAAGAAAATTAACTAATTTCCCAGCTGAATGGAAAGTAACTAAGTAAAAGTAATAACATACTAAAAATGACATGTCGTGTATACCTTAGCAAATTTAAAAAGGAAGTAAATGAAGCGTCATATCCATAAAGATATATTTCTTTTGCACAGTAGTCACTACTTCAGCTAAGAAAAGCTGTGTAAGTTAGCCAAATATATACATTTTTTAAAAGAATGATAATGTAATTTAGTTAGTATTTACATCACACAGCCACAAAGCACTACAGATAACAATTGAAATAAAACTAGTAAATATAATAATGAGAGACATAAACAGTTTTTCAGTCACCGATTCAAATCAATAATAAATATCATTTAGCATGTGGTTATTGGTAAGAGTTGAGATCAAGGAAAAATCCCGTCTCATTTTTTAAAAATTGATATCATGAATGGATCAATGTGCGTATCCACGATTCCGCACGTAGGGCTCGAACTCAGGGCCTTCGGTCTCATGCGCGAACACTTAACGTGTATACCACTGAGCCTTTATCTAACGGTGTTGACGTTTAACTTCGACCAGTCCACTATATTGCCCGACCATCTACTTTTGTCTTCAGTGAGTAGCTGCCTCACAACAGACACAGTAGAACTCTACTGGTCATGGCTTCTGACTATAAATTCAGGAAATACATCTTGATGTTTAATCGACAATAATTTAAAAGTGCTAGTATCAATGCTCGGCGAAGTCATGGATAAGCACTACCAAAAAGTTTCATACTAGGATGAAATAGTTGTTCTGTACTTCTTGGTTTTTAGTGGTTGGTTGACAAAAGTCAGTTCATAATGTAAAGTACAAGATTTAACGATTTCGATTATCTTCTTTCTCTAATAACAGTAACTAATAAATCAGCCTACACCAATACTTTAGCTAATAATAAAAAAACCATCTAAAATAACATTGTAGGAAAGAAGTTTAATTTTACAGAACTATGATAACGGTAATATCTCAAATTAAATTGACAAGTGCTGGTACCATGTTTACAATAAACCTTATTATTACCGTATTTTTAAAAAATAGTTCTAAAGGTTTAAAACAACCAAAATTACTTCACTTTTCCTAGTTTAAAATAGACAAGAAGCATTAATTTTTCTTGTATCCAACAGTATCCACTTTCATTGTAAGGGTTTAAATAGTTTGTTTAAGTAGTATTCAAAAAGTTTAATGCGGTGTTTTTTTACCTCAAAATATCTTCTTACTATTTATTTGGATACAATCAATAAATCTTATTGAAATTCTCTTAAAAACACAACGACTGAACACAAGGTCAGTACTTTTTCACTTATCCTATCTGATTTATTAGTTTCTATGGTTTTTAAAAGAAACTTCAAAGTTGAAATAAATTTTCTATTCGGAAAAAGATAATTATGATGATAAAAGATTTAAAAAGTAGTAATGATCATAGTAGTAATTATTTGCAAGCGACAAAATACAAGCCACTAATATTGAGGGTGTATTAAACATTCCTTTTAGTAGTCTGGTTTGTAGTTCTGTATGTCTTACCTAACTAAAAAAAGTTCAACTCCGACTGTAAGTCAATCTTTTAAACTATATTTAGATTAAATGGACAAGTGCTTTTATAAACCACGATATATATATATATATATATATATATATATATATATATATATATATATATATATATATATACCTTCATGGTCAGATAGTATGGATTCAATTTAGTATTCGTATCTTTTAAGTATGAATTCTAATTCAGTTTGTTACTTTTATCTGTAAGAACTATGATCTATGATCAATGAACTTCAGGATATATAACAGCGTACGCTTTGTCATAGAGACAAAAAGATTTCAATCCTTGAATTGTAAATTTAAAACCCCTTATGGTTTATTTGAATTTCAGAGTTTAACTAATGTTGCTTGGTCTCAGACAGTGATATCAGTATACATTTTATACATGTAAATATATTCATGATCACTAAGTGTATAAATCTTAGACTATCAGAAATATGATGTCGTAAATTAAAATAGGAATGTAAAATTTCAATTAACATTTCATTTACCTAGATTGATTTAACAGAAATCATCAAGTTTTTACATATTAGTTCTGTTGATCAATATGATTTTAGTTCCAACTGTCCAGTGATCATTATTTTGCATTGTACCAGTTTAAGTATAGTGTTTTATTAGGATTAATAAAGTAGATACCGCTTACTGATCTGGAATATTTAGTATTCCTGGAATACATGAATGACAATATGTATTTCTGTTGTACCTATTGATCTCTTCAATTAGTAAAGTAAATATTACAAGTTTTTCACTATTCACACTTTCCCACGGTGAATATGTTACTGTGGTGCGTGCTACTTATATTGATATAAGTAGTGTATAACGCGAGTCAGGAATGTAATGTCTGGCGGCAGAAGATGGGGAAGATCAAGAAAAGAAGAGCGGGAATAGTAAACAATTAGTATGGAAATGCAAGAACAATGAAGTCCGAGACAATTATTGAACATTTTGCAAATTAAGTATTATAGTATGCTTTTTCTATTTTACCAAGTAACTCTGTAATTTTGTGCTAAATATAATTCGGTTGTCCTCACCTGTGTTCTCCTTCACTACATTACATGAAGAATTATTTCGTATATTTCTAAAAAAAATGCAGTGTAACTCATTACAACTGCTATGATGTCATTGATTATTTGTAGTCAGTATTTTTTTTTCACGTTACTGTTTACGATTACTAATTGTTATATTAAATCTTTAACCAATTACCAAATTACTGTGCGGTTGGTATTTATGTACAAACAGTCATTTTTCTTAGATAATATATTAAATTCTGTGAATTCTTTTTAAAAAGGGGAATACGTATTTGATTTGAATAACCCTTATAGTTTGAAATGTATTGATAAATATAGGTTTGGACATTGCAATAAGGATCTAAAATATTCTGGTTTACTTGTTATAGATTGAATAACTATTTTATAATATCTCTGAATAAAGCTTAACTGGAACCAATACAATAAGTCCATTATGATAATGATCCTAATAAGCTTATGTTACATTTGAGAGTTACTCTGTAGGTGGGCATATCAAATGAAAATAAACGATACTTTTATTCCAATTTATAGGTAATGTTTGCTTTTCAGAGACCACAAGGATAAAATGACTAATGATGTTGAATTTAAACCAGACCTACATATTTGTAAATTCAATTTATAAAATTTAATTGGCATTAAATTCTAGATAAAACAATGCTTGTTACAAAAACTGGTGTGTAATTACTTAATCATATATTTTCTGGTATGTTGTCCTTTTTTATTTTCTACATCAAATGGATGGTTTCTTAGTATGGAAACTGAATGTTTAGTCGGTTAACTAAGATAATCATAACCTACATAACTCAATAAAAGTTCCCTGTAATTATTATTTAGACACTTGTGTATCCTCATATACTCAAGAAGAATATCATGTGTCCCTATAAACCATAAGTAATTAGTATGCAACTTGTTGATATATTCTTCCAGATGTTTTTTTCGATTGATGTTAACTACTTATTTATTTGCAAAAGAAAAAGGAATAGTTATGTTTCCCTCTTGAGAAATCACAAACACATTCTTTAGACAACCATCATTTCGTCCCAGTATGGAACTCGTCAGTGATACGTATCCATGATTCTGCCATCTGGGATAAACCCAAAACGAAACGGCTGTTTAGTTCTTCAAGGTTTTTAATGGTTGTTTAACTTAGATTAGTTCGTGATCTCTCAAGAAAATCTAATAATCTCTATAACCTTCATACTGACAATCTTGTTCTGACTAATGGATTTCCTAAGTTCAGTGATCTCTATTATATCGAGAGAAAGGCAATAACTCGTCCACAACATTGAACAAGGAGAGTTCTTTATGACAAAGTGGCCAAATTTAAATTTGTTGACTACTTAATTAAGACTTACATTCACTTGGTATTCATTACTGGAAAGTCCGAAAATAGAATGAAATATGTGTAAAAAATTTTCAACCGATCTTAGATGCCTATCAGATTGTGGTAAGCATTATACTGGAAATAAGATTTATTAGTTTCATAGTCATAAATGTCATCAATATTAAGGAAGATGTGAATCCATATAAAGCTGTAGTATTCTACTAAATGATTTCGGTATTGCACAATTCACTTTAGATATTTTTGGTAATTATTAGTGGTAAATGGTTAGGCTCTTAGCACAATGATTTATTCTGTACTGTGTGTTTAATTATGAGAAATATTTTGCATCACAAAAAGGTGTAAAATTCTCCTCTCATGTCTGTTTGATTTATAAATATTTCAATAGTTGAGATCATGAGTCAATTGGAGCTAGACCACTATGGAAAACCTGAAAGCACTGGACGGCTGTTTCGTCTCACTGAGAGACTCTTCAGTAGTGCTCATCCATGACCCCGCCTCGCGAGATTCGAACCCGGGACCTATCAGTCTCGCTCATGCGTAAACGCTTAACTTCTAAACCACTGAACCGGCATCCAAAAGTATTAATGTCTAAGCGACACATCCATCACTGTCCCCATTAAGTTACTATCGCACAACAGATCCAGTTGAACTCCACTGGTCACTGCTTCTCACTTCTTACAAATATTAAAAAATGTTTTTACCAATAAATAGCTGTCATTCATCTTTAAATGTAGGAACGTTTTTTACCAGTCTTTCTTCAATTAAAATTTTTTTATGCTATAATAAGTTTAATCCACTAATCTCAACGTAATCGACTTCTTCAAAGAGTCGAGAATGACAAATATATATACATCACTGTGATGGTTCTTGATGGAATTTATGGAATATATTATTTTCATGATAACTGGTAAATCTAATGAAAGTGCATAAGAAAACTATGTAGTTGAAATGTATAATTAGATAGTTTAAGACTATCTAAGCAAGAAATTTATCTTTACAGTAGTTGTACATAAAGAACCAAGTCTCTCATGTAATTCAATAGAAATCCAATTCTATGTTATTCTACTACCATAATTTGTATGTAGTAAAACTTAAAGTAAGCAAAACCTATCAACTGAACATTTAAGATTTTACGTCATGTTCTGTTACAAGAAGTAGATGAAGTATCAAAAGATTGATTAAATAACCAAATGGTAAACTTATATATTCAATAAATTTAACGAAAGAACTTTGTTCTGAATGATGCTTTTAGATTCCCATCCTACAAGTACATTTCGTGCTTCTTTGGACAGCATAAGGGCAACCCCCTGAGTGTGTAGAGCATTTTCCTCTTCGTGGCCGGAGTATAGTAGCATCTCTCCCCTATTTAGCCTTTGTTGTCCAGCTTGGGTCCAATGGGTTCTGCTGATTCCCAGTACTGCCAAGTTGTATCTCCTCATTTCCGTTGCTGTTTGACTGGTCTTCCCGGTCTCCTACATTGTCCGGACGCTACATGTACCAATAAAAATGTTTTGCTCTGGTTGTTAGAAGGGGCATTGGCATCGTGGCTTCGGAAGGAACTCGGCCTTCACCATGAGGCGTTATAGTTCTTCTAAATGAAGGCCTTCTAACTTCCAGGTCAGAATTTAAGTTGTTTGAATTATTTTTCCTGTTTAGCGTTTTATTTAGCGAGTTAGTTTTCTACGGGATGGGGTCGCTAACCCCATGCCCAACCCTCTTCCTTTACCCGGGCTTGGGACCGTCAGTAACTTTGGAAGAGCTACTGGTGGTATTAAAGATGGATAGTAGCTAGCAGTGGAATCAAGGACGCGCGTTTCGCCCTATTTGTGACTCGTCAGCTGGATGTACCTGTATCTCAGAGTTGGTGTTCACTTTGTGGTGCGAACCCAGTACCATCCACTTCAAACGACATATTACATTTTATTCTTTTGAATTTAATTCAGACATCAAAGCATAACTTCATGTTAGAAAATTGTTACAAATATATTTAATTTTTTAATTCGCCTAATTTATCAGATACAAACTTATATCAAATTAAAAATAAGCAATGAAACATTATAAAATTGAACATAATGATATATATTGTCATTTTATAGACACACAATTACAGATGATTTGGCAAGGAATTTATTATATATGACCATATTCTTACTCATTTTTATAGGATCCTTTCAACAGTTGAATTCATGAGTCGATCTAAGCTGGACCACCACTGATAACCTGGAAACACTGGATGGCTGTTTCATTCTAGTATGGTACTCCTGAGCGGTGCACACCCACGGTCCTTCACGCGGGATCCAAACCGGAAACCTTCAGTCTCATGTGCAAGCGTTTAACCTCTAGACCACTGGCCTGTATCCAACGGTGTTAGTGTCTAACATCATTATAGACAAATTTTATAGGATCATTTAGTAATGGAATGTCTTTATTCAAATTATAATCAAGGAGACGGATAAATTGTGTGTTTCAAATTTTAGAATTCTTAAAACCATATATTTTAATTCATACGAAAAGTGTGCCTGATACAGTTATATGATCACTTGTAAGCACTTTATCTTAAAGTGGATATGACGCATTTCATAGAGAGTTTTAAACACTCTCAGAAAAGGTTGAAATTGATCAAAAATATAAACCACAATAAAACTAACAACCCTTATATTCTCATAGAAAAATTTAACTAAACTTTTTGATCTGAAATCACAACGATGATCCAAATGATCTAACTGTTTTATTTCTTAATGTAAAGTAATTATTTTAACTGATTGTTTGTGTTTTTCTAATTCTCGAGGTGGTTTAAATTGACCAAATTCAACTGTGATTTCTGAAATGGTATAAAAAAAGCTGCGATCATTAGTGTTGTTTCCCTGACCATAAAAGCTATATGAATATTGAAGATAATACATGACTTCACATTAAGATTTCCTATCTTATTAATGTTTATTGTTTAGTTTTTATTCACAACAATTCGTCTATTTCAACTGTTTGTCATAAATTATTTGTTTCTAATAAAGCGAAACGTTTTCTGTAAATTAAAATACCTTGAAAGTCATGGCATAGAAGTTGACTAGTTGCATAACTGAAGTTATTTGTGTTCATGATCAACATGCGTGCATATGTTTAGTAGTAGGTTCATTTTCTAAATATTTATAAATGAATATCAGTTGATAAGTCATTGTTAATGAAAGTAATCATATTATAATTCACTATAAAGAAATAAATAGTTGGGTATAATAATGCATAAGTATAGAATATTTGCTATACTGTATAATATAATTCTATTATAGTAGGCAGCTGAAAATAGTCATCAGAGAACCCTGGATATGGACTTGTACTAAACAGGACTAGTTAATGAAACGTGATTGTAACATTGAGTGAACTGATAAACGTTGCACGAATCGAACCTTCCTCGCCCAGATTTCCATTATATGTAGGTAAAGAATACAGAAAAATCATTGAATAGCTAAAAATATCAGCTCTCGCTATATACTGTAATTGTAACTTCTTCGTGTACAATAACTTAGTGTCGCTGCAATCGTAGATGAAGAATAGGATATATCTATCTATCTATCTATCTATCTATCTATATATATATATATATATATATATATATATATATATATACGTAAACGTGACCAGAGAATTACTATGTAAATGTTACTTTCCTGACAGATTTTCGTATTTTAAACGTGACTCCAGAATGAACTAGTTTATTGTCTTTGTTTTAGTGATATGAAGTTTGCAAAGGTACACAAAGAATATTGTTGATTTGTAAGCAAAATATCATTATTATTAGAAATAATTCTAGTGTTAGTAGTAGTGGCTACACTAAGAATAACTTAATGTTAACATTAGCTTATGTTTAAACAATAATTGTAGAGAGTAAAAAGGAGGCCTTGAAAGATATCTAATTATTGTAATGAGACTTTGATGGACTGATATATATATCATAAAGTATAAAATATCATTTTGCAGGATTAGTCATTAATAGTTTTAATTTACATTTACTGATATGATCATTTATTAGATTGTAGACATTAGGTGGAATGTAGCATATAGTTTTGATATCATCACAAAATAAATTCAGCTGAGTTAATTTTAAATGTGACAATATTCCAGGATTCGGACGATCACTTAGTGTTATTTTAAATATGTTGACTAGAAATACGATTAAAATAAAGTTCGAGTGAAACTTTAGTAAAAATAACTGGTCTTTAAATCAGAGATGACTATTTTGGGATGGTTTATTGATACCTTGAAAACTGGATCGATGTATTCCATCGCATTCACAATACTTTCTGAACACACCAAGTAGGTTTAATAAAGATGTGTTATCAGTGTACTAATTCAAATTCACTTCTTTTCTATCAATTAGATTCGAGAATGACATGTTTCTTCTATTTTGTGCACCTTGACCATTGACTATGAACTGCTACAATTGATAAATTATGCCTTTAAGTATCTTAAAATAAATGAATTATATTCAAACTGTATACATTTACTTCTTTCGTATGGTACCAATTCAAAATATAGACAACGAAACGTTACTCAACAAATGAATTATAACATTTATTAGAAGGATTTATTTTTGAAAAGATTAGATATTTTATTCTCAAATGAATTGACTGTTAAACGAACCGATATATCATCAATCATATCAATGCAGATTTAGAAAACTTGTATAACAGGTAGGTTGCAAAAATATGACAAATATAAATTCACTTGATATTGTTTACTTGAAATTTCCCAATGATATTTAGGACTGCAACTGATCAGTCTCTTATTGGCATATGTGCATACTGTGCAGATTGCTTCGATATTGCCGTGATTCACAAGCACTATGAGCAAATTGCTATCAGGACTGAGTAGCTAAGTAGATAGCGTGATGGCGTTTGAGGTGAACGGTACTGGGTTCGAGTCCCGATGTGGACATCGACTCTGAGATGCAGGTACATCCATCTGACGAGTCCAAATGTGATAGAACAGAGCTGTAAATTCTTTTGAAGGTACCCCTTCCTAACCACGAAGGGAGGTTTTCACTAACTCGTCGGCCCAATTTTCTGGCTGTGCACCCAATAAGATTTTCTCCACAGAAGCAGCCGAATTCATAGATACACATAGATATGGCAGACCTGATCTATGATGATTCCTCAACCTAAGGATAAGTTACCTGGTTCTAAGTTGATTGGTTTAATAATTTCGTATATACACATAAATATTACCGTATATTAGAGTAAAGCCTGATAGAGATCTAGTTGAGAATGATATTGCTTGCTTATATATGCTGTTTTAATAACCATATAGACAACAGTATCACTTAGAACTGTTTAGCACTAGTAAAATAACTTTGACACCCAGTTGAAGAAGGTCCCGATGATCATATACACAGTCAGTTCAACCAGCTCAGAAAACACTAAGTCACTAAAACATCATCTTTAAACTATTGTCCGTTAAATCATTTTTATAGCTGTAGTTTACAAACTCACAATAAACGTGGTGTGTGAGCTGATATCACTACATAGTATCAAATAAATTCGAACTCTTGTATCATTACCATTTACAATAATAACTTCATCTCTTTATTATGACGCTTTAGGATTATCTCCTATAAATTGAACCTGAATTAATACTAAAATGATGTAAATTGTATGAACTGAAAATAATTATAATCTCATTGCATTAAGTTGAATACATTAAAGTATAGAAGTTTTTGTTCAAATGATCGATCATATATTAGTCTATCATCTTTATATCAAAATGTCTGATTCAGTTACAAGTTACCAATTTTACCGAAAGAAATTCTCAAATATTTTAATTAAATTTCACTGAGGAAAAGGACAGTAATGAATGTACTATACTTTACGTTACCATAGTTCATGGAGTATATCTTTTAGGGTGGTTTAAAATCAAAACTACAACATAAGATGGGAATAAACTAATATTGATTAATCTCCTTTATAAGAGGAACCTACTTAGAATATTAATTTAAGATTAGCTTCATTAAAATTTAATTTACTTGAAATAGAAATTCAATTCCCTAGTTTAATAATTTTAATTTACGAATAAACATTAAAGATACATAATTTAATCAGAAATCGTTGAAAATGATTTTAATAAAATATACAGCTTTTTATTAGAATTCAATAATAAATATTATTAAAAATTAATTGGTATCAGACAATGATGGATGTGTTACTCAATTTCGTGGATTAGTTGAAGTTAAACATTAAAACAGTTGGAGCCAAGCTCAGTGGTCTAATCATTAAGCGCTCGTGCGCGAGACTGATAAGTCCTGGGTTCGAATCTCACGAGGCGGGATCATGGATGAGCACTACTGAAGAGTCTCTCAGTGGGACGAAACAGCCGTCCAGTGCTTCCAGGTTTTCCATAGTGGTCTAGCTTCAATTGACTCATGATCTCAACTATTAAAATAAAAAGTTAATTGATTGATAAATATTAAAATAACCGATACCGTTAGTGGTAAACAACTTGATAGCAATGATAAACAAAATGATGTAAGTTGATATGGGACAAAGTACATTTCAATAAAATAGTTATGAATAACATTTATTTAAATGCTTACTATAAGAGGTTTAGGATGATATAAGTGCAGTTTGTTTCTAAAAAAAGAAAACGTTGTTAAGTATACTCCCATATCGTTTACAGAATAAATCCAATTTTGTTTGTAATCACTTGTACATTGATAGAGTTCAAACTAATAATTTTACATGAATCTTTCTCTATTCTTGCTACAATCCACCTTTGAACATAATAATACTGATTGTATATTCTGAATCTAGTTATAATACAATGTGTGTAAGTTTATTGATAACTAAATTGCAATATTTCAATTAGCTTTGTTATTTTATGTTAAACTTATATTTGCTCATGATTCTATATGACATATTAGCAACAATGGAATATATATTACAGTCATGTTTAAACTAATATCAGGTCAATTATGTATAGATGATAACTCGAACTGGTGGTAAATCTAGATCTAACTGTTCCAGCACAAAGTCAACATAAAGTATTTCAACAAGTTTCCTTTACTTATTTGTTGATCGATTCTGACGATAAATATTGAGTGATAGCCAGTTAGATGTTAGGAGTTCGGTAATGAACATATGAATAATGTTCATTCGTTTCAATGCATATTGCCAGCCACCATGATGTCGCTGATTGTACCTTTTTGTAACGTGTACAGCGAAGGGTTGTGAACTTTTCATAAACGTACCTGAATAGGTTGTGTGCTCAATAGATATAATGATGTGTTAAAACAAACAATAAAACAAATAACTTGTAGAAATATCTAGGTGTGAGTCACAGGTAGGCCAGATATTCAAGCAGGCCGCCAATAAGCTAGTATAAGCAACTGATATAGGCGAAGTTCCGTTTTTCGATGTACATATATATATATATATATATATATATATATATATATATATATATATATATATATTATTCAAAAGTGTCGAAATTTATAACACAGACTTCAGGCTGCTTAACCATATATTGACCGAAAAAGACTAGATATGATACCATAGGTGTTTTTAGTCAATTAAGTACCTTATTTTTAATTCGAATAAATTTCCGACAATAAAAGTTATTAAAACATGAACATTTAACATTTAGTTCGTCGTCCTGATAAAATAACTGCGACTAAATTTACTGCATGGATTATTTATTTTCTAGGACAGCAAATTTATTACTTATTTGCCAGTACACAACTTTGACTTTTTATTTCTGAAAGCTGTTAGTAGTAAATAAGATGCCATGCAAAATAAAGGGGTTGTCGAAAAATTGCTCACTATCACCTAAATATTTACATAAATAAATAAAAAATAAACTATGTTACTATGGCCACCTTTCAAAGCACTCGACCCTCGAGTACTATGCTCTATAGGCTAAAAATCCGTCCCACCTGCCACGTTTTGACTGTATCACTGGTTTAACTCAGAATAAACTTCACGGTTATGGTTATTAGGTTACATTACTCTAAGACACACTCTACAAACAGTTTATAACACAATTTATCATTGTCAGTATATAGCTCAACGTTTGAGTTTTATTCAGTTAAAATTGATATTATGTGGCCTCAGTACTCTATCGATTACCTTATTCACTAAAATGTATACATGGTTCACTGAGCATAAACATGGAAAAATTAGACAGTGACTCACCAATGTAGTTCATTGTCTCGTTGCTATTCTTATTTCAGTATACGTCTCTCTCTCCACATATATATATATATATGAGTAGAATATCTGCCAATACTATAATTATACGAGAAGTAGTTTTTAGATTTTTTTCATTTGTTTTAGTGCATAAGTTATTTGGAGAAACATTTTTCACTGTCAAATTAAATTCTTTGTTTGTAAGGGCATGAATAAATGTATGTTATGATATGTCCTTTAATGGGTAGGTGAATAATTTCTTTTTCAATTTAAACTCAAAATATCATGCTCCGAGAAAGTATTCCATCCCTCTTTCACTGTATTCACACCTTTCCCTTTTTCTTTATTTTTCATTTGTGTGTCCATTGTTAATATTACTGGTATTGTTGTCCTTCACTCTAGCCTTGGTACTGTTGTCTTAGATATGTTAGTAGAACGATAACTTTACGTTATTTACTAATGGCACCTAGTGAAGAGATACGAGTGGATTAGCATACAGGCCATTCAAGACTAGTTAACGGAAAAATCAAATAAAAACAAACAAATAGATGATATCAACAACTGTTTATGTGTATATTTAACAAAAGGTAGTCAAAGAAAAAAGATGACATTTCTCTCAAAATGAAATTCAAACATTACTTGTTTTCTTTTTTTGACAATCAAAAGTGTATATTTGTAGTAAATAATATTTGACAGATCAACTTATAGATTTCGTTCAGTACACTAAATCGCTTCAGTAGTCAACGGGCAGTAGTCAAGATACCTTAAAATTTAATTCATATATATATATATATATATATATATATATATATATATATATATATATATATATAATGCCATAAACATTACACCCCGAACATAATTGATGTTGCCAGCTGTTGAACCTACTTAATATACATAAATCATTTGGAATTCTTACAAAAAAAGAATTCAACACTTGTATATTTACCAAGGATTGGGCATGATTGGTTCGTTTATTCCTTCTTCTATTATTTAACTTAGTTTTAACATAGTCATTTTTATCTACACGAACTATTTATTTTAATTGTAGCCATTTTTATTAAATATATACTGTTAAAGTTGAAGAATCTTCAGTTTTTGGTCCGTTAAGGAACACGATTAGTATTGGGTGAATTTGGTAAGTGATGAGATGGAAGATACAGATCATATGAGATAACCAGGTTTGCCAGTACATAGTGAGTAGAGAATATGACTCACAAATTAATTCATTGAAGACTCTTCACCTACAGTTACCGCCTGACAACCCTAGAGAAAGTAATAGTATAGAATGTTGTGTACAATACAGAAAGTTCCATGTCCAATCAGAACTTAGTGTTGTAGTTACAAACCAACGAGCGCTCACAGATGGAGGAGTACTGTGAATAGTCATGAAGTTGTTTTAAAAGATTAAGAATAAGGTGTTTGGTAACGTACAAAGTAATAGTTACTATATGTAAAAAAATGGAGCCTTTTTTACCAAAGATGATTAACTGATATCTATAGATTGATTTCTAGTTTGAACAACAAAGGTTCCTTCTAAAATTCTTGAAATGAACAACCCACATTTTAAAAACTTATACACAAAATATATTTTGTACCGAATATATAATTTCTCACTGATTAATTAAGATTTCATAAAATGGGAAGATAAACCATAATGCCATTCTCTATTTTTGAGACAAATTCACTAAAATGTTCAATTCATCAATGCACGTTTGATGAGCGCCACTAAAATGTTATTAATAGGCTTTTCATTATTACATCTTTTGTCAACGATTTGTCTTTTTTTATTATTAAGTTATATTTGCGTTCAATGGATTTGCCTGTTACTCCTCGTGAAAGAGCATAGGCCGCTCACCAGCATTCTCCATCTAACCCTGTCCTGGGCAATTTTTTCCAGCTCCTTACAGTTTTTATTCATCCTTTTCATACTGGAAAAATGCTCTAAGTTAATTTTTAACGAATCAACTGAAGAATTATCAAGAGTCAGTATTGAACAAATATTTCGTTCCGTTTTGAAACAACCAAGCAGTATTCTTTCACAATTCAGTAATGGACTAAAATTAGAAGCTCTAAATAACGCGACAACACTATTTTATTGATTTAAAGTTCAATTGCTATGTGAAATTTAAGCTAATTCTAAACAGTATATGTGTTGTTATCTAGATAATAACTAAAAAGAATGATCACGAAAATCAAAGGGTAAAACTGTTGCTTCGTTAGCAGACACCCACACCATTTAGTAGTCGAAAAGTAGTAGCAAATAGATGAAAGGTAGCAAACGTGTACCAATTCAAGTTATCACATTTGTTTTCTTATAGTTGTCTAGTTAAAGCGGTTTCATGATGTACACTTTCTTCAAGAAGTACCACAAATCTGCAATCTGATCTATAGAGTGATTTGAGAATATGTTACATGATAGTGAATATTTACAAACGATAAAAAATGTATTCCATCAACAATCCCCAATTAATAAGCTGTAATTTAAAAGGTGTTGTTATTTAGCTGCATTTCTGATCATTATTTTAGACCTGTAACTATATAATCTAACAGGGGTTTATCGAAAACAATATTCATCGTTCATACATCTGGATTTTCATAAGTTTTTAGAAATCAGAACAGTGAAAACAACACAAAATAGACAGAAGCGATTTTGAATTGCACCAAATAACCAACTAGATACAAGTTGTAATAAACTGGAAACAGATAATAAAGAAATTAGATCTACCATATCGGTGATAAACTGACCGCTATTCCTTTTTTGGAAACAAGTTAGTTGTTAGTTTTTTAATGATGAATCTTCAACAAGATCAAATAAGATTTTCCCATATACTGATTGAGATTGATCAGTTTAGTCACTAAAATCAGAAAGCACGATAATATAAAACTATACGAATAAACATCATTCCAGTTAAACAATCTACTGGCTATTTGAACTCGCCTCAGGACACAGAGCATTGGGGCTTGAAAATCAACACAGATAAAGACATATCCAACTGATAAATCCAAAATGAACCGAAGCACCCTTCCTAGATTTCGTTATTAATTATAGTCCGAATATACTAAGCAGGAATTTAAATTTTTGTTTACACTTGTTTTGAACTAGCTACAGTCATTGATAACGTGGGCTACTGAACTGTTAATCAGTGGAGCAGCATTGGATTTCAAATTATTTAAAAACTACCCAAAACTACAAATATATGCCCTTCTCTTTGTTTTTCCAAAATTTATGCTTTAGTATACACATATAAATTGTTATACTTAATTAGACGTAATATTTTTTTATTGAATGAAGTAATCAGTATACAATTTATCTTACCTCAATCGATTATTACGAGCAATCATTATTTTTCTATCAGAATGGGTTTTGTGGAGATTTTTAGAAAGTTCACTTGTTGAAATCATGAGCCAATTGAAGCTAGACCACCATGGGAAACCTGAAAAGCACTGGACGGCCGTTTCATCCTGGTATGGGACTTCTCAGCAGTGCGCATCCACGATCCTGCACCCCGCGGGATTCAAACCCAGGATCTACTGGTTTCGCGCGCGTGGGGAGTCCTATACCAGGATGAAACAGCCGTCCAATGCTTTCAGGTTTTCCATAGTGGTCTAGCTTCAATTGACTCATGATTTCAACCAGTGAACATTATTTTTCTGTCAATGTATAAACACTGCTATTTCCATCAAAGGGTTAGAGACTTTTTGAAAGAAAACAATGTACTCACATTCTATATATTAATAACCAGCTAGTGGTAAGATGTTTTTGGAATCTGGATTGATCTGATTTCTTTCATGAGATGATTGATACATTTTTCTAACAAGAACCATTTAACATATAACCTATATTCCTGGTTTTTTCAATAGTTTCCTCCAACTATCAATCTAGCTATACAGTACATAACATGAGTACAGTTTGTTGAATATTCTCGTTCACACAACATTACTTTTGTTTAAAAAAAAGACTCGTCATCAGGATCATAAAAGTAAATTAAATAACTAAATAAAATTCAGCAACTGAAATTATGTAACAAAATTTGCAAAATACTTTTTTATTTATTGTAAATTAATCAATAAATAAATGAACAAACCGGTTTAGTGAATTGTTGCATTCTTCTTTTTTTTGTTTTAACTCGACAACTACCCTCTAATACAAAGGAGAAAAATTAACTCTTTTTTTATTATTTTCAATTGAAATAGAATAAACTCAAATTGTTACATTCTCGTTACTACTATTCGTATCAATATTAAAATATAAAACTTAAAATGTTGCAACTATGGGTGAAAAACAGATCATAATGAATGATAATTAGTTTAATCTACAATAGTATAATAAATATTCAATAGTTGAGATCATGAGTCAATTGAAGCTAGACCACCATGGAAAACCTGGAAGCATTGGACGGCTGTTGTGGGAATCCTCAATTCAATTTCATGGATTAATTGAACTTAGACATTAACGCCGTTGGATACCGGCTGGCTCAGTGGTTTAATGGTTAAGCGCTCGTGCGCGAGACTGATGTGTCCTGGGTTCGAATCTCGCGAGGCAGGGTCGTAGATGCGCACTGCTGAGGAGTCCCACAATAGGACGAAATGGCCGTTTAGTGCTTCCGAGTTTTTCATGGTGGTCTAGCTTCAACTGATTCTTAATATCAACTGTTGAAATTACTATAATCTCGGCTAAACCCCTTCTGATACAAATATTCAATGATTTTAAGTGAATGAGATTACTATAAGTATGTTTTACTACTTAAATAGTGAATGTATTAGTATGTGTTTTTAAAAATGATTTCTATTATGTCATTATGGCTTATCAATGTATCACGTGATAAGATCGTCAATTAGAAGATTGACTTACTGACTAGTCTAATGACGTATAAACTAGTATGAGCAGCCTGAAGTCAACTCTGAGTTCTTGTTAGTCTTTTGAGATAGTAGCTTCTTGCTTAACCCAGTCGGTTCAGTCTAGATTAACAATATCATCTTCCGTCATATGAATCATGTATTTCAGACATACGCAGTTTATATACAAGCAAATCAGACCGCATCACATCATAAAATAGAAAATAACAATTACACAAGATCAAGTCAAAAGTGGCTGTGATTGGGGGAGACTGTGACCAATAAATTGGTGAATAACCTAAGAATAATAAATTTTATAATAGTAGTCAATAGATCAAAAGGAAGCTTATGATGAAAGGAATATGAATGTACATAAAACAGTTACTTAATAACTATACAATAAGAATATGTATAATAACAATCCATAAATAGATTCTAGCAGTTACTATTCACTTATTCTTCGTCCGGATATAACAGTTTCATATTACTGGAATTATAAATTTTGATAACTAATATTTACTAGAAAAGATAAGCCAGTCAGCAGTAATATTTTAAGAATGGATGCTGGCTCAGTGGTCTAGTGATTAAGTGCTCGCGCGCGAAACCAGTAGGTCCTGGGTTCGAATCCCGCGGGGTGCGAGATCGTGGATGCGCATTGCTGAGGAGTCCCATGCCAGGACGAAACGGCCGTCCAGTGCTTCCAGGTTTTCCATGGTGGTCTAGCTTCAATTGACTCATGATTTCAACCTGTGAAATAATATGACTGTCAATTTTTGCGGAATCCAGTGATTATCACAGACTGAGATTATTTGTAGAAATTTCAGGAAAAATATATCAATGAATCTCTAATGGAATTAATCCAAGCTTTATAAGCCTACGATGAGAACTTTTACACTGAGACTATAATTTGAAACTAACCAGATTTTTTTAGTAAATTATTAGTAGTCAATGTCATTTTGTAAAGGTAAACGATAATCTAAATACAACAATCAAATGAACTTGTATTCACAACTACTTATGAAGTCATTTTTTTTAAAACCAGTTAGTTGTTTCTTAACTTTTATTAAAATTTTGTATGTATTCCCAGTACGTAGAACGTTATGTGGGAATATTTTGTATTTATCATGATAAACAAGTAAAGAATTTATATTTAGCCGAAAAATCAAAAATAATGCTTCAGTAATTAGATAGAACACAAAGTAGACGTTTCAATAGGCAAATATTTTGAATAAAACAGATGTTATAGGGCACCATATATATATGATCGAATTCTTTGTAACTGAATTGTTTTTACATGATCAATTGTTGTGTCTGCTACAACTGCTCTCATAAGGTGACCAGTCTATAAAATCAGTCTGCACATAAATAGATTATCTGACGTTAACTACAGTGATTATTGTTGGAGGAAGCTTATGCTTTGTTATCAGACTATAAAACAACCCTTGATACACACAATTATATTTACGGAAGTTAATGAAATTATGACCATCGTACCAAGTTTACTCAAATGTGAATTTTTAAAATACCCTATGCTAAGTTTCATTCTCTGAATAAATAAGTAATTACACAATAAATGTATAATGTTTAGATAATTAAAATAACCCATAGTGTCATTGAATAAGAAAAAGAGAATTCAGTGAAGAAATTTTTCTTTTCGACGAAATCATTTACTTAAGCTGAACATTTGTATATATAGTTGTATGGAAAATATATGTCTATAGAAGGATAGAAAGGACTGTATCACAAAAAAATGGATTCGACAATAAATAACAAATGAGGTTAACGTACTAATCATAATGTTTACGCTTAGGTTTTTAAAAGGAATTGAACTTACAATTCAGAGAGGAGCTATTCGACATCTTAAAAGGCCGTAACCAATCATATTTCAAATGAAGGCAATGTTTCGATCGATCATAGGAACTTATACATGAAAATCTATCCGATATTTGAACAGCGATTCTAAATTTTAAGTTCAGTTTAGTTTGTTTAAACCTCTGTACATGAATTAACAGATACTAGAAAAGTAAGTATGAAAAAGCAAAATAAATTACGCTGAATTCAAGTAGATCCTTTGATTCTTGTTATTCAACTTTACGTGTCGCCAATCCTCGTATGTAATCATCGACTTAAATCGTGGTAGTGAATAACAGAATTAAAAAGGTCAAATACGAGGGTAGATTTTTTAAGACGTATATTTCGTACGACCGTTGATCGAAAGCGAAGCAAAACGGAATGACATGCGATGGGAAAGACGAGTGAGCCAACTCAATTTAGTCAAGCGTGAATCAATATTTAGTCAAACAAAAATAAGTTACAGATATGTGATGAGTAATATAAGAAATGAACACACGCTTACATGAAAAGTCAGGGTTGATAAGATAATACGTGACAGGGTAAAAATATGGTTGGGAAGAATAAATAGATTGATCTTTCTAGAGTCTAGAATAACCTATGTGGGCTTGACATAGTACCAGCCCCTACAGATTCAACTGAAATCGTTGAGATGGTTGCAGATTACAGGTAATTGACACAAAATTATTAATTAAACCACAGAAATCAATTTCTCATGAGTTCAAATCTGTTTAAAGGTATTTAGAACTATAGTTAAAACCACGGACCTCACTATGTTGGAAATTTAAATGATGATAAAATAAAAATATTTTATTTGGCAATCAATAATACTAGCTAAACAAATTAAGATGACCATGTACCTATCTGCTTGTTGTTTTTACGTTTATAAACCGATCTACAAAGATGTGTGTTAGCCTTTAGATTGCAGAGCAAATAGATATGATTCTTCGTGGATTATCGTGCACATTTAGAAGAATCTGCATATCAAAAAGTCAAATAACAACATTAACTGGATGAAATGCTACATGTTCAACAAATGACACGAAGTATATATAATAAGTATACTCATGATAACTGCTAAATTGCGTATTTCATTCATAATACATTTTGTAGAAGCTGCTTCATTTTTATCCAACGCGAGTTGGCAAATTTTATCCAGCCTTCATTATAGTACAATGTAATTAACTAGTTTCTTTATTTTACGCCTACTATTCATCAAATTCAACATTAATTTCATTTTACATTCTCATTACCACTCCATTAATAATAGTTTCTTGGGGAATATATTTATGAAACTATCTCTAGCATACAAGAAATATAAATAAATTTGAATTTTCCTTTCGAATTTCATTAGTTAAAACAACAATAAGGTTTCATATTTCAAGCAATTCACTGCTCTCTGATGAAAATCTTAATTATTAGTTCTCAAATGTGTTATCATCTGATTATATTTAGTAATATATGACAGAAAATAATACAATAAAATAAAATGAATTTCTACCATTGGTTTATTTGAATTTTGTCAGTAAGATCGCCTAAATTAACTATTAAAATGACATTAAAGAATTCTTTAGATGACTTTCATGTTCTTAAGTTAAAAGCTGATCTAAATTCATTTTGTATTGTTTGTTTAAATCTTCCTATTGATGTAGAGTAGTCTGTTATTAGCATAAGTACATCCTGTGCGGATTGCCCCGATATTGCCTGAAGTCACAAGCATTATAAACACAGTGACTATCAGGACTTAGTGGTCAAGTAGATAACGCGATGACTTTTGAAGCAAACGATACTGAGCTAGAGTCCCAGAGTGAACACTAACTCTGGAATGTAGGTACATTCAACTGACGAGTCCCGAACAGAACGAAACGCGCGTCCTGAATTCCACTGCTAGCTACCATCCATCTTTGTTTATAATGCTTGTGAATAGAGGCAATATCGAGGTAATATGCACAATATACACATATACCAGTCCTAAACATCAATAGGAAAATTCAAATAAATAATATCAAGTGAATTCAATAATGATAACAGTTTACATTTACATCGTACATCAGATGAATTACCATTGAAAACCTGGGAATACTGAACAACTATTTCCCCTTGTCTCTGATTTGAAAGAACCTTGAGAAACCACCCAGCTAAATAGTAAATGAAAGAGATAATTTGTATGTAGTTAGTGATGAATTCAGTCACTTATTTTGTAAAATTTAATTCAGTAAAAACGAAAATACCCACTAAATACATACTACTTATTTATAATAAGTAATTGTCTAAGAATAAACACTTTCTCACGATTTGTATGTATCCTTTACTTATAAATATACAAATGTGTCATTTCTATTTTTCTTGTGTGGTAATTAATTATCAAATAAGATAAATTGATATTCTACCAACACTATGAATATACAGTTAGATCTACCACTAGACAATTTAATTTTAACTTGTAATTTATTATTATTTATTCTTATTTCTGTATTTAATGCATAATTTATCATTAAATGGAACAGTTTTCTTTTCTTTTCTTTTTTTGGTAACTCCAAATGTAATTTATTTATTAACCTTAATATACATAGAATACGTGATTGAAAGAGTTGTGTTAAACATAAAACCATATCTAATTTCTTTAATACAAAGCTTGTGAATTGGGAGTACTAATTATATTAATAATACTAATTATATGAGAAGGGATGTTTAAATTGAATATCAAAGGTGAATAATCATTTTTATAGAATGTTTATTATTTCCTATATGATTACTTATGAAATGTATTGGTTGTAAAGAAATAAATTAGGTTTTTGTATTGAGAAAACAATAGGTTACTATTGAGTTTGTTCCTTGTTTAATGTGGATTATGTTTTTATTAAAATAGGAGAAAATTACCCTTTCAATTGTTCAATGAAAATTGTAATAGAAAGCACTTGTCAACCAGTAATAACCATTGATTTATTTAGTCATTCAACACTGACTTTTATTTCATATATTATGATTACAATTGTGCAATCTGCATCGTTTAACTTATAATACTCATTGTATATCATTCGAATTCATAGTAAGAAGAAAGTCGCATAATATTACTAAGTAATTTCCTAAAGAGAGATTTATACAAACATTTCAGTGAACACATAACTTTTATTAAATCTATTTGGTACAGAAGTCTTTAGGATGCCTAAAATAATTGTTATAATTTACTATTTTTAATAAGCATCATAAAGATGTCAACAAAATTAAATGCTTAAATTCAACAAATTATTTACTTACTTACGCCTGTTACTCCTAATGGAGCATAGGCTGCCGACCTCACTCTGTCCTTAGCCTTTCTTCCTAGTTCGATTCAATTTTTGTTCACTCCTCTCATATATGTTTCCATTTCTCGGTGTAATGTGTTCTTTCATCTTCCTCTTCTCCTTTGGTCTTGAGGATTCCAAGTGAGGGCCTGTCTTGTGACTCAGTTGGGTGCTTTCCTCAATGTATGTCCTATCCATTTCCGGTGCTTCTTTCTGATTTCCTCCTCTACTGAGATCTGGTTTGTCCTCTTTCACAGTAGGTTGTTGCTGATAGTGTCTGATCAACGGATGCGAAGTATTTTGCGTGGACAACTGTTAATAAACACTTGTATCTTTTGAATAATGGCTTTCATAGTTCTCCAGGTTTCCGCCCCATACAGTAGAACTATCTTGACATTCGTGCAGAAAATTCTGACCTTGTTGTTGGTTGATAGTTGTTTTGAGCTCCAGATGTTTTCCAGTTGTAGATATGCTGCTCCGCCTGGAGCCTCTCTAGGATTACTACCGGTTCCAAGCCCGGATGAAGGAGGAGCGTTGGAATTGAGGTTAACGACTACATCCCATAGAAAATTAACTCGCCAAAAAAGCGCGAATAAAAAAAAATTCAGCAAATTAGCTGAACAAATACTATAAATAGATGCATGGCTGGTAATTTTATGAATATAATATAATCACAGTTCGAAATTATTAGTTATACTAAAAATATAATGCAGTTCATTGCATAAAAGGTACGTAATTCTGATGAGCTACATCAAATTTCATAATTTTTTTTAAAATTCTTGTTATTTTATTCTAGAGTATTCTCGCATTTTAAATTTTCGGACAAGATTCTCACTGTCATATTTGTGAATCAAGTTCTAATTCATATTTAGAAAACATGAATGAATTATGATTTATTATGTTTCATTCAGATGAATGTATAAAGATGATATGTCCAGGAAGTTTCCCAAGTGTTTTTTCCCTAGGGTTCATTATCACGTTAGGTTAGAATATAAAGACATAACATAATGATGACCTGATACTGAAAGCAAACCTATGTCTCAGATAAATTCAATTTAGTAGCCTCTGAGATATCAGCTTGGAACACAAATGATTAGATAGTTATGCTGGTTGTAAGTAAATAGTGTAGCAATAACCTAATAACCAGATAATGAGTAAAAGTGAGTTACGTCATGCATGATTTGCTTTTTGGTATAGCGTAAGCACTTGATATAGTGCTAAATTTCACAGGAGAGAAACAAATTACAATCCCTTTCACCAATTCTCGTCATGTTTATCTTTTTTCTATTTTTCGACATCATAATTATCCTCAGTTTAAGAAACATATTTTATTCAGTCTAAGTTACTATTTGACGTTCTTCGTAAATACCTTTAGAACGTTGTCCATACAGTCGCTTATATTCATGTCTTACTTATTTTTGTCGTACAAGTTCATAAATTTTCCATGAAAGTGTTTTAGTATCTGACTGTTTGTTAAAAATAGCTTTTGAGGATCCGAAAAAAATATTAATCTTGCATCTTATATACGATATAATCCAGTCTCCTTAATCTTATAATATATAATAGACCTACCTGCTCGTTCACTATAATATATTCAATGTTTATTCTAGGCCTCCATTAACATTTCAATCATATTGAAAGTGATCTATTTCTGTCAGTTTTTAATTAACTTGTTTCGTCTAAAAGCAGTTGATGATTGACAAGAGTTTCGATTAAAATAAAAATGAAATCCTCCTTGGTGTAAGACAGCATTTGTTGAACCACTATTGATCATCAATGTGAATCACATGGTTTTTCATTTCTTATGTGTTGCATGTCTCTGGATTAAAATTTCACACATGATATCAAATTCAAAGTCTGACGTTAACCTAATAATCTAAATGATAATTCCCTTGCCACAAAATACTAAACGTCTATTTTTTTAGAGTTAGAATGATCAAACTATTTTATTGTTCATTTGATTTACGAGAATTCGCTCTCATTGTATTTGAAATGTGACAGATTTGAGGATAACATTAATAATTTGAAGGTGATTCGAATAATTATTTATTAATGATTGTAAGCAAATGCCACATTATAATCCGTGTCGGGTAGAGATAGGTATCTACCTCAGTACAATGGAAGATGGTCACGCAATTTTGTGAATTGGTTTGCGTTAGACACTTACACCACTGGATGCCAGCTCAGTGGTCCTGTAGGTTAAGCGTTCGAGTGCGAAACTGAAGGCCCTAGGTTCGAATCTCACGAGCAGGATCGTGAATGCGCACTGTTGAGGGGTCCCACAATAGGACGAAACGGCCGTCCAGTGCTCCCAGCTTTCCAGTGGTGGTCTATCATCAATCGGTTCATGATCTCAATCAAAAACTTATAATTTTTAACCTAAACTTTCCTCTACACCATTAGTGATGATCTTGTTTCTTTTTTTAAGGCTTACATCTACCTTAAACGAATTTATTGTTGATCATGTATAATTGAGGGTTCATTTAGCAGAAAAAAATAACGTGGTTTACAAATCACAACAGGAATAACTTTATAATTGGTCATAATCACGATATAATTCACTTTACTGACAATCCAATCGACAACGTTGAAATACATGTATTTTCAAATTATTTTGCTTTAATTAGGCCAAGGTCATTACTACTTATCAGAAGCATTGAGACGAGAATGTCAATTAATAATAATAATAATAATAATAATAATAATAATAATAATAATAATAATAATGACAATAATAATAATGTCCATTCTGAAAAGTAATTGGCTGACCCGCTAAACCAATCAAATTTCGTAAAATTCACGTGTACGTGTAACCTGTCTTAGGTTTTGAAGTAGCTAATTATCAAAATATCCTCGACCCTATTGTAGTAGTTTTATTCATCTATCTTCATAGACTAAAATTTGTGAAACATTTTACACGATTCTTATTAATTATATAATCATTGATGGCAGAAACTTAATACTTCAGTGATTTGTTTCTAGTGTGCAGAATGATCAAGTTTTACTAATTAGTTGGATATGTTTTAGTTTATGTATTGTCAAAAATAAAAATAATAATAATAATATTTGATTTCCTCATGTACATAACAAGTTAACCAGTTTTACATTGAAATTCAATATGGTTTACGGGAATGGAACGAATTGCGATAAATTATGGCGTGCATGGAACACAATATTAATCACAGTATTACATATATTTCTCATATATGTCGGAATTAATCGTTATTTAGCTTTTAAGACACAAGCATTTGATGCTAAATTTGGTGGTGCTTGGGATCAGTCATGTATGAATTTCACATTGGCAATGCTTATTACAACATTGACATGTTTCTGTTTATTTCTATTCTGCAGTTTGGTACGTACAACAAATTATGCTAACGAAGGAACTCAGATTGGTAGAGATACAAACAATTTACATTTATTAAGTTCTACATGTGCTTGGAAATCTGAACTACCTATGATGAAGTTAACTTCAATGACGGATCATCAAAATTGTATGTATCCTAACTCAACAAACGGTAATGGGAATATGATGAAAACATTAAGTCGAAATGGTTACAATCCAGGTGATGATGATCATGCTTCAGCTATCGGACCAGATGATGTTCTACCTGGTCCTAATTATGACACATGGTCAGGACGTAGTGGAGTTAATCAAACTTTATTCAACTCTTATGCAACTAACAATCCTAATAACACATCTACTAGCCAACGTTTAATTTCTAATGATAATTATTTGCATTTATCTTTTAAATGTAGCTTCGATTTATTATGGCAACGATTTAAAAGGAATTTTTTGCCATATTGTGTTGTTTTGCATTTGATTATGGCTTATTGTTTATACATACCAATACCTTTAATGCAATCACAACAAATATATCATCGAGCATTGCCTGTCAGTAAGTAAAAATAAACATTTCTATATATTTCTGTTGCAAACTATTTTTTCCTCTAACTTGTTATTATAAATTTTTGCAGTATAGTCTTATCTACCATGAAACGTTCCAATTCTCAGTCTTTATTTATCACTTGAATAGAACCTTAATTTCATCTGAAAAAGTAAAATCAAGCAATTTAATATAGGTGCAATACCTTTTATGAAAATTATTGGCATAAACACCATTGTGTATCATAGAGACCTAATGAATTATCAAGAAGAAGTCTAAATTAAAATCGCTTTCGATATTATCAAAAGGCAAAATGTTCAGTATACTTAACTTCACTAAATAGTATAGATATTTGAAATCCCAGCTAAACTCATCAAGATGAAACAGATCAAATTGTTCGCTGACTATTAACATAGAAATTTAGGGTCGTCTTTTTCTCTGCTGATAAATCTTTCATATTTCGGTGTCTTTTTTTACAAAAGGACTTTTTTTGTCATCTCAATTGGTATGTTGTGTTATTAAACTTTAACAAAGATCCCATAACTTCACTATTATGTGAAGTTCTCCGTTGTTTTAATCAATCAATCATTCTAAAAACAATTAGAACGTATTCCTTTTAAAAATCATTCTATCAACCATCTAAATTTTAATACAACTTTTAAAATTATATTTATTTCTATCCCATATGGCACACTGTGTTCCCCAGACACAATATCATTATCTCTTCTCTCATACAGACGAACTACTACGTAATACAATTGGTTTTTCAATTTTATGATCTGTTTATACTTGGTTGGAGTCCGCGTGACTTTCGTAACCGATGGTTGGAGACTCTTGGTGACATGACTCAGAATCGATCACAATGGCGTAGGTGTATATACTCCCTGTCTTCCCTTAAACTAAGAGATTAAAATCACTTCATATCTTTCTTTCTACGAACTAATTCTTTCTTCCTGTACTGTATCCTTATATGCAATCTTTCTCCTATATATTACCACCTTTGACCTAACCACTCCTATGAACACGGTGTTCATCTTGCTGTGCTAATGCGGTATGGCAACCTGGACCGATGCATATATGTGCCTGGTCCTACGTTGTAGCTGACTGACTGACTGACTTATATCATATCATTCAATTTAAAAATATTCTGTAAACATAGAATCTAAAAGGAAAATCTAATCGAAAGTCTTATCTACTCAATAACACTTCTGACTGCGATTAGATTTCTTTGTTTGTTTAGTTTTTCAAATCTGATGATTAAAACAAAAATAGTAAATGTTTATTTATTTTTTCAAAATTTGAATCATTTATAATAAAATTTGGCTTTTAGTACGTTATGTTCTCATAGAATTATATTATCAGAACTACAGGAACTCTTTGATGTTATTAGCAGTATTTCTCTTGACTGGTTTAGTAGTAATAGTAGTGACTTTTAACTTAAATATTCTAAGCATTGAACCTTAAATATTAAACCAGTTGTTCAATAAATGGATGACCCAATTGCCTATAAACAATCGATTGTCACTAATACAACTGTAATAATCCTAATATTAGAATCATTAATTAATTTTTTTTAAATGAGGTCACTTAAAGCAATTTGACGTTTGAAAATCTTTATTATTTCAGTAAGTAAACATGACAACCTAATGCTTTTTATTACTCTAAAAATGTTAAATTCACTACCTTAGTTGACCTTGAAATGTAAACAAACATTTCAAATGACAATAATAAGTACATAAAACTGCTTGTTTAGCTCTTTATTTTTGTGTAAGAGAAGTTAACACTTGAAAAAAACATTTATATATCTTTTAGAGCTATAAAACTATATGAATAACGGCATTCAGTACATCAGTTGGTAAATTTATGTCATATTGGATTAGTGTGCTTTTGCTTGATACTAAAAAAGAATCGACTTTTTGCGACAGTAAAATTCTCCTGGTATAATATTTATCTACTGCTTGAACTGTTGTACTTGCTATGATCATGTTTAAAAAATATTTTACAAAATCTAATAACTTAGAATACCACTGTTGTTTTCTATACGACTCGTGAATTATTCAGTATAAATTAGTCAACATATATTATATTAGGTCTTTAAGGTAGTTTGTTTACTTTCAACCGTTGCATATAAGCTTGGGTGTTAATTTGTCAAAGTGGGTTGATTCTTTAAGATTAACTGTGTCATAAATAAGTCAGAACTGTAATACTAGTAAAATCGATTACTATGGTGTATATCCATATATCCATTATACCTCTAACTATACTGCTTACTAATTACATTTCTTGAATAGCATTATCATCATCCCCATTTTAAGGAAATTCACAATGTAGTCAATTTGTAAACAAATTTTGCGTATCAGAATTACGAAGTAGAAAACCGAGATTCATACAAACACAAATACATTCTTTTTACATTTTCTTCAAAAGATTTTTGATTTGTCTTGTCAGTTATACAAAATGCAAATAATTGTAATCTTAAAACCTTATTTATGATTACGAATGTTAAATTAACAATTGGATGCATTATAAAAGATGGTTTGATATGATGTAATAACACTTTATTACATAACAAAAAAAGGTTTACACAATTTATGTTATTTTTTATTCACATGCTTCTAGGCGTGAGTAACTACTTATAGTACTGGAATCATTTTGTTGAGTGACTTTTTTCAATGGTAAGGGATTCTTTTCGTTTGTCTAGCTTCCTTAACTTGGCAATAAGTGAATCTTATAATTAACTGAACACTTTGCGACTGGATAGTTTTCATGGGGATTTGTGGAGATTGTAGTATTTTTCACAGTTGAAATCACGAGTCGATCTAAGCTAGACCACCACGGAAAACTTGGAAGCACTGGACGCTCATTCCATCCTAGTTAGTGAGTCAGAAGTGAGCATCAACAACCCCGCACGTGGGACTCGAATCAAGGACCTTCTGTCTCGTGCGAGAACATTTAACGTCTAAACCACTGAGCCGGCATTCAACGGTGTTGATGTTTAACTTCGAGTTATCCATGATCTTACGCAAGCCCTCATCTATTGTCTGAGGTGGTTGACTGTCTCGCAGTCGACAAGCATTGAACTCCACTGGTCACAGCTTCTCAATAGAACTCTAGGAAATCTATCTTGAAGCTAGTTACTGATGAGCTAATGATAGTTATCAGTATGAGGATTTATGCATCAAGATTTTCTGTGGTTTAACTTAGGCTGAGTCGTGATTTCAACTGTGAATGGTCTTTGTTTAGTTCTAACTCTAATCCTTAGGACCTTTGACACATGTTTATGTATAAGTTGGAATTAAGAAACATGGTTTAAAGTTTGCAGTTTTAATGACTCTGTATATAAAAACAATAATACTAAATTATTGGTTTCATTCAAAATGCATGCTTAAATTGTAATAAAGCTATGTCATCACGTTATTTGATAATAGATGTTCTTCAAACAGTTTGGAGTTTTTAGTTCTACCATCTGTACCTATCTTTTGCAGAGATATCCGATGACTGCAATCAAATTGTGTTTTACCGCACAATAGGTCAAGTCTTAACCTCTGTTTAATTTAAAGTCAACCGATTTTACTATTACCAATGTCTTTTGTCGTATAAAATAGTCTGGATCCCCGTAACGAATCATATATAATGGAGGAGAGAGAGAGAGAAGAGGTGAAGGTCCTTATGTTTATGGTGCCTATGAACTACTCTATGCTCTAAGTTTATTATCATCTGTCTACTATGAACAATTTGCATATCATTCTTTTGTTTGTTTTTTATCGTATTATTAAAATATAAGCTGAACACCTATGTTGAATTAGATACTTTATCAGTTCACTATAATCAATTAACCCATTTGTCGACTTTTTGGTACTTCAGTTTATTGGATATTGAAGGATTAAAATGAAATATTCATGCTGATAAAAATAAATTAAACAGTTTCAGACAGTCGTGTAGTCATCACAAAAAAACGTTAATCACGCAAATAGTGAAAAACAATAAAATATAAATATTGGACACAGGTATTTGTGTAAGTATGTGAAGATGAGGACTTGCTTCCTATGGTTAAAAGGGTATAAAGCTGAATATCAATTATTAGCTGTTATCAAGTTTTGTTTAGGCTAGCGTGTTATTTATTGCTTAGTTGCAAAATAGCTCAATCGGTAGTCCTTGTACATACGAGTAGAGTTTCTGAGAAGTTTGCACCCGGATATTCATAATGTATCAATATTTTTTATTAAAAATGGTTCTATAAAATAAACTAATGCTAATTATACTAGCCTCGTGATAGATAACCATGTATATCACTTATACCGCGGCTAGGGATAATCTCAGTATGAAGTTCTTCAAAGTGATGTCACTGTCTGAATAGTGAACAGACCATCATCTTAGTTCAAGTTATCTCTACATATGTATTTAAAATAACAGCTAGTCATAAATCTTACAATCTATCCAACAATTGCTTTTGGCCAGCAGTGAATCCCTCGTTTAGGAATTACTATTTTTTGTCAATGATCAATGAGCTATGAGCTTGATTCTATTTGGTAGAATCTGTAACCTAGCTTTGATAGAAATTCATTCAGTTTAGAGTTATTTCTCTATTTTATCTAAGATGTTATAAAAATATGATTCCTGTATGTTAGCGAGTATTTGGCTGTAACTTACAGTACAAGTTAATATTTGTGGAACAGTAACTTAAAATCAATGAGGTCATTCTACGTGTCTTATTTTATCTTGAGAATTCGTTATCAGTTAGCTAACAAAACTATTATGTGCAAACTAAGAGTCCTCTGATATTTCGGATAACATTTGTTCTGTGAAGTTTAAGACCCATGAAATGATTTGCAGTCATCAAAGGTGATTAGTTTTGAGTAGTTATAAGATCAAATAAAAACGGCTTCCCATTAGTTTCGCCATTATCAACCTGTAGTTCAAATCTTCTAAAAAGTTACAAAAATCTCATATTAGAGATAACATTTATTAAAATGAACAAATAACGCTTAGAGAACTAAATATGATATCGTTTTTAAATTTTTGTAATTTGAAAAGAACTATCTGTTTACTATAAATGTATCACCCAGTAGTGACCAAATGAGAGTTTTAACAAATTGTTAATCATGAGCAAACAATAAACATCTGTCGGCAACTTATCATTTCACAAATTTATTTTGAAATTTCATTTCTTTATTGACTGAAAAAAGAGATATGTTAATAGTTTGTTTATCAATGAAAAACGGATGTAATACAAGAAAGATAATATAATATAATAATACGTGACCAGAACTGTATATTTATTAGAAATCAGAGTTAGTGAGTTCCCAAATAACGTGTTGTGTCACTGAAATGAAATCCAGATGTTTCTCATTATATTCATCCTGAACTACACCTTATTAACTTATGTAATAAAATTATTTATAATCCACATCCCTGATTAGTTAATCCATAAAATCAAAGTGCATCTACTCCAGTAATTTCTCACTACACGGTTGTTTTTTTTAATTTTTATATTCCTTTATCAATTAGATGATGTGGTAATTCACCCCTTTGTTCAAGAGTGAACAGGTTTATGACTATTTCTAAAGAAATTTAGAAATGACTTACGAATTTATGTCTTGCTCATAAATTTACCTGGCAGAGAGTTTGATTCATTACTCAGATTTCAATTGCACCATCATCCATGAGCTCTTGACAATAGCATGGGACGTGAACAGCTTTAGGTTATTCTACACTCCAAAGCAACATCAAGTCAATGATCAATAAGATGATGTTTAATGTTCCTTTTAGAATATTCATTACTGACAATCATTGACTCCTTGCAAGATATGACTTAAAACTGAAACATTTAGCATTCAATTTGATACAGTTAATTCAGTTGATCAAAATCCATCGGTTTGATTTTCCCCAAAATTTTTGAAACTGTATACAATTTTTCACTTGCTGTTTATCCTTAATTTTCAGTGATTTTTCAAATGATTCGAAATTAACTACTATTTATTTACTTAAGACTAAATGGTTACAGTTTGATTAATTTCAATCAAGTTATTTCACAGGATACATTTTACAAAATTGAAATTTTAACTGGTTCAGGAATTATGGTTTATAGTTGTCGTATCAAAGCGCTTTCATTGTAATTCGTAAGCCACTGATCCCACTCTGCTAATCAAATAACATTTTCAATATTTTCCAAAATCAGTTATACATTAGGACAAGAAGTATTAAGCAAAATCGTTAGAACTAACCCTTCTAGATTGTCTATGGTTTCTTCAGTTATGCTAATTACATCATTTTCAAAACGTTCAAGCTGAAATGTTTTTCTTCATGTACAAGAAGTTAGTAAAAGTGGTAAATGATAATTTTATTTACGATAAAAAGTTTATGTCTTTCTTTTGATATCACTTGATCATTACAAGAAAGTATATCATCAACAATTCACTCATGCTTGACAGTAACACCATTCAGTAATATAAGTGTTCCCTTATAGAAATAGTAAATATCTATACAGCCTATCCTTTTTAATTATATGATTACTCTTAAATGGCCATCAATGCTCATTGTCACGTTTGTTGCTTCGATTGGTCCTATCCTCTCGTTCCTGCCGACCAGAAGTTATTTTGTTTAAAATATTGATAAAAATAATTCAGATAGCCACCGAAGACAATCGAAGATAGTCGCTCAATGTCGTGGATTAATTGAGGTTAGACGTTAACACTGTTGGATCCTGGCTCAGTTGTCTACAGATCAACTGTCCTTGCTCAAATCGGCGGGTTCTGAGGTCGATTCCCGCGAGCGGGGTCGTGGATGAACTGCTGAGAAGTCCTATAGTAGAACAAAATGATCATTCAGTGCTTCCAGGTTTCCAATGGTGATCTTACACTGATCGATTCACGATTCCAATAAAATTCAACTGTTTTGGCAACCAGATACTTACGATGTACATACAAGCCTGACAAATAGTTTATTTAGCGATATCTTTCTATACATTCAGCTCTTGAAACTACTTTTGTTATTAGTTAAATCCTTTATCCGCTTTACAAATAGACATTGAAACTCATTTGAAAGTTATTAATTTTCAGATATATATGGTTAAAAACGGCTGAAGCAGCAGCTATTCCCTCCTGTTTGTTTTTGAGAAACATTTCTCACTATTTTCACACCAATATAACTGATCCCTTTAATATGTTGTACTCCAAAGTCAAGGTGGTCATACATAGACTAATTAAAACCAATGTTTGCAAAAAGGGAATTATTTTGTCATTTGCTCGTTACTTATGATAATTAATCAGATAATGGAATAGAATTTTATATCAACTAAATAGAAAAATATTTCCTTCCTATTTTCATTCAGTTAAATCTTCACACAAAAATGTGATTAAGCAATATTCTAGTTATCCCATTATGAGCTTTCTGAAGTTTAACTCCGTGAGAAGATAGATTTCATCATGAACTACTATATTTGAGGGCAAATGTAAACTGAAAAGCAATGGACGACTGTTTCGTAGCCATTTAATACTTTCTAGAAATCCACCCAACATAGGCTTAAATCCCAGACATTCAATCTTCGGATTGAGCATAGTCATTTTACTCCACTGAGTTACAATTCAATGGTACATATTTCCAAAACTTGTTTAATTGTAAAATAATGTTGATAACTGTGAATAATTTCTCACTCCCCATATAGTTAGCGCAGTATGAATTAGCTCGTCTAGAAAACAATCTGTTAATTACTCCTTTTTTTCAATAACAGTCTCTGAAACTGATTATACATGTATCAAATCAACTGTTATTTTTACAATATTTCTATCGCAAAATATAAAAATGTATACTGTTGTTATTGTTAATCAACAGAGTATCAGTGGTAATTGTTGACATCATTATTTTTAAAAGTTTGAGTATTTATTGTCCATGTGCTTACGACGCTATCATGTGTTAAGGGTAGTAACTGCTTGAAGTCGTTGGAAATTAATTCCAAATTATTTTATTGTCTTTTCCTCGCTAGAATACGATGTTAATGCAGTCACACTATAAATTGTCAAGATAATTCGTTCTGAATTATTTAATTATCATTGATATGTCTTCAAAGTATTATTGATCAGAATCTTCTTCACCATAGGATATTTCATTTGAATAAACAGCTCTATATTACAACGAACAATCTGTGTAAAATAATATAGAATTTCAGCAAAACCTGACATCTTTTAACAAACATGTTGAAACTTGCCTTCTTATAATAAACATAGTAACAAGAAATAAGAACACAGTTGATATATGTAAGGAATGTATGTTTTTCGTTTACCAAAGATAAAAACAAAATTTTCTATGCCAGTTTCAATAGGTTAATTGCATTAGTTATATGGAGCCTATTCAGAAGTAATTGATTTATGATATATATTGTATTTGTTTACTATTGGCAGTAGACGTTATTGTATGTGGTATCACTGATGTCTTATTGCAGTTTCATGTACAATACAACCAATATAACTCCATTATTATAATGAAGGGCGAGTGCATGTTTGAACAGGTTTGTAAAATGGCTTTGAGTAAAATGATATATATATATATATATATATATATATATATATATATATATATATATATATATATATATATATATATATATATATATATATATATATATATATATATAATTCTATCATACTTACTTATTAGAAAACAAATGACAATTGCTATACATCATGCTTGATAAGAAATCAGTATAATTCCTAAACTAGTACATATCAGTAAGAAAAGAGTGAAGTCAGTTGTCTCCAATTTTATGAAACTACAAAGTTAAACTTTATCAAAGCCAAAGCGTTTACGAAAAGCCTTGATAGCTAAACACTTTGTCAGATCGGTAGATCATCGAAAATAAATAAAATTTGGTTTTTTAAAAAGTTGTGAATGAGAAATCAGGTATTTACAACACATTCATCTAGAAGTTAATCCTAAATTTTTGTTAGATTATGGATGCATTTCACCTGTGGGTAAATTACCCACAAAATGTATGTAAAGAAAATAATAAGACTTGATGAAGCGAGTATAACGTTCATTATATTTAAGTAAATGAACACTAACCGTAGTGAATAAATCTGAGATGTATGTAGTTTTATTCAACCAATGTTTAAGTATGATTAATTTTCAATAAAGTTGAATTAAAGATAGATTTCCAATATGGTTGGTGGCTAGCAGTGAAATCCGGGACGTGCATTTCGTCCTGTTTGGGAATTGTTGGCTAGATGTACGTATATATATATATATCGCTGAACAGATCAAATGATACTTCAATGCATTCCAGTTATCTTTAAAAGCGTTTCTACCTTATTTACCTGATGAAAAAAAGTTTACTTCTCTTTTTAGATAGCAGTGTGTGACAGGAGTTTTGATGCAATAAAATGAATGAGATATAATTAAAAGAATATTATGCCTAACATTATAACAGTAGGATTGAGATTTAATAACAGTTGTCATGAATCTTCGTCTCCCTTTACTGTCTTTTTCTTATCTATATACTTAAAGCATATACAGGAAAAACCATTTTTATTTTTTATGATTTTAATCGAAAAGAGCCGAAAGTGTTTAGTTTACGCTCACTATGTGACATTTTCTCATAACCACATTGATCTCTTGTCTCTGTCTCTGTCTGTTTATCACTCATATATATATATATATATATATATATATATATATATATATATATATATATATACTAAAACAAACACCTGCTGACTTGATTTGTTTACAAACAAACATAAGCGTGTGGAATGCGATTTTGTGTATGCGTGTAATGGTAAATACAAATATTTTTGGTACAAACCTAATTAACATCGCTGTTTTCATTTTTATGCATTTTCGTAAGAGGTCGGACCTTAATAAATGATGACTATTGTGTACCTAGGTTGTAAATGTTGATGCCAATGAAATGAAGAGTTTCAGGTTTATATCACCATTTACTCGAATTTCAATACTTATTAAAGAATTTTTTTCACTGATAATTCTTCACTTTCAGTAGTGTTTGTTATAAGTCGTTAAATGATTGAGCTGTAATACTCATCCCTTTTATTAGTCGTTTTGTTACTATCAGTGAACATACATTAAATTAGTTTCCAGTCCTTAAACATAATCTAAACTTCTTTTCTATTCGTTTTTCATCATGGCTATATATATATATTTATATATATATACGTAATGTCGCAGTGATTACAAAATAATATTGAGTAACTGTAAGGAAGATTATAATAAGTAGAACTAACAAAACACTTTGATTAGAGGTCAGTATTATAGTGTTCACGTAAGAATCAAGAGACGGATGTTGAGGACATGTTAAAATACGAAAGCGTAAGGCGTTTGATGATTTTAGTGATTGAATTCATAAGTTGATCTATTATTATTATTATTATTAATGGCTTTATTCAATATTATATCTTGGTACAACATAGAATTCTCAGCACAGGGTATTTCAACAAGTTACTTGCTGAACAACGAACAAAAAGGCAGTAACAAATACAAAAAGAAATTAAAAAAGGTTTTTTTTTAAAAAAATAATAAAAAAGAAAAAAAACAAAAAACTGTACAAACTTTTTAAAATTAAAGACATGTTAAGAATGCAAGTTATTGACTAGGTTAATTCTAACAACCTGTTCTTCACAGAGTATATTTGCTGGGTAAGTTATTATAGAACTTTTATACTTTTCCTTGCGTGCATGGATTTTAATGTAATTACGTCTCGTTCTACCAGAAGATATACAAGGAGAAAGATAAGAGTGAAGGGGATGGCTAGTATCTGATAAAATAACACCTGCCAGGAGTTTGCATGATTTTAAATGTCTATCCACAACCATATTAATTATGACCTCGAAAGATTCACCACACATCTTGCTAACTGCCTTCAGCACTCTTCGCAATACAGAGAAGTCTTTTCTCAAAAGCCCGGGAAAGAATAATGGAGAACAGTAAAGAATAATAGGTAATATGCAAGAATTGACAAATTGTAAGAGTAAATGACGAGTAATCTCAAGAGCATGCAATCTCTTTATGTAGAAGTTCAGACGGAAAACCCTCTTTGATAACAATAAAACGTGGGAAGACCATGACAGATCAGAGGAAAAGGTGACACCAAGATAATTGACCTTTGACACTGTGTTTATCAAAGAGTCTCAGATGGTACAAGCATTATGGGATCTCAAAATAGTGTTTATATTCCGTTCATGTCTCATGCTAAAGTTAACAGCTTGACACTTAGACGGATTAAGTATGAGACCATTACCAACAGACCAACAATCAATACGAGACAAAAACTCATTCATTTCTATGGGATGTAAAGAGGAAGATATAGGCATACATACAGTGAGATCATCCGCATACTTCACAAAAGTGTTTTCTGTGGAAGATGGAAGGTCATGCAGAAAAAAGGAGAATAGAAGAGGTGAAAGAACAGCTTCTTGTGGTACACCTTCATGAGACAGCAGAGACTCTGAACTCTTTCCTCCAAACACAGTGTACTGTTCCCTTCCAGAGAGGTAGGAACATGGCCAGTTGGTTATCCAGCTGTCAGTGTTGACGCTTATTAACTTGTTAAGTAAACGTTGTCTTGGTATAGAGTCAAAAGCTGAAGTATAGTCCAGAAAAGCACATCGAACATACTTCTTACCCTTTTCTAAGTTGAACACTATGTTGTGATGCAGAACTGCAACAGCATCTAAAGTGCTTCTTTTGCGCCTGTATGCAAACTGGTATGGGTCAGTATGCTCTTTTATCGCAGACTGAAGTGGAAGTATTAATAATTTTTCCATGGTTTTGAGGAAGGGTGAAGTTATTGCAATAGGTCTAAATTTTACATACTTATCATCAAATGCTTTCTTGGGTACAGGAATTATATTCATCTTTCTCCACATTTTCGGTATGAGATTAGATGAGAAGGATCTGTTAAATATAGTTGTGAACGGATGACACAGAACGTCAGCACATTTTTTAAAAAGGATGTTTGGGATACCATCAGGTCCCAAACATCGAGATGAATTAAGCGACTGGAGACATCCTCGTACATCAGTTTCAGTGAAAGTAGGAACACAGCTATTTTTTAAACCCGTGGATAGAGGGAGCATCACATCAGATGACTGACGTACAAAAGACTTATTTAAGTCACAAACATTCAGCTGGTTATCGCTTCTAAACTTTCTGTCACCTGTAACTTCTTTAAAGAGTTTCCACATACTTGGAGAGTTTTTGCAAGACAAGAGTTTTTGAGTAAACATACAGTTGAGACGTCTAATCTCTGAGTTTATCAGAACATTTAGCTTAAGAACTTCATTAGAGTTTTTCTCCTTGTACATTCCTTCTTTCACCTTCCGTAGTCGTTTTGGTTGTGAAGATGTAAGTCGATCAAAACTTAAAAAAATGGTTTCAGTGGGACAACAAATATCAAAACAGAATTTAAGGTAACAAGTGATAACATCAGTAGTGATTTCCAGTGAGTCATCTGTAAATAGTTCTCCGTTAGTCGTATGAAACATGTTTTTCAGATTTCGGATATTTTCTGAGTAATTCCTATATTTGACTTTCTTGGTTTGATGTAAGAGTGTACTCTTCCCATGCTTTCCATATACTGTAGGTAGAACACGAATTATACAGTGATCTGAGCTAGACAATGGAGCACGTTTACGAGTCGCATATATACCCACATCATTAATGAAGACGAAGTCTAGATGAGCATCCAAACGGGTAGGAAAATCTACTACATTTTGGTGACCTAGTGACGTAAGGAAGCTACAGTCACATGAATTGAAATCACCACATACAACTAAAAGTGAATCACTGAGGACAGTAACAGCGAACTCAGTGAATTCATCAGCGAAAACAGATAGTGCAGATGATGTGCAATCTGGAGTCACGTAGATATTGGCAACATAAACATATTTGTATTTATTTAGACGTTTTGGACGACATCTTAGAGTTAGACAGTCGATAAAGTCATTTGAAAACTTAAAACACACAAACGAAGATCGACACCAGTTTATGTTTACAAACGTAGCTACACCGCCACCACACCTCTTTTTATTGTTCGATCGATCCTGACGATAAATTTTAAAATCACGTAGTGATACAAGGCAGTCATCCTGTAAATCATTCAACCAAGATTCTTGAATTGTGATTACACCACAATTACGATACGTATTTTGACTAAGTAGGAATTGCAGATGGTCCACTTTGTTGATTAGCGGTCGACAGTTAGAATTTGGGAGCTCTGGAATCGACATACGATTAATATTCATTCTATTTAACGCATATTGCCAACCACCACGATGCCTTTTATAGTACTTTTTCGTAACTTGTGCAGCGAAAGGTCGTAGGCTTTTCATAAAAGCACCTGAATAGGTTATGCGATTAATGGACATAATTATAAATTAAAACAAATGAAAAACAGATAACTTGTTGAAATAATCAGATGGCAGAAACAGGTAGCCCAGATATTCAAGCAGGCCGCCGATGATGACCATCATTGAAAGCCTGAATGTATTGGACGGCCGTTTCGTCCTAGTATGGAACTCCTCAGCAGTGCGTATTCACGATCCCGTACTTGGGACTCGAACACAGAACCCCCACTCTCGTGCACGAACATAACCTTTAGACCACTTGAAAGGGTTTAGTGGAAGTTCAGTTAAAAACTCACTCCTAAACCGATGATCTAGGTAGTGAGAGTTTTTTTGTGCAAAATGTTCATTTATCGACAGATAATGATTTATAATTTAATAGATCAGTAGTTTACATCACCAACTTTTCAATAATGTGTGGGAAATCCATAGACAAAAAAAACTATTGTCAATTGGTAACAAATAACTATAATATCGATGTAAAACGAAATAATACTTGTCACTTGTCATCTTAATTTTCATCATAGCACTGTAGGAAAAAAAAGTAGTAAACATTTTATAATGCCTGTTGTTTTCTGTCAATAGCATAACCTCCTTTTTTCGATTGTTGGCCATCAGTATTTCAATTTTTTTTAATACTTTAGTCAACAGTATTTCATACAATACACATTAGTCTTTAGTAATAACGAAACATTTCTAAGATAAGTGAAAATGTAATGTAAAACATATACTAAAGTGTATTGTTATTAAAATATATGAAAAATGGCTTTTTAATCAAGATAAAATTATCATAGGTTTATAAACTGAATACTTGTACACATGTATATGCAAAATCTATATATTCAATACACAGTTTGAAAAAAATCAAGTTACCGTTAAAACAGATTATCATCAATTGTAATCCCTATATGTATCAATCTGCTTATTATACTAACGATAGAATAAACTACTCTTTGAATAGGATCATACAATTAAGAGTAAGAGTTTAGAATTTTGATTTTAGTTTAGTTCAATGTAATACAAAAAAGAAGAAAAATAGAAAGAACTTAGTAAATTCCATTGCCATCCATCTAACAAGGTATTGATGTGATTAACCATGAAATATTTACACTTGATTACTAAATAATTTCCTTTAAAAGAGTTCCTATCTGAAACTAAATGTCAACTTAAAAAGGAATATTGGGTAGATTTTTGTCCTAGTTAATAATAGTAATACTGTTTTCCTTAATTCTAGCATGACTTGATATTTGTAGTATCTAGAATGTCTATCAGGTTGGAAATTTCTCTTTAGTTGACGCCCTTCATTTATATTATATTGCTTTAAGGTGACTGTTATTAGCGTTCAATCTTTAATATGAACAGACATCATGCAGTTAAATACATATAATCTAGAGTTGATAACAATAAACATTCAGTATCTCATGTAAACTAATGATAATCATGTGGTCACTGGTGACCAGCTTCATGACGTAACTCTTTGAATTCTAATAATAAGCGATGATCAATGGAGTTCAATCGATGTCAGGTGTGAGACAACTATCCACCACAGACAGTTAATGAAGGTTGCGTAATATAGTGAATAATTGAAACCATATATTAACACCGTTGAATTCCGATTTATTGGTCTAGAGGTTAAGCGTCCGCGCGTAAGACTGAAGGTTCTGGCTTTGGTTCTCAGATGCGAAATCATGGATACTCATTTCTGAAGAGTTCCATAATAGTACAACACCATTGTCTAGAGCTTCCAAATCTTAAATGGTGGTCCAAATAATAATAGTTCATGATTTAAACTGAAAAATATGACTTACATCATTATTTCTATATAGATAATTAACTGCCAGTTTAGTTCAAGAAAATTAGCTTCCTAGTGAACATAGTTTTTCATGAAGTTCCAACAACCGATAAAAATAATTACAGTTTTATTATTGCTTATAACTAGTTGGTAAGAATTAAACTAAAAGAATAATTTCATTTCATGCAAGTAGCTACTTATACAGACGGTTATTATGATACATCACGAGTTGTCTGAGACGGATCAATACAAACCATTACTTTTCAACCCGCTAATTAAATAACAATAATAATGATAATAGACTAATTTCGAAATTCAGTCATCTTCATTTTAGACTTATCTGTAATTTTCGAAACATTTATTTGTCAGTTTCTTGTTTCTAACATCTCTTTTAGATGATCTTAGTTTCAAATAAAAACTATAGCAACTAACAACCGATCGAAATATTACATAAAGAACAGTTAATATTTTGAATTATTTTATATGTGAATAAGAAAAAAGTTTGATTGGATTTTATGATTTCTCATCTATTATCTACAATTATCACCAATGTGTACTAAAGGATGATTTGTAGGTATATATCCTTGATTTTTTTTTTACAACACATCTTGCACAACCAACTATAGTTAACTGTTGAATTGTATTCCAGTAATCGATTAATTCATTTTAAAAAATATGTACATGATATATGAGGATACAAGTATACAAATCTGTGAATAAATGTAGTAGCATTTTTACCTGTAGGTACTAAGATGTAAAATGTGTGAAATAACCACAACTTATCTAATCATCTATACGACTAGATTTATTTTGTGTCAAAAAAACAAAACAAAATAACAAATCGTTTCTGTATAGTAAACTGACCAACTGTCGTAAATTTATCAAATATAAGTGTATTCCTTCTACATTCCAATTACTTTCATTATGGTCTAAAAATATTAAGCAGTAAGCAAAGACTATCTCATACGAAATAAATGTCACTGTATTTCATTGTATTTCAAAAGAAAGAAATCAGACAGTAAAGGATTAAAGATTATTTTACACTAAAAAATATTTTTCTTTTTTAAAAGAAGAAATTTCTCCTTTTTTTTAAAGTATACTTATTTATGAAAATATTAAATCTTAGTTAAATTGACTAGTTTTATTGTCTCCTTTTTCATTCAATTTATATCTTTCCTAGTAACTTTCAATATTCATCGTGGACATTATTATTATTATTATTATTATTATTATTATTATTTACAGAATAACGCCTTACGTGTCTGTTTCATGAGTCATTCAGTTAAATATAAATGAGTTTACACATGCTATCATCATCTGTATCTGTGTGTATATATAAATATACAGTAATTATTAACAGTACTTTTTACATTTAATAATTACCATGATAACAATACATGACAAAAGTGAAATTGAGTGTTTGTATTTTTTTTTCTCTTTTTTTAAAAAATATTATTTTATTGATTAATGATAATATTATTATTATTGTTTTGAAAAGAAAGAAAAAAAAACTGTTTGAGTGACATTTCTGTTTTCTATTGATTATTTCTCTTGCATTATATATATATAAATAGATAGATACACCAATTTGTGTATGAGATTCTTCTGATAAAAACTCGTTTGTTTAAAACTGTCTAGTTATATAGACATTTAACCAATTCCAAATTGAGAGACTATCCCCTTTAAAATATTCGAAATATAATGATTTACAGATTGAAAAATGAAAAATATGATTGTATAGAATGTTGAATAATGTAAAATCAGAAATTATTTTATTTTTCACGAAAAAATTATTCATGGCTTCACACTACTACTACTTAACTACTCATAATTATTAACTCTAAAAGTGAACTAGTTGTTTAGTATTATCATCATTTATTCCACATTTTTTTGGACAAGCTGGTAACCGATTAACTATATACACATAATTTTACTTATTAGAATGTAAAAATAACCTAAACATTTATTTGTATACTCCTACATTTTCAATGAAATTTACTGGTCATAGAGTTATCATGTAAATCTTTACATTATACTCCTTAAAAGTTATAGTTGTCTACATTGTTTCATATGTATAATTATGGTCTAGTGTTATTAACAGATTATTAATAATATTTTTGATAAAAATTTTCTTGATATTTCATAATTTTCTCATTCATTCTGGAAGTTTTCTTCTTTCATTTTAATAAAAAGTTGATATCGGTCAATAATTACTTCTAAAACTTTCGAAAATTTAAAATGTATACTAATCTAGAGGTTAAGCGTTCGTGCGCGAGACTGACGGTCCTGAGTTCGAATTCCGCGAGCAAGATTATAGACGCATACTGCTGAGTAGTCCTACAATAGGACAAAATGGCCATCCAGTTCTTCCAGGTTTTCAATAGTGGTCTAACATTAATCTGTTTATGACCCCAACCAGAATGGTTTATTATTATTTTTTGTTTTATCACGCGTTCTTTTTATGTTAATAATTCATAATGAAAATTTGTTTTTAAACTCATATTGTTTTAAATACTCCAGTATCATTTTATACAAACACTTGTACATTAAATATATTAGAGATTAACCAATATATAGTTCAAATAACTAGTTTACTTATTTCTTAACATAGTTCCTTTAATTGAAATTTAAACTCAGTTTATGTGGAGTTCATTTCAACAAAATAAATTAAATCAAAACTAAATATCAGTTTACTATTGTACACATCATGATATTACACCATGTATAAAAATACAAAATCAATGTAAGTAATTACATTATTAAATTTGCTTCAGATTGATGACGTTCGTAGTATAGTTGAATGATTGTAAAATAGCATCTCAGTAGTTTGTTGTTTTCAATTATTTATTTCTTATAGATTGTTTTGATTTTTCTCTTTGTAGTAAACACGAGGGTATAATCTTTGTTGACTTACATGGTTGTTAAATGATTTTAAATTTCGGCTTCCTTTCTTAGTAACATTTTGTTTTATGCTTAGTTAAGAAGATGAAGAGTATTTATTCAAATTAGAAGTGTACAGTAATAATCAATTGATTTTTTTCAGTAGTTTACTTAGGTCCCCATAGGGTCCAAATAACAAACTATTGATTATCTCACTGATTGAAATCATGAGTCAATTGAAGCTAGACCACCATGGAAAACCTAGAAGTACTGGACGGCCGTTTTGTTATGGTAGGGGACTCCTCATCAGTGTGCATTCACGATCCTGCCTCACGAGATTCGAACCCAAAACCTAGAAGTCTTGCGCGCGAACACTTAACCACTAGACCACTCAGCTGGCATCCAACGGTGTTAATGTCTAACTTCAACCAATCTATGATAGTATTGCAGAAAATTTAAATTTAACGATTCCTTTACTAGAGTTTACTACTTGTTTAGTAATCGTAGCACATTATCAGAATTATAGTAGATAATTTACTTTTAAATCTATAAATGATTAACTATCCCTCAATTTTTTTTATAATCAAATTATCACCATAATCAAAAATTGAAATCTCAAATCAATCAATAAATTGATTTAATTTACTATCTAGAAACTTGTAATGAAAAAATATATCATGGTGTTGTAGCTAACCAATCAAATGGCTTTTCTATTGTCTTATCACCAAAAACATCACTGGATTATTGATAACCTGGAGAATGTGTTTTTTTGAAAAAAAAATATAAAAATGTAAAAATGCATTTGCTATTGTAGAGTTAATTTTTTAAAAAAAGAGACAACAATCCTGATAATTGAATCATATGAATATAAATTTTTCACAGTAAATTAGATTGTTATAAGCTGTAATGAAATATCTTATTTACAAAAATAAGTTAACAGTTAATGAATTGATTCTTTGATAGTCATATTAATTTCATGATAGAGATTTCATACTGATAATGCCTTAAGATGTAAATAGTTATAACATTAAGGATTATCATTATTAGTTAACACAGTGATAACTGTTATAATCAACATGTTAATTATCGACTAAGTTTAATTGATTTAATTCTATCACCATATAGTAAAAGATTAACAACCAAATAGTTGTTACGTAATCATTATGTGATATCCTTAAACAAATTTGATGTCAGTTGGAGGACTATCAAAAGTAAGGACTTATCAGATAACCATTTTGTTCCTGTTTAGAACTCCTTAACAGCTCACACCTATGAACCTATATGGAACTAAACACGGTTTGAAATGAAATATTAATTGATATTTCCTATAGTATTCATAGACTGACTCAACCAGAATTTAAGGCCCTAAATGTTATCCTAGGTATGTTCATTGGTGCATGTCGTTGAAAAGTCACAAATTAGGATGGATTACATATTCAATGCACTTCAGTTTTTAATAATATCACATCTATCATTAGCTCATCATGAAAACTATGCTTACCTACTACTTTCATGGAATAATAATTAATTCTATTATTTATCTAAAATAAGCATAATGTTGGTTATATCTTTGATGATTTTAGTTGCATTTTGAAGTTTGCATTCACTTCTGAAAATGTGAAGGTTTTATTTTTTTTTCTTAGAAGCGGGAAGGAATATTTTATAAGAAACACTTTCCTAACTTGTCTAGACTGTGGAAACAATACTGAATTATCAGTATGGGGTTTTGTGGAGATTATTGAAGGTTATTGATATTAGAAATCAACCTTGATGAAGTACTACAGATAACTTTAGATTATATTCAAGGTTATAACTTCTAAGTTAAATTCAAATAGTAAGTTGATATGACCCATTTAATCATTTAATCAGTTTTAAGTTAGCTTCCTATGGTACATTACAGTCAGCACTCTCATGTATTGTCCTTTAAATTCCAGTAACTTTTTAGTCACTAACCTTTCGAGCACTACATAAGTACTTGTTTATTTGAATGTCAGTCATTTATATAATTGTTTATTTGTATAAAAAACCAAAAAAATGCACTTCAATATAAATAAAATAATCATTCACATCATAATTACCTTTGTTTGATTGAGGTGCATCGAAGTATTAAACTCGAACACATTTCGTAACCTCAAGAAAACTTCAGTCACAATCTACTACCATTTCAAATCTTTACAATTTCAATAGGAGGAAATCGTGTGTAAATTGGAAAAGTTAGGATCATGGAGTTCAGTAGTACTCACCAGTTAACTCAGTTAACATTCAGATTAAGTCAAATGTAACTGAATACAATAGCTATCCCATCACCATATTTCAGATTAAGAAGTCAACAGCCTGGGACTACCCAAAAGTTCTATGTTTCATTACTTCATATGATTGTTGTAAACATTAATTGGAGATTTCAAACTAGTATAACATAACATCTTGAAATATGTTAGTGTTGAGGATTTTTAATTTCGTAATTATTATATCCCGACGAGAATAATGATTGATAACTGTCGAGATCTGTTTATGGACTAATACTATACACATATTTTTTTATTGTATAAATGTTAAGTAGGTAAACTATGCATATTCATGTTTCTCTTATTATAAGCTTTATTTTGACCCATAGATTATTATTATTATACGATTTACCGTTCTTGATTTATGCCCAGTCCATTGATTACGGTCTGTCACATTCACAACCTCTTTTGGCTGGATCTTGTACAAATGTTATTTTCTATTTTGTGGTACGATATGGTCCGTTTGGTTTGCATATAAATGCAGTATGTTTGAACTACATGATTTTTTATCACGAAGGCTGAGATTGGTGTTCTGAACTTAATAGTCAGGGCTAGGCAGAAAGAAGGACCGATAAAGACTCTAGACTGTTAGTACGGATTTTACGCGTCATCAGTCCGGTCGATAAATCACTGTTTTCTAATTGGCGGTATCATTACGTCATATAATAATAGGGCACAAGGCCACAAGTTATAACAGTAATTGCATCAAAATAACAGAGAAATGCAATGTATCGGAAAATAACGTCAGTCTATAATAATTTTTTTAATGTTCCATTCAATAAATTTTAATTAGTTGTACTGTATTGAAGTCTGTTCTCTTATTCGATCCCTATTTCTTCTACAATTTCTCATTCTAAAATCCATGGAATAAGCAAAACTAAAAGCAACTATGATTAAGCGGAACCAAAACAGACGACGCTACTGGTGTTTATGTTGCCTATCTATTTAATTAACCGATTATATCTAATTAGTTTACTTGGCTCCACTTATAAATTGCAAAAATAATGATTATAAGCTTGTTCACTAGCTCAAGTGTAGCCTGTTACCGAAGTAGAGAAGAAAAGATTGTTGACATAGATATTTGAAAATCATAAACCACTAAACAAGATTTGTGGATTTTAATTAGAACATCTAGTTACATCAAGTTAATGAAAAAATATCTTTTTTTCACAAAGAAAGCCAAGAAAGTACAAATGAATATTGGAAGTCGAGTGTTATCACTGAACAGTACTAACTGACTGATGACAGTTAATGTGAACAACATGTCGTTTAATAAATAACTCATTATCAACTAGTCGGTAAATATTTGAAATTAGGAATAATTGCATTTATAAAACAATCTATCTGTATTATTATGATCAGATATTTGGAAAGCTTCCAGTGTCAACCTTTCATATTAAATAAATGATTTTCTAAGTTACGAGGAACCTGATATCCAATTCACCAAAGAAAGTGAGATTTGCTCATAAATATTCCGATTCAGCTATCCTGACAACAATGTTAGAAAGCTTATAAGTAATGTAATATCTTATGAAATAGATCAAAATTATAATTATATTGTTCATTAAATTATTTCTCATTGTTATTGATTTTCACCCGCCAATAATAAGCGAACAAGGTGCTTCATGTATGGAGACCAATCACATCTAGAACAAATTGTATATCATTGCCATCTAATGAAAATTACGTTTATTGTTATATTTAATTCACTAATCCTTTTTTTCAAATTTCGTCCAGTACATGTACATAATTTTTAAATTGTTTGTTATTGTCATTAATATAACTATGAAAATACTTGACTAACCAGATCCATATCCGGAAAAAATTTCTTCTAACTATTTTACACTACCGAATAACGTCAGCCTAACAACTACTGGAAAAGCAAATGTTCTAAATAGGTTTTTCCCCTTAACTGAGATCTCATCATTTCTTATAACATTATGGAACTCAGTGATCATAATAACATTGAACTATTGAGTTGAATTTCAATGATCTTACGTTTAACTTCAATCAACTAACCATTTAGCTCATTTTGTATCCCATAACATCAGTGGATGACTTCCGCAAACACTGAACGACTGATTTCAGAAGTCAAAAACGCTCAGCAGAACTTTTAATACTTTATCTCAAAAACTATTCGTTAATAACCTGATGATTAGTGAGTATTTTCCTCATTTCGAAAAATAAAGGAAAATTTCTTTTAGTTTCTCTGTAAATCAGTTGCAATTATGATATATATAAGATTATCAAGTCAAATCAGTATGGGTGAGCGACAGTGGTACACTGATGAAAACCTAATGTTAGCTGTTAACAAGACCAATTAATTATTATGATACCGCTATCAAGTGTTTAAAGTTTAGTGTACAGTTTTCTTAATTAACCCATGCAGGTTATATCATGATGACCATATTTCTTAGAAATAAACATACTTTAGATTGTACAATTAAGAAAATGTAATATTAAAACAACTTTTATCGGTATCATTACTCTGACCTACTATATTAGTAACCTTGTTCAAATAATTAATTCATCATGACTTCACGTATCGCTCACCTCTTCAGTCTACAACATTTATAAACATTTTAATCACTACGTTGTTTACATCATTCATAAAATGGATATCTGCTTAGTATTCACAATGTCCTTTTTGCTTATGTATGTTTGAGCTATTGCCCTTCATAAGTATATTTGAAAATGTTGTTATTCATATTATTACATCTAGGTTGGCTTTTCAGGTGACAAATGATTTATTTTTATTGTTTTCTATACTAGCTCTAATTAATACAAACAGTAAACTACCAACAAGCACATGTTCTGTCTCGCAATATTTGTAGGTTATTTATCTCATCTAATTTTAGCTCTTCAATTCTGTACAACACTACATATTTAGAAAGATAATAAATGTGAGATAAAGTTTATTAATGAGCAGTGTATTGATATATGTGAAGTTTAATTACTTTTAGCTAACATTATAATTCGTACCGATAATCGATTTAACGACAAATAAAAATGAGATGTCATAAAAAGTCTAGTTTCAGTAAGATTGCTTTTCACAACCGGTGATTCTACCAGGAGAACCATGTTAAAAATCAATGTGCGATCGACTCCTGTTCCGTTTTACTTTGTAACTTTACAATAGAATGTACATGCGACACTAAACAAAATTCAATTCAGAACTTTTAATTATTACGGTGTTCACAACTCCTTTAGACTGTTGTGCCGAAATTAAATGGTTGGTATTTCCAACTTTAGTCAAAATTGCATCAAATTTCTACTCATCTATCTTGGTGTCTTGATTTCAGAATTCAGATATTTCGTATTTTACAGTGTCACCGTTTGAGTTCAGTAGTTTAGATATTTCATGAAAAGTATATTATTCATTAAAACTATGACAACTCATTTTGTTTATCATAAAGTTTAGCTTCAAATAAACTATTAGGTGGTTTCGATCAAGGCAAGAATTACTACAATAATTATTTATTGTTTATTTATTAATTTGAACACACAAACATCGGAACAAAGGGGCACCGAATACATATGTGCCACATAAGTCACTTGATTTGTGTGTTGGCTGTGATGCTGCACGGGTGCCCAGACCGAAGCAGGTGGTTTTCTTAGGGGGCCATACCCGGAGCCTTCGACCAAAAGGTCTAATCCATAAGGCAGTGGAGCAACGTCAGGAGACGCAGTCCTATGTTAGCCGGTGACCAACAGTTGGCTCGTATGCCATTTGTTCCTTCAGGATATTGGAGCCTATGTTCACCATTGATTTGGAATCAGGGTTTTCAAACTCCCCTAGGTGGACTCTCTGTGTCCACCAACCCGGTTAAAGCGCAGGACATTCGTTTTTGGTCCTCTGGATTTCGTAAACAATAACCCCCGCTGAGAGAAGGCGGTGAGTAGGAATTCCCTGACAGTGTTTGTATGCACGTGGCCATGTGTGAGCATTTAGAAAGGGAGAGCTAACATTTCCCACCCTCCGCCGTATCAGGGCATTTAGGGGCACAATAATTAATTAAATGATGATCTATATTCAGTTGAAAATTGAATATCATTTAATGCCATTATTATTATAAAACCTAGATGAAGGAAGTATGTAAGCAGTTAATTTATTACAATCCATCAAAAAAAACTTTACTGTTGACTGTCTCTGTCATGTGTTCTTACATAATATATACTCACGTATACTAGTCTATTCATTCTAATCGAGAAAATACAATACATTGTCGACATATCACGTAACGGAAGATGAAATAAACAAGTAAATACCTGGAATCACTTCTCTTTTTTCAGATTTTATTTGTTTATTTTATTTATTTGTTTATTTTCATTTCATTTACAGGTCAAATAAAAGTACTTGAATATTATAGTTTTTTTTGTGTTCATTTTGTTGTCTTGTGTAGAATTGTGTTTTCGTAAATGATCGACTAAAATTGGAAAGAATTTAACTTTTTTAATAATTTAAATTCAGTCATAAATTATGACCTCAACTAGACTAATTTTCTTGTAGTAATCGTTTTCTTTGTGAACGGTTGATATTATTTACGCTAATCAAAATAGTTCAATATTTCTTGACCTCCTTATAAAAATAACTAAGAAATAAACATCAGTATAGGGTTTTAGAAATTATTGATTGGATCGATGTTAGACCATTATTGAAAACCTGGAAGTAGTGGACGGTCGTTTCGTCTTATTGTGGGATTCCTCTGCAGTGAGCATCCTCGATCCTGCATACGAGACTCAATGGTGACTAGCTTCAATATGAATTTCCTGGAATTCTAGTGGGAACCCGTGACCAGTGGGGTTCAATCGTGACTGTAACGAGGCAGTTTCCCACTGAAGACAATAGTGGATAGTCGCGCAATATCGTGGATTGGTTGAAGTTATACATTAACATTGTTGGATGACGGCTTAGTCGTCTAGAGGCTAAAGGTTTGCGCGCGATACTGAGGGTACTGGATTCGAAACCCACGAACAGGATCGTGGATGCGCACTACTGAGGAGTCCCATACTAGGATGAACTGACCTTCCATTACTTCCAGGTTTTCAGTATTAGTCTAACATTGCTCCATTCATGATATCAGTCTAAGTGATAGGCACCTTTTATAATGAATAATAAGATAATTGTTTTAAAGCGGTAATTAGTTTGAAGTTAATAAGTATTTATTGTATATGTCCATATAATGAGCACATTTTTGTGTTGTTGAGTCCTTTCAACTAGATGGTTTAGCTGTAGAGCTTTCATTATCGTTCTAAACAAGATTAACTTATCCCACTTCATGTACACCTAATTTCTGTATAAGTACTTCATGAGTACACTCAGTTTACAAGATGTAAATGGTTAATCATTACTAGGAATCTAATATGAATGACAATAAGTTTTAGAGATAATTTTTTTCCATGAAGTTACACTATCTGAAATGTCTGAAGAACCAGTTATCGCTAGTTACTTGATCGTTCTAGTTTAAACACTTTAACTATGATTATAAAATAACTAGTTTATTATTGTATATTCTACGCAGAACTAGTATAGCCTAAAATGTAACAATATCCTACAATTTAGACACAAATTAATGACTTGACATATTGAATTGACTTACTGATACTTTCCATGTGACTCAATCAACTAACGTACAACATCAAACACATATACATAAAAATATGTTTCAATGAATCATAACATCTTATTAACAAATAGAACTGACAACTTCAAACTATCTTTCCTAGATAAAAACATTAAAACAGCTACATTATGGAAGAAATGTCAATAAAGTTTGTTAATTAGGAAACATAAAGAAAATAAATTAATCACGGTTGAAATAAAAAGTTATGTGGGTCAAATCATATAACTATTATCATTATTATTACTATTAATACTACAGAATTGCTTACTATTTAAAAAACCTATTTGCATGTATTCATCAAATGAATTAGTGTTTTTATCTGACAACAAAGCAGAATAACCGTACAATATACTACATTTATTTCCGCCCATTTTATCCTAATACGAAACATTTAGGAGGGAGTATAATAATAATAATAATAATAATAATAACAATAATAATAATAATAATGGTTGAATTTATGTTGATATAAACAATGGAACAATGTAATATACTCACAAGCCAGTAAACAAGGAATATTAAGTCCTCATTTCAAACTTTCTTTACTATCATGCAAAACATTATGCACATTCTACAAATAAAAGGTTAATGACAAGATATTTGTCATTATATTATTATTTAAGGTCATAAATAAATTGTTTGGAAGTTAGTTGAAGAAAATCTGATACAAAGAATACGATAAGCTAAATTAGAAAATACAACCAACAGTTGAGCCCTTATCTTATTTATAAAGACATAACCAAATTGTTTAATGCTTGAAGACTACCGCCCCAGTACCCTCAAATAATAATAATGGTTATTTAGTAAATATTAGGAAGTGATCATGGTATTAAATGATTGTTTTGTTAACAAAAAGCAAATAACAAACTGCAACTTTTGTCTGGTTTCATGAAGAACATATCAATTATCTTATGCTTTCAAATTAAATATCTATTTAAATAGTAGTCATGACCTACATAGAAAGCTTGAAATTTGTTTAAATTAACTTGTAAGCAGATTTGTTAATTACATACATACGCCTGTTGTCACTTGTGGAGAAGAATAGGCTGCCCACCAGCATTCTCCACTGAAATCTATCTTGGGCAATCCTTTCCAGTTGTTTCTAGTTTCTATTCATCCTTTTCACGTCTGCTTCCATTTCCTGGAGAAGTGTGTTAATCGGTCTTCCTCTTTTTCGTTTCCCTTCAGGATTCCATGTTGGCACTTGTCACGTGATGCAATTTGATGATTTTCTCAATGTATGTTCTATTCAATCTCAGCGTCTTTTCTTAATTACCTATTCAGTTCAAAGCTGGTTTGTTCTCTTCTACAATAGGCTGTTACTGATGGTATCTGACCAACGGACACTGAGAATCTTGAGTAGACAATTGTTTAAAAGTACTTGTACCTTTTTGATGATGGTTCCGGTAGTTCTCGAGGTTTCATCTCCGTACAGTAGAACTGTCTTAACGTTGGTATTGAAGATTGTGACTTTTATATTTGTTGACAGTTGCTTTGACTTCCATATGTTCCTCAATAGTAGGAATGTTATTTTTGTTGTTTTGCTAATCCATACCTTCATGTCTGCATCATGTCCTCCTTGTTCATTGTGATTCTCTCCTTCTTCGTTTGGAATGATTCTCTGATAATTCTGGATCTATGGGATCCCCACCCAATAAGAGCATTCTCACATCTATTGACAGCATCCGAGCAACTCCCTGAGTGTGTGGAGCATTTTCCTCTCCGTGACCAGAGTACAGCAGCATCTCTCTAATATCTAGCCTTCGCTGTTCAGTTAAAGTTCAATTGGTCTCGCTGATTTTGAGCACAGTCAAGTTGTATCTCCTCATTTCCACAGATATCTGACTGGTTCTCCCGGTCTCTCACATTGTTCATGCATTCCATGTGCTTATAAAAATTGTTGCTCTGGTTGTTAGAAGGAGCATCAGCCTCGTGACTTCCGAAGAATTTCGGCTTTGATCATCCCTTTAAATGAAAATCCTTCGACTCTGAGGGCAGAGTTTAGATGATCTAATTTGTCCATTCCGGCTAGCGTTTTTTAGTGAAGCTGTTTTCTATGAAGTTGCTGACCCCATTCCCAACCCTCCTCCTTTGTCCGGGTTTGGGACCGGCGGTAACCCTAGAAAACCACAGTCGGAGTCGTAAGTAGTTTTAGTTTCTTTGTATTTTTCAGTCTTTGGAGAGTAACTTATTGTATCATGCTATCAAATCCTGAGTACTTCACTGAATTACTCCAAAACCCAATACCAAATATAACGAATATGTTAGCCTTAATATCTCAGTGATATATGCTACTAATGCTGACACATAAGTAGCATGTAGTACTAATCGAAAGTGGAATGTCTGACAGCAGAAGTTGAAATGAAGAGAATAGAAATGAAACCGGAGCGTAAACAAAATAACAAAAGAACTAGACAAATAATGGAATACGTAAATGACAGATCAAGGAAGCTGTTAAAATTATGTATTTAATTTATGATTTTCACATTCTACTAAGTTATTATGTGACCTTACATTAAACACTAAATTGATTCCCCACTAAGTCTTCGTTCACTACAGACCTACTTCGTTTTTGATGAGTGGGGAGAAAATCCATAAGACTTATCACATTATCCTTGTGCATTTTGTTATATATCCAGAAAGTCCATTTGCTAACATAAGGGAGTCAACTTTCTGAGTGACGCCAAATCGAATGGTTGGTAGAGGATTAGTTTCATTCAGATTGCATAAATATATAATGTTGATGACTACACGAATACACATGATCTTCATATTTTCATGTTCAAATCATACACTAACAAATTTACATTGTTTTAAGCAAAGTCATTGCCCTAGTAATCGATCTCATCTCACAGATTTCGAATGATTTATAAACTTATCGGGAAATTCTAATAAAATTCATCGTATACCTTCCTGCCTCTCCCTGTTTAGTTACCATATATTAATTAAAACTAAGATAATCAACTGCTAAATACAAAAAACCTCTATATTCAGAAAAGGATAAATTTATACTCATTTACGTATACACATATATACTGCTAAGTAACTAGGATACATACCGTTTCTAAAGATTTATACTCTTTCTAATTGCGATTTTCAGTAAGTTTTATTCCAAAGCATTCATCTCTCATTTGATTATGCTTGTAAAGTTGTTTTTTTAAACATAGCACATTCACCACATTGTGTAAGTATGATGTAATGTCGACAAATATTCTATAATTCATACATATTTGAAAACAAATTTGTGCAAAAATGCAATTAAGTGTAATGATGTCATTCCAACTGTTAGTGTTATCTGTATTGTTATTGTAATGCGTTGAGAAAAAAAAGGAATGTTAGCAATTTCATGCACAAAATATCACTTGGCGATTTTTTCTTAGAATTTATCAGTTTAAAATAGAAATTCTAATTCGCTTATTTGATTTAATACTAATGACCTTATTGTTCTCATCATTGTTAACTAAAGTCTGTGAAAATGTCCCATCTTGCTACGTTGGATGCATGAAACAAACGAAGTTTACACTAATTTGGTGAAACAAATAAACCCTCTGTTTTCATGTTTGACCCATTGACATTCTCTCACTTCATTCATTGTCATTATATGATTATGTCAAGTCGATTCTTCTCATTCATAATAACTAACATTTACCTAATTATGAAGTCACACCAAAACCTCTCATCTTAGAGTTCTGTCTTTGATCTTTAGTCTATAGTATGTCTTATAACTTGAAATTAGTTCAATAATTCAGTTATTTATGATTAATTCATTTTATATATTATTACAAATGATAATCCATAATTTTTGCTCACTGTGCCCATGGATTTAATGTTGTCACTAATGTTTTCCGTACTGGTTCTTTGACGTTATGTAGATGGATGACAACTTTACAAATGTCTATAAGTTCGTTCTATTTGTTGAATCGTTACAGAATAGAATTCGAAATCAGTAAATTTCTCAACACAGTTACTTGGTCCATTGCTAAACATGTCTACTGTCAATTTAGGAAGAAAAATTACCACTTCCCAATGTTACTGGTTATTAATGCTGCTCACTTATAATCTTTCTCATATCAGAAATCATGGTTTTACAATGGAACCCTATGTAGTATTTCTCTGTAAATGTTAGGAACACTTTAATTTTGATTCATCGTGCCTGATAAAAGTTTATAATGGAAAATTATTATGATAAACAATGATTATTATTGCACAATCTAATTTCAATACCTAACTTCATATAAATTAATGTAAGAGATTTACAGAGTGACACTTCAGTTTGTTAGTATTCGTCGTTGTTTGCAGGAGTCTACTATACAGTTTTTAATTTTAGTGTACTGAATTGATTCGTTATTGTATAATCTTGTCGAATAAGTAGTAATCGTCACTAATTTCCTTTCCTCTTTTTCCCACTTTTCTTCATCATCTTTTACTTCATTCGGATAGTAATAGTAGTAATGGTATTTTGTCATAATAAATTTGAACAATGTTGAAATTTACAAAAAACACTCAGCTTTTTTTCTTATAATAGTAAATGAATAACAAACTATAATTCATCTATTTAACTCGACCGTTTGATTGTATATTTGAGTGATAGCTAGTTAAGTAAAGGTTCATAGTTTCGAAGAATGCATATTTGACAATTCACGGATTACAGTTGATCGACTAAGTCCCCTAATATAAATACTTAACTGGGTTCTATCCATTACATTTTTAATCAATAATTTGTTAGTGTTACTCAATTTTTTACCAGCTTTGTATAATTTACTTCAATTGTAAAATTTATCTAGGTTGATCAAATTAACTTAAATATTGAATTTTTGTAAGCAATGATGGATAGCGGCTAGCAGTGGAATCCAGGACGCGCGTTTCGTCCTATTTGGGACTCGTCAGCTGGATTTACCTGCATCTCAGAGTCGATGTTCACTCTGGGACTCGAACCCAGTACCATTCGCTTCAAACGTCATCTCGTTATCCAATCAGCTACTGAGTGGAAGGTACAAGCCAAACACCAAGTGAATTTAAATATTGAATATTGGGTTAAATATTTACAGATTCTAAGTGCCTTCGAAGAATGTTATTTTCGCTTGAGTTTGTAAATTTAATCTTGATTCCATTAAACAATTATCTTGTAAATGTCCTTTTAAGGTAATTTAGAAGAACTCATTGTCCATGAAAGCTATGACCAGTTATCATTTCCTATTGTATGAACTGAGTATACTATCATCAGTTTGATAGGGAATAACTATTATTATTTAGATTTAATTGCTTTTAGACTTAAAACACTAGATTGAAATTTTGAATAGGATCAATTTTTGTAAGCCTCAATCTTACTTAGACATGATAAAATTTGGTCCCTATTCTACTATTATATTTCATTGTGATCAAAAGTTTTTATTTGGGACATTTATTAAACATTTTTCTTTTTAACTAATAAAGTTAACCTATCCCATCCTTTTTAAGTGTATTCATGTGTATTTTTGGTCCACATTCTGGAACTATTTTAGGTAACAATGATTAAATTTAGTTTATTTATTTATCCTTATGATTTAAAGCATTTACCATTGGGAAAATGGTTTTTTTCAGAAATTAACCTTATATCTACTGCATTATAGTCAAGGGCGCCTGAGAAATTCAAATCAAACTTATGATTACTGGATTTTTTAATTCACTTATTTTGGAATTAACCGCATTGTCTCCAAATGAAAATAGCTAAACGTTGGAGTGAGACAGTTCTTTAATTTCAGAGGATAAAACTAATGTGTGTTTAAAAAAAAATTCAATTCACCCTTTCGGACAAAGAAAAACAGATTACAACAAAATCCAAACTTTTATGTCTTTAACAAGTAGTTACTTGTTTTGTGTTTTCGATTCTGAACAACATAATGTATGTATATTGTATTTCGTAGAGATGATTAAACTAAACTTATGACAATGTCGATATTCAGTCATAGATATTTTCATCAAAATTATGTAACTGAAGAATTTAAATATAAAAACGACACATATGCTTGTGTGGATGTGGACTGCTAAAAAACTCAAAACATGTTCTCTCTTGTTCACAGTTGTTGTGGTCTTGATTTTACATTTGTCGTTAAATGTCTCTTATAATTACCCACACTTTTTCAAAATGCTTAAGTTGATTTTTCATTGAAATAGTAAAATGATCTTAGTTACACAAGTATTGAAAATCTGAGAGCACTGGACAGTCGCTTCTTCCTAGCATGGTAATTTTCATCAGTAAGTGTCCATAAACTCGTAACCGGTAATCGACCTAGGACCCTCGATCTAGAATGCTAATGTTTAGCCTTAAGACTACTAAAGGCGGGATACAGTAGTGTACAAGTCTAAATTCAACTAGTCCACTTATCTGGATAGTGTTTTAAGTACATATCCCTAATGTGAAAATAAGCAGATAAATATCACACCTCAGTAACACATTTAAGGTTATCTTGATGAAGGCATAATATCAGTTTACTTATCAAACAATTAACCACCACTGTTATGTAATGAAAATTGATTTGACTATGATTTCTTAAAAGTATTTTGATAGACTACTCATAGCTAAGATATTTAAATATAATGTCAAGTGTCCAATATTGTTCTTATGAATTCGAACTTATTATCATTTATTTGAATCAATGTCATCAAACAATTATAATATAAAGTATTACTGAAAACATACTACTCGCATTTGATAAATAAACACTTCACCTTTGAATATGACATTTGTCTTTAACATTGATGAACTTGTCAGTCATCTATTTCATTTTTAATATTTGAGTTAATTATAAACTTTAGACATAATCGTACAGCAAAACTTAATCGATAGAAAACACCGAATATGTCATGAACCGACTGATATTAGACCAATGTTGGAAACTTGGAAGCACTTAATAATCTCCACAACCTCTATACTGATAATTAATATGTGCTCATTAGTGACTAGCTTCATGAGGGAATTCTAGTGAGAAGCCGTGACCAGTGAAGCTAATCCGTGTCGGGTAGAGACAGGTATCTACCTCAGTACAATGGAAGATGGTCACGCCATTTCATGGATTACTTGATGTTAGACACTAACACCAATGGGTGCCTGCTCAATCGTCCAGTAGGTTAAGCGTTCGTGCGCAAGACTGAAGGCCCTTGGTTCGAATCCCACGAGCGGGATCGTGGATGCGCACTGTTGAGGAGTCGCATGATAGGAAGAAACGACCGTCCAATGCTTCCAGTTTTCCAACGATGTTCTAACACCAATCGGCTCATGATCTCAATCAAATACTTAATAATCTCCACAACCCCTATATACTGGTAATTAATTATTTCTACGCAGATAAACACATTTGATAGTACCTCTTTCAATCAATGCTTTTTGTTTTCATTTTTACAACGTACTTTCTATGAATAATACAATTTTGTAAATGAGATCTCAGTCTAATTTAAACAAGAACAATAATAATAACAAATAAATTGTTGAAATTCAACTTCATTTATTATTATTTGCGTGATAGTTTCTTTTATGATTAAGCAATTGGTTTGTTTTTCCCGCCACATTTTGTCTATTTGTTTTTTTTTTAATTTTTAACTAAACACACACACTCACATCTATGCAAAAACAAACAAACAAATAAATAAACAAACAATCAATTTATCAATAAATTTCAAAACGGAAATGTTTAGTCATGTGAATAATTTTTTCTAAAACAAAGTTGTATGACAATTTATGTTTACGATACGATAGATATAGTCCATAGGTTTTATTTTTTCTTAAAATTGTTATTCTGTTATCCCTCTAATCCATATCAACGTATACGTATGAACACATTCAATGGAACTTTTAGAATATTCAAGAATGTACAGCCATTTTGTTTTTGTTTTTTTAAAATAAACGACAGATTTGTGAATAACATCTGACATTATTTCCCTATAATCATCATCATCATCATCAATAAATGGATTAGCTTATAAGCATATATACTAGTGTTTAGTCATGAGTTAGAATAAAAGTAAAAATCAATGTTAAACCCCAATATACATGTATATTTTTTAATTAATTTTTGATATGACTCATTTAATTGAGTAGTTTGATAGCCGATTGAAATGGTCATGAATTATTATTTCATTTTGAAATCCACTTTTTTTTCCACCCTCATCCCATAGAAATAGATTTGTAGGTATAATTTCAGGGCGTAGTAAATAAATGTTTGAGTAAATCAACTAAACTTATTAGTTTATGTCATTACTCATCCATTTATAAATGAATGTTAATTTTATTTTTAAAATGTCAATACAGATTCATTATAAATAGTATGCTTAGGACATAGGTAACTCACTGTTTCTATTGGATGCAAACACTGACCTCAAGCAATTTTAGAAATTAGATTGTATAATATAAAGTTATAAATTTGTGCAGCATTTTGTAAGCATGGAGCAAAATGGATAGACTTTGTAAATGGTGCAGTTCACAGACTGAATGGATTTTGTATTTCTTATAGATCTTCGTAATATCACTAACGTAGGATTTAAATCTTTATAAATAAATTATAACTTATCCCCGTTGTAAAAACCAGTAGCTAGCAAGTTAAATGACTAATTTATTTTAATAGTTCAATTCATGAGCCAGTTGAAACTAAATCACCATGCAAAACCTGGAAGAACTAGACAGCCATTCCGTCCTATTATGTGACTCCTCAGCAATGCACACCCACGATCCCGCCTCGCAAGATTCGAACCCAGGACTTATAGGTCCAGCGAGTGAACGCTTAACCTCTAAACTCATAAATTCAACTATTAAATTGCTATAATATCCACGAAACCCCACTCGGATTACAAACTAATTTATTATTTAAAGCAATCAATTCCAGGAGCTCTTAGTTGTTTCTCATTTGTACTAGCCATATTAATGCTATTATATTTCACAGTTTTTTTTAAACAAAAGATATTTCAGTAAATTTTTTCTCATTGCTGAGTGATCTATATCTCTATGTTAGAATGAAATTTTGTTAATGGAATGTTAGATTTAAACAAGGAAGGTTGTTGTGATCCTAAAGTTCCTTCAGCCTAATTAAAATCTCAAAAAAAGAACATTTTAACGTTACATTTGGAAGCTTTGACTAAGTTTGTAAACTCTAGAGTTATTATTTAATTTATTATAGCCAAATTATTTGCGATTTCCTGATAAATTATCACTTTTTCAGAGAACTTAAGACAGATAAACACAATTAAATCTATTGAAGCATCGACAGATATAGAGGTTAATCATATGACATCAAGAAACAAAATTCTTCTATCTTATATTCAAATTAACATGGTATTGTTTTAATGAGTCCTGTATATACTGTAGTGTCGGTTACTGTGTTAAACCCACATAACTTATTCTAGCTACTGGATCCATCTTTCTTGAGTTACGTTTTGACCTTGTTAATTATTCACTTATCAACCTTGAGTAGGATAAGATGTACACACATACGCTCATATAAAAACAGCCATCACATATCGGTATCTTATTTTTATGTGACTATAAACATTGATTAACGCTTGACTAAAGGGTGTTGGCTCACATGCCTTATCCTTCATGTATCATTTTGTTTCATTTCGTTCTTTTGACAGTCTTCCTGGGTCAACGATTGTACAAAATATAGGTATTCGGAAATCCATTTTCGTATTTGACTTATTTAATTCCGTTATTCACTAACACGTGTTAATCCGATGATTCTATACAAGGATAGACGACATGTGTACTTCAATCACATTCATACGATCTAATTGGAGTCAAATCCCAGGGCCACAAAGTGGTGAGCTTGTCGAAAACATCTTCCGATCTAATTGACGTCTAAATAAAGGGTCCCACTAAAATACCTTTTATTCCAACAAGTTCTAGTGTAATTTTTAAAAAAGGTTTTGTTTAGTTCTATATATTATAGAGACAGCTTATAAAATTCCTCTGATATGCACACAAAAATTACTTTTTTCAGTAGAAACTATATTCACAGTCGTAGTCTGATATTTCTTTCTTAAAGATTGTTTTAAAACCTTAATGAAACATATTCATTAGATTCCATATTTCAGCCAGTCAGTAAGCTACAACGTAGGACCAGGCACATATATGCATCGGCCGAAGTTGCCACATCTCATTAGTACACCAGGATGAACACCGGATTCATAGAAGTAGTCAATTTAATGGTAGTAATGTATAGAAGAAAGATTATGCATAAGGATATAATACAGGAAGAAAGAATTAATTCGTAGAAAGAAAGATATAAAGCCACTTTAATCTCACTGTTTAAGGGACGACATAGAAAGTATACACCGACACCATTGTGGTCGATTCTGAGCCATGTCACACAGAGTCCCCAACCATTGGTTACGATAGTCACGTGGACCGCAACCAAGTAATCCGCATCTACCAACATGGCTCAAACTAGAAGTTAGTGACTTTAAGGACTGATACCACGTTTTTGGTTTGGCCGCCCCTAAGTTTCTTCTAACCGTCTCCCACACTATTCAGCATTGCACCTCGTGGTAATCGGTGTTCAGGCATACGTAACACGTGGCCCAACCATACCTCTAGCAGTACTCAAAGTCACTGTATTCATAATCAATCTCGCTCTTCAATTGCTAATTACATATTTAGTTCAAATGAACATAAAAAGTCAGTTTGATTATATTTAATAAAATGATCTAGATCCATAATAGTGAATCTACCGAACCATTAACCTAGTCATTATCATATTTATATAGTTTGTCGAAATATCTTTCAATATTGGATATGAATTCAAAAGAGACAATCACCTAGGCAAATACTTTAGTGACTAATAACTTAAAAAGCATGAAATTCATTGAAGGGATTTACTTTCAACGTATATATATATATATATGTATATATATATATATATATATATATATATATATATATATATATATATATATATGAATGGGTTGTATAAAGTTAAATTTCATCATGTTCACCAATCTAGTTTAAAAGGAATAGCCAGACAAATGTATTATTAAAATATAAATATGAACATAGAACTATAACTTGGTTCCGTCTTATCGTGTTTAATGTTGATCTGGTCTGAGATGGATTTTAGGTCAAATAGAGTTTGATAATCAGTATTTAGAATAAATATAGATAATAAAGGATAAAAAACGATACTGTATAATTAGTTATTATGACATATTTAGTTTCACTAATATATGAAATAATATAGTGTAAGAGGCCGCAAAAATAGGGAGAGAGCTAAGTAGGTTTTTCCATATACATAGAGATGAAGTATGAAACTTAAATCACGTTTAATGAGTCATCTTGGAATTGAGATGATTGTTTAACGATAAGCCTTCTTCTGACCGAAGTAGAAAAATAGGTTTTGAACCTGATTCTACCTCTTAACGAGAATTCCTTATATAGTTTGGAAAATTAGAAGCCATTATGCCTTCTGTAAATTCCGATTAACATTGTAAGTGACCAAAAATGATTATTTAGTATTTCATTAATCGTCCATTTGGACTAGTTTACTGTTTTACCTATTCTGAGTACAAAATCATGAACCCATAAAATATTGCAAAATTTAATCCACCTGACCAACTGAATAAGTGAAAACGAAACGAAGTTGTTAGTGTAAGTAATTCGTGTATCAGTTTTGCTGTTGCCGTAAGACTACCTAGAATAACTTTGTATAACAACTGTATTGTCATACATTCCTTCGGCTGATAGATTCATCAAAAACGTCATGATTATAACCTTGGTTAGTTTATGACTATAAATTCATTGTATAATTTATTATTAAATAATGTCAGTAGCAACTTGAAAACGTGGTCCGCAATCTTTCTGTAAAATTCGAAACTGTGTTACATTCTCGAAGAAACTGTTGATAATCTGTATTGTTTTTCAGCAGGAAACCCACTTACAAGTTTCTCATCTAATTATCTTTTAATATTAATCATCACCTATATTATTTTTATGTTTATTAAAATATCAATTAAGAGATTTTTGACTTTTTAATTATAACTACAGATCGGATTTGGCGTTCAGATCTGGATGTCTTGTTTGGTTTACGTAATGTATTTGTACAACCATCGAATCAGCTATTACCATCTTCATCAGGAAACACATTGAATCTCTTATCATCTACTAAGTTAGAAGCGCAATCAAATTTGAAAGATTCACAACATTTACTTCATGATGATAAGTCAACTTGGGATGATTTAAGAGCAATATCACCGGAATTCTTCAATTTGGCTATAGCGTTCTTAATTCTTAGCTTACGTTATCCAAGTGTGTTTTGGTATACCAATCGTGGATTTTCGTTTGTTTTCTCCCTACTATTATTGTTGACGGGTGTGAATGCCTTATTAGAATGTTGTGCAACATCTATACTTGTACGACTTGGCTGGAATCAATTTCTACTTCCAAGTGAAATTTGGCCAACTGAATTAAAACTTCTTACATTACCGAATCTACCAGCAGGCGATTTGAGTATTGAAAAGAAAACAGTTCAAACAGGTGAATCAGCCGAAAGTGATAAATCAGACCCATTCGACGTATTACCTGTGGAGTCAAGTTTTACTTTAAATATTATCGGACCGTTAGCACTTTCATTCTCTGGAACTATGTTATTTCTTAGTCTTTTCATAGCAATGTTTGAATATGGTTATCATCAATTCACAGAAAATCTGGCAGCTTATAGACATTATCTTATTGGATCATGTAACGGAAACGGTTATCCACTTGTAAATGGAGGTGGTCTTATTTCTAATGGTGAATTGATGGAAAGACGCAGTAATTGTGGAATGAATGCCAATGGTTTATCTTCAGGTAATTTATTCAATCATACAGTGACAGAATCAGTACATTCGGGTCAAATAAGTGGTGGAAAATCCAGTCACTGTTTAGGTACTAGTACTGATGCAAATGGTTGGACAACAGGTAAAACTCGTGGTTATAGTTACGGTGCAGAAATGTTACATAATGGATGTCGATGTTATCTATATTCATACACACCGCATATATGTGCATTGATTGGCAGTTTAATTGTACTTGCTTGTAAAATTCCAATTATGTGGGATTGTATATTGGTATACAGGATAACTAGACATTCTATTTTGTTGTTCAGTGTAATCTCAGGAATTGTTGTTATGTTCGCTTGGTTTATTGCTTGGTTTGCATTTACATTAAAACCTGCTTGGAAATTTCAGGTAAGTTAGATAATTGATTGTATTGTTACTTAGTTTTCTTGTTTTTGTCTTATAATAAAATTAGTGTGATACAATTAACGAGTACTGTACACAATATTTTCTGGAAATCTATTGTAGAATTTTCGAATATATATATATATATATATATATATATATATATATATATATATATATATACTGTTTGATATTAAGAGCAAGATGTTGTGTTACTAGACAGTAGATGTTATTAGTTATCATAATACTCATTCAATATGTCATATACTTTGATTAATCACATAAAAAGCAAAGTTATCAGAATAATATTCCGATGGATTTGTTAAACTGTTGATTTCAATAAATGAATTAATTTAATGATGAATTGATTAAAGGTATTATAACTAGAACTAGTCTCCAAATGTCTCATAAGTACATTATAAGTTTATTTTTCATCTTCCATAATCATAATATCAAGTTACCGAGGTATTACCAGTGTCATACTGTTTAATCTATAATACTAATTGAATTTTGTCAATCGTTATTGGAATGTAACTACTAAACTAAATGAATGAGAATCATGCTGTAATCGAAAGAAAATTGCTTTTTAGATGCATTCGGTGACAATAAAAATATTTGAAGATGATGTAAAGGAACTTTAAAATGTAACTTATTGATAATTATTTCAATTGAAACTCAAAGATCAATCAATTATGTTGCATCAAATATTGATAAGAATAGAATTAGAATAATGAATTTACAATCCTTAATTGTGATTATTTCTGCTAGAGAAATTCATGGAATTTATAACACGAACCAAAATAATAGATCAAAATAAACAAAAAAAAGCTTATTATTAGCTAAACTAAATAGATGATTTTTTGAAATGTATAGAATTGAAGTGGAAGCTCTAAATATTTATCTTGGAAAAAGCCAAATAAATCAATTCTGCAACTATCTTGATCAAATAAAACTGAATATCTACAGGCTATATTCACTATCAGATAAAATAGAGTGGAACTTATCTTTTTATATTTCATTCAATTATACACTTAATAAGGCTTTTTCATCCAACTCCTAAGTAGCAGTGACCATAACTAATTACTTACTTACTTACTTATGCCTGTTACCCCCATGGAGGAGCATAGGCCACCAACCATAAATAAGTGGTTAACAATTTGTTCTAATTATAAGTAACACAAACAGTCAATAATTTATTATATTTGGACTAGTAATTCATTTGTGATTAATACAGAGTTGGTTAATATAACCTAGACTAAAATCTAAGTAATTCCTCTCTTCTTACTTACCATAAAGTAAGTCTTAAAATTTTCAATTCTGTTGTCTCTCTCATTTTCACAAGAGAAAAGATTTCGTAATAATAAATAACAATAATATATGCTTCTTGAAAGAACTAATTTTGGTTACTTTTTGAAAGAGAAAAAACTAGATAGTAGGCAGTTTTTGTTTAATATCTTCAAATGGGCGTCAACTTCCTCATACTATTTTAGTGATTGTTTTAACAAACCGAGGAGAGAAACATAAATGACAATTACAATTATGCATACATAAAATATGCATATATATATATATATATATTGTAGTTATCTTTATTTTGAGAACATACATTACTCCATTTTACAACCATACACGTGAATATATAAATGCTTTGCGGGGAAAAAAAGAAAGATATACTTTCCGGTAAACCTTTTATATTTTTATCTTCACACGCTGAATAGGGAGAATTTATTCACCAAAACACGTCTTTCAAATTAGTCACTATGTAAAACAGTTTTGCATTGATTTCCAATTATAGACAAAGATTTTAAAACGAGTAACATGACAGTAAGAAAATAGATAACTAGTGAATTAAGATTGTAGTAAAGAAAAATGGAATAATACAAACTGAAAACAGTATCAATACAAGTAAACATAAAATCAAGTAGACAAGTAATTTGATGACAAAGGTCAGCTGCCTATCTCATGAAATAATCTAATCAACTTTATTTACAAATAAAGTTACTGGTTAAAATAATAGTGAATAAAAATTGTTTGACAGTATTTGTTGGTATGTATGTGACTGACTTTGTTTGTTTATCATTGAAAACATATGATAGACACTATTATCAATTGTAGTGTATCTACTTGGTAGTATTGTTGATATATTCAATAAGCTAAATGTCACTAAACCATGATTTGTGACGGTACATCCATGTGGGGAAACATGTGAGCCACATCCATATTCTACTATACACGTACATATACTTATATATTTATACAATAAACAGTAGTTTTACAAAATAGAAAACAAAATTCTATTTGCTATTTTCCAGGAAAATTTCTTTAATCATATTCAATTAACTTAATTAGTTTTTAAATATTATTTAGTTTCGAAATATCCTGTTACTTATGATTTTGACAGAAAAAATTGGCTTTTCAATCATTAACAACTTAGTAAGTATATTCAAGGAAATTTACAGTGAATTAGATTAAATAATAAATAACACACTTTTCAGCTGTTCTGGCCGGTAACCAGTCTGATATATATATATATATATATATATATATATATATATATATTCGATTTACGTGATGCTTGTCAATCATAGGAGGAAATCAGTTAAATAAATTGTAATCTAAGTTGTCTTTAAAAGAATCTTAATATCAGTTAGTAAAACATTAAATTTGAATAGCAAGATAAAATTTCCTCTGTTCAGTAATTTACAGTAGATGTTTGACTAATAATGATCTATAAAAATCCATTTTCATTTAAATCGAGAACTTCTAGTTGGTCAACATCAAATGAAAACCTTCCGTCTGACCACATGTTTGTTTCCAATGTCAAGCTTCCGATTCGAATAGATAACGAAATCGTCACATGGTCACTGTTTTAATAATGAGATTAAATTAATTACAATGTCTGAATATGACTTTGCTTAAAAAATAGATAATGATAAGCATATATGACTCTCATGATGAGTGTAATTTAAAACTACCACTCTCTCTCCCTCTCCCCCTCCCTCTCTTGATATATTTCAATGAAACGCATTTCAGTGTATTCGTCAGTTACGTAATTCATATCGCAATTATTTATTTGATTGATTTTTATTATTCAAGCAACACCTACCAGTTTTCAGCACATTAAAATGTGTAATCATAACACTTATAAAGACACCTAATTACGTGGTATGACAGTTGAAGTTGTCTATCAGTGTGTTAGAAGTCAAAGGAAAATCTAAGCTTAGTTTTTCAGGCAGATCATGATAATTGTAGTTTTGATTCGGATTATCCCTTTTTCACTTTAACATACCATATGTATTACGACTAGATGGTTTTTCGTTAAATTACCACCTTTAATACTTTGTTTAGTAAAAAGAATTTCCTCACATCAATCTGGTAGCTATTTACAATAGATTGATTATACGGCCGTGCTAGATTTCGAAAGAGATTACCATCTTAATATGTTCACCATTTTTTAGTCAACCAAATTGAAATGTGTAAATGTTTATCAGTTCCTATATCTCATTGTTCTCTGCTCATTTGAAATTGACCAGTTAACGTTCTTTCTGGGTTATATTCTAAAGACCGTCAAATATATTTTTTTGAGGGAAATGTGATATGAAGTGATTGTTATTAAAATCACTCAAGATTACAAGTATACTGAAAAGACAGTTGCATATAAATTTCGATCTGTAACCATTTGTAACCATGTCTTTGATTAGCTAAATTAACTTCTTATAATAACATATATAGATAGTAATTTTTATTATCAGGCATTGTTAGAACTTTCAACTCGTAGTCTGTTTAGCAAAATTCCATTTCATACAAATTTTTCTTATTTATGAATTTGATTAAAATAAGAATAATTAATATTAGCATGCTCACATTATATTTGGCGGTTTATCATTAGCTGCTTACAACCTAAACCTGATAGTATTAATCTTTAAAAATCAGCGTACATACTTAACATCATCATATCGAAACATTTCTCATCAATGAAAACTAATGTAAAGAGCAATAAGTATGAAAAGACGGTAACAGATGTTCAGATGTTAATTAATGTTAATATGTATAAGCTGAATATAAAGATATTCTAGAATAAACAACTAAGAACATAGAAACAGTTATTTAGAAATAAGAAATTAATGTTATGGTTACAGATCAGATGAGAAGCTGAATTTAATTAATAGTATCATGAAAAGTATTGTGTAACAATCAACATAACAAGATTTACAACTGAATCTTACTGGATACATTAATTTGGTTTGATTATTTTCAAGGTAATTGCTTAGGCAAACCATAGTAAATTCTACGTTCTTTGTTTATTAATTAACTTGAAGAACTGTATGAAGCAATGCTCGCCTTATCTTATCAACAATTGTAACCACCAATTTACATGTACTTATCATAGCATATAGGAAGAACAGAAAGGAGAGTGTGTCGTCATCTTTGACCACACTCCACAAAAGCTTAGACTAAGAGGAGAACACCATGCCATCTGCTTGACAAAGGCTAAGTTGTTGATGTCTCAAGAGGCTGAACACTGGTAGGTGTTGCTTGAATAATAAAAATCAATCAAATAAATAATTGCGATACGAATTACGTAACTGACGAATACACTGAAATGCGTTTCATTGAAATATATCAAGAGAGGGAGGGGGAGAGGGAGAGAGAGTGGTAGTTTTAAATTACACTCATCATGAGAGTCATATATGCTTATCATTATCTATTTTTTAAGCAAAGTCATATTCAGACATTGTAATTAATTTAATCTCATTATTAAAACAGTGACCATGTGACGATTTCGTTATCTATTCGAATCGGAAGCTTGACATTGGAAACAAACATGTGGTCAGACGGAAGGTTTTCATTTGATGTTGACCAACTAGAAGTTCTCGATTTAAATGAAAATGGATTTTTTATAGATCATTATTAGTCAAACATCTACTGTAAATTACTGAACAGAGGAAATTTTATCTTGCTATCCAAATTTAATGTTTGCCAAATGATCCTAAAATTCTTTGGAAGGCTTTTGTTATATTCATCTCTTCTTACTGAAAACTGTATTTATAAAAGTGCTAACATGGTTCAGTCTTTCAGAAGTCATTATTAATTAAAGACCAGTGCGTAGAGTAGTCAGCTTTTATCCGAAACATTGACTGAGATGTATACTGCATATGCAGAAGAATTCTGAAGTTTGGATTAAACCTATCACAAAAACGTTCAGTTAAAAATATTTCTGATTAATACACTAATTGTCCATATATAGACTTCTTGAAGTTGTTTCTGATCATATTTTTAGTGACCGATGGTGAAATCCAAAAACTGCATGACCAGCTGACTAATACCGATAAAACATAATACATTAAGATCTTTCATGAAGTGAGTAATATAAAGCGGTTATTAGAGGTAGTCGATACCACTTTAAAAAATCATAAGGATTTACTGAGTAACGGGTAGCTACAACTCCCATGTATCCAACCAGATATAAGAGGACTTCATATAACATCGAGTGAAAACCAACGTCATGTCTGTTTAGTTCTTAGTGTTAGCTAAATTCTATCGATCAGGTTTTAGTATGACTTGTTAGAACTTATGAAATGCTTCACTGGCAGGTCGTTTGAGGCAATTGGATTTTTATATGAACATAAACCTATGGTAAAATGTAACTCCTTAATAGCAGGTTAAGTGAAAATGAACTAGAGTGCAAGAAAAGAAATAACACTTTATTCTATTTACCATTTTAAATATAATTTATTCTGGATGTTATGGTTTCAACTGAATTTTCTTATTTTTAATAATTCTACCGTCTCAGAAACCTCTAGATATCTTGATAAACATAAGAAAAAGATGAGATATTGCTGATTCAAATATTTTTAAGAGTTTTCTGTTCTATTCATCATTCCTGTCAGTATCAATTTTAATATTTCCTCACTAGTTAAATAATTAGATGAATGCTTTCGTTTTCTAAATTCAATTCTATCATTATTTCATACACATAGTTCCCTTTATTATCTTAAAGAGAGCAAGAACAAAGTTTGGTGCAGAATAATATGAGTTCATTTTATTTCGTTAGGTTCTCATCAGCTGCTTACAACCTAAAATATTTGAAATTCAACATTATTACAGACATATTTATACATAAGAGGGTGATTAAAAATGAATAAATGTATCATGGTGTAGCGAAGATTCCGATAGAGTTAATGAGCACATAAAATTTTGTTTCGAATAAATAGAGTTTGAGAGGGAAAGTTCCGGAACATTGAAATAGTGATTAGAACTCATGAAAATAGATTAATGGTAATAAAGAAAATACGAGCTGAAATCAGTCAGTTACATATGATGTAATTTAAAAGAGTTGGTATAATGACGCAATAAATAAATAGAGAAATAAATGAATAAAAAGGGGGTTATTGTTACCAGGGTAAAGAAAGATTTATTACTGTCTCTTTTTGTATACATACATCTGATTTTAGACGCTTAATTGCTATTGCTTCAGCAAATTTCAAAAGCGCACATCCACGATCCCGCACCACGCGGATGCGCACTGCTGAGAAGTCCCATACAAGGACGAAACGGCCGTCCAGTGCTTCCAGGTTTTCAATGGTGGTCTAGCTTCAACTGAATCATGATTTCAATCTGTGAAAATTTCTAAAAATCTCCACAAACCCCTTCTGACAAATTTCAAAAGGTTGGAGTTTGATTGTTTATTAATCACCTTGAAGGACTTCAGTATATCAACTTCATGTCCTGTGTTAAGAAGATGTCTTGCGATGGCACTACTGGATGCTTTTAATCCATTTAATCTTAAACTTTTCGGAATATGTTCTTTGAATCGGACGTAGGCATTATTACATAAGTTGTAATAAAAAAGTGTTTATCTTTTATATCTTAATCCATCAACAATATCTAATTTACTACTATTAAACATTTACAGATTCAAACAGACTAATGAAGAAAAAAATTTTTTTCAAAAATGCCGAAAATCCAATTTTAGGAAGCACCTCTATTAAATAATTTATGTTTATTATTTTCCAAATAGATGGTGTCAAATAACTGAAGGTGTACTCAATTTTTTTATTATTTTTTCTTTTTTTTCCCTCTCAATCCCACAAATGAATAGAATATAAGTCTACAACTATTACCGGTGTTTCCTTGTTTTTTTTTTAATAAACGTATTTTGTTACATAATGCGTTATGTGGTTTGACAATAAAGATATACATCACAATGAATAATGGTAAATGTTACAAAATGTTACGTATATGTGTCAAGATATGTTTACAAATGTTTAAAATAAGTTTGTATCATAATAAAAGAGCCCGAAATGTGATTCATAGGAGCATGGGATCGATGCTTTCCATTGCATTAATTTATTTGTTGCGTTTTTGTCGACACCAATTCAAAGTAATAATAGTAATAATAATAATAATAATAATAATAATGATATAAAGAACGTAAGCTTTTTTAATCTAAGTAACTGTATAAATAAGTAACACATACGCATAAACACGCCCGTACGCCTATAATAATATGTAGACGGATGGGTTTGTAAATAGAATATTTACTTATTTCTACTTTTAACATCTTCAATCTGTATTCATAAATAATTTTTTTATGACTGGTACAAGTTATCAATGTGTATAAATAACCTATTCTATGTTGTACATCTGTGTTAACTGATTATTCAATGTTAACCAGCAATTTTAGACCACCATTCTATCCAATTCGAACAAATTATCTGATATCATCATTTTAATTTGAAATAAGAGGTTTAAATAGTTGAACTGGTCAGCATATTGCTGATATGTATTCGTTTGTGATCGCTAGCTATTTGAACAGATATATAATATCAGTATAGGTTTGTGGAGTTTATTGAATTTAGATTGATATTATGGATGGATCGATGTTAGACCAACATTGAAAACCTGGAAGTAATGGAAGGTCAGTTCATCCTAGTATATGACTCTTCAGCAGTGCGCATCCATGACCCCGCTCTTCGGGTTGGAACTCAGGACCTTCGGTCTCGCACTTAAATGTTTGACCTCTAGACCACTGAGCCGGCATCCAGCAATGTTAATGTCTAACTTCAACCAATCCACGATTTTGCGCTACCATCCACCATTGTCTTCAGCGAGTAACTGCATCACAGCAGACACACTTGAACTCCATTGATCACGGCTTTTCACTAGAACTCCAGAAGATCTATCTTGAAGCTAGTCACTAATGAATTGGTTACAGTTAGACATTTACGCCGTTGGATACCGGATCAGTGGTCTGGAGGTTAAGCGTTTGAGTCTCGCATGTGGGATTTTAGATGCGCACTACTGTGGAGTTCCATACTAGGATGAACTGGCGTCCGTTACTTCCAGGTTTTCTATGTTGGTCTAACATCGATCCATTCATGATATCAATCTAAATATATATTAATTTATCCAGAATAAAGGTTGAATGAATTGGTTTTCATCATAAATGAAAACTAATTTCCTCATCTAAATCATAGTAAGGTGATTATTTGAGGTACAAATACATAAATCCATCGAAGTCCAATGATCTCTGTCAATGTCTCTGTTTTCCCATTACATTTATATACTATTTACAACCATATTTAAGTAGCATACTTCATCGTTGATCATTTTTTAAAATTCATACTTTCGAATGACAAATATTGAAAACCTCTTATTATTCACTAGGACTATTAATGATAAAAATTAGTTGACTTCAAACCATTCCAATTGATATTGAAATAGTAAACAAAGGATTAAGAGTAAATGGCATAACAAAAAATAAATGTGATCGAAAAAACTTTTATTGTTGTTACTGATGGAAATGGAGAATTTCATTTAATTGTTCTAAACTCCAAGGAGATATCCAGTCTTTGTAGAACTCAGCCATTATTCGAAATACACAATGATTCAAAATATTTATAGGTTATAATAATGATAACAATAAAATAGTCGTTTCTGGAGTATAGGAGTTCAAATTACTTTGTTAAAAGACGACCAAACAAGCGAAAATATCAGTAGCGTAATTCATATCTAGCTACTTCATATGTTGTGGCAGTCGAATAAAAATGGACGATGTAAATCAAGTAATTATAATGGTTGCTTTTTTTAGGATTTTTAACCGGCGAAATAAAGGAGATTATTTATTGCATTGACGGGCAATTATCATTCAATTTCTTAATGAATTAACATAATTTTCTCTGCACATCATATGATATTTAAAATCACAAACTTAGACTTAATTCATCTTTGTACTGGTTGCTTGGATGTTCCCATTGACGTTTAGGATTAAAGTTGACCAGTCTCTTATTAATATATGTACATTTTGTAAGCATTTCCCCGATATTGATTTAAGTCACAAGCATTACAAACAGAGATGATGGTGACTATCAGCGGAATCCAGGAGTGTACATCAACTTTGTTATGCAGGTACATCCAGCTGACAAGTCCTGGATTCCATTGCCAGCCAAAATCATCTCTGCTTATAAACTTATCATGAAAACTTGAAGTATACTATTCATTAGAATCATTTATTTTTATAACTAAACATCTATACACACATCAAAATACAGTCAATATGTATTTCAGTCTATATGCATAATAAATTTACCAAGGGTTTATTATGTTGAATGAACAAAAGTGTTGAAGCCTGCTTTACACAACAGTTAGCTGGTCCCATGACGGTAATTAAATTCTAGAATTATTTCATTATCCAGAGACTTTGACTGTTATAATTAAACTTTTCAGAATTGATTAATATCTACTGATTATGCATATTTGTCACAATACTGCACTTCATTTATTAAATTAAAATCAAAAATATCTTTAACTAGGTGGATAGTTCAGTTATCTATGGCTTTTTAAGAAATTTGCATTAAACTTCTATACTTTTACTTGTAGTAGATTAATAACCAACTACCTCATAAGTAAATCATTAGACAAATTAAATATAACGAGAAAATGCTATATGTGACTGTCTCACTTTGTCTAAAAACCACGAAACTGAAAAACCGAAATGAGAAGCCACAGAATGATAATCTTAATACATATGTGGTGAACGAGAACACAGATGCGGCCATCCAAGTGTACTAGGACACAACATTACAGAATATCTTGATAAAATCTGAGAACTATACAGTAAATACTTCATTTACAAAATGTCAATCAGTTGTATCAGAATTCATTGTTCCTTCGTTTCCACACCAATCACTCTCTGTTCTCATTCTCTTTTCTTCAATCTTTTTCACCTTCTGTCGCTAGGCATTTCACTTTCGATTGGTGGCACATACTACGTATATCTGTCGACATCAGTCACACATGCACCACACATAGAATTAATCCATGAATTCAATTTCTAGTGATTCAAGTTTTCTATACAATTGTGGAATTCCAAAATAGTTTTGTAAAATTTTACAGGGTCTAGCATCTAAAATACACTTAATATCTAATTCTAAGTCTTCACTTCATTATTATTTTAATTTCCCTGTGTACTCATAATTTTCTCCTTATAAGTTTATTGGATGAAATGAAAGTCTGCAGTTTTAGTTTCTTCAGTTATGTATTTAACTTTACAATCATTACAGAGATAATGAATCATTAGATCGAAATAATTTCTCATAACAAGAAATATAAACAAGCTTTTGACATCAGTAAGTGTCTTTAGACATTGAAAGTGTACATGAAAATGTAATCTGTAAGAGTGGGTTAATTTAGAATCTGCAAAAAGAGACTTAAACGAGTCGTCAATCTACCATCTTTAAATCCTGTTAGTATCAACTATTTAGTTGGAGTTAAAGATAAACATACACTCATAGTGTTCCACACTAAACTAAAACAACTACAGTAAACTTATTTTTATTGGTTTTTGAATTACCTCACTGATTTTTAGGACTGCGATCGCTTGGCATATCTTATTGACATATGCGCATCCTGTGTGGATTACTTTGATATTGACATCAAGCCACGGATAGGACGAAACACGCGTCCTGGTTTCCACTGCCAGTCACAATCCAACTCTGCTTATAACTATAGTAAATGTTATTTGACTTATTTTTGCTTGAGATATTAACTAGAATTCGTTTTTTATTTGAAAACAAAAATATTCTTAACCAAAAGTTCATACTGTAACTAAAAAGTATTACAGTAAGCTATATTTACAATCGTCATAAGCTTCACATTTAGATGTTTGATTTATCTATTTGTTTGTTTATTATTTTTTAAGGTGAATCTTCCACTTCAAACTGTATCATCACCAGGTGTACTGACAACTGGATTTCAACCAATAACTTTTATTCCGCCTATAAATTATCAACCAGTCAATGATATGATACAAAATTCAATGTTTAATAGTCAAATAAGACAAATAACAACATCAACAAATTATGGTATACCAATGAATGGAACTAATAACCGATTAACAAATACATTACATAATCCAAATTCATCAAATATTCATACACAAATGACCATGCTTGGCTCAAATGATGATGGTTTCATGCATACTGATGTGAATGGTTCACAGCCAGTTGGTGTACCGGCTAGCCCAATTTATGCATGTTTTCATGATAAAAATACTGGATTTTATGGTATATCAGCAAGTGCTTCAAGTATCGGTTTACCAATGAACGCACAGATACTAGTTACACCAGAAATGATCAGTAATAATAATACATCTAATTTAGTGAATTCATCAATCGGACCTAATAATCAAGTTAGTAGTAATGTTGATACACGTAACGCAGAGCATGGGATTGAAGACGCTGAGGCAGGTAGTAGACAAAGTGGTAAGATAACTATGTCTTTAGAATTGAATATTGTGCAATGAATCAGAAACTTTGTCAATATAATGAACCATTCTACTGACACTTCATTCTCTTACAGAAATCATACATTTTAATATCATAAAGACAAATTGAATGGCTAGTTTTATGCTTATTGAAGGAAACTAATATATGTAAAACTTAGTTGATTGATTTTCTTAGTTGTGTTATTAAAATAAACCGGCTTCATTAATCAAGAAGTTTAAATTTAAGAATCAATTGATAAATCAAGTGAACATTCTCTACATTGTTAGATTTGTGATAAGCATAAAGAAATAAAATGACTAGAAAAGTTTCTATAATGTAACAGAATATTAAGTTTTATATATGATGATCGTAAATATTCTTCATTCTTATAATAAAAGATCAATCGGGAACAGTTTTGCATCTTATCTGTTTGAGAACTAAATTCAAACATCAATAAATGAATATTCAAGATAATATGAATGAGATACGAATTAGTAAATAGAGGTGGATGCTGGATAATTTTCTCAGAACGTTTGCAGGTACTATAATAATGATAACAATAGTGGCCATTGCGACATTATCATATTCAGACTTATTATGATTTTAATTGTACTGAGAATATTTTACATTATTTTGTATGTATTATTTAAACTTGTACTAATTTTATTTGGGTTATTCATTCATTCTGAAGTAGTGGCTTACATTAAGTCACGAAACGTCAGAAATACAAGTTTTTTACTGATTGGAATATAACAAGTAGTATATCTATCATTAACTTTTTACCCAATACTCAATTAATTTGAAGCTATCAAGTCCAACCTTGGCACTAATACCTACATTGATAATAATAATAATAATAATAATAATAATAATAATAATGGAGTATTATTAATTTAATCAACATCCACCCCTATTTACTAATTCATATTATTCTACATATTACGTAATTTTTCATTCGTAACTATTTTATTATCTCTTTCACCTCCATGTCAACCATATTTAGTCTGATCATATATCCCATAATTTCATTTAACGTACAAACTTATTTAAGCCAAATGAATATTTCCCAAAACTTTCGAAAAGTATTAATAATGACCAGGAAAAAACAAGTTATAAGTTATTTGTGTATTGTGTTGTATATCTATCATATTAGACATTCAGCCAATGTACATTGTTCTCCTTTAATACTATGAGTGCAACATTCATATTTAAAATTACTGTTCACCTTCTCTGTAGAAAACATAATCTTTCATCTTGATATGAACCTCACTAATGCTTTTACAGTACAGTTACTCTAACTAAGTAGAATAAAATATCACTTTAAATCGGCAGCTAACGAAGCCAGTTGTTGAGATTGGAATATATAAATTACTTAATACTTCAATTAATATGATGTTCTAATTGATAATTTACTGATAGAACTGTTTCTTAAATCCAATTCAAATAGACTTGAAACAGAAGAATCACGGGCACGACAATTGAGTATATACATATATGTATTACGAAATTAACATTATATATATATATATATATATATATATATATATCCGAAATAGTATAACTATGAGTTAATTTTCAGTTAATGAATAAATAGAAACCACGAAATAACATGTGATTATTCAATACTAGTCATGGTAATACAATTAATCATGATTTATACTGTCCAATTACGTTGAGCCATTTAATTCAAAGAATATACGGTACATCTTTTTTCAATAGGTTCTTATCAATGTTTGATTACATTTATAAGTAGGTTACCTAAACCGCTAACATAGTTTATCAATCATATTCCTAATTTTAGCATTATTAAGTAAGAATCATATGACAGTTTCTAATGATATCTTGAGAGACATCAGTAGATCATAAAAACTATCTTCACTCCACAGTGGATTGATTCCTGGAGTTATATTATTAACTAAAACTGATGTCGATGATTCAATCCTAAAACTTTTGAAAAAAGGTATATGAAAAGTTATTAATTTTTGTGAAATATCAAATTCAAGATGACTATACAGTATGGAAATGTTTTTTCATCATCGGATTCTTATAAAGCACTCATGTCGTCACACCAACGCGCATAAACTTAGATATTCTTCTCTTAGCCATCTCTTTGTTATGCATAGTACCTAAAGTGTTACTTCTTTAAAATTCAACATGATTACAATAAAACATTTCATATTTATGCTTTAGGTGGGAATAACTATGTTTGCCTTCAAAGTGCCCTGAATTCAAATAATATTTCTAATATAGGTCAACCAATCCTTGTTAGCTCTAACAACAATAATGGGAATAGCGATAACAATAATAATAATCATAATGACTGTATTGGATTACAAACATTGACACCAGTCACAATATCGTCATCAACTAGTCAGCTCCAATATCCTACATTGAATTTATATTCAGGATATCTTAATAATAATTCTAACAATGATAACGTAACTAATAATACTCAACTATCGTCCAGTTCTTCAGGTCATGGTGGAGTAGATGATGATGAAAATTCAATGAGTACAATACAACCTGCAAGTAAGTTACATTTTCCATCCATATTCAAAAACAAGAATGCCTTTTGAACTATGTTTATTTATTGGTAAAATATAATTTTGTTGTAAGAACTTCTACTGGTAATTTTTATCACAGAGGATCCAATGAACTAACATTTATATACAGTCTTTGAATTATCATTATCAATGTGAATATCTGCTGAGAAACAATATTAAGATCACTACATGTCATATTGTTTCAGAAAACCAATTTAAACCATTTACTGAAAGTGTTTCTAGTTTTTTTCTGAAAGTAGTCCTTTTTCTTCTATTCATTGTAATAACTACTTTTGTAGACTCATAAATACTACATTCAGAATTATTTAGTATATAGCATGCCATCAAAAATCACTCAAATAGATTTGAATATGGAAGTGTGTTACACATACATCTCTGTAGCACAACACAGTTTTTAAAACTAAGATTATAGCTTTTTAGAAAGAAATTATAAACCAGCTTTGAAATAAATTTCAAACTACTGAAGCCATTACACTCAGCTAAATTTCAATTTCAGAGTTTCCAACAGACTAATGGATAATAAATTCAATCAATAATAAGAAATGACAAAAGGTTAAACGACTGTTTTGATATACGTATAATTAATGAATAAATGATCAATTGGGATTAATAAGGAGGCTAAAATTGAGCGTGACTGTAGATTAAACACATATTTTTCAAAAACATACTGATAGTGACATCAGTAAATACTAGAATAAAGATATGAAACTAATTTCAGTTGAGAATATTTAAATATTCTTAATATGATTTATAACTCAGTGTAAAGTCCCTTACAGGTAAATATATTCCTCAGAAAATCTTTATCCCAGTGCTTAGAAAAATCGTGATTTAATTTCACTCTACTGATAAACAATTCAGTAGCATGAATTATTTTTAATGGCTTTCATTGTGGTACCATAAAATTTGAAGAAAACAGTTATTAATGACCTACCAAGTAGCCAGCTTTAAAAAAACCTTATTGAGTTATAAAAGATTCTGGTAAAGTTAGTTATTTATTATTATCACCCATGTCGTTTTAGGGGCAAATATTTCGCAGAAGAAAAGTTAATTTGACAACTTAATTTTCAAATATTGTACGATTGTATTAATATGCAACTATTAAGATGATGAATAGATTTGTAGTTTAATAAACCTGTTTACTATGAGTACGGTGACGACGTTTTACCCAGAATAAATGAAACAAATTAGAAAATGAATTATCAGGATATTTAGAAAATATAGACGTATGATAACTAAAACCTTATATACAACTACAAAATAAAGGTTTACGATCTGATTGTTCGTTAAGCAGCTAAACGATAATCATTGTAAGCAGGAGTGTGTTCTATTTTCAGATTGTATTCTGTAAAGACCTACGGTGCTTGATAATTAAGAAACACTAGAACTTGTTTTAACATGAACTTGTTCTATGACTGACTCGATAGAATGGCGACTGTAATAACAAAATTTAGACGTTAATAATCCACACGCTAATATATGATTAAGAAGATAGGGCTTTCTGGATAGCTTATATTCCATATAGAAGTTAAATATTGAAATGAACCGACATTTTCTTTATGGTAACATCTTGGGATATAGAAAAATTAGTAAACTAAAGTTAACAACAGTCGATCAAATAATAACAAAGGTCATTGCGGGCATTTGAATTTGAAAAATATCGTTGAGGTTGTCCTTTAAAGAAAGATGCAATAACAAAAACTAGATAACCTTAGTCCCCCCTAACAGAGTGAGAATACATAACAATGGCAATAATGATAAAACAGATGAACAAGTGATAAAACAAATGAAATATGTTTGAATGTAACGAGACAAGATTGTTAGGACTAATTTAACTTAACCGTTCTGAAATTCAAAGCAGATGTGTGCATACACTTTTCTGTAGATGTGATTCGCTCTCACAAACAATTTAGAATGATAGGTTCTGTCAACCGAAGTTATGATCAGATTTATATTGGAAAATAGAAAATCTAGTAATTTTCCATAGTCCTTTAATAATCAGTTTTGTTAGATACTTTTCATCTTTTTCAGTAATATCCTTCATTTGTTCCTTATAGATAAAATTTCTATACAGGGAGGTCCATCTTATCCAGGATTCGGTTTCACATCACCAAAAGTTGTACATTCAAATTCGTTTTCATTAATAAATCGTTTCCCGAATCTAACATCTACAGATTCTCGAACAACTACAGCAACTGAATCATACGGTAATCTCCCAAGAATTGGTGCGTCGAACGAGGTGATATGTTTACGGTCACATCAAAATACTACAGTATTATCACCTGGGGAATGCGGTTTAATGAATTCGAGTGTACAGAATACAGGAAATTCATTGGCTTCAACTAAAGTACCATCTTCATCTTCAAATGGACCAAGAGTAACATTTAAAGATGATATTAATTCAACTAGTGGAACTACATCTTATAATCAAAATGTATCAAGCTTATTGCATACCATTACAACAGAGGGTAGTTCATTTGACGAAAAATCGATTGACAAAGATAAAGTTGGTACAATTACTTATGGCAGTGGACCATATGATAATGCATTCCCTACATTTCATTCTAGTTTATTGTTAAAAAATCAATTACAAAATGTTGGTAAAAATCAAGTAGACACTATCGATTTGCCTAAATCATCTAATACATTTATGAACAATTCAGGTTATTTGAGACATGGAAATATCTCTACAAATAACAATACAAACAACAACAATAATTCCAATATATACTCTTTGTATCCAAATACATCTGTCGGTCAATCAACAATTCCTGAAATGATTGACAATGTACTAACAGATATACATAATAATAATAGTAAAAATAATCAGTCAAGTAGAATAACCGGTAGTAGCTGTAATAATAATAATATCATGATTGGTGACACTTTCATTAATGGTCAACCTAGTTCTATGGAAGAGTTACCATTATTATTGACATCTCATTTATCAACCGATGAAAATCAAGAAACTAGATTATGTAGTCAAGTTTAATAAAACTTTTTTGAATCTTCTATTTCGTTTATGAGTATTCTACGTTTGATCACATAAAATTAAATGTATGCATTTAGTCATCTTGATGTTTAAAGTCTTGTCTCCTCTATTATTCACTTTCCTTCTTTCCTCTATAATTTCTTATTCAGTTAAATCGTAATATGCCAGTTAAGTTATTCTGTACATGTTAACATTGTTTCATACCAATACTTTGTCATTGGAAAATATCACAACGAAATCCCCCACAAAAGAAAAGTTACCATCAACTGTGACGTTACTTCATTCAAGATATGTTTCAAGATACATAACAGTGGATATTCAAACTATAAAATAAATCAACGAATGTGAATATCTCACTTTAAACAAACTTATTAATAACAAATGTTTTTTCCAATTTCATTATTTTCATTCGTTTGAAGCACAAATGCAGTGGTTACAATCATCTTATTGTTTTGTTTTACTCAAACCAATTCACCACTGAATAAAAAGAATATACTACTATTATCAGTAATGTGAATAATCATAATATTAAAAAAATATATGTAAATAGTTACCATTCAATGTATACAAAAGTTTACTGTAATAATATTCTTCAATATTTTATGCTAAAAGCGCCAATTTGCTGGAATGATTCATTTCTTAAACGTTATATAACTTCATATTGAAAAAAAACATGACATCGATCATATCTGCAATAAAATCATATCTATCATCCATGACTATGATGAAACATCCATACACATACACATATATATTTTTCAATTTGGTTTTATCAACAGAACAAATATTTCTCAGTATGCCTCAACATCAACAATACAACTATTGTCATTTTTATGTTGATATTCCTTTTTCTCTGTAATTTACTAATATTTAATGTTATCGGTCTTTTGAGTACACCTTAATCGATATAATACAGAATATTTATACCATATCTGCTTGATGTGTATATACAAACATTTATATATATAACATTGGATACGTATATCCAAGTACATATCTCCTTGTGTTGTTCAGTCAATAAATGAATTAATTATTTTGCTTAAAATTATCAAGCTATTTTCCCATTTTATGTTTATGAGTCAATATGTCTGTTGTTTTTACACATGTTAGCTACTTGTTTTTTTTTCTCCTCCTCCATTCTACTTTTTATTTATTTTCTTGATGAAATTGATAATTATCTTTTCTCGAGTTAAATATAATAAAAAAATATTATGCAATAACTCTAATTACAATCTTACCGTCATCAGAATGGGTTTTGTGGAGAATTTTAGGAATTTCACTTGTTGAAATCATGAGTCAGTGGAATCTAGACCACCATGGAAAACCTGGAAGCACTGGACGGCCGTTTCGTACTAGTATGGGACTGCTCAGCAGGGCGCATCCACGATCCTTCCCCCCACGAGATTCGAACCCAGGATCTATCGGTCTCGCGCCAGGCGCTTAACCAACTAGACCAATGAGCCGGCATCCAACGGTGTTAATGTCTAACTTCAACCAATCCACGAAGTTGCGCCACCGTACACCATTGTCTTCAGTGAGTTACTATCTCACAACAGACCTGGTTGAACTCCACTGGTAATGACTTCTCCCATACTACTACGAAACGGCCGTCCAGTGCTTCCAGGTTTTCCATGGTGGTCTAGCTTCAATTGGCTCATGATTTCAACTTATCATCATAATCATTATTCAAGGTTTGTTCTAATGTATAAATGATTTCAAGAAATGGTTAAGAACTACATGTGATCATAATAGTGTCATTAAGTTTTTACTTTTATGTCTAACTAAAAAATAGTCATGTGATGGTAACACATGTGAATATTACATGTAGTTTGGTATAGAATATTGGCAAGTTTATTTTGCTATATATTAATGAAATAGGTTAAAGTTATATTGATGAACTATTGGGTGATTATCTCAAATCTGTATTAATACAACAATTTCTCAAATAATGGAATATCAAAAAAATTCTTTTTCATATGTTAAATTAAGTAATATCTAGATTATTGACCATTTTGAATATGCGACTCTTCATAATTGTTTGTAAGATAAGCAATTCGGCGTTTCAAGTATTGGGTACATAAGTGACAACTTACATATGCGATATTGGTTAGTGAGTAATATAGCAAGGCTCACACTCTGATGATATATACACTATTGTTATGGTAGTTTACTCGGTTCTACGTAGATGGAAATAAGTAGGTCGTACATAATACCGAATTTAGTACGAGAATGTTGTGATTAAAGTTTCAATGTATCATAGAAACAACGTGACGGGGAGGTCAAAAGAATGAATGCATATCAAAGAAATGACAATATCTAATGTAATCCATAATAATAATAATAATAATAATAATAATAATAATAATAATAACATATTAAAGAATAAAACCTTAATTACTATTATCTTGTAGACTCAGATTAAGAAGCTTCCATCTCCCCATACGGCTATGCGTACAAGTCATTAATATCATGTATTGATGTTTTTGTTTGATCATTTTTAGCCTTCAACCTACTTACAATAACCAGCACTAGGAGAGACATAATTTAAGAATTCGTAAAGCATGTCTCAAATGCATCTCAGTCAAAACACGTTGAAGAATCATTAATCGACTCACAATTCTTTTCTAAAATCCCGAGTTTATGAGCTGTTGTTCATATAATTTCCTAAAAGTTTATGAAACCCATTATTACTTACTAAGTCACGCGTAAAAATCAACTGTCGGATTATCTTGTTCATCGTGCTAAAGGCCTCTGTCGTTAGAGAGGAACAAATGATTGTGGACTATCCACATTACTATAACTGGCATGTACATAAAGTTTAAATTTATATTACAAAACTGAGGAATGTAATGAAAACGGTCGATAAGTCAAATATCATCTAAATAATAAATTAGTCATAAAAAAACAACGCTTAACTGGAAAGTGGTAGACCTGTTCCCCTTCTACTTAGACATTGATTAGCTGCAATGGCTCACGAAATATCTCACCTCAAATTTATGGATGTTGATCGTTGTAGATATGATTTTGATTAAACCTTGAGTTGATTTTTAGAAGGTTCTCATTCAGATCATTTGGCAGTCAATAAAGCCAATCTACCAACCGGCTAAAAACCAGTAAGCAACGACATTGTCGGAGAATAATAGAGGGATATTGACAATTTAGATGTGTATGATTAAAGAGTTATAGCTAAATTAATTATATTAACCATTTAGATCGCAGGTCAACATGAAAAGCTGTTAGCCACACGAAAGGAATGACCAGGACAGAGTGGGTTAGAGAATGCTCGTCAGTGGCCTATGTTCCATTGGAGGTAACAGGCGTACGTGAGTAATGATTATTGTTTTAATTTAATACATAGAGGAAACATAACACATTATTCAATCAAGAATAATTACTAATCTATCACGAAAACATGACCTTTTTATGCTTCACAGGGAATAGCAGGCGTAAGTAAGTAAGGATCTTTCATATTTATACATTATATCCTAGTAAATTTCGTTAAGGAATTAAATTACTTTCATAAATACCTTGGAATTTTATCAAAGTCTCTGCTTAAAAATTTAATCATCGATAGTACACTGTATAAGTAAAGGAAAATGTACAGAGGTGTGCTAGATTTTTCAAGTAATATACAAATTCTCATTTCCTAGTTCGTGATAACTGAATTCCATTTTGATTTTTAAGTTTGATCTTAGCCCAAGTCATTGGATTTGTAATTTATACAAAACCATGTTATATAAATCATATGATATATGATTAACTGGGAAAGATTATACAAATCGGATACATTGCATTCATATTTGCTATTTAGTTCGAATACATTTTCGTTATTTTTAATTCACGAGATCCGTGCTAATTCGGTAACCAATAAGTGAACATTTCCAGCCTTGATATACTAAATATTTTCCTTTATATTCACTTATATTAGTCCAATCTTCAGGAATGATTGTTTCTGAACAAGGTAAAATTTTAGAACAAGCCAGTTTGAAAATTAAAAAAATGTCAAAATAGACTGCTGTCTCTGAATAATAATTTCTAGTGTGATAGACAACGGAAGTTATCGTCATCAATCTACTGAGTTGTGATAAGTAAAATTTTTAGGACGATGTTTTCGATTGTTTGTTAACAACTAATCAAATGTAACTATGATTGATGTATGATAAATTAGTCTCAAAATCAGTGGTTTGATTGTGGATTTTGAATTATTATCGTGTGTTGTATTATGTGTGAAATTGATCACTTTGTACACGCTCTGATATGGAAATTACTTGCCAGTCATATAGAATTAAGAGATTATTATAGATCACCTGATTTCTTAGAAAAAATTTAGTTTACAAAAAACTTCTTTGTACAAGAAGTTTTATTTAATTGGAAAATACTTTACCTTTTTGAGTGAATGTATAAAAACTTAGTAACTTCGAGGTGCTTAAATAAAATCGATAAACGGTATTGAAGTAATCTATTTCACAATGACATAAAAGTATCATTTTGCGTGACTGAGACTAGTATATATATATATATATATATATATATATATATATATATATATATATTTGGCGGTCACTGTTTATCTTCGTGTTGCCTCCTCCACGTGCGTACCGACTATGTTCAGTCTATAGCCTTATTGCTCATACTTGACCATCGAGAACCACTGGAATTCTTTTAAATAACTGCTTACATTTTGGACCAGGAATTAGTACGATTCCCAGGATACAAAGTAAGAAGATGAAAGACTAATACAATCAAGATTTATGGACCCTCCAAAAAACACGCTCCCAAGCAACTCTCAAAATCGCGTCAGCATTAGACCAAAATACTATCAATTACACACTGATTTCTAAACACACTACAATAGCTCATAGAGAGGAAAATAGAGTTATTATAAAAAAACAGGAACTAAATATAGTTCACCTAAATTGATACAGCGAATATAATTATCACAGTGGACAAAAAATCAACGAAAACAAAGTTTATACTAAATAGATACAAAGAATATTGACCTTAAAGCGCCACAGTGAACGAAGTTCACACCTGTCGCTCTAGCCAAAATTCATGATGAATTGATACAAAAAATATTGACTAAAACAATCCTACCTTTTTATCGCGTCATATCACGATTGTTAAGCTCTAGTGAAGGGTATCGTCAGAAAGGAAGTTTCCTTGACTGTAAAGTCTTTATTTTGCTTAATGACTCAGTGGGTTTATTACATTATCACATCAAGTCCTCGTAACAACACGACATTTAAAATAAAATACTTATTGTGGCTAGTTAGCATACAAGCAGTTTATATGTAGTCAGAATTTACAAGATGTGTAGAATGCTAATTAATAGGGAAAATAAGCTTCATTTAAAACAATGAAATATGTTTGTTTTCACCTCACAACTGACGTGATACTGAACCTCTGGTTAGTAATCTTCTAGATTAACTCTTATCGTGACATGGATTTTAACTTAGTTTTAACATAGGAATTCAAAAGTTATATATATCAAACCAGATAGCGATTACACATCTTGGGTCGCGTCAATAAGTTTTCTGGTCATTAAAAAATGTTCCGAAATAGTGAATCCGAAGATGTTTTGAGAAATGTTAAAAAATGACTAGTCAGCTATCGATTATAACCAATTAGTACTTGGTATCAAATGAATCATTAAGAAAAAAACAATTCATAAGCCACAACTCGGACTAACTAGCATTTTTCAATGTATCGGCACATAATTCAGATAAATATGGAGCTCCGGTGAAAGAATAAAACAACGTATTCGCTATCATTTATATATTAATGATAAGTGATATTACCTTTCATTGGGGAATTTATGTGGAAGCAATTGTAGTGTCGGTTATTATGTTAAACCCATATACCTTATTCTGGCTTTTGGACAGCCCATTCTATTCATTCTAGTTGAGTCACGTTTTGACCTTGTTAATTACTCGCTTATCATTCTTGACTGTTTTTCTATGAGCCCGTAGGTGTATGTACACTTCTCACCTCATTACTCATCACATGTCTGTAACTATAATTACTGATTAACGTTTGGTGAAAGGGGGTGTTGGCTTACCCACCGTCTCTATTGCGAGTCGTTCTGCTTCTTTCTTTTCCATTCGCTTTATATACAAAATATATGTGTTCAAAAGTCAAAACGTGACTCCAAAAGCTATAATAAGGTATATGGGCTTAACACAATGACCGACACTACACAATACTTTAATTAGGGGCTAAGATTATTTATTGATTAAAAAAACCTTATGAATCACTTCCTTTAAAATTATAATCCTGTTTTGATTTTTATGGTAAAGTCTATTTAGTCCTAACGTGTGTGTTGTAGAATATTGACAGTTAACTTCTACTCGTAAACTGATTTTACCGATACATTCAGCAATCAAAGGAGTTTTTCGATTCTTATTTTTCTAAATGTTGTTTAAATTTTAGAGTTGTTACGACCTAACTATCTGGCCACTATCCTGCTCTTAGATATGCGGAGAGGAAAAGTTGTATCGAACTGTTTTATGACCTTGACGTCCTATGTTGTTGAGTACACCCTTGAGACTGCATCTCTGGTGTTTAACCTCAAGGCCGAACGGCCAGTTCGACTAACTCGAAATAAGCATATGGATAGATATTTGAATAACGAGACCACTACATAAAAGGAACAATTGAAATGCAGTTATACAATACTAGGACATTAGAGGAGAAAAAATGAAATACAACGATGACTAATTTGTGAATGAAGCAGGTACATAATTAAATCAGAAGAGGTTTTATGGAGATTTTAGTAATTTCAGTAGTTGAAATCATGAGTCAATTGAAGCTAGACCACTATGGAAAACCTGGAAGCACTGAACGGCCATTTCTTCCTAGTATGGGACTCCTCAGCATAATTAAATGTTAGCGATTTACTGATTTTGAATTGAGTGAAAGAATGTCCAAAAACGTAGCCTTCAATTTTCGGCATTACTTCTTCATTTTTCTCTTCACATCAGGAGTCATAAAACACTTTCTCTAGAATGACGTTGAAAAAGTGAGATTTTGTATGCTAATATTAACACTAATATTCCCACTAATACTTTATTAATTTAAACCTGGTAATTATTCTCCTCAAGAAATTAACCGACTGTTAATCATTTTTAAGAATCTCATATATTTATTTTCTATCACATCAGGTCTTTCACTTTGTTTTTTTTCCTTGAATTCCTGCTTATATCAGAAATATTAAAAAATAGGCATAGAGTTGAAATTCCCGCATATGATTGATTAGTTTACAAAAACAGTTGGTTTTGAATGTAAGATGACTGAGGCTATTCTTCATTTAAAAATACATTACTTTAATATAGCCTTGAATCACCAGTGTATTAGGTACCGGTCACATTAGAAGTCAACATATTATCTCCGAATTACAACGTTAAAATGATCATAATTAGTGAACAATTATCTGCATTCATTAGGCGTCAGTGTGTTTATTGTATTTCACAGATGAGATGATTTTATAGAACAAGCTTACTGGTGTCAAGACTCATGTGGTACTTGATTAATAATTGGAATGAAATAACGTTCTAATTTTGTTGATTTTCTGTTTAATCAATAAAATAACTAGTGACAGACTCTTAGATGCATGAATATCTTCTGAGGATCTGATTGACTGTATCCACCGATGAGTTACTGAATTTCCGCATATAGTCTCAATACCATTACATTTCTGGCTTTCGTAATTTATAATTAAAATATCGCTGAATTCCTATTACGAATATTGGCTTTTATCCATCATCATGTATGATTTATAAAAAATGATAATTCTGACGCCAACAAGAAAAAGATTGATAAAACAAACTAATTAAGAGACGAAAAATGTGTAAGGTAAAAAGTTCATTCAGCATATCAGAATAACAATATTCATATCATTAACTGCTTTCAGTCTAAAGGAAAATAAACTAGCAAATTATTCAATATTTCAAATAAACTAAAACATTGAAAATAAACTAACAGAAGATAGTAATTGCAATAGTTGAGATCATGAGTCAGTTCAAGCTAGACCACCATGAAAAACCTTGAAGCACCGGACGGCCGTTTTGCCCTGTTGTGGGACTCCTCGACAATGCGCATCCACGACCCCGCCCTCGGGATTCGAACCCAGGACTTATCAATTTCGTGTACGAGCGCTTAACCACTAGACAACTGAGCCGGCATCCAACGGTGTTAATGTCTAACTTCAACTAATTCACGAAATTGTCTTCAGTGAGTTACTATCTCACAACAGACCCGGTTGAACTCCACTGGTCACTGCTTCTCACTAGAACTCCAAGATATACATCCTGAAGCCAGTCACTAGTGGCATATGCTGATTAGTATCAGAAGGGGTAAGATAATTTTGATTGAAAATGACTTTTCATGAAAACCGACATTTTTTATATTTGAAGTTATTTGACTGAATGATTATTAACAGTAAATGTTGAAATAGAAGCCGCTAATATTATATGTACTTTTTAAGGATTCTTTAGATGACCTTTTTTCTCACGTGGATGTTATTCAACTGTATGTTAATCATGAGATTCCATAATAATTCGTGCAAACAAACGTGAATTATGAGGAAGTAAATAATTTATAATAATTTTTTATTTATTTAAAACTGAATATAAGGTATATGAACAAAGAATATTATTTTCAACAAATTCTCGTCAGCTTCTATAAAGCTATAAGGTTAAATTAATAACCCAAAAGAACGACCAAGTTTAAAGCAACACATCGTTTACAATTAGGTTATATAAACTTACGATTATACGTATAGATGGATAGTGACTAGCAATGGAATTCAGGACATGCGTTTTGTCCTGTTTGGGACTCGTCAGTTGGGTGTATCTGCATCCCATAGTTGATGTTCACTCTGGGACTCGAACCCAGTACCGTTCTTTTCAAAAGTCGTCGCGCTATCCACTTAGCTACTGAGTCCCGGTAGTTAATTGTTTGTGCAATGAAGTGAAGTTTAAATCCACTCGATATTGTTTATTTGAGGCAATATCGAGGCGCTATGCACAATATGCACATATGCCAATAAGAGACTGATCAACTGCAGACCTAAACATCAACGGAAAGATTCAAGTAAACAATATCAAGTGAATTTATATTTGGGATTGTTTGTAAAATAAAATAACATTTAATATTGAACTGACTAACATTCCATGATCACTTGAATAAAATTATATGTTAAATGAAATTGTGAGGTTACCTTTGTATTGTTTTCGTTATTATTATTATTATTATTATTATTATTATTATTATTATTATTATTATTATTATTGGTATTATTATTCATGTAACATTATTATTAATCTTATAAACTTATAATTTATTTGGCACTCATTCAACTTTATTAATTCTAAGTTCATATCACTTAATACTCTATGAGGTATTCCAACAAAAAAAATTGGATTGATGTGTAATTACATTGCGTACATGTTACGTGTTGTCAAGTACTTTGCGTGTCCTTATTTCGTAGCTGCAAACAGCATATTTTGCCATCACATATCAGTTTTCGTAATGTTTCTGCTTCTTTAATGTGACTATGATCTCAGTAAGTAGTAGTTTAGGGTAGTTGTTGTTCATTATTCAGACGAATGTTAAAACAACTTTCATATGATTATTTGTATTAATCTAAACTCAAGCAAGTGAAACGCACTATTTATCAGGCCAGAGATAGAGTATTGTCAGATTTTTTTTAGATAAAAATGAGCTATAAAAACGTTTAAAACACGATTTGCCACCACATTAGTATCAGTAGCAGAATCTTATACTGATAATTATCCTGCGCCAACTAGTGACTAGCTTTGAGAGGTGATTCTCGGAGTTCTAGTGAGAAGCCATGACTGGTGAAGCTAATCCGTGTCGGGTGTGAGGCAGTTACCCACCGAATATAATGTAAGTTGGTAGCGCAATATCATGGATTGTTTGGAGTTAGACATTAACATCGTCGGATGCCTGATGCCAGCTCAATGGTCTATAGGTTAAAAGTTCGCGCTCAAGACTGAAGGTCATGGGTTCAATTTCCATGTGCTGGATCGCGTGCGTGCACTGTTGAGGAGTACAATACTAGAAAGAAACTGCCGTCCAGTGCTTCCAGGCTTTCAATGGTGATGTAACATTTATTGATTCATGATCTCAATTAAATGATTTTGATGAACAAGGTTGTCTAGCAATTATTCGGTTAATCCAGGTTGAGGTAATTCGGAATTAAATTATTTTTGGACAATTTGTAAGTCTCTAGTATACAACCATTAGCAATTCTATCATACGCACCATCGTTTTTGACTGAACTGACGTATTAATATGTAACTTATCTTGAGGAAAAATTGTATGCATAATAATTGACGTTGATAGCCTTTACTGTCCACTCCTTAAAAACATGCAGCAACTGTATATAACATCACTGTAAGTATCACACTAATTAGTCATATATTCTTCTTTAAAGTAATTAGTCCCTTTGATAAATTTCGATAATGTAATAAGAAGACGAAGATTATCGGAACTAATATATCACATAGTTCTGATAATCTTCGTAAAATGATGCATGTTTGTTTTGAACAGGGTAACTGAATTATGTTATTAATTAATGAATTTCTGCAAACATCATCTACAACCATTAACCAAGTTATAAACAAAGATCTAATGCATATGGATGAGTAATATTCAAATTGTATTTTACAATGATTTCTTATTGTATGCAAATAGTGAACTAATGTCGGTATTATGAATGCCTTAACTAAATTTTTCTCGAACTTCATAGCAATATACAAAGTTTGTGAACCAGTTTATTTGTTGTCTATAATTTGTCTGAAAATACTAAATGTCTAGGTAAACTTCAAGGATAGTCGGAGAACGAAAGGTATTGTTTACAACGAGCAAGGCACTTATATCTACATTTTATTAGCTGCTATTCTATTTAAGTATTGGATTTGTTATATATTACGAAATTTAACCGCATATTTCATTAGTTTTGTTTTACTTCTCAGAACTGCATTGATTAAGCTGGAAAGCTATCAATATGTTCTGTTGTATGCAACATGGCTTTCGTCAACTAGTTAAGAGGCTAAAACCTTTTTAATATTCAAGTCTATACTAGTGAACAATTTAACAAACTGAAGAATATGCAAAATTATGTAAACGAATAACTTATTAGTTGATAACTGTGCTTAATACTGACCACGTCCATGTTTCTTCATCTAATGAGATATTTAGCTTTGAATATAACAGCTATACTCAATCTTTCGATTTTTTTTGCAAAAGCATACTACAATAGAAGAATGGGTAGCGTCTCAGACCCTATGGAAGCTTAGTGAAAGTTCGCATTCTTTCGCACCACAAATCATTTTAGTAGTCACCCAAATATGCTGTCATAGTGAAGTAGCTTATCTATACCAAGTGACGTTTTCGCGGAACTTGTAAACTTATGTATTTCTTTAATTTATCATACCTGTCATTAAAAATTTGTTGCTTAATTATCGTTTTACAATATTGGTAATTATTTACGTTCGAAACAATATGAATCTCTGCAGATGTATGTAGTTATCAGTCATGGTGATAGAGTTATCGGGTAATAGGATTTAATGTGTAATTAATGTTAGCTTTGTTTCAGTGAAGTTATTTGCATATAAACTTGATGAAGTTCAGATTAGTAGGTTTGATTGGTCGTATATTGTTTGTTTTGTTATATAAACACTATAATTTAACATTGTAAATGTTATAAATCCAATTAGCTTGAGAATTTTGCACTACTTAAGTTCTACTATTGTCTTTAAACCGAATTTAACTTTCAAATAAGATCGTTTACTATATTACTTTACTAACTTACTTACTTACACCTATTAATCCAAATGGAGTATAGGCAGCCGACCAGCATTCTCCAACCCACTCTGTCCTGGGCCTTCCTTTCCAGTTCTGTCCGGTTCTTGTTCATTTTTCTCATATCTGTCTCCATTTCTTGGCGTAATGTGTTCTTTGGTCTTCTTTTTCTCCTTTGGCCTTGAGGGTTCCAGGTGAGGACCTGTCTTGTGACGCAGTTGGGTGCTTTCCTCAATGTGTGTCCTATCCACTTCCAGCGCTTCTTCCTGATTTCTTCCTCCACTGGAATCTGGTTTGTTCTCTCCCACAGTAGGTTGTTGTTGATAGTGTCCGGTCAACGGATCCGAAGTATTTTACGTAGATGACTGTTAATGAACACTTGTATCTTCTGGATGATGGCTTTAGTAGTTCTCCAGGTTTCCGCCCCATACAATAGAACTGTCTTGACTATATATAGTGACTTAAAAATATTTCAATTACAAATATTGTCCGACTAGTTCATTGATTCAAGTTCATTTAAATTAACGGTTGTTTACATTTTGTTTAGCATTCACTAAAGTTGACGGTGTTGTGTATTCATTTTAACAAAATAGTTTATACAGTAGAATAAAGTAAAAAAACGTCACATTTACTTGGGTTTCATTTGTATTTCAGATAATTTTAGCATATAATGAAAATATTTGTTAAAATTGACAACAAATGATGAGTGAGTAAATAAAAGAAATATTGAATAACCTCTCTATTGATCAAAAAGAATAAAATAGTCATTTCGAGTTTTCTCTTTCATTTTACCTAAGCAACATAGTATTGCATAAAAAACAAATTAATAGACAGTCTCATTGAAATGGTTGCGGAAATAGTCAACGTGATGATTTTGTCTAAATCATATTCTTCAAATAGTATAACGTATATATCAGTTGTCAAATATTCTTTATGTTCTTCAGAAGAGTTTTACCAATTGTCTGAGAATATGTACCGATTTTATAGTTTCGTCTGATACTTTTTTGTTATACTTAATCCATTATCAGGTACTCTTGTCATCAAGTTACCATTGTTCTCAAAAAACCGTCATCACTATTCACCAACTATTCAATTGAATAAAAAAATTCCGACTTCACAGGTTTTCTAATATTGTTTGTGCACTATATATTTGACAAGCAACTTTATCTACAGTTTTTGTCTAATGTAGACCTTTTTCTTATTTCTGTCTCCGTCAACGCATCACAGATGTATTCATTTGAAATGGAAATAGATTATCTAAGAATAATGTTCCCTATCTGGAACGCCAACAAGATTCAAACTTCAACGTAACTAGTCTACTTACGTATCTGAGCCTATAACCTCATATGAGTTATATACATCCAACCAGGAAATTTCAAACAACTCTGTTACAGGCTGTTCTTTCCAGTTGTTTCTAAGTACTTTTCACGGTCTTGTTGTTTGACTCTGAACCCTGTGCCAAGTGCTCCTTGGTTTTTCTCTTGTCCTTTCCTCTTGTTGATTTGAAGTTATAGCTTGCATTAGGGTCCATAATATATGTCAAACCCACCACCACTATATTTTCTGTACCACAGTTATTTCCGATGGTCTCCGATCAATTGATCTAGAGTATCTTGCGTATATAGCTAAATATAAATACATTCACTTTTTAATGATGGTTGAGGTAGTTTTCTAATCTTCAGCTCTGTGCGAAAGAACTGTTTCAACGTTGGTATTGAAAATTGTGGCTTCGATCTTGGATGATAACTCTTTCGAATCCCAGACATTCTTCAATTGAAGTAGTGCTCTCCTTGCTTCCACGATTCTTGGCTTCACATCTGTATTGGCTCCTCTTTGTTTATTGATGGTTCCGTTCAAGCAAGTAAATCTTCTACAGCTACGCCATCAAGTATGAATCGTTAGGTGCTCGTTGCGTTTTACTTTAGAATCACACTCTCTCCTTTGTAAATATTGAGGCCTATTTCTGAAAAACGGACCGCTACAATGACTGTCTTCTTTTGCATTTGTTGCAATGTGTGGAGTAGAAGGACTAGGTCGTCCATGAACTCCAAATCGTCCAGCTTTACAAGCTGCCCACTGTATTACGTGCTGCTCCTTAAGTGTGAAGGTTCTCATAATCCAGTCTACAACCAGAAGAAGGATAAAAGGCAAGAGTAAAAGGTCATGTCTGACACCAGCTTTCGCATGAGACGCATCTGAGACCTGATTCCTGTGAACATCTTTGCGATTCAACCTGTCGTTCCCTTTCAAATTCCTCTCCATAGTGGTTTCTCCCAGTTGATCTTGCGAAACTTAAAACTTTTTGCTGAGAGCTATCTGATTTGTTTTAGCTTTTCAAAGAAAGGATATATTCAACTTGCGTAGTGCTACCCATTCAACTGTTCCATGTTTGTCTAGTTTCAGTTTTCACCCAGCCAACACCATATGGTAATTCCCTCATTGTTTTTACGCCTTCTATAAACTTTTTGAATCTTTTATTTATCCAGATGTGATCTATCTGGTTGATTATGCTGTCGTCCGATAAAATACACACAGCTTCGTGTATGCATTTGGAGGTAAAAATGCCATCACCTGTGGTCAAACTGTTGAAAACAGTCATCTACCAGTCGCTTACCGTCTATGTAGCTTTCTCCTGGTACATGTCGTCCCATGATATCTTCACACTTAGTGTTGTCCATCCCGACATTGGTATTCGGATCTCCATCAAGTGTTATCCTGAACATATCTCTACGATCGACTACAACCCCTCATAAAACTGATTCTCGTCATCCTTGCTGCCATCACTGGTTAGTGAGTAGCACTGGACGACATTTGTTGTGATGCCTTCTCCGTTTTGAAGGATGTTTTGGTGATCATCGAGTCATCGGCTCCCATCCTGTAAGTACTTCTCGCGCTTCTACGACAGAAACAGTTTAACACCTTTTATTGTGACCAGAATACAATAACGGTTCATCTGAAATTTGTCCCGTTTGTCCAGACTGCATTTGACGGCTTTTGATTGTTCCAAGCTCCATCAGACTGTGTCTTCTCAATTCCACGACAGATTGAATGACTCTGTTGGTCTCTCACATGGTCCTGATATTCCATGTACCTGCACTAATTTTTGTTATGGTTGTCAGAAGGAAGTGGCCCCTTGACTTTCGAATAATCTCATAATTCTTTTATATGAAGACCGTTCAACTTCAAGTATAGAGTTTAGCTGTGTCAAACAGTTCTTAGTGGCTAGCATTTTTGTAGCGAGGTCATTCTTACGAGGTGTGGTTGCTGACTCTTCACCCAACTCTCCTCCTTAACTCGTAGTCTGAACCCGCAGTAACACCAGGGGGCTCTGGACAGAGTTTACAGTAACTAACTTACGAAGTACGTATTTATTCAATAGGCTTATATTCCCACTTTATATGAAGGTTAGTGATGCTATTTGACTTCTCAAACAGAACTGTTTGGAGATAGTTCCTTATCTTTCTAATTGGCCAATTATTATTATTCTTGTTAATTAGTGAGAAATCAGCTTCACCTATAAATTAACTATTCAGTATATGCACAATTAAGTTAAACTATATTTCTTATGAACTCAGTAGTTAGTCGCTTTGACTACTTTATAATACAGATATTATCAATAAACCTAGTTTAAATTACTCTGAGTTAGTGCATCAAATAATGAAAAATGTTATTGTTTCTTATTGAACATCATTTAGTATCAAACAATCAATTAGTTATCGTTAATCATTTAAGTCATCTGTTGATTGTTTGTATAATCTACACATTATTTGGAAGGTAATCACTATAAACTCTTTTGATACATTTGACACAAAATTCAATTGACGCATGATCTCAACTATTAAAATTACTATAATATCCACAAAGGCCCCTTCTGATATTAATCAATATATGTTCACTAGTGACTGGCTTTAAGAAGTATTTCCTGGAGTTCTACTGAGAAGCAGTGACCAGTAGAGTTCAACCGGGTCTATTGTGAGATAGTAACTCACAGAAGACAATGGTGGGTATGTCGCTTAATTTCGTGGATTAGTTGACGTTAGAAATTAACACCGTTAAATGCTGGTTGGCTCAGTTGTCTAGAGGTTAAGCGTTCACACGCGAGACTGACAGGTCCTGGATTAGAATCTCGCGAGTCGAGATCGTGGGTGCGCACTGTTGAGGGGTACCATACTAGAACGAAATGGCCGTCCAGCGCTTCCAGGTTTTTCATGGTGGTCTAGCATCAATTGACCCATGATTTCAACTATTAAAATTACTATAATATCCACAAAAACCCCTTTTGATATTAATTCTATGATAAGCTTATCAGTCAGTTCAGAATTAGAGAATTTTTAAAAACCTAAATATTGTACAAAAATAATTAAAGCTTTTAATTTACAAATAGAGTTAATGTAGTTAATAGTAACAACTGTATGTATAATTAGTAAGTTACTAAACGCGATATCCGTTGTAATGAGCAGTAGAATCATTATTTTGTCACATTAGATCATTTACATACTGGATATCATTTATGATGTTGAAAAATTACTTTGTTCATTAAGCAGTTTTAGATAGACTTAGTGATGGAATAATTATATTATCAAATAGTCAATTATGTAGTATAAATTTTATTCTTAACTAATCATGTGATCATCACGTAATTAATCAGTCAGTCAGTAACAACGTAGAACTTCGTACGTACGTACATCAGTTCGAGTTGCCACACCACATTAGCACAGAGATGCAGTGGTCGATTCAAATCCCGTAGTCGTAGAGGTAATAAGAGTATAAGCAGTAATCGGGAAGATTAGGGTTTGGAGATGTTATTTAAACAGTATAATCCAGTGAAATAAATTTGGAAAGAGGAAAAAAGGGACATGAAGAATTCAGAAGATTAGAATTTGGGAGAACACAGAGAGTGGATGCACCTGCGCCATTGCAAACGATTTTGAGCCATGTCATTCAGGGTCTCTAACCATCGGTTGCTATCATCTCGCGGTCCCCAACCAGGTAGTCTACACCTACCAACATGACTCAGTCCACTTGTCAGTGACTTCATGGACTTGTGCCATGTTTTGGTCTAACCGCCCCTAGGTTTCTTCCAACCTACCACTATACCACTGAACATCGCACGTCGAGGCAGTCGGTCGTTGGGCATACGTAACACGTGTCCAAGCCATCTCAACTGATGAAGTTTCACTACGTCATCAATTGATTTGCCATCCTTACCTAGTACCCGTTTCCTAACAACTGTGTTACTTACTCGTTGGTCCCAGGATATACGTAATTAACCAACGATTTATTCAAATAACTTAACCTTATACAAGATAAATTAAACAATTACAAAAAATTGTATAGTTTAAAGGTAATTTCTATCACTGAATAACATCAGAAGATTCAATGAAAACTAAACAGTTTTGAATGGCATCATTTGTTAACTGCAGAAATTAATAACAGTGGAGATTCGTGACTTATAACAGTAAAACAATAACGTACTCGTACCGTATTACAAGCTATATAAAATCAAAAATATGGGAGAATCAAACCAGTGTTGAACCACTAAAGTGTTCTGTTGTAAAGCAACAAACTAGACCAAAACTTCTCCTTAGTGTTTCATTTTTTTCATAAATGTTAACTGTGAGTAGCGTAGATCATTCTTAACTTATGACAGACACAATGGAAGATGACTTTGAGAAACAAGTTATTATCAATTAAGACTCTATTAATAAACATCCGATAACGGAATATAGTTTTTGATACATTTCGGAAAGAAACATAGAATAGGAAATTGTCCAGATCTCCATCAATTAGATTAAACCACTTTAAAAATAACTTTCGTCTTTAGTGAGATGGTTTTAAGATAACTAACCAATTTTCTGCAATCGTTTACGTCGAATAGACAAAGTTAAAAGGGGACAACGAATAAATTATTGGATCTAATACATATCTACTAAAATGATTGCCTGGAATATTAAGGATCTCTAAGATACTTTTACATTATTATAGTGTAAATGAAATATTCTATTCAGAGCACTTCTTTTAGTTCATAATTATTTACTTTAAAACTACATTTTTACACATTTTTATAATCTAAAAATAGTTTACTGTTGTAGCTGTTTGTTTCCGTCATCATTATAACTTTTTATGTTTGTGTCTAATTCAGGTAGCATAGTTTTTATGTTTTGTTGTAATCATAATCCATCTTAAGTATGTGATACCCTTTTAAATTATAAGTCTAGATGTTAATAATCTTTGAAGGGACCAAAATGGAATTATTTAAATTTCAATCACTGAGATTATTTCAAATATAATTTTCATATATAATGAATCTTTAATTCTCTTTGTATGTAGGTATGTAGTTGACCTTCACTTATTAATTTCTTTATGATTAAATATTAAACATTCTGTCTGGCTTAAATTAGAAATGACTTCAGGAAAAATGTCAGTTATATTTTACTTATGTAGTGAACAGAACACAGGTGGGGACAATCGAATGTATTTAACACAAAACTACAGGACTTTTTAATAAAATCTAAGATTCATAAAGTAAATGCTTAATATGCAAGATATCCACCAATTGTCTCAAAATGACTCAAATTTCATTGTTCTTGCATTTTCTTACAAATTGCATTCTGTTTCCATTCTTTACTGTTCGATTCTCTTGTCTCTCTGCTGTCAGACATTCTGTTCACGACTAACATCATATACAACTTAGGTCAATATAAGTAACACACGCTACACTTATACATTTAGCAATTAAAATAAGACTTCACTGTAAGAAAAATAAACGAAGAAATATAACTTGTAAAATATCATAAAACAAGCAGCATAAACTGTCACTTTTGTTGGACAGACTGTACGCTTTTAAATTTATTTTAATTCATTATGAAAATGCTATGACCTTTCAACAGTCAAACGACAAAACAATATAACATGAAACAATACTAAAAGAGTTTTATTCCAAAATTATTATGCTTAATATCAAAGAGAAACTACATTCAGCTTACAGACTATTCGTACAACTTTGAAAACGTTTAATTTGTTTTCAAATTCTAAGAAAGACTGTTAACAATAATGAATAGTTAACATTTATTGGTTATCTAAAGAGGTATGGGTAGCAGCTGAAAACAACAATTTTAAAGGTCTTAATATTCATGACACATTAACTTATCATAAATAGAATATATATCGAACATAACTCTTCAGATATATACTAAATAACCATTTGTAGAATATAAATAAGACTAAACTATTATAATCAGAGAGAGGTTTTATGGAGATTGTGGTAATTTATTAATTGAATTCATGAGTCCTGAAGTTCTAGTGAGAAGCCGTGACCAATGGAGTTCACCCGGGTCTATTGTGAGATAGTAACTCACTGAAGACAATGGTGGATATGGATTAGTTGAACTTGGACATGAACACAGTTGGTTGCCGGTCGGCTAAGTTGTCTAGAGGTTAAGTGTTCGCGCACGAGACTGATAGGATCTGGGTTAGAATTCTGCGAGGCGGGATTAATTGAACGGCTTGTTAGCATAGAATATGCTGTTACAATAATTACTCCCTCTGATAAATGTTGTAAGTGTAATGAGGAGATAAAGTTTATCGGAACCAAGTGATATACTAGCGAAATGCATATCGAATAAATTGGTCGCAAATTAACATGTTACGGTATTTATATGTAATAAGAAAGGTCAACTAGACAAACGGGGCTACAAGAACAACAAAGATAGTGAGGAAAACACAGATCAGGCTACTTCGGAAATTAAGTTCAAGGTCAGTATTACCAGGACAGGTTTAAAGTAAATACAAATCACTTTTGAATGAACGAGCGGATTTGAACTTTCTTATGTCTAAGGCTTTAACAAACGTTAGTGTTCACCCCAGATCACCTCTACACATCACTGGAAAAGCTTGTTTGTGACCAATCCCAACTATACGTCTAGCAGAGGAAGAAGATGGGTGTTTGTCATGTGCTTTTATCGAAATATTCAGATTTATTTGTTTTTGTAGCCATTTTGGTGTATATTCAACCATCCCAACATGCATGTTGAGGTGGTAAGATGTGGTTCAAATCCTCTCGTTCAATCAGAAAATTGGATTGTATTTACTTTAGACCTGTCCTGGTAATACTGACCTTGAACTTAATTTCCGAAGTGGCCTGATCTGTGTTTTCCTCACTATCTTTGTTGTTCTTGTAGCCCCGTTTGTCTAGTTGACCTTTCTTATTACATATAAATACCGTAACAAGTTAGTTTGATCAAACTGTTTTGAAAACTTTTGTCTTTTTATTACAACGATTGAGTCTTTTTTATTTAGTTCAAGTATTTGGGAATGTTTACTACATATCTTCTACTAAATGTCTTTGTTCCACAGTTTATGTACTAACAGACTCACTACTCGATGGGCATTTTAAATCCTTGAGAAACTACTTATCTGTTAATTTGCTTTTTTATTGATACTTAATTTTTTATTCATTGTTAATTACATTCCGTCAACCAAATGTGTTCTTATGTTCTAAAGTGTATGGATGTACAATTGCATAGTCTGACTAAAATATCCTGTCAGTTATTCAGAAACCTAAAATCATAATACACTACTCTATATTTCGATTGTTTTGATAGAGATTCGGTTTTAAATATTGTCTTCTAAATTGAAACCAATAGACAAGGAATGATAGAGTTAAGTGGAAGATAATTTTGTCAGTACTACCCACCAATGCATATTTTCGTAAACACTACAACCAATCTTTCATTTTTAAAAGGAACAGAGGCTCGATGAAGTTACTGTGAGGATTTAATTATAAAATGATCATATTGAAACATTGCGACATCCCAATCAACAGGGAAAGTTATCTGAATATAAAGCAACATTATATTTACCGATGAGCACATATTTTCAAGATAAAGCCTATCGAAAAGTCAGAGAGACAAGTGAGTAATCGATTTGTCAAGTCTATGTCAAAAAATCTCAGGTTGTGGTGAACCCAAATGGTGTGCAGTTTTAAAGTATGCCATTTGAGTGACACAAAATGTCATATTGAAATGTTAAATATTTTCAGAATGATCAACAGATGGAAGAGTACATTATATATGTTTAATCGCCCGATTACTGCCTCCAACCCAGAGCTTTTACCCCACAATCGCCTATTATTAACGTGCCTTCAATATTATACCACCCATTCATTCTATTCCATGAATTTTTTCCAAGTAATATTATCTTTATTCCTAACGGATGTTTTATTTCAAATTCCCTTTCTTCACTATGACGTCGTTATTCTGTTTTTTTCCAACTTAGTGATCTATTGAGTAGAGCTAAATGTAGTATGCTTTTCATTTAATAGGCACACGAATATTATTTTATCGCGAATTTGGTAGTTGTTAAGTACCGACAAGGCATTCTCTTTCTGTACAGAGAATTTATAAGTTATGTCTGCCGATTCGAACTGAAAATTCTGCATACAGTTAGATAATAAGCGAGAATACTTTCCCAAATAAAAATCCAAGGAGTCTTAGATTTTTATTTTTCTCTCTTACCATAGACATAATTGTTTATTTAGATATTGTTTTTGCCAAACTTTCAACTCCGTATAAATAAATCAAAAAATAATTATCATTATGGGGTTGTGGAGATTATTAAATTTTTGATTGAGATCACGAATCGAAGAATGTTAGACCACCATTGAAAACCTGGACCGCCGTTTCGTCCTAGAATGAGACTCTTGCTCGTGAGACTCCAAACCAGAACCTTCAGTCTTGTGCGCGAACGCTTATCATCTAGACCGCTGAGCCCACATCCAACGGTGTTAATGTCTAACCTCAACCAATCCACAAAATTGCGCGACCATCTTCCATTGTACTGAGGTAGATACCTGTGTCTACCTGAAATAGATAAACTCTAGCCATCACGGTTTCCCACTAGAAATCCGAGAATTTCCTCACAAAGCTAGTCACTAGTGAGTACATGGTAATTATCAGTATGGGGTTGTGGAGATCATTAAGTCAGATAGAGACAGGTATCTACCTCAGTACAATGGAAGATGGTCGCGCAATTTTGTGGATTGTTTGAGGTTAGACATTAACACCGTTGGATGCTGGCTCAGTGGTCTAGAGGTTAAGAGTTCACGCACAAGGTCGAGGAACCTTTGTTCGAATCCCGCGTGGCAGGATTGTGGATGCGCACTGCTTAGAAGTCTTATTCTAGGACGAAACGGCCGTCCAGGTTTTCAATGGTGGTCTAGCGTTTATCGATTCATAATCTCAATCAAAAAATAATTGTTAGTAAATTAAAAGAATTTTTATAATCTTAATGAATTTAAATATTCTTTAATAAATGCAGACAATATGGTGTGATCGGGCTAATAGAAAAACATTGACCTTTCGTTAATCTTTACAATTCAATGAATATGATTTCATTTTTTATATGAAAATTCATTCATGCATCTGATTAAAGCACCATTGAAGGAAATATTTGGCAATGAAGCATTTATTATAATATCGCTTAATTTTATACACACACAGATACACTGTCAATTTAAGTTAGTAAAGTATAAATGTTTTCTTCGATAGTTTATGTAATTCTTTTCGTAAAACTATCATAATTTCCATTAAAATAATATTATGAGGTGTAAACAATTATAAAAAATAAGCTTATTAAACTACATAACTTGACGATGAAACGTATATAGCCTAATGGTATGATATACTGCTATGTTCTGTAAAGACTCTAAAGTCATGAGAACCTTATTTTATAAATATTTTATGTAAATTATTCTTGTATCCTTTAAAATATTTCCCATCTTATGTCAATTCACTTGCCTCATGGCCATTCCCATGATTTAAAACACATTCAGAAGTCTACAGAAGTCAGATTCTCCGATCATCTCGTCATTTCATGTTGTATCATTTCCAAATCACTCGAATCTCGTTTCTGAATGCCCATTTTACATCTTGTGGACAAATATTGTTAATTCTCATGTACACTTTCTAACCTTAAGCTAATTTATAGGTATCAATGCCAAGGTTAGACTTGATAGTTTCAAATAAATTAAATATTGGGTAGAAAGCTAATAATTTGGAAGTACAATAGAAGTTGATGAACAATCATAAAGTTGGAAGGGTACATAAGGTTTTCAAATAACTGTGTTTTTTGGAGTAAATGTATGTTCAGTGGGCTGTTGACGTATCCATTAGTTAATAAATTTGATCCGTGAATAATTACTAAGAGATTTGACTGCGAAGTACCTTTGAAATGAATATCCAGAGAATGTATTATCATAAAATAGATTTACACATGGGTTTGCTACATAATGGTGAAAAGATGTCAATTTTATTATCAAATGACGGATTAAAAAGCCTGACATGCATTTATGACACAGGTACCAGTCACGAAAATCAAGTGTTATTTATTCTCGGAATTGAAAACGAACTCAGAGAAAATGTTACGATTATATCAGTGCATAGACTTATAACCAGAGCAATGATAAATGATCTGTGTTAAAATACTTTCATGTTTTATTCAAAACTCTTAAGGTTGATTATGGAAAACACCCGATTCACAACTAAATCAGTAGTGTTTTCCTATTTTTGCCGTCAATGTTCACAAATCGTCTTCTGTATTTACCAAAAAATTAAAATGATTCAATTACATGAAATGTGGTTAAAGTAAGATTTAATTGACTAATGAGCATTAACTGACAAAGACGCAACTTATTAACTGTTTAATTTGTGGTTTTGCTTCTTTTGTTGATTTCCTCTGTGAACTCACTGAATAGAGACTGTTTGTAATTGTGTTGAATAGATTATTGTTAAGCCTATACACTGATTCTCTATATTTAGTTATGAATCGTGTATCTGGTGAAGCGTAATCTCAGTCTGAGTACAGCATATCGATCGAGTATCCGGTTTAATGGTACTACTGTATAACAGTAGTACAGAAACATTTTTATTCACTCGTTATATCAGTGCTGTAATATGAACGAGGCTTATTTATTGATGAATCTTGCTGCTATGAAACCCTGTTTGTTAAATGTCCCAAATACTATCTACCAACATTATTTTAGTTGAAGTTGAAAGCTCTCACTTAAATAACTGTCTCACTGAAAACGGTAAACTTCTTGAGCTTTCTTTAATCTAAGCTAAAATAACTGCTAAGTAAGAAAGAAATTCATCTTTTGGTTTATTAAAACATTTTGAACTATTTAGTGTTATTCTTTTCATATGTATAACATTAACAAGACTACGAACACAAAATAAACTGACACTTAAGAAAGAAATCAAAATAAAGCAACAACAAAGAATTGCAACGAATACATTTCTATATTATTAGCAGTCATTTCATTTTCAACGAAGAAAATTCTCTTTTTATCGAAATCAATTACTTAAGCTGTACATTCGTATTTACAGTTGTGTGGTAAATATATATATATATATATATATATATATATATATATATATATATATATATACAGGATAGAAAAGATTGCATCATGAATTGATTTGAAACTCTATATGTCAAATGAGGTTGCATAAAAATTCGGGAGTTAGAGAAGAATAGAAGAATGAAAACAATTTACTGGTTAGAATCATGATAGATAATTGTTAGCTAGACAGATATGAAGGTACTGGGTCGAAGAGAGGTGGAATCAAAAACCTATCCATTGCTGAGGTGTTGACGATCTACTAATTCAAGCCCGAACACTGTAGATATATATTTACAATATAATTATAAATACAAATGTACAGCTAAAGTAAATGATTTGATGAATTCTTCTTATGTTTGTTGAATGACACAATGGGTTATTTTAATTATCATTCCATTTTTATTCATTACAGATTGTTGAATGTTAAGTTTAAAAATATACATATATATTCTATCTCCGTTTTTCATATAATCCAAATTGACATAGCTTACTTATTTACTCCTGTTACTCCTCGTGCAGGAGCTTAGGCCGCCCACCAGAATTATTTTTTCTGGTCAGCGTTTTTTAGCGAGTTGGTTTCCTACGGATGGAGTCGCTAACCCTATGCCCAGGCCTCCTACTTTACCCGGGATTGGAACCGGCAGTAACTCTGGAAGAGCTATAGGCGGAGTTAACTTGACATAGAGTAACTATTTACTCAATTCATACTTATATCCAACTTACTATTTTGGTTACTATTTTCAAATAATCACACTATTATTCAGTTGCTAAGTGTTATAACTTGTGCTTTTGTACTCTTGGTTCTTTGTTTTTCACCCACACACAATTATACACCCACACGAGACCTTGTGCTTTCAACAAATAAACTGCTACATACTACTAAAAATAGTATGCACCATGAATCTTACAACAGTTATGAATGAAAATAAATAAGAACTTTCGTCTAAATTTGGAAGAATAGTTTCACAATATTTGGGCGCCGAGTTAATGTGAGTCATTAAAGAGGAATAATAAATATTTGTACAATCTCAGCGAAAGAATTTGAAGTAATTCCAACGTTTCGCCTGGCAATCTGGTTATATTTTCCTTGAAAAAGCTTGGACTAGATTGCCAGGCGAAACGTTGGAATTACTTCAAATTCTTTCGCTGAGATTTTACAAATATATATTATTCCTCTCTAATGAGTTATGAATGAAATAGTGATTTTAAAATACTTCTAATATTTATGAACATTTCATGTTCTACATGTTAATCATTCTACTGCTTCTTAATTTCTTGTTGTATTAACTACTAAGCTGATTTTGTAATGATTTTATATGATTCTCAAATATTTTACATCACAAACTGATGTCAGCCAGAGGATATTTGAGAACTAGACTGTTTTTGCTTTTATAGAACTACTCCGTCATCAGTCTCCACAATGTTCCACAATTAAACAAAACAGATTCTCCCTCCATAATTTACGAACGAAACTTCTTGATGAAAATTCGATGAAAAACTAAGTCTCCAAATATTCATCTCATTGTAGGGGCTGGTACTATGTCAGGCCCATATAAGTTGTTCTAGCCTCTGGACAGATCAATCTATTCATTCTTCTTGAACCACATTTTTATCCTGTCACTTATTCGTTTATTAATTCTGACTTTTTATATGATTGTATGTGTGCTAATTACTTACCTTACTCATTATGTGTCTGTAACTTATTCTTGTTCGACTATAAATATCGATTCAACCTTGGTTGAGTTGGCTCACTCGCCTGCCCCACTGCACGTTTTTTAGTTTCACTTTCTTCGCTCCGTCTCCTTGATTATTTATTCAGATCAACCAAACTTGACTCTCGTACTTGACTTATTTAATTCTGTTATTAACTAACGCGAGTTAAGTCGAGAATTTTGTACGAGGATTGACGGAATGTGTTACGATAACAATTAGAAACGATCTTACTGAAGTCAAATCTCAAGCCACCAAATCACTATACAAAATTCATATTTATTTGCAAATAACTACTCTTTAATTATACTCATCCTTGAAGTAATCTACTTTTTCTATTTTTTTTTGTTCAACATTTATGCGTTTATTGTGATCATCGTTTTAGAATGCCTTGAATTTTTTGTTGTTGAAGTTAATCAAGAAGAAATAAAGTTTCTACACGAATGGACATAATGATTTTCAATATAATCCGTAGTTTACTGATATTTATATGTGAAATATTCCAATATTGTAAATTTAGAACAATATATATAAGCGAACAATATTGTTTTCGATTAGATCTTCATCAGGCTTTACTCTAATATACAGTAATATTTATATGCACATATGAAATTATTAAACCAATCAAGGTAGTTTATGAGTCAATGATAACCATGATAACGATTACATAATAAGTGAAAAGTGAAAAGTACAAATTGGTAGTGTGATAACAAGTGCATTAGGTTTTGATAAGAATAATAAAGGCTCAAATCCATGTTACATAATCGGAAATAGGTCAATGATTAGAAAAATAGACGGTGAGATAACAGGGTTCCCTGAAGAAACGCTTGCGTGTAACAAGTAAGAAAATACTGACACTGACGGCTAATTAGAAACCTCTTTTCTTGAATTTGCAATTCAATGGTGATGTAGCTAGTGATGTATTACGTGATAGATTGACTAGAGCAGTAAATAGAACGTTTAATGCTGCTAACCCGATCTATGGTGATTCCCCAACTGAAGGATAAGTTACCTGGTTATGCCACTTCTGTGTGTATCTACGAATTCGGCTGCTCCTGTGAAGAAAGCTATATTGGGCTCACTACCAGGCAACTGAACCAACGAGTTAGTGAACACTTCCCTTCGTGGTTAGGAGGAGGTAACGTCAAGACAATACGCAGCTCGGTTCTATCACACTTGGTCGATAGCGGTCATGTAGTGGACAGAAACAAGTCATTTATAGTTATTTATCGTATTGCCACTAGTTCTCCTTATGGTGTTCGATCTCGTCTCTTACTCATAGGAATTCGAGCCAACAAGCCAAGTCTTTGTGTTCAGAAGAAATTTGTAACACCCTTGGCCTTAATAAATGAATCTATTTATTATTTTTCAAACTTCTCTTCGTTTATTATTTTTCTTCACCGACCCCTACCATTTTACTTGATTTTCTCTCAAATATACGTTTCAAAGTACAATTATCTGAACACTTCTTATTATTTACGTCATCTTATAATTTTATAAATGTTATCTCTGTCTATATTTTTCTAATCATTGACCTATTTCCGATTATGTAACATGGATTTGAGCCTTTATTATTCTTATCAAAACCTAATGCACTTGTTATCACACTACCAATTTGTACTTTTCACTTTTCACTTATTATGTAATCGTTATCATGGTTATCATTGACTCATAAACTACCTTGATTGGTTTAATAATTTCATATGTGCATATAAATATTACTGTATATTAGAGTAAAGCCTGATGAAGATCTAATCGAAAACAATATTGTTCGCTTATATATGTTGTTCTGATATTTATTTATTATAAATTTTACGTATTTATTTATCCATTATGTTGGTTGCACGATTACCAAATCCGACACCGATTTTAGCGTAGTTTCCAAAATAATTTAAAACCTCAATTTCACATAGAGTTACTTAAATGCCCTTAGTTTCTGTATATGAATCAAACTTTGTATTAAAGCTTGCTTTACTTGCTTCACTGAGGACTAGGAAGCCATTAGGGAATCGATGTCTAGGAGCTCAGGTAGAAGAGGTATCAATAATACCGTTTTCCCAAGAGTTCTCAAACAGTGTTAATTAGTGTTGAAGACAAATATTAATGTGAACAGTATTTATAATTGATATCTGATAAAATATTGAATGAACTAGCTTTCGTATAATTTAAAAGATTCGGAATGGATAGTTTATGGCTAAAAGTGAAATCCAGGATGTGCACTTCATTCTGTTTGGGACTCTTCAGCTCGATGTTCCTGGATCCCAGCGTTGATATCCAAATTGACACTTGAACTGAATACCCTTCGCTCCAAACACCCAACGCAGATTTTGTTGAGCTCCTGATTCCAGATAATCACTAACTTGTGAACATTAACGCTGAGACACGGGTATGTACAAATGATGAGTTCTGAATAGGAATAAATGCACGCTCTGAATTCCACTTACAGACATTATCCTCCTACTTCAAATACTAGTAATTTGATCGCTATGTCGAGGTAATCTGCACAATATGCACATTTGTCATCTAAGAATGGCCTAAGTTCAATCCTCAATCACGGCAAGAAGATAGCTTAAACTATTCTGATAGAAATATAAATTCTAAAGACTGCTTTTTAACTAAAATATTTCACATCAAATGAAGAATACATCTTATGTACTTTAAATATGGCGTTAAGCTTCATTATAATCAATTGATTTTCTTAATTAATGGTAGAATGTTTATAAACCAAAATATCTTGTCAGTTAATAATATAGGAAATCCTGATTTTTTGCAACCTGATCTATAAGATTTTATCCACAGTAAAGGATTGAATAAATATGACATTTGTTTGTATTCAGTGATCAATCAACTACAAATATTCCAGTCCTACAGTAGGTTAGTCACTGCCCGAATGGCTCGATGAAAACTTACCAGATGACGTAGGTTCAAACATAGCGGGTAGTATTAGTCCACTTTAGAATATAGTGAGTCTTAATGACAAGTGGTAATTAGTATAAAATCTAGGTCAAGCAGAGATTCCTATCTACTTCTAACATAAGATCATATGTGTTTTTTATGCCACAATCCTTCAAATCAACTTTTCTATTCTTAATTTACTTATACAGAATATTTCTTTTGACACATATAAACAAATTATAAGAATCATTCTTGTGTTTTTTATTATTTCAATAATCGATTTTCCATTCAAATACTCAATCTAGTTCATCCAAACCATTTGACAATGAATGAATATGTAGAAGTGTAATGTAATGATGAAAAATATCAGTTTGACATAAATCGTTTAAATGAAACACTTACAAACATCTTTTTCAAAAAAGTTTATTTAATTATTCGCTTTTCTAATTTTGTTTGTCACATTAAAATAAAAATAATTGATTATATGAATCAATGTAAATTTTACCATACCATCAATTGATTGTGATACATTCAATATTCAATGTTTACATATCCTTCCTTATTATTATCTAAATCTTTTATTAACTTCCAGTATTCTACTTCACATTCGGCTTGATGACTTAGAAAATACAAATAATTTCATAAAAGTCTTCAATACCGGTATAAAATGGTTAGTTAGTGAATGATAACCAGTATAACATAGATGACTATTACCAACTTATGGTCTTTACAATCAGATTGTTTAAATCGAGGCCATTTTCTCACAGTTATATTTCAATCTCTTAACATAGTTTAAAATTACTTTAGTTAAATGTGTAATTTTACTAACATGTTTTACCAGTGATGTACTTGATTGTATTATGATCTGGTATAATGAATTTATGTAAAAAGAATATAATATTTGTTTAACCACCAATTACCTAGATGGGCTATGTCTACTGGTATAGAATAAGATCGGAAGAAACCTGGGGATGACCAAATCAAAGCATGAAAGCAGTCACTATTGAACTAAACAGTGTCGCTAGGTGAAGGCTACTTTATTAGGTTAGGATGATAATTAAAATCGGTGGTTGAATACTTCGTATAACATTGTTCAGAACGGTGTAGATGTATTCAATTATGTTTTCCTGTGAATCACGAGTTCCAGAGTACACAGACCTTCCTGTACATGTCACTTCACCAACAAACGAAGAAATCATGATAGCCATCAGACAAATCAACAATGAGAAAGCAGCACGACCTGACAACATACCAAACGAAGTGTTGAAGTTAAACACTAGGTTGACTGCAAAGATGCTCCACATTCTCTCCAGAAAGAACTGCGAAGAACAGGTACCACAAACAGACTGGGAAGAAGCACACCTCATCAAAACACCAGAGAAAGGAGATCTCAGTAAATGTGAGAACTACACAGGCATCACATTACTATCGGTACTAGCAAACGTTTTCAGCAGACTGGTGCTTAACCAGATGAAATATTCAATGGACGCCAAACATCCAGATCAACAGACCGGATTCCATGAGGATCCGTCATGCACAGACCACATCGCGACACTACGGATCATCGTTGAACAATTAATTGAATGGAACTCGTCACTACATATCAACATCCTTGACTATCAGACAGCATTCGACGGTGTGGATAGGAGAACCTAATCGAACATTCTTCGACACTATGGAGTGAGTAGCTGAGAACATCGTCAACATCATTCGGAATTCGTACGACGGATTACACTGCAAAGTCATGCATGGAGGACAGACAGATCACATATGCATTTCAAGTGATGACTGGTGTCAGACAGGGCTGTTCTGTCTCCCCCTTTCTCTTCTGGTTTATGAAGACCTCTACATCTGAGGTGAAGCATGGAATATAATGAACAGGTTGGATGCAACTAGACGACTTGGACTTCTCAGATGACCTATATCTTCTAACCCACATACATCAAATGTAGGTCAAGACAAACAGTGTGGCACAAGCCTCTGGAGCGGTGGGCCTCAGCACGCGCAAGGGAAAAAGCAAGATCCTCGTATACAACACGGAGAACACCAGCCCAGTCACACGTGATGGAGAAGGAGTGGAGACTTTCACTTACCTACCGGACAGCATCATCGACGAACAAGGAGGATCCGATGCAGAATATGAGGTATGGATTGGCAAAGCAACAACAACATTCCTACAGTTGAGGAACATATGCAAGCCAAAACAACTGTCAACCAATATCAAAGTCAGAATCTTCAATACTAACGTCAAGATAGTTCTACTGTACGGAGATAAAACTTCGAGAACTACCACAACCATCATCGAAAAGGTACAAGTACGTTTAAACAATTGTCTACGAAAGATATTCCGGATAGCATCAGCGACAACCTACTTAGGGAGAGAACAAACTAACTTCCAGATGAAAATGAAATTAGGAAAAGACGATAGAGGTGGATAGGACATACATTTAGGAAATCATCAGACTGCATCACGAGACAAGTCCTATCTTGGAATCCTGAAGGGAAGAGTAAAAGAGGAAGATCAAGGAGCACCTTGTATCAAGAGTTGGGAGCAGACATGAAAAGAAAGAATAGCGAGTGCAAGGGATTGCCCAGGACAGGGTTCGATGGAGAGTGCTGGTGGGAGGCTTATGCTCCTCCACGAGGGGTAACAGGCGAAAGTAAGTAAGTAATAATAACTGTTGTAAACAATATTATGCAAAACGAGGGACACAACGATAAACGAAAATAAAACACATCATTTATAAAATAAATTGCAACAACCGCTACAAACACTACATGTGGCAAGGCCACCCCGCTCTTTATCTACGTCCACATGAACAACAGTAAGCTATTAGGCAACATCACATGTCCTTGTTCATATCCATACATGTGGACAACTATGGACATCTGTCCGATTGAGAAAACATCAAAATATTGGATAGAGAGAACCCAAAGAAACCCAGAAAATTTTTAGGAGCTTGGCAATTTAATAAAGAATCAGTCAAAGAAATATCAAAATCGATAAAATCAGAATTCATAAATAGCAAGGTCAGAGTTCAGTTAAGGAGAGGAAACAACCAGGACAAATATTTAAATAACGACCACACAATTGTGGATAAAACCAACCATATTCCAAGTCAACAGAACAAGCTATTGGTCAATCGTGAAGAAAATCTAATAGCTCGCTTCTCTTTGACGTACTTACTATGTTGTTCAGAAGAACAATAAAAGCTGCACAACTAAACCACTCAGATCAGTGACCACAAAAGTTCCAAAAGTTTTATCTTAAAACTACAGCTTGATAGAAGTATTTTGAAGAGGTCACAAATAATCACTGTTCTACAACGCTACTGTTCACAAGTCCTTCTTATGTAACAATCCCAGAGCCAATCAAACCAACAGTCAATGATGATGGGATGCGGAAATATGTCTGAATTATGGGTTGATGTATGTCAGTGCATAGAATCCAGGTTGACCAGTTGTCATAAGAGATGCGCAACACGATCTACCCAGACGTTATGTTGAAGATGCTCAACCAAGCCTCTACAGTTGGAGCCGCGTACGGGAAAACTAATAAGTTCACCATCAATGTCGAAGGCTTACAAAGCTATTTATAGTATGAATTAACTTATCACTACAATTCCTTTTCAGTTGTCTTTTGGTCATGGCTCCATTCCGCTACATAGCTTTATATTTAGATATAAAAACTAATCTCAATTAAATGAGCTCAGACATTCATTTGTGAAATCCGCAGACGTCTGCCTTTGACTGATCCTTTATTTCATACTTCAGGTACATAATAAGGACCTTTAAAACAGTTCAATCCGTTTTCAGTAACTGAAATATTCTAATCCAGATATTAAATAATTATTTACGTCTGATTTAATTTCTACACTTCCGATATCTTACTAATATCTAATACAACTTTTAGAAAAGTTATTTCAAAGAAGTTCAATAATATAGATTACTAACATTTTGGTTGAGAAAGAGAGCAAGGTGAAAATGAAAAAAGGCCAACAGAGACACATCCAGTAACAACATGCTATCTACTTTATATAAGAAATAAATGACAATAACATACAAGTAAAAAATGATTTTTTTTCATCTATTTTTTTATGAATCAAGTGTCATATTATATATATGTTAATTATACTAATAAAAGAACAAAGAGACCTTCGTGCGATCTGTCTGCTTGTGCACCAATCGATAAACTCTGTAGTCGTTTTCGAATTATTGCTGTTGTCCACAAATTATTTATCAAATTATCATACCAGAAAATCAAGAAAAGGTTGAATGTGAAATGTATGGTTTTTAGAGAAGTTCTAGTAAGCTTATCAGTTTTGAATTAATTAATCACAAGCATTGTTGTCGATGTGTTCAAGTCATCATTTATAAGACCGTATTCACTACGCTTAGCAGTTATAGAGTTGTGACCACCTTCAGCGATAACTAAATTTGACTGATCAAAAATTAAACAATTGTGTATTTTCATTCAAATATGCTTCTGATTTTAAAGCTAATTCTTTATGCTTAATGAAAAGTTATACATAACAAATACGCTAATAATTATAAAAATAGTAGGCAGAGACCATTCTAGTTATGGTTGAAAATAACAGGTTTATTGCACATAGATTCAGTTTATCAAAACGACTTTTTTCATCATTTCTTTCATAATCTACTCAGTCTTTTTACTACTAAGACGTGACTTTCGTCGTTTTTCAAAAAACAAAGAATGCTAATTAATGTATGTAAACATCGCGCGTCAACAACAGCCAAAATTATTGACACAAAGATTGGATATAGTTCATCGGATAAGACTGTACTCTAGAGTAGCCTTCTAAAAAGTTACTTTCAAGAAATCTACCGACACATTCCAAAGCCCTGTACCGAAACCCAGGTAGTGTCCTTAATTTCAAAACTCGATAGTAAGTGTGAACATTTACTACTACAGATTGGCTTTCTTATCGATCTTCTAGAAACAACTATTTAGTGGATAGCGGTGGAGACCTGTTATCTGTAGACATTCTGACCTTCAGAATTAAGATGACATCGTCTTGTTATGTTCATATAGAGACCGTACAAGTAACCACGGACAGTATTATGAAGTACAGACTGTGCTTTAAGTGTTAAAATCAGTAAAAGTTCCTGTGCACAATCTCAGTAGTGAAGCGACTAGAAAAATTCAGTCAGTTGTGTTAGACGAGACCAGTCTACATTCAATGAAAGCTTGTGATATTTGTGGCATTATTCTAACTGGTAAAGGTAGTGTTTAAATTGTTTACATGTGCACACCTATAATGGTAGCATGATTCCTTTGAACTGGACATTTGTGGGGGATGTATCTAACCAACATTATTTCTTATTACAGACACTAAGTACGGCAAGGGGCTCATCTTAAGACAGGTGTTGTGGCTTTATTCCCGGCTTTGTATTACGTGATGTATCCACCAATCAAAATACGACTTATACAATCTTAGCACTGTGCCAAACCAATGACGTTCGACCGGTATGGGCAGTCTAGCGTCCTTATTGGTCCTATGTTCGCCTAGCCCGTCCACTTGAGTCCAGAACACCAGTACCAGCTCCCACTATGCGAATCAAGTCATTTATTTCAGACATACTGGGTTTATATATCAATCAAACAGACCGCAACGCACCATAAAATAGGAAATAACATTTGTACAAAATAAAGCTAAAAAGTGACTGTAAACGTGGGAGGCAGTAGTCAATAAACTGAACATAGCTTAAGAACAGTAAATCGTACAATAATAAATGATAGGTCAAAATGAAGCTTATAATAAGAGGAATATAAATATACATAATCTAATTATTGAATAGTTATACCATAAGAATGTACAGATAATATTAGTCAATTAATATGTCTCAGAATTTACTTACTTACGTCTGTTACTCCTAATGGAGCATAGGCCGCCGACCAGCATTCTCAGAATTTACTCGTGATTTAATTTTCGCTCGGATATAACAACAGGTACCTGAAGCTTACATCTATAACCTCAAAGGTGGTTGCATATAGAGTACTATTAACTGTCACCGAGATTGATTAGAAGTAAAAAGGTTACTTCATTATATGACCCAATTGGATAAAGGATAGTTATACTGAAGTATGGTCTGGCAATACTCGATACCTTATCATAATGATCATGCCTCCCAGTAGCCTGAAACAATCAAACATGACTCCAAATTGAAATAATTAGTAATTTATACAAACATTCAACACAGACACTAAGAGTGGATTTCTTTGCAAGACTGTAGATTTTCTTTACGTGACGAAACTTCCAGCATATAAGTCATACCATGCTTTCTACACCCTTAATGATAAAAAAATACTCAATTTACAAAAAAAATAGAAGGTAAGCCGATGCTTTACATGAGTGATACTGGCTAGTGAAGAAGCAGGTCGGAAGAAACCTAAGGGAGACTAAACCGAAACGTGACACCAATCTGTGGAGTTACTGACTGTGGGTTTGAGCCATGTAGGAGAACTTAGACCATTTGGTTTGGGTCTGTATGATAACCACAATCAGTGCCTATAGACCTTGAGTGACATGGGTCAAGATCGTTCGCAGTGTAGATAGATTCACTGTTTTTCTTCCTTTCGATCTTGAATTCCGGTATCCCTTTCCACTCTACTTTTAAAGCTATATTCCCAATATTTAGTCTTTCGATTTATCACTGTTAGTACATTATTTCGATGTCTATTATTATAATTACTTTGACGCGTTAATCAGGTACGGCAACTTGAGCTGACGCACATCTGCGATTGGCTTTATGCTAATAATGTCTGCCAATTTATACTCAACAAAATTATTTATTGTTTAAACACATAAACATTGGTACACGTAGGTACCAAATAGATATGCACCACGTAAATCATTGTATTTGCGTGAGGGCTGGGATACGTCCCAGTTGCTCAAACCGAAGTAGGTGGTTTTCTTAGGGGTGCACCCCCCGAGCCTTTGACCTAAAGGTCTAATTCACAAAGCAGTGGAGTAACACTGGGAGATGCAGTCCCATGGTAGCCGGTGAACAACGACTAGTTCATACGCCGTTTGTTCCCACAGGACACTGGAGCCCATGTGCACCATTGGTTTAGAATCAGGGTTTTCCAACTCCCCCTAGGTGGATCAACCGTATCCACCAACCCTGTTAAAGCGCCGGACACTCGCTTTTCGTCCTCTCAATTTCGTAAAAAGCACCCCCACTGCGAGAAGGCAGACTTCCCTGACAGTAGTTTTATGCACGCGGCCATGTGAGAGCATTTGAGAGAGCTGACTCTCCCCACACTCTTGGCCGTAACCAGGGCAAAAAAATACTTTCCACATACAAAACTAATGTCCGGTTCATAAATCAAATGATGGAATAAACACTTAACAATGAATATTATGCACTAGTAACATATAAGGATACGAATCCAGATTTTTAGCATTCCAGAGATCATTCATGGGACAAATCATCTTTGACAAAATTTGTCTTTCCTTTTGGTTTCCTACTGACAAGCCGTGCTTCAACTAAAGACATAAACAATTCTAGATAGTGATAATTGCAGCAAGAACACACCATAATTAAATAACTTAATAGTGACTGACGCTGAAGATTTTCCATCCAACCTGTTATTTAATAAAACACCTATAATACAGAATAAATCTGTTATAGATAAATAAGAAAAAAAACTACTAATTGGATGAATCTATTAGCGTAAAAATAGTGGAATGTTGAATTATAACAAAATCAAATGATTTCTTCCTCCACAAAAAAATAAAAATAAAAATAATGTTTGTTAGTCAGAAAGTGTAACTAAACATCAAGAGATAAATAATTAATAGAATAAGTAAACTCAATGATAATATACACGACACAGTTGAATAGACAGTTTACGAAAAAATAAGTGCAATAACGATAGGATCCAAATATGAAAGAATAATAGGCACATAATCAAGCTAGTGTGAAATTTGATTACATTTTCTAAAATATAAGAAAAAAAACGAATAGCGAGAACCTGAAGACTTCTTTATATTGAATGTTTTATTTCCTGCATTTATTCGGAGGTAATTCATCAGATACACACAGACATACAGAAATGAGTATGAAAAAGAACAGACTTCAATAATATCACAGGTAAAATATTTCTGAAATTTTCAGCACATTAGTATGTCATTTTTAGGAGAATAAGAGTAAATTTGTCCTAAAAGATAGGACAATATGAAGTGACAATGCTGTACTCCTAACCGCTAACAATGATAGTCTCAGTATAAACCAGTTAATATTTTTTGTGGCTTCATCGATAACACGAGATCAATGCGGTTTAATATTTTGTTTCATTATAATCATCTATACCATTTATAGTTGGGGAAATATATTTGTGTTTACTAGGTGGGATTAAGTGCCCTGGTAGAGTTTCTGGAATTTCACCACCGTTAATAGCTATGCTGACCAAACGCTTAGCAACAATGAATTCATCGATATCAAGATAACCGTCTTTATCAATGTCTGAAAGTTTCCATATACGACTTAATGTGATATTAGGTAAATGAGATTCCATCAATTTCGCTTTTAATCGTCCGCTTCCACAAAGGAGACCATCAACTGGTTGAAGACTTTCAAATTCCTAAAAACAAAAACAATACGAAGATGGATAACATTTAAAAAAACTAGATCGAAATAATTTGAAAAAATTAACCAAAAACATTAAATATTCTAATTCGTTCCACGTTTGTATTACCACCTGCCCGATAGATTGACCTTAACTTGGTAATCAAACGTCTGATAATGGCACCAATAATATGCTAGCAAATTTTAGAATGTGTCAATAAAACAGAAACGTCTTACTGTCGGAGGAATCCTAAAACGACCCTCATCAAAATTTATAGAGGCCCTGAAATACCAGGACACCAACCAGCGTTAAATAAAAACTTCGCATAAACATCTGGAAAATGCAGAAATACATGTCGCGATCTTGATTGGATAGTTATCGATGCTGCTATATATAGTGTGGTTCCATAAGTTTCTGTAAGTCCAAGGTCACGTATAACTCTACAAATGCCATCGTTTTTTCTGTACATAAATTAACTTTGGAATAAAGCTTTTACTCGCAATTCGTGTCATTTCTTAATTGTTCCAGTTGACGTGTAGAAGTAGATAAGGTTATAAAAACCAACTAGGAAAGTTTAAGGGTACTTGTAGCAAGATTTATTACTTATACTTGTTGGTATCACATTAGAATTTCTATTAGCTAACTTCTCAAATCATTAGGCGAGTTAAGCTGGGTGCAATATCTACCTAATCCATAAGAGGTCACAAACTACTTATACAGTCAGTCAGCTACAACGTAGGACCAGACACATATATGCATCGGCCAAAGTTGCCACATCTCATTAGCACACCAAGATGAACACAAAATTCATAAAAGCAATTACTTCAATGGTGGTAATATATAAAAGGAAGATTACATATAAGGATATAGTACAGCAAGAAAGAAATAGTTCGTAGAAAGAAAGATATGAAGCGATTTTAATCTCATAGTTTAAGGGAAGACAGAGAGTGTATACACCTACGCCATTGTGATTGATTCCGAGACATGTCACACAGAGTCTCCAACCATTGGTTACGATAGTCACGCGGACCCCAACCAAGTAGTTTGCACCTACCAACATGGCTCAGACTAGAAGTTAGTGACTTCAAGCACTGATGCCACGTTTTGGTTTGGCCGCACCTAATTTTCTTCCAACCCTCTCCAACACCGTTTAGCATTTCACGTCGTGGTAATCGGTGTTAAGGCACACGCAACACGTGGCCCAACCATCTCAGTCGATGGAGATTTACAACCTCATGAACTGATTTATCATCATTCTCTAATACCCTGCGCCTAACATCACCATTACTTACTCGGTGATCCCAGCAGATGCGAGCAATATCTCTAAGGCATCAGTGGTCAAATACTAGTAGCTTACGAGTATCTTCTACTCTTAATGGCCACGCTCCGCAGCCGTAAAGTAGAACAGAACGAACTGCTGCTCAGTATATTCATCCCTTAAATCATAGACGATATCTCGCCTTCGCCGTGGGTGACGTAAGTTGGCAAAAACCAAACGAGCTTTTCGGATCCGTGCTGAGATTTCGTCAGACACCAACCCATTAGGGCTGATCACACTTCCAAGATAAGTGAAGTTGTCAACGCGTTCGACTGCTTCATTCCCTATCCTTAGTTCAGGTGTTGACGCAGGCCAGTCCTGAAGCAACAACTTGCATTTAGAGGGGGAGAAGCGCATCCCAAACATTCTGGCATTGTTTCTCAGTGCTATCAAGACTCTGAATCTTATCAGCGTCTTCACCACACAGGACAATATCATCTGCGTATTCTAAGTCGATAAGTGGACCTCCTGGTAGGAGATCGATGCCCAAAAATTCAGTCGAGAGCGTTGCTTATACAGTATACTACAGTCGTAAGAACAATAAACACACTGGTTTCAAACTACGACTTTTTCATAATGAAATAAATTAGGGATTTTTGTATTGTATATAAACCTCTCCAAAATATTTGGATATCACTTAGAATTGCAGATAACCTAAAGGTAGGAGAAAATTGATCGCTTCAGTGAATTAGTCATACATAAGTTGCGACGAGCGCAAAATAACGTCGATAAGAATCGTGCTATAATTAATCACTTTTCAGGTAATCGGGGAATGATCTTAATGCAATGAGCACACATATTGTGTATGAAATATGAGGAAATTATTTCAAAGGAGAATAAGAGTGAACCTACAATGAACCATAATATGATGCCTTCAACTGGTTTGGTGAGCAAGAGCACTACCAATTGAAGATACTATGAGACAATGGTTCGAAATCAATTCGGACAGTGGAAAAGTACGCTACATAGTTTTTCGAGATTTAAAAAACATACTACTATTCTATATTTGTCTCGTTTTCTCAAAGTTTATTTTGACGCCGCAATATTCTGATGATTTTCTCTCTGTAGGCAGTATATTAAACAAGGTTTTATTTAGTTTACATCAAGTTATCAGTTTGTGCTGACTTCTAACTCGAGTCCATTTAGGGAAAACTATGAAGGGCAGAAAAGCCAAAAATTATTTACTGTCTACAGATAATCATACTTTGCCTATACGAATTGATTTTCACCACTGAAGATACTAAAGGTCATACACTGTCTTAGAGCTTTTTTGATGGGACGTATAAAATACTCCTGATAGTTTATAAAAATGAGTGGGAATGAAAAACTTTATCCAGAAAACAATATGCATAAAAATCCTAATTTTGGGAGTTACATCAATAGCTAGTATTGAACAGGGAGATCAGGTCATATAGTTTTATAAAATGAGTTCACAGGCATATCAGAAACCTTTAGATATTTTTACTCAAACCGATCACTTTAAGGACGTGATTAGTCTGAATAAAATTTACATTAAGAAAGGAAGGAGCGCTGCAGTTCAATAAAAAGTGGACAGAACTTTTCATTTGAACCTTGTTATTCGCAGTTACACCTGATTTCTATTGTAGTCAATTTCGAATAAAAGACTCCCAGTTAGGTTGAGAAATAAGCGGATAGAGCACAGTGCTGAAAAGTCTCAAATTAAGATAGGAAGTTTTTAATGTACATTAGTTTCAAAGAGATTACGGATATAAATTGGTCACTTCTTTGAACAGTCTGCTTTTTCTAGGAGATAATTTACAGAAAATGTAACACATAAACTACCACGATAAGTTTCAGTTGCTATGAGCGTCATGTCCGTAATTCGTACACATGAAAAATACTGTGTTAAAATACGAAATGCAAGAAAAATATTTCATCGGCTTAAATAGAAGTTTATTGAAGGATTGAAAGATACGCATAATAGTTTAACCAACATAAAATTACTTTTATGAGCTCATCTTTATCGTCCTCTAAAGCCGACTTATCACTATATCGTCCACGATTAATAGCCATATCAGCATCTGCCGTAAATGGACTATCAATTACACTATCGTTGAAAGCTCCTCCTTTGATTAAACTTTTACCCTGTTGAACAGCCGCTGTTTGTTCCTATGAGCAAAGTTAATAAAAACTTGTTTAGTGATATAAGAAGATTTTTAGCGACGAATATAGTGAAAAATATAATATTATAAAGATACATTCAAGCACATTAATTTTACTGTGGACTGAATTAAAATATTAGACAAACCAAATTGATAAGGTAGCACATTATTTCTTGTCTGGCAAATTAGTGCTTAACTTTTATTCTAAAAAAACCTTTAATGAACAGATTAGACGAACTATGTCTATCAATGAAATCCTGGACGCGCGTTTCGTCACTTTTGAGACTCATGAAAGGGATGCATCAACGAGTTAATTTAAGCATTCCCAAATAAAGATATGAACTTTCAATGAACCCTTACCGAAATCTACTTACTTGGGCGGTGAAATAATGAGGGACTTTTAAAAATCATCAAAACGAGAGAAAAGTTGGACCCACTTCAAGTCTGGAAAGAATTTCTGAATTGTTCAACTAACTCTCTTACTGAGAAATAAACCAGTTTGGTGGGACTGCATACCACTGATGAATAAATGACAGTGATTGTAAAAAAAACTGACAGAGTCACAAAGGACAAAGTCATGCACATACGTAATTTGTGATTTCTGACGCTAAACCAAAGTTATTATGGATTCCTTCTGGCTAAAAATTATTTTAACGGTAAGAGGATAATTATAATAAAGTGAGAGATCCGTTTATGATTTCTAAAAATCAAATTAGAAGATCTGATAGTGTCTCACATTTAAAAAATGCACTTCGATTTACTACCTGGTGGCTTCAAAGATGAAAATGAAGCTAAAGAAGCAATGGACAACTGGAGAAAAGTCATTACAAATGTTCAATACAGCCTTCCTTCGAAATACTGACCAACTCAACGAATTCAAGACAGCTCTCAACAACAGGTTCCAAGCATTACAAGATCTACTCAAAGAAGAGGAAACTACTATGGAGGACAACTGGAAAGGTGTTAAAGAAACAGTAACTTCAACATGTCAGGAAGTGCTGGGACGCAAGAAGCATCATCGTAAGGAATGGATCTCTATCGAAACCCTGGACAAAATTAAAGAAGGGAAGAACATGAAGACGACACTTAGCAACAGCCGAACGCGAACAGAGAAAATCAAGGCACACGATGAATGCACAGAACCAAACTAGCGAGTGAAGAAGAGCATCAGAGCCGACAAGCAGAAATACGTGGAAGACCTAGCAATGGTAGAGGAATAAGCTGAAGGAGAAGGAAATCTGAGACAAATATACAATACAACGAAGAAACTGGTAGGGAAATATGGTAAACCAGAGAGGCCAGTCAAGGACAAAGAAGGCAAACAAATCACCGAGATCCAAGGACAGTGGGACAGGTGGGCAGACCACTTGGAAGAACTCGTGAGTAGACCGGTCCCAATGAACCTATCGGACATCGAAGCAGCATACACTAACCTTCCTGTAAACATTACTCCATCAACAAGCGAAGAAATCACGATAGCCATCAGACAAATAAACAATGAGAAAGCAGCACGACCTGACAACATACCAAACGAAGTGTTGAAGTTAAACACTAGGTTGACTGCAAAGATGCTCCACATTCTCTCCAGAAAGAACTGCGAAGAACAAGTGCCACAAACAGACTGGAAAGAAGCACACCTCATCAAAACACCAGAGAAAGGAGATCTCAGTAAATGTGAGAACTACACAGGCATCACATTACTATCGGTACTAGCAAACGTTTTCAGCAGACTGATGCTTAACCAGATGAAATATTCAATGGACGCCAAACATCCAGATCAACAGACCGGATTCCATGAGGATCCGTCATGCACAGACCACATCGCGACACTACGGATCATCGTTGAACAATTAATTGAATGGAACTCGTCACTACATATCAACATCCTTGACTATCAGACAGCATTCGACGGTGTGGATAGGAGAACCTAATCGAACATTCTTCGACACTATGGAGTGAGTAGCTGAGAACATCGTCAACATCATTCGGAATTCGTACGACGGATTACACTGCAAAGTCATGCATGGAGGACAGACAGATCACATATGCATTTCAAGTGATGACTGGTGTCAGACAGGGCTGTTCTGTCTCCCCCTTTCTCTTCTGGTTTATGAAGACCTCTACATCTGAGGTGAAGCATGGAATATAATGAACAGGTTGGATGCAACTAGACGACTTGGACTTCTCAAATGACCTAGATCTTCTATCCCATATACACCAACAAATTCAGGTGAAGACAGTCAGTATGGTGGCAGTTTTTCTTGCAATAGGTCACAACACACACAAGAGATAAAGCAAGGTCTTGAAATATCTTAAGATTTTGCTGTATTGCGGAGAGTGATGAAGGCAGTTACTAGGGTGTGGTTAATTATGCGAAGTTATTATTAATATGTTTGTGGACAGATATTTAAAATCTTGCAAAATACCGGAGGGTGTTATCTTATCAGATGTTAACCATTCACTTCATTTTCCTAGTATATGATAAACCGTTTACTGGTTACATTTTTCCATAAATGAAATGTGTGTGCTACAGTTTTAGTTATATGGCGGATAGCATTTATTTTAACATATTTACGATTTTTACTTGGTTTCTCCTTGATATTTGTCTAGTCATATATTGGGAATCATTTTAAATCATTCAACAGTTGAAAACTAAAGCGATCATGAGCATTGGTTTCCTCAGGATTGCAAGCACACTTTGCTGATAGATAAAAAGTATGGAGTTCGAGTTCAGATATCCGAAGTCGGATATTTTTTGTTGCTATTAAACCGAACGAACTAGGTTAAACTATCTTGACATAGTTCTAAAAGCTGCATCAGTCAGTCAGTCAGCTACAACGTAGGACCAGGCACATATGTGCATCGGTCCAGGTTGCCATACCGCATCAGCACAACAAGATGAACACCAGATTCATAGCAGTGGTTATGTCAAAGGTGGTAATATATAAGAGAAAGATTGCATATAGAGATATAGTACAAGAAGAAAGAATTGGTTCGTAGAAAGAAAGATATGAAGCGATTTTAATCTCTTAGTTTAAGGGAAGACAGGGAGTGTATACACCGACGCCATTGTGATCGATTCTGAGCCATGTTACCAAGCTGCATAAATGATGATGATGAACAAACATAAGTCTTCACAACAGCACCCGTTTGAAACATGTTTTGAATTGTTAAATAAAGTCAACCGTAAATTTCTAACAGTAACTTTTAGCGATGCGCTGTGATAATGTGTGAATTTTTGTTGTTTATCTAGTAAAAAAAGACATCAAATTTAATATTGTTAAAAGATGAAAGCTTTTGTACGGCTTAGGCAGTACGCTCAATATAAACTTAGTAAGGTAAAACTATGTATTTAAGGAGTGTGCTTGAAACTTTGTTTGACCATAAGTTTTTATACACAGAAACCATCTTTGAAAAATCGTAAAATAGAAGTAAAGTAATGCATGTTGACTAATGTACAGTAAACTTACAATTGGTATCATCTGCATTAATTTAGGGATCTCCTGAGTTAACATAACGTCGACTTGTTCAATAAGCCTTTCTTTAAGAGAGGGGAAGTTTGTAAAATCCTGTTCACTCAAAATACTCTGCATATGAGAGAGTTTAGGGAAGTCACCAGGAGATACATGGTGTAAACGTGAAATAGAATCATATATCTGCTGTAAATTGTTAATAAGTTCTTGCTTCTTTTTGTTTTTCCCAACGATTGAAGGCATCTGTTTCTTAAGATGACCAATTATGTAGGCATGTACCTAGGTAAGATCAGAAGGATAGTTACTCGTCGTTAGTAAAATATATGAAGGTAGACATTCTCTACAGTTCAGTTTAGTCGTATGCAGAATCAGCTTTTACCAGTAAACGCATACATATTCCTCTACGAGCTGTTAATTACAATTATCAATCGAGGGTCCAAAGTAATGACCTATTCACCAAGCCCTAAAAGACTAAACGGGGTTTGGACCTTATAAACTATCTAATATTAAACCCTGTATATGAAAGTACACAGCACGAAATTACACCTTAACAGTTTAAGAAACTAACCGCTAAATTGTACTCGAAACTGGTTTTATCTACTTTGAGTTAGACACCTGTAGCTTTCAAAGATTAATACAAGAATGTAGACCTGTCTCGTTACATCATTTATCTTAATAAAAGTATATTCTGTGTAATTTCTCAGTATTTAATCTACGTATCTCACTCTGTTAAAAAGTTTATTTTGTCTTGTTTAGTGTCTATGCTCTCTTTTTCACAAATATATCCCACTAGTTTCTTTGTAGATTGCTTTGACTGATTCTGAATTGCACTAAATGAGTCAAGTGAAAGTAAGGTTTTTAAACACAATCTGCTTATGCCTTCAACGAGGTGGGAAAACATCGAAAGTTTATAACCTGATAGTTTACATTGGTTCACATTGCACAAATCCATATCAGGTCAATGAAGGTATGTTAGCACGAATAAAAAGTGAAAGTAACAAAGCCAATAGTTATAGAAAAACCTAAAAAAATAGGTCAATAAATTGATGGAACGGGTAGATAAAAGTAAGAATTGATACTACGTCAAGCAACTAGGTTATAAAAAATGGGCATATGTAAGCCAGCGATATTAGTATTTTAGATATGGAACCTGAAGTTTTCAAATACAAACTTGCGGAGTTCCGTTTTTTGAACTGGGTGGTTATATGTACATCTTTCTGTACAGCAACCAATAAAATTTCAGAACTTAGTAGGTCTATTTTGCCATGGTTTGGGTGCCCTTAGCGATATTTTTATCTATTACTATGGGAACCAGTATAATGCACCGGAGTTAGTGTATTTGAATGAAACGTGTTACAAGCACATTAGTGAAGGTTCGGAACATGATTTATTTATTTGGACACATATTGGTACAAAGGGGTACCAGATATATATGCGCCACACCGGAACAAATGATGATTTCAACATACGCAAGCAACGCTTTGAAGATACTTAATATCGTATACTAGCAACCCAACCAATTCTTTTACCTTCAAAACCGTATTTCACAATTGTAAGGAAATACATATAGTATTACTTTAAGGTTTACTTGCTTTTTATGACAAGTTGTGTAAATCAGCTGTTATAAACAACCGAGATGGTACGTTACACTTTAATTCGATATTAAACTCAATTGCAGTAAAGACCACTACTGTCTTGACCAGCATAAAAGCTGAAGTACCAGGGTGCTATTTGGTTAAGTCAAGTATCATCAAGACTTGGGACCAACTGCCTGAATTTGTAGCAAAACGTAGAGTTTATAATGGATAAGTAAAGGATAGAAACCTTGAAATTGTTGCAGTTTTCTTATGTTTCTAGTGACCCAGTAAACGGAAGAAAGAACTTGAATCAGAAGTAGCGTGTTACTTATTCCGATTTAGAATGACGTCTTTTCATTTAATTCTGCTTAAAGTAGATTTAAAGGTGCTTGCTATTGTAGGGTTCAATTACCCAACAAGAGAATATGTATGAACCAAAGACCTAACGAACGCTAAATCTATATTTTATTGCAGCACCCTAACATCCACAACAAAAACGCATTTGGAAACCAACATAAACAAAAGCTGATTGATACAACAAAATAATGAACATCAAACTTACTTTAGCTAGCCTTGCTCGTCGTATCATATCATTTAGTTTTCGCATGGCCGCGTTAGAAGGCAAACTTCGAAGGTCTTTAAATAAATCCTGTGACTCCAACTCAAATAAGTGACGGTTAACGTCATATCGCAGTGGTCGGTCCCAAAATGACCCGATAAATACTCTAACAACCTCCGGAGTCCCTAATACTTTACCAAGACCCCACATTAATGCTCCGTAAACCCGCATCAATTGTTGTGCATCAATCATATCAGCTTTATTAAGAACAATACGGACTTTGTCGTCATAACCTCTGAGAGATTCTATCACTCGCCTAAACTCGTCTGATATATCGAGTTTATAAGCGTCGAAAAGTAGGATTATTCTGTCAACATGTTCTGCAAACCACTGAACAACAGCTGTGAAGTCATAACCACGATCTAACCTCTGTTTTTCACCACTTAATATACCAGGTGTATCAATAATGACTATGCTGTCCAGAACAGGATTCTGGATTTGGCAACATTGAAAGCGGTTCAGAAAATTATTTCCGAATTTCGAAAGAGGGCGAAAAGGTTTTTGGGCGTCGACAACAAGAGCATTCCCAGGAATAATGCCTTCATCCCCAGACATAACAACACTAAATCTGTCGGTTGTCGGCTCTGGGCCAATATGCATACCCGGGAAGGCGGATCCTAGAAGGTATTTGATAAACGTGGTCTTGCCTGTAGAATACTGACCCAAAAGAAGAATCATTGGCTTGGAACTAAATTCCCCTGCATCAAGTGTTGGTGAATGAAACTGTGGGAACAAATATGTCACTTCCAAAGGCTTTAGTCTCCTGTCGTAAAGACCTCTTAACCCCTCCACTACACTAGAAAAATTCCAGTTTTCTTCCTTGGTTTGGGAGAATTTCATTTTTGGAATTCAAATACTTAGTATAAGTGTAGCGAGTAACTCGATCAGTTGGCTGGAATTGCCGTTGGATTAAATCCCTCGATGATATAAGTGTATATTCTCAGCTCAGTCTGCTTCCAACTAACTGCGACCAACCGACTAAATGTACTGATCCAACCAAATAACCAATAATTCCAAATCAATGGTAGTCCCGATCTACAGTGTTGTTGATGTTACACCGCAAACCTTTAACCTTAGCGCTAGAGTAACGTTGGAATGAAGTGCCATATAAAGTATTGATCACTTAACCAAAATCTGAAGGGACTTTCTTAAACTTCAGAACTTTATTTCACAGAACATACTAATTATTTTAACTTTGAAACATACTTCTGTGTGGTGGAGAAGTTCTATTTTTAGTGGAAATATGCGGTCACTTTAACGTTATTTCTTTAACTGAAGAGTAAAACAGTTTAGTCAATGATAGTAACAGCGATTGAAAGGTAGTGTCTAAAATAATAACTAAGGAAACGAGATAGCTTTCGAGCATTTTTAGAAAGACTCTGGAAATCGTCTTACTGCTTTGGTTTTCACTGAATCATCTGATGTCATTCGGTGATAGAAATTACTTCCGAACTGTACAATTTTTTGTAATTGTTTAATTTATCTTGTATAACGTTGAGTTATTTGAATAAGTCGTCGGATAATCTTCAGATACCCACTTTGGTATTGAGATTATGTTAATGTTTCTTCACATCTTCGGTATGCGCTTGATTGATAAGGATTCGTTAAAGGTACTCAAGAACGGATAATACAGAACGTCAGTACACTTTTGAAAACAGCATGACTAAGATTTCATCAGATTCTTAATATTGGAATGGGTTAAGTGACTAAATAGGTTTTTGTATGTCAGCTTCAGTGAAAATTGTAACACAACTTGTAACGGTAACAACATGCTGAAAGTACCTACAGTGTTTTGTTGATTATTATTTTTAATTCATTGTTCTTTTTCCCTGTCTTATAATTTATCCCCATCTCGGTTTTCTTTCCTTCAGCCTTCTTTGTTGAAACTATTATTATTTGACTTTGGCTCAAGATTTACCCTTATTACTTAATTTCACTGTCGTATGATGATGGGCCATTGTTTAGGTCTTGTTCGGCCAAACCCGAGGTACAGAGTGGGTTAAGTGATGACTGCCGACCTTTGACTGTGCTAGGAACGGTTACTGGAATCCCTGAGGTTGGATATTTGACCCGATCTTATCGGAAATTTCGGCCTTCACATGACTCTTCTTCGAACTTGGATATATTCGAAGCATGATGTCAGATGATCGATGCACAAAAGACTTATTTAAGTCACAAACATCCATCTGGTTTTCGTCATTGGCGCAACTCCTCCATATGGTTTCCACATACTTTAAATGTTTTTACTAGATAGGATTTATTGGGTGAAGATCGGGCTGCGACGTTTGGTTTGTTAGACCATTTTACCTTCGAACTTTATTGGCCTGGGTTGTTTAAGTCTTGCTCATCAATGCGGATCACTAATGTTGGCTATGGATCTGCTTATATAGAACGGAGAAGGTTTGACCTCTTGGCTTATACTGTAGTCACAACTTGTAAGTAATATTTAACTTTTGTCTTTTCGTGACAACCACATAGAATAAACCTTTTTGATTAATGGCCGCTGACCAGTAGGCATTGATGGTGAGGGCGACAACTTTAACCCACCCATATTTGTGGGGCAGAACATTTTGTTCGTATCAGGCTCTTTATGATTGGGAGCGAGTTGATCAGTCAGTGTTATTGAGGTTGTTCTCCTACACTCATCATTCAGACTCAAGTTTCTAACGTTATGTTGGATTAGTTATTCTACCAAGAGAAACTATAACATGCTAACTCGTACTTTTACATTAGGATATAGTGGTTGGCATCAGATGAAAAGAGAATTCGAAAAGCCAAACGATGAAATATATAGTTTTCGGTGTTTCTTAAAATTTACTCTCTTGATGCACTTTTGATTAAAATAAACAGCTTTCTTTATTTTAACTTCGACATTCTTTCTATCACTTGAGCTTACTCCACCTTGTTGCATATCACAATTCATCGTTCTTTGTTACTGCATTCCCTTATCTGAGGGCTCTAGCCACATTTAACCCTAGCAGCAGGAACTAGTATGAATTTGATCTACTTATTTATCACGCCTTTGTCTTTCGACTGTAGCAACACTCCTACGGTTAATTTCGATTATGGTCAACCTTTGTTGTGCCCGTTTATCTGCTTATTTAACAGACTATGGTGTTCGTACGATAACAGTTCGTTTACTTCTTGGTATCATTATGATCACTATCATGTCCGTATAAACGTGCACCCTTGATCACATGTGATAGCCTACGCAAATATCTCTCTAGCCTAAATATTAATATTTTAAATGTCGCTTGATGGATCATCCTCTTTCCAATGCATGTGCTCGAATCCTGTTAATAGGCTTTGCCGTGCCTAGCTGCGCCCTGATTCGATTTCACTATAAATTTGCCTCTGTATTTGCTCTCTCACACATTAACCTTCCTGCTCCGAAGTTGCTCGATTTGCGTGTTACTGCTATCAGTGCAATTCGTTAACGAACTGTAGTCGCAGCTTCTTTTTACCTAGTGAATTCAAACACAGTCGAGGATTTATATAATAACAGTTATCAAGGTGATTGATTAATGAAGCTGCACAACTACAAACTATCAAGCATTATTCAGCCAGTACATTCAATGAGCCCTTTTTTCAGCATTGCGCTCCGAGGACATAGCTGTGGAGCTTCTGACACCCGAAACAATCTTGGTGTACTCGTTCTTCAAGGTCACAGCCCATACCAAGTGCTATTTAAAATCACTTTAAGATAATTACGAACTGAAAAAGTTGAATCTCATGAATGCTTAGCCTGACCGGAATTTTTACACAATAATGCTGTTTTTGAACGCAATGTGCAATATGGACGCAATGCCGACTTTGAAAAATATTATAAAATCTGCACTCAGTGTGGTGCTAAGACATAGACCTAATCATTAACTCTTCGAGACGTCTGCACAAATGTACCGTCTTCCATTTTTTATTATTTTAATTTATTTAACAGCCCTACTTGAGAGACACTGTAAGCAAACCAATGTTACAACGTATAAACCTAGCCTGCAAAAATGTCGTGCACCTGGCCTGGAAGAAAAATATAGTATTAACTCAATACAACTTACATACCATCCTTAAAAATGATGCATTGTACGACTTCTCCAGTTAGTTTGATGATAATAAGTCAATTGAGTGAGTGTAAGACATGTGATTATCAAGTAGAGCATATTTTTTTAACCAAGGGAGTATAACTCCCAAACCAATCCTGTCTTATTGGCACGAACCTTTAGTCGGTGTTTGTGTAAATACTAAAATGATGTTTTCCGTTTGCAGGAGATCTGCTCGACTGCCTACATTAGTAATTTGCACGAATGACTATTGCCAAACCTCTAATCAAACTGATAAATTTCCATAGCACTTACTATGGAACCAACTGGTAAGAAAAACATTTTTTTGAAAACATCAGTGTTTGAAAAAGATAACTTTAGGAAAACAGCACTATTTGTAGAAATAGTTATCGGTCAGATTATTGCTTAGATCATCGATATTATATGATTGTGCAATCGTAGGAAGACTTTGTGATGTCGAAAAACCATTCTCAATAACTACTTATAGAATTGATTTAACATTTGCTATGGAAAATATAGGTAGTTCTGTTTCGCATGCTGAGTGCGTTCACGTTTATTGTTTAGGAAATATCTGCAATTAAAAACAATTAAAAAATGGTTTGAATAACGCCGGTGGATCTGAGTTACCTGATCACATTACGAGCTACGTTGCAGAAACATTCGTTGATTTTTCGCATAACCTTTATAAGTATGTAAAATCGACGATGAGGACCACGTGTAGAAGGAAACCCATCCGGGTATCAGAGCGACGGATAATATCCAGCTGTATAATTTAGCTGAATTCGACTCTAGAGATTTTAAGTTTATTTGATTCCAGTCCCGTTGGCTTAACAAACATAGGTTTACCTTCATTTTTGGTTTCATAGCTTGCCTTTAGCTTGCTCATAGAAGGTTCTAAGTTTGGCTTGGCTAAGTCTGAAAATTCTGCGAGTATATCTTGAGACTTAGCAGTTACTATTGACGGAGTTTGTGCCAAATATAGAGAATTAACGAGACTTCCTTTGTCTTTCGTGTAATTGAAGGTTTCTTTAAGTGTCAAACGTCGCTTCTTGGTGTTGAACGGAAGTTACCATCTCTCTAATAGGTTCATACCAGGATCCCCAGACCTAAACCCGCTATGGTGAACATCCAGGGAGATTACCTCAACAGTAAGAGTAATTGGACCTCGAGGTTACTTTTTGAGACACAGAGTTTCCATTTAGTATAAAATTATATGTAGCGTAATGCCTACACAAAATAGGAAAGTAGATGAATACTTGATGTATAATGTTTTGACATGACTTGTATGTTCTCGGCTAACCCTTAACCAATCAACTCATGTTGTTAAAAGTCCTTATCAGAATTTTAATCAAGAGTCCGTTTGTGTAAGTACTTTTGCTCTTGAAAACATATAAATCATGAACCATCATTTGTCCACAAGTCAACTGAGCACACATTCAGTCTGACCTCAAATGAAAACTCTAGTTACTGATTACGGTGACAAATACTGAAACGCTTAACCGTAGTGTGGAAAATTTCGACCGGCGCGCTATTTAAAAGAGCGGTGGTATTGTTTCTCGTTGAGTTAAATTAACTGTTTTGATCGTAAATTACGCGTCAAAATTACTGTTTACACTTTATTTGAATCTATTTCATTTAAAGTGATGTTGTAATGAGTGCTTTGATTTTGCTTTTGTGTATTTATTGCATCAAAGCATGCTTGGTCGACTTATACTTGATTTATTAAGTTAAAGTTTGAGAATTCTTTTACATGCCCTGTTTGTGTTACCGGTGTAGTTGAATTTCAAGATGACTCTGCTCATAAATGTGGATACCCATATTGCTTATTCTCCATGGAGAAAGGGATGCGATGTGATGAGTGTAATAAGTGGTTCCATAAGATGTGCACCCGATTAAGCCCCACTGCATATAAAAGGTGCTCAAAGCCCAACTCTCATTGGCTTTGTATGTTTTGTTGCTCGAGCAAAACACTACTCATCCAGTAAGCAATTAGCCTCCTGGCGTTGGCTAATAAGAAGCTTGACGAGGGCTGTACTGGTTACAAGAATACTGATCGTGAAGATTGCGTCAGTGTCGTAAGTGCTGTCACGGCACAAGCCAGACATCCAACTGTGCAACCTGCAATTCAACCTTCTACCTCGAAACAATCAATGAGCGAAACGTCATTAGATATTGGTGGCCAAGTTGCTACAGCAGCGACCGGTGATCCAGACAAAACAATTACCGTCCCAAGTAGTTCTAATGTAGATGCTACGACTGATGGAATATGGATGACGCGGAAACGCAGAAGAGTAGGAAAGATAGCTAAAACTAATGCCCGTTTACTTGATAAGACCTTGGTGGACTCACAGACTAATCCACCAAAGTCCCAGAGTAAAGCATCGTCAAACATTGTTGTGAGACACTTGCTCGACTCACATGACCCTGTTACAATAAAAACTAATCGTAAGATGCCAGTAGTTAATACATAGGATCAAACATCGCGACCAAAAGCCGCGAACACGATTTCAAAAGGAGCTAAACCCCTCCCTAGTTTAATTATTTGGAATCCAGAGGAGTCGAAAGACAATGATCCTGCTAAAAGACACTCACACGATCTGCAGTTAGTGGAATCTGTGATAAGAAATGTACTACCTGAAGAGGTTTCAGGGGTACATATCACGAAAGTAATACGACTAGGTGAATGGGTTGGAGGCGAGACCCAACCACGAAGGATCTTGAAGCTGGTTTTCAGGAATTTTGAAGAACGAGATATATTATTGAAAAACGCACAAAAAACTCATGATTCAAATATTCGTATTCGATCAGATTGGCCGCTTGAGGATTGAATCAAGTAAAAGAGTGCCCTTGCGGAGTTAAGAACGCGCAACTTAAATGACGAAACCAACCTCACCTTTAAGGGTTTTCGTGTAGTCAGGTCTTGGAAGCCAATGCTTCCAAGGCCTGTATGGGCAGAACGAATGATTCCCAAAACACCTCAAGTGTGTGCTACACGAACGCTCGTAGTCTTAGAAATAAAACGTCCGAGCTAAGTCTGATGGTGGATGAATTGGGTCCCGATATAATTGTTGTTACAGAAACTTGGTTCACCATAGATATAGAATGTTCTCCCATCATTGCAGGCTATATCTGTATTAGAAGTGATATAGTTTTAAGTCGCAAGGGGGGAGGTATAACGTTATTCGTTAGGAATCACTTTCGTATACAATCAGTCACATCGGAGGCTCGTGTTAGTGGTTCATGTGAGGTAGCATGTTGCAAGATTAGATCTAGAAATGGGTTGGTGACTATAGAGGGAATATACCGTAGTCTGTGTTGTCTTGCTGACGACTTCATTTAAGACACATCTGTTCTTGGAGTATGGCAGAATGTAGTCTCATCATTGGGGACTTCAACGCACCGCATATCAACTGGATAGAGCTTACAGCCCCGTTATTCGGTGTGCACTCGTACAATGTATCGCAAAACCGACACATATTGACTTGAAACATGATCCGTCACTGCTGGACCTCGCCCTCAACCTCCACTGTGAGGATGTCTTTGATGTTCAGCACGTTCCTTCACTAGTGAGCAGTGATCATGTTGTACTTTACTTTAAGTTTAGGACACATGGTATGCAATTTGTATCTACTCCCCCTCGTCCCAATATCTGGCGAGCTAATTGAAACTGTGCTACCTCGACTGATTGGCCAGTCGACGCGGATGGATCGATCGAAGACGAATGGGATACGTTTAAGGCTACATTCGAGTCCGTGAGGTCGCCGTTTATCCCATGGTCAGCACGTAAGCTATCATATTGCCCTCCATGGATAAATAAGGAAACTCGGAGGCTGTTAAGGCGTAGGAAACTCTTCTGGGACTTATTCTTGTTGACAGGTCACTAATCATTTAAGCGTGGGTACCAACTACTTACGAACGACAGTTGGCATATGAATGCCGTACTTGTCCGAAACGACTGTTCTGATGTTAAACGGCAAATGAAACGTAGTGATGGTATTCCCCCGTTGCTGTTACACGAAAATTCAGAATTACTAGCTGAATCAAATCGAGTAAAAGCTGAGACTTTTTCAAACTATTTTAGCGAAGTGTACTCTATGTTTTCTGTAACAAATGCTTGTCCCACTCACACCGAGATACCAACCATTGAATCTGTACAGGTGACTGAGGAATCTGTCCCTCCGTTGATAACTAACCTCAAACCTTGTAAGATACCGGGCCCTGACGGGTTACATCCATGTCTGCTGTCATCTCTTGCGGACATTATTTCAAAACCGCTCGCGACACTCTTCAACATGTCTCTTTCACTCACTCAACGCCCTAGAGATTGGAAAGACGCTAAAGTCAGTCCTATATTTAAGGATGGTCAGAGACAGATCGTATCTAAATACCGGCCTGTCAGTATAACTAACATTGTCGTTAAGTTACTTGAAAAGATAATTTGGGTTAGGTTGCTAAGCCACATAGATTTACACAATCTGTTAGCTCCTGAGCAACATGGATTTCGTACCAAGCGTTCATGCTTGACTAACTTACTTATGCGAGAGAGGATTGGACAGCAACCTTAGATAAAGGTCTGTCTGTCGATGTGATATTCATAGATTTTGGCAAAGCATTTGACAAGGTTTCACACGTAGGTCTTATGCAGAAGCTCACGAGCTTCGGAATAACAGGTACTGTACATGAGTGGATAAGAAATTTCTTATGTGACCGCAGACAGAGAGTGAGGGTCAAGGGAACGCTATCCGATTGGAAGCCGGTCAAAATTGGTGTACCCCAAGACACCATCTTAGGTCCTCTGCTCTTCCTTCTCTACTTTAATGAGTTACCGCTGTTACTTAGGTCGTCGACATCATTGTTTGCGGATGATGTAAAAATCTGGAGAACGATAAAAGTGCGGCTGACCATCTGGATCTTCAGGTTGACTTAGACGATTTAGTTAGATGGGCTCGAGGTTGGGGCTTAGAAATCAATGCCAGGAAGAGTGTACTAATGCACATCGGTCACGGTAATAGTTACCATTACACTATTGAGGGTAAACCTCTTCCACGCGTTCAAGAGCATAAAGACCTAGGAGTAGTATTAAGTCATGATTTAAAAGCAACTACGCATTGCAAAGCAGCCGCTGTCAAAGGTTTTCGTGCGTTATGGTCACTTCGCCGAACGTTCAAATCTTTTGACGAGGAAACGTTTCGAATTTTATATCCCATATATGTTAGACCACATTTAGAGTACTGTATCCAAGCAGCTAGCCCGTGTCTGGTAAAGGATACTAACTCCCTTGAGCGTGTCCAGCGTGTGGGAACGAAATTAGTGAAGGGTCTTTCTAGACTCCCTTACGATGAGCGTTTAAAACGCCTAAACCTTTTCTCCTTGTCGTATCGTAGGACACGAGGTGACCTTATACTGGCATTTCGTATCTTTAATTATGATTTGGGTGTTAATATATCTTATCTTTTTGCTCCCTCCAGCACTAATAATCTCCGAGGCCATAGCAAGAAGGTTTATGAACCACGATCTAATAAACTTAAAGTGGGGTCTTGTTTTTCTCGAGTAGTCAATCATTGGAACGTCTTACCCGAACAAGTGGTATCAGCCCCATCAGTGAACATTTTCAAGGAGAAGCTGGACCTTCACTGGAAAGCAATGTGTCAGGATTAATACAGGTTCACCAACCTACTATCCTTATTACTGAAGACTGAAGACTGAACATGTACGTATTTCAAATAAGCCGTTACTTTTTGGATGTGTTCTGATAGCAATGTCGTCGTATCCTTATAATTCAACTAGTGAACTGCGTCAGAAAATGACAGGCCTTCGGCGTCAGCTTAGCCATCCTCACCTAAATAAATTCAAAGAAGCCAAAAAGGAACTAGCTTCTATATATGAAGATATTTTAAGTTATGTGTCTGAAAGTCACAAATTTACTCGAGAACAAAGTGAAGGTAATTTTTGTACCCAACTTCAAAAACTCTTAACTACAGAAGAGAGGTTTGCCAGACTTATCGGACAAGGAGTTCATGCTGAAGTTGAACACCATCTCCAGAAAATCCGTAATATTCAGGAAATTATTGCTCGTAATCAAATGAAGTGTGCTTTTTTCGGGAGGTAAGGTATTCCTCGTGTTATTAGACATTCCATTACGGACTAGAAAGGTTTTAGACGCGCTATCTAAAAAGGACAGTGGTATTGTTTCTCGTTGAATTAGTTAACTGTTTTGATCGTAAATTACGTATCAAAACTACGACTTACACTTTAATTGAATCTACTACAGCTAAAGTGATATTCTATTGAGCTTTTTGGCTCTTGTGTCCTTATTACATTCGAAAGCATTCTTGGTCTGTATCAAAGTACTTTAGTTAAGGTTTGACATCTTGCTAGAGTTTGTCTTGTGGTTCATACTGTGATCATATTGTGTGTTACACCTTGATCAGACTAAAATGGTTGGTAGTACCCACAAATGTGGACAACCAAACTGTTTGTTCCCTGTGGAGGAGGGAATGCAGTGTGACGAATGCAATAAACGGTTCCACAAAATGTGCACCCGTTTAAGTCCCATTGCATATAAAAGATGTTCGAAGCCTAACTCACATTGGCTTTGCATGTTTTGCTGTTCCAACAAGGCATTGCTAATACAGGAGGCTATGAGCCTATTGGCTTTGGCCTGTAAAAAGAATGATGGCATATGCGACGACAACACGGGCACTGATAGTGACGAATGTGTCAGTGTTGTTACGCGACGCCTCAAACAACCGACTCTGGCCGGCGTAAAAGTGAAATCTTCGTTGATATTAACAGGGGGAGTAGTACCACCTAGTACTGACATTGTTAATAATGCACCTTTAGTGGGAACCGAAGATCTGGATAAAACAGTCACCGTTCCAAATAGTCCCAGTGTTATGAGGGATGAAAAATGGACTACGGTACGTAGGAAACGAAACGAAAAAAAAGCTGTAAGCAGTACACAGGTAGTTAGTAACTCACTGGTGGACTCAAATTGTGAGCCACAAATCGCACTACCAAGATCTGATCGTAAGAGTGAAACCCATCCTGGCGTAACTGAGAAGAAAAATCTAATAACATCGAATATTATTGTGAGCAAATTGCGGGAGTCAAATGACCCTGATCCGAAAATTGGACACGCGCATGACTTAGAAAAGCTAGGAGAATACATTCGTAGTATTTTACCAGATAACTCCAAAGGAGTTTAGGTTAAAAAGTTGGTAAGAATAGGCAAGAGGACCGAGGACAATGTTGAACCCCGTCCATGCAGATTCCTTAAGGTAATCCTAGGATCGGAGAAGCAACGGAACCTCTTGTTAAGTAGCGCTCGTTGTCACGACAATTCTGACATCCGAGTTAGACCTGACATATCTCTCGAAGATAGAATAAAAAGGAAGAAAGCACTAGCTGAGCTTGAAACCCCTCGGCAAAACGGCGAGGAAGATCTCCGGCTAGTGGGTTTTCAGATAGTCAGGTCTTGAAGGCGAATGCTACCAAGGCCTGTGTGGATAGGCTGTTCTACTTAGGAGTTTTATATGCCAACGCTCGTAGTCTACGAAATAAGTTCTATGAACTAGAAGCATTAGTGGACAGGTTAAAGCCACTCATAGTAGCAGTGACAGAAACTTGGTTAGTCGATGACTTAGACATTACTCCAGAATTATCCGGATACCATTGCATCAGGAGTGATAGACATAGATGTAGGAAAGGAGGCGGCGTCCTGTTACACATAGCCAATAGCATAAATATCCGCTCCTCTACTAGCGAATCCCATGATAGCGGCACTTGTGAAGTCATTAGCTGTAAGTTGGCTATAGGATGTAGTACATTTATGCTAGGTGTCATCTATCGGAGCCCAATCTGCCTAGCTGATGACTTTGTTTTAGAGCACATTCATCCTTAGAGTGAAAATACCAGATGTTTGATAATAGGAGACTTTAACGCACCTGATATTAGTTGGACTGATATGACCACAGAAGGATCTATAAACTCCTCTGATAGCAAGTTCCTGATAACAATAATGGAGCATGCACTAGTACAGCATGTATCCCAACCCACACGTTTTGGTGTTAACCAGGGTTCTTCTCTGCTGGGCTTGGTAATCACTATTGAGACTGAGGATATTGTCGACTTAAATATTCTCCCACCGTTAGTGAACAGCGATCACGTTGTTTTGTCATTCGCGTTTAGAACTAGGGACATGTTATACGATCAGGTTACACCTCTCCCAAATGTATGGAAAGCCAACATATCAGCCATTCAGGAATGCGCTACTAAGACAGATTGGCTAGTAGATACTAGCATATCAGTTGAAGAAGCATGGTCTGTATTTAAAGGTAAATTAAGACTAGTTACGTACCCGTTCATACCATACCTGGTACCGCGAAGACCGAATAACAGTCCACCATGGATAACTAAAACGGTCAGGAAACTCCTTAGAAAAAGGAGGAATCACTGGAATATGTTCATCTCTACTGGCTTAGAACAATACAGATCCAGTTATTGTAAGGTTAGGAATGCCTGTAAAGCGTTAATAAGTAAGACTAGACTATCATACGAAAAACAATTGGTTAGGGATTCTAGATATAGTCCGAAACGGTTATTCTCGTATATACAAAGGCGAACTAAGAGAAGTGATGGAATTCCATCACTTTTGATACGAGATACTCCGTTAATCTTACCAGAGAATGATGCCGAAAAAGCTGAAGCTTTATCGGAATATTTTAGTAGTGTTTTCTATCGATAATGAGGAACGACCAACGATTCATCGCGACCGTGACGGCTCGCTGATGGATCCGGTAGTCATTGAGAAAGATACTGTTTTAAGGCTACTTCAGCATCTCAAACCTGATAAGTCCAGTGGTCCTGATGATATTCATCCTAGGATTATGAAAGCCATATCAGATGAAATTGCTGAACCACTAGCGATACTATTCGACATGTCTCTGAGACAGGCCAGACTTCCTAGAGACTGGAAAGACGCCATAATAAGTCCGGTGTATAAGGCTGGGAGTAGGGATTTAGTTAGTAACTATAGACCCGTTAGCTTAACTAGTGCAGTTGTAAAACTGATGGAGAAAATCATTCGGATAGCCGTTATGAACTATGTTGAAGGGCAAAATCTTTTCTCCAGGGCACAACATGGTTTTCGGAAAGGCCTATCTTGCTTGACAAATCTTCTCATTGCAAGAGAAGATTGTACTGTTGCAAAAGATCGGAATGTTCCTGTGGATGTGATTTTCATGGATCTAAGTAAAGCCTTCGATAAGGTTTCCCACTGTGGTCTTAAATTCAAACTAGAACGTTTTGGAATCCATTATACAGTCGTCGATTGGATAAGTAGCTTTCTCCATGACAGGAGACAAAGGGTAAGGGTTAATGGGGCTCTCTCCTCGTGGTTACCTGTAAAAAGTGGGGTTTCCCAAGGTACAATCCTGGGTCCTCTTCTCTCTTTACTTTATGTAAATGAATTGCCAACTGTAGCAAAATCACCCGTTCTACTCTTCGCTGATGACATAAAGATTTGGAGACCCATACATAGCATGTCGGATAGGATAGTATTACAGGACGATCTTAGCTCATTGGTGGCATGGTTAGATAGGTGGTCACTAGAAGTAAATCCTAATAAGAGTGTAGTGATACAGTTAAATAACTCTGATGAATCGTATGACTATACACTACGTGGATTCGTGCTACCCAAAGCAAGAAACTATAAAGATTTGGGAGTCATATTAAGCAATGATCTCAAAACGACTAGTCACTGTAAGGCTGCTGCTGCAAAAGGCTATAGGGTATTATGGTCAATTCGTAGGTCTTTCAAGTATTTAGATGATGAAATGTTTAGATTACTATACCCGATTTATGTGAGACCACATTTAGAATACGGGATTCAAGCAGCGTGTCCTTGTTTCAAGTATGAAGCAGATATGCTAGAAAGAGTCCAACGACGAGCTACTAAGATGGTATAAGGTCTATCTGGCCTATCTTATGAAGACAGACTGAGACACCTTAACTTATTTCCGTTATCTTACCGTAGAATACGGGGTGATCTAATATTGGCCTATCATATACTGAACGATGTCCTTGGTATTAACATGTCTTATCTTTTGCTTCCGTCTAGAACTGATCATTTGAGAGGACATTCGAAGAAAGTTCAAAAACCGAGATCAAACCGTTTACGTTTGGAGTTCCGTTTCTCGCACCGAGTAGTGAATTACTGGAATTCTCTACCGGAACACGTAATATCAGCACCGTCTGTTAATATATTCAAAACGAGGTTGGACCTCCACAGTATTACAAACTGCAAGGATTAATATAGGTCGATAGACCTCCTATCCTTATTACTGAAGACTGAAGATGTCACACTGACAGGTCGCAGAGACGCTGTAAAGTGACATAAGTTCTGCAAAAACTGTCTTCCGTCCGATGAAATTTCATCGAGATTAATAAGTCGACATACGCTTACCACCTTTACCAAACGCTCAGATGTCTGGAATTAGTAATGAAATTTTTTAAAACAAATGAATGTCATCCCAGCTTGTGCTTTGAATAAAGCCGGTACGGATTATTACACTTTTAAGCAACAAAGTCCCATTTATTAATTTACAGTCATGCCTCATACTCTCGTTTGTAAAGCCCAATGGTTTATCTATCAATCGTGTAAGTTAAATCTCAAAACAGTGGCGATACGCACCAAAAATTCCTTACACATTAAATATTTACATAATGACATTTCGGTTATAAATTAACATTGAGTGATTGAAAGAAAGTGGATTAAAAATAATCAAAGTTCAAAAAACAAAAAAACATCAAATATGGTCAGGTGAAAATTGTAAGAATAGCAATGAAAATGTAGTCAAAGGAGGCTTTGTTTAACCAAAACGTACATTTTGATGCATGATAACCTTGATCAGCGATTGGAGACTAGTTGACATGGCTCAGAATCGTTCGCAATGACACAAATACATTTCCTTTATCATCCCCTGTCTCTTAACTTCCAGAATTTCTGCATGCTTACTTTTCCATTACGCCTTTTCGAACCATATTAATATTTAGTTTTGCGATCAATTATTAGATTATCTTAATCTCTTTTGCTATTCTTGTCGTGTCACATGTCGCTAAATTTTGCAAGGATCAAGGCTTTTACTTATAAGTTGGTATGTCGTGCTTGTTGAAGTATACAATGATGAAGGCTGGGTTTAAATAGGCTTATTGTTTTGAAATTTATTCTGGCACATACGGAACCCTTTAAGCTGAATTTCGTTTAAGTGGACTTATGACTAGGAGTGTAGTCAGTGGTAGCAATTTTATTTATCGATTGAACATGCCTTATTAAAGAGATTCTTGACTAAAAAAGTCCTCTGGTAACTGATTTAGGTGGTACTCCGATAGTGTTTCTTTCTTGTATTCGCTTTCCTAAGTTGTCCCTTCGTTTTTTTTCGTTTTATGCTCTGGTCCAAATGGTTAGATTGACTATCATGTTCAGATTGCTTTAGGAATCTGTTCTTTTCATGCGAAGTATGTCGACAATGCTTCTTGTATGTAGTGATCAGCAACAAGCAAAATACCTGCTTAACCTTTCCAACATCGCTCATAAAAATATCCAGTTTACCATGGAACATGAAATGTATGATAAGTTCCACGTTCTTGTTACAAAAGAGAAAGAGTGGCACAACTCAACGTTCAGTTTATCGCAATAGAGTTCATCTGAATTTTAAGTGTCCAATTAATTAAAAAAATTCACTTATCAAAATGGTTTTTTTCACTGAGTGGCAAGGATATTTATTGATGATACACCAGGTGCAGAACTACTAAATGTTAAAACGTGCCGAGGGATCAACGGCGTCCACATAGATTTATTGAGGAACCTGGGAAAAGCGGAGACGAAACACGCAAAGAAATCATAATAGACAAAAAACCTTTGTTTATACAACTTGAATTCGAAGATGACGACGTTACAGTGACAATAAACAAAGTATTAAAAACACTGACCAGAGCGTATCCTGCAGCTAAGCTGATTATCTCTTTGTTCATTTATTTTAACACATAGATATTGGTACAAGGAGGCACCAAATACACAGGCGCCACACAAATCTCATTTGATACGTGTGAGGGCTGTGATACTGTCCGGGTGCCCAGACCGAAGCAGGTGGTTTTCTTAGGGGGCCACACCCCGAGCCTTCGACCTAAAGGTCTAACCCACAAGGCAATGGAGCATCGTGAGGAGATGCAGTCCCATGGTAGCCGGTGACCAAGAAATTGGCTCATACGCCATTTGTTCCCACAGGATACTGGAGCCCATGTGCACCATTGGTTTGGGATCCGGTTAAAGCACCGGACATTCGCTTTTCGTCCTCTCATCTTCGTAAACAACACCCGCGCCACGAGAAGGCAGTAAGTAAGACTTCCCTGGCAGAGGCTGTATACGCGCGGCCGTGCGAGAGTATTTCGAGAGGGAGGGCGAGCCCACCCCACTCTCGTCCATACCAGGGCATTTGGGGGCTGGCTAGGGTTCGCATGATTATCGTAGCCACTGGCTAGACACTTTGATATCCCTTAGAATCGTTTGCAGTGGCGCAGATTCATTCACTCTTTGTCTTCCTCAAATTTCTGAGCTTCGGAGTTCCTAATTACTTTCTTTGTGTTTTTGTATCACTTATGTATATTTTCTTGAATCGTATCTTTGATGCATAATCTTTTTTATCACCATACCTATTGTTAGTACCTCTACTATTCTGGAATTCGGCCTGACAATTTAATCTCTCTGTGCTAATGGGGTATGGCAACTTGGATCTATGTACATACGTACTAGGTTTTACATTGTGACTGACTGACTTAGATGCCCATCTCTGATTATAGTCAAGCCCAACAATGTCCTTATTCGTGTCGCGGAGTGGGTCACAGTATGATTGATGACCATACACTAGTAATAATATTGCCCTTTCTTAAATGGAACTAATCACTTACAAGGGTATCATTAGTTAGTAGTAGATAAATAATCTTTATGGTCACTAGGCCGATAGTTTCTCTTTATCAGGATAATGGCTCTACCGGAGTTCACTTGGAAAAATAATCAAAATGAAGGCGTTTTAGGAATCGGTAAACATGTTTTTTATTTCCTCTAGTACTCAGTTTTGATGTTATTCAGGTGTATTGTAATTTTTATCTTTCTACGTATAGAACATCAAATGGAAAGAGTACTGTTATCAACGCGATGTTGGGTTCAAAATTGTTACCTTCTGGTTTGGGTCACACCACCAGTTGTTTCCTTGAAATCCAAGGAACGGATCAGGACTCAGGATATCTTCTAATGGCTGATTCTGATACCAACCCTAAAGAAACGTCAGATATTTCTCACCAGGTTTGATCAAATATTTAATTCGCATTTAAGAACTTTCGAATAGTTACACAGTATTTGGGCGCCGAGTTGATGTGAGACATTAACGTTTCGCCTGGCAATCTGGTCCAAACTTTTTCAAGGAAATATAATTAGGCATCGAAATTATCGAATATAAATAGGTACATGGTTCTTTACTTACTTACTTACACCTGTTACTCGTGAAGGAGCATAGGTCGCTCACCAGCATTCTCCATCCAACCCTGTCCTGGGCAATCCTTTCCAGCTCCTTCCAGTTGTAATTCATCCTTTTCATATCTGCTTCTATTATCCGACGTAACGTGTTCTTTGGCCTTCCTCTTTTCCGCTTCCCTTCAGGATTCCAAGTTAGAGCTTGCCTCGTGATGCAGTTTGACGATTTGCGTAATGTATGTCCTATCAATTTCCATCGTCTTTTCCTAATTTCCTCTTCAGCTGGAAGTTGGTTTGTTCTCTCCCACAGAAGGCTATTGCTGATGGTATCCGGCCAATGGATGTTGAGTATCTTGCGTAGACAGCTATTTATAAATACTTGTACTTTCTTGATTGTGGTTGTTGTAGTTCTCCAAGTTTCAGCTCCATACAGTAGAATTGCCTTGACGTTCGTATTGAAGATTCTCACTTTGATATTGGTTGAAAGTTGTTTTGAGTTCCATATGTTCTTCAATTGTAGGAATGCGGCCCTTGCTTTGCCAATCCTCGCCTTTACGTCTGCATCTGAACCTCCATGTCTATCGACGATGCTTCCCAGATATGTGAAGGATTCTACATCTTCCAGAGTTTCGCCATCAAGGGTGATTGGATTGCTGTTCTCCGCTTTGAATTTGAGGACCTTGGTTTTCCCTTTGTGTATGCTGAGGCCTACTGATGCAGAGACTCCTGCTACATTGGCTGTCTTTATCTGAATCTGTTCACGTGTACGTGATAGGAGGGCTAGGTCATCTGCGAAGTCCAGATCGTCTAATTGGTTCTGAGCTGTCCATTGTATTCCGTGTTTTCCTTCAGATGTCGAGGTCTTCATAATCCAGTCGACCACCAGAAGAAAGAGGAAGGGAGAGAGTAAACAGCCTTGTCTGACTCCGGTCCTTACTTGGAATGCATCTGTCAGCTGTCCTCCATGCACTACTTTGCACTGTAGTCCGTCGTATGAGTTCCGGATAATATTGACAATCTTCTCAGGAACTCCGTAGTGTCGAAGAAGTTTCCATAATGTCCTCCTATCTACACTGTCGAATGCCTTTTCATAATCAATGAAGTTGATGTATAGTGACGAGTTCCACTCAACTGATTGTTCGACGATGATCCGTAGTGTTGCAATTTGGTCTGTGCACGACCGATCCTTTCGGAATCCAGCTTGTTGATCTCGAAGTTGGGCATCTACTGCATCCTTCATCCGGTTCAGCAACACTCTGTTGAAGACTTTCCCTGGTATTGACAGTAGTGTAATGCCTCTGTAGTTTTCACATTTGCTCAGATCTCCTTTCTTTGGAATCTTGATGAGGTGTCCTTCTTTCCAGTCCATTGGCACTTGTTCCTCCTCCCAAATCTTTTTGAATAGAGGGTAAAGCATGCTTGTGGTTACTTCGACGTCTGATTTCAGTGCTTCAGCTGGTATGTTGTCGGGTCCTGCTGCTTTCCCGTTCTTGATTTGTCTGACGGCCATTCTAATTTCTTCCGTCGTTGGTGGGTTGACATCTATAGGAAGATCTGTGTGTGCTACTTCGATGTTCGGTGGATTCATTGGAGCCGGCCTATTCAGGAGTTCCTCGAAGTATTCTACCCATCTGTTTCGCTGTTGTTGAATTTCAGTGATTGGCTTGCCTTCTTTGTCTTTGACCGGCCTCTCTGGTTTACTGTATTTCCCTGATAGTTTCTTCGTTGTATCGTAGAGCTGTTTCATATTTCCTTCTCTAGCAGCTTTTTCTGCCGTCGTTGCTAATTCTTCCACGTATTTCTTCCTGTCGGCTCTAATGCTCCTCTTCACTTGCTTGTTTGCTTCTATGTATTCAGCTTGTGCTTGGACTTTCTCTGCTCGTGTTTGGCTGTTGTTAATTGCTGTCTTCTTGTTCTTCCTTTCTTTGATCTTGTTCAGTGTTTCTATAGAGATCCATTCCTTATGATGGTGTTTCTTTAGGCCCAGAACCTCTTGACACGTTGAAGTCAATGTTTCTTTGATGCCTTTCCAGTTGTCCTCCATGGTAGTTTCTTCTTCCTTCAGTAGATCTTGAAAGGCTTGGAATCTGTTGTTGAGAGCTATCTTGAATTCATTGAGTTTGTCAGTATCTCGAAGGAAGGCTGTATTGAACCTTTGTATTGCTGTTTGTCCACTTGTCCAGTTCTTCTTTAGCTTCAGTTTTAAATTGGCTACAACTAGGTGGTGATCTGAAGCTACGTCAGCTCCTCTCCTGGTTCTCACATCTTCCATTGTCCTTCGGAATTTTTGTTGATGCAAATATGGTCTATCTGGTTCTCTGTAGTGTGGTCCGGTGAGATCCATGTAGCCTTGTGTATACGTTTGTGTGGAAATATTGTGCCTCCTATGACTAATTTGTTGAATGCACACAAATTTGCAAATCTTTCTCCATTTTCGTTTCTTTTTCCCAGTCCATGTCGTCCCATAATATCTTCATATCCAGTGTTGTCTATTCCGACCTTGGCATTTAGATCTCCCATCAGAATGGTGAGGTCCTTTCTTGAGCATTTCTCTATGATTGACTGCAGCCGCTCGTAGAATTGATCTTTAATGTCGTCGTTGCTACCATTGGTGGGTGCATAACATTGGATAATATTCATTAAGATCCCCTCCTTCTTTGTTTTGAATGATGCTTTGATGATTCTGGATCCGTGGGATTCCCATCCTACAAGTGCATTTCGTGCTACTTTGGACAGCATTAGAGCAACTCCCTGAGTGTGTGGAGCATTTTCCTCTTCGTGACCGGAGTATAGCAGCATCTCTCCCGTAGCTAGCCTTTTCTGTCCAGCTTGGGTCCAGTGGGTTTCGCTGATTCCCAGTACTGCTAAGTTGTATCTCCTCATTTCCGTTGCAAGTTGACTGGTCTTCCCGGTTTCCCACATTGTTCTAACGTTCCATGTACCTATAAAAATTTTTGCTCTGGTTGTTAGAAGGGGCATCGGCCTCGTGGCTTCCGAACGAACTCGGCTTTCACCATGAAGCGTCATAATTCTTCTAAGTGAAGACCTTCTAACTCTCAGGGCAGAGTTAAAATGGTTTGAATTATTTTTTCTGGTAAGCGTTTTTTTAGCGAGTTAGTTTTCTACGGGATGGGGACGCTAACCCCATGCCCAACCCTCCTCCTTTACCCGGGCTTGGGACCGGCAGTAACTCTAGAAGAGCTACAGGCGGAGTTACATGGTTCTTTGGTTCACTGTATACTGAATATGTCATCCAATCAATGTTAACAATGTTTAAAGTAGGTATTTACTTTAGTGTGTGTTATCTGAATAACAGCAATTGCATTTGACGGTTCTAATCAGTTGTCCTATCTGAATATGTTAAACGATTAACTGGAACATTAAAATAACACAAACATTCAGTTACAATTACATTCCTCCGCTTTGGATTCATTCCTTTATCTTGTTTATTTATCCTCATTTTATACATGCTGTGACATTTTTGATCCATATCATTTATAAAAATTATATGTTTTCTTAAAGCTCACTGACCAGAGATAATATATAGTAAATGAAATTTCTTCTCACACCACTTACGTATACACACAATCTGTTGTCTTAACACTTCGTTTCACATCACATGTCTCTTACATACTAATGCAAATGCCTGCTTTAAACATCGTTAACATTGATTGGATGACATATTCAGTATACAGTGAACCAAAGAACCATGTACCTATTTATATTCGATAATTTCGACGCTTGATTATATTTCCTTGAAAAAGCTTGGACCAGATTGCCAGGCGAAACGTTGGCTTTACTCCAAATTCATTCGCCGAGATTTTACAAATACATCCTTCCTCTTTAATTAGTACTTTTGAAAGATGACTTTTATTTTGTTGTTTTAATGGGAAGTCGATTACATTTTAGTGGATAGTCTGAAATATAAATATTTTTTGTCTTGAAACTTGTTTTAGTTTTGTGGGTGTACTAAAATTCTATATTCTGCCATTCATCTTACAACTTGTAGTTTTCTACTCGAGGTTTACTTTATTTCACCTGTTTCAGTGAGATAGGAATAGGTTGGAAGGAATTTAGGGTGGAACATATCAAGGCGTTATCAATCCATACAATCATTGACTGCTATTGACAGGTACAAGCTACCTATTGAGTTCTTCGCGGCAACTCTAATCAGTGATCGAAGACGTTAATTGACATTGCAGAACCATGTACAGTAGCGCAGATGCATTCATCATTTATATTCTACCATTCTGGAAAAATAAGAGCATAGCACGATAATCCTAAAGAAAGATTTGTGTTCATTTACTTTCGTGGAACGTATAATTTTTCGAAATATCTGATTCATATCTTACTACTTAAATCTATTGCTAAGTCGACCCAATAATTAAAATAGTCCCAGTTGTACTGGCACAATCTCTTAATCAAGTTAATTTTTCTTTACTCAGGCTCGTCCTATTGATTCCGTTGGTCAGTTAGCCCATGCATTAAGCAGTGTCAAACTTTCCACAGATACACTACTAAAAATATTCTGGCCAAGTTCATATTGTAGGCTGTTACGTGAAGATGTTGTTCTACTAGATAGTCCAGGGATTAATGTTGATCCAGATATGGATAGATGGATTGATCTTCACTGTTTGGATGCGGATGTTTTCATTCTTGTTGCTAATGCTGAGTCAACATTAATGCAAGCTGTAAGTAATTCACATATTTTATTTTGATTGGTAATTTACTTATTTATTTGAACACATTGGTACAAAAGGGGCACCAAATACGTATGCACCACACAATAACAATGAGGTTGTAGAGATATAGAATGTAAAGAAAGGGGTAATTTTACCAAAATCAATACGGTTGTATATCTTTTAATGTACAAAAATGATGTGGTCATAGAGATATATATGTACTTGAAGGTTATTTAATTGCAAATTGACTATTATAAAGATTAGTATTAAATTCACTATCGATAATTAAAAACGCACTGTGAATGTTACTTCTTTGAGTTATTTTTAAAGGACACTGTATGAATTCAGTTTGTTTTGTATTGCTAATCATTGTAATAAATTATTTAAAGCCAAAGATTATAGTAATCTAATAGTTAAAACATTAAACTTTTCAGCTGTTAGTTTGTAAATCTGAACTCCGTTCTAACCAATTTAATTCGATCATTCGGTTAGTGTCATTAACTCTTACACCGAAAGTGTATCTAAAGGTGGAGTATATGAACTTGCACCTTGCTAAATGAATCGTATTTTATTTGAATTTTTTGTGGAAAAGCTTTAATCTCCACTATTTGTTTCAAATATTTTAAATAAGAGTGACCGGAATTCGTTTTTTCCTTCAGATAAAAGTTCTTGTGTAATAAATTTTTCAGGAGAAAGATTTCTTTCATAAAGTCAGTCAGAAGTTATCCAAACCAAATATTTTTATCATTAATAATCGTTGGGATGCTTCAGCAAACGAAATTGAATATATTAATGAGGTATGTGCACATTTTTCTTGTTTTAGTTATATTCTAAACTTTCGAATACTTAGTGTGAGTCCACTAAAAAGTGTTCAATTAAGCTTAGTCATAACAAGATCATTGAGGCCCACTTTTCTAAAGTTTTTTTTTCAGGGAGAAGAGAGCTATGGTAGAAAGACAAATAATAATGACTATTTTCCTTTTATAAGACCTACGGTAACGTGATTGGAGTTTATAAACACCCCTTTACCAATCAAATTTTGTAATGGATCAACATCAATCAGTAGCTCAGTGAAAACCATGATTCGTGGAGATGTTTTCTCCTTGTTCGAGACTCTTAAAAATTACATACGCGTTGGAACATGACCCCCAGGTCTGGCGATGCGCATACCATTTAGTCACTGAGTCTGACATTTAATAGTTTAGATTTTCAACTTTCGTCTATTCGCGATATAGTGCGACCATCTTTCAACTTCATCAAACGATAAAGGTCGTATTCTTAGCGTGATTGGAACCATAGACTATAACTCAGTAGCTAAATTCCCAACTTAGGTAAGGGTATCTATATGGTTTGAACCATCTTTTTACTCTATCACTTTCTCAGTATAATAAAAATATACATATGTGGATTCCACTTACATTATTTCGATTTTCCTACGCTAACTATAATTTCCAAGAATATTACTTTCTAAATTATCATAATTTTTACTTAAATTATTTATCTTTTTAGGTACGTGAGCAACACCTGCAACGTTGTGTAGCGTTTCTTGTTGATGAATTAAAAGTGTGCACACGTACAGAGGCAGAGGGACATGTTTTCTTCGTTTCAGCCCGTGAAGTTCTAGCGATGAGAACAAAAGCGAATTTAGGTGGCGATCCACATTCAGGTCCTCCTGGAGCGGCTACAAGTATAGGGTCTCCTTTGTCAGCAGGTGGGCTACTATCATTAGTGCTTTCTTATCAAGCTTATATTTATCTATTTGGCTTTGGGGAACATTAGTGCTAAAAATATTACTCTTCTGGAATTGATGTTAATAAACTTGTCAGACACTTTTTTCTGTACAGCCAGAGCACCATCCTATCCGACAGTTTGAAAACTACTATATCACGAAAATTATAAATAGCTGGCTTGTAATGCATGTGATTGTGTTCAAACATTTCGGAAAGTATTAATAAATGACTAATAAATCCAGAAACTGAACAAAGACTTCCTTCTCTTGAGGACTCATTGTTTCATGAGTTCAACGATGATCCGTAGTGTCGCGATGTGGTCTGTGCATGACCGATCCTCATGAGATCCGGTCTGTTGATCTGGATGTTTGGCGTCCATTGAATATTTCATCTGGTTAAGCATCAGTCTGCTGAAAACGTTTGCTAGTACCGATAGTAATGTGATGCCTGTGTAGTTCTCACATTTGCTGAGATCTCCTTTCTCTGGTGTTTTGATGAGGTGTGCTTCTTCCCAGTCTGTTTGTGGCACTTGTTCTTCGCAGTTCTTTCTGGAGAGAATGTGGAGCATCTTTGCAGTCAACCTAGTGTTTAACTTCAACACTTCGTTTGGTATGTTGTCAGGTCGTGCTGCTTTCTCATTGTTTATTTGTCTGATGGCTATCGTGATTTCTTCGCTTGTTGATGGAGTAATGTTTACAGGAAGGTTAGTGTATGCTGCTTCGATGTCCGATAGGTTCATTGGGACCGGTCTACTCACGAGTTCTTCCAAGTGGTCTGCCCACCTGTCCCACTGTCCTTGGATCTCGGTGATTTGTTTGCCTTCTTTGTCCTTGACTGGCCTCTCTGGTTTACCATATTTCCCTACCAGTTTCTTCGTTGTATTGTATATTTGTCTCAGATTTCCTTCTCCTTCAGCTTATTCCTCTACCATTGCTAGGTTTTCCACGCATTTCCACTTGTCGATTTCTCTCTTGGATCTCACGTCTTACATGGATCTTCTGAATTTTGTAATGGTTCAAATATTTTTGATCTGGTTCTCTGTATTGTGATCCAGTGAGACACATGAAGATTTGTGTATGTGCTTGTGGGGGAATATGGGGTCATTTATAGTCATTTTATTGAAGGCACATATATCTGAAAATCTCTCGCCATTCTCGTTCCTTTCTCCCAGTTCTTATCATCAGTGCAACTCCCTGTATGGGTGAAGCATCCTCTTTTTCATGATCAAAGTACAACAGTATCGCTGCCGAATCTACTCTATTCTATCTATCTTGGTTCCAATAGTTTTCACTCATTTCAAGCACTTCCAATTTGCATCTCCTCAGTTCCCTAATTACCTGACTGGTCTTCATGGTCCCTCACTTCTCCTGGTCATCCCGTAATCTCAAATATATATACGGATGAGTGGAAATCCCTTTGTGAATTATGAGCTTGTCATGGTGGTTCTGTGTATAATTAAAATCACTACTTATTACTTTAGAACAAATAAGACGTTAGCCAGCTCTTATGGATTTCTGATTCTAATAAAATTTGACATCAAAATATAACTTCAGTACGTTTCTCTTTACTTCCTATCGGGATCATTAACTGTCCATAATCGGATAAAACACCTGATTAATACTTCATCAAAGTTAAGAAAAATTAGACTAGTTGTTTGTATCGTTCTATCAGTTATAGTTTCTCTAATCTAAATGGATGATCTCTATATTTGGAATTTACAGCAAATAAATTTGGTTGTTTATTTAAAACTACCATATCGTTATTAGTTACTCTAATAATTTTGTGACATTACATTGGGATTTTTTAGTGGCCTATATGGCTGAGGGTTGGCAAGATAGACTCGTGGAGTTTACAAATTTCGAAACTGTTTTCGAGGTTAGTGGTGGTTAAATTTTATTTCTATTCCCTATTTATGCGTTGAAGTAATTTATTTGTGACAGTTTTCCTGTTTTATGTTTTGTTGTATGTGATTTTCTGTTTTGTCCTCCATTACTGATGATCAATATGATTTCATTAAATGCACTAATCACTCGTTGTATATTGGGCCTTATAATCATGATACTGTTGTGATTCAGTGGATTTCAGACACTGAATTTTCAACTATAGGACTGGGATTCTCAACTACACTGTACTTATTTAGATTTAACAGCTAAGTAATTACTATACACCAAGTACAGCTTATAGCTTAGTTTTCTTACATACTGTTAGATTCCTAGTTTTTTAAAAATTCTTTAAAGGGCTTACAGTACTTGGAACACTGTCTTAATGTTCATAACATTCGACTTCGAAAGACTTTCAGATTCTAACATCGCTTCATCTAATTCCTTTGAGAAAACTGACTGGTGTCAATCGAGTGCATTAACCTGTAGTCGTCACATAAGATACCTTATTTCAGTTGATCTAAATGTATTTAAATGAACTTTCTACGACCCTTTATTGTCGATTTAAGATTGTACTGAGTTAACTAGTTACATTTAAATTTATTTGATATATTTTTATGTTCCTATCTGTATGGGGAGATCCATTTGTAGTGAATAACTGTCTTGAAAATCATGCATTGGTGAATTTTATCTATAGTACGTATACCTCTATCGTTCAAAAAGAAGAAAAATCAATTTTAAATGTAGGGTAATAGGTTCAATTTACTTTTGTACCACTCATGAGTAATCTCAGGACATTCTTCCCCTCGATAGTCATCTTGGTGAACTTTTACTTAAATTTCACTTGAATTATACAAATCGAAGTCGAATAATGGTATTTAACAAGTTCCAGGTGAAGTCATCACCAACTTTTCAATGTAATTAATCAGTTGACAGAATGTAAGCTATCGCAATATAAAAGAATACTAACAATCAAGGTATCACTGTTTTGAATTGATCATGTTAGAGATAGATTAGTATATATTATGTGTGTTGCGTTCAAATGCATTCAAATATAATTATAGTAATACTTAAGATTATTTTAAATATAATTTTCACATATAATGACTTGTAATTTATGACTTATTGAACTCCAGTATTACTTCTTGTTAATTTATTATTTTTTTTATATAGAAAAATCTTTCAGAGTCTGCTACTCGTACAAAATTTGCAGCTCATTCTGAACAAGGCAAGGATGTAGTGAATAGAGTTCGTACAATCATGGAAAATATCTATGAGACAACAGTTGAAGAAAAGTTAGTATTATTTTATTGTTAACATTTTGATTTTATTTTAATTGTGATTTTTGTTCGATATTTTATGTTGTTAGTGTTTATACTTGCGTATTTCTTTGTTTTGGACGTTTTTCTACATTTATCCTCATTATGAAAAGGATTATTAACATTGATTATAGACTGTAAAAATTTATTGAATTCTGATCTATTTCATTCTTTTTATTTACTTTATCTAATATTAAGTTTAGCATCGTTTATACAACATTTTCTCTATTTTGATCCTCATATTATTGAGTTATACTTAGGCTACGTCTATCAACCCTATCAGTTTCTGATGGTTTAGTTTTTCACTGCTGTTGACACTATTTTCGTTTATTCACATTTTCTGTTATTATTTTCTCTTCGCTATAACAGTTTAACATGTGATAACTTGAATCGAAACACATTCGAGTCGAGTATTACGTTGTTTTCACCTGAACGTGATAATTTAGACTTCTTGGCAGTATTACTTTGCATTCAATCATACCTTTAGATCATCTTAAGTTACTTTATTTAGAATATTTTACGTGTTCTGACTTTCAGAAAGCTGTTTATTTTAACGAGTTAACTAGTCTTATGAGTATACTTTTATTGACAAAGTTATTTTTTATTTATAACCATATTGGTCGTCATATGTTTGTTGTTATAAATTTTAATTTTAATCACATTTTTTTCTGTATTAGAGATGCTGCCGTTCGTTGTCGTCGTCTTTCTCAAGCACATCTTGAAGAGGTACGCGCCCGGTTGATGAAGACAACTCAAGCTGTAGATGAAATGCTTCATGCTAGTTTGGCACGTGTTGAAGCCCAAGTTGCTAGTGCATTAAATGCTGAAATTCGACGTTTGAGTGAACTTGTCGATAGTTATTCGCGTCCTTTCCATCCAGATCCAGCTTTGATTCACGTATACAAGCGAGAACTAAATACACATGTTGAACGTGAATTAGGCAGAAAACTTACTGAAGCTTGTTCTAGTGATATTCTTAATGAAGTTGCTCGATGTGAACAGTTAATGATGAGTAAGTTTTTTTTACAAATTTGAATGTTAATTAAGAGTAACAAGTTTTTTGAAACTTGCAACTACACTCACTCATGTGCTAATAGTCGGGGGCTTCACACCATAATAGTAATTCATAGTGTTCACGTTTTTTTTGCAGTTCCGTCTTTGAGTACTGCTAATCGACTTATGAATTATTAAGCAAAAATTAAGTCTTTTCATTTTCATATGCATATTTGTAAGTGTGATGAAACTAATTGTTACTTTTGAAAAGTAACCTTCTTGTGTACACATTAGAGTTCTGATTGTGAATTATAATAGCTAGATAACTCACTAAATTTTCTTACTGTAAATGCCTCTAAATTTAGACTAAAAATTGTTAAGCACTTGATCTGTTAAGCTCTCATATAGCTGTTTGTGTACTGCTCTTTATTATTAAAGTCCAATATGATAAAATAATTGCTTTCTAAATATTTACGTAATTTATTCGTATATGAAAGTGGTAAAGTTGATCCAACATAGTCATTATCAGAGTTGAAGATGTAGGGTAATACTCGTTTGTCCAGAAGATTTAAAATTCTATCATTAAAATAAATAGTAATGTGAAGTACCAGGTTTTTACCACATTTGACAAAATTTCTATATTATGCATGATGTATAGTTTTCTGAATTGGCTTTTATTTTTTTTTCGTTTCAGATAAACATGCGGCAATTGTTTCAGACGAAGCTTGTAAAAATCGTATACTTCAGCTAGTTGATCCTACTGCGTTTACTCCGGAATTCCATCTTGATTGTCGTAATTTGTGTGCGAATTTTCACGAAGATATTCAGTTTCGTTTTTCTCTTAGTTTGGGAACGCTGTTCCAACGGTTATCAGCCCCACGTCGTTCGACAAATAGTGTAAGTTTTCTGTCAGTGTATAGCTATTTCGTTAATTGAAAAAATGGAATTTTTTAGTCGTTATATGTAATGTAAAGCGTGGTGACTTGCTAGTTAAAGCATTTAACTTTTAATCACATCTTCCATTATCATGTCAACTATTTGATTTCAAACAGCTAAACAGAATCATTGGCCCTTAAACAAAATGTGTAATTTAGGAAGTGTTCTTGTTTGTTGAGACGCGGTACTCTTCAACACTAACAAATTAATTAGATTGTTTTTAAGGGTGCTAATAAGTCGAAGACTTCTTTCTGGACTAAAACTTTCACTTACTATCACTTCCAGTTTATTTTAACAAATGGTTGCATTTGTACACTGTTCTTTTTTACTGTTCAACTTTTTTGAAAGACAAGGTATAAGTTAACTAAGTAAACGGTTTATAGACATTTCTTTTGAAGAATATACGAATTCAGAATCGTTTTATATGCATAATTTTGATAGTTTGATTTGTCTTTATTAATTCATCATTATTTTTTCGAAAGTCTTCTAACAGAAACACGTCATTGAATAATGTCCTAAAATTTTAATAGGGATTTAATTCGATAATGGTAGAAGAAAAAGAATCTGAGGATTCTTTTTTTTAGAATTTGTTATAACACTCAGCTTTCCTCGTCTACACAAATTGGACGCTAATTTGTCTTAGACGAATATCTACACTAGATATCCTTCCAGTGTCTATTCTACAGGACTACAACACAACTCAGATTAGGAACACGTGACTGTTTAAACTAGAACGTAAGTTTATTTCCACACTAAAAACGGACAACAATCCGATGATATCACTTGGTCGCCATTTATCGAATATCCGTCTTTCAAGTCTCCTATCTAGCATATTGTTACCTATTATTGATAAAGTGCCCATGTTGATCTGATTAATATCAACCTTTTGGTCATATTTTAAAGGATTGATGTACTTATTGACAAGTGATTTTGAAATTAAAAAAAGCTTGTATCACAGAATGTAACTCGGTATCATGAGTTGTACTGTAGTGTATACTACTTATACTGACAAATATAAGTAGTATGTAGCACCAATAGGAAGTGAGATGTCTGCCAGAGGATTGAATTAAAGAGAACAGGAAGTTAAACAGAGAGCAATTGTAATAACAACCGGATTGAAAGAATGAAGACGTATGTACAGGACAACTGAGGGAAGATGTGCAAATAGTGTATTTAATGTATTATTTTTAGATTTTACGAAAGCATTGTATAATTTTGCATAAAACAATATATTGGTTTTCCTCACCTGAGTTCTCATTCACTACAGTAAATCTAGATAATACTAAAAGTAATTAGTATTTCGCCTAATTAATCAAAGGACTACGTTATTTAATGATAAATATTTCGAATTTTCCATGTTTTACGATCATGTTTAAATGTTTTATCTCAATTCAATATGTTTACGTTTTAAATGATCTCGTATTAGCAAAATAACAATTATATGTACACGTGTTTGGTTGTTTAATGTATAATCAGGTAGTCGATGTTTCTTATTCATCTTACTTTCAGTATCATTGGACACAATCTGATGGAATTCCTTCTAGTTTGGTTAACTCTTCCATATTACCCAGATCTTCATTGACTGTTGATTTATTCCCTTCTCTTATGAGCCGAGGCGCTGTCGGTACTGTTATTGCTTTTGGAATTGTAAGTTTTAATTCATTTGACATTGTGTTGTATTTACGGTGTTTTATGAATAAAAAGAATAATAAGTTTTAATAACTCACTCAATGTTCTCTAGTTGTATACATTTTCAAATTTAATGCATAGTCCCAATAGATTTCACTACTTGTTTCATATTTCTTTTTCTGGCTGTCATCATTTACATATAAGTGGTATGATATATGAATAAATCGTCCATCAACTATTTTCACCATAGCTTCTTCCTTGATAAATTTTGAGCAAATTGTTCAAGATGGTAGAGATTTTATTTAAGATCTAAATCTCTCGTGCTCACCTTTTAAAATTACTTGTTTGTCATTGCGAACGTCAATCAGAAAGAATTTATTTTTTTATGGCTTGTGATAAACATCTTTTGATATTTACATATTCATAATTGCTATTGGAGTTGCCGGTAGGGAGCTTATCAACCTGTATTTTAATAAATTACTCTTTTATAAGATTATTTAGAAATTATAAATTGAGAATTTCATTTTAATACTTCGAATTCGTCTCGTTCTGTGGCAACAAAGGTGTATTTTCTTTTGTTCCAAATAGTCAATGTTTCTGGATAGGGTATGAAAACGCGGCTTGCTTAGCACAGCAATACAAACATTTATTTGTTCATTTATTCTCCTTCTTTGCGTGGTATGACAACTTTGATTTACAGCATCTATTAGATTGTCTAATTTCATCAACGACCATAATGTGAGGTCATGTATAGTCGATCAGTTTTTCCAGCATCAGATCTACGTACATACGCCTGTTATCTTGCCACAGTTTCTCCACTTTTTCACTCCAAATGTCTCTCATTTTCAACTTTGATAACATGGTTGGATGATTTGTTTAGTACATAGTCCATTTGTAAACCATATATTTGTATCCAGTCATTTTAATGATTTTCTTTGCAAAAGCTTGAACTAGACTGCCAAGCGAAACGTTGAAATTTTTATAAGTCTAATATTCTCATTGTTAGATACTAACTCGACTCAAAACTACTGTGGAACTATTTGTTCAAATTTAAATGGTTATTCTTGTAAATGTTCGTAATTCCGTTTGAAAGTGAAGTGACTTTTATAAGCTTTGTGAAAATCGATTTTATTAGATTGCAATACTTTTTTCATATTGTCCTAAGTACTTTGCTTTCTAAAGTTCTTAGTGTAATGGTAGGTTTCTGTTCATTCATTTCTTCAAAAAACGTTTTTGAATCAAGCATTACTTTTTTTGTTGATAAAAAACCCAACCATACTAGATGTCTAAAGCTGTTGGTTGGCGAGTTCTAGCAGTGGCTTGTGGAATATACGGTGGTTTATATCTATACGAACGACTTTCTTGGACAAATAAAGCTAAAGAGACTGCTTTCAAACGTCAATATGTCGATTTCGCTTCCCATAAATTACGTTTAATTGTTGATTTAACTAGTACAAATGCTCGGCATCAAGTAAGTTTTGTGATAAAGTTTTAAAAAATTCTTTGGTTTGTTCACTGAATAATTTTAAGTGTAAAAAGTAATTTGATAATAGCGATAACATCTACTTTGTTTTGATATACTTGATATAAATGTATAGAACTTTAATAGTTGTTGGCAGATTTGGAGTAGTTTTAATTTTTGAAAATCTAAATTTTAGGAAATCCTTCCACTTGCTGATCTGTGTACTTAAAACTGAACAACATATTGCTCAGCTTTTTTCCCAGTTGCTTTATCAATATTCCTATTTATTCATCCTAATACATATATCACTATACACTTTTATTCTTGGAATTACTTAAAAGAACTTGCTATCACTATGTTATTATTATTGGGGTTTAAAGTATTATTCTCTTGTGGTTAGTTAAATAATTAAATTACTCAGTCAGTTTTCAATTATTTAACTGTAAATTTGAACTCTGTTCTATCTAATTTGGTTTAAGTAGTCAGATATAATTAATAGCCTTGATACAAATGTATAGTTAAATCCCAAAAGAGGTTTTTAGTATTAATCCGCTTTTAAATTTATTTGTAAATATGTGTTTGACATGTTTTATTTATTTTCTTAGGCTAAAAGAGAGTTACATCTAGCTCATAAGAAGTTGTCCACGGAAGTGGAGAATTTCATTGATACTTTAGTTGAAGAAGTGAAACAATTGGATAGTGATATTAACCGTCTGGATTTCATTACTACAGAAGCAAGGAAACTTAAGTGAGTAATTTAATTACATTGTATTTTAAGCTGTTGAATATATGGATCTTACACTATAGATATGTTAGTGTGAACATGGAACTCTTTGTTTTATGTCCTTATTTATTATTCTATCTGCTGTGCTAATAGTGCAAAAGATTATCTGTTTCCAAAAGAAATCCTCCCTACAATTAGCCTAAATTACTTGTCACTTCTTTTGAATTCGTCCATAATTTTAGTTTTAGGTATAAGGGATATATGGAATATATCAAATAAGGGATGTATTTATAATAACAATAACAATATTTTATGAAAATAAGTACAGAATGTATGTCAGTTTACCGCGTTGATCAATTTGATGCAAATTACTTGGTTATAATAACAACAATAATAAATTTAAGGTTACGGCGTCTGAAAGAATGTGATTTCCATGTAACTTCAAAATGAGAATTTCGAATAAAATGATCAAAGTTATAGATGATGTACAATTCTGATTGAAATGATTTTACAGCACAACATTAGTGATTATTCTCATTCCATAGAAAAAAATAAATAACAACAATTAAATAAAGTGAACATCGACCTAGTTTACTGAAGCATAATAGACAATTAAAGCATTTATGTGTACGTACATCTTCATGTTATCATGATTAAACTGTCATTTTAAAAAAAAAAAAACGATATTTCGTATGTGGCCATTTTTTAATAGGGAGAGTCACTTACTTAAGCTGTTCACATTTCTCTTTAATCTCACATTCGAAATATTTATATTTTTTTTAAAGGTAAACCTCTTTTATTTACATGTATTCCCCGTTGTTATACTTTCGTTTAGAAAATAATAAAGCTTATTCAACTGTTAACTATTTGTCAATTAATTTTCTTCAATTTTTACTTTACAGAAATCGTGCTAATAACTTGGGGAATATTTTGAATAAATTTCATGAAACATTTATTTTAAATCCATGGGATGAATCTAATTAGAAGAATTCAATTTATTCTTTTGGTGTTTTCTCTCCTTTCTTTTGGAAGAAGAAATGTTCATCTATGTTTTAATCCATCCATTGATAACCATCTTTGAACAATATATATATAGTTCAGTTTACAAAATGAAAAACATGACGCAAAAAACAAAATCGCGAATTGAAATATCTTCAAAAATCGTTCTGGTAGTATTATTAGTTAGTAACAGAAGCAGTAGTATGGTAATAATTCATTGGTTACAAAATTGTATTTCTCAAACAATTTAATTTCCCCATCTAAACGATAATAGTTTTATCTGGGAACTTGTATTGTATATTATGTATGGTATTAATATGTCATTTAATTGTCGACATCATCAACCACATCCTACTTAGTCGATAGATGAGCGCTTATTATTATTACTATTATTATTATTGGTTCATAAATAACTCTTTTTTAGGGTTAACATATTCATAATTGAATGTATGTACAACATAAGATATAATTCATATGAATTTTTTAAAATTGAATATACATTGTTAAACAGTATAAATTGTTTTTTTTCATGGTTAACACTTTCATCACCTTATTCGTTGGTATTATAAGTTTATATTGTTTCGGTAGATCGTTCATATTTCTGGTTTACGCATAATTATCAAATTTATTTTGTATTGTTTGTTTGAATCTTCTCATTGATGTTTAGAACTGCAATTGATCAGTCTCTTATTGGCATATGTGCATCCTGTACTGATTGCCTGGATATTGCCTTCGTTCAAAAGCATTATGAACAAAGATGGTTGGTGGCTAGCAGTGGAATTTAGGACGCGCGTTTCGTCCTATTTGGGACTCGTATGCTGGATGTACCTGATCAATCGAGGTCCTAAACGTCAATGGGAAGATTCAAACAAACAATACAATGAATTTAAAACTCCACCCCATTTCACAAGCAAGTGGTTATCAGGACTTAGTAGCCAAATGGATAAAGCTATAGCGTTTGAAGCGAACAGTGCTGAGTCCGGGTCCCGGAATGAACATCAACTCTGGGATGCAGACACATCCAGCTAACGAGTCCCAAATAGGACGAAACGCGTGTCTTGAATTCCACTGTTAGCCACCTATCATATTTGCACATAATTAATTGTTTACAAATTTTCATCATATTAATAAAACATGGGTCATATAAACAAAGAATATTCTTTTCAATAAATTCTCGTCAGGTTCTATCGCTTCAAAGTCAAATTCCTAAACCAAATGTGAGATAACCCATCGTTTACGATTAGGTTATATAAATGTACGATTGTAAAAATAAAATCAGATTTAATATTGAAATTATTAGTATTCAATGTTCACTTGAATTACATTATATGTTAAATGAAATCATGAGATGATTGATAATGAAGAATAAATTTAGATAAAACAAAATAAGGGAATAATGTAATTATTAATCAAACTAAATGGTTGGTTAACGACTGGGTAATGCATAAATTGATATGAATTCAGTACGAGATATTGAAATAGGTTGATAGTTAATTAGATTCTTGACGTTTACAAGAAGAGTAATAATGATACGAATTATAATAAAAATATTTGAATAAGATGAATGTAGGTTATGAAATTACATAGGGTAAGGCTATGTGTCCATTAGTCAAATGAGGTCATCCTATAATTAAGATGATGACTGAATTATCAGGTCTGAAGTTTCCTTAGGCAAAAGAAGAGGCTGGACATATTTCCTTTTTTGGTTCAAATGGCTATTGCTTCTGCTTCTAAAGAAGAAATACAAATAGGTCATTAACATGTTTCTAAAAGATGACAATTTATTGATTAAGTAGCTATATAAAGGATCGAGAGTTCTCGAAAAAATGAGTGGCATCACGAACAAAATTTTAGAAACTAGCTGACCAGACAGATCTAATTAATGAGATAGATGATGATCTTAGCCGACCATTAATGACGCTCAGGTCAACAGAGAACTGCATAGAATTTTCAACTGTTTCAGCCGAAGGTGGATAATACGCTGCTCCTTTGTTAACATTGTATGGCGCAACTTGTTTGGTTAAAAAAGTTCTTACCTAGTCTAGAACCTAATAGTCAATGTACTGCGTCTCTATCCATTTATTTATAGCTTTCACCGCTGAACGCGATGGATTTTGGGAATAAGTATTACGTTAACGGGGATTTCAGTACCTTCAGCAATAATGATTACATTTTGTTACAATTTTCTGAATTATTTACTTATATATTATGTAATTTTAAGCTTTATATCTGTTGGTATCTTGTTTGCTCAATTATCTAGCTTCATACGTGTCTAATAATAAATTCGGCAATTGGCTGTTTCGTAATTCGATAAACTTGCAAAAATATTTCTAAAATGTTCCCATAAGATTTTCATTAGTTTTGTTTTAAAATGAAATACATCACTTAATGTGTATTCATGCACAATAGATTAACACGATGAAGTTTTTATGCGCTAACCCGCATTATGCTTGCGTACAGTATGTCGATATCATAACATTTTGACACTTCGTAAAATTCATGCATATTTTATATCTCAGTAATTTCTGTATATCATGGTTATTCTTTCCGATTAACCACTTTTTTTTAACACTCTGGTCTGTATCTATATTCTTTATCCACCGTTTGAAATTTCCTATTTCTATATATAATAATGAATCAAAATAATATTAGACTTTTGAGCTTGAAACTTTTAAATGATTAGTGTACACAAAAGAATTTTATAAAATTAAAATGTACGTGCAAGTTAATGTGGGCACATAGGGCAAAAGAAAATAATATAATATCATAAAACTTTTAAAAGCTACATGTTTATATGTATATGATGTACAGTAATTTAAAGATAGACGTTCTAGCTCATTAATGTTTCCAATAGGCGTGGTAGTATGTTGATGTACTTCAGACCTTTGGCACACTATAAAAGTTTGTGCTCATTGCCATAAATCACCATTTATTTGAGATCATCTAGATCTCTAACTAATTTGATTGATGCCCGAATACCAATGTGAAGTCTTACACAGTTTGTCGAGGATGTCTTCGTAACGTTGATAGGACAAATTATCTTAGTCGGCTGGTAGTCACCACATATTATATTCGTCGTGTCTGTGAGCAGTTTTTCTAATCCCAACAAGGTATGCCCATTCGTCAATCAACTCTGCACTTCATAATTATCTCGTTGCAATCATTCTATCATTTGTAAATTGGAATCATTACACTGGAATGTATGCATACTTGTTCGTGATAATGCATTAGCCACTGTGTTCTTATTACCTTCGTATGGTGGACGCAAATTGCGGGATAAACTCTAGATACCGGATCTCTGTGAATAATAGTCATATTTATTATCTAACCCTTTTGTAAACGTTTTATAATCAGTGTATACTATAAAGCTGTTTTGTTCAAGCGTGTATCTAGAGTGCTTTATTGCTAGATATATATCTAATAATTCCCAGCTAAAAGTACTACATCTCGGTTGAGTCAGACTCAGTCGTTTAGGAAAAAAAGACAGAGGTTCCCATTTTTCATTAACCGACTGTTAGAAAACGGCTAATATGGTCACGTTCGATGCTTCTGTCATTATAGCTAGTAATGACTTTTTTTCGAACCAGCAATCTTTTCGTTTAGTAAGTTTTTGGCGTGCTCAAATGCCTGTGTGACTTTGATCAGGAAATAGGAAGTACGCATATGTCCTCGCAATATATTTTTTTTAGTGGTTGAGATGGAGCAACACAGAATGAAATGAATCACCCACAGAAATTTACCAATTTCAAAAGTTGCTTTTAAATCGGATGGGATAGGTGTCGTACCCATTTCATAAGCCAGGAAATACAACTATTTCTTACCACACACTTCTCAGGGTTTATAACCACTCCATATTTCGTTAGTTTTGCGAATATTTGTTTGAGGCACTGTAGTTGTTTTTCTCCCGACGCACTTGTAATTACCAGATTGTCAATATAAATGTACACAATTGGTATGCCTCAGGTTATCTGGTCGATAGCATGGAAATGTCTGGCCATTGTTCGTTAATTCCAATGGCATGCTTAAAAATTTGTACAACCCAAAAGGCGTTGTAATGGCTGTTTTCTATGCATTAACTGGAGGCATTTAGATATGATGTGTACGTACCAAATCAGTCTTCGAGAATATTACTGCACCGTATATACTGTTATCAAAGCCGTGGATACACGGTCTGGGTACCGATCTGCGAGAGTTTGTTTATTCAGGGCCTGACAGTCGCCAAGTGGTTAGATTTCCTTTTTAGTTAACATAGACAACGGAGATTACTGGGTTGCTAGACGGTCGAATGATGCATTTGTTCATAGATCTATCAGAATCACCTTCCTCTATCTCCAATTTTACTGGGTCTAACCTCATTTAGTGATACTTTCATCATTATGTCGTGCTGTACCTCATGTTCAGAATATTTGCTTCTTCATGACACTATCGTCAATTTGGAAAATTCTGTTAGCGATGGAGCGTGTGGATTAGAAGACACTTGGAACATTACCAAGTTCATCGGTGACGAGTCTGTACTGACCCCTCTAATCGTTTTCGCATGACCATTGTTTAAAAGCTTATGTTGTTTTGGATCGACCAATAAATTAAGCGTTTGCAGGAAATCTATACTAAGTTTGGGTACGGACATGTCTGCCGCTACAAATTCTGACTAAACGACGGGCCAAAGTTCATTAATTTTCGTATCCTATGCATTTTTATATCAGACGTATTTGCTTCTTTGAATACTAACGTGGTATCAATGTTTCTCTTCTCTCCATCTACGGTGGTATGACATTGATCTCCACTCTGATTTCAACGAAAGTTTGTACGCCTGTTGTTCGGTCTTGTATATAAGATAGACAATTTTTCTGAGCCTCAGCAGTCATCATCTTTGCTTTAGGTTCCTGAATCTATAGGGTGGTGTATTGTTCGTCTGTACTTGACTGAGATGCTGGTTGATGGTTCGATAGTAAGTTACAGAAGCGGCTTTGGTCACTGCCTCTCCAACGTCGTATGACTTTTCGTGGTTTAGCTCAAATATTACGTAACATATGCAATTCACAGCTTCATCTGGGAATGTGAATTGGCATGATCGAATTCATTTTTTGAAGATGAATACTATTGACCATTAAGTAATTTTTGATTCTGACGAACCAAAGTTGTTGGTCTGAGGCCCTAAAAGCAGGAAAGGAAAGGTTAACAGCACCCATGGACGAAGTATGGCAAAGACCTATCAGCCTTTCAAATATATTTCTATAAATGGTTAATAATACACAAATATATAAATATATATGAAAGAAAGTTCTCTACAGCCAGTAACACTGAGAATGGTAAGTGATACAATATTATAAAATGGAACAGACTTAGCAGATAGCACCAATATATCAATCTTTGGTATAATTTAATTATTTATAATCTTTAATACGAAGAAATTATGTCCAACAGTATTCATGAGGTAATATATGAGTGTAATAGCTACGGCAATGATAATCATCGAACAGTAACAATCTGAATTAGCACGATGTTCACTGATTTTCAATTTTCAACAGTATTATAGAAAGTTGTGTTCTTTTTTATGCTCAACTAACCAATTTCTGTTGAAGAATATCTTTGAGACCATTTCTATACTTCGTAAAATTAACGAAATGAATACACGTTATTAACATAATTTCCAGGAGGAAAAGTAAAGTTGTGGCAACCATCTATTTTAAGCACAACTCACATCGAATATATATTGCTGCAGGTTAAAATAAAACTGTCTTTTCCCTGTAGGTCGATTGGAGGGCTTAGTAAATTTGAACCTTTACAAACTCAAGTGAGAATTAGATACCATTATGGAAATTTGTTTACTCAGTTTTCTGCTAAATAATCGAATGTAACATTGTTTCAAATAAACAAAGATGGATCTTTGCTTATAATGCATATGACTTAATTCAATACGCACAGTATGCACATATACCAATAGGAGACTGATCAATTGCAGTCCTAAAAATCAATGAGAAGATTCAAGAAAATAACACCATGTTTCAAATATTTGTATCTTTTATAATAATGCATTGTACTACTTATTCAATATGCATAGTACAATTACTAATTACGCAATTTTGTTGTAATATTTTTCCAATGCAATATTTCATCTTATGATCACCCAATTTGTTACACGACATTGAATGTAAAATCTTGACGTAAAAATTCTGTGACTATTTTAAAGTATTTAGTAATAAAAAGTTATCTTATTATGGCCTAACAAGATACCACATTCTAATATTACATTCCATGATGTTTTTTGTCAATGTACACTGATATTTTTTCTTGTTTGGACATTTTCATAGGATCCTCTTATTCGAATGAATATATGCAGTTTATGGCTATGAATGTCGAAAAAGATGAATGGGAAATAGAATAGTGACTAACTATTATTTAATAGATGAATTTTAGCATTTAAGTATTCAACGAAAAGCATAGATAATTATTTTGTTATCTTGAATGACAAATTCTTCGATTTTAATTTACATATTAACTGTTAATTATCTTTGTATAGTGGTGACAAATTATTCTATATTCAGTCAAAAGATTAGAAGGTTTTAATGCAGAAATTTTTCCCCATGATGTCATTTGCTATAGCATTAGGGTCGCATTCATTTTTGGTTTTTATACATTGTAGTGTTTTATGTAACATATGGTATCATTTAACAAATTTATTTATCATTGTATCAGCTCGTATATTAGTCTTCTTACTCGTATGTAGTAACGTGCATTGGTCACCTAAGTCTTATACTTTTCAAACGGATATCCGAGCATTATCTTAATTGGCTATCTAAAATTGGAAATAGAAGTAAATCAGCAGCTCAGTCCTGGAATACCTCGTTAACTCTGGTCATTTACAATCACTGTAATTACATTTTGGTATCATTTTTGAATTCAAAAGTATTGACTTAAAGGGAGGAGGTTTGGGTTAGGAGCTTATGTATGTTTGCGGCTAAAACAATATACTGAACTTTATGTTGGAAAGTGTACAATTAATTGCGAAATAATAGTATTGTTTTACTCGATTTTCACTGATTCTTCAACTGACATTAGTTAATGACGAAAAATTTGTAAAATGTTTATCTAAATTACTGTCCATTTTCTAAATAATCTCTCATATTGGAGTTAAGTTAATGTTTCTAATGCTACATATAGTGAATTGTATACCATAAAATTATTCGCTAAGACTTATATATCAAAGATCCAATTGAACATGTTATGTTGATTGTATAGTAGTATATCTTAGAAATTTAATTAGGAAATTATTTTGACAGAATTAATGAATATATTTTATAAAAGTTATTTGTTTCACACAATGTTTTTATTGGATACTCACTGAGTTTTAATATTTAGTTATTGATTAATCGATGAGACTATAATTTATGGACGATCTTTAAGCCGACACTAAAAAGACCTAGAGATTGTCTACGTACATACTACCGTCAAATCAGGATTATAAACCAGTGTGAGGAATTAGGGTTTATATTTACAATTGATAGTTAGGGTTAGGAATTACATTTAGGATTCCCATCACAAACTGACATCAGCTATAATGCCAAAACTCTATTTCGCCAAATAGATAAATTAAATTTGCGCAAAAATTCAAAACATGTTATCGTAAATCTAATTGGTTCGTCCATAAATATAAGTTTCTCCAATTAATGTTAGGAAACGTTCCATGTGATCACTTCCTTTAATTAGAAAACTATTTAATTTTTCAGTCATAAATGTTTGCGTTTTTAATCCAAAATCTTAATAAATGTCTAAACAAAATAAAGGAAAATGTTATTCATTGTCTGATAGCCTGATATGACATAAATCATTGAAATTATATTTGTTCAAAGTTCAAAATTATTTTGTTCCAAATAATTACAATTAATTAAAATTTATTATATTAGGATTTCTTTCAAGTCCGGTATAAGAAATGAAAAAAACTATAGTTGATTTCACGGAACAACTAACTTGTGTTAAGGAATCTAAAGAAAATATAGTCGAAAGTGAATATGAATGAGGGAGAATCAATGCGATAATAGGGACCAATTTAGTCTAATCGTAAGCGTATCAACAACAAATATAATGGCTACACTTAGGGACTCTATTCTTCATTGAGTCATAGAATATCTTATAGCATTAATACGTAGCAAAAATATACATATACATTTTTATGCAACCTAACATTACAATGAAAAGGCTGTTGAAGGATGCTGATTAGTTTATATGAGGTGGTTTTGTATTTCGCAAAAAAATGTGTATGACATCATGATCAAGCGCTGCACATCGATTGCTTTCAAGAGTTTGGGGCCAAAAGTGGTGATAAGTAAATCGAAAACTAGCTTGAAAGCATGATACAGTCCCCGAGTTGTTTGTTAAAGTTATATTTAACGAACGAATTAAGGTTACTTATCCAATTTTCTTGAAGTAGTACAATTAGCATATACTTCAGATTATTTTTTATGTAAATTATTTCAAGAGGAATTCTGTCACGAGGACCTGAAGGGGCTGGTACAATTTCAAGCCCATATAGGTTATTCTAGCCTCCAGACAGACTAATCTATTCATTCTTCTTAAATAATATTCTTACCTTGTCATTTATTCACTTAATAACCCTACCTATTTTTATTTGAGTGTATATATGTATTAATTACTCACTCTAATCGTGATGTGTCTCTAACCTCCTTTGTGGCACGTTATCTGATTTCATTCGGATCGTATGCTGATTGTCATCGAAATATAAATACCACTAACCCTCATATGATTATTGACCTGAATCGCTTTGGTGAATAACGGAAATAAATAAGTCAAATAATTCTATCTTAGTCATAATTCAGTTCATATTCTGTTTTCAGTGGAAGTGATAACCTTTGTTTCATTGTAACTCAACGATTTTGAACCAATAGCGTGTGATATTCAATTTCATTTAGATATTCGGAAATGTAGTATGGGTAGGACACACTCACACAAATTCATGTATATTCAAATTAGTTAATCTATCAAACCTACGTGTTTGGAAGATAGACTGTTAATGCATAATAATTCGTCTATATTTTCGTATATATGTTCGTGCTTGTATAAATTAGATGTATGGTCTAATACATGAATTAGCTTGTGGACTTTCTTTCTCTTATACGCTTGAATATTAATTTCTTAAATAACTGAGAGCTCATTTATTTGCACTTAAATATTCGTTCAACTAAAATATTTTTCCCATTTCATTTCGGTTTATGGACTTATATTAATAACAGTCATCAGGTCGACTGATGTACATAGTATGAACATAATTACAAAAATATCCTCAAAAGATCAATTTCATTTGATTTTTGGAATCCACAAAGCTAATATAGTGATTTGATTGATATCACTCTTTAAAGTACACTGGAAAAGATAAACTTTTCAATAATATGTTCATTGAAATGTTGATGATCAATAAAGCAATCAGATTAATTTCTAGATATTTAGAATAACATTTTATATATGAAGGACAATAATGAATGAAATAGATAAATTAGTTAAATACGGATGACGATTTACTAATGACAATTATGACGTTTAATATTTGACGCCTCTTTATTACTAATGATAAATAATAATCATTGTAAAATTTCTCAGAACCAGATTTAGAACTCATAGAAATCATTGTTGCTATGCATATTTTTAACAAAAATAAAACTGAAATTTACAAACAAATTTCACTAGTTGAAATCATGAGTCAATTGAAGCTAGACCACCATGGAAAACCAGGAGGCACTGGACGGTCGTCTCACCCTAGTACGGGACTCTTCACCACGATCCCGCTCCCCGCGAGTTCCGAACCCAGGGCCTATCAGTCTCGCGCGCGAGCGCTTACCTATTAGATCACAAAGCCGGCCGGCATTCAACAGTGTTAATGTCTAACTTCAACCAATCCACAAAATTGCGATACCGTCACCATTGTCCTCAGTGAGCTGATATCTCACAACAGACCTGGTTGAACTCCACTGGTCACGGCTTCGCACTAGAAGTCCAGGTTTTTCATGGTGGTCTAGCTTCAACTGACTCATGATTTCAACTTTTGAAATGAATAAAATCTCCACAAAACCCTCTTCTGAAAAAAAGCGTTTTCCAATTTTTCTTTTTTAAAAGCAACTATATTTAACAAACATTTGCATTACATTTGTTATTGAAACTGAATTGAAGTTTCTTCTAAATATTGAATATTAATAATAAACATTATAGACAATCTTGTACTTTAAATTGATATAAAATGCAAATGTTCTTATAGATTAATTAATTAATTATTATTATTAGTTTATTATGGAACTAATTAAAAATTATATTCATTATGTAAACTTGTTTTAAACAACGAAAAGAAAATGCACATTCTTATTTTGTTTATTTAATTTAAATTAATCTGGATAATTAAAATTTAAGGTAAAGTACTAATTATCAATATAGAAAAAAGGAACTCATCAGTTGTTAGTTCTTTTTTTTTCTTTTGTAAAATATTGAATTACTAAGTATATTGTACGCGTATAGATTATGAATGGAGAAAGTGTGTGTGTGTGTGTGTGAGAGAGAGAGAGAGAGACAGAGAAAGATCTTTAACAATCCTGATAGTATATGTAACACTAACTAAAAATAAATAAATTGGTAAATTCATTCTTTAATATTCTTTTTTTTGGTTAACCGTGTCAGATAATGAAGATTGTAATTTTATATAATAACGTAGTTTTCTATCATGGAATACACTAGACAGCTCTAAATCAATTTGAAGATTTGGACTTCGCAGATAACGTGGCCCTTATATCCCATATACATCAATAAATACAGGACAAGATAAACAGTGTAGCAGCAGTCTTTGCAGAAATACATACACAAGAGAAAAAGCGAGATCCTCATATACAATATGGAGAACACCAACCCAATCACACTTCATGGAGAAACTCAGGAGGAGGTGAAAACGTTCACTTACGTTGTCAGGAAGCATCATCGATGAACTTAGGGGATGTGATGTAAACGTAAAGGCGAGGATTGGCAAAACAACAACAGCATTCCCACAGTTGTAGAATATATGGAACTCAAAACGATTGTTAACCAATATCAAAGTCACAATCTTCAATACCAAAATCAAGACAGTTTTACTGTACGGAGATGAATCTTCGAGGACTACCACAATTATCATCAAAACAATACATGTATTTATAAACAATTGTCTACCTAAGATACTGAATGTCCGTTGGCTGAATACCATCGGAAACAACCTTCTGTGGGAAAGGACAACCCAGCTGTTGTCTGAAGAGGAAATTAGGAAAAGACGTTGGAAATGGATAGAATACACATTGTGGAAATCATCAAACTGCATCACGAGGCAATCACTAACTTGTAATCTTGAAGTGAAGCGTAAAAGTGGAAGGACGAAAAACCCACTGCGTCGGGAATTGGAAGAAGGTATAAAAAGGATGGATAGCGACTAGAAACAACTGGAAAGAATTGCCCAGGGCAGAGTTGGATGGAGGATGTTGGTGAGTGGCCTATGCTCCTTCATGAGGGGTAACAGGCATAAGTAAGTAGGTTTCCATAGTTATAGAAGTTGATTAGCAAACCTTAACAGAAAAAGAAACTAGAGTATCAACCATGAAAATAGAAAGATTTTATGCTTTATTCGGTGAATAGATGAAAGATAACTAAATAACTCTGGAATTATTCGATATACATACACATAAAAACTGATATCAAACTAGACTTTAAGTGTCACAATGCATCATGGATTCGTTGTGTCGAATAATTAACTGAACTTACATAATTAATTCATACCATTTGCGTAATGTGATGATAATATCAAAGAATCACAGAATAGACCGAGTTAATCAATGTTCATACGTTCTCGACACAATATTTGAAAACCAAAATACCATATATATGAAACTGAAAGATACTAATACTATGTATGTCACAGACATGGAAATATCAAAACATTACGTAAGAAACCTGATAATGGTGTCACTAATGTACTAAATAGGTAACCAGTGTGAGGATTAAGTAAAAAAAAATCGAAACAGACTGAATTATTTCAACTTCATACAAAGTGTATTTCATCCTATAAATGTGATGTTATTACGTAATACATAGATTAGTAAGAAAATTCAATTACTGAGTGTTGAAAAAACCATGTTTCTATAAATAAACTCGAATGATTATATACGATAAAAAGTCAAAGAGATCGATGACTTCTTTGTATTTCAGTTCAGTTCTTAATAGTAATGATGGAAGGTCTATCGATCCATATTAATCCTTGCAATTTGTAACACTGTGGAGGTCCAATCTCGTTTTGAATGCATCAAGAGAAGGTGCTGATATTACGTGTTCTGACAGAGGATTTGACTACTTGGTACGAGGAACGGAAACCCAGGCGTAAACAATTTGATATCGGCTTTCGAACTTTCTTAGAATGTCCTCTCAGATGGTCAGAACTAGGTAGAAGGAAAATATGAGACACATTTATACCAAGGTCGTCGTTCAGTGTACGATAAACCAATATTAGATCACTCTGTAACTAAGTTGATGTGTCTCAGCCTGTCTTCATAAGATAAACCACAGAGACCTTTAACCATTTTACTGCAAATCATGACAATTTCATTCTATTCCTGACCAGACGATCTATGTAAACTGTTCAAAAATCAAGCATAGTATATAAATAAGTTAATTTTACCAAAAAATATATTTCATTATCTCTTCTTCATTAGACTTAAATATTTCTCAAATAATTTTGGTTTTTCTTGTCACCATAGATTTTACTGTTTGTTTGACAATGCTTTTTTAGTTCACCATTTTTAATCAGAGGGGAGCTTTTTGGATATTATGGCAATTTTAATAATTGAATTCATGAGTCAATTGAACTAAACTACCATGGAAAACCTGGAAGCACTGGACGGCCGTTTCACCCTCAGCAGTGCGCATCCATGATGCCACCTCGTGAGACTCGAACCCAGGACCTATCAGTCACGCGCGCTAACGACTAACTTCTGGACCGCTAAGCCGGCATCCAACCGTGGTAATATCTAATTTCAACTAGTCTTCGAAGTTGCGCCACAGTCCATCATTATCTTCTGTGAGTTATTATCTCACAACAGACCTGGTTGAATTCCACTGGCCATGGTTTCTCACTAAAACTCCAGGAAATACCTATTGGAGACCGTCACTAGTGAGCATATGATTATTATAACCAGAGAGGAGCTTTGTGGATATTATAGCAATTTTATTAGTTTAATACATGAGTCAATTGAATCTAGACCACCGTGGAAAACCATCATTTTTGTTATCTAGAAAATTATTATTTCATTACTTTCAAGTATTCCTAATCTATTTATTTTTCTGTATTCTTTATATGTAGTTTATAACTACCCTAACTAATATTCAATATTAGCATCATTCATTTTCAGTTTTAGATTTTTTTTCAGAACTGCTTTTGAGTGCAATCATTTATTGTCAAGTAGAGCTTATTATTATTAAATATAATGTATTAACATAAATAAATAAATTTCGTGGATTAGTTGAAGTTAGACATTAACACCATTGGATGCCGGCTCAGTCGTCCAGTGGTTAAGTGCTCGCGTGCGAAACCAGTAGGTCCTGGGTTCGAATCTCGCAGGGGGCGAGGTCGTGTATGCGCACTGCTGAGGAGTCCCACAATAGGACGAAACGGCCGTCCAGTGCTTCCAGGTTTCCCATGGTGGTCTAGCTTCAACTGACTCATGATCATAACCATTGAAATAAACAAATAATTCGTTTAAATAAATTATAAACTCTGTTCTTCCAATAATCGCTGTATTACAGATGGATTCCATTAATCCTTCATCTAATTATAAGATTATATCATAATAATTTTCATTGTTTATTCTGTATTTAATAGTAAATTTTTGTGTTAAACATGGTTTTTTTAATTGACAGATAATTCCATTTGAACATTAAAGACTACGAAGTTCAGAGAAGAGGTCTCTTTTCAGGGAGTTTATTATCCAGCTGTACAATCGTATATATATATATATATATATATATATATATATATATATATATATATATATATGAACAAGGAATAGCCAAGATGACGTAATAGATTACGTAATATAAATAATGACAATAGACTTAATAAGTTAGTAACGAATTATAAAGTAAATGTAGTAAGATGATTAAAATGTTTTTGTTGCAATAATTAAAGGTTATTAAAGATCATAGAGGTGTAAAAAATAAATAAAGTGATATCATGAGCAATTATAAATAAAGTAATGAGAATATGAGACATAAGTAAAGGGAGAAATGCAATAGCAACAATAATAATAATTAAGGCCAATGTAACCATAACGATAGAACGCACTTCTTTTGTACGCGTTGTTATGGTTTGAGCTCATGGATGGTAAGAGCTCCGGCTATTTTTAGGAGTTGAATAAGAAGAAATCTAAGTAGATTTGGAAGAATCGTTTATACAACCTTAAAATAAGACTGTGGATCAATAGAATGATTACAGTCGAGTTGATGTTCAAATATAGAACTCCTAACTATTTTCCTCTCAGCCTTGTAGAACTACACTGGGACATGTTCTCGTATCCGAGTTGAAAACGAGCTCTGGCTACGGTCAATGTACCTTGCTCCAAAAGAGCAAATGAACTAGTAGATACACTTATATTACTTCGTCTACATTGTTATCTCAAGTAGAAAATGTTTTAAAATCTAAAACAATTAGTCCCTTTGATAAATTTCGATAATGATATTAGAAGACGAAGATTATCAGAACTATGTGATATATTAGCGCAATACATTTCGAACAATCTGGTCACACATATACTTGTTAAGAGCATTTATATATAAAAATAAAAGGTCAACTAGACAGGAAACGGGGTAAGAGGAGATAAGGATAATGATAAGAGTAATAATAATAATAATAATAATAATAATAATAATAATAATAATAATAATAATGTGAACACAAAGCGAAACCTAATCACTCTGGATAATAAGTCAATATTACCAGGGTAGGTTTAAGGTAAGAACAAACTGTTTTTGAACACATAAAGGGGGTTTGAATTTTCGTATGGCTAAGGCTTCAATGAACCTTAGTGTACGCCCCTTTACACTTTTATACAGCACTACAAAAGCTGAATTTAGATCAATCTTGTGACCTGTTTCAATTATATGTTTAGCAATAGAGGATGATGGATGTTTATCCTCTGCTCTTATTGGGTCACTTGATTGTATTTGTTTCTGAAGCCATTTGGGTAAATGTTCACTCACCCTAATGTTTTAAAATCTGTTTACAAAATACGATTGTTGTTCATTTGAAAATATCCTTGATTACTGTCTATCAGAAGATGGGTTTGTGATAATAAACTTTTTACTGAAATCTTTATCATGTATTTTACAATGTCTAGGGGTGCAATCCAGGATGTATTATGATGTTATAAGTGTTTATCTTCAGAAGAGTTTTATAGAATAGTTGGTCGTTTGTGAAATGTTTTATAGAAGTGAATGACAATGATTTTCAGTGTATATTACAGTGAATGATATTAATTCCTGTTAAATTGTACATGAATCTACTTAGTTTAAAGGAACAAAATCTGTCGAGATTTCACAAGAATATTAGTACTAAATTTCCTTACGACTTGATTAACAACAAATGGAGACTCAACTGATCAGTTTGTAGGAATAAAATATTGAGATATGAGAATCTACATAAAACACATAAAATGTGTAAGTACGTTGGTCTTCATACAATACAGACTACTAATACATATTTCTGTGTGTTTAAAGGTAAGTCCTGAACTTATAGTTTATTATCATCACTGAGATTTTAAATCATGCGTGTTCACCTTTGAAATCTATACAGCAATATTTTAATGCAGTTTCCACTGCGCTTGCACACAGTTGATTATTCAAGATTTGTAAAACACATTTCACTTTTAGATTTCACTGATCTAGTGATTCCAGATATAAATGAGCTCAGTTAGTGGTGACAGTTTGTAATAGTTGTTCGTTATGATGTAGAATATAGTCGTGTTAGTTAACAGATTCTTAGTAAAAACTGAGGTCAGCACCTACAGTTTATAAATTTTAAGCTGTTCATAGATCTCTTCATTGATCTTAGTGCATAAACCAAAAGTGGTCTGAACCTTTAACTTCTTATCTACAAGGATATTTCAAAATCCCCGTTATTGTCTTACACATCATAAAGTTGTAAAACAGGTTTTGTCTCAGGCTATTAAAGGGATACCACCAGTAGGTTATTTTCAACGTGATATATTTATAAGGAATGGTCCTGATAAAGCAACAAAACTCTTGAGAAACTTCAGATAAAAACGAATGGATTTCTGATCAGATATTGTGCAAGCCTTTTAGGTAAATAAAATATAATTTTTTAAATACCAAGTGTTAACCATTTGCTTCTAAAAAAGATAACTTTATAATTTGCAGAATATATATACAAGAAAACAACTTACCGAATGGCAGTTTTTCCCACGAATTTACGTCAATTGAAGAATCAATGAAAATTTGCGAGAACTGAGCAGATGTTTTATCCTGTTGGAGGACTTCTCTATTGGATAGAACCGACGACTTTCAAGTCTCATTAGCCTTATTGTAAAATGTTTGACGTTATTTGTTTACTGGTTTTACGAAGCTATTGATATAATGTTACTTACTTACTTACTTACACCTGTTATTCCCAATCGAGCATAGGCAGCCGACCGGCATTCTCCAACCCACTCTATCCTGGGCCTTCTTCTCTAGTTCCATCCAATTCTTGTTCATTTTTTTCATGTCTATTTCCATTTCTCGGCGTAATGTGTTCTTTGGTCTTCCTCTTTTCCTTTGGCCTTGAGGATTCCATGTGAGGGCTTGTCTTGTAACGCAGTTGGGTGCTTTCCTCAATGTGTGTCCTATCCACTTCCAGCGCTTCTTCCTGATTTCTTCCTCCGCTGGGATCTGGTTTGTCCTCTCCCACAGTACGTTGTTGCTAATAGTGTCCGGCCAATGGATCTGAAGTATTTTGCGTAGACAACTGTTAATAAACACCTGTATCTTCTGGATGATGGATTTCGTAGTTCTCCAGGTTTCTGCCCCATACAGTAGAACTGTCTTGACATTTGTATTGAAAATCCTGACCTTGGTGTTGGTTGACAGTCGCTTTGAGTTCCAGATGTTCCTCAGTTGTAAATATGCTGCTCTTGCTTTACCGATCCGCGCCTTCACATCTGCATCAGATCCACCATGTTCACCAGTGATGCTGCCCAGATATGTAAAGGTTTTTGCATCTTCCAAATCTTCTCCGTCAGTTGTGATTGGATTGTTGCATGCTGTGTTATATTGGAGAATCTTACTTTTCCCTTTGTGTATATTGAGACCTACTGCTGTTGAGGCTGCTGCTACACAGGTCGTCTTCTCCTGCATATGTTGTTGCGTTTGGAATAGAAGGGCCAGATCATCTGCGAAGTCTAGATCATCTAACTGCATCCTAGATGTCCATTGTATCCCGCGCTTTCCTTCAGACGTTGACGTCTTCATGATTCAGTCGATCACCAGGAGAAAGAGAAAGGGTGAGAGTAAGCAACCTTGCCTAACACCGGTCTTCACTTCGAACGACTTTGTCAACTGTCCTCCATGCACAATTTTGCAGTGTAATCCATCATATGAGTTCTGTATGATATTGACTATCTTCTGAGGCACGCCGTAGTGTCGAAGAAGTTTCCATAGTGTTGTTCTGTCCACGCTATCAAATGCCTTTTCGTAGTCAATGAAGTTGATGTAGAGTGATGAATTCCATTCAATTGATTGTTCCACAATGATCCGTAGAGTTGTGATTTGGTCTGTACACGATCTATCCTTACGGAATCCTGCCTGTTGGTCACGAAGTTGGGCGTCTACGCAGTCCTTCATCCTGTTTAACAATACCCTGTTGAAGACTTTTCCCGGTATTGAGAGAAGAGTGATGCCCCTGTAGTTATCACACTTGCTGAGATCGCCTTTCTTCGGTATTTTGATCAGTAGTCCTTCTTTCCAGTCTGTTGGTACTTGTTCCTCATCCCAAATCTTATTGAAGAGAATGTGGAGTATCCTTGCAGTTGCCGCTACGTCTGCTTTTAGTGCCTCTGCTTGAATGTTGTCTGGTCCTGCTGCTTTGCCACTCTTGATTTGTCTGATGGCCATGTTGATTTCTTCAATTGTTGGTGGGCCAACATTGATTGGGAGGTCCGTGGGTGCTGCTTCGATGTTGGGTGGGTTCAGTGGAGCTGATCGATTCAAGAGTTCTTTGAAGTGTTCTACCCACCTGTTTTGTTGCTCTTCAATGTTGGTGATTACCTCGCCTTCCTTGCTTTTCACTGGTCGTTCTGGTTTGCGGCGATTTCCAGAGAGTTTCTTTGTTATGTCATACAATTGTCTCATGTTTCCTTCTCTTGCAGCCTTTTCCGCCGTCGTTGCTAAATCTTCCACACATTTACGTTTGTCGGTTCTGATGCTCCTCTTCACTTGTTTGTTTACTTTTGTGTATTCAGCTTGTGCCTTGGCTTTTTCTGCTATTGTTCGACTGGTATTGATTGCTGCTTTCTTGTTCCTCCCTTCTTGAATCTTATCCAGTGTATCGACAGTGATCCATTCCTTGTGATGGTGCTTCTTGTGGCCCAGAACCTCATTGCATGTTGAAGTGATTGCCTCTTTTATCACCTTCCAGTTGCTCTCCATAGTAGTTCCTTCTCCATTGAGTAGATCATGAAAGGCCTGGAACTTATTGCTTAGGACCATCTAGAATTTGTTGAGTTACTTGTCATAAATCAAGGAATCATTGCACTTTCAAAAATGTATTCTCTGAGTTGTATAGTTTTACTTTCATTGCCGCTCTGTGCAGAATTATTGAAACACTTACTTCAATTTTTCCGCAACTTTAAAAACAGTTCGTTCAGACAATTCAGAAACTCGACACACAGACCAATCAGTAATCGTTAGATTTATTGAGATAGTGAGAAAAAGGAATAACCAAATACAAGGTCATATACAAGGTCCGGTTAAACCATGATTTGAATACAAGTATCAATAGTGACAATACAACAACTGACAGTAAGTGATCACATACAATAAATACATCAAAACCTTCTTGTACTTGTGAATAGGTTCTAGTAGGTTACTTCTTTCTGAAGTTTGTACCGGTAATGTTGTTTAGAAAAATTATAAAAGCATTAAGATTCAGATATCATTCTCATAGAATGTAATACCATATTAACATTATCCATGAAAGTAACCGTAGTTTACGTTTCATAATTCACGTTGGCACTAGCTCTACACAGAACTTTGTCGTAATCAGTACACAGTTTATGTATGGGAACTTTTAATACAAATTATGGCGATATATGATCCAGAATTAATATTTATTTTTTATGATTGACTTTTATTAACATTAATAAAATTTTCAATGTCAGCTTATAATTATTATGACCGAAAACCAAAAAATAAATTCACAGTTTAGGGGTTGTGGAGATTGTTAAGTTTTTGATTGAAATCATGAACCGAGTGATGTTAGATCACCATTGAAAACCTGGAAGCACTGAACGGTCGTTTCGTCCTATTGTGGGTGACCAGTGGAGCTAATCCGTGTCTGGTAGAAATAGGTGACTATCTCAGTACAGTGGAAGATGGTAGCACAACTTCGTGGATTGGTTGAAGTTAGACATTAACACCATTGGATGCCGGCTCAGTCGTCCAGTAGGTTAAGCGTTCGCGTGCGAGTCTGAAGGCCCTTGGTTTGAATCCCGCGAGCGGGACCGTGAGTATTCACTGCTGAGGAGTCCCACAATAATACGAAATGGCCGTCCAGTGCTTCCAGGTCTTCCATATTGGTCTAACATCAATCAGTTCATGATCTTAATCAAAAAATAAATTCACTTATGAGGTCGTTACAAGAAGAAAACCTACAATATATTTTCATATTATTATGTTAATCATGGCTAATGATTTTGATCATTTGAAATTATGAGAATATTCTAGTAAAGGTAGTCGATTATCATCATAATGATACTGCTGAAATTTTCACCGATGTAATATTATAAGACGTATATCTTAAGCTGATAGATATTGTTTGAATATAAAACATTTTAATACTTTTCTCCAAATTTATCGTGAGCTTTAAAAGTAGTTTGAAAATTTCAAGCACGTAAATTTTATGTTTCTGAGTGAAATACAAATAACTTGCATAATAAGTAGAAGTACTCTTGTATACTGCTCAAAACATTTCAAATGATAGTGTAAAGGTATTTTTTGCAGTCATAGAGTACAGATGGTGGTTCTGAACTTACTACATATTTAATTATGCTTCTTTAGATTGTATGTAATAGAGAAATATATACTATTTTTAATCTTTTACTATGAAACCCTAATTCTGAAACAAACCTAAATTTGATGACACCATATTTTATGGATGAGCAAATTAGATAGCGATTCTTATATTTTTGAGAAAAACTCATTCATTCTTATGGCTACAGAGCATTTTAACACATTAGCAGGTGTCTGTTCATGATCAAAATCCATACCTAATACTTCTTATTCTAACCCTAAATACCTAATCCTTATTAGGAACAAATTGAGAACTTTTAAAAATCTGTTTAGGTTCTTTTAAAGGTTCAAGAATACGGACAATACTATCGTTTTCTTTTTTATAAGCTATCCATTTGCACAAGCTATTTTCTGTTGAATAAAACGTAGCTAGAATTTCGTTACTCAATGTATTTCACCAATTTTATGTGCAATATTATTCCTCTTCTTATCTAACATAAACTGATTTTATATGTTTTAATGTAATTCAAACAACATTATTACTTTATAAACTAAGCTGATATTTTATTTTAAACATGAACTACTGATAATTTAATGGTATGTTTTATACTGTACAATTTCATGTAAAAAAATTTTTTAGTTTTATTTCAAAATAAGTAGTGGGTTGTAAGAAACACCGTATTTTTATCACTTACTTGTATAAGTATAATCTAGCTAAACAGTTTATAATATCAGTTTGTTATTTAATCTATGAAAAAATAAGAGTATTTGAAATAAAATTTTAATTATATAAATAATAGTGATTTCATTTTAATTACAAACGCGCTTATTTTATTTCGTTTTTTTTTCTCATCTACTTATCTAAATGATTTAAGTAGTGTGATGGTTAAGGAGAAAAGTGAAAAATTGAAGATATACAGATGGAGTGCAATGACGTGATATGAAATAGTTAAAAGAAAGAGAAAAAAAATGAACACACTAGAAGGTTATAGAGAAATACTATTTTTACTGAATATAAAAAAATACGTTAAGCAAGCTATAAACTTGTGTATAACAAACAAGTGGTAACCAAAAACAATCATATAAATAAAATGATTATTGATTCAGTTTTGATATGAATAGGTATTCATTACCATTGTAAAAAACACCCATTTTTTTGCTAGACATAAGTGCATCTTATCATGTTTACTGATAAAAGACCACCATGAGTTTATTGAGTTTTCTTTTTTTTTTGATCATATATATATTATATATATATATATATATATATTACTTATTAAAATGTTTTTCTACATATATCTTTCAGATTAACAATTGAAATCTCGGATATTTTAAGGTCACTATTCACTTTGAAGATCACAGAGATAGACTACATAGAGACTAGTTATTATTTTAATGAAAATAAAACAGTTGTTTAAATAGTTTTAATAAATGTTTTCATCATAAAAGTGTGATCATTTTGGGGTATTTATGGAAAACAGAAATGATCTCATGATTGTTTTGATCTAAATAGTAATATCTACTTGCATATATAATCTCACAATAGATCAAACAAAGGACATTTAGATTATATAGTGGTAACAACACTTTCAGATAATAAATTGGAACTAATTGGTGTATTAGATATTCAAATTTTAGTTAATTTGCATGATCAGCACAGTTTTGGCTGAATCATCAAAAAACACACAATAGATATTGAATACTGATAATCAGTAATCACTTTCATTAATCGAGCAGTATAAAAAAGGATAATTAATGTAGGGATCACTAAAATAAATGTGTTTGTTGAGTTATTATATAATTTAATAAACAGACACTAAATAAGGAAATTATACATATATTTTTTCACAGATTGAAATCATGAGTCAGTTGAAGCTAGACCACCATTGAAAACCTGGAAGCACTGGATGACCGTTTCGTTCTATAATAGGACCCCTCAGCAGTGCGCATCCACGACCCCGCACCCCGCGGGATTCGAACCCAGGACCTACTGGTTTCGCGCGCGAGCACTTAACCATCAGACCACTGAGCCGGCATCCAATGGTGTTAATGTCTAACTTCAACCAATCCACGAAGTTGCGCCACCATATACCATTGACGAAACGGCCGTCCAGTGCTTTCAGGTTTTCAATGGTGGTCTAACTTCAACTGACTCATGATTTCGATCTGTGAAAATCTCCACAAACCGCTTCTGATATATATATATTCAAATCAGATGAAATATAAACACTTGTTTCAAGAGCAGCTTCAGATTACTCTTAGGATCAATGGGATATATAGAAAAAATGTGATGGCCTGTTTGAATATCTGGACTACCTGTTCCTGTCATCTAAATATTTCAACAAGTTATCTGTTTTCTTGTTTATGTTAACAGATAATTAGGTCAATTAATTCTATAACCTATTCAGGTGCGTTAGTGAAACGTTTACGATCTTTCGCAGTTGTAGTTACAATAACGTACAGTCAAAGAATTCGTGGTTGCTGGTAATATGAATTGAAAACCATAAAAATTACTCAGATGTCGGTTTTTGAATTGCTAACATCTAACTGGTGATCAATAAATATTTATCATCAATATCGATTAGGAAATAACAAACGGAAACTTGCTGAAGTAATTTGTGCTAAGAATTCTATATTGTACAAAAATGTAATATTGAATAGAGCTAATAAATAATAATGATTATATAATAGTTTTTTGGCATTTTTTAGAGAGAATCAAGTGATACTGGCTATTTTCTGGCAGGAAATTTAGTTAGATTTAAAGATTAAAAAAACTTTAATGTACTGCTTGAAGGCCTAGAAGTATATTTGTGTTTTAAATGGGAGACATGCTATTTCAGTCTGATATATTAGTTTCAAGATAGTTTTCATCAAAACCCATTATAAAGTAATGAATCAATACAAACCGAGAGATAAATGTTAACTCTATATTAGTTAAATAAATGCAGAACTTCGTAAAGTAATGGTTATATTAAAATACCTAACTCATCTTTTGTTCAGATAGACTTCATCTAATAAAAACTTTCGTCTAAATTTGATTGAATAGTTTCATAGTATTTGGGCGCCGAGTTGATATGAGACATTAAAGAGGAAAAATATATTTGTAAAATCCCAGCGAGTGGATTTGAAGTAAATCCAACGATTTGCCTGGCAATCTGGTCCAAGTTTTTTTCAAGGAAAAATCTGAAAACGGTAGTTATACCAGTTGTACATTTTCTTCGATAATTTGATGCTATTACAGAACAATAAATAAGAACTTTCGTTTAAATTTGATCGAATAGTTCCACAGTATTTGGGCGCTGATTTGATGTGAGAAATTAAAGGGGAAGGAAAAGCTTGAACCAGATTGCCAACCAAAACGTTGGATTTACTTCGCTGAGATTTTACAAATACGTACTTCCTCTTTAGAGTCCATCTAAGTTTTATTAAATTGAGGCTTATAAACTGTTAGTAATTTTAGCTTACATTATTAAGGCCCTCTCGAATATCAGTCTTCTGTAAGCTGATATACTACTTTATAAAAATTTCTCACTTCACTGTCTTTACTTTTTCTCTTTTCACCATAAATAGTCGTCTATCATATATTTAATCTTTTTAAGTTTCTGTTCGCATAACTGAATTTTTCTTGATCAAAGCCTATTAGAAACAGTATTCATGTACAAAGTAGTCATCCTCAGTGATTAGTGAGAGATTCACGAAATTATGAAACATCAATATTTATATACAACAACTTCAAAACCCTTAACTATAATCTTATTCCGAGCAAATGTTTTTCTTCCCTCAGTTAATTGAAATCCACCTTTGGAAAAGGAGAGACATACTCTGTATTTTTAATACAATCCTATTGTTTATAGATTTATTCATCCTTATGTTTAATATTTACATGATAGACATTTGAAATAACCGTTAACAAGAGGAAAAGATTCATTTACAAACTAGGAAAGATCTTGTACAGTGAATTTATTGAAAACTGAATGTACACCAATACGATCAAATTCAGAAGAAACTGATAAGTGATCAGTATTATTTTTATTTTGCTAATCTGTTCCTTTATTTAAATGAAATTTTTAATAATTGACTCACGGTACAATCACATTTATATAAGTCTTTTCTGTATATATATTATTGTTTTATATGTGTGCATGTATTGTGATTTATGAGATTGTCTTATTTTATTGTCACCAGTGTATACATTTAATAAAGAATGAATTAAGAAAGAATCACAGTTTAAAGATCATTAAGATTATGGATAATAAAGAAGAAAAACAATAACATACAGTAACATATCAAATAAATCCATATTTTTCTTTAGTGATTATTTGTTTTTATGATGTTAAAGGGGTGGGGTGGGGACGATTAATGGATCGGCTGTAACTAACTTTAATCTTCTGAATATTAATAATTTGTATCATGTCCATTATTTTTCACTCAACTGAAATTAATTAGAAATATATTTTACAAAAAAGAATATTGTGAAAAATGTAGGTGAAGAGAAGAAAAAAAAGACTTCGATCTGTTTCAGATAATTATTTAGGTATTTATATACTTGTACATGTTATTATTGTATAAAATAGAAATGTTTTAAAGAAAAGGGATTTAGATAAAGAAACAATTGAATAATAAGAGAAATAAGTGTTCCATGTTCTTTCTATCTATTTATCTATCTATCTATCTCTTATTACCCTTGACTTATTTACGCACTTTTGCTCTCCCTACCTCTTTTTATTTTATTTTCAATTTTATCTTGATTATTAATTTATTACATTTGACAATGAAAACCACAAAAGTAAATATGTTGATCATATAAATCATAAATGTATTTGTAAATTGTATGTTATAATACACCTAAATAAAACTAATTTGACATGTATATTTATGTTTGCTAATTAACATTTTAATGATTATATAATCGTTTTCGTTGACTAAAACTAAGGAATGTATTCTTATTATTCTTATTATTGTTATTATTAACAAAGTATACATTTATATGATGAGTATTGATGATATTCACAGTGTTTCCTTTTTTTTCTTTTTTTACTGTTTTTTCTTTAAAAATAGAAAGTGTTAAAAAAACATGAATGAATAGTCTAAAAATCTATTTGAATCATTTAAGGCGCTTTAATTACTGGTTGATTCTTATCATTTCTATTCCTGAACGTAGTCGTGTTGGTGTTTTTTTTAATCAAGGACTTTAGAAAAAGAAAAGAAGAAACAAAGATGAATGAAGAGAAGGAAATGAATGTTGGATGCATGTTGATAAATGATCTTTCATTAGGTTGAATTAACACTTCCCTTTTTTATTACATAATGAATTATCAAGGAATTGTGTAAATTATTTTGAATAAAATCTGATTCACATCATGATAAAAGAAAACGGATAACAAAAATAAATCATTATGGGAAAGTTGAATGAATTATTTGTCTGTTTTCTTTTTTTCCTTTTCTCCTTTTTTCTCTTTTTTTCTCTCTCTTTTAGGCAACCATTTAAATCTAGTTTGGATGAATTAAGGAAAATGATTTGAATGAAATCAAATTTTATACTTTATCATAATAGGAATTGGTCAACCTATTATTTGTTTCTTTTTCTATTCATAATTAGTAATGATTTGTTTTATAGTAACCATTTGATTAGAATGTGTAATGTAATTTATGCCTTAGTCATATGTTTGATGCATAGAATGATGTATATTTGAATTAGTTCTATCTTTTTTAAATGCTGTCAATTTTGTTTTTGATTGTGTTATGTTATCATTGATATTTGATGAAGTGAATTGATAATAATTAGATGTACTAGTTGATAATGTTGGATAATGTGATTTTCTACGTGCTGCTGGTGCACATATAACATTAATTGGTTTAGACATTTCAGTTACTATTTTATGACATTCATCACCATTATCTAAATGACAAATACATTTACATGTTGATGGTTGATGACCTAAACAAAAAGGAAGAGTCAAATTATTGAAAAGAAATAAACATTCAAGTAAATAAATTAAGTATTTATTTCACACGAATTTTGTGATTTGTTTAATATTTATATTCAGAAGGGGTTTTGTGGAGATTTTTAGAAATTTCACTGGTTGAAATCACGAGTCAATTGAAGCTAGACCAGGTTTTTCATGGTGGTCTAGGTTCAATTGACTCATGATTTCAACCAGTGTAATATTTATACGATAACATAATAAAAAAGTAACTATGGATGAACTATTATTTCTACATTCTTGATTAGAAATGGAACAATGACTCTTATTGAATGTTTAGTTTTAACTCACTGCTATTGTGAAGGAACGATGTAACAATTAAACATGTGATATGATTTCATACAAAATATATCATAGTTACTAATGATACTTTAATGGATAGTTGAACTCATAAAACATATTTTTAGTAAAGAATTACATGAATGCATCTAATGTCTGTTTGGATTTAAAATAACAGACTTAGAATAACGTAGAAGAAATGTGGATGCTGCTTCGTTTAGATAAGACTATTCAAATTTAAAGCATAGACATTCATGCAATAATCGGTATACACAAAGTAAACTTTATAAACACTTGACATCAATCTTCAACGTTTTTTATGCGTGTTAGAGTCTCAAGAAATCAGTTTGTGTTGTCAAAGATTAAACTAACCTAAAACCGATAGTTTACATTAACCGATATTGGAGTTAGTTGTTTTATTTAAATATTATTTTGTTTGGTAAACATCTGAATTACCATTATTTATTCACTAAGAAGTGATCAATATGATATTTGCCTATCCCTCTAAATTCTGACCACACTCTATCAAATAAGTGGCAGTTTGTCAACTATTTCAGGTGACACGATATCGTGTAGATTTTATCGAGATGTTAGATGGTTGGCGGTAGTCAACAGGAAAACATGTCTGACTTGGGCTTCATGCTATTTGGTACTTGGCTTAAATAACTCCCTGATTTCTCTTAAAATGTGAAACTGTGTGACGTAGGTTTGAATTCCCAAGAGGCAATCACTTACCTCAAGATCACAGGAATAAGCTACTGCTAAGTTTCAATTAGTAAGAAACCTAAGTCAAGTAGGATTTTTAGTTAAATAATTTCCATCATCTGACGTCGACCGTACATATATTTTGCATTTAATAAAATAACAAATATTTAACCAGCTTCTGAAAAATGCTATAGAATTCTTATGTTAACAATTTACTTACCAGGAGATGCAGCACATCGCAGTAAATGGTATACAGGATCACCAAATTCCACTGTAATCAATAAACAAGTCATATTTATGTACGTTTAATAATACTATGATATAAAGGAATAAGTTAACTACCAAAATGTTTTCATTAATTAAAAGCTATTTGATGTAATAAACGTTTATTGCTAATAAGAAGGATTTTTATCACTAAACACTGAGTAACACTCCGTCACTTCATATGTAACTATTTACCATGATGTTAATATATATTATACTTCCTAATTAATTATTTTTTAAATAAAATTGCTTCAGACATTTCATTCTATAGTGATACAGTGAAATATATTACTCAATAACTAGTCATGGATATTTGATAAAGTCATAACATTTTGCGAAATACATAGTGAAGTAGAGTGAAAATAGTTAGTGATTTAAGAAAGATAAAACATACAACGACTGATGAAAGCTGATTAAATTAACTTGAGTAAAATTTCTTGTTTTGTTCATTAAAGACATCAAAGCATGTTTTCTATGCCATAGTATGCATTGCTAAAGAAAAACCTCAAATTATGTGATTATCTCTCATATTGTTATTATTATTATTAATGGCTTTATTCAATATCATATATTTGGTACAATATAGAATTCTCAGCAAAAAGTATTTCAACAAGCTCCCTTTTCTTATTTCTTGATCGATCCTGATGATAAATATTGAGTGATCGTTAGTTAGAAGTTAACAGTCCAGTAAATCGATATCAAAATAATGTACATTTTTCGCTGCATATTGTCAACAACCACGATATCTTTGATTAAGTTTTTTGTAACTTGTACAACGACATGTATGCTTTTCAGAAACGCATGTGCATAAGTTATGCAACTGATAGACATAATGATGTATTAAAACAAACAAAAATAGATAGCTTGTTCAAATATCTAGATGTCAGGGACAGGTAGCACAGATGTTCAAGCAGATCGAATTTTCGTTTACATATTGAAATGAAATAATTGTCCAATGCTTCATAGTTTTCATTAATTCACTGATTTTAATTTTTTATTAAAGGTTGAATTTGACTATGTAAATCTCTCTACAAATATATTTTGGAAGGTACAAATGAATAATGAATAATACAGAAACATATTCACATAGTCTATGAACTTACTGCATTCATCTGATCTCTTCATTTGTTTTTTGAATAGCAACTCTTTCTGTTAAAATTATTTAAAAGAAAATAATTATAAAATAAGAATCAACTTCTATTTACATATTTTAATATCTTCTGAAGTGTGAAAATTTTATGTACAAACCATAATGGTTATACAATAAATTGAATTGTATGTCGTTATATATATATATATTGTAATACTTTTTCAGCAATTTGTGTTTGTTTAAGACCTCCCTAATGTAACGGTAAACAAATTCGATGATCATATAAATACTTAGTTTTAATTGTTTATTTAATAAACTGTTTTAACCAGAACCAATAAATTGTCTTGTTATAGAAGATAATTCGTAGTACAAAATTCAATAAAACAAAGACATGGGTTTACAGTGTGGAGTTGTGGAAATGATTGGATTATGAACCCATCAATGTTAGATCACCTTTGGAAACCTAAACGTACTGGACAGGCGTTTCATCCTATTATGGAACTCCTCAGCAGTGAGAATCCACGATCCCACACATGGGGTTGGAACACATTACCTCGAGTCTCACATGAACACTTAATCTCTAGACCACTGAGAAGGCATCTAGCGGTATTGGTATTTAATTTCAATCAGTCCATGATATTTCGTGACCATCTTTCATTGTCTTCGGTGGGTAACTGCCTCATACTTGACACGGTTGAACTCCATTGGTCACGACTTCTTTAAAACTGTGAGAATTACCTCTCAAAGCTAGTCACTAGTGACCAAATGATTATTTTCAGTGTGATATTGAAATCCTAAGTGAGAGTATATGATTCAGGTAATGAGTTTAAATAGTTTCGTATCTTTTGAATTGAATATCCTAAATGTAAAGCTTTTATCGTCATTTAAGATAATATTAACTTTTAATTTTATTAAGGTAAGACAATTTCACCGATTTCAAGGATTCTCAATAAAAAAACAGATACTTCCTGTCTAGGTACAACTTGTAAATACAAGAAATCGAAGATTCATATTTATAAACTGTGTTCTATTATAAACATAAATGTGTATATTTATTTAAAACTGAAAGCAATAGTACAAAGTATATTGGACATAATTTAATTTTTAGTTCTTAATACTTTTAATTAGGAATAACTTTACATCTTTCATTAATCTTCCCTAGTTTACTAGTTGTTAGGTGGCCACTTTCATTTGTGGAACGTGTATGAAATCTAAGAAAAAATCTCGTCTAGAATATTTTCCTTTTTTTCAGACATACTATAAGAAGAAACATCAAAACATCCAAGAATACGTTTCACGGTTAGGTATTTATTAGTTCAAGTAGTTTGTCAGCAGTTAAATTTTGTGATTTACTTAAATCATGGACAGTTTATGTGAGGTTTTAGACTGTGTTAAGTATAGTTTACAACAAACGAATTAGAGAAAGCTTCAATTTGAAAAAAAAGTTACTATTTTCGCAATAGATGTGAATATGTTTATTTTAAGGATTATTTATGAAACTGTCGATAATGCACCTAAAAAATAGGACGAGACTATAATTTATGGACGAACCAATCACGTATAAGATAACAGATCTCGGATTTTGTTGCGAAATTCACTCAACCAATAGGTTAAATAGAGTTTTGGCATTATAGCTGATGTCAGTTTGTGATGAAAACCTGAAATCTAATTCTTAAGCTTAATTATCAACTGTAAATTATAATTCCTCACGCTAGTTTATAACCCTTATTTACTCCTAGTTATTAGATGAAGACTATCAAGGTCAGTTTAGCGTCATTCAAAGATCGTCTATAAATTATAGTCTCATCGATTAATTTGAATTCATGCCAACTAGTTAATAATTAATTTTATAATATGGTGACGTAATCTGGCTAATGTTCATTTTATGTCCCAAACTTATTATTACTATTATTATTATTATCATTATCTTTACACTTGATAACCTTTTGAGGAATTTATTCAATATCCAACCCTAAATCTACTATATCTGACCTAATTCATATTATTTTACATAATACGTAATTTCTGATTTTTATTCCATTATTCTCTCTCTTACCCCATGTTGACCATATTTATTCTGACCATTTATCGCACAATTTCATTTCACTTATAAACTGATTCAAGTTAACAGTTTATATTAAACAGCCCCAACATTAACAATCTGAATTGATTTTATATAACAAACAACAATCCTTAATTCACATATTACAATTCCTAAATGATGTACCCTGCCTTACATCTGGCCAACTTTATGGATTATTAATTTGGATTTATAATTGTAGAACCTGATGAGAAATTATTGAAAAGGGATATTCTTCATTCATACAATTGTGTTTCTAATTCCCTTTTTGTTTAATCTCATTTTTAAGGATCATTTTAGATAATATTTATTCGATTGGTCATTCATTAAATTTTTATTATTATTTAACAACAAAAACAAAGCAAACAGATAATAATAGATGGAATGAACCATTTCTTTAAATAAATAATTTCGATAATATTTCAAATGAAAATAATACAATTCATTTGTTTATTTAAAATATTGTCAAATTTTCAGTGTTTTTTTAATATTTGGCGGGAAATTAGTAGAAATAATTATAACCACTTCAAGTAATTAAATATTGTACTATATATATATATATATATATAATTATGAATAAAGTACACATTATATATAGAATGAACAGTTTTTAATGTCAAAGAGATGTACTTAGCATAGTTTTAATAACCTACTCAGTAAATTATATATGACGCTATATTATGTACTAAAAGGGCACAAATTCATATACTACTTATAAACCTTGATATAAAATAATCTGTTTACATTGGTTAAATGAAGTACAATACAAAAAATGAGAAGTATGGTACTAAATTACTAACATTTAGTCCTGTGAATATATATATATATATATATTTATATATATATGTATATATATGCGTTGTGAAGCAAATGTTCCATCTATTTAAATGATTTACACCAAGTATATCTTAGTTTATCCGCTTAATTAATATATATGATTGTAGTAAAATGAAAATTTATTAGTAAGGTAGGGTTTTAGAAGGAATGTTGATTTAACTCTTTCCTATATATATTTGTTTAGTTAAACGATACTTATTTAATGTTCTATCCACAATTTATTCACAATTTACTTTTATCGTTTAAAAAACAAAAAAAAATTACAAACACAAATCAAAGTGTATATTTGATTTAGTGTAGAATGAGACAAAAATAGAAAAGATATACAGTACTTATTATAATAAAATATACTATAGTATGTATTGTTTTGCTTGTTTTTGATCTGAATAGAAAAGGTTACATTATTTGATATTATGTTCATGAAATGCTGGTAAATGAAACTATTGATTTTATCACATTTTATAAAAGATCATAAATATCTCAATTAATAATTAAAGTGTATATGGTGTACATAATGATATATGAATTAAGAATAAACATATCAAATCTACTTGTATATGAACAGAACATGAATACGTTTAGTTTTATATATTCAGTATATAATCAACTAAATTATTCTACTAGGGAATAGTTTCATGAATCAGTAGATGTAATTGAATTATGCACTTCCATTCTTGAATATATTCATATGCTTTACTCAAGTATAGGATTACTTGATCATATTTCATATGGGAATTTATTAAAAGGATACTTATCAAAATCGAACATCATGTATATTTCTTAAAATGATATATATCCAGGATAATGCTGTCTACAAATTATTAAAATAATTTTGTCAGTACCCTTTCAACCTAAAACTTAGGTGCCAACTTTAAGAGTCTTCTATATTATAATAACTAATGATGTTTTTTTTATACTACTGCTTGGATAAATGAAACGTGTCTACTTTTCTTGACAACGTTTCATTTAATTCAAACTGGAGTCAGTATTTTCAACTAGTTAGGATTAAAGTGACTTTATATCATACGGTTTCGAAATCTATATAGTTATCATAAAAACTTCAGTATTATTTCCAATGATACCAGTTTAAATATATTTTCTCTTTTGAGATTAGATTATTATAAAGTGGATGATATCCCACAATTAACAATTCATAGATTTAGTCCGCTTCTATTTCTCATATTTTATTATTTTTAGACGATAATCACCAATAAATTTACTATTATTGGAAATTTGTTTATGATGTAGACTATACATTGAAATAATGCTTGGAGTAGATTATAAGATATGTCATCATGTATGATTAATATGCTCTGAAATTTAACAATTCACCAGGTCGAATGAAGATTTTATCATAATATACCTAGAATTAGTTAGAAACTAGTTAATAAAATTATATATATATATATATATATATAATTTTTCGTACGATGAGAGTACTGAAAGACCTCATTTCATATATTTTAAATGGAGGTTACATTAAAGGTAAAATATGGAGTACTTATAGTGTCATATCTGTTGAAGAAAAATTATTTTTGATTGGGAAAGATGTGTACTACAATGTTTCTTGAAAGTTAAGTTGAAATAGGAAATCAAATAATTAATAAATGAGAATGCAATTCATAAATGATGGCAACACTGTTGATATTTTATTATTGACGAAGGTAATAAATCATTACTATGCAAAAAACTATAAGTTATGTGGATTCTAATGAATTTGATGGTTTTTTCAAGTATGAAACGTCGATTTCTTTCCAAGAAATCTGTAAGGTATATTTGTTAAGTCAAACTTGTTGAAGTATAATTTATTTATACCTATATAAATCAAAAGAAAATTTCATAAAGCCATAAAAAAGAAAACTTTATATTCTTCATACAGATGTTGTATAATGTCATGCAGTCAGTTGTGATACTGATTAATTCAATTGTCACCGTTGGAAATTTTCATAGAATACAAGTTCAGCAATGAATAAGCTATTCAATATGTATTCAGAATAAATTAAAACATAGGAATCTGTTAACAACTGTCAGTGTGAACTGATTAACTTATTTGGCAGGTTAATGAAGGATAAATAGTGAAAAATAGCAATACGTTTTCCTTCACTTTCCACTAATATTAAATTTGAAAATGCACTTCTCACGGAATATTCATGTATTCATACATAAAACGGTTTTACGGTAGTTTTATACATCAGACTTTATTAAGTCTGATTAGAGGAAAAATAATGAAAGTTTTAGAACAAATAAAGACAATTCATTTTAAGTCAAAGTATCTCACTAGCTACAAAACAGCCCGGGTTTATAAAGAATGACTGGATCAGAAAACAGTGTTTGTCATATTTCGGTAGGTCCCGGATTAGATTATTGCAAGGCGGGATCGTGGATAAGCACTGCTGAGGAGTCCTGTACTAGAACGAAACGGCCGTTCAATGCTTCCAGGTTTTTCATGGTGGTCTAGGTTCAACTGACTCATGATCTCAACCATTGAAATTACTATAATATCTATAAAACCCCTTCTGATATTATTCAACATATGCTCAATAGTGACTGGCTTCAAGAGGTATTTCATGGAGTTCTAATGAGAAGCAGTGACCAGTGGAGTTCAACCAGGTGTGTTGTGAGATAGTAACTCACTGATGACAGTGGTGAATGTGTCGCTCAATTTCGTGGATTAGTTGACGTTATACATCAACACCGTTGGATGCCGGTCGGCTCAGTGGTCTAGTAGTTAGGCACTCGAGTGCGAGACTGGTAGGTCCTGGATTAGAATCTCGCGAGTCGGGATCGTGGATGCGCACTGCTGAGGAGTCCCGTACTAGGACGAAACGGCTGTCCAGTGCTTCCAGGTTTTCCATGGTGGTGTAGTTTTAATTGACTTTAATTGAACTCAACTAATAAATTACTATAATATCCACAAAACCTCCTCTGATCCCAGGTAATAGTTGAACTTATTAAATGAATAATCATGTAATCAGAATTTTATCCATTTATATAACAAAATATTTTGTATATAATCAAGTATTTTGATTATCAGTATTTTTTCTCTGTTCAGCAAGATTGCGCAACCATTATTTTACGTTGTGGTAGTTCTATATTGTCAAGATCGTTACTATGGTCACCTTTTATTCAGTTATACATCGTGAGCTCACTTTACTGATCAGCCGTTACTTTAACATATTTTTCATTCAATGTCGGATTATAAAAACATAAACTTTCTATGAAGGTGTTATTTAAAGTTTATAGAAATCGAAAGGAAAACAGTTTGAATATCATGTTTTCTGTGAGTCAACCAACGTATTATAAACCGTACAAAAGTATGCAAGTATAATAATTTAAAAGTTAAATTAAATAGTACAATTAACATAATTCACTTTTAATTATTAAAACATCTCTAAAGCCAGATGCATAATTCATTGTATATTGTAGAAACTGGCAATGAAGTAGTCAGTTTCGACTTTCGAAATAGTATCGAATTCTTCTTGGGATAGACAATGTGATTGTAAGTGGTAGTTAATTAACATGATAAAAATTTCAAAAATGAACGGTGTATTTTAATTAGTAAAAAATATAGCTGATTATTATCCACATATAAAAATGAGTATTTTGTACAATTGAGATATTTTCAACGTTGAAATTGATATGTGAGATTTTTACTCATTCGATAAAAATTTTTGATTGAGATCATGAGTCGGTCAATGTTAGACCATCACTGAAAACCTGGGAATACTGAACCGTCGTTTCATCCTTGTATTAGACTCCTCAGCACGACTTACCAACTCATTCGTGCTCGAGACCGAATGTCCTAGGTTCGAATCCCGCGTGTGGGATCGTAAATGCGTAGTGCTGAGGAGTGCGATACTAAGACGAAACGACCTTCCAGTGCTTCCAGTTTTTCAATGATGGTGTACCATAATAAATCACAAGAAGTGTTGTACGTATTTATATTATTTTAGAAGATAAAGATGAATAACAAAGTGTCCAATTTGTGTGCATTTACAAACTATCTTTGTTTGCTTGTTTAACTGGTTGTGTAAAAATGTTATATCTAATAGAGTGTGAACAAAAGACATTTAGATTGTGAACAAATGAAGAATCAATGTTATATACAATTACTTCGTCAGTGATAAAAATAAACATAATAGCTTTTAATAGAAAAATATAAAAACTAGGGCAATAACACATTTCATTATCTTTAATATATATATATATATATATAGTAACGTGTAGGAGAAAATGGGACTATAAAAAAATCACCATGAATAAACTTCCCAATATATTGTTGTGTGATGACATTATCAGGAGAGTTAAGAAATTTGCACTGTTCAAACCAATATGCTTATTAGCGAATATAGTGTCATATTATTCATGTTATGCATAAGATCAGCCACATTGATTTTTAGGAGTGTAAAACATCGGGGTGTTCATCACACGCGACTGTGTCGTCGGGTTCACAAGCTGCAAGCTAAATTATTTCAGAAAGTAGTGTGAAATATATCAAGATAACTAAGGGTTTCTAGGCAAAAGGTTTTTGACACAGTGATCATAACGAACGCAATAAGTACTTGTGTACTAATTTCGTGGTGTTCATTTAGATCTGTGATAGGCGTTAAAATTGGTTTCTTCACCGGTCTTGCCGGTCTTAAACCCTGATAAAGGAGGAGGGTTGGGCATGGGGTTAGTGACCCCATCCCGTAAAAAACTAACTCGTTGAAAAACCATCAACGAGAAAAAATAGTCCAAACCATTCAAATTCTGCCCTGGGAGTTAAAAGGTCTACATTTAGAAGAGTTGTGTCGCCTCATGGTGAAAGTCGAGTTCTTTCAAAAGCCACGAGGCTGATACCCCTTCTGACAACCGGAGCAACCATTAATTTAGGTACACGGAATGTTCGTAGAACATGGGAGACTGGGAGAGTCATCCAAGTTGCTGCAGAAATGAAAAGATACAACCTGGATGTTCTTGGAATCTATGAAACACACTGGACGAAATGCTCTCACATGGCTACGTGCATACAACCACGTTCAGGGAAGTCCCACTCACTGCACTCTCGTAGCGGAGATGTTGGTTATGAAGTTCAGAGGACAAAAATTGAATTTCCAGCGATTTAACCGGGTTAATGAATACGGGGGATCTACCTGGAGGAGTTAGAAAACCCTGATTACAAACCAATGATGCCCATTAGCTTCAGGATCCTGAAGGAACAAATGACGTGTGAACCAATCGTTGGTCACTGGCTACCATGGGACTTCGTTTCTTTACGTTGCTCTACTGTCTTGTGGATCAGACCTTCAGGCCGGTCTTCGGGCGTGGCCCCCTGAGCAAACCACCTGAGCACCCGTGCAGCATCATAGCCCACACAAAGATCAAGTGACTTGTGTGGTGCATATGTATTCGGTGCCCCTTTGTACCAATATTTATGTGTTCATATAAATAAATGAATAAATAAATAAATAACTAGATTCTCTACTGAAAAATAAGATCAACTGATTTTAGTTTACTTAAAAGATGAAAGTATTACATTCATAGTAACTCAGTCGATAGATTTTTATAAATCTTTCAATGGTAATACAATCTAATGTGATAATGGAAATATGATAAATATCTTATCATCAATATGAACATAGTCTAGTTCCAAAAAATAGACCACTGCATAAATAATTGGTTGAAATTCTTTTGTTGTTTAAATGTCTTCTACGCGTATAAAAACATGGTTTATTTTATTTCAGAAAATTTTCTACTGATTTGAAATTTCTAAGAAAAATCGAATGGTAGGTAAGGAAATCATATTGCTAATGATACTATATATATCAGTGCAAACATATCGTATATATATGATGTGCCTTCAACAACAATGTTTCAACTAGTTAGACTTTGTCGGTTGAAGTATTTTAAATTTCATGTAGCCGCTGGGTATTCGAAGACTATCGTCATAATAAACATTATAATTAAAGTCTACCTCTCTAATCTCGTTTTGAAACGATTTTAACAGTGCTTTTATCGTTTCATAACTGTTCAAGAGAATCCTTACGCAGCTTTTTTAATAATCTCTCACTCCAAAGTGTATTGTTTTTGATCATGAAAGAAACAGTTTAGAAATATTGATTTGAATTATGTAAATCTTGCTATTCCCGTGACTACCTGTCCATTTGCATGGAAAATTCGATCCTTAAACGTATATTCTAAAACAATTAGATGAATAGGTGATACTTCACAACAAATTTTATGTTTAACTGACTAGTTTTATGGTTTAAAATAGTAATGAACACAAATGCACAATTTTTTGAGCTGGGTGAAATATCTACTATGTGATATTTAATTGTACGTTATGCCATAGAAACAAAAACCAAAGACATAGTGCTTGGACAGAATGATTCTGAAAGGTAATTTAAAAAATAGATCTCATTGATTTTATACATGGTAGAGATTTTCACAAATAACTGGTTAGTCAAAAACCAGGGAACACTGGACTTGTGCTATCCCTGGCTACCGTATAAATGACACAATAAACGCAATCAGTGAATAGAAATATATTGATCCATATTTTTTATTCATGTATTTATTCAGTTTAAACCAGTTACTTACATAATATAACCATAATAGAATGTGATGAAACGGTAACTCAGTAGTAAAAGAAAATGATTTTCAGTCTCTAAGTAGCAGGTTTTCAACCTGCCACCATCAACTTTGCTTTAAGCTACCGGGTAGTTTTAGGAGCTTGAAGTAAACAAGCAAGTGAAGAGGAGCATCAGAACCGACAAATGTAAATATATGGAGGATTTAGCGATGACGGTGAAAGAGGCTGCAAGAGAAGAAAATAGAAGACAATTATATCACACAACAAAGAAACTCGCTGGAAATGATCGCAAACCAGAACGACCTGTGGAAAGCAAGGAGGGCAAAGTAAACCAAACTGTATCTGACAGGTGAGTTCAGTCATCATCTGTTATAGATAAGCATAGAATTCATTCTGCATTCTGTTCATTAGTAACGGAGCTAATTTTTATGATTTTTGATACATTTTCATTTGTTAGTCTAAATTATAATGATCATAGTGCAACTCGACACAAAGAAGTCAGTCACCATTAAAGAAAAGACAAACTTGTCAATGTTTGTTACTCACCAATAAATCAACATAAAATCAGTACTTACGGAAATAACAATCACCTATGGTTGTCACAAGTTACATTATTAAGAACAAATGATCTCAGCACCATGATGACTGAACATAGACAATGCTAATTTCATTGATTATTCAAAAACTAAAGAATTATAACAGGAAAATTTAATTGACCCTTAATGAAGCATGAATAAGTAAAAATTATTTGCATATAAACACTGAGCTAAAAGGGTATCGCTCAAACTTTGACTGTAAATAATTATTAAGTTGTAATGATATACCTTTAATCATAGTGAAATTAAAATGGAATAATAGTTACATAATCTAGGTTCTTTGATCATGAGTAAAATCAATCAAGAAATGAAGTTGTTTGAACTGTGTAAAATCATGAATCAGAAGCTACAATTACATTTAGTCAAGCAAACAAAATTAAAATATTAATATCTAATTAAAGTATTTCATATGAATGATTATTGTTAACAAATAGATCAAGCATAACACATCATGACTAGATACAATTTGTCCAATAATTCACAGTTATTTTGGAGGATATAAACTTTAGAAAAATAAAACCGTCATTGTAGATAGTAAGAGTTCTTGATTAAATTTAAAGTTACTCTTACCAGTACATAGTTTTTGCGAAACTGTTAAACAGTTCGGCGAGACTCTAATTTATGGACGAGCCAAATAGAGGCGTTTTAGAGATTTCAAGGTTACGGCGCCAACTTCAGTGCTTACTGCTAACGTACGATCGGTTCACAGGGAATTTTTTTTACAAAACGTGATAATTGAGCGGCTATAACAAATAAAACGGCGGGACTATAATTTGTGGACGAATCAATCAGGTATAATATAATAGATCTCGGGTTTTAACGCGAAAGCCTTTCATCCATTTGGCTAAATAAATTTCTGGAATTATAGCTGATGTCAGTTCGTGATGAAAACCAAATATATAATTCCTAACTAAGGCAAATTACGACAATTATTGTGAAGTGGATAGTACAAGCACCAGTAACACTGGCTGCAGCCAGGTACTACAATACATACGGATGTTTGGACAGCGTACAGACTCCTACATAGGCATGTTTATGTGCATCGTGTAGTTATCCACAAGTAGCATTTTGTGCACTCAACAACCGGAGTGCACATAATCAATATTGAAGCTATGTGGTCGAGGCTGAAAGAGTTTTTGAGACTTTATCATGGCTCCAGAGGCCGACTATTCTGTAGCCGTATGGATGATTTCCTCTACTGCATGCATTACAATTTTAGAACCTCTGAACCTCTCTCTAACCTTGACAAGTTGTTGAACCACGTATAAGAAATGTATCCACTTTATTTCCATGGTTTTGTATAACATCTTTTTACTCTATACTGGCTGTTTGCTGATTGGCTAATATTTCTCAAGGTTACTTAAGATTCGTTCAAAGGTCGTTCATAAATTAGAGTCTCGCCAACACGTCTATCCAATATGTATAATATATTATTCAAAGATTCATGAACATGGTCAAAAATATCTATATGTGATATTTTTGTTTAAATATTTAGCGGCGAGGCTATAACTTATGAACGAACCGATAAAATATACGATAACAGATCTTGGATTTCAGCACGAAATTCTTCAAATATTTAGCTAAATAGCATTTTAAATTATCTCAGTTAGTGATGAAAACTCTAATTCTAATTCCTAATTCTAACCATCAACCGAATATTATAATCCTTATTCTTGACACAGTTTTAAAACCCTCATTTAGCCCTAGTAAGTAGGTGGACATTCTTAAGGCCAATTCGGTTTCGTTCAAAGGATGTCCATAATTTTTAGTTTTACTTTTTTAGCTGTAACACAAATCTACCTTATAGTAGTTAGTGTTATTTATCAAATGAAATACAGTTTATCCACAATAAGCAATTCAATATACATAAATTTGTTTGTATTTTATGTCCATAATGAATACTTGTATAGTTGATGTTAAAATCCATGAAATGATTTGAAAGTTATTCATTTAGAAGTTACATTCAATTACTTACAGATTTATCATAATTAAAAAAAAATTATGTACAAAGAAAATACAAATTACTTCGTTTTAACAAACAATTCAAGATACAAATAATCAACTTCCTTTTTTTGATTAATATCATGAACCAACTGATGTTAGACCACTATTGAAAACGTGGAAGTACTGGATGGCCGTTTCGTTCTATTATGGGACAGTGCGCATCCACGATCCCGCTCGCGGGATTTGAACCCGGGGTCTTCTGTCTCACGCGCGAACGCTTAATCTCTAAACCACCGAGCCGGCATCTAATGGTGTTAATGTCTAACTTCAACCAACTTCAACGAAATTGTGCGACTATCTTCCATTATACTGAGGTAGATACCTGTCTTAATCTGTTCATAGTCTCAATAAAAAAACCTAATAATCTCCACAACCCCATACTGATAATCAACTTTCTGTTTAGTATTTCTATCATTCTAATTTAAGCTAATATAGTCAAAATCAATAATTTAAGCAAAAATAAATTTAAGGAAAGAAAGAACACAAAGGAATCATTTAACAGCTAATTTGACCAGCTGTTCAACATGTTGTTATCCATGTAGGCAAATAAAGAAGTGTTTGAAAATTGTGCCAAAATTTTTTTGTTTTAAACTTTCTTCTATAGTTGGCTATATATACATAGTATTGTTAAAAGATTACAGGATATCGTCAAGTGTAGCATTATGTTTTAATCTTATTATTACACAATTAATGTGTTGAAATGTATGATAGGCTTTTACAAAAACAACATTGTTTTCTCTTACTATCCTTTATTTTTCAATTGAAATAAAAGAACTTTGATTTTAATTTATGATAATGAGTTTTGAATAAGGAATAATAGTTGAAGAATGAATAAAATTAAGATTAAAAGGGATAAGGATTGTAATATATACAATTAATAAATTGTACATAATTGATTAACATGATTGTAACTTTTGTTCGAAGACAATATCGTCGAATATATTCTGAGGATATAAATCAGTAACAAATGATGGGTTTTATTGAAATGAGATTGATCATGCACCGATTCATCAGTGTATATTTTTTCATAGTTTGACAGTAAATTGAAATCTTATGGTTAGTGTATTTCAAATTTGTTATGAATAGTAGTTCATTGGAATTGTCGCTTATCACAAAATCAATCAAAAAACTTTCAACTTAGGGAATATAAATATAAAATGCCATAATCATTTACATTTAACAAGATATTTCGCTTGTAAATGTACATTTTCATTCATTTAAGTTGCTCATGTTTTCAATAGAAAAGTGTACCGATATTCAGTTTATTAATTCAGTGAATTATTCCGATTATATTAACTACAAGTCTTCAATGGAATGCATCTTATAGTATATTGAATTTGTTTATCACTTGAATAAAGCTAAAACAACAATTGAGGCAGAATAATATAAATTCATCATATTTATCATCCGTTGCTTATCACCACTGAAGTATGACATAATGAAAAACAATTGACATTGATGATGGAAACAATTAGAATAGTAAGGATTATCAATATTGACGTTATATATATCCCAAAGGATTTAAGACTGAGGGGCGCAATGGCTCGGTATTTAATTGATACCTGATATATCATTGACATTCCATAATCCTTCAAAATCATTAGCAGACAAAATTGCGTCTCCAGTGTAATGAAACAATAGCAATAACGTAACTCAAACCTAACTTGTATGTCCAGAAAGAGACAATAATCGACTTGTCCCCACATTGATAAATTATGATTTTATGTTAGTCTTTGTTATTATTTTATTAGTGTTCATTTTGTTATGTAGTCTTTGCCAAACTAAGATTTATTTTATATATACCAAAATTATCTCTTCATTCATCGGTCATTTCATTCACTTAATTCACTGGACTTATGTAAACTGTTCAAAGCCTGTTTAGTTATTACGTAACTCATCGACTTTTTATTCTAGCGCTAACCTCGTGATGCAGTTTGATGGTTTCCTAAATATACGACCAATCCATCATCTTTTATTAATTTCCTTTTCAGCTGGAAGCTGGTTTGTTCTTTCCCACTGTGAGCTGTAGCTCTTCCGGAGTTACCGCTGGTTTCAAGCCCAGGTAGAACCGGAGGGTTGAGCATGGGGTTAACAACCCAATCTCATAGAAAACATCCTTGCTAAAAGTATACTATCCAGAATCAACAAATCAAACCACTTAAATTCTTCCTAGGAAGTTGAAGGATCTTCATTCAGAAAAACTATGGTGAAAGCTGAAATTCTTCAGAAATCAACAACCAGAGAAACATTATATATATATATATATATATATATAATCTTTGCTATTGTAATTGTTTCCGTTATCATTGTCAATTATTTCGCATTATATTATACCTCAATGCCATGTCTTAATGCATAAATGGTTGTAAGCAGCAGATGAGAAACCACGAAATATGATGAATTTATATTATTCTGCCTCAACTGTTATTTGAACTATATTCAAATTCATAAAGGAAAGGGTTGATTTCCTGTTATTTATGATTGCATAATGACTAAAGAAGTATTTGCAATTATAATAAACACCTCCTTCGAAACCTTTCATAACTGATTTCGGGTTACTTACGATCCATTTCAAATTAACTTTTCGTTTAGCATTTAATCTCCAATTAAACAATTATCTTGTAGTCTTATGTTTAATGAGTTTATGAATAGGTCTAAATATATTTTACTCAATATTAACCCTATTTGCTCGTAACTCTGTCAGGTAGTAAGACTTCATCATTCACATATTGTAAAACGTTTAATATGTGATATTTATCAAGGAAGTTATATAAATAGCTTATTACATAATATTTGAAAAAGGAATAAATATGATCATGTATTAGTTTAATATGCCAAATAACAGATTAATGAAAGATAGAAACAGTTTAAAATGAAGTGCATTTATTGATTAATCTTCAACTCCGTATGCACATTATTTTGTTGTCGCATATTTTTAGTTAATAAAGGATATATTTATACAAATAATGTTTGTATAGGTTGTTGTCGGTTTATATATTTTTATCAAAAGACCGACTATACGAAAACTGAATTATATTTATTTTATTAAGTGACTAAAAGAAAAGTATACGTCAATATCTATCAGTTTATGTGATTTTTCGGAGCCGGTTATATTAGTTGTACGAACAAAGCTCTTTTGAAACCTATCTTCGAATAACACCTTGCCTGGTTAATTAAAGAAATCCAGAAGTCTGTTAAAAATCTAATCCTGGAACACCTCATTAGTTTTAATCATGATACTTCACACGCATTCCATTTCAAAAAATCCATATACTTAGAAGATAAATCGAAAACTTGTATTCAGCAGATGATTTAACTGTACACTAATTCAAGTCTAATCTTTATATACAAAATCAGTTTGTCCAGTCTTGTAGACTCAAGGGCTATTTAGATCTTATCATTTTCCATAAGCCAATGAATAACTAACTATATAATTGTCTTGAACTATTTTATTTCTAACAAACTATTCGTCATACAATACCAGTTCAAGCTTTACTGTTACACAAAATCTCTTTATTTAATCACGTACCGTAGTATTCGATATTTGACACTTTGATTATCGTTTGTTTATTTTTTGTTTCTTAATGATACAATACCCTTCTATCTACCTATAAATTATAATTTTAAGTAGATAAATTATCGATAAATATGATTGTATAAATTACTCAAATGAAAGAATTGAAAATCAAAATTGTCTCCGAACAAACGTTCTTATTTCTTCTATAAAAGGGTTACTATGATTAAATGTTTATAGTTTATATAATTTTCGTTTTACTCTAAACATTATTTTGGTAAACTATAGATATCGCTATCGATTTTTAACATGCGAGACCGAAGGTCTTGGGTTCGAATCCTGACGATGTGATCGTGGATGCTCATTGATGTGGAATCCCATAATAGAATGAAACAACCGTCCAGTGCTTCAAGATTTTCAATGATGATCTAACATCAGTCGATTCATGATCTCAATCAAAAAAAGTATATTTCCACACTATTGAATTTCTCATCTAATGATAACAGATTATTATTATTATTACCTGTATATTTAAGTATCATAATGATTATAGTCGTTATAAAACATTCTCAAACAAATACTTTAACTGTTCATGATGTTTGCATTACATGTTTGCATAGATTCATATTATTCAAATGACAGAAATCAGGAATAAAGAATAATATGCTATTCCTGGTCCTACAGTAATCATTTCTTGAACGAACTTGTGGAATCAATTCAATGATTGTCCTTGTAAAAATTAAAAAAATCTATACTTTTGAAGATTTATGAAATATTCATGATAACTGTTTCCACAATATTTGCCTTATAGTTGTTAAGCTGTAAAAATATTCTATACATTTTTGTTTAAGTAAAATGAATCAGTAGTGTTACCATAATGTACTAATAAGAGTTTCTATCAGATTTTTACACATTTTCTGGGTAAATTTTTATTTAATTTGTATAAGTATGCTGTTTTACAAATCATCTTTAAGATCAAAGAGAAAGAATGTATTTGTAAAATATCAGCGAATGAATTCGAAGTAAATTCAACGTATCGACTGGTGATCTGGTCTAAGCTTTTTCAAGGAGAAACATGTACCTAATTATATTTGATAATTTTGATGTTTGATTATATTTTGTTTAAGGAATTATCAGGTGAAACGTTGGTTTTACTTTAAATTCATTCAATGAAACTTTACAAATACATTCTTCCTCTTTAATGTCTCATATGTACTCGGCGCCTAAATACTGTGTAATTATTCGATGAAAGTTCTTAAGATAATTGAATCTTTCAAAATCAGATGGGTTTTGTGGAGACCTCGACCCCTGCGAGGTCGTGGATGTGCACTGCCGAGGAGTCCCACAATAGGACGAAACGGCCATCCAGTGCTTCCAGGTTTTCCATGGTGGTCTAGCTTCAACTGACTCATGATCTTTCTTTTTACTGTTACGAACTCAACAAAATAGAAATAGGAAATATCTTGAAATAATGTAATGAAGAATTAGCTTGAATAAGGTCTTGATGAGATTCAACAAAATGTCTGATTTAATTTATGAAATGAAGTAATATAATGAATTGCAAATTAGTTTTCACACTATATGTATGTTTTATAGATTTTAATGAGGAGAAAGTTGACATAAGAAAAATAATGAAATAGTATGATTTTATAACGAACATATTTTATGTGTGCAGAACCAAACATTTTTAGGGATTTTATTTTTGTTCATCTAGTAGGTGACTGTTGAATATTAGAACGTAATTTTCAGTGAGGATTTCAGTTCAAATTCTAACTTTCAAGTTATTTTCTTTTTGACTTGGCATGCTGATAGAAATCAAGTGTAAGATAGTTTCAGATGATTGAAATCGAATCCCCAGTAGAAATAATACTCTTATATGTAGTGCACGTACATATATTACACACTGCAGAAGGGGATGAATCAATTCAGACAAAAACTGTTTACTTTTACATACGAACAAACTTAACAAATAATCATGAGATAATATCATGAATTATGTTCCATATAACAGATTTATTTTCATTTTCATGTTTGAAGAAAGTTCATTTACACCTGATACCTTAATTTATATAACGTTATACTTTGCTCCGAATATCAGTCAAATATTCGTCTTAGTAATTATTTCATTTATTTGACCTCATAAACTCAAATATGATAATAAACTAATTTCATAAAAGTTAATAATTAGAGTATCATCTTAAAGTAATTGGTGTTAATATAATTACAAAATATAGTTTAGATAATGAATGTAAACAATAACAAAAGTTATCTTACGAAAAGGTACAAATCTTAATAAAAAAAATGAAATCTATTCAATGATAACCATCTTTTACTGTTATGGAGGAAATAAATGACTAGATTACAAGTATCATCTTTATTTCATTTCAATAAATTAATAGTTTACTTGTGTAACCATGATTTAATTGATTAAAATGAGACTGTAATTGTTTATTTGATGGCAAATATGTATTCTGAACAGATTACTTTGATATTGCTGTTACACCACAAATTTTTAAGTAAACATAGTGAATAGTAGTGAGATTCAAGACTCACGTTTCGTCCTAGTCGGGACTAGTTGAATAAACGTACTTCCATACTAGCGTCGTTTTTTATACCAGGACTTCAATTTGTTATACAATCTATTTGATACCTGGATCAAGATAAGTGAATCACCTGTTGGGTGTTCGAAGCGTAAGGTATAAGGTTCAAGTTTCAAAGCAATTATCAACAATGGGATGTAGGTGGATCCAAATGATGAGTAACAAATAAAATTAAAAAAAAGTGTCTTAGATACTAATAATAACCTCTATTCATGTTTAAATTAATATGTTTTGTTGAGAGATTTATGACGACAAGTTTATTTTTTATAATGTAGTGTGATGATAGTAAAACTGAACCTTATTTCAGTTTCATAATGAATTAATTTAATAATTCAAATATGTACGCAAAAATAATGAATGATGAATAATTTACGAATCTTTAAAAGAGGTTCTATAGAAATGAAGTGAGTGAATCAACTTGAAGATATTATTAATTTATGACAATAAATGCAAAGAGATTACTTTGATACACTTTCGAAATTCGAGACTAAACAAAACATAAAACCAGAATATAGTAAGCAGAGATGGATGGTGGATAGCAGTGGAAACCTGGATGCGTGTCTCGTTCTATTTAGGACTCGTCGGCTGCATGTATCTGCATCCCAGAGTTACTGTCCACTTCGGAGCTCGAACTCACTATCGTTCGCTCCAAGCACCATCGTATTATCCACTTAGATACTAAGTCCAGATAGGCACTAGTTTGTGTAATGGGGAAAATTTCACCTCGATCTCGTATCGGTTATTTGGGTCTTCCCATTGACGCAGGAACATCAAGCTGATAAGTACCAAATGGGATGAGACGCACGTCCTGCATTCCACTGTTAGTCACCATCCATATCTGCTAATAATGCTTGTGAACTGAGGTGATATCGAAGCAATCTGCATAGGATGCCTATATACCAATAAGAGAATGATCAATTGAAGTCCTAAATGTCAATCGAAGGATTCAAACAACCATTACAAATATGAAGTACTGACAGTCATTATTTGCTGAAAGTAAAAATGGTAGATTTCAGAGATAAAATGTTTTACGTATAATACATGAACCTACTTTTCCCTTCAATGTGCATAATGCTTCTTTCCAAAATTTCTTCTTTTTTTGATTGTTAACTGGAAGTTCTATTTTACCAGTGGCCATCTATAAAAATTGAAAATTGAAAAAAGAAGTTTATTAGAGAGTAATGAAGAATAGGAATTTTGTAGCGAAAATATCAATTCATCTTGTTCCGGATCATAGAACTAATATATAAATCATTTGAAAAACTATTTTTATGTATAGGACAAAGATATAGTTAGCAAATCTTGAAAATTAACGCACTAATACACATGTATCATGAAAGAATGCGTAATGTCAACTTGTCTAATTGAGTTATATATAATAGAAACAATCCGATTTACATAAGAGCATACATTGTAACAAAAACAGCGGGGGGGGGTTTAATAGAAAAATAAATTCTTTATAATTGTCGAGTTTGTAATTTTTTCTACTGTCACGACTTACGACTTAGTTGCAAGTCGACTAATTTAAAGTGCAAGTTATTATTTATGCTTCTTATCCAGTAAAGTCTTTTCAAAAGTAACTATCGTTCAAAAACTTGGAACGTATGTTTTGTCTGTTTTCATGTTTTAAGTTAAAATAATTCACTTTATAATGGAAGTCATTTATTTTCTACTTTGATCATCACTAATTTTTAAGTATTTTACCTAGTGAGTAAGACATAGAAGCCATTTCTTTGAATGTTTGACGATACAAACAGATAAGGATTTTAACTAAACGGTGAGTTTTCTATGCTTACGAGAATGTTTCTTCAACTATCAACCTACTAAGGTGCAAAATACGTCCAAGATAGGTAAAAACCAAATAAGTCAAACTATACTACTCCTTATATTTAAACAACTGAATGTTCCAAACAAATCCTAGACTATTTCAAGAGAAGGAAACCCATAATAAACATTTGTGTAATGTTGATAAGGCTTGAAGACGACTATATTTAAACAACTTTTTGGGCTTTGATGGAAGGTATACTCGGTCAATGAGAAAATTCTTAGTTATATATGATATTTTTTGCGTATGTGAACTTTCAGTTTAAACTCTGATGAACAGATTTTGTGTGCTCGTCCGTCTACAGGTCACTGGGTTTGTTTCGAGTATCAGTCAAGGACACATGCTTCAACAAGATCTCTCTGTAGACTAGGTTGAATCCTAATATCGGGTTAAAAGATCTGGCTGCAGACAGACATCTATAACTTTGGTTGTATTCCAATCCCTGGAAAATTAGAACTTCTTGGTAAGAGATAAATTTTCATGTTTAACTGAATAATTTTTATTCGTATGAGGTTGTGGATATAGTTAGGTTTTTGATTTAGACCATGAATTGGTCGAGGTTAGGCCATCATGGAAAACCTGGAGGCACTTGACGGCGGTTTTGTTCTAGTATGGGACACTTCAGATACGGGCATTCACGATCCCGCATGCAGGATCCAAACCCGGGGCCTTCGATCTCGGGCGCGACTCATGTGCTCATCGATGACTAGCTTCGTGAGTTCTAGTGAGAAGCCGTGACCAGTGGAGCTAATCCATATCAGGTAGAGACAGGTATCTACTCCAGTACAATGGAAGGTGGTTGCGCAATTTCGTGGATTGTTTGATGTTAGACACTAACACCGTCGGATGCCGGCTCAGTGGTCTAAGGGTTAGGCGTCCATATGAGAGACCGGAGGTCCTGTGTCGTTATCCCGAGTGCGAGATCGTGAAAAGTCTTGGAGTACAGTCATATTTAGGTTCCTTTTATAGCAACGAAAGTCATTTGACAGGTTATTATATTCAAACTTTGTTACGAAAGTAGTCCTTCAATTTTGGTAATCGAATCATAAGGCTGTTAGAAATTTGCACTGAACATCTTTATATGGTGAAAATCATTTACAATAAACTTTAATGTTTGTTATGTAAAAAGCATATCAAAAAATACTTGTGTATTCTACGTGAAAATGGTTAAATTGACTTTTTCTGGCTAGGTTTTTTAGCAAGATTCTCTTCTATGAGCTGGGTTGCTAACTCTATGCCCGACCCTTCTATCGTATTCGCGTTTGGGACTAATAGTAATCTTAGAACGGCTAGTCAGTGGTCTTTGATCAACGAAGGTTAATAACAGTAAGTAAATGAGTTAATGAGAGTATTTTCTTAATAACTATGTTCAATGCATGTTCATTTTCTCTGAAATTTATCTTCATAAATTTCATTTTCAGGTTGTTTTAGCTTAAATTAAATCGTGTTGCCAAAATTCATCGACCCTTTCCAGTTCATTATTTCATGATGATAACATTCAGCAGTTTAAAGATAAAAAAGAAAAAAAGTACATCTTTTAGATTCGGAAAAAATTCATTGATCCTTATTTAACTGCACATGATAATGTGTATTAAAAAGTTAGTTTCATTGTCTTTTTGACTGAAATAATACCAATCAAAAATGTACGGATTAAGTACTATACAATTTATCTAAAGAAAGACTCATTATTTTGAAAACAGATTTTTTTAAACATTAAAATGATAAGTTTACTCAAATTAAAGTAAATCGTAGTCTTATATCAGATGAAATTATTTTTAAAAGTTAAATATTAGGATTTTTCTCAGTATCTATTTCATGAATTTAGTTTCATTTATTATCTTGAAGAGAGAGAGAACAAAGAATTGACCAGAATAATATGAATTCATTTTATTTTGTTAGTTTATCATCAGTTGCTCTTACTTACTTACGCCTGTTACCTCTCATAGAGGAGCATAGGTCTCTCACTAGCATTCTCATCCAATTCTGTCCTGGGCAAGCCCTTCCAGTTGTTTCCAGTCGACATTCATTCTTCTCATGTCTGCTTCCGATTCCCGATGCAGTATGTGTTCTTCGGCATTCCTCTTCTCCGTTTCACTTCACGATTCCAAGTTAGCACACTCCTCTTGATGTAGTTTGATGATTTCCGAAATGTATTTCCTATCCACTTCCAACGTCTTTTCCTAATTTCCTCCTCAACTGGAACCTGATTTGTTCTCTGCCACAGTAGACTGTTGTTGATCATATGCGGTCAATGGACATTAAGTATTTTACGTAGATATTTGTTTATAAATACTTGTACTAAATTGATGATGATTGTGCTAGTTCTCGAAGTTTCATTTGTATGTTGTAGAACTGTCTTGACGTTGGTGTTGAAGATTGTGACTTTGATGTTAGATTGTATACATTTGTTTTGAGTTCCATATATTGTTCAAGTGTAGAAATGCTGTTTCTGTCTTGTCAATACTCTTCTTTACGTCTGCATCATATCTTCCACATTCATCGGTGATGCTACCTGACAAGGCAAGTGAACATTTTCATCTCCTCCAGAGTTTTTCCGTCAAATGTGATTGTGTTAGTGTTTTCCTTATCGTATTTGAGGATCTTGCTTTTCCTCCTGTGTATGTTGAGGCTTACTGCTGCAGAAACTGCTGCTACACTGTTTATCTTCATCTGTATTTGATTATGTGTATGGAATAGAAGGGCCAGGTCATTTGCGAAGTCGATCTTCATCAGGTGCTCACAAGCTATATAATTTTAAAATCACAGTTCTCGTGAAGTGTACGTACTCATAAAAGTAAAAATGAATATATGTCATCATGGTGGATGAGTGAGATTGAAGACACATAAAAAGTGTCCTAAGTAAAAATAGTATGTAAGAGAAGATTCTGCATCATCTGACATAGGAACAAGAGATAATAATGTTGAAATAAACAATTGATTATATGATGAAGAAGATCAACTCAAATTAAAATTAAGTAAGAATAACATAAGTTGCAATCAGTCAGTCAGAAGTGTAATTATGAGTCTGAATAACGTGACGAAATTAAAATAAGAGAGAGAAAATTCTGAGAACGATGAAATAAAATGACGATAGAGTCTCCGTGGTGTAGCTAAGTTAGAAGTCAGTTTGTAGTTAGCCTTCACTTCAGTATTGTTTTAAGATTGTGTTTATTCAGAAACTGAATTAAATAGATTCACCTATATTTTTGCCCCCAAATGCCCTGGTACGGCTGAGAGTGGGGAGAGTCCGCTCTCCCTCTCGAAATGCTCTCACATGGCCACGCGTATATAGCCTCTGCTAGAGAAGTCCTACTCACTGCCTTTTCGTGGCGGGGTGTTGTTTACGAAGATGAGAGGACGAAAAGCGAATGTCCGGCGCTTTAACCGGATTCCAAATCAATGGTGCACATGGGCTCCAGTATCCTGCGGGAACAAATGGCGTATGAACCAATTGTTGGTCACCGGCTTCCGTGAGATTGCATCTCCTCACGATGCTCCACTGCCTTGTGGGTTAGTCCTATAGGTCAAAGGCTCGGGGTGTGGCCCCCTAAGAAAACCACCTGCTTCAGTCTGGGCACCCGGACAGTATCACAGCCCTCACACATATCGAATGAGATTGGTGTGGCACATATGTATTTGGTGCCTCTTTGTACCAATATCTATGTGTTAAAATAAAATTCAAAAAATCTATATTTCTAATAAACGGATAATCTTTGACAACTAGGTTTAATCATAAGTGATATTTTGTCTTCTTGAATAAATAATAAGGACTTATTAAATATTGAAAAAAACTCGTTGTATACTATATTTTAAATGTATACTTTACTTCGAATTAGTGAAACAGTATTAAAGAAGTACCAAATAATTTGTAAATAAGGGGTGTATTTAATGAGATATCGTCAAGTCTAAATTTAACTGATATTAATTTTCAATGTGTATTTATTCTAAAGTTACTGCGAGTAACAAAGCAGGATAAAAAAAGAGTGTTGGGCATGAGCTGAGCAACCCAATCCCGTAGAAAACAACATTATAAAAATGTTGCTCAACAGAAAAAAATATTCAAGCTATTTAAACTCTTCCCACCGAGGAGAAGGACCTTCATTTCGGAAGGTAGAAGACTGGTGCCCCGTCTAACAACATAGGTACATGGAATGTGCGGAACATGTTGTAGACCGGGTGGAGCAATCAAACAGTTGAGAAAACGAGACGATACAATTTGGCGGTTCACGGAACAATTGAAGCCAATTCGACGCGAGATGGACAAAAGAGGTTAGATTCGGGAGAAGTGCTGTAGTATACCAGTCATTAAAAACAAAATGCTCCACACACTCAAGACATTGCTTTGATACTATCTAAATAAACCCGTAAAGCGTTTATCGGATGAGAATCCCATCGATCCAGGATCATAAAACCATCCTTCAAAATAAATATGGACGAGATCAAAATGAATGTTATCCAGCGGTATCCACTACCAATTAAAACAGCGATGTTGATAAAGATCAGCTTTATGGGAGGCTGTGGTCGATCGTAGGGGAATGACCAGGAAAGGACCTGACGATCCTGATGCGAAATATAAACATATACGTCGAAATGGATAACAATGGATCTGATGATATTTTAGGACGAAATAGACTGACTGGGAGAAGGGAACGAGAATGGTAATAGATTTGTAGACTGATTTGCATTCAACGATATGGTTATAAGTGTTACCACATTCCCTCACAAACACATGCAAGAAGCTACACGGGTCTCACCAGGACACACCACAGAGAACCAGATAGATCATATGTGTCTCAATAAAAAAATTCAGAATGGAAATGGAAGACGTGACAACCAAGAGAGGAGCTGACGCTGTTTCATATCACTATCTGGTGGTTGTAAAGATGAAAAGGAAGCTAAAGAAACAATGGACAGCTGGGGAAGGTGCATTGTGAATGTTTAATAAGCCTTCATTCAAAAATCTGAAAAAACTCAACGAATCCAAGATATATCTCAACAACAGGTCCCAAACCTTACAATGTCTGATCAGAGAGAAGGAAACCACTATGGAGTCAAGTGGGAAAGTATCAAAGAAGCACTAATTCCAACATGCAAGGAAATACGTTGATAACCTAGTAATGACAGCGGAAAAAGATGCAAGGTTAGGAAATATGAAACAAATATATGACACGACGAAGGAAGTAACAGGGCAATATAGTAAGCCAGTGAGACTGATCAAGGACAAAGAAAGCAATTCAATCACTGAGATTCAAGAGCAGTAGGACAGGTGGGTAGACCAGTTCGGCGAACTCCTGAATACACCAGAGTCACTGAACTCACCAGACATTGAGGCAGTACTACGGACATTCCTTTAGACGTCATTCCACAAGCGGAAGAAAAAATCAGACTGGTCATTAGATAAATCAACATTGGGAAAGCAACACTACCTGACAACGTACCAAATGTAGTACTGAAGTTAAACACAAGGTTGGCTGTGAAGATATTCCACATTCTCCCCAAAAAGAACCGAACAGAAGAACAAGTGCCACAGACAGACCAAAAGTAGCATACTTTATTATGAAGCTAAAGAATATAGATCTGAGAAATTGTGAGAAATACACAGGCATCACACTACTGTCAGTAGCATGAGATGTTTTCAACAGATTATCGTTGGACCGACTGAAATATTCAGTTGACGCATAACGTCGAGATCAACAGACTGGGTTCCATAAGGATCGGTTGTGCACAGACCAAACCGTGACACTATGGATCACCGTTGAACAATCAATTGAATGGAACTCGTCACTATACACCAACTTCATTGACTATGAGACAGCATTCGACAATGTGTATAGGAGAACCTTATGAAACTTTTTTCGACAATATAGAGTGAGTAACTGAGAACATCATCATCATCCGCAATTCACACGACGGACTACACTGAAAGGTCGTGCATGGAGGACAGCTCACAGATACCTTCCAATTGAAAGTCAGTGTCAGATAATTATGCTTACTCTCGACCTTCCTCTTTCTTCTGGTTTTTTGCAGACCTTGACATCTGAGGGGAAGCACGAATTAAAAAAGGATTTTTTGGATACACGTAGATGATCTGGACTTCACAGATGACCTAGACTTTCTATTCTATACTTGTCAACAAATGTAGGTGAAGACATATCTGGGCAGGATCATCGATGAACGAGGGAATCTGATGCTGATGTGAAGGTAATGATTAGTAAGGCTAGGCAGCATTCTTAAAATTGAAGAACATATGGAACTGAAAACAACTGTCATTGAACATCAAAGGGAAAGAGGAAGACTAAGTAAATTTTTTCGTCGGGAATTTGAAGCATACACAGAGGAATGAATAGTAACTAGAAACAAGTGGAAAGGATTGCCTAGGACAGAGTTCAATGGAGAATGCTGGTGGACAGTCTATGCTCCTCCTTGAGGGTTAACTGAAGTTATGTAATATATTATGATTTGAAATTAAATTATCACCACATATGAAGGTTGGAATTTTGATGATCCAGTGTTATATTTAGAGTATATTAGAATAAAGGTAAAACTATTCTTCATACTATTGTTATTACTCACATAGTTTCATCGTGTTTATCATAATTCGATTAACTATAAATGTATTTTTCATCCAGGTAATACATTCTCACCTACCAGATACAAAAATTTGTCTAATTTGTCTAAACGTTTCAAGAAAATTAGATTTAGGAAGAACATTCTTTCACACTTCATTCAACGATAAAGACATAAACACTTTCCTTCAAACTCGTTTGATTTCTGTATATTAAATAAATTGAATTTTATCCCCATTTGTTAAGTAGCAGCTACCATCAGTTAACTATTCTTACAATACAAGCTATATAAGAGAGAATTTCAGTGTAAGAGACTTATCATGTCTATATCTGATTGTGATCATTACTTAAAGTATAAGAAGAATTACTTACAAACCAAAACTTGTATCTGTATTCAGAATTTAATCATAATTTAGAGTAGAACTTTTTCAGTTTGCAAAAAGTATAAGAATTTTGTCTATACTTCAGTAACAATTCTTGTTGACTTTTTAACCATTATGAGTGTTTCTGTCATTTTACTAGGTTTTATCTTTACAATTAAATGTATAATTAGTGAAGTAAATAGGTGTATATCACAACTGTTATGATTAAACTATCACTTTCTTAGAAAGTAGAATAATATAATGAAGAACATTTCTGACAGACACCGTTACCATCATTATCATAGTGTCCCAATTATATTTTATTCGACATTTAACAAAAATGTGAATTTAGTTCATTTCATAGATTTAACAATTAAAACTAATGTGATTGTAACAGACAAGCTGTCTTAAAATTAGACTAACACTCAGTGAGCAGACACATAATTATCAGGAAATCAAGCAAAAGATATTCAAGCATAGTATCCATGAGTTCATATTTCTTACTTTAGTCAATTCATTATATTACACAATCACAATTTGACTGAATAAACATTTGAGACATTAAAGAGGAAGGATGTATTTGTAAAATCTCATCGAAAGAATTTAAAGTAAATCCAACATTTCACCTGATAATCTGGTCCAATCTATCTCAAAGAAATATAACATTTGGATTCACTTGGTGTGGTTTTACTTGTATCTTCTCATTGTTATTTAGGACTGCGATTGGTCAGTCTCTTAATGACATATGTGCATCCTGTGCGGATGCCTCAATATAGCCTTAAGTCACAGGCTTTTTTAATGAAAGATGGATAGTGGCCAGCAGTGGAATTCAGGACGCGTGTTTCGTCCCATTTGTGACTCGTCGGCTGGACGTACCTGCATCTCAGAGTTAGAACTCTGGGACTCGAACCCAGTACCGTCCGCTTCAAACACCATCTCGTTATCCACTTAGCTACTGAGTTCTGATAGCCATCTGCTTGTACAACTGTGATATGCAGGCACATCCAGCTGACGAGTCCCAAATAGAACGAAACTCGCGTCCTGGATTCCACTGCTAACCGCTACCCATCTTTGCTTACAATATAACATTTGGCTTATATAGTTATACTTTTATTTTATTATCCCATATATTAAATGTATATAGCCATTCTATACATTAGTTCAACTATGGTAATTGTTGGAAAAAAACTAATTAGACTGTTTAATAAAATGTATTCGTACAAGTAAAATATTCTTATTTGGATAAAAATCTCCCTTCTATTACACCATAAATATTATTAATTGGTTTTTGTTCTGGAAAAAAATTATAAAAAGCATTTTATTCAAAAGAATTATTTACTAGATACATAATTCTTTTGGAACAGTTGTCTTAACTTTCAATGATATTTCAGAAATATAAGATTTACCCTATTTATCTGTTTAATGAGAATTTCACTTTGTGGTCACAGGTAAACATGATGGATAAACACAAAACTGATATTATTTTATATATAGAACTATTTGAAAGTATTAAAACGTTTGGTTTGAATTATACATTTGCTTGATATACTAAAGTCTGTATATATATATATACTTATACTTTGGTATGTAATAGTATAATTAGTTCTGTGCTTATAATATCGAATTAGAATTGATGTATTGTATTAAGTAATCTAGTAAACTATGAGAAAACAATCATACAATCAGAGGTAAGTTCAAAGGAAAAAAACTGAATAAACTAATGGCATAAATATTTTGTCGATTTCTATGTCGAAATGTGTTGTTGAAGACCGTAAACTTACGCCTATTACCCCTGATGGAGAAACATCTGTTCTGAGCAATCTTTCCCAGTTGCTTCCAATTGACATTCATTCTTCTCATGTCTGCTTCCGATTCCCGATGCAGTATGTGTTCTTCGGCATTCCTCTTCTCCGTTTCACTTCACGATTCCAAGTTAGCACACTCCTCTTGATGTAGTTTGATGATTTCCGAAATGTATTTCCTATCCACTTCCAACGTCTTTTCCTAATTTCCTCCTCAACTGGAACCTGATTTGTTCTCTGCCACAGTAGACTGTTGTTGATCATATGCGGTCAATGGACATTAAGTATTTTACGTAGATATTTGTTTATAAATACTTGTACTAAATTGATGATGATTGTGCTAGTTCTCGAAGTTTCATTTGTATGTTGTAGAACTGTCTTGACGTTGGTGTTGAAGATTGTGACTTTGATGTTAGATTGTATACATTTGTTTTGAGTTCCATATATTGTTCAAGTGTAGAAATGCTGTTTCTGTCTTGTCAATACTCTTCTTTACGTCTGCATCATATCCTCCACATTCATCGATGATGTTACCTAGATACTGTAAACAATGATCACTAAATCTTACTTCGAATACTTAACCGTTATTTTATTTTTATTCAGTAAGAACTCATTATATTAGTAAATAATGTTTTATTCATGAATTAAACAGTTGAGGTAGTTCTTCCAATAAACATAGACGTATTGCTTATTTCACAAATGAACTTCCATCGACTTACGAAAAATTTGAATTTCTTCTTAAATATATGTTGATCCATGTGAAAAAGCATTGTAGTCAAACAAGTAACAATTAATCTGTTTGAGTCATTTCGATTCTCGTGACTGTAGTGGATTTTTTATACACATCGATCACTGAAAGATTATAATGGTTAGAATCTAAAGTGCATTCTTTAAGAGCTATACTACAAACAGTACGGAAACATGTATCATTCAGTGATCATTCCTGATTGCTAGCTACTATTTAAAAAAATCACATGTTATTATTCCTTAATGAATTAGAGTAAACAAAAATTGGTTAAAATTCTAATGTTCATTATCATTTTATGCTTCAATCAATGTAGTTTTCGATAGTTAAATGTAATGCTTTTTTTCAGTAGATTTGAACTCTGAATGATAAGATATAAAGATAAGTCTCATTCTTCATACGTATATATATGCATGCACCTATATTTGAATGAGTATAAGTATAAATACATATGTATGGATCCATGTATGCTGATCAGTCGGTATGAATATATTCAACCAATTATACATACGTATCAGTGAATAGACATGTTTATGTTTGGATGTATCTAAATGAATTTATGCATGCTTGTATTGACAAATGATTGACAGTACTGTTATAGTCTAATTAACAATATTAGTATTTCTCCACAATATATAAATTTATTATTGATACAGTATGAATGAGGTCAGTATTAGTTATAACATGTATTCAAAAAGTGACACCACAATGTCAAACATATACTTCCAATGAGCAATTATTAAAACGCTAACTATATGTCCTAGTTAATTATAATGATTGTGAAATACTGATATGTATCAGGGTATTAGGGAAAAACACAGTTTCCTTACAGGATATGTAATTTGTTATTTATAATGAGATTCATAAATAACGTTTGCAGATAAAGTTTTTGGTGACGATTGCTATCTGTACTGTTTCATGATAAAGTTGTTCAAATCGTATTCATGATACTTAACTCATATTAATAGATTCACTTAGTATTGTTTACTTGAATCTTTTCGTTGATGTTTAGGACTGTAACTGATCAGTCTGTTATTGGCATATTTGCATACTGTGCGTATTGCCTCGATATTGCTTTAATTTACCCGATTGAACAGGAAAGTGACTATCTGGACTCAGTAGCTAAGTGAACATCAATTCTGAATTGCAGATACATCCAGCTCACATTAATAGTATTTTAAGCTTGTGGTTGTGACAGTAAAGGCTTTAAGAATATTAATTTTTCTATTTCACTTGATCTTTTACTGTTAACTGACTCTACTTAACTGGTTAAACTTGAATCCATTAAGCGCATATAAATAATAATTTAAACACTCAATAAAAATTAGCCACTTCATTGTTCTAGCCTTGTAGACTGATAAACTTAGAAATCCTTCATAATTGTTGGGGTTCGTCGATTCCTAGAAATCACTTGGTGAACGTCTCATTTTTTGTCATTTTATTATGGAAATTTGAATTTCTCATTTTCTCACCAAAAGTGCCCATTTTTACCCTCAGTTTGTATTTTACACATAGAAGGATCCTAATTGTAATTGATTCGTTTCCTCTTTTAGCGTGTGTGACGTTTTCCGAGGACGTTTTTGTATATATATATACATATGAGTTGTGTCAGTGTTCTTCATGCTTCCAGCTGCTTGTGGACTATATACCTTTTCCTGCTGAATCTGGGCTTCCCCCTCTAGTTAACAGGTCTGGAGATCAGTTTAACAGCTTAGCTCGTCCTGTTGTTGTGTTGCTGGCTTTCATTCTGTTCGCTAGTTTCAGGTGATATCGTAATGATTTCATATATAGTAATAATAAAACCTTTTAAACTTGTCATTAGTTTAATCATTTATTTTCGGCATGTAAATGTCGGCTTCTGTATATTCCACTCGATATAGATTTATGTTATATGGACACAATCACAATGGATTTTATTAATCCCATTATGCATGCAAAGTCAAAGCATGATAGACCAATAGAAATAAGCACCTGGAATTACTTTAAATGTTTTCAAGTTAAATCGACCACATTAATATTCACTCGCAACTATTCATAAAGGTATAGTTAATGAGATTCTACTTTCACATTCTAGAGTTATGTATAAATTTCGGCTAAAATATATAGCAGTTATGACTTTGACCGATGAATCCCATGAAGAAACATAACTTTTCAAGAATATTAAGAAGCTGATGTTCTATATATGTTTGAACAAGACAAAAGCGATATAATCTGAAGAATAAAATACGTTATTCAAGTACTGATGTTTTTGAACTGCTACCAAATAGCTTAGAGTTATAAAGAGTAACATTCCTAAGAGATGAAGACTGGCTTCAGGAGAACCTCCTGGAATTCTAGTGAGAAGCCGTCACCAGTGGAGTTCAACCAGGTCTGTTGTGAGATATCAGCTCACTGAAGACAGTGGTGTTCGGTGGCGCAACGTCGTGCATTGGTTGAAGTTAGCCATTAACACCATTGGATGCCGGCTCAGTGGTTTAATGGGTAAGTGCTCGCGCGCGAAGCCAGTAAATCCTGGGTTCGAATCCCGCGGGAGGCGGGTTCGTGGATGCGCACTGCTGAGGAGTCCCATACTAGGACGAAACGGTCGTCCAGTGCTTCCAGGTTTTCAATGGTGGTCTAGCTTCAATTGACTCATGATTTCAACCTGTGAAATTATGAAAATCACAGTTTATTACACGAAAAGATTTTGATGGAGTTTTGTTCTCTGAACTGGATGTTTTGGTCGTAGAGCTTTCATCGTTCTTTTGAACGATATCATCAATACAACATCGAGCTCAAAGAACAAAACTCCATCAAAATCATCCACCTGCACTACAAATCTTCTCCATCTGAAGAAAAGATCACATGATTACGTAATTGATATAGATACACATATATACAAAATCTACTTTTACAACTAAAACGTCACGAGAAATAGAAATTAATTTGTGCTATTAAGTTTGAAATTAGTTAAGAATAATAGAAAGAAGCCATTGAATCAGAAAACAAAATGATGTTTTTTTACTGGAATAATTTATAGCTGGTTGATAACTTAGAGTTTAATCATGTGTTACATTCAATATAAACACTTGCTATTTAGCTTACTAAATTGACAGAATGAAGTTCACATTAAAAAAAACACATTTGAGAATTATTGACCTAATCTTGAACATTTAACTGATTCTTGTTTAATTTACTTTGTTTTTTTCTTATATACCTAAGACGTGTTAACAGACAGATTGATTATTCTTTAAGAATTTCCAATTAGATATTCAAGATTTATTCTTATGTTGTAATAAATAAGCTTCCTGAACTTATTGTTTTGCATATTGAAACTTTTTCTTTTTGTTTAAAATTGCGTTTTGTTTAAGAAAGCATCAACTTCTTCCTTCATTTTTTTTATAAAATTTAATTAATGCATAATATCTGCATGCAATACAGTTACAAAAGGGCTACATTTTACTCAACATTTACTTCCGGCACATATGTAATACTAATAATGATTCAAACAAATTAGGTTAATAATTTTGATTTTATATAAGATCATAAGTTTTAGGTCAAAAGGTTTCAATGTAAACTTAGTTGTTAAATTAGTGATAGAAAAAAAATCAGTCGATATTGATAATAATACGAACAAACAGAGATTGTTTTTCTTATTAAAAAGTTAATCCGTTTCATTGATTCAGATTAAAAACATTTTGTTAATAGTTTTAAAATGAAAACGCTTTTTTTAAATAAAGAAACCATGACGCATGAATTAAAACTAAGTTAAGAATGAGACGTTTGCCTGTCGTTAATATCGAGTACTGGTAATGTGGTGTGTGCTACTTATATCGACATAAGTAGTATATGACGTTAGTCGTGGACAGAATGTCTGGCAACAGAGAGACAAGAGGATCGAACAGTAAAGAATGGAAATAGAATGCGATTTGTATGAAAATTCAAGAACATTGACGTCTGAGTCATTTTGAGACGACTGATGGACATTTTGCAAATTAAGTATTTACTATATGATATTATATATTATATTATTTTATATATTATATTTCCCTTGAAAAGGCTTGGACCATATTGCAGGCGAAACGTTGGACCTACTTCAAATTCTTTCGCTGATATTTTACAAATACATTGTTCCTCTTTAATGTTTTAATATATGATTGTTCAATTTTATTAACAAGTCCTGTAATTTTGTGTCAATCATATTCGATTGTCTCCACTGGTGTTATTGTTCACTACAGTAGCACTATAATAATGAATTTAAATAATTTCTAGGGTGAAATGAAGGACTTCAGTGTAAATGTCAACATGCTGGTCACGGAATTCGGATATATCATACATCATTTCCGATTAAATATTTATAACTGTAAGTGAGGAAAAAACATAATAAGTAATTAGCAGTAAGTGAATAACAAGCCATATGTATTCATTATATGTTAAGGACAGACAAAAACAACAATTTAATATATATATATGGTCAATGTTTATCTTATTTATACATGTGAACTGATTTCAAGGGCATACGCGTCATTATTAATTATCTTCAAGAAGTAGAACTAAATTACTTTGATTAACAGAACGCTCTTCAGGGTAATGAAAGATAGAAATTTTCCTGAACTTATGTTAATAGTTTATTCATTTTAGTCTGTAGAGAAATGAGAATAATGCATTTTGGAAAACTCATTATTGAGATTCTACATTGATTTATAATTCAAGAAGATAAAAATACGCTTAGATATTACTCATTATACACTTCATGATCATAATCTCACGACTAATTCATTGAAATAATTATCATTCCGTTAAATATTTATACATTTTCATAAAGATTCAAAAAAATTTACGAAAACTATGGATGTATTTTTAGCTTCTTTTTTAAATTCTGGTTAGCGTTTTTTAGCGAGTTAGTTTTTTATGGGATGGGGTACCTAAACCCATACCCAACCCTCCTTCTTTACCCGAGCTTGGGACAGGCAGTAACACTGGAAGAGCTACAGGCTACTTATCATCCATTTCATTCAATCTATAGTTTTATTAACAAACATTAAAATTGATCATCAAATTCAATTCAACGATTGACATTAAAGATGGCAAATATAATCGATAAAAATATTTCTCTCCTACTAGGGTTATTATATTTTACATAATCATTCATATTTCCCATTCTTTCACTTTTTTTTAAAAAAAACATACATCGTTGAAATGTACTTCAAATAATTAACGGAGTTTAAGAAACGTTTTAAATAACAAAAAGAAAATACGAGATTTAACATTGATAAGATCTATGAAAGTGAATGAAGCAACAACAAAAAAATAAATAAAAGACAAGATAAATAGAAACTAAACTCTGGAGAAATAAAACAGCAACAAAATTTGTTGAAGTTATAACATTAGAAAGAATTAGAGACGGTATAACAAAAGGGGAAAACATTGAACTAAACTAGAAACTAAACAAAATTACATGACATGTAACCTTTTGTTAAATGTTTATGGTAATAGAAAGAATATAAAATGATAATTCTAGTTATTTAGGTCAGCCTAACTATTCTTAGTTGACCATTTTTATTGTAAATACTAAACTAAATACATAGTGTTTGAAATTTTATATGCGTATATACGTGTATCCTTTTCTTTTTTTAAAATAAAAAAACTGGAGTACATCTTAAAAATAGAAAAAAAAGATTTAGAAAATTTGTCGAGTTTCCGAATAAAATAAATTTAAGCATAACTATTTAATATCAGAAGGGGGTTTGCGCAGTTCAACCGGGTGAGTTGTGAGATAGTAACTCAATGAAGACAATGGTGGATGTGTCGCTCAATTTCGTGGATTAGTTGAAGTTAGATATTAACACCTTTGGATGCCAGCTCAGTGGTGTTATGGCTTTAAGTTGGGTCGATTTTTACCCTGTGCTAATTGTTGTGTCCTTGACTGGAAAATTAGAGAGCAGCGTACTTATTGACCGATTACAGTGACACGTAAACACGAACGGACGGCCTAGAGTCCCGATTGGTCTCGCTTCCCTGTCTAGCCCAGTCAGTTGAGTCCAGAACACAAGCCACAGCCTCGGAGATATGAATCATTATATTTCAAACATACTCTATTTATATACTAACCAAGCATACCACATCGTACCATAAAATAGAAAACAACATTTTGTACAATATTCAACAAGTGAACAGATATCGACCAATAGGAAATGTCCATTTAAAGTCCAAGGACACCATTGGACTTAACATGATAATTATTGGTCTATTCCTCCGCATCCACAACAAGTGGTCTAGTGGTTAAGCGCTTGTATGCGAGACTGATAGGTCCTTTGTTCTAATCCCGCGAGGCGGGGTCGTGGATGCACACTACGGCCGTACAGTGCTTCCAGGTTTTCTATGGTGGTCTAGCTTCAACTTATTCATGATCTCGACTATTGAAATAACTATTTAAACTAAAATTTTATTTATAATAATAAAGTAATTCGATAATGTAATAAAGATCTTTATTTTAAATGTTCCTTACTATAATTACAATTCGTAGAAATAATTATTATATTCTATAAATTAAAACAAAGTTTATGACGTTGTTTAAAATTAATGTGACATTGTATTATTTTGTGATTGCTGTCAACTATTAAGGAAAATCAATAGGCTCTAATCAACACCTAGTTAAGCAGTATAAATGAGATGAATAGATACTCGTTGATAAGAGTTCATTTTATAAAATATAACTTCAATTGTTTTATCAGTTAGCAAATTTAGGAAATATAATAATATTACAAGTCTAGAGGTCTTGGATAAGAAATTGTTAGGAGTAAAGTTTGGACTATTTCTTAAACTGGTCTATCTATACAAGAATATACGGTTACAAGTGTAATGATGTTTGTTGGTAAATGTAGTTGTGTTATAAAAGTTTTTAAAAAAAAACGAATGCGAAGTTAGTTATAATAAAATAAATTTTATTCTAAAAAATACGTTACTAATTCATTATTTAAGGGGTGTATTCATCTCTCTAAAAGTTGATCAAAATTTATTATCTTTAAAGTAAGACCATATGGAAATGATCAGGCTAGATGAATTTCCATCTTCTTGGACGATAAACTTAAATTATAATTCACCGTCAACTTTCATTTGACTACATGATTCATTAATAATGATCGAACTATGACGACTGAATTTTTTGAAGTACGATGTGATGGTGATTAAAACTGAAAGTTTGGAGTATTCTAAAGGGAAAAAATACAACTTGTTAATTAGTACTGACTTTCAAATTTCAAGAAAAACACCAAATCCTAGAGAAAACAATCTTGGTGTTTGTCCATACGATACTCAGATGAATATGGGGTTAATAGACAAGAAACATAGAACGTAGGTACTTCATGAGTAACCTTTATAAGTGTAACGATATATGGCAAAAATTCCATTCTCCGTGGAAACTTTAATTTACATAATGTTTCGAATGAATACGCTGAAAAAATGTTTATAAGTATGATACTACCTTTCCTAAGGAGTTGGGTTTCTTCCTCACAAATGTCTAATGAAGTAATTAAAAAAAAAGTTTGGGCTTAGTAATCATTTTATCAAGAGTTGTGCATAAAGTATGAAGGTTTGGTTAAAGTAGTGATTCAATTGGGAGTACTTTAAAATAATTTTAAATGCTTTTTCCACACAAGAATTTTTGATTTAATATTGACGGCTTACGAATTGTACCGAGAGTACCTTAAGTAGCTAATTATTATTTCCACACATGAGTCCAGAAAAATACCATACTTCTGACCAGTTAGTTATACCTTAATTTACTAGTAATTAAGCTATTTTTTCGCTTTACAGTAAAGATATTCCAATTTCAAGAAAACATAATTTAACTTCTAACTTCAGCCTTAGCTTGCAGTGTATATGATCTCTACGCTCAATGGTAAAAGTATCAAGTTGATGTTTTGAAGTTTTTATCTTCATTGTTTAAAAGATATTTTGAAATTCACATTTGCATTTTGACAATAATTGAATTTTGTTTATGTAGTTAAAAGTGATGTAAATTACTCCTGATTAAAGGGCTTGAAAAATGCTCTAGGATTGACAAGTTAAAGTTATATAGTTTCAAGCATATCTCCAATATATGAAATAGTATTATCATAATGACTCCTGAAATGAAGTAGATATAACAGGTTATAGGGTTGTTACTTATTAGATAAATTAGAATTCTTTAACAAATAAGCCCAAACTCCAATTGAATCCCTTTTAGCTTAATTGAATCAGAAATCTTATTTTTCTTTATATTTTGTCACAATTAACTTCACTCAATTGTGTATACGATGATTTGAAAGGTGATTCTTTAAAAGGAACATTGATAAAATGATAGCCGGAAATAGAAACATTTAGAGAACTAAATTCTTTTTATTAAACAATGAAAAAAACCCACTAGAATAAGAATAGCAGAACTTATTAGTTGTATTGTGTTATACTATGATACAAAATCAGAGGGCCTGAAGAATTTACACTTTTTCAAGAAAAAAATGTGTAAAATGTCAGACTTAAGTGTACAAAAAGTGTCACGTATTTGTTCTATTAGATGATTTTTTCTTCAGTCTTCCAAAAGGTTCAGCGAATAAGATGGCCTATCTTTCCCTACATATATATATATATATATATATATATATATAACGTCGACCGCTATGTTGTTTATGATTTCTGTCTTTGTCAGAAAAAAGATAGTAGTGATATACGCTAATTTTGAAAGTAATTGGAACTAACATTCATTTCATTGTTCAACAACACTTCTAAATGAAAATGAATTTAAAAAAGAGCCTTTTTTAGAAATTATTTTACTTTAAATATGGTTCCATCATAGCTACGTAATTGAAAGTGTATAAATGATTGTATAAATTTCTTTTTTAAAAATTACTAAAATGTAAATTCTCATGTTTATTAAGGTGACCAAAAATCAAATCAGTGGGAGATTCAACCGAAATAAAAAAGTAAACAATGATAAGTTCAAGGTCAACATGGACCGATCAATATCGAGATCTACAAGATAAGCTTTGACCCATATATGGATAAATTCGAACAGTTCACTTCTACCTGAAATTTGTGCCGATGATGTTGTTCAGAAGAATGATGAAAGCTACATTAGAGAACAAAACTCTATCAAGAACATTATGGGCTATTCTACAAATTGAGAGTGGAATGCTTGCAAACAGAAGATTTGATTAAAGAGAACAAAATGGTAAACAGAAAGCGATTGCAATGAAAGAATGAAGGAGTTTGTATAGGAAAATTGAAGGAAGATGTGCAAATAATGTATTTAATGTATGGTTTTGAGGTTTTACGAATATACTCTGTAGTTTTGCATAAAACAATAAATTGGTTTTCACCATCTGAGTTCTCGTTCATTACATTATTATTAATTGTTGAAATAGTTTTGTGTATATTATATAAAATATGAGAATCTGTAAACTGTGTTTATCTCATGCAGTTGGAATTTTAGTATTTAATAGATGAATCCATGAGTTGATTGAAGCTAGACCACCATGAAAAACCTGGAAGCATTGGTTGAAGTTAGACGTTAATACCATTGAATGCCGACTCAGTGGTCTAGAGGTTAGGCGTTCTCGCGCGCGAGACCGAGAGGTCCTGGATTCAAACCCCGCGAATGGGGTCGTGGATGTGCACTGCTGAGAAGTTCAGTACTAGGACGAAACGGCCGTCCAGTGCTTCAGAGTTCTCCATGGTGGTCCAGCTTTAATTGACTCATGAATTCAACTATAAAATTACTAAAATCTTCACAAAACCCATTTCTGATTTTAGTATTTTTTTAGAATGACAACTCTAGAAAACTCAAGATGATTTCGTTAGATTTATAGGATATAATGAAAAATATAGTGAGCTTTGAAACAAAAAGATGTATGAGTTCATTTTTATGGGTTGTGATTACGTGTATTTGAGGATAAAAGGGTCAAAATGTTTAGTTTTCTAAGGTTACCAAGGCCGTTGAAGGATAATCACTAACTCTTTCTGAATAAAAAGGTTACATTTAAGTTTCCTGACTTGGGTCTTTCTAATATAAATAAGCTAGGATTAAACCGTTTATTGATCAGTGTGAATGCGTTGATTTAGTCAAAAGTTTGGTGCATATCTCGTACATGGATTCCAATAAATCTACGAAGGTTATTTTGCCCTCAACGGTATACAATCCTGGGTATATACAAGATAAAAGAAGAAGCATGTTTTTCAAGAATAAGCAGCGATGTGTAATGGATTTATGGTATTCTGCAAATGTTGTTCTTGCTGTGTTGAAACTAATTTTTATGTTTTCATTGAGGAGTAGGAATCTTATTTTTAATGAAGTTCATCTGTAGTCGTTTTACTTAAATCAGTAAAAGAATAGTTAGTTAAGGAGATCTCTTATGGCCGTTAAGGTGAACTCATCATTCAACGTCAAGTCCTAAATGGGTAGAAAAGTATAAATAACAGAAAGTCGTCATGTGTTAATTATGTATAATAAAGGAATTCACTAATCTTATCAAATTATGATCATTAATTCGATTCTTACAAATCATTGTTTTCCACCTGTCAACATCGTGCCTCAGACAGACTCAAGCCAGTTTACCTATCGTTTCTCAATACTTTTCGCTGTTGAATTTGTCTAAGAATGCTGAGCGGCCCCCATTTTTCACAATTAAAAACCTTTAATCAAATTTTATAACATTTACAGATAAATTTGAGTTTCATAACACTTTCTCTTCTCAATCTCTTGATGAGATTATCGTTTCCATGATGTGACAATGTTTGTTTGTTAACAGAACATGTTTTATAGGTAAACATTTACGAAATCCCTACAGTAACAATTTGAAAGATACCAAAATCACTAAATAATGACTTCCTAACTGAATAATTCTCTCCTATCTTATATTTTCACTGATGATTTTCACTTCATCATTCATTAAAAAACTTCCAAATACTTGAAAATACCCTTCATGATCTCTTTTATGATATACTAAAATAACTTCACTCTGAATGTCTTTTTTTGAATCTATTTTATTTGAATTACAGAGAACCAACTAAAATATCCACTTAATATCCTAATTAAGATTTTTGATTGAGATTTTCTATTTATAAACCTGTTTAGTTTTGTTAATCTACCATGATAACAAATACATACATTGAATTACTATTAGAGTTTATCATTAAATTTATGTTCAATGACCTATAAAATGTTTTATTTAATTGTATTACAGTTACAAATTAAATTATGTAACCATTAGTTTTACATTTAAAATTCATATTATATTATGTAAGGGGAGAACTTGAAGGGATCATAAATTTGATTAGAAATGAGCAAACTAATTTTTAAGAAAAGTTATTAAGCCGCCAAAACTTACAACATCTCACATGTGTAAAATTTAAACTTTATGCTTGATTTGAAAAGAAATAATAAGATAAAGGAATATTGAAGTATATTTTCGTTTTGGTCACTGGTTTAATTGTTGTAAACAAGCAGTTTTCTTAACAAACTGAAAAAATATAGAATCATTTAAGAATAAGAAAGAATAGATAGGTTTCTTGTCTTGGTTAAAGACCCTATGTATGTGCATTTACATGATCTCATTCAGTCTAGAGTCTTTATCGTTTCTGCTTCCCGCCTAGCCCTGCCTGTTAAGTTCAGAACATAAATTCTAGCCTCCGCGATATGAATCGTATATTTCAAAAATAATGGGTTTATATACCAACCAAACAGACTACATCGCACCATAAAATAGGAAACAACATTCGTACAAGATTTGGCCAAATGTGGCTGTGAATATGAGAGGTAGTAATTGATAGACCAGACATAACTCAAGAATGGTAAAAGGTAGTAGTTCATAGGTCAAAATAAAGATTATAATAACAGAAACATGAATATGAATAGTTTAGTTATTTAACAATCATGCGATAAAAATATACGTATGGTATTGGTCCACAAATGGATCCCGAAAGTCACCATTCATTATTCTCATCGGGATATAACAAAGATAGAACGTCATTTATTAAACACAGTTGAGTAAATACCTTTAGATAGATATTTACAGATTGAAATCATGAGTCAGTTGAAGCTAGACCACCATTGAAAACCTGGAAGCACTGGACGGCCGTTTCGTCCTAGTATGGGACTCCTCAGCAGTGCGCATCCACGATCCCGCACCACGCGGGGCTCGAACCCAGGACCTACTGGCTTCGCGCGCGAGCACTCAACCACTAGACCACTGAGCCGGCATCCAACGGTGTTAATGTCTAACTTCAACCAATCCACGAAGTTACGCCACCGTACACCATTGTCTTTAGTGTGTTCCTATCTCACAACAGACCTGGTTGAACTCCACTGGTAACGGCTTCTCACTAGAACTTCGGGAGTTTTTCCTGAAGTCAGTCACTAGTGAGCAGTTGATTATTATCAGAATGGGTTTTGTGGAGATTTTAGAAATTTCACAGATTGAAATCATGAGTCAGTTGAAGCTAGATTGAAATCATACCGTTGGATGCCGGTCCAGTGGTCTAGTGGTTAAGTGGTTAAGTGCTCTCACGCGAAGCCAGTAGGTCCTGGGTTCGAGCCCCGCGTGGTACGGGATCGTGGATGCGCACTGCTGAGGAGTCCCATACTAGGACGAAACGGCCGTCCAGTGCTTCCAGGTTTTCAATGGTGGTCTAGCTTCAACTGACTCATGATTTCAATCTGTGAAATTTCTAAAATCTCCACAAAACCCATTCAGATATTACTTAGTTTTATGTCACACGTTGTTGCTTAATCTTTATGCACTAATTTCTAGGCTAAGAAATTAAAATCACATTATAACAGATCCGTGATGGCTTTGATTGATAACTTGATTCATCATTTAATCTTTAATTTCACTATTTTCACTTTGAATATAGAAGTCTCTGTTCGTGTTATCGCTAAACTATTGATGAGTTAGTATTTGCGATTTGAATTTTTTTTAATTTGAGGAACTTAAGTGTAACACGTATTATAAAGGCAGTCAATGAAATATTGTATTAGTCAAAGATATATTCAGTATCTTTAAATCATGAACCGACCAATGTTTGATCACCATTCAGAACTCTAAACCATTGGATATCCTTTTCTGCCTAAGTTTGGGATTCCTCATCAGTGCAAAACCCCAGACACGCACTTAAAAATTGAACCCAGGACCTTCGATCTAACGTTGGTGGGTTCATGATTTCAATGAAACTTATCAATATCCAAAACCCTATACTTACAACCATCATGTGTTCACCAATGACTAGCTTCGAGAAGAAAATTACCGGAGTTGTAGTGAAAATCCATGACTAATGGGGTTCAACTGTATCAGGTGCGAGACAGTTACCTGCAGAAGACAATGAAAAGTGATAGCCTAATTTCGTGGGTTGGTTGAAGTTAGAAATTAACACCGTTATGTACTGGCTCAGTGGACTAGAGGTTAAACGTTCACCTGGGATCGAAGCTCTTGTGTCCAGTTCACATGTTTGGGATAGCAGGTTCGCACTGGTGAGGAGTCCCATACTATGACCAAAAAGCTATCCAATGCTTCCGAGTTTTGAATGGTGATCTAACATTGATCGGTTCATGATCTCAATGAAATTCAATAATCCCCACAACCCTGTACCTTTTTAATACTTTTATTCACTGAATTTCTCGCTTACGTGTACGAGCGTTTTCCTGAACGTATTTGGTCCCGTCTTATGAAGGGAAAGTAAAACATAATTCTGATTGCGCTACTAATTAAATCAAAATGTTTTTAAGACTCAGATAATCCTCTGAAAGCGAAAAAAATTGACTGTGCTACCGCAGTACATATGTAGCAGACTAGTGATATCATTTGGATTTTGATTTGAAAGAAATCAATCAAAGACATTCGTTATCCCACTTATTTTAACAGCTAGTGAGGTAAACAGCTTCACAGATGCTTTTGTAATTTGAGTGTTAGATGGTTTTAAGTTGTCAACAAGAAACCCTAAATCCAGGTTTTATACTTTTATAATTCATAATCACTACTTCAGTTTTTAAGCGAATAAGCATTCAGATTGAAAGTATGATATCGGCATAGTTCATCACTAAATAAATGATAAAATGCTGAGATCTATCAACTAGAAATAGATAGGTAACATATAATCCATAACATACCAAAATTATTTTCTTATAACAAAGAAAGGAAAACTTATTCATTATCATCACTACCCAAGCCATAGAGTGTGTTCAACTGATTTTCTTAAGAATTAACTTAGTATTCTTAAAAATAATCTTTTTAGAAGGTTCATGTATGTATAACGCTGTTTAGAGAAATTACAGAAAAACAACCTTCTAAATTCTAATACACATACAATTAAGTAAGAATCTAAAGATATGGATTTTCAATATAGCTAATTCATAATATAAAATTAACTTAATCTTCAGTTTAGTTTTGTGCATCTATGAATCTTCATTGATTACTATATTCAGAAATCAAGAACGAGTTTACTGAAACACATTATGTTTGACGTAACGCATCAGTCATTAAAAAAAGAAAGAACCCTGAATTTTTAATATGAATAACATTGACGTTTCCTATCGCATACACACGAACAAATGTAGATAAAGACAGCTAGTGCAGCAGCAGTCTCTGCATCAGTAGGCCTCAACATACACAAGGGGAAAAATAAGGTCCTCAAATTCAAAACGGAGAACGACAATCCAATCACACTTGATGGCGAAACTCTGGAAGATGTAGAATTCTTCACATACCTCGGAAGCATCATCGATGAACAAGGAGGTTCAGATACAGACGTGAAGACGAGGATTGGCAAAGCGAGGGCCGCATTCCTACAATTTAAGGACATATGGAACTCAAAACAACTTTCAACCAATATCAAAGTGAGAATCTTCAATACGAACGTCGAGGCAGTTCTACTGTACGGAGTCGAAACTTGGAGAACTACAACAACCACCATCAAGAAGGTTCAAGTATTTATAAATAGCTGTCTACGCAAGATACTCAACATCCATTGGTTGGATACCATCAGCAACAGCCTTTTGTGGGAGAAAACAAACCAGCCTCCAACTGAAGAAGAAATTAGGAAAAGACGATGGAAATGGATAGGATATAGATTGCGAAAATCATCAAACCGCATTATGAGGCAAGCCCTAACTTGGAATCCTGAAGGGAAACGGAAAAGAGGAATGCCAAATAACACACACTACATCGGGAAATGGAAGCAGACATGAGAAGAATGAATAGCAACTGGAAGGGCTTGATCAGGACAGATTTAGATAGAGAATGCTAGTGAGTGGCCTATACTCCTTCACGAGGAGTAACAGGCTGATTCCGTTCCGTCCGTAACAATGACGTTGAAAGCTGTATCCATTTTAAAGATAAGAAAAATAAATTGAAGTAGTAATTCTTCATCAGAACATATATACTTATATATAAACTGTCTTATAGTAGGACATAGTTGAAACTTTTATTATTGACTTTGAAGACTTATCATTAATAAACTATTCATTAATTATATTCTTTCATAAAGTATAATTAATGGATTTCATATATATAGAAACTTTTGATCTTTTGATTTTTTAACTCTGTTTGATTAGTATTATGAGCTGACGTCAGAAACATGCTACATTACTCCTTTAATTTAAATTTTTCTCTTTTGATTTTCTTTTTCTTTTTCTCTTTTTTTTGAAACAAAAAGATCTAAAACTTTAACTTTACAAGTTTTGTGGTACATTCGGGAACATATTTATATGTACACATATATTACATACATGAATATACTTTGGAAAGGCCAAAATACTTTCTAAACGAAATTTTTTTAAAAAAGATTCGATGAAAAGATAAAAATTAAAGACATTCTATTCATACTGCGTTTTTTTTTACTTTCATTTGCTTTTTGACATGTCACAGTGTTCATAATCTCCGCTAATTCTATTGATGACATAAATCATGAGACATAGTAATAACTCTTAAGATAATCATGACGATTTAATAAGAAGAAAAGAAATAGGAAGATACTGAATGCTAAATATCATGATATTGAGTGAAAATTGGATATAAATGAAGATGAAGAAGTACCTGTTAAAATCTGTAAATATTCATTAATTTATTCTTAGAAATATAATTTACTGATTGAAATCACGAGTCGATTGAAGCCAGTCCACTATGGAAAACCTGGAAGCAATGGACGGGCGTTTTCTACTAGTATGGGGCTCCTCAGCGGTGCGTATCCACGATCCAGCACCCCGTGAGATTCGAATCCAGGGCCTGTCAGTCTCGCGCGCGAACGCTTAACCAACTAGTCCACTGAGCCGGCATCCAACGGTGCCAATGTCTAACTTCAACCAATTAACGAAGTTGCGCCACCGTACACCATTGTCTTCAGTGAGTTGATGTCTCACAACAGACCTGGTTGAACTCCACTGGTGATAGCTTCTCACTAGAACTCCAGGATATACCTCTTAAAGCCAGTCACCAGCGAGCATACGTTGATCAATATCAGATGGGTTTTGTGGATATTATAGTAATTTCAATGGTTAAGTTCATGAGTCAATTGAAGCTAGACCACCATATAAAACCTGGAAGCACTGGACGGCCGTTTCGTCCTAGTATGGGACTCCTCAGGGGTGCTCATCCACGATCCCGCCCTCCATGAGGTTCGAACCCTGGCGCGAGACTTATGGGTCCTGGGTTTGAATCTCGCGGGGTACTGGATCGTGGATGAGCGCTGCTGAGGAGCTACACACTAGTACGAAACTGCCGTCCAATGCTTCCAGGTTTTCTATGGTGGTCTAGCTTCAATTGGCTCATGATTTCAATCAGTGAGATTTCTAAAATCTCCACAGAACCCATTCTGAAAATATAATTTACACATAGTAATTGTAATTAATGATTATATATTTGAAATACATATTAGACAATTGAAAATATATGCTGAATCGATCGTTACAAACCAATTGTACATTGAATAGTATTATTTAACCCCTAGTTTAAAACATCATATATCAAAAGTGAGCACCGTTATAAAATTCATTTGAAAGTATCTTAGATTGCATTTTGGTTCAGAAAAAATTGATTGATTAATACCATTGATATGAGAAAGTATAGGATATTTGTTATATTTCGTTAATCCAGACTATTTTGGCCCAATATGCAACTTATATAAACTGATTCATAGAATAAATCTTGTTCGGTAATTGGAGAGCTAACAAATCTTTGCATTTTATGCTAGTTAAAATTAGTTTGATAAGTGTCGGTATGGATAAACGTACTGTAATTATTAACTCCGAAGAAGTAGCTTACATTAAGTTACGAAACATCGGAAATTTAATTTTTCTACTCATTGAGATATAACAAAAATATATTTATTAGTAATGTATTATGTTATTGAACTACAATCCATCGATTTTTATTACTCTCTCTAATATGTTCTAGGTAATGCCTAGATATTCACAACATGGGAATGCTGAATTATAATGTTCACATCAATTATGAAGAGGACCATTCAAGGAAACATTTGAGTAGTTGGGTGTTGTTCATCAAAGAAATCTCATTGCAAATCGGCTAAAAATGGTTAAACTTTATCAGTTGTATGGCAATATCTATTGCATCATTTCATTGTCATTACGTCTGATCAATATTCAATCAGATCGTCCTAAATAATTATGATTAACCTAATTGGATATAGTTTAATGATAAGTTTGTAAGATTAAAATTTAACTTAATATTTACATGATTAATTCAGATTTATTTTTTTCCTACTATTCAATAATAATAACGGATCTATGTAGTTGCTATTTATGTCTTTTGATTTCAATATATGCTGGTCTATCTAGAGTATTTATCTTTCTGTTTGGTATACTTTAATTATTATTCACTTTAATGTCATACCAAATTGTAGCAGTTCCGTATCACTTCATATATTCCATAGTTATATAATTATAGTTTTAACTAACGAATGCGTTGTTTATAGAGAAAAGATTATACATTTCCTTGTTAAATGAATGTAAGTTGTATGAAGTCATGAAAATTATGAATAGAATGGGTATTCGATTATTTGTTTAAATATATTGAAGAATAGAATAATTTCTAAAACAACATTTTAATTCAATGATACTGATTTGTAATTAACAAGTTTATACTGGTGAATAAATATAGATCGTTTATTTCACTTGGTATTGTTTACTTGTATCTTCCCATTGTTGTATAGGACTGCAATTAGTCAGTCTCTTATTGGCATATATACATCCTGTGAGTATTGTCTCGATATTGTCTTAATTCACAAGCATTATAAGCAAAGATGGTTAATGGCCAGCAGTGGAATCCAGGACTCATGTTTCGTCCTATTCACGACTCGTCAGTTGGATGTATCTCAGAGTTGATGTTCACTCTGTGACTCGAACCTAGTACCGTTTGTTTCGAAGATCATCGCATTATCCATTTAGCTACTGAGTCCTGATAACCAGCTGACGAGCCTCAAATAGGACGAAAAGTGCGTCTTGAATTCCACCGCCAGTTTTTATCTATCTTTACTTGGATCATTTATTGTTGGAGTAACATTTAATTTGACATCAATTCCCTTTATGTTTAAAATTGATAAACTTCCTAATAAAGTGCACTGATAAGTATTGTACCAAAAACTAAAGTTTATAGATTCATTGTGAATTGTTAAGAACGAACTATTTATCCTAAATCATTGAATAAAAGTTTATGTCTAACTTAAATTAATTTTGTCTATAGTTTGTATCAATAAATAAATAAAAATGGGATTATAAATGATTGGTAGAACGAAATTATGTTGTTTCTTTGAGTAATAATAATAGTAATAATAATAATAATAATATAGACCAAGAATTTATCAGATAAAAGTTACCCTATCTACTTTTTAAAATTCTTTATGATTAAAACTATTCAACGAAATGTGTTGATCGAAGCTGAAATGCAATTGAATCAATAAACTGTTAGTTTATAAAATATACTATACAACTGACCATTATCTAACTATAATGGGTTCAACAAGGTATTAAAAATAAGAAATATTTAATGAAGAGAAACATTCGTTCATATATATATATATATCATATTGAAAAGTGTAAAGTTCGGAAAGAAAACAAGGGTAGCATTTTAAGTTGAACTGATAAACTACTGGTATTGTATTGTTTTGGATGATGAGCAATGAATAGAGTACTCATATGTCGAATAACTAACTGTTGCGTTACAAATGTTTTGGTTTCAGAGAGAACAGAATGTATTCTCTAAGTATTCTAGATGATTAGTCTAAAAAACATTACTAGACAAATGACAATAAGTACTAAAGAAGAGCTAGAGATTGGTTGGACTTTATACATAGGTTATATATAAGTATATGTATTAGTAAATTAATTTGTCATGCTAAACAATGCTCAACATGATTTTTTGTGTTCAGAGAAGTAGACATTTTCAAACGAAGATGTAAAAGTCAACAAAAAGAGAATAAAGATTTATCAGAAAAATATATTGTGAAGCAAAATTGACACCATTAGAAAATGTAATGAAATTTCAAGGATTTAGAGGACATGAAAAAATCCCCAAATTGTAAATTAGAACAACACATCTACGTGAATAAATTGTTTTCAATTAGATTTTCATTAGGATTAACCCTAATATGAAGTACTATTTATACGCATGTCTCACGTTTGAATCAATGTGTCGTAATAGGAAGTAGATCAAAAATTTGTAAGTACATAGACACAGAAATACCATTTGTTAAAAATGATCAAAATTACGCATGAGGACGGCATAGAATATGTTCGAAAAAGACGTAGAAAGAATAAACAAACCAAGTATAATAATACAAAAATTCGGTTGTCAAACCTTATTTCGCCAAGGAGGAGCTAACTGTGTTACGTATTTCTAATGGATGTGGGTATATAAAAGGAGCTACTTTTCCTTATGGGGATGGACCTTGTCTCTTAAATATAGCAGAGACCATAAGAGTCCAGACCCCTTACTCTAGTTTATATGTTCGGAAGAAATTCATGACAGTCCTGTTCCTTCCTTTTCCGGATATGACTTAATAAATGATTCTACTAATTTTTTATAGCCTTTATTTGGTCGTCATTCTTCATCTCCTTTGGTTTGTATTTTCCACAACCCGATTACGTACATTTGTTATTACCTTATTTTAAAAATAATTTTTAGGCATTTCTCTTTCAATGTCTACTTTCTATGTCAAAATGCTGATAAGACCGTTGATTACTTGATTATTAGAACAACACATATAAGCGAACAGTATTGTTTTCAGCTAGATTCTCATAAGGCCTCACTCTAATATACAGTAATATTTTTATGCATATACGAAATTATTAAACTAATCAAGGCAGTTTATGATTTAATGATAACAGTGCAATAGATTATATAAATAAACGTAATAAGTAAAAAGTACATATTTTTGGTGTGATGACAAGTGTACTAGTTGAATTAAGAATAACAAGGACTTGAATACATGTTGCATAATGGGAAATAGGTCAATGGCTTGAAAAATGTAGATGCTGATATAACACCAATAAAAGGTATAAGATTACGTATTAAGAAGTGTTCAGATAATTGGACTGTGAAACGTATATTTGAAAAAAGGTAAGAGGTGAAGAAAAATGAACGAACAAAGAGTATGGAAAATAATAATAAATAAAATCTTTTATCAAGGTTAATTCGACCAAGGAAGAGATAAAGTTGTTACAAATTTCTTATGAATACAAAGGCTTGGATTGTTGATTCGAATTCCTACAGTTTATACGTCAATGATAACAGTGGAATAGATTATTACAAATGAACGTAATAAGTAAAAAGTTCACATTGATTATGTGATGATAGGTATACTGGTTGATTATTCACGTAACTACTATTACGCCAGTGGTATTATTATCAAATTTACTTATTATGTGCTTTGATACGATCTTTTTCATTGCGATCAATGACTAGCGAAATGTCTGAATCGGTTTAATATTTCCACACATCCATGTAAATATTCCTGTATATTGGCGTAATATCTTATGAACATCTAAATGAGAAATTTTAGTAAAATCGTTTAAAAATTCTTATCTTACATTCGGATATTTAGCCTGTGTAAAATTACACCCAGTAGTTGAAAAGACAATGGTATTCACTCAAATAGTAATTATTTACAAAATATAACATGTTTGGTAGATCTTGCCCTCAAATGCCCTAGTAAGGCCGAGAATGGGAAGAGTCAACTCTCCCTCTCGAAATGCTCTCGCATGGTCACATTCATACAACCACCGCCAGAGAAATCCTACTTACTGCATTTTTGTAGCGGGGGTGTTGTTTACGAAATTGAGAGGATCAAAAGCGAATATCCGGTGCATTAATCGGGTTGGTGGGTATGAAGGATCTACCTAAGGTAGTTGTAAAACCCTAATTCCAAACCAATGGTGCACATGGGCTCTAGTATCTTGAGGGAACATATGGCGTATGAACTAGTCATTGGTCACATGCTACCATGAGACTGCGTCTACTTACGTTGTTCCATTGTCATATGGATCAGACCTTTAAGTCGAAGGCTTCGGGTATGGCCCCTTAGGAAAACCACCTACTTGTGGAGCATATGTATTTGGTGCCCCTTTGTACGTAACCTCATTTGTTATTTATTCTGGAATCCATTTTTTGTGATGCAATCTTTTCTATCCTCCTATAGACATACATTTTCCATATAACTATATATACGAATGTACAACTTAGGTAAATGAGTTCGTCGAAAAGAAAATTTTCTTCGCTGAATTCTCTTTTTCTTATAAAACTATTCTATTTTGTAATCAAACTTCTGAAGTTATTGAAAACGCTAAATCTCACAATTGAAACACCGTTATTCTATCTTAATATACTTTGACCTCATCTTAGTCTATTTTTCTTTCTTATTTTTATTGCAATTCTCATATAAGTACATATTATCCATACTAAAAACAAAAGAACGTTTCTTCATTAAGTTGGTCACCTAATTAACATTTATCAGAATGTGTAGAATTACCTGTTCAAATTACCTATGACCTCGATAAAAACTAATTACCCATAATACACAATCACTGTTTATTGTTTTGCGTTTAGTGTATTCTTCTTTTTTTTGTCATAAAAATATTTACCCTGTTGTTTTAAAAATAAATAAAAGTTCAATAAAGTATGAAATTGATATTTGGCAATTGTTCTTAGTTTGAATGAAGCATATTTATTGTATAAGTTCTATTAACTTCTGAATATCTGTACTCAATCCAATCAACATAGAGTAAATTACAAAAAATAGGATCATTAGTTAAATTATCAAAAGATTTAGATAATATAAAGAAACTTTAAAAGACAATATTCTTTATTGTTAGTATGGTAATTATTGACAACAAATAACCTAATGTTAATCAATTTTTGGATTTAGTTCTGTTGGTTCATTACAAATGCAGAAAACCATGTAACATTTAGATTGTTTGTAAATATTTATTTCTTTGATAGCTGAGTAAATGGATAGATCAATCATAAGAGTTTTATATAATGGCAACTAGATTATTGAAATTCAATCTTCTTGAATGAAATCAGAATCATAGTTCTATATACTTTTGTAACTGTATATATTTCTGATAAAAAGTTTATAATCTAAAAGAATGTAAATGGTAATTAATATTTCGTAATGTTGTGGTATTTAGTGTAGATTTCTTCTAACTTTTACTACATTATCTTGTAACTTTATTATTGTTTAATATGCCTTGTTTTAAACTGTATTTGATAATTCATAGTTTCGCTTTGTGGAAGAGAAGAAAACTATCGTTTGTATATCATTAAGCTATAGAACGTGTTGATATCAACTACTTACTAGCTACAAATTGCACAGCTTTTTTACACTCTTAATGTGTTCTTTTTTGTTATTTTAAGTTTGTTAACCTTTACTTTCTTAACCGTGACCTGAACATCATTCCAACATCTATATAATGGTATGAGTTAGTTGATTTTAATGGAGACTTCATGAAGACTATTCTGCATTACGATACAGGTACACTCAGGTACCACGTTAGTGATTATTCATAAAACAAAGATGTGCATAAAGATTATGATTAGTTAAATACATACTAATGGTTATTAATATATTAATATCTATTTTACCACCAGAACAGAAATAATTTTTTTTAAGTTCAGTACAGTTTTGTAGAACAAATTCCGATATGACTTAAAATTAGAATTTTATATTTGGTAAGAATAAAACAACTCCGCCTGTATCCCGGGTGATAGAGGAGGATTGTGCATGGGGGCAGCAACCACATCCCATAGGAGACATATTTGATGAAAATCTGCTAACCAGATAAAATAACTTTAACCATTTAAATGCATCCCCCAAGTTGAAAGATCTTCATCTAGATGAGTTATGACATCTCGCGATGAAAGCCGATATTATTCAGAAGACAGGAGGGTGATATTCCGTTTAGCAACCAGAGCAACAATATACATGAACAATATACACAATGTGAGAGCTCGGAAGGACAGATCGAACAGCTGCGGAAATGAAGAGATATAGCTTTTCGGTTTTCGAAATAACTGGAACACATTGGACCCAAGCTGAACAGCAAAGGTTATGTACGGGAGAGATACTGCTGTACTCCAGTCAAGAAGATGAAAATGATCCGCAAACGCAGGAAGTTGCTTTGATGCTGTCCAAAGAAGCATGAAAAGCACTAATCGGATGAGAATCTTACGAATCCAGGGTTCTAAAACTATCCTTCAAAATAAAAAAGGGGATCACAAGGAATATTATCCAATGTTATGCACCCACCAATGATAGCAATGACGACATTAAAGATCAATCCTATGAGAGGCTGCAATCAATCATAGAGAAGTGCCCAAGAAAGGACTTCACCATTCTAATGGGAGATCTAAATGCCAAAGTCGGAGTAGACAACACCGGATATGAAGATACCATGGGACGACATGGACTGACTGGGAGATAGAAACGAAAATGGGGAAAGGTTTGCAAATCTGTGTGCATTCAACAAATTGGTCATAGGAGGCACAATACTTCCACACAAACTTATACGCAAAGCTACATGGATCTCACCGGACCACACCACAGAGCACCAGATAGATCATATTTGCATCAATAAAAAGTTCCGAAGGACAATGGAAGGTGTGAGAACCAGGAGAGGAGCTGACATAGCTTCAGATCACCACCTAGTTGTGGCCAAGTTAAAACTGAAGCTTAAGAAGAACTGGACAAACAACACTACAAAGGTTCAATACAGCCTTCCTTCGAGATTCTGACAAACTCAATGAATTCAAGATAGCTCTCAACAACAGGTTCCAAGCCTTACAGGATCTACTGAAAGAAGGAGAAACTACTATCGAGGACAACTGAAAAGGCATCAAAGAAGCATTAACTTCAATGTGTCAAGAGGTTCTGGGCCTCAAGAAGCATCATCATAAGGAATGCATATCTATAGAAACACTGGACTGGATCAAAGAAAGGAAGGACAAGAAGACAGCAATTAACAACAGCCGAACCAGAGCACAGAAAGTCCAAGCACAGGCTGAGTACATAGAAGAAAAAAAGCAAGTGAAGAAGAGCATTAAAGCCGACAAGCAGAAATACCTGGAAGAACTAGCAACGACGGCGGAAAAAGCTGCAAGAGAAGGAAATATGAAACAGCTTTATGATACAACGAAAGAACCAGCAGGGAAATATAGTAAACAAGAGAGACCGGTCAAGGACAAAGAAGGCAGGCCGATCATTGGACTTCAACAACAGTGGGACAGATGGGTAGAGCACTTCGAGGGACTCCTGAATAGGCCGGCTCCAATGAATCCACCGGACATTGAAGCAGCACACACAGATTTTCCTATAGTTGACAATCCACCAACGGCGGAAGAAATCAGAATGGCCATCAGACAGATCAAGAGCGGGGAAGCAGCAGGACCCGACAATATACCAGCTGAAGCACTGAAGTCAGACATCGAAGTAACTACAAACATTCAAAAAGATTTGAGAGGAGGAACAAGTGCCGATGGACTGAAAAGAAGCACACTTCATCAAGATACCAGAGAAAAGAGATTTCAGCAAATATGAGAACCACACAGGCATCACATTACTATTGGTACTAGCAAATGTTTTCAACAGAGTGATGCCTAACCAGATGAAATATTCAATAGACGCCTAATATCCAGATCAAAAGACCAAATCACGACACTGCGGACCATCGTTGAGTGATCAATTGAATGGACCACTTCGCCATACATCAACTTCACTGACTATGAAAACGCATTCGACGGTGTGGATAGAAGGACGTTACAGAAACTTCTTTGACACTATGGAGTGAGTAGCTGTGAACATCGTCAACATCATCCGGATTTTACACGACTGACCACACTGCAACGTCGTGCATGAAGGACAGCTGACAGACGCATTCATAGTGAGAACTGGTGTCAGACAATGACGCTTACTCTCTCCCCTTCTGCTTCTTTTGGTGGTTGACTGAATTATAAAGACCTTCACATCGGAGGGGTAGTGTGGGATATAATGGGAAGCTTTTATGTAACTAGAGACTTTGGACTACGCAGATGATATAGTCTTTCCATCCTATACACAGCAACAAATGTAAGTGAAGGCAGTTGTGTGGCAGTAGTCTCTGCAGCAATAGGTCTTAATATACCCTGGGGAAAAAGCATGCTTTCTAAATACAACACAGAGAACACCAACGTAATCACTCTTTAAGGAGAAGCTTTGGAAGATGTGAGAATTTTCACATAACAGGACAGCATCATTGATGAACAAGGAGGCTCTGTTGCATATGTAAAGGTAAGGATTGGCAAAGCCGTCCCAAATTTTTGTAATCGAAAAAAATGTAGAAGTCAAAACAACTGTCAGCCAAGATCAAAGTCAAAATTTTCAATACAAACACTAAGACAGTTCTACTGTACAGAGCTGAAGCTTAGAGATCAACTCAAGCACTATCAAAAATGTACAGGTATTTATAAATACTCATGACACTTAATGAATACAATCAGCAACAACCTACTGTGACAAAGATCAAATCGGCTTCCTGCTGAAGAAGAAATTAGGAAAAGACGCCAAAGGCGGGTTAGACATACCCTTCAGAAACCATAATACCGAATTACCAAATATGCTGAAAGCTTAAAGAAACGTTGTGGACAATGGAATTTATTGCTCAAGGAATTGAGGCATATATCAAAAGAATACACAACCTTTGAGAACAACTGCAAAGGACTACCTAAGACATAGTTTGTTGTAGAATCCTGATCGACGGCTTATGTTCAACGGTAGATAACAGGCTTAATCTAGTAAACAAGTGAATATAAAACAGTGATAGCTCATATAAAAGTGACCATCTATGAACAAATTATTCAAAGTAGACTTCGATTTTATGTTTTGGTTCAGACGTATTCATCAGCTTGCGCTCCACAATGAACATGTTCCAAAAAGCTTTAGAACAAGAGGAAAAACTACTTTAAACAGCTCAGTTACTAAACATTTTTCGGATACAAGAGATCAGGTCGATACCTTGCAATTTTTCAAGGTGGTTTATAAACAACCAACTCCATACTTCTGACGTTTGCTGAAGTCGTTTTTGTCAGGTGTGCGAAACCTGATGTATATATTCAAAGGAAGATGGTTGTTTATCTTTCTTTGACTTAGTGACACATATTCCTTCATTACATCACAAAACTTTTGTTCAGCTCCTTTCTCCAATTAGTTACATAATTACGACTGTCATCTAGACCAGTAATCTTATTTTAATTAACTGAGCTTTAGTCATTTTACTCTTACATATTACTAGCGTTTGTTTTTTATGTAATCATTTATTCCTGCCCCTTTCGGACTTTCGTTACTAAGTGTGGTTTTTATATGTAACGTATATACTTACAATATTTTATGCAGTCTATTAAATTTATTTATATCCTTACTATAATGTAGTAACGTGTGTTCTAAGTAACTTCCAATTAAACAGTTTCATGAAAGCAATTTAAACCCATTTTGTATTCATGGCTTTTAAATATCATAGGTTGTAAGCGGTTGATGAGAACTAAACGAAATAAAATGAATTCACTCTATTCTGCTCAAATCATTGTTCTTGTTCTTTTCAACTTTCCGATAGTATGAAAACTATAGTTTGATGTGAATATTTCAAAACATATTTTAAAAAAATAAACCTTGGATACTGACGCTGAAAAAATGTTAGTCTATATCAAGGCATTAATAACAGTGAAAGAGATTATATAACTAGTTGTATGAAATAAAAGTAAAGATTGATGATAAGGTTGCTGGTATAGTTTTAAATGGAAGAATAATAAACAGTATGAAAACATGAACAAATTTATAGACATAAGAATTAGGTCAAAACTTGAAGCAGTTATCTTATTAGGATAACAATCGATAAAATAACATAATAAGAAACATATAAATAGTTGTTTGAACTGCACAGATAGTAAGAAAAAGAGGAAAAAAAGAAACAAAGAGTAAAAGGAATTAATTAAATGATCTGTTAGGGTTTTTTGTGACCAAAGAAGAAATGGAAATATTAAAAACCACTTATGAACACAAAACTATGGTTGTTATTCCATATAGTTTAGGCTTTATATGAGAGGCAAGACTGAACCATGCTTGGAAAAATCAAAGGCAAATGACCTATTTGAACTTCACCCCATTGCACAAGCAGGTGGCTATCAGGACTTAGTAGCTGAATGGATAACGCTATGGCGTTTGAAGTGAATGGTACTGAGTTCGAGTCACAGAGTGAACATCAACTCTGGAATACAAGTGCGTCCAGATGAAGAATCTCAAATAGGACGAAATACGCGTCCTAGATTCCACTGTTAGCCACTAACCATCTTTGACTATAATGCTTGTAAATTAAAACAATATCGAGACAATGCGCACAGGATGTATATGTACCAATAAGAGAATGATTAATTGCAGTCCTAAATAACAATGGGAAGATACAATCAATCAACACCAAGTGAATTAAAAGGTTCAGTTTATTTAGTTATAACGTTTCTGATCCATGATTACCTGGAAAATGTATTTTTCAAACTGTTATTAAATCTCATTCAATTCTAGTAAAACATAGAACTACAACATGCATTTTAAGCTTGTTCATCGTTTATTTTTCTTAGTTTCAGAGTTGTATCGTGCTAATTTGAAACTAGTAATTAGTACAAATAATGACATAAGGATATTAAACATTCTATTTACTCGTAACTAAACTATTATTTTTCCTGGTTAGAGTTGGAGAACTACAACAACCACCATCAAGAAGGTGCAAGTATTTATAAATAGCTGTCTACGCAAGATACTCAACATTCATTGGCCGGATACCATCAGCAACAGCCTTTTGTGGGAGAGAACAAACCAGCCTGCAGCTGAAGAAGAAATTATAAAAAGACGATGGAAATGGATAGGAAATACATTACACAAATCACCAAACTGCATCATGAGGTAAGCCCTAACTTGGAATCCTGAAGGAAAACGGAAAAGAGGAAGGCCAAAGAACACATTACGTCGGGAAATAGAAGCAGATATGAAAAAGATGAATAACAGCTGGAAGGAGCTGGAAAGGATTGCCCAGGGCAGGGTTGGATGGAGAATGTTGGTGAGCGGCCTATGCTCCTTCACGAGGAGTAATAGGCGTGAGTAAGTAAGTAAGTAAGTAACTAAACTATACCTACTGAGTAGTTTTTTATAATATGGAGAGTAAATTCATACTGAATTCATTCGAAAGTTGGTTTTTGTCATTAAAAAAATACATCAGCTAGAGGAATATTGAAAACTAGGTAGAATTGTATAGTCTGTACGATATCATTTAGAATTCGTTTGAATTTCAAACCACTTTTTGTACAGAAAATCTTATTGAAGATGCTCAAATGTTAGAGAAGGCACAATAATTTTAAAACACTTATATAGAATACAGTGACCCTTATTTTTCATATTGGTTAGTTCACTTTGGTTAGATCATGTACTAAAATGAGCCAATAACATTGCTCGCAACAATCATCATGAAATATATAAATTACTTGACTGAAAGACTAAATGCTAACTGGTTTATAGGTGTTATATATAATTCACATAATCAAACGCTAAAGGATGGAACCTTTCTCACTACCAAATTCATTTAATTTCACTGAAAAAGTCTGGAGTATAAAACATATTCGAAGCCCGTTTTTTACTTCTAAAAGGTAGATGTGTAATGCAGTTATTATAACAAATAGTTTCTAATAGATAGTGACTGTACTCGGTACATCTACAAACGTTTCTTGTTCAAATGTCGAAGAAGTTAAGTTGTTAAAACAAATCTACTGTCATTGATAATAATATATAATGTAGGTGGAGTTCTAGTGAGAAGTCGTTACCAGTGGAGTTCAACCAGGTCTGTTGTGAGATAGGAACTCACTGAAGACAATGGTGTACGGTGGCGCAACTTCGTGGATTGGTTGAAGTTAGACATTAACACCGCAGAATGCCGGCTCAGTGGTCTAGTGGTTGAGTGCTCGCGCGCGAAGCCAGTAGGCCCTGGGTTCGAATCCCGCGTGGTGCGGGTTCGTGGGTGCGTATTGCCGAGGAGTCCCATACTAGGACGAAACGGCTGTCCAGTGCTTCCAGGTTTTCCATGGTGGTCTAGCTTCAATTGGCTCATGATTTCAACTTGTGAAATAATATATGTACCGTAGGAACCTCCAACATTATAAATTATTTTAAAATACTAGTCACATATATAAAAGCAGGATATAAGAGACAATAGAGAGGTGTAATCGCTTTCATCATTTTATTTATACTAGTTCATCAACTATAAATGAAACATATAAAAGTTTGGTGTAAAAAACAGAAGTAAAAGGTCCCTAAGAACATACACCAAATAAATCTGCAAATGATACAAATCGATTTTTGGTCGATGTATATACTGTATGAATATATCTATCAAAATGATATAAACTATAAGCTAATTATTCAAATATACAAGAAATACCATTAGAGACATGTAAATGAATTGAAATTAATAAACCACACAAAATTATAGTTTAGAAAATAAATAAGATAATCTTAAAGAAAACACCTGTCTATTTGATGTAATTGATAGGCGGTACAAAGGAAAGATAAATTGAAAGGTATACTTTTTAAATAAATAAATAAATAAAGTATGAATAGTGATAAACTTCCCCACATATAATAAACCTTATGGTGTTAAGTAAATTTAAGTGGAGAAATCTGGAGTTTACATTTTCAATTTGTGTGATTTTCTTTGAAATTTGTTTGTGAGAATTAAAATTCAAACGAATGTATAAATATTTTTTAAAAAGTTCCCTTCTTCACATATCATAGAAAATATTCTTGAATAAAGCAAGGTTATATTAATGTACTTGTATTGAATATGAAGAATGGTGTAGAAGTCATTATCATTACATACATTTATAGATATATTATTCAATGATGCATATGTAAAGTTGAAGTAGAACAAATGGAAGCGTTGAGCTAAGGTTTCGTGGTAGATCCTATTCATCAACTAAGCTTACATGTAATTACGAAGGAAAAGCTGTAATACCAAAAAATCATACTTCTCATCATTAATATTTACAGTTATAACATTAATACATTTCGTTGATGGACTCTAACTAGCATGATGTCTAGGCTTATACTTACTAACACATTTGTATTATAATATTGAACAATATCCCGACCGTTGTTGCTACCTTGACGTGGTGGTTGGGCTTGCCTATCGTGATGAAGCAACCGAGCTATACTGTCTGGAACAACTGTTCCTCAAGGTCCTGCCATGTCAGGCAGGTCGGTTGAAGAGCGGTAAGACCAAAAGCAACAAACCCAAGGTCCGAAGGCGAAGTCGTACTGCTGACTGTACAGAGGTGTGACAGCAGTAAGGTGTTTCCTTCAGACATCCAGCATGACAGCGATGCTGCCTTCCCACAAAGAGCGGTGGGGTTAGAAAAGGTCGACCCTAAAAATGTACACCTCACCTTATCCCACGGATATCCGTCTCCGGCGGTAAGGTCTCAACAATTACGGAGCTAACACAAAAATACCTCTAAAAAGATCGTGTGTGACAGACCCCAAGCAGTTGTCCCTTGGGCACTGCGGTCACGCTCTCGGGTCACTAAGACCACCTCTAAATCAATTTCCTTTTCAGGTACCTCCGGTAGAACCCTTCCATGGTGTGGGCAACCGGGAAGTGACAACCGCCCTCATACCGCTAACAGCACTCAAGACCACTGTATTCATAATCAACCTCCCTCTTCAATTCCTATTATTCCTCCTACATCGACTTTCACCTCTAAATTTCCTCTTTCGGCTTCCCCCTCAAGTGTCAACATACCCAACGATTCTAGTGCTCAAAACACTGTCCCAGGTCTACTGAAACCTCGCGCCAAACTGCACATTGGAGCCTACAACGTACGCACCCTATGTCAAATCGGTCAACAGGCTTCCTTGGCTAAAACCCTGAAATCTCGTACCATTGATGTATGCTGTGTCTCTGAAACACGCATACAGGATCCCAGTGTGGTCATTCACTTGACCTCACCTTGACAAAACAGAGAGCCAACGAGATACACCCTCTGTGTATCTGGTGACCCGATGGCCAGTTCTCGTGGACTGGCAGGATTAGGGATAGCACTAAGCATAAGGGCGGAACAAGCACTGTTAGAGTGGATCCCCGTTAACAATCGTTTATGTGCTGTTCGGCTAAACGGCTCCATAAGAACTCGGAAGGATAGGGACACACGTCGTTGCCTTTTCGTCGTTTCTGCCTACGCTCCCACTGACTGCAGCTCAGACGATGCGAAAGATGAATTTTACAGAAAGCTTTCTGAACTTCTTCAGAAAGCTAAACGCTCAGACATAGTACTCATAGGGGGTGACTTTAAAGCCCAGATAGGTAGTTTAAACCAAACAGAAAAGCATTTAGGTGGGTATTTTAGTATTCCGGCACAACGAACAGATAATGGTGATCTGTTGCAACTGTGCTCAGACAATAGTTTATTTTTAGCAAACACAAATTTTAAGCATAAGGAGAGACATCGTCTAACATGGCGACCCTCTTCACCAAACCAACAGTGGACTCAAATAGACCATATTGCCATTAGTCATCGTTAGAGGGGGTCGGTAGAAGATTGTCGCTCATTCTGGAGTACCTGCTTGGACTCCGACCATGCCCTAATACGAGCACGCATCTGCTTGCGCCTCACTGGACGCAAAAAAGCCACAGTAAAAAGACCCATTAGAATTGAATTTGAGTAGCGAGAAAACTAAAAGTAGCTTCCAGGAACAACTGAGGTCACAATTAGGTAGTTCTGAAAACGAGGTTGACCCAGATGTTGCTTGGAAAGATATACAAACAGCTGTGGAAACAGCAGTGACATCTATCAGTGACTTAAACCACAGGGTTACAAAGAACCAATGGATTTACTCAAGGTCTATTGCACTGATGGATTCTCGTAAACTCATCCCATCAGGCTCTGAACACGATGAAGAGCGACAGCAAATCAGATCTAGGTTAAGCAAAAGTCTAAGGAACGACCGTGAGCAATGGTGAGCGACGAAAGCAAAAGAGATGGAAAAGGCGGCGGCTATAAGGAACACAAGACAGCTCTACAGACTAATAAAGGAAACTGAAATTAATAAGTCAAGTGTAAGTCAGACTATTTCGGAAAAAGACGACACCCTCGTCTGCTCTCAGTCCAGACGATGGGCGGAACATTTCAGAGAACAGTTCAGCTGGCCTTCAGCTACTCTACAACTACCCTCCATTCCCAGACAGTGAATGGAACATTGAAGTAGGTCCCCAAATCTAGCAGAAGTTCAAAAGGCTATAGTTAATCCGAAGCAAGGAAGGGCAGCTGGTCCAGATAGATTGGCTCCAGAGGTCTTTAAGGATGGTGGTCCAATTTTAGCGATTAGGTTGATTAATATTTTAGCTAAGATCTGGGAATTAGACGTTATCCCATCTGACTGGTCACAATCACTTATCGTTCCAATATATAAGAGAGGGTTAAAATCATCCTGTGACAACCATAGAGGGATTAGTTTAACTAATATAGTATCTAAAATACTAGCCTCGATAATTATCAGACGCCTAACTAAGACTCGTGAACTGCAAACACGAGAGAATCAAGCTGGCTTCAGACCTGGTCGTGACTGCATCGACCACATATTCACCATTCGTCAGGTTCTAGAACATAGGCATACTTACCGGCGTCCGACAATGGTGGTCTTTCTTGACTTAAAAGCAGCATTTGACTCGGTAGACCGCGAGATTCCGTGGCAGTGTCTATCATTGAAAGGCGTACCCCAGGAGCACATAAACCTTGTAAAGGCTTTTTACTCGAACACTACCAGTCGAGTCAGAGCCTATGGCGAACTGTCATCTGCTTTCGCAACCTCAAGTGATGTCCGTCAAGGCTGTCCACTTTCTCCATTTTTGTTTAACTTCATCATAGACCTGTTGATGGAAATAACATTCTCGTCTACTGAATTCTCGGGTATTGATCTCCTTCCAGGAGGTCCACTTATCGACTTACAATACGCAGATGACATAGTCCTGTTTGGTGAAAACGCTGATAAAACGCAGTCTTGATAGCACTGAGAAATAATGTCAGAATGTTTGGGATGCGCTTTTCCCCCTTCTAAATGCAAGTTGTTGCTTCAGGACTGGTCTGAGTCAACACCTGAACTAAGGATAGGGAGTGAGGTAGTCGAACGAGGTGACAACCTCACTTATCTTGGAAGTGTGATCAGCCCTAATGGGTTGGTGTCTGACGAAATCTCAGCACGGATTCGAAAAGCTCGTTTGGTTCACCTACGGCGAAGGCGAGATATCCATCTATCATTTAAGGGATGAATATGCTGAGCAGCAGTTCGTTCTGTTCTACTTTACGGCTGCGAAGCGTGGCCATTAAGAGTAAAAGATACTCGTAAGCTACTAGTATTTGACCACAGTTGCCTTAGAAATATTGCTGGCATCTGCTGGGATCACCGGGTAAGTAATAGTGAGGTTAGACGCAGGGTATTAGGGAATGATGGTAAATCAGTTGATGAGGTTGTGAATCTTCATCAACTGAGATGGTTGGGTCACGTGTTACGTATGCCTAAACACCGAGTACCACGACGTGCAGTGCTAACCTGTGTTGGGGATGGTTGGAAGAAAGTTAGGGGCGGCCAAACCGAAACGTGGCATCAGTCCTTGAAGACACTAACTTCTAATTTGAGCCATGTTGGTAGATTCAAACTACTTGGTTGGGGTTCGCGTGACTTTCGTAACCAATGGTTGGAGACTCTGTGTGACATGTCTCGGAATCGATCACAATGGCGTAGGTGTATACACTCCCTGTCTTCCCTTAAACTAAGAGATTAAAATCACTTCATATCTTTCTTTCTACGAACTAATTCTTTCTTCCTGTATTGTATCCTTAATGCAATCTTTCTTTTATATATTACCACCTCTGAATTAACTACTTTTATGAGTCCGGTGTCCATCTTGTGTAATTGAGGTATGGCAACTTGGACCGATGCATATATGTGTCTGGTCCTACATTGTAGCTGACTGACTGATTGAACAATAGAAAGCTGTAGTGATTAAATCGTAAACTTAATCGACAGAGGTAGATCAAAACTATGTTTTAATGTATTTTTGTATGACATTAGCTAAGTTTTACCTGTGATAAGAAACTGTCTTAAATTCATGTTTTAACTTTCATTTGTAACTTGCTTAATACTGATTTTTCATACTATGATGAAGATTAAGGAGAAGTAAATACAACTTGATAATTATTTATAAAGAATTATTTTAAAGACACTCAGGCAAGTAAATATTTTTACAATGGCCGCTAGAAAGAATAAATATGTATTAAATAGCTAGTATCAGATAACTTTAAATTATTGCTGGCTTTTTGACTGCAAAATTATAAGTTTCCTCGATTAGAATAAACATAAGAATGTCATACACCTATAAACAAACAATAACGCTCCCATTTATCATCTGCATATTTCGATGGCGTTTTGTTCTCTGAGCTGGATGGTTTGGTCCACATATATATAACTTGATGTATGAAAAATGTCCTTGTTCATAATTAGGTTAATTGAATGAGTCTTAGTAACAGTAATAAAAAATTATATACGTTGATAAAGGTCAACACATAAAATTGTATATTATCCAACATTATTGTTTAAGTGGACCGAAAAAGGAAAAAACAGTAGTTTTTGTTAACAAATATACATACATATGTGTACATGGAAACAAGATCATTATTACCATTTTTCAACTTATTCTCAATAATCATCCATAAATGGATGTAACTTACCTTTTAATTTCACTGGTTGAAATCATGAGTCAATTGAAGCTAGACCATTATGGAAAACCTGGAGGCACTGAACGGCCATCTCACCCTAGTATGGGACTCCTCAACAGTGCGCATCCACGATCCCGCACTCCGTGAGATTGGAACCTAGGAACTATCAATCTCGCGCCAGGCGCCTAACCAACTAGACCTTTGAGCCGACCTGCATCCAGCGGTGTTAATGTCTAACTTTATTCAACCCATGAAGTTGCGCCACTGTACACCATTGTCTTCAGTGGTTGAATTTCACTAGTAACGACTTCTCACTGGAACTCCAGGAGTACCTCTTGAAGTCAGTCACTAGTGAGTAGATAATTATTATCAGAATGGTTTTGTGGAGATTTTTAGGAATTTCACTGGTTGAAATCATGAGTCATTTTAATCATTATACTAAAATTTTATAGATTTAAAATTTAACTCATATATCATAACATGATAAGATAATTTAATATGACAAGTCAAATCATTTTAACAAAAAATAATAAAACGTGTTTACACGCTTTTAAAAGCGGTTTTCAAAACAAAACCAAAAAAAGGGAAAATGTGTTGTTGATTAGATATGGTATTTCTTTTCTTTCTTTTCTCTTTCTTTTTAATAGGAAAGGTTATCAGATCAAATTTTATTAACACCAAGGTGATGAAGGCCAATTTATTTTTTTATGAGGTTAAATATGATCTGAACTAAAAAGATGTTGTAATTCTCTAATTTTAAAGTTATAAAAAAATAAAATACAGTTTTTTATATAAATGAATTTTTAGTTCGGTGAAATTGTATGTTAACTTACCTAACGGAAATACTGATTGAACTGTAAACGTGTAACTAATTTTAAGTAATATTTTAACAGAAGGACATTGAAATATTAATCGGTTAATGTTTTACATTAGTTGACAGATCAAACGGTTTGCTCTAGATTTTACTTTTCATATCATTAAAGAATGTCGTTAAATAAAGACATTTTCTAATGTTTAGTTAATGTAACTTGATCTTTTTTACTTTTGTTCTAAATCTGGTATGTTAAAAACCTGAAATTGTTATCAGTTTGATACCAGTAGAAGGATTATGTGCAAAGAATAGAAGTTTTATCTCGTTTCTTAAGTTACAGACAGTGAATACTTTTAAACCTTATTGTGAATCAAAAAGAGAACCTTTGTGTTTTGTTATGTGTATATACCTAAAACTATTGAACTAGAATGATTTAGGTTCGATCCTTGGTGTATTGAGAAACGTAACAATTGTCAGTTTTTCTTCAGCATCGATTGTCTTGTCTTAGTAAGTCATAAAACAAAAATATTCTGTTAAGGATTATTTTCCATAATCAAATCTTGACTATTTTTGGCACAGATGACATTAATATAAACAATATTAAAGGTAATAGTAAGCGCACTTTCTTTTTCATATTCTACAGTAATATTATTATTATCATATTTATTTTGGTACATAAGATAAGCAATAATGACAAATCATAATCAGTTTAAATACGTTCACCTATAAATCCATAAATGAATATTTACAGTATTATCTAAATTAGTTCAGATAAATAGTTTTACTTATGAAGTATGCAAACCTGAAGATAAATCTTGTTTTATCACTAACAGTTCAATAGCATACTGTATATTTCAAAACTTGAATAAGTTCTAAGTGTTAACCTATCAAAATATTAGCATTCAATATTGATATTAACTGGAGAACAGTTGAAAGACAATGTGTTATAGACACTTGTTTACTTTGTTTATATTATCTTCTAACAGTTTGAATTAGATATTCGGGTTTAATGAGGTTTAATGAATTATTTCATTACCAAATGTGAAATCCTTCTTTGAATTTCAATTCATTCATGATATTATGCAATTATCATTCATGTTCCATTTTTAATTTATTCATTCTGTAGATTATATTTACTTGATGAAGTGTTCAAACACCTGTTCGAAAATGAAGAATCCTACTGAATTATTGTCAATTAGCTTGTTAAGATTAAAGCAGATTCAGATGAAAGTCAGTACATTATCAGTAAGTGATTTAATGACGATAGGGTCGATATCACATCTGAAAATTATATGATCAAGAAAGTAAATTTATTAATTTAAATCTGAGATAAAAATGGTGCTCAATACTTCTTTACGTTAGATACTGTTCTCATAAATGTTAGTTGGTAATTAAAAATTATCCTATCAACTCTAGAAATGTCATTATGCACTTGACAACATGTTTAATATTGTAGGATAATAATGATAATTTCTCATGTTTAATTACTTTGTCCTGGAAGGGATCCGTTTAGAAGACGTGGGTGGTTATTAATGACATTATAGACTTCAAAGACAATTTACTACCTGATAAGTATTAGCTGAAGTACCAAATCAATCATAACACCTTTTTAATAGTTGAATTCATGAGCTGATCTAAGCTAGACCACCAGTGAGAACCTGAAAGCACAAGTGGGCCGTTTTGTTCTAGCATGGAACTCCTTAGCAGTGTGCACCCACGATCCCACTTAGATCATCTCATGAATTCAACTATAAAAATTACTGCAATTTCCACAAATCCTCATCCTGATAATAATTGTGTGCTCATTATTGATTAACTTCAGGAGTTCTAATGAGTTCTAGTAAGAAGCTGTGACCAGTTGAGTCCAACTGGTGTCGGGTGGAAACAGTTAACACTTCAGACAATGGATGAACGTATGTGTAGTATCATGAATCGATTGAAGTCAAAAATTTGCACCACTGGATGTCGGATCAGTGGTCTTAAGCGTTCGCACGTGAGACCCAAGGTCCTGCGTTCGAGTCGTATGTGCAGAAACGTGGATGCGCACAGCTTAGGAGTCCTATACTAGGAGAAAAGGGTCGTCTAATGCTTCCAGGTTTTCCTCATTCTGACAATACTTTTTATTGTGTTTATATTAGGGTCTAGGAAAAAAATTTAACACAGAAAGGTATAGTGGAGAAGATCCAGAGCTCAGATAGATGATTTTGGTAGAGAGAACGAAACTTCAACAAAATTAATTCAAAAGATTTAAATAATAAGAATTGAGGTTATCATTAATATATTAAATAATTCACAATCGTTTACTGAGAACTAGTCTCTACGCATGATTAGTTTTCAGCGTTTATTTCTTTCACATTAACTTGGAATGATAATCTCCAATACTACCCAAAATTTTACTAGGTGAAGAGGAGTATGAATAGGTTGTCCATACCTGAATGTATGTATTATTAAGATTACTTTTGGGGTTGTTATTTGCAGTACATATCTCATTTTAATTACCCATTACATGAAGTTCGCTCCACTTATCGTTATTTTGGAGTGAAAAAAAATTATCTCATCATTAATGGTGGACAACAGAAATGAAGTGAAATTACACTTATTCCAAAAACTGACTTCTTTTTTTCATGTTAACTTGTGATTAATATGAAGCCACTTTGACATCCTTCCACTAGTCATCACTGTCAAATGTCATCCATTTATTTATTATATATGATATTTTGAGGATTTTTTTAATAACTAAAATTGAAATGATGAAAAATAAACAAATCAAAATTCATGCCTTATATTGTATGTTTACTGATATCGAACAATCTATCACAATATGTAATGTTATTTACGTGACATAATTTTACAACAACACTGTTTATCAGAATCAATAAATTACAGTTTATAATAAAAGGTTAAAGAGTGATATTTATAGGTGTTTGGTCATCTGGTCTTATTATGAACCATACACTTTTTTATAATTTTATTGGTTATTTGAAGAGAAAACAAAAACCTTTCTGTCATACATTTTTGTAAAAATTGGACTTTTAACCGTAAAAAAAAGTATTGATGAAGAATGAAATACTAAAAATATCGACCATTTATGTTGTGCATTACTGTTTAGAAAATATAGGATTTATAAAGTTAGGATGAAATACTAGGCGGTTGAAAATAAAGAACAGGAAACTCTTAACATATGTTCTATAACATTTAGTATTCTCTATTAAGGCATACATGTAAACACTAAGAGACTGATACTTTCTGTCGTGTTTGAACATACGTTACCAAGCTTTTACAGGTTGAGACATTATCATTGCTGACTACCTCCAACCACCTAGAATCTGTACATCAGTGGATAGTACAACTAACAGATAACAAGCTAACTGAAATAAATTGAAATGTTAAATGAAAATGCAACATTTGTGTAATTGGGATTGGCCAGTCACAAAGATTCACTTATATCACGAAGTAGTTTTATAGTTTAACTGTAACGATCTATGTATAATATTGCTACACATGATCTTAACCTAGAGAGCTAGGAAGTCGGTTCAATGTTCTAGAGGTCAAGCATCTACGCGCGAGACCGAAAACCTTGAGTTGAAATCCCGCGAGCGGAATCATAAATGGATAATATTATTTATAATTATTCAGTTTGCAAAAATTATGACAATTACAAGTTATATGATGACTTGTAAATAAAAGAAATATTACATTATATTCATTTACTGATATATCAAATATGATTTCTACATTATTTCTAAATGTATAATAGGCAAATTTTATTGATTAAGGGAAAGGATCTCTTTCTCTTTCAATCAATATATGTACACTAGTGTTTTAATCAATCAGTGCCAAGGTTTATATATAAATGACTAACTATAAATTAGTCTTTAAAAATAAATAACATTTTAATTTACTAATTATTAATTATATTTAAGTCACTAATTATTGATTAATTCATATTGAATTATTCACAATAAAGCAAAAATATGCTTAAATTGGGAAATATTTAAAATCAGAAGGGGTTTGTGGAGATTTTAGAAATTTCAGCTCACTAAAGACAATGGTATACGGTGGCGCTACTTTGTGGATTGGTTGAAATTAAACATTAACACTGTTGGATGCCGGCAAAGTGGTCTGACGGTTAAGCGCCCGTGCGCGAGATTGATAGGTCCTGGGTTCGAATCTCGCGGGGTGCGGGATCGTGAATGCTCACTGGTGAGGAGTCCCATACTAGGACGAAACGGCCGTCCAGTGCTTCTAGGTTTTCCATAGTGGACTAGCTTCAATTGACTCATGATTTCAACTATTAAAGTACATTTGACAGAAAAGTCTTTTTTTATTTACTGTTTTACTGACTTTTTATTCATGAATTAAAATACTAAAAGCGGAATTGAACTTAGGTAAAAGCATAATATATTGATTGAAATGATTGCACACATACGTATAGTCACACAGACATTGAGAAAAAAATCACTAATTTGTTGTTAATTATTGTTTGTTGATTTATTAATCTGTTAAATTGCTAGATCCTATATATGTACATGTCTATGTGTATATAACTTCATTATACAACGATATATATATATATCTGTATACCTATAGATTTGTTATTTATCCCAAAAGTTATAGTTAAATATAATAACTGCAACTGTAACTAAAGGAAATCACAAAATTTGTAATTTCTAATGGAAAGATTAAAAAGTACTATGTATGTGAAAAACGTTCTACTAATAATATTAGGTATATTAAAGTCAATTAAGTATCTTGCATCTATTTATTCATTTATATAAGGAGACATAATTCGTCTCTTTATATTCAAATGACAGATAAGGAATAAAATGTTCTAACAGTCTAAGTGTTTCTGATTATGATTTCCAATACTTAACATCACAGTAATCTGTATACTGTTATTATAGAGCATGAATAGGTACAATTAAGGTTCACAAATATTTAGTCTAACACAAATCTAAAGCAGAAAACATCTACACAGTTAGAAAATAGATGTACCAAACAATAAAGTAGGTTACAACATAAAATATATTTACGAGAATTCGTGTTATATCGAATAGAATTTAAGCTTAATAAAATATTCTAAAATTGTTTCATTCATTTATAACTAAACGTGTGTTTTTCTGAATTGTAATTCTTTGCATAACCTAGTGTATTAATGATGTAGTAGCTTGATCGATTGACGGATAATTTTGAATTCGGTTAATTAGGTGTTAGGTTTGTTTTTTTTACAAAGCTAGATAAATCGATCTAGTGTGTTTGTGAAATAATGATACTAAGTTATTGGACCACTTACAAATGAATAACAATATGTAATGGACTGGTTGTCAGTTGTTTAACACATTTACGATGTAATTGCATCAAGATTCTAGGAATTATATTTATTGATTTCTAATCTTTCGAAATTAGTTATGGAATTTCCAGAAATCATGGTCTGCTAAATAGCTTTTCCGTTCTTATTCTTGAGTCTTCCCATCAATGAAAACCTACAATTTTGAGCCAAAAATAACCCCGGTTTTATGGTGCCATAGAAGTAGGCATTAAATAGTCAATATTTTGGTGAGATCATAATTTATGGACGATTTTTGAGCGACGCTAAAGTGAATTTAAGAATATCCACCTACTGACTAGAGCTAAATGAATGTTTTAAACCTGTGTGAAGGATAAAGATTGTGATTTACAATTGATCGTTAGGGATAGACACTAGATTATGGGTTTTCATCACGAACTGACATCAGCTAAAACGTTAAGACTCTATTTAACCAAATGAATAAAGAACTTCATGCTGAAATTCAAGATCTTTTATCGTAAATTTGATTGGTTCGCCCATAAATTATAGTCTCACCGATATCTTTATCACTAACTTCTTAAATAGTTCACTCCAGAATCGTTAAACTCAATCGATTAGGCGGTTTAAATAAAGCGCCCGGTAATTCATTTCAAGGATATTCAAGAATTAGGATTGATTGTACACTGCTAACGGGTCATAAACTTTAAGGAAGAAGCTGTTCATTCATTCTTATTTACTTACGCTTCTTAGACTAATGCTTATCATTGTATTTTTAATATGATCAAATGTTATTTAGATAACTATGTCAACCGATTAAACAGATTGTAATTAATATGTTAATTATTATTAACTAGACCATCAGTATATACTGTAAGATATTTTTTGGTAAAATTCAATTTCATCACATTACATCTCTTGTTGGGATGTGAAAAGTTCAAATGAAATGGATGTATAGTTAGCTAATTATTTGTATGACTCAAAATTTGAAACCAGATTATTACTATTCTTACAAGAACTTTATAATCAGTGTTGTATCCTAGGTGATCCTGTTAAAAAAACAACGCATTATTGAATTAAGTTGTATTAGTAACGTTTAAATCATACTTTTATGAACAGTTAACTTATTGATGTAATAATGTGTTAAAAATGATTGATATAGAACATTAGAATTATTACTGTTTATCCTTTCATTTACTATGTAAGGACTTGCTGAGAAAAAAAACATGAAAACTTTCGATAAAAGTTACAAAACAACTTTTTATGTTCTAAATCTGAAGGGATACTAGAGAAAGTATGACAAAACATTCATAGGAATGTTTACGTTGAAACTAGCATTCGTTAAAGTATAGTCTCGTTCATATGAAAGCTTAGTAAAATACTAATTAATATATGAGGATGTAATGTTAACTATATTACTAGTTTATAGTTGATGTCTATCTATTTTGATTTGTTTAGTTTAACCGGGATGTTTGTGAGTATAAAGCTAAATATACAAGTGTTTTAATACATAAAGACCACTCAATAAATACACGCATAGATAAGATAATATCACAATGGATTAACTTACTTCATAACTGGAACGTCTTACAATATGTTGTTCACTTGGCTTTATTCCCTGGTCATCTGTGTAAAAATTAACTTCAGTACTTCTGTATAACTTATCTTCCTTTTTATTTTGTTCAAGTAGTCGTGAACCACCTGATGTGTATGGACTACCACCGGAACTAGTTACACTAGGCATGCTTATTGAGGAATCATGTGACTCTGTTGATTTTTGATGCACTAATCCTAATAAAACATCATCACTTATATTTGATGTTAATGCTGATGCTGATGTCATTACAGAGGATGTCATCGGAATAAAAATTTTTCCCGTCATTTGAGGACTTTTGATGAGCTCAGATTTAGTATTTAATAGACCTTTCGGTTTAACTCTATTATTAGTAGTGTAGGTTTCACGCGAATGTTTGTCACTTGTATCCTTATTTATATGGTAGTCTGGATTTATGGAATCATATGAAAAAGCCAAAGGCTGTAAAGATTTATTATAGGGAGGAATTAAAGCATTCGGTGAGCCTACACGTGGAGACGTTGACAGTGCACGCATAGTTGTAGTGACTTGTGTTAAATTCTTTTCAAAATGGGGTGAATAATGTGATTCGGATGGTGATACAGGCATTGATGTTCTAGACTCAATTGAGTCGGTCTTATACATTTTTTTATGACTGAATGCGGATCTTGATGATTGAGGACTAGTAGTTAGTGAATTTTGATCATCGAGTGATATTGTTGGAACAGATGGCTTGGAGAATTGCTTACGTGCATTAAATAATCGTGTATTCACACGAGTAGTTGGAATTTCTTCAGTAATTACTGACTTTTGTTCATATTTTATATCATCCAGTTTGTTAACTGGTTGAGGAGTCATTTTGTTTGTTAAACTGCGGATTTGACCACGTATACTATTCGTTCGACCTTGTCTCCTTAATACAGAAGGAGGGGATTTAAGCAAACCAGACTTATCACTTTCCATAGGTCAACCAATTATTATTTATACAGCTATGGTTACATAAACACTAAAGTACAATTTTAAGTTGTTACATAATTGAACTTTTTTGTTTTTTCGTCATTAAATAAGAATGTAAATTTCGAAATTTATATAATCCAAACAAGCATATCTCATTGTAAATCAAAGTACAGAAATAGATTGTTAATAAGTCTCACATGTCCACTGATGATTATAATCCAAGAGAATATACAATCTGATTCAAGTAAAACCAATTATATGATATAATACATAACACTATTGAGTACATTTATAGATATGGTCTTTAAAAAGGTTGTTGTAGTAGTTGATTACTCAATTTCCAATGTCTAATAATTGTTTAACCAAAAAGTCCAAGCTCTCTTCAAGGTAACATAACTATTAAAATCACAATTACCTTTTATTAATTAATAATTTTCAATGATGATAATCATTATCAATTCTTTATAACAATATTTACATTTGTGTACTATTATATATAAATTTGTTTTAATGAACTAAAATTGAAAGTATCTAACGATTTATGATCGTTAGATATTTGAAGATCATTGGAAAATTCGGAATTGGTAAAATTTCATTCATGTTGTTCATGATCATTAGTTGAATAAAAACAATTTAACAAGACAGAAAAAGACAAGAAGTTAACTTACTTTTTTTTTCTCATATACTTTAGCACAGACACACATTTTTGTGTTTACCAACAAACAAATATACACACAGTCATAGCATTAAATTAGGACACGTAGACATACATATATATATATATATTCTCCAAAAGAAAATACAAACAAGACTTCTGATTGGTATATATATATATGCGACAAACTTCAGTTACCGTGTCCATAGCTTAATACATAATAGTGATTCAGATAGTGCAAATATATATGCACATGTATGCTAAAATTAATGTGCCTATCGAAATTATATTACTGAAAATATCACTTTATAATTTTAAAAGGAGAACAATTATTTTTTAGAAATAACAAAGTACATATTCTTGTTAATTTTTGTCAAAACATTTCTATTCACTTTACAAACAAACGACCTAAGAATGATATAATATAGTCACATAGTCCCATTTATGTTCTAGTTTTGCTCATTACTATTCATGGACTCCAATTTTATAGAATATTAAATTTAATCTGCAATACATAATGATTGTCAACTAATTTGACATGTAAAAAAAAGAATGGGTTTACGATTTTATTGTTGTGTAATTCTGAATATTAGTGAATCAAAATAGAAAAGAACAAGAAGGAATACTTGCTAGGATGTTCTTTTCATAAAATTTCTTCTCATTGATTTGATTGCTAATGTATGTGTCTGACTACTCGAAATGTCAATGTACTTTAACTAATAAAATAGCTCTACTGAAGTTTGGTAATATTTGTTCATAAGTGATTTTGTTTAAGAAAGAAGGCATCATAAAACACATGTTAGTGTAATTGAATTCAAAGGATTCTCTTGTTATAGTGTCATATATCACTTAACTGATTTTACTTTCATTTTCTGAATTTCAAGAGTCTATCAGCTTCAAAATGGTAATATAAATGTTGGCAGTTAGAAGTACAGCGGTGCTTTATTGACATCTCAAATAAATAGAGACAGAGACAGTAATGATTAATTTCGTTTGCAAACTAGTTAGAGGTAAGCAATTTTAACGATATATTCCTGAAATCTTATTGCATTTAGTTCATCATTCACTTTATCAAAATGTGACTCCTAAACCTTAGATTTTAATTTAATTTTCAACCTCATAGTTTTAATAATACAATTAAAACAATGTGTTCATTCACAACTGGTTAGTCATATTTCCCTTATTTAGTCCCATGATCTTACTATTTGTTTGCTTTGTGTTCATTGAACTGATAAAACGTTTACAATTTTAGTGAAGTTACATAGTGCATTACATTTGTTTTTAACCTTAATAGGTTTACTTCATAGGGAAACATCGTTGTGTTTTTTCATAAAGCCTTGATTCTTTGTCTGAATATAAATTTTTTTCTAGATTATTATTTCTCTCCAGATAATCTACAGTCGGGTTTGGAAAATTCATATTTATTACTTCCTTCAAAGATTCTTTATGTAACTCCCATATAACCGATTTCTACATCTAAAAAATTATTAGGTGACTTATGAATATTTCCAAATTTATGCAACATATATTTTTTATATAGAAACTCAGCAATGATTTCCTTATAGAAGTCTATCTGTTAGATTATTTTCTTCAGTCAGTGATTCCAATTATAATGTTCTTGTTAAGTAAGTCAATATAAGGATGTATTTATTAATGGAACTCATAGCTTTTCAAAGGATTTATGAACATTGGTTTGCTTGTAATAGTTATTGAGTCTAAAATCACAACCACATATGAAGTTAAAAATTTATTGGTAGATCAGAATAAATTTATCTTGTCTAAATGAAATGAGATCTGGTTAGTCGGTTGAAATAGACATAAACAGTTTATACGTAAGAATACAATTCCTAGCTTCCGACTATTTCATGAGGATTAAAGCGCATTGAAAATGGAGTGAAATATTTCTATATGTGCTATTTACCCTCGCAAATTTAAATTAAGATTCATAGTTCCTGAAATTTGATAAATTTATGTTACTGTTTTTTATATTCCTAGGCTATATTTTTCTCTTGAAGAAGTCAACATCATCTGACAGATAATTTATTTCTAGTTGCAACGTAAGGTAATCTTCATTGCAATTTAGGATTAACTCATGATTTTGGATAAATTTGAAAACACACATGAATTAGGCTTAATTTAGAAAATAGGTCGTCCTTGCTTTATAACAACACCAACTAGTTAATAAAAGATAATCGTCAGTAATTAGAACATCAGTGAACTAAACAAAACCATAAACAACTGAATTCGAGTCTGATGATTTTCAAATTCAACTTCTATCAATTCTCAATATACAGCTTTAATCAGTTTTCTCTACTTAATATCGTCGTGATTGAACCTTGTTAGCCACAGCTTCGCACTCGAGAATTAAGTCTCGAACTGACTTGTGAGTACATAATTGTAGTTAGATTGATGAGGTTGTGTAGTATATTTTAGTTTACCCTTGTTGTTCGTCGCAGATTGACCTCAGTTGGAGTGTAAACGAAAACCTTGGGATATTAGTAGGGAGCTTTTATCTAGAATGATACTACATGAAAAGTTCATTTGTATTGAATAATACCCGTAAATTAAACTAATATCTACAGAAACCCTTAAATACATTCAATAAGCTTTGATAAATTTAGATTCTGCACAGGTTTTAAAAGTGCTAGTGGCATAACAGTACTTTGTTCTCTGACACTTAAGATATACGTGCGTGTATATTATGAATCAAACAAATAATTAGTCAGAAAAGTGTTTATGTTACTGAAACAATAAATAATGACAAAGTTGTATTTTAATACATATTTTACTCCTATATTATTGTAATAAACCATGATTATGTCCACTGCTTAGATTGAGATGTGTATTACACAAATTGGACTGTGACGTAAACTTCATCAGAAAAAAACAGACATTTACACTCTGTTACTAAACTGTTAACGCCAAGACATTTCTGTTCAGATACCAAGTAAATAAAAAAATACAGAACGTAATTTTACTCACTTCAGAATTTACATACTTATCATGCATATCAGATTTTATATTTACCTTAGGAATAAGTTAACAAGTTATTAAATCGCTAATTAGCAAATTCTTTCAATAGTTATGATAAATAAGAAAATGACAAACATATTCATGAACAAATGGTTTCTAAGCTCGAATAATACGCATTTCATAGAGATAGGAAAAAAAAGAGTGACTGCTCTAATTTAAGGATAACTTTTAATAAACCGTTAAGCATTTTTATTAATTTTCATAAATTTCATACTACTGAGGAAATACATATAATGGATTTAGCAGCAGTTTTATTCTGATTTCGAAGTCCTCAGCAGTAAACATTCATCGTTTGACCATGTATTAAACCAAAGACATTTAAATTTTGAAATGGATGTGCTAACATTAGATCACTGCATCGAAATCCAGCGTTTCACATTTCTGACCTTTGTCATTTTATATATCGAATGAAATAACTTCTATATAATTAGCCAGTCAGCATATAATTCTTTTGGCTTGAATCATTAATTATCTGTATCTACCTCTTTTCCTCGTCCTTTCAAATTGTTATATAAAATACATGCTTTTCTGATGAGTAGTCTGATAATTGTTTGACATATGAATCACTTAATTTCTGACAGTTTATTGCATCATGACATTTCAACTCGCTTAATACAACGTAAGAATATTTGAACCGGAGCAAGTGACATTTTTCCTAACAAGAATGACCTTCGTATTTAAACAAATAGATTCTGAAAAATAGAGCTATTAAATAACTAACTGAAGATACCAAAAAATCAAAGCTGTTAAGCTGATTTTAAAACTACCTATTAAAATAGTAAAAGTAGAAATTGCTCGTTACATAGCAAACAAATTATCAATAATGTAAATACTGGTTAGGATACAGGCAGATATCTTCAATTATTAACTGTTTTGCCACACTAAAATTCATAAGTCAAGAGACATATAATAAAAATCATCAATAAATAAAACCTAAAAATAAGAAGTAGCTCAGACTTTTTAATGGTTTCCTTCCATTTAGTAAATCAATGGAAAAAATTCTTAAAATATATTAAATCTGTATCAGCTAGAGACAGGTATCTACCTCAGACAACGGAAGATGGTCACGCAATTTCGTGGATTGGCTGAAGTTAGACATTACCACCGGTGGATGTCGGATCAGTGGTCTAGATGTTAAGCGTTAGCGCGCGGGACCCAAAGTCCTGAGTTGGAATCTCGTGCGCGGGATCGTGCACGCGCGCTACTGAAGAATCCCATACTACGAGAAAGCGGTCGTTCAGTGCTGCCAGGTTTCCAATCGTGGTCTAGCATTGATCCATTCATGATTTCGATCAAAAACGTAACAATCTCCACAACCCTATAATGATATACAAAATAGTTTTTCACCATAACTTTTAAATTAAATCTTATCAATGATGGAAAAGTACATGCTGAGTAAAACTGTCAAGTATTCTAATTGTGAAGCATACTTCAATCAACACAGATCCTTGAATATGAATATTTGTCCAATATGGTGTATCTATTAGTAGGGGAATATAAACCCGCTTATTTATTTGCATTAAACCTAAGAGACATTCTATATCATTCCGATAAACTATTATGTTTATGAAATAAAGCTCAAGTATTAATTTTTATAATAGAATACTTACTGAAATAAGTATTTAACTGATTTATATAAATTTGAATCAATTTTAACATTTTGATATTTACCGAATACATTTAAACTTGTTAAACGCTTCAATTAGACAAGTTTGTTTTTAAAGGTGGAATGAATAAACCGCATATTATTTAAAGTAATTATGAAGAGTACTGTTAAAGCAGTCCTCGGTTCAAATGAATTAACGGTTACAAATATTTTTCACTCACTAGTCAGTTAATTTATGAATATATGACCATGATAAATGGTTTAAATTGTTTTTTTTTTCCGGTCAGCGTTTTTCTAACGAGTTAATTCTCCACATGATGGGGTCACTAACTCCATGCTAAACTCTCCTACTCTATCCGGGCTTGGAACCGGCAGTAGCCCTAGAGTGGCTTCAAGTGGACAGCTATTATGTAGCTGGACGATCTAGACTTCGCAGATGATCTGTCCCTTCTATCGCACACGCAACAACAAATTCAGAAGACGACCAGTGTAGCAGCAGTAGGTCTTAACATACACATATGGAAAAACTAGATTCTCCGATACAACATAGCATGCAACAATCGAATCACACTTGATGGAGAGGCTTTGGAGGATGTAAAAACCTTTACATATTTGGGCAGCATCATTGATGAATACGGTGGATCTGATACAGATGTGAAGGCGCGGATCGGAAAAACAAGAACAGCATATCTACAATTGAAGAATATCTGGAACTCAAAACAATTGTCAACCAACACCAAGGTCAGAAATTTCAATACAAATGTCAAGACAGTTCCACTATATGGGGCGGAGACCTTAAGAACTACGAAAGCTATCATCCAGAAGATACAAGTGTTTAATAACAATTGTCTGTGGAAAATATTTCGAATCCGTTGGCCAAATGTTGGATATGATGAATCATAATAAATAAAACTGAATCATATGAATGATCCATACTAATGAAGTTATGTTAACACAGTCGGTGCAAAGCTCATGATCAATATACGTTCTAGATGGTAAATGTCAACAATGTGTATCTGCAAGTTTGAAGGAGCTGATATTCACTCTATGACATTCAGATCTGTTTCATTCGTTATCACTGTCAGTAAAGCTATCAAGAAGTTATTCATGCGAAGACTAACCATCTGTATGACTGAACTTTCTACACTGATTTATAGCCAGAAAGTAACCAGCATCACAATATCTATTCCTTGCTTTGATTGAATTTTGTAGGTCGAGTTACAATGTGGCTACTAGGCTAAGTAATTTTGATCTCAGACTATTGGAGGCAATATATACGATATCGGGTCATTAAGTTTAGTGATCATACTGCACCTTGGTCGATAAAATCAAGTCAATACTGAGAAACTGGATAACCTGATATTGGTTACTATTTTAAAATCGTTTTCTTTTCATTGTGTCTTGAGATTTTAGTGTGTGAATTCAATCGATTCCATACATAAATTTTGGATGTGTTGCCACAAATGAACTAAATTTTAAATAATTTCTGACCACAATAACTAAAATTCAACACATTCATTTTCATTATTTTATATTCAGTTTAAATATTTTTACAGCCATAATTGGGTTGTATATCTTCAGAAAAGAGTTGTCATTAGACTCACTGTTCAATTAAATAACACCAAATAATAGCAAATATGTTTGCTTTTGTATATTATTAAATTATGATTGTATGATATGACTTGAATCAGAAGGGGTTTTGTGGAGATTGTAGTAATTTCAACAGTTGAGATCATGAGTCAATTGAAGCTAGACCATTATGGAAAACCTGGAAGTACTGGACGGCCGTGGATGCGCACTGCTGAGGAGTCTTGCAATAGGACGAAACGACCGTCCAGTGCTTCCAGGTTTTCCATCGTGGTCTAGCTTCAATTGACTCATGATCTCAACTGTTGAAATAGCTTGAATCGTTGATTTAAAAATGCTAACAACATGACAATACCATTTTGTTTACCAAAGTTAATCCATATCGAATATATAACAGTAACAGTGATATATGACAAGATGAATAAATCAAGAAACTTCAATAAAGGTTATCTACGTTTATCCAAGCTAAATGTTTTCAATGCACATTAATAAATGTGTATGTGATATTTCTAGACTTAAATCATTAAAATATCAACATTATTTATTCATGAAGATCTATTAGAATAAAATAATGTTTTTGGTGTTGTTTTTAATTGTTTTATTTATATTATATTTTTAGTGATTAAGTTTAGCATATTGTAATAGTTTCGGTATTAGGTTATTATGTTTTATGTTCACTAAACGATACTACTGATACTGTCTTTAATATTAAATTAAATCTATAAGTAGTACTAACTGATTTAGAAAACATTTTTCTAAATGAAGAATGAAAAAACTATTCTGTTAGACAATTCTTCTACTGATTTCGAAAACAGTCCTCAGTAATTCTGTAATTTTTTGTGTTTCATAGTAAATCATAAATCTATCTGATTATTCAAAATCATCTTTCATTGAACCCACTCAGTTTGAGCTGTTAAAGTCTATTTCTAATATAAAAGGTAGTTGCGGGAGTTTTGTACACATGCTGTACAGTACTTTATGCTCTTCCAGTCTTTCAAAATATTTAACCAGTACAATATTAGGCCATGAAACTAATAATTATAACATTTAAAATTTTGCAATAGAAAAATGAATTAGAAAGCGTGATGTTGATACTGACATCTACCTTTTTATTTAGGAACAGCAAGGTCGTTGTAATTTAGTTAAATAAATAAATTAGTTTAATGAATAAATTTATTTTTGATCTTTGTATAGAACAGAAAGTTCGTCGCCAAAATCCTTCGATTACATTATGCCCAGAAAAAAAGAATTGGAAGAATACAACAAATGAATGTTTCATGGCGTCAAATCAAATGATGAATTACCACTTAATGATATTGTGTCTTTTAATGGATATTTTACAATTCCTTATTTTTATGATCACTCACCAATATCAAATCAAAATCCTTCATTATTTTGGATTTCTTTGCTTCGTAACATTCAAGCCTAAGTCCATGTTGGTTAACAGTAATCGAAATCAGGAGCTAACGTTTCGTTTTATCAACTATGAATGTTCTGAAAAAATGTATCGTTCAGTCACTTACTCCTTGCATAAACTATTGTCTCCATTATTTCCCCACAAATGTTTTACTTTCTAGATATATTTTCTAGTCCGTTATTTAGTCATTCAATTGTAGATATCAAAGGCCATTATAAGCCTTCATTATTTCATATATGATCACTTAAATTCACTAATCAGTCTTTCATTTCTTAATTTAAATATACCTGTTAAATCACAAAATAACTATACATTTCTGAGTAACTAACTGTGGGAAAGGAATTGTGAAACATTGGAATTACGTAAGTAATAAGATAGGTAGAACTTAGAATAAACTTCATGAAGTATAAATAATAATTAATAATCTTAAATTTAACGACAATCGGCAATAATAATAAAGTCTTTGAAAAAGAAGATATACATGCCGTTTCCTAGATAACAATCGAAAGTACGTAATAATAAAATAATACTGTGGTGTGTGCTACTGATGTCGACAGATATAAACAGTATGTATCAATCATCGAAAGTGAAATGTTTGGTGGCAGAAAGTTAAGAAGATCGAAGAAAATAGAACGAGGACAGAGAATGATTGATGTGGAAACAAAGAAACAATCAAGTCTGAGACGACTGACTGACACTTTGCAAATGAAGTATTTATTGTATGGTTCTCAGATTTGACTAAGATATTCTGTAACTTTGTGTTCGAATACATTTGGTTACCCCAACCAGTGTAAAAACAGCTGTTTAATAAACTGCTTTTGCGTTCATAACTCTGAATTTGAATAACAAATGGATAAAGATTTTGCTAAAGTATACGAAACGACACTATTTGAAAATAGAACCATGATTATTTGTAAAAGTCCTTAAATTATCGTGATCTGTTTTTAGAATCTTTTGAAAATCATATACGGTTTATTGTGTAATTAATTAATTAATTTTGTAGTAGACAAATCATATCATAGGTACATTTCAAAACTCTGGTAGGAATTATAGACCAGTTATATCAGGTATGTTAGGAATAAGACAGACGCCATTAATGTTGGATGGCCGTACATGAATAAGGCAAATTTATTGAATTATGGACCATTGGATAAAGAATCAGTGATCTAAAATCATTTCTTTCATCATAACACTTGAAGGCTGTATATTATATTAAATAAAATATATTATGTATTGTATATCATATTTTTCGGTGATAAAAATGTCTGTACTATTTTTAGTAACATCAGAAAAAATATAAGTATGTTACAACGTGTTACAACTTTATTTGTAAATGGCAGTAACCTAGACATCAACGATTATTCCCATAAAATTATGTCTGAAAAGCAATAGTTTGATTGGTGAAAAACCCATCAAATTATATGCTGACAGATTTGAACTACACAGATATTCTTTTATTTACACAATTGTTCATTATATTCACAATTGTTGTCATTTATCATTGTATAATAAAGTGAAATAAAGGTTACAAACAAAGAATATCACTATTAAATGTCATTATCATCAAGGTCGGTGTTCGATCGATTATTTTTCTAATTAAAACAAAAGATCTATTCCAGTTATTCGACATGATCTGTAGAGATTAAGTCATATTTCTAAAGGAAATCATGAATAACATTAATATTACAACCTCGACCTCTTCCAGAATATTGCACGTTTATTCTTAGCAGTGCGCGAATAAAGGATAAATTAAGGCTGGAATCAGTACAAAGAGGATTTACACTTCATATTCTTGGAGCTGATTGTACCTTAACTTATAATTCTAAATGTAATAAACTTGGGCTAGACCCTCTATGGAAAAGGGGACTCAAACTAAATTTTATCTTTTTCTTCAAACTACTTAATGAACTGTCCTTTACATCCAATCACGTGATTCAATATGCAGAAACTTCTCATTATGACATCCGTAATTCCTTGGCACTTGTGAAACAAACTTATTCTTAATCATCTCTTTATATGAATTACTTCACCTGTAAATTTTCTGAACTCTGGAATAAGATACCACAATCTATCCGTACGATAAAATCACTCCCATTATTTGTTCGCTGCATCGATGCATACTGTTCCTCTGAAAATGCACTGAATATTCTAGCACCTGTAAGTGTATCTCATTCCACAAGTGATATTATAGGAACTTTAAATGTTTAGCCATTTTTATTAGTACATTCCTTAAGTAAAACGACCTACTTGCTGTCACTTTATGTTAACACCGTCCCCAGAAAGTTTAACTAATTTGAATAACATCAACAGAATATCACTGTGTCACATGACACACGCATTTAGGTAGACCTGATTGACATATTTTGGTAATTACTGCTTTGTTGTTCCGTGCTCTCTGTTTTCGTTTTAATTTCTCTGGTTGTAGATAATTATCATTAATTCTATCTGGCACACGAAATGACCTAAATTACTCCGTTCATAAATCAACAGGCTGTCCATTTAAGAAATATTAAAAATTCCCGGCTGATGCATTGGATCGCTGTAATACATGTACTACCTAAACAACTACTGAACTGGTATACTTAAAACTTTCTTCTATCACATGTTTGTTTTGTACGTCTAATGTTACTATTTATATCAAATTGATCGTGCCTGTAAACTGGCGTGAATTCTGAAATTATTATTTTCAGAATATAAATTATATATATATAAGAAGTGAATACGAAAATAATACCAATTAAATGATGGTAATTCAATGAACTGTAAGTGCTTAAATTTATGTTATTCATGAAAACGATTATAATTTAGGAATAAGGCTAGTTGGAATCCTAATCAATTGGTTAGCTATTAAAACTGATTATTTTTGTAGGAATTATGTAATTAGACAGATGATCAGGGTGTTTAACAGAAATTTAGTTCTAATTACAGTATCATAAATACCAGACAGTTCTTTCTCATAAACATTGTCAGATTAAACAATTTTAGTTTTATAAATTAGATATATAGTTAGTTATTACATATATTGTAATAGAAAGAAGTTGAATAATGTAAATAACTGGTCTACTAAAACCAGTCTCTTATCTATTCTTCTATTTTCTTGTCTTATCTAACATAAATGAAACATTTAGCAACAATAACATTCTCCTCACTTTTCGACTTGATGAAATGACAAGATTAAAAATAAAATTAAAACTAATGCATACTTTTAAATATAAAGGTAAATCGTGATTAAATCCCCAAAATCAGATTAACTTTTTGTACTTTTAACTAACTGCAATAATGTTAACTCATTTCATGATGGAATACTTAAGTGGTTGATTGATTAACCAGTTGACGAACTAAAGTTTTTTCAAAAACCTGTGGATTAATTGGATAGTAATAGATTATAATTTTATGAAGTAAAGAAAAACCAGTTCGATTTCAAACTTATTAGTTATGTAAACTTTCATTTTTTTTATAATGAAAACAATTGTGTTAAGTGAAGTAATTGATCTAATCAAAATCATACCTCTAATCACTTATGAAGTGATTTTATTTCTGACCCAATATATAATAAAATATTAGTTCGATATTAGAAACTTGATCATATTAACTACAATGTAAAATTTTCATGTATCTATTAATAAAATTTCTTCTAATGTTTTAAGGAACCATACAGTCGAATTTCAGTTTAGATATTATTTTTATTGATCATAAATGGCTTATTTGTCTTTTTATTTGAACTATTGTGTTCAAAAAACTCTGGATATGGTTACATTGTAGTGAACAGAACATGGGTGGCGATAATCGGATGTATTTGACACAAAATCTAACAATCAAATAGTAGATACGTAATTTTTGCAAAATGTCCATCAATTGTCTCAAAATGACTCAGACTTCATTGTTCTTGCATTTTCATACAGATCGCATTCTGTTTCCATTCTTTACTGTTCGATCCTCTTGTCTCTGCTGCTAGACCTTCTGTTCACGACTAACATCATATACTACTTATGTCAATATAAGTAACACACACCACAACATGATACAGTAATCTGAGGTTTAGGCAAACTAGTGTCCTAACCACATTTGTTTATGATCGTAACTAACTGTTCGATTTGTTTTGCAAATGTCAATTTTTTTTAGTGAATGTCAGTGAATAGTCTTTTTATTCAGTAATTTTATGGGTTGACTTTTGTATATACATTAAATAACTTGATTTAATTATATAATTCTAATATTTATCTTTCACTATTATTAATGTAACTTATTTATCAAGTACAAGTTTTTTTACTCAGCTTTGAATTGCAATTTGATGACAGAAATCAAAACTGTGATTTACTGGTTGAACGTTGGATGCTTTATAGACAAAAACCACTTCTTAGCCTTAACAAACAACATTCTAGTACAACATTTTATAAAAGGACAACATATCATAATACAAACTTTTTAAAAATATATATATTACTATATTATAAATATAATATTCATGAAAATGTTTTTGATCTCATATATACCATAAATTTCAACACGTTAAAGGTATTTCAATATAGATATCACATTTACAAGATATGCATTTAGGACTCTTCCTTACGTTACTCAAAAAAATACAGCTATTTTTTCGATCATGTAATAAAAAGACGAAGATTATCAGAACTATGTGATAGATTAGCGCAATAACAGCTATATTTGGATATTTATTGTTTTTATTGATGTATAACTAACATTTCTTCAGTTTAGAATTCCTAAGATAACTAATGTCTTCTTCGAATCACATAAAAAAAGTTTTATACATTTTGTACAAATAACACAATTTTGATCTATTTAATATTGAAATAGATGCCAACGTTCAGTACCTCATTACATATAACATTGTCAAATTAATTAATACGTACCTTCATTTAGCCTATTTAAAATATCACAATAACAATGATCTTATAACTGTAGAGTTCGAAGATGTAATCGTCCACTCGCACTATAGTGAAATGGAACACAGGTGAGTTACTTGGTGAAATAGAAAAAGCATACTATAATACTTAATTTGCAAAATGTTCAATAATTGTCTCGGACTTCATTGTTCTTGCATTTCTATACTAATTTCTTTCTATTCCCGTTCTTCCTTTCTTGATCTTCCCAATTTTCTGCTGCCAGATATTACATTCCTGACTCACGTTATGTCAATATAAGTAGCACGCACCACAATACATTCTTCAGTTTTTGAATATTCTATAGGGGTTTTTTAAGCTATAAAAAAATCGTAGTTTTGAAATGTACTTTTTAACTTGAATATGTGAAGAGATATGCCATTATATATAATGAAAATAATCAGTTAATTTCTAAGGAAAATATTTTAGAATGTCGATTTTATTAATATATGGTATGAATGATGTGGAGATAAGTAATACATTAAATTACTATGAGAAAATCTCACTTTCATTTCAACATTATGTTTAGATATTTCAATTACTGCATAACTACAACATTAGAAAATAGGTAAACATGTAGTAATCCATAATTAATTTGTTAATATGGTATTGACAAAAGTATGACCTTAGAATTGTTACGCTGTCAGTAATATGAGAGATTGTAGACAAAAAACAGATTATTCACATTTGACTTTTCATTATTATTACCTTGAACAACATTCTAGTAACAAAAACATTTACTGACCAAATAAATTAGTCATATGAAATCATAAAGAATCGCATAACTTTTTTCAGAAATATAGTGGAAGAATCCTCAAATAACTAAACATTAAACAAGATCATCCTCCGTACAGCAAGCGATAGACTCTTAAAGATAGAAACGAGCTACTAGTCTTATCATTTTCAACTGGTGTAAATCATTAACAACATACTCAGATTCATAGATTAGATTCATGACTAACGATATCAGTATTGGATTGTCAGTTCTATCTTCTCTAGGCTTTAGTATAAATAAACATCATTTCTTCTAACTCAACTTCCATCTGACTGTGATATTGTACGGATGCGAAGCTGTTGCAATCCCGTGGAAAATCATTTACTTAGTTTTTGCTAGACTAAATAAATAAGCAAAATTACGCTAATTGCTAATGTTACTAATGTCTTAATTAAATAAAATTAACATATTGTTTAACCAAGACATCGTAGAGGACTTTTCACACTCAGAGAATATAACGGTTGATCCCTCGTTAAGAAGAGAGATTATGTTGGTTACTATGCTTTATGAACTTTGAAATTACTAAACAATCATAAAAGGAGTTACTGTGTATCAATATCAGGAGTCATCTTTCTTAGTATCGATAGAACTTAAAGAAATCTGGGTACCTTTTTGAGGGGATATGCTTGAGATATTGTCTATATCTCTCATAGTTTCAATTCTTCTTACTATGGAACACTTCGCACGTCTTTTAAGATTGAACTCTAGTTTTTATGCATTACATGCTTCCTTTCACATGCAGCTCAGTGACATAGCTTGACAATGAACTGTCAAAATGGAGATAATGAATAGTATAGCACTTCATGTTCATATATCCTTTGATGCTTCTGAACTGTACAGGTTCTCAGTTTGAAGCCTGCATAAGGGACAAGTTGACTCACTCATTAAGTCAAGTATATTAGGTAATAGCTCAGCATAGAAATTTTTAATTTGTCACCTTTAAGCAGAGTATAGCGATAAATAAATCTCCCAAATAAATAGCTCTGTAAGTTTTCGACATTGGATGCTGACCACATTAGTTTTAATGGACTCACCTAGCTGAAGGGGCACACTCTGCCTGTTAAGTCACGGGTTTTCGCGCACATGTAACATATTGTCGTGGATTTTTTGTGTCGTTATTTCTCAGCTATTAACAGCCTTTTTTCCATCACACGTGAATTTTCGTAATGCTTGTGCTTGCTACATAGTTCTTATTCCAATTTATTAGCAGTTTGACGTATTTCTTGCTCATCACTTAAGTAAATCTGTAGTTAGCGTAATATGGTTATTTTTAACAATACAAAGTCAAACAGGTAAAACTCACAATTTTTCTAGTCAAAAATAGATCACAGATTGAGTTTTCATGAAAATAAGTCGTAAAACTCATTATATATTGTTCACCTCCTTGATTATGGTGACGGTGAACATAGATGTCATGCTATCCAACCAACCCACGGCAATTGAAATACGGAATAACCGCCTCTAGTCAGGCAGTTCAAGGTCGTTGAAGCGAAAGAGCGGGCACATTCGAAGGGACCTAACGTTTAAACCGTGCCGCTGAAGGCTCTCGGTCATGCATCCGCAACAGATCACGAATTGGAACGCCGTGCTCAACAACCCCTGCAATCACTAGTCAGATTAGATCAGACGATCCTCGATATATTGATAACCTATCAAATATATCTTCGAACCTTCTCGCTTCTGTCTTTTGATTTCACTTGGTGGGTACGATTCATATTAGGTGTTACTGGTTAAAGCGTTGTCAAACTCTGTGGCATCTTCGATATCAGTAAATCATTGTAAGATGCTATCTTTAGTCTTTAAGAATATGCCAAGCTCCCCATTAAATAATTCCTGAGAGGTCTCTCAGATTAGCTCAGTCGGCGGCGGATTCCAGATTTTGACCCCTCCTGAGGAGTGGGGTGTGTGCTTACAATTCATTTATCTAGTGTCTTTAATTTCCGGTTACCCCTAATGTTTGTATTGGAAATGAGCTTCAGAAGATATTTAAGGGGATGCCAAGGAGTGGTTAGTATTCTGTAAGTTACTAGAAGGTCACCGTTGAGAAGCATATACTCTCATTCGTTAAAAATTCACCCAAGCCTTGAATATGAGTCCCCGAACTAATTTCGTTGGGTTTTCTTAGTTTGAAAAGTCAACTATGAAGTGATTGTTTCTATCCAACTCTTGGGGATAGAATTGAGATCCCTGATGGACAAAAACACTTCTTTTTCTTTTGACATGTAACTCCTTCATATTTGTCAACGACTTGGTTATTTGTTTTATGTCTAGATCGCACAAGCATTTGCAAGCTCTAGGTTGCCCACCTTTGAATAGACGAATTGTCTGATCACTGTCCCTGACATTTACGAAGTCGGAAACTAATATTTTCACTATTGTATACACAGCCTTATGGAGATCCAAACGTGAAAACTGCATCTAGTCCTCGAGGTCCGGTTTATAAGGTGACTTGTACATCTTGGAAAGAGTACCAAGGGGCAGGTACCCTAGAAATTACAGAACTCTAGGGCTTGCAATACACGGAGTGGTTTGAGCAGTTAAACCTTTTTACTCCGTCCTACTGCAGATCTGATTTTTATGTACAAAATACTAAGAAGCTATTTTTATTCTGATATATCCCCTCTGTTTCTTCTTACTCACAAAACATGGCAGGCGATGGCAGAACCAGTCGCCGATAGTCACCAGTTGGACACCAATCATTGCTGTCCTTTATAAGGACCTTGTGGAAGGAAGATGCCCCTGGAGTTAGCTTGACAGCCGGATAGTTCCTAAGTGTATTATGTCGCCGAATTCGATTTTGGCCAAACTCAGCTCTTCCGGAGATATTCTAAGCGCTTTCGAGGAAACAGGTGGTCCTGTAGTCGTGATGTGGTATGTAACATTGCTGGTTACACACAGCAGTTTTGGTCGCGTTTGGTATTGTCCGAAGTACCTGCTGAGCATCCGTTAATAGTATGGGTCGGTTATGTGACTGAAAATAACCTACAGACACAAGTGGAGGTTATGCTTATTTCCCGTGGACGAAGGGATGCAATGTGATGAGTGTAATAAGTGGTTGTCGCCCGAGCAAAACATTGCTTATCCAGGAAGCAATTAGTCTCCTGGTGTTGGCTAATAAGGAGGTTGATGAGAGCTGTACTAGTAACATTGGTACTGATGGCGAAGATTGCGTTAGTGTCGTGAGTGCTGTCACGGCGCACGCCAGACATCTAACTGTGTGACCTGCAATTGAACCTTCTACCTCGAGACAATCAATGAGCGAAACGTCATTAGATATTGGTGGCCAAGTTGCTACAGCAGCGACCGGTGATCCAGACAAAACAATTACTGTCCCAAGTAGTTCTAATGTAGATGCTACGACTGATGGAATATGGATGACACGGAAACGCAGAAGAGCAGGAAAGATAGCTAAAACTAATGCCCGTTTACTTGATAAGACCTTGGTGGACTCACAGAATAATCTACCAAAGTCCCAGAGTAAAGCATCGTCAAACATTGTTGTGAGACACTTGCTCGACTCACATGACTCTGTTACAATAAAAACTAATCGTAAGATGCCAGTAGTTAATACATAGGATCGAACATCGCGACCAAAAACCGTGAACCCGATTTCAAAAGAAGCTAAACCCCTCCCTAGTTTAATTATTTGGAATCTTGAGGAGTCGAAAGACAATGACCCTGCTAAAAGACATTCACACGATCTGCAGTTAGTGGAATCTGTGATAAGAAACGTATTACCTGAAGAAGTTTCAGGGGTACATATCACGAAAGCAATACGACTCGGTGAATGGGTTGGAGGCGAGACCCAACCACGAAGGATCTTGAAGCTGGTTTTCAGGAATTTTGAAGAACGAGATATATTATTGAAAAACGCACAAAAAACTCATGATTCAAATATTCGTATTCGATCAGATTGGCCGCTTGAGGATTGAATCAAGTAAAAGAATGCCCTTGCGGAGTTAAGAACGCGCAACTTAAATGACGAAACCAACCTCACCTTTAAGGGTTTTCGTGTAGTCAGGTCTTGGAAGCCAATGCTTCCAAGGCCTGTATGGGTAGAACGAATGATTCCCAAAATACCTCAAGTGTGTGCTACACGAACGCTCGTAGTCTTAGAAATAAAACGTCCGAGCTAAGTCTGATGGTGGATGAATTGGGTCCCGATATAATTGTTGTTACAGAAACTTGGTTCACCATAGATATAGAATGTTCTCCCATCATTGCAGGCTATATCTGTATTAGAAGTGATATAGTTTTAAGTCGCAAGGGGGGAGGCATAACGTTATTCGTTAGGAATCACTTTCGTATACAATCAGTCACATCGGAGGCTCATGTTAGTGGTACATGTGAGGTAGCACGTTGTAAGATTAAATCTAGAAATGGGTTAGTGACTACAGGGGGAATATACCATAGTCCGTGTTGTCTTGCTGACGACTCTATCTTAAGACACATCTGTTCTTGGAGTATGGCAGAATGTTGTCTCATCGGTGGGGACTTCAACGCACCGCATATCAACTGGATAGAGCTTACAGCTCCAAGTAGTGGTTTCGATAGCGACTTTTTATCTACCGTTATTCAGTGTGCGCTAGTACAGTGTATCACAAAACCGATTTCAATCATGATCCGTCACTGCTGGACCTCGCCTTCACCCACCACTGTGAGGATGTCCTTGATATTCAGCACCTTCCCCCACTAGTGAACAGTGATCACGTTGTAATTCACTTTAGGTTTAGGACACATGGAATACAATTCGTATCTACTCCACCTCGTCCCAATATCTGGCGAGCTAATATTCCGGAAATTAGAAACTGTGCTATCTCGACTGATTGATCGGTCGACGCGGATGGATTAATCGAAGATGAATGGAATAAGTTTAAGGCAACATTCGAGTCCGTAACGTCGCCGTTTATCCCATGGTCAGCACGTAAGTTATCATATTGCCCTCCATGGATTAATAAGGAAACCCGAAAGCTGTTAAAGCGTAGGAAACATTTCTGGGACTTATTCTTGTTCACAGGTCATTCACCATTTAAGCGTGAGTCCCGAAATTTCCGTAATATCTGTAAGAAAACCATAACCAAATCCCGTACCACTTACGAACAACAGTTAGTATATGATAGCCGTACTTGTCCGAAACGACTGTTCTGATGTTAAACGGCGACTGAAACGTAGTAATGGTATTCCCTCGTTACTGTTACAGGAAAATTCAGATTTACTTACTGAATCAGATCAGACGAAAGCTGAGACTTTTTCAAACTATTTTAGCGAAGTGTACTCTATGTTTTCTGTAACAAATGCTTGTCCCACTCACACCGAGATACCAACCATTGAATCTGTACAGGTGACTGAGGAATCTGTCCCTCCGTTGATAACTAACCTCAAACCTTGTAAGATACCGGGCCCTGACGGGTTACATCCATGTCTGCTGTCATCTCTTGCGGACATTATTTCAAAACCGCTCGCGACACTCTTCAACATCTCTCTTTCACTCACTCAACGCCCTAGAGATTGGAAAGACGCTAAAGTCAGTCCTATATTTAAGGATGGTCAGAGACAGATCGTATCTAAATACCGGCCTGTCAGTATAACTAACATTGTCGTTAAGTTACCTGAAAAGATAATTTGGGTTAGGTTGCTAAGCCGCATAGATTTACACAATCTGTTAGCTCCTGAGCAACCTGGATTTCGTAACAAGCGTTCATGCTTGACTAACTTACTTATGCGAGAGAGGATTGGACAGCAACCTTAGATAAAGGTCTGTCTGTCGATGTGATATTCATAGATTTTGGCAAAGCATTTGACAAGGTTTCACACGTAGGTCTTATGCAGAAGCTCACGAGCTTCGGAATAACAGGTACTGTACATGAGTGGATAAGAAATTTCTTATGTGACCGCAGACAGAGAGTGAGGGTCAAGGGAACGCTATCCGATTGGAAGATGGTCAAAAGTAGTGCATCACAAGGCACCATCTGAGGCCTTCTGCTCTTCCTTCTCTATGCTAACGAGTTGCCGCTGTTGCTTAGGTCGTCGAAATTATTGTTTGTGGATGATGTAAAAATCTGGGGAACAATAAAAAGTGCGGCTGATCATCTGGATCTTCAGGTTGACTTAGACGATTTAGTTAGATGGGCTCGAGAGTGGGGCTTAGAAATCAATGCCAGGAAGAGTGTGCTAATGCACATCGGTCACGGTAATAGTTACCATTATACTACTGAGGTTAAACCTCTTCCTTGCTTTCAAGAGCATAAAGACTTAGGAGTAGTATTAAGTCATGATTTAAAAACAACTACGCATTGCAAAGCAGCCGCTGTCAAAGGTTTTCGTGCGTTATGGTCACTTCGCCGAGCGTTCAAATCTTTTGACGAGGAAACGTTTCGAATTTTATATCCCATATATGTTAGACCACACTTAGAGTACTGTATCCAAGCAGTTAGCCCGTGTCTGGTAAAGGATACTAACTTCCTTGAGCGTGTCTAGCGTGTAGGAACGAAATTAGTGAAGGGTCTTTCTAGACTCCCTTACGATGGGCGTTTAAAACGCCTAAATCTTTTCCCCTTGTTGTATCGTAGGACACGAGGTGACCTTATACTGGCACTTCGTATCTTTAATTATGACTTGGGTGTTAATATGTCTTATCTTTTTGCTCCCTCCAGCACTTATAATCCCCGAGGTCATAGCAAGAAGGTTCATAAACCACGATCTAATAAACTTAAAGTGGGGTTTCGTTTTTCTCATCGAGTAGTCAATCATTGGAACGCCTTACCCGAAGAAGTGGTATCAACCTCATCAGCGAATACTTTCAAGGAGAAGCTGGACTTTCACTGGAAAGCAATTTGTCAGGATTAATACAGGTTCACCAACCTACTATCCTTATTACTGAAGACTGAATACGCAAATCTGAACTTGTGCGTTACATTTGGCCTTTAGGCATAAAGTAAGTCATCTCAATGCCTTCTTGTGAAGTGGTTTCGTTCGACCAAATGAAGATGAACCTATAAAAATAGATAGAAATAAGCACTTTCGGAGATTCATGTAAAAATAAGTGCAATCCCGAGTTCCCAATTTTGGAGAAACTTTGGAATTTTTGTGCCATTTCCCCAAAATTTATTATAGCGGCTTCCCCAAAATGTGCCAAATTTTCGCCAAAACTGGGAGCTCGGGATGTCTTTGAAATTTAATAAATTACAATATCAAGGTTGGATACACTAAGGTTACATGGTTTCTACATTCATCGTTCTGTATTTGTACGGGTTGAAATCATATAATCTCAAGATTTGTACCGTAGATTTCTAGAGAGGTTTACCTGCATTGGCGTTTGTGTGTATGCATTGCTAAGAAGTGGCTGTAACATGAGTGATGGCTATTCAAATTGAGAACTTCCCCGGCTAATGTTTAAAACAGATTCCTCTTACTTGGGAGTCTCCTAGATGTCATTTCTGTCGGTACAATTGACTCCTACACTTGAATGAAGATTGTAGCCTTTACCAATGACTGGTAAATATGAATGTATTTCAAGACTTAGAATTTAGCTTGTCCGCTTAGTGCCAGATAGTACGGAATCTAGGAAATGTCTGTCGAAGTTAATTATTTCGCTCCAGCAAAGGGAATAAAATATTATTGAAAGCAATTTTGACTCACTGTAAAACTGGAGGGGGAAATAACGTCAAGTAGTAAAATAAATGGTTAGTAGGGTTTGGAATGGATTTCCAAACTTTTTTCATGTGCGTTTCTGAAAATGATATGGCCTGTCATCTATCTGATGGTTAGTCCTGCAGAAAGCACCGTGAATTAGTTCAGACTAAGGTATCATAATTAAGTCTCGTACCATTTTCTAGCAGAAACGTTTCAAAGCTAGACACCTAGTGCCTACTTGTGATGTGAATCATGTTTAAAGCGCGATTCAATGGAGACTATATGTTTTCCCATAACGATATGCTAGTAAGTGGTAAATCTTGTACCCCCAACCGGTTTGTTTTTATTTCAACGATCATTCCGATCACATTTCATCTCTGTTTCAACATTTTATGTTATTTTATCATGCTGAGCTACTCTTACCCGATGAATATCTAAGCCATTAACTATCAAACTTTCCTTGTTTTTTAAAAAATTTTTCTAATACCTTTGTTTATTTAACCTCACTGTCACCATGTATATCACAAGTTTATTATCAGTATTATTATCACCCTGTAAAAATAAGTATATATATTTGCGATTGTACAGCTTTGAAAATGAATTCGCCGAAAAGAGAACTCTTCGCTGAACTAATCTTTCTTTCTTAGTAAGTGGTTACACAAGAATTTTGAGGGCTTCATAGAATACATACGTGCCACTGCTACTGACGCTACATCATATCACCTTAAGTCTCCAAACATAATTTTGTTTGTAGATCCAGGTAGTAAACCTACTGACCTACTGTAATAACATGTCCTTATGAATTATAATATATCTGTTTAGCAACACTTACCCATATTTCAATCTAATCATATATTAGCCAGCACAAAGCATCAGAATGCACGTTTGTATCACGTTTCCACATCACTTCATGCATTAGAGGGTTATCACTTCATCAGCAGACTTGTAACTCCTAAAATCGAATGTTTAATTTCATCAATACTCATTGATTAGTTCCATCGTACACGAACAGTTCTGAAAATATCTGTGGTCTGATACTAAGGGACTTACTCATGCTGTTATCTTAAAAGATTGTTGCACTATAGAGAAGTAAACTCGTGGAATATATATTCACCTTTTCATAAATGGGTAGATCTATCCTGTCTTGCGGGTGGCGTAAAGTGGTCAAAATCAAGCGAGGTTTTACATCTCGTATCTCAGTGCATTTTTCAGTGATTTGATGAACTGATATCAGGTCTTTGTTTGGCGGCTCTTAGCTTTCCTCCAAATTACTCCTACACCAATTGATCTTTGAATTAGGCATGCCCAAACCACCCCACTACCTCATCAATCAATTCTCCATATTTTCCTAGATCTCTTATTTGATGCATTTCGGTTTTCCGACAGATTTTACATAATCTGCCATCATTCCGTTGGACGGCAAGCCATAATACCTGGGAATCCAGATTTGATAGAAATGAATGGCGTGAAGGATTTTCCACGATCAAACCCATCCATTCGATCATACACTCTAGAGAAATATCAGATGCTTCGTTTTGAAGTTACTTCACCATCTGGTTTAACTTTGGTTTCTGGTGCTGCTGAAGTTTTTGGTACTGAACTCGTTTGTGGTTGGGAGTTACAGTTATATCCAGGTCAACGAGGAACAGTCGTTACGTTCCATGGCTGCAAACTGATTGTTCAAGACCAGGGAGTTGCTGCCTATATAATCGCCTCATCGGAAGATCAAGAAATTGTGCACGTATATGTGAATATTCACGCTAACCTAGAAGTTTCACGACAAAAAGCTGTAAAGGAACAAAGTAGAGGGCCACGCGTATTAGTATGTGGTCAAGAAAGTGTTGGGAAGTCTACACTTTGTCGCACTTTGGCAAGTTATGCGGCTCGTAGAAAACACAAACCAATAATTGTAGATGTTAACGTTGGACTCAATCAGGTACCGCACTTATTATGTAAAACTTTTTTTATGTAATTTAATTTAGTTTTTTCATAGATTCGCTTTAGTCTTTGTAAAATATCTAATCAACGTGTATCAGGATATCTTTGAAATTATTGACCCTCCAATATCGAGGCTTCACTTTGTGTCAATATTACCATAACCTATATGGAACTCCTAAAAGCCTACAAACCATTTCTCATTAAGTGATGTCTTGTATTCTGGTTTGACTCACCTATGGCTTCATACAAAATTAAATACTTCTAATTGTGCAAGTGCTTTTTTCTTCTAGTTACTATTTCTGCAACTATATGTTCAGTTTTTCAAATATCTCCGTAAAATTAAGTAGTTAATTCGAGTCTATCCATCAAACACATGTCATTTGTGAATTTTGTTTCTTTATTTAGTATGTAGATTTTGTTTACTTTCAATGAAATATTAAATGTTTATTTAACTATAATTGGTATATGTGGCTATCCTTACTCGTCTGTAATTTAGTTCTGGTGGATAACAACAAGATTTTGATTTCTGTAAATGTGAATAGTCTCCTTTGTCAACGACTGCTTAGTCGACTCCTGGGATTCTTCATGATTAATGATAACCTATGACAAAAAACATACTATGGTTTGGATCTAACTTAGTGGGTGATTACAAAATGTCCAGTCGGATTTTTCCATTAAAACACTATCATTTTACAAACTCTGCATTTGAACTTTAAAATGCTTTACAGGGGATATAAATAGGCTATTAAAATTATTTTTATTACATAGGCAAACGGAGATGATGATTAGAAAAATCCATTATCGAATTTAAAGTACTTAAAAAACATGTACTAAAGTGTCACGTCTAAAATCATTGTTCAGTCAACTGGTAATAATCTACAGTTATTTGCGACTAGTCGGTTGAATTTACTCGTCACTTGAGTATGTCTGACACATTAAGATAACTCAACTTAAATATTTGCATCATCATTACATTGGCGATTATCGTATTCTTTGTACCAAAGAGGAATTTACAGTAGAACTTGCAAATAACTTTATTTATCTGCACTAGAATAATTTACAATTCTTGTGACCTTATTTCTGAGCACTTGGTTCGCAATCGCATTTTTGAATGATGTGGTTCAATCGTATTTTTTCCGACATTTTCAATTCTTGCGACTCGTTTTCGAAATTATGTTTTACTGTTTTCAGTGTTGCCGCATTCCTCTTTTATTAACAACTTGGATTTTTATGTATTTTTGTTATATACGTAACAGGTGTGTATACCAACAACTATTGCTGCAATAAGTGTTACCAAACCATATGATTTGATGGAAGGGTGGAGTCTAGAGGAAGATCCACTAGTATTTTGTTTCGGTCACACTGATCCTGCGAGTAACTTAAATCTTTTTCGAGAACAAGTATGTTTAATTACTACTTATCCAGTGTAGCATTTGCCTTTAAATTTATGTATTTGAAAATCTCTACGCGCTTGAGAAGAGGCTACATAGTGTATCATATAAAAAGTTGAATTAATAAGTGAACATGGTTACTTATTATTTATATCTTGTAAAATAGGTCTGTTATATATGGATTTAGTTCCACTAGGTGCTAAAGAGGTTGGTCTGTTTCACCAAATAACTTAGTTTGAATTGTGTTCACTCAGTCATGTACATGGTCTGTTCAGTATACATGCAAACTAAACTACTAAAGTTTCTTCATAAACCCTGAGTAGACCTCAAGAAGTTCATCACATCTTTGGAGTTGTTTGCGCCAATAAACATTTGAAGAAAACAACTTGTTTTCAGCGGATCAATGTGAACTGTAAATACTACAGGGAAAGTTGTCAGGTCAGGACGACTGTCGATCTTTTATGTTGATGAAAATGCAGAATATACGAGACCTTGTATGCTCTCCGGTCACTGATTCGCTGTATACGTGATTTCAAGTAAAGCGAGTTTTTGAAAATTTGCCTAGACGATTCTAAAATAACGCCTAAGGAGTCTAACTTGTCATAATTTTTAGAAGCATTTTCAATACCAAATTTTTGGGAAAAAATAAGATCAGTGAACCCGAAGTTTTGCAAAGTTTTTATCACTTCCATTCTCACTTGCTTTATTTAAAACGATATCACATTTCTAGTAATTCAAGATTTATTTCCAGTTCACTGAACATGCTTTTGTCGACTTTGCCTTTTATATATTCAATTGATTGTAAGGATTTGTTTTAAGTAGTTCTCAAATGCTGTTGGATTTTTATTTGGAACCGGAACGTCATATCGAACCTAGTTAGATCCTTTCATAGAATAGATGGATTTTTGCCCATCACTGGAATCAAAGACACGAGTTTCGTCCTATTACTTGTTGGTTCTACTTAGTTTCGGGAAATTAAATTATTTAACTAGCTTTTGCAATGAACATGCATCAGTCAAGTACATGAACACGTAATTGGGAGGTTAATTTTCGTAATGTATTAAGTAGCTTATATATATATATATATATATATATATATATATATATATATATATAATGATTCCTGGACTACAGGAATAGATTTTGTGGTTTAACTTGTTGATAAGTCTTGCTACCGCTACGCCTAAACTGTATTTTCAGCCGGTTTCGATAAACTTAACTGATTCTACATATCAACCGGGACAATAGAGTCAGGGCGCAGATTGCGGGTAGAAGCCTTACTCCAAGGTTATTTTACAAACAAAAAGAGGGTATTCGTTGAGATACACATTACCTTGTGGTTCTGGAAATTTCTGGAATCATTCTGAATATAATGGCACTATAGGTAAATATCGAATCAAAACTGTGACAGGTGATTCTGAATTTTCTAAATGTTTCTGCAGAGATTTTATTCAACGCTGATTAGGTAACGTGTTTCCGGGCCTCTAGAGACTTTGGTAAGGGATTTTTTGGGACCTTTCCTACACTTGTGTTTATTTACTTATCGATTTTGGGACTGTAATTCGGGTTGCTTTCTTGTTGGCACTGTCTTTTAGGTGAATCGATTAGCCGAACTTATCAATATTCGTTCTGAGAATGATATGAGTATATTCACTAGTGGTTGTATAATCAATATGAGTGGATTTCGTAAAGATGATTCAGATGGTGGGTCAAGTAAAGAAAAGGGTATCCAAGCCATACGAACGACTGCTGCAGCTTTCGAAGTAAGTTAACAACGTATTTTACTACCTCAAAGACTAATCTACTTTTTTCAACACATGGATGATTTTCTTATGATCAAAATTCAAATATTTGATGCAATTTTTTCCATTGATAAATTTGAATAAATCACGAACAATCAACGTAGCAGAATAACATGAATTCAGTTCACTTCGTGATTGCTTATCAGCTACATACATCCCGAACATAATAGTAATAATCACTAGAAATTGGTTTACACAATTTATATCAATATATTAGAAAAGTTTAATTAATTCATCGATACAGTTTTTTTTAAAGCGATAATAAACATTTGATTGAATTCGTAATTGTACTACTATTCTTTTTATCCTATCATACCCATGTTTATTCTGATCATGAATCCTATGATTTCACTTAAGGTGTAAGCTGATTCTTTGCATACGAGTCATCTCAACACTAAAAATCTTGTTTTATTTAACAATCGTCCTAAAAGCCATCTAAACCGTTGAATAATTTTGTGTTAACTGAGATAAAAGTAATAGGAGAAAGTTCTTTTTATGAAAAAAACATAGAGACAAATTAATGAGAATGTTAATTAATAATTCAACTTTGCACAATAATAACAAGAAAACAGATCAGTAAAAATAAGTAAAGTTCAGATAAAACTGAACGAAGTATGGAGAAATTTAGTTATGAAATATATAAACAAAGCTTTGTTATGGAACTACACGTTGGAAGATCAAGCCACCAGGGCAAAGCAAGAGTGAAAACATTATCTTATTGAATACATAAATCTGGTTTAAACCTTTTAATAGCTATGACTTCGACAAAACGCAACAAGTTCAATGTTGTTTGCCTATTAATAATTTCGAATTATTTTAAACTCGGAGAACAAAGAATATTAGAGTGAACTATTTTACTCAATAACTTCATCAAGCTCCACAGTTGCAAGTCTAAAATTATTATGTTACAATAGACAAGATATTTCAACTAAGTTAGTCCATTGCATTAAATGAAAATGGTAGATAGCGAAAGAGATCCATTATGCCATTGACGAAGAAAAAACACAACGAAGAAAATTTTCGTTTCGATGATTTCACTTACCTAAGCTGTACAATCATATTTATAGTTAAGTTCATTTGCTAAAATAGTATTCTGTGGTAAGATAGAATGGTGTTAAATATTCAGATGGTATGTTACCAAGACTTGAAAATCAGGTATTGAAAGGACCCCTCTGATTGTATGTATGACTTTGAAGGAGGGTTCTGGTAAAGCGAAGTGACCGGAATCGACTAGATTCTCCAAGATTAAGTTTTTGACTGACTTCTGTAATCCTTTGGAGAGACAGGCATGGTAATGTTCAGAGATGCGTTTCTAAAGAGCTCTCTTTGTGCGGCCGATATAACCCGTTCCACATGAGCAAGTAAACTGAAACATACACATTGATTTAGCCCAAAATTTCACTTCAGTGAAGTAAGTCTTAAATGCTACAAAATACTTACACAACAAAATTCATACGAATATTTGTCAATATTTGAATGAATAGTTTCACAAAAATTAGTCACCGAGTAAACAAAGCACATTATTTATGAAAATTATATTGGAAATTTAAATAATTCCAATATTTTGTCCAGAAAACTAATGTGGATATCTTCAGGAATAATAATCAAAATCAATATTATCAAAGAATTTCTAACGTTTAACAAGCAAATCTACACTAAGAACTTATCTAATCATATTCTGATGTTAACTTTAGTAAATAGTAATATGTGAATAATGTATAAAATACACAATCTAAATAATAATGAATATAATTAAAATAACCCATAGTGTCATTGAATAAGAAAAAGAGGAATCAGCGAAGAAAATTTTCTTTTCGAAGAAATCATTTACTTAAGCTGTACATTCATATATATAGTTATATGGAAAATATATGTCTATAGAGGGATAGAAAGGACTGTTATCAGAATGGGTTTTGTGGAGATTTTAGAAATTTCACAGATTGAAATCATGAGTGGTTGAAGTTAGACATTAACACCGTTGGATGCCGGCTCAGTGGTCTAGTGGTTAAGTGCTCGCGCGCGAAGCCAGTAGGTCCTGGGTTCGAGCCCCGCGTGGTGCGGGATCGTGGATGCGCACTGCTGAGGAGTCCCATACTAGGACGAAACTGCCGTCCAGTGCTTCCAGGTTTTCAATGGTGGTCTAGCTTCAACTGACTCATGATTTCAATCTGAGAAAGGATTGTATCAGAAAAATGGATTCGAGGATAAATAACAAATGAAGTTAACGTATTAATCAAGGGGTAAGGGAGAATAGAATTTATGAGTCAGATAATAGTCCATTTGACAGATTTGAAGAAAAACGAAAAACAACAAAGGTCATAATAATATCGATAATAATTAAATAAAAGTGCAGAAAAAAACAAAAAAAAACACAGAATCATATCCATTAAGGAAATTAGGGCCAAGGGAGGATGAGAGGTTGGATAAATTGTTTCTGCACGCAAAGTTCAGGCTTGAGTGGATTGCCAATGCCTCTGCGGTGTATAAAATATTGATTCAAACCCCCCTTCGATCCAGTTCCTTTGACTCTGAATGAATATGTATGTGGTTTGTGTAACTTACGTTATTATTGGTTGATATTTAATATGAATCATTTGTTTATTCGAAATTATAAAAAAAAGTACAAGTCGAAAAACATTTTTAAAACATGAATTATATGTAAAATGCAAACTATTGTACTGTTAAAATATTCAAATTAATTTGTTTTTGTCGGAAAAATGGTTGCATATGATATAAACCAGAGTGTATATATAAGTAAGGTCAAATCACGTCTCAGTGATCATTTAACGAGATATTGATCTTTTTTTCATTTGGATAATATGAGCCGATATGATATGAGAAATCTGAATGATGTACGAAATTCACAATGTTAAATACAACAAATATATAATTGTGTAATTTTATGTTATTACTAGTTAATTTTTAGTAAATAAATGTAGTCTCTATCCATTACTATTATGTTTAAGTTGTAAACAGATGATAAAAAAGAGCTATGAAGTAAAATGAATTCATTTTATTTTATTATAATCAGAGAGTGGTTTTGTGTATATTATAGTAATTTAATAGTTGAATTCATAAGTCAATTGAAGCTAGATCACTATGGAAAACATGGAAGCACTGGATGGCCGTTTCATCTTACTTTGTATGGGACTCCTCAACAGTGCGCATCCACTGATAGGTCCTCGATTCGAATCTCGCGAGGCGGGATAGTGGGTGCGCACTGCCGAGGAGTTCAATACTAGGACGAAACGGCCGTCCAGTGCTTCCAGGTTTTCCATAATGGTCTAGCTTCAATTGACTCATGAATTCAACTATTAACTTATTTTATTATGTTTGTTATTGTTCCATCAAAATTAAAATATTTTCACAGGTATATCATCGTGCATGAGAAAAGATGAAGAGGTTTGATATTTACTAAAATTCACCAAAGGCTAAAGTTAACTCACTGTTTCTTGGTAATAAGAAATGTTATATTGCACTCTCCACACTGTTGCTACCTCTGTTCACTTCAGCAGATCTAAATTACAAAGTCTATTCATTACGTTGTCAATGTGTCATACGTATGAACCATTGACTTTATGATTAAAGCAATCGATTTTTAAGCAATGCATTACATATAGATTGATAAAATAATGTATTTGTAATGTTCCGTTTAGTAGAAAAAATTGAATTTCTAAAATCCTGTAACTTATCTTAAGTTACTTCTACAGAGAATGAATGAACAATCAAAGCAAATTAGCTTAGTTCTGTATATTACAGAGGAGCAAATCAAAGTACTTAATACAATAAAAAAAAATCTAATCACGCCAATGCCATCATTTAGGCTAAAGACATATGCACATTCTTGTACATTGAGGTGGCCGTCAAAAATATGAAGGTATAAGGATAATTCATGTGTTTATGCTATCGAACTTGAAGACATCAAATGTGGTTTTTTGAAAAATGGTTAATGGTAAAACTACGGTCTATGGTATTTCATTTGATTTACAACAAAATGTTTCGTGTTAGTGCAGTTTTAATAGTATTCTTGGGAAAATTATTAAATCATAAAATATTTATTACATTATTTTGTTATCTTACGTTTTTAAATAATCCACCAGATGCTATATTTTTTTGACATTATCAAGTTAAACCTTGATATATATATATATATATATATATATATATATATATTCATGAAATTAAAAGCACTTTGTTCTTTAGGTTGACACATTATTGGTCATAGAAGATGGATTTCTAGCTTCGTTCCTGCGTGAAGATCTTCCTCCCGAGGTGACTATAGTAAGATTGCCTAAATCGTCAGGTGCTATAACTAGAAGTCCAGATCAGTGGACACGTCAGCGAGATGCTCGAGTCTGCGCCTATTTACATGGCGAAAACCCCTTGAGACGTCTACATCCACATCAAATAACGCTTAAATCTTCTGAGGTTAGTTTCTTTCTATTGATTCTTCATTGAAATAAGATCTCTGTCAGTCGGGTTTAAGAAATATGAGTGTGTTTGTATGTGTTAGTCGTTAGATTAGAAAGTATAACTTTTTAATCGGCTCGCCTACCAAACACAAGTTTGTATAGTCATCTTTGAACCACTTTGATTATAAGGGTTAATGACATTGTCTGCTCAAACTTACAGTAAGTGCAGTGCGTGGTCTCAACCTGTAAGGTAGTTACTCTCTCGTTTGACGGGTTCTACAGTAAACCTTGTTGCAAAGTTTCGATTTACATGTTCAAGTTTTTTCATCGAGTTCTGCCTTAACCCGGAAAACTTACTTAATACTGTTACCTCTGTTTGGACATAGGCTGCTGACCGATTTTCTCCATATGTTATTTTGACTTACTTTGTAAATGTTTAAGCTTATTTCCGAAGAAGCCTGCTACACCGTATTCATCTAAATTTGTTGTTGTGTGAGATAGAAGAACTAAGTCATCTGCGAAGTCCAAATCGTCCAGCTGCATCCAAGGTATCCACTGTATTCCGTGCTTCTTCTGAGATTTGAAGGTCATGATATTGCAGTCAACAATTAGCAGAAAGAAAAAGGGCAATAATGGTTCAGTGGTTAAAGGGTTTTACCTTCAGGCACTAAATACCAGGTTCAAATCCTGCCCCACCGACTTCCGTTCGAGCAGTCAAGTACTATCACTAGCCCTTACAATTAGTGTGTGGTTTATATAAAAGTATCTTACTTACTTACTTACTTACTTACGCCTGCTACTCCCAATGGAGCATAGGCCGCTGACCAGCATTCTCCAACCCACTCTATCCTGGGCCTTCTTTTCCAGTTCCTTCCAATTCTTGTTCATTTTTCTCATGTCTATCTCCATTTCTCGGCGTAATGTGTTCTTTGGTCTTCCTCTTTTCCTTTGACCTTCAGGATTCCATGTGAGGGCTTGTCTTGTGACGCAGTTGGGTGCTTTCCTCAATGTGTGTCCTATCCACTTCCAGCGCTTCTTCCTGATTTCTTCCTCCACTGGGATCTGGTTTGTTCTCTCCCACAGTACGTTGTTGCTAATAGTGTCCGGCCAATGGATCTGAAGTATTTTGCGTAGACAATTGTTAATAAACACCTGTATTTTCTGGATGATGGCTTTTGTAGTTCTCCAGGTTTCTGCCCCATACAGTAGAACTGTCTTGACATTTGTATTGAAAATCCTGACCTTGGTGTTGGTTGACAGTTGCTTTGAGTTCCAGATGTTCCTCAGTTGTAAATATGCTGCTCTTGCTTTGCCGATCCGCGCCTTCACATCTGCATCAGATCCACCCTGTTCATCAATGATGCTGCCCAAATATGTAAAGGTTTTTACATCCTCCAAATCTTCTCCGTCAATTGTGATTGGATTGGTGCATGCTGTGTTGTATCGGAGAATCCTGCTTTTCCCTTTGTGTATATTGAGACCTATTGCTGCTGAGGCTGCTGCCACACTGTTTGTCTTCTCCTGCATCTGTTGTTCCGTTTGGGATAGAAGGGCCAGATCGTCTGCGAAGTCTAGATCATCCAACTGCATCTTAGATGTCCATTGTATCCCGCGCTTTCCTTCAGACGTTGACGTCTTCATGATCCAGTCGATCACCAGGAGAAAGAGAAAGGGTGAGAGTAAGCAACCTTGCCTAACACCGGTCTTCACTTTGAACGACTTTGTCAACTGTCCTCCATGCACGATTTTGCAGTGTAATCCATCATATGAGTTCTGTATGATATTGACTATCTTCTGAGGCACGCCGTAGTGTCGAAGTTTCCATAGTGTTGTTCTGTCCACGCTATCAAATGCCTTTTCGTAGTCAATGAAGTTGATGTAGAGTGATGAATTCCATCCAATTGATTGTTCCACAATGATCCGTAGAGTTGTGATTTGGTCTGTACACGATCTATCCTTACGGAATCCTGCCTGTTGGTCACGAAGTTGGGCGTCTACGCAGTCCTTCATCCTGTTTAACAATACCCTGTTGAAGATTTTTCCCGGTATTGAGAGAAGAGTGATGCCCCTGTAGTTATCACACTTGCTGAGATCGCCTTTCTTCGGTATTTTGATCAGTAGTCCTTCTTTCCAGTCTGTTGGTACTTGTTCCTCATCCCAAATCTTATTGAAGAGAATGTGGAGTATCCTTGTAGTTGCCACTACGTCTGCTTTTAGTGCCTCTGCTTGAATGTTGTCTGGTCCTGCTGCTTTTCCACTCTTGATTTGTCTGATGGCCATGTTGATTTCTTCAATTGTTGGTGGGCCAACATTGATTGGGAGGTCCGTGGGTGCTGCTTCGATGTTGGGTGGGTTCAGTGGAGCTGATCGATTCAAGAGTTCTTTGAAGTGTTCTACCCACCTGTTTTGTTGCTCTTCAATGTTGGTGATTACCTCGCCTTCCTTGCTTTTCACTGGTCGTTCTGGTTTGCGGCGATTTCCAGAGAGTTTCTTTGTCGTGTCATACAATTGTCTCATGTTTCCTTCTCTTGCAGCCTTTTCCGCCGTCGTTGCTAAATCTTCCACATATTTACGTTTGTCGGTTCTGATGCTCCTCTTCACTTGTTTGTTTATTTCCGTGTATTCAGCTTGTGCCGTGGCTTTTTCTGCTCTTGTTCGGCTGGTATTTATCGCTGCCTTCTTGTTCCTCCTTTCTAGAATCTTATCCAGTGTATCAACAGTGATCCATTCCTTGTGGTGGTGCTTCCTGTGACCCAGGACCTCATGACATGTTGAAGTGATTGCCTCTTTGATCCCCTTCCAGTTGCTCTCCGCAGTAGTTCCTTCTCCATTGAGTAGATCATGAAAGGCCTGGAACTTATTGCTGAGGACTATCTTGAATTCGTTGAGTTTGTTAGTATCCTGAAGAAAGGCCGTATTGAACTTTTGTGATACTGTCTGCCCCGTTGTCCAGTGCTTCTTGAGTTTCAATTTCATCTTGGCGACCAGTAAGTGATGATCTGATGCTATATCAGCTCCTCTCTTGGTTCTCACGTCCTCTATAGTCCTCCTGAACGTTTTGTTGATGCAAATATGGTCGATTTGGTTTTGTGTAGAGTGATCCGGTGAAGTCCATGTGGTTTTGTGTATGCGTTTATGTGGGAATATGGTGCCGCCTATGACCAGCTTATTGAAGGCACATAGATTTGCAAATCTCTCACCATTTTCGTTTCTTTCTCCCAGTCCGTGTCGTCCCATGATGTCTTCATATCCAGTGTTGTCCGTTCCAACCTTGGCGTTGAAATCTCCCATCAGAATGGTCAGGTCCTTTGTTGGGCACTTCTCGACTATTGACTGCAGCCTATTGTAGAATTGATCTTTAGCGTCTTCATTGTAGTCGTTGGTAGGCGCATAGTATTGGATGATGTTCATTGAAATGCCCTCTTTGATGATCCTTGGTCCATGAGATTCCCATCCTATAAGTGCATTTTGCGCTTGTTTGGACAGCATCAATGCAACTCCTTGTGTATGTAGTGCATTTTCTTCTTCATGGCCGGAGTATAACAGGAACTCTCCTGTAGTTAGTCGTTGTTGTCCAACTTGTGTCCAATGTGTTTCACTGATCCCAAGTACCTCTAGGTTGTATCTTCTCATTTCTGCAGCAATCTGGAAGGCTCTTCCGGTGTCCCACATTGTACGAACATTCCATGTACCTAAATAAATGGTCGCTCTGGTTGTCAGAAGGGGCATCGGCCTCGTAACTTCCGAAGGGATTCGGCTTTCATCATGAGGCGTCATAATTCTTCTAAATGAAGATCTTCTGACTCCCAGGGCAGAGTTTAAAAGGTTTGAATAATTTTTTCTGGTTAGCGTTTTTTTAGCGAGTAAGTTTTCTACGGGATGGGGACGCTAACCCCATGCCCAACCCTCCTCCTTTATCCGGGCTTGGGACCGGCAGTAGCCCCTGGAGGGACTCCAGGCGGAGTTATAAAAGTATCTAGTGAAAGAAAAAAGGCGAGAGTAACGAACCTTGTTTAACACTGGTCTTCACTTAGAATGCGTCTCTAAGCTACTCTTCATGCACGACCTTGCAACTCAGTCGCTATTTGGTTGGTACTTGGTCGATCCTTACGAAAACCAGGTTGGTCTATTCAAGAGCTCTTCAAAGTGTCAACTCACTTGTTTCTCTGTTCTTGAATCTGAGTGATTGGTTTTCATTCTATGTCCTTGACCGGTCACTCTGGCTTATCATATTTCTCTGGAAGCTTCTTTGTTGTGTCATACAGTTTCCCCATACTCCTATTGCAGACTTTTCCTCTATCGTTGCTAGGTCTTCCACATATTTTCGCTTGTCAGCTTTCATGCTCCTCTCCATTCTCTCATTTGCTTCTGTGTATTCGGCTTGTGCCTTGACATTCTTTGCTTTTGTTCGGCTGTTGTTGGTTCTTGTCTTGTTGTTCCTTTCTTGGATCTCGCGTAGATTGTCTACAGAGGTCCATCCTTAATAGTGCTGTTTTTTTAGGCTTAGCACTTCCTATAATATTGGAGTCATTGCTTTCTTAATCTCTTCCCAGTTGCACTCTATGTGGCTTCCCCTTCTTTCAGTCACCAACTTCTGGTCTGAGCCATGTTGGTAGATGCAGACTACTTGATTGGGGTCCGCGTGACTATCGTAACCAATGGTTGGAGACTTGGTGACATGGCTCAGAATCGATCACAATGGCGTAGGTGTATACACTCTGTCTTCCGTTAAACTGAGAGATTAAAATCACTTCATATCTTTCTTTCTACGAACTAATTCTTTCTTCCTGTACTATACTTTTATCTGCAATCTTTCTCCTATATATTACCCCCGTTGACGTAACTACTTCTATGAATCCAGTGTTCATCTTGCTGCGCTAATGAGGTATGGCAACTTGGACCGATGCATATATGTGCCTGGTCCTACGTTGTAGCTGACTGAGTAAATCTTTTAAGGCCTGGAACTTTTCATTGAGAGCTATGTTGAATTCACTAAGCTTGTTAGCATCTTGAAGAAATACTATACCAAGCTTTTGTAATCCTGCTTCTTCGGTTGTCCAATCCTTAATCACCACTATGTGGTGGTGATCTGAAGGTATATCAGCTCCTCTTTCTGTTCTTACGTCTTTCCATGGAACTTTTGCAGATGTGATCGATCTAATTTTATATAGCGTGGTCCAGTGGAACCTATGTAGCTTTGTGTGTGTTTGTATGGGAAACGCTCCACTCATAACCATGTTGTTGAAAGGACAGATTTAGTTGTCTCCCACCATTTTCGTTCTTTTCTGTCAGTCGATATCCCCCATAATACATTCATACTCAGTGTTGGCCATCCTAATCTTGGCGTTTAGGTCCTCTATCAGGCTGGTCAGGTGTTCTCCTGGGCACTTCTCTACGGTCGACTGCAGCCTTTTACGGAACTGACCTTCATTGTCTTCGTTGCGATGATTAATAGGCGCATATTACTGAATGACATTTATTATAATCCCTTTCTTTATTTACACTTTGTTACACTTTTTGCAACTAGTAATTTAAATCACCATCACCACCTGTCTTTGTATACTTTATTCTTTACATTTCCAGTATTCAATTTACAAAGTTGGAAGTGAGGCCATTCCCGATGCACTACTTCCACATGGAGCACAAGAAGAGGAGACATGGCGTAATCCCATCCAGGTTTCAGTTAGTCGAGATTTGAAGAATCGTCTGTTGGCAGTTTCTCAAGCTTCAGAACCTTATCAAGTTCCAGAAGCTCCTGTTTATGGATTTATCGTAGTTGTTAATGTTTCCGAGGACAAGTCCGCATTCACCATACTCAGCCCAAGTCCACATCCTCCTCCAAATAATCTATTTTTATTAACCAGTATTTGTTACGTTGATCCTGAATCACTGTAATTTCATATGTAAAAATTGACCAGTGGTCTTGTAAATATATTTCTCTGTTGTACTGTTAAAGCAAACGTTTATTGGATTTTATTAGAATTAAATATCGATAAACTATTCCATCACATATGAGAGCCTTACATACGAATGATTTAAATGGGTACAAAATACATCAAGCTGTTGAAAAAATAACAAGTTCGAATATTTTTAATGCGCGCTACTGAAGAGTTCCACAATAGGACGAAATGGTCGTCCAGTGCTTCCAGGTTTTCACTGGTGGTCTAACACCAATCGGTTCATGATCTCTATCAGAAACTTAATATCGTTTATGACAAACATAAAATTTATGATTGGTGAATGAACAAGATATAGTCATGCAAGGTCAAAGAGAGTTAATGTGGTGGTGGGCGTTTAGTGTTGTCATTAGTGAGTTCGTTTATCGATCATTTCTTTCGTAGGTTGTGTAATAGTTATTTTACATTTAAGCAGTTAACAGAAATTACAGATTGATGAAGACATAAATTTAACGTAGACGGAATGATATGTAGCTAAACGAAGATGGCTCAAATGAAATTATGTTAGTAACAACAATCTGACGCTATACTTTAATGCTTCTGAAACAACTTTCTGAGTGATTTTAACTTAGTGGGGATAATATTCGGATGTTAAACCAAATTAACCGTTAAGTAGATATTTTATAACAGATGTATAAAGCGAGAATATTCTTTAAAGCTGTACAATTGCGAATATATATATACATATTTCTCAGAATGATTATAGTTACAATAAGTGATAGTAAAATTCTGTTAAACATGGTAACAGAGAGGCAGAATAAATAAGGATATTAAAACATCATTTTCTTATCAGGGAAATTATAATCGTGATGACTATTCAAAACCTTAACAATAAAACTATTATTGGTTTCCTAATAAAAATAATATTTTAATTCCTTTGTTTATTCTGCCTCACTGTTACCCATGTTTAACAGAATTTTGTTATCACTACTATTGTAATATTTTTTAAAATATATTATCAATAATTCCTACGGTTATAAATCCAAATTAGCCACTCAAATGAATAACCAATCTAAAGGCAACGTTAGATTGACCTTTTTAAGGAAATATTTGCTCAACTCATCAACTGACACCAGCCTTAAAGCAAAAAGGTTAGCGATAGGTATTAGATCAGCTACAGTTGAGTTTGATTTACAGATTATGGTTACGGTTATCATTACGAACCAGTATCAGCTGTCATGGAGTGATTCCTTACCACCCTTTTGTTTACAAACTTAAGGATTTATATGTTGAGATTGAGAGCCAGAGTGGGAGAATACTGTCTAGGTACACCAAACACCCTTATATATGGATTGAATATTCTAACATACAATCCGTATCGGGAGCAGGTATTTCCTGTGATTTAGACTAAGCATCTTATATTCACTATTTGGTTGCTTAATATATAGTTTTATTACTTTCAAAAACCAGAAATTGCCAATTTTTACCTAAATCATAATAACAAGTTATCTCTCACTGCACTTCCTATTTCGTGCAAAATCCACGACACGCTATCTCAATTCTTACTGGCTCCCTCATGGTCGTTAGTATAGTGCACTTTTACTAAACGTTCTTATGAAATCACTCTAAGTACTATAATTTACTAAATGACTTTGATCCGGTAACTACATTTGTAATATGCATGGTGAAGAAATCTCACTTTGACATGATGTTGCAAATATTAAGACTGTTATGATGACTGGTCAGTAAAAGCAGTAACTAAGCCTTTCCTTTTTTGTTACGGATAATGACATTAATAATAATTTAGTGGGATTGTAGGATGATGATATTTGGGTGCATGAATTCTTCTTATAAACTGTCGATATCCTATGATAAGTATTGTGCACTTGACATTCATTAATCAGTGAATTCAGATTATTTGTAAAACATGTGAATTTCTACAAATATAAATTTTGTAAGTAAATCAAACTAATATTTAGGAAAGTCGGAATTATTATTAAATAGTTTGACCTTCATAAAAATTTTGTGTACACTTTAGCCTTATAATGTTGTTATGAATAATATGACAGGAAAAAACATTATTTGGTGTATGGATAACGTTGACTGGTACCATATTCCATCCAATTAATAATAACCTATATTTCTCATAATTATGAACGCGCCACTAGAAAAATCGGTCATTTCATAGGTTCAACTGCCTAGGCTAGAAAAACATCAAATATGCAGGTTTCGGAGGCGTACGAAAATTCAAAATCGGGACCGCCACACAACAACAAATGCAAGTTAAGACAGCCGGTGTAGTACCAGTTAGTCTTGATATACACAAGGGTAAAAGCAAGATCTTAAAATACAACAAAATGAGGACCATCCAAATAACATTTGATGTATAAACTCTGGAATAGATAGAAAGCTTTACGTAACTAGGCAGCATCATTGATGAACGTGAAGATCTGATGCAGATGTAAATGCACGAACTGGCAAAACAAGGGTGGCATCCCTACAATTAATGAATCTTTGGAACTGTCGCCTAAGATTAGAATTTCCGATAAAAATGTCAAGACAGCTCTGTTGTTGATAAGTCTTGCCGGATTGAACGCTGTATTCGTCTCCTAAGCTATTCGGTAACCTCCAAACTAGAACTATACAGCAACCTGAACACGATAGAGAAGACTCAAAGTATGCGAGAAGTAGTTTACCCCAAGGTTCATTTTAATACAGAAAATACAGGGTTTTTATAATATTTTAAATGTCCTTGGGTCGCTAGAAGATTCTGAAAATGCTACTAAACGTAGTAGCAGTGTAGCAGCCAACCAATCAGAGCCTCTGCATGTGACGTTTCGCTTCCTTGATATTTTTGGCAAAAACTCCAAATGGACGCTGATTGGATGAAATGTATCTTAGTGTTTGCTGATGCTTGCTTGTCTTTTGCAAGCAATTTTCTGGATCACTCCAACAGTTGTCCAGAGTTGAATCTGGGAGAACTACTAAAGCCATGATCAAGAAGGTACAGGTACTTATAAACAGCTGTTTATGAAGGACACTCCAGATCCATTAAATAGCGGCCAACAGTGGGAGATAACAAACAAGCTGCAAACAAGGAGTTGTAGGTAGATAGGTCGAACTTTACGGAAAACAGAGAAACATATCACAAGCAAAGTCCTAGCTTGGAATTTTAAAGGCAGAAGAAATGAAACAGATCAAAGAACACTGTTATAACTGGTTCACTGTGTCCTATTAATGTATAACGCAATGATACCGCCAATTAGAGAACAGTGAATTATCGACCAGACCAATGACGTATAAAACCCGTGCGAGCAGTATAGAGTCTTTACAGGTCCTGCTTTCTGCCTAGCCCCGCCTTCTAAGTTCAAAACACCAATCTCAGCCTCCGCGATATGAATCGTATATCTCAAACATACTGGGTTTATATACCAACCAAACAGACCACATCGTACCATGAAATAGAAAATAACATTGTACAAGATTTAGCCAAAAGTGGCTGTGAATGTGGGATAGACTAGGCATAACTCAAGAATGGTAAATCGTGTAATAATAGTTCATAGGTAAAAATAAAGCTTATAATAAGGGAAACACGAATATATATATATATATATATATATATATATATATATATATATATATATATATATATATATACAATATTTGTGATAACCCAGTGAGTAGAAAAATTAGATTTTCTGACATTTCGTGACTTAGTGTAAGCCACTTTTTCATTATTCTCATCGGGATATAACAAACAAAATGCGCTGTGAATGAGAGACAGACATATCGAGAATGTGTAGAATAGGGGAACAACGGGGAAGCAGAGCCCGGGAAACAGTCAGTCAGGATTTGAATGTGACCAGTTTGGTTTCGTGTGCTGTTACGGGTATGAGGGCTGATATCACTTCCAGCTGCCCACACCGTGGAAAAGTATTTCTTAGGAAACTTGAAAAGGAAGTTAGATTAGTGTCGGTCTCGACCACCTGGGAGCGTGACCGCAGAGCCCAAGGGACAACTGCTTGAGGTCGGTCACGCGTGGCTTTTTTGTAAGAGGCTTTCAACGTGTTAGCTCCAAAGAGCCTTACCGCCAGAGACTGAAATCCGTGAGGTAAGGTGAGGTGTGACATTTTTATGGTCGACATTTTCTAACCTCTTCCTTCCTTGTGAGAAGGCAGCATCGGTGCTTTGCTGGTTGTCGGAGGGAAACACCTCACTGCTCCCACACCCTTCTACAGTCAGCAGAACAACTTCGCCCTCAGACCTTGAGTTACTGCTTTTATTCTTACCGTTCTCCAATCGACCTGTCTGGCATGGTCGAACCTACAGGGACATATGTTTCAGCCAATATATCTCCGTTGGGTCGTCACGATAGGTAAGCCCAACCACCACGTCAAGGTAGCAGCTACCGTCGGGCCAGGTTGGAGGATCCTAGTCGTCAGCCTATGCTCCACAAGGGGCGACAGACCTTAATACGTAGCCACACTCCCGGTAACGGTTGTTCAGTTTCGATAGACCTGCTCTTCAGTGAGATATAAGGTACTAAGCGGAATGACTGTATTTGTTGCCGAATCGTTTTTCATAAGTGGAATCTATTCTCATTTTCATTACAGTTTGCGTAAAATAGCTACTGTGTTCTTGTGCTCAGATTATGTATTCGCAAATATAATCGGATTACTGAAAACAAAATAAGCGCCAAGTTTAGTGGTATTTGTTTGGTTTCTGCCCACATTAGCTATTAAATAAATGATTATGTTTAAGATAAACAATTTGGTTCTGTGATCAGATTTCAAATAGGGCTAAAAGTAGAAAATAGTATATGATTGTGTCCATAATTATAACTTTAGGACAAACGAGAACGTGGTGAAATGAACTACAATAATTTTGTCACAGTAAACGTGATTTTGACTTTTCTTAATATTCAGAACTTTACGTACCATCCGTGACTACATACACACAAGCACATCTCACTATTATCAATCTACTCAATTTATTTGGAATTATCCATTCAAATCTTGATAATCATCCTTATAAAGAGGCTAAACTTTGCAATGACTCAGTGATCTTATACAACAGACGACAAAGTCATTGTCTGTTGGTCTGAGACGGACAAGTAGACGTAGGTAAACTGGATGGGGTACTTGTAGTCAGCAGCCGAACACAATAGATGACGTGGCTCAATGCACTCTTCAACTTCTTTTAAATCTTTAATTTCAGGATCCCTTCATATATACCTTTTCATTTTGTCTTTTTGAACCACATTCCAACTGTTCACTTATTCCCAGTATCATTGCTGCTACAGTATGTTGATTCCTTTGCTATTGGTTTTATTGCGTCGTACTAATATGGCATGAAAACTTAGTCCAATGTACATCTGTGCCAGGCTCTAAGTTGATCATTACTGGCTGACTGAAACTTGTAACTTGGTCACATTCTAATGTGAAGTCTAGCGAAACAACCGGGTTACCCAGATCGACGCCGTGTAGCTTCCATTCTTGTAAAACCAATCGCTAGTATTCTCTTTTGTATCCACCAAGCAGCTATCCTATAAAGATTGCGAGATCAAATGTCATAGTCTACTTATTTCTCAGTCATACAAGCAGACTGTTACCAAACTGACCAGCTTACTTGAAGGTAACGAAGAAAATTTCTGTTTCATCAGCAATATATCTATCCTAATGTAATGTAAATTCTTTACAAATTATGAAAATTCAGTAAAATGTAGCGAGTTTTCCTGGTATTCCATTGCAAACGGATCACAAATAAAAACAACAGAATGCAATATGTTCTATTTATTTTGGAATGCGCAGGCGTTTTTGGAGACGGATCTACTGCTTATTACTTCATAATGACCTGATTAGTATCAGTTTATCACCTACTTAGTAAGCTTCGATCAATGACCGACTAAAATAATATATTTGTGACCATTTCCTAGTATTTCGACTTATTTATATTCAATTAAATTGAAGTCCTAGCTTGATATGATTACATGCTAAAATATTAATCTATAGATTGTCGAACACTTGATAAGAAGTGAATAGTATAGATTCTGAGTCAATAATTTTTGATGGGACTATCGATGGTCCATAGCTTAACAATAGCGGGAGAATCAAAATTTTCAATTGATTTAGAATTACAAGCATAACATTATGAATAAACTATTGTTAGTTCTTTACTTCATAGTTATTATTTGTCAATGCACTACATATGTTTAGTTATCGGTTACAATTTGTTTTACATATTATTACTGATTAGACTGAATATTTAACCTCACTATGGATCGACTGTCCAGGGTTAGAAATAAACCACTTTTTCTTTGTGAATATATTTAATTCTGATGTGGTGTATAACAGAAATAGTAGTGATAATCAATTTTCTGACTGAATTTTTATTTAAAAATTTAGTTTATTAACTTAGTATTCTTTAAATCCTTAACATGACACTTTATTAGCAGTTGTACAAGAAGCTTGGGATGATTTAAAATTATTAGAACAAAATGTACTGGATTAAATATATTTACATATAATATCTTTAATTTATTGATAGTATCTTTACTTTGATTTTGATATGTATTCAATAGCAGTTATTTTCTTTAAAAGACCTACTGGTATGCGTCTATGCAAGTATATATGTAAATTTGTGTAATAAGAGAATCTCGAGTTAGTGACAGACAAGTGGTGAACGGAGACGAAGTGTAGATACAAAAAATCTAGTGATATAAATTAGAAATTTTATAGGTATTCAGAAGAAGAGAGCTAAAATGTAAAAGAATAACAAGCCGTAATTGGTACAAGGCTTGTTTTACTATTTATGGTGATCATTTTACAACTGCTATCTTAATGGCTTTACTAAACGTGAATTGTTAAAAGTAATGTACCACTGTATCCAATTTATAAAAAACCAGATAGCTGAACTAAGACGATAATTGTTCTTGATTGGCATACTATTCTAACCAGTTTATATAAACTTTTATCCAATCGAAATACATTATCGTGAGAGAAAAAATAACATTACACAGTGACAAGTTTTTGTAATCAACGTCAACCTTCAAATAAAGGATGACAACGAATAACTCAAATTGACTATGAGCTATACTTATGCCACCGAACATAATTTGCAAAATTCCCAAAACAAATCAAGGTTATGTGTCAATTAGACACGAGTAAAGATACCCGAATAAGAGAAAATAGACGATAAATGGATTATCAGTACAGGATTGTGGAGATTGTTGAGTTTTGATTGAGTTCATGAATGGATCAATGTTAGACCACCATTGGAACCCTGGAAGCACTGAACGGCTGTTTTGTCCCATACTAGGATAAATGGATTATTTTCAGTCAGGGATCAGAGTTCACGCTGAATTACTTTGATCATCTTATATTACTATCAACAAATGTAATCTGTACGCTTTGACTGTTCAGCACGAAACCTACCAGTGGAGTATGCCATTTTGTCCAGTCCAGTTAGATTGGTTTTAATACTAACGTCTTGAACACTATGGTAAAAAACATAGAATATTAGGCTGTAATATATCACGGACAATAAAATTAAATACAACGTAAAGCACTTGTTGAGATAGAAAACTTGTAAACTACACAACATTATGTGAAGAATAAAATTCATAACTGAAATTAGGTATGACATGTGTAATACATTACAAATAATAGTATAGTTAATGTGTTCAAAAGTTTAGAGAAAATAGAATTAACCTGATGATAGATAAATAGGAAATGCAAAAATAAAAACAACGCAAATAACAAGCAAACAGTAAGAGCAAATATACGAGGGGAAAATAAGCAGTTCTGTAATATTGATTGAAAGTATGAATGAGTTTGAGAATGCAAAGTAGTTTAACATCGAACCAGTTTCACAAATTTGTTATCTTTTTAGTATTCATAAAAACATTACAAGGGGACTTACAACACAAAATAATGTACTTAAAAATTACTCAGGTTAGTTCAAACACGGAATGTTATAGACATATATTAACTTGAATAGTATTTATTTAGTCATACATATATACCTCGTTCTTTCGAATTAACAACAGCAGACGTAACTAATCTGCTTTATTCTGAGATCTTTCTAGTTCATCCAGTGAAACCATATTCATACAAGCTGCATGAAGCTGAATGAGGCTAATCAACATTTTCAGAAATGCTATTGGTGCTGTTAAACAAATCACTATGCCCCATAATCCCGAAGCAAATACTGGTCAAAGAAAGGAAAATAAAATAGACACAAATGAGGTGGAAGGTTTTTATATTATGTCATATGACTTTTATAGTATTAATTACCATACTTCACTTGACAAAAAGTTCATTACAGTTAAAATGAATGAAAAAGACATTACAACTCATTCCACAAATATAAACAACGTAAAACCTTGCGTATAAATTCAACTCTTCAATTTGTCATATCAGTTATAAAATAAATGTTTCTACACTTGGTATTGTATGAAAGTTCATATCTATTACTGTACAATTTCAAAGTCCAGTCTTAACCCTAAGTTGTGTATCATCAGATTTTTAATTATAGAAAAATGAAGACAAACCAAGTATTATGACATAAAGACATAATAAGTCATGTAGATTAAAGTACTACATTTGTCTTCATTGAGACAATAGCATTCATATAACAGCTTAAATTTACAAACTTTACTATTCTTGACACTAGCCTGAGCAAAGGACACGGATCTATTAAGGTTTCAGAATTGCCTTACCCTTAGAATGTAAAACACAAAATGGAAGAACAGTTATCGCTTACTAGTTGAATGTCTATTGCCTAATGTGTGCTACTGTACATCAAAATAGTATTATCTAAACATTTGAAATCTAGAGAACATTTCCATATAATAGATTTACATCGCTGGTAATCACACCCAAAAACACTATGGCATCATTGCGATATCAACGTTAAAAAGGAATATTAAAGTCAAAAATCTGCAGGATTATTGTAAGGCACGACCGTTATTACCTAAGGTGAATATCAGATAGAGCTATATGTGTTTTGTCATATTGTTATTAATTTACCTGGGAGAACGTTAACTGCCAGTCAGTCAGTTATATGCAGCGTTAATATAATTAAATGATTTGTTTTACAGATTGATGTACAGCAAACAAATGGTTGTCAACGACAACTGGACTGAGCTTAAATACAACAATTTCCATTTCTAGCTTTTCACAAACCCATTTTTCAAGCGGTAATCATAATAGCCATGGATATTTCCGTTGACCAAATTGAAGAACCAGCCTGTACTCTTTATGACTGGTTTTAAATGGGTTGTGATTTCGTTTCAGAGAACGCCTAAAGACTTAAAATCAGCAAAATTGGTACATAAATGATGAGCTAGAATTCAAGCTTTATCTCGCGAACAGACAAACCATTGACTGTCTATAGCTGTATGATCTTACGGTATAACACGAAAAATGAAATGTGTAGACTTACTTTTTGGTCCAGTATAGAAATGGTATATATAGAGCGTTGTATAGAAAAGCTCATTTCCTGCACACATCAAGAAAAGAATGACCTATATATAATGAAGAATAAATTTTGGAAACGACATGACCTACCCTATTTGTATAGTACAATTTGAGAAATCGATTTGCTTTAAGATCTATAAATTTATGACTTGATTTTCCCGATAAAACAGAACTAAACCGGTAATAACGAAATGAATTCTCACCTGTGTAAATGTAACCAATGGCTAGCTATGTCCACAATCATACTGAATTGAAAAAAAGCATGTATGATGGATAAAAATAAGTAAGACAAGCCAATAAACACATTGTCGAGCATCGGTCAACAATCATGTCCAACATAGCACCAAATTTCGTGCCTGAATGAAATCATTGAAAGACGTTACTGAAATAGTCTTACTTTGGTTTAGCGCGCGTGCAGCACAACCATCTACCGCATCCAATAGACACGAAATGATGTACGTCAGAAGAGTTAGCTCACAATTAGTTTTCATAAAATAACATGCTTGAAACAGAAGTACGATTCGTATGTAACCTTCAAAAATCAGATCAAATTAACACCATAAGATATGTCCTACTTTTTCTATATTTCTTTTTTATTTACAAGCAAAAAATACAACTCAAACTTTTCCACTCCCAGTCAAATATTCGTTTAACACACTGGATGTCATCTCGTCATGGAATACTTTAAACGATTTCTACAACAGTACCAAATATACCTTTAAACAATGGTAAAGCCCACGACAGCTATGTCGTTCATTTGATATTTTTCCCTCATAAAGAATTAGTGAACAAAAGTAAACTGTAGAATTGTGAAATGTTGAATATTTCTACAAACTTCAAATTACTTAAGACACAACGAAGAATTATTGAAGCAATATATATATATATATATATATATATATATATATATAAACGGTGATTGCGATTGATTAACTGAACTGAGTAAATAATCAAGTAAGACGGCGTGAGTTTATCTTTCTTAATGGCTAGTCGAAGTAATTCAACACAGTGATTGTTGGGATTCAGAATAAAATCTCCAGTTTAACCTGAACATCAGCAAGTTTTAGTCCTTCCTTATTACGAACAAATAACCTGTGGAAGGTATCTGGATAAGTACTCCTAGTTGTTGCTACGATTCTATCCACGTTTCATCTTTGTCAAACCTAGATATTGAATTTATTATTATTCTACACTTTGTATCATATGATTTCACTTGTTGACTGAGAACTATACTTCCTATGTTTACATCTTAATTGCATTTGAGATTACTTTCCTAAGTTCCACATCATGTTAATTTCTTCCCATTATCCTAATGCGGGACGACACGTTCGGACTACGTTCTACAGTAAATACGACAGGTAGCATATTGTTGGAGATTAGGATTTCACTCCTTGCAATTAGCAAGTACTTAGGGATTCTTTAATTATTAGGCGAAAATCAATCTTCGGTTTATAGTATGCAATAATATATGGCCATTTGCCCACAACACAGAGTCGTTGACGAAAGCCTACAGATACCGGAAGACAAAACAACCAACATTCAACCACTAAAATAGTAGAACGTATGTCGATCTCGATTATCCGAAGGTGACTTGTGGAAGGTGGATATGATCAGATTATGATCTAATAAAATGGATGCCCTTTTATCTATCAACCAATAAAGTGATAGTGAGGCATCGAACATAACTGTCATGTTTTGATCTCATATCCTTATTATATCGAAGTTCGGTTTTGCCTGACCCACAGTCTCGGCCATCATTTTGTGGCATTGTATTTGTCTCCAGTTCCATCATATGGACGACTGTAATCAAAATATACTTTCTTGGCCCGACATGACTCCAGGTAGAACGTTCACTGCTTAATATCCACTTATACATATCTTCAATCCTCGAATATAATTATCGACTTAAATCACGTTGATGAATAGCGGAATCAAATAAGTCAAATACGAGAATAGATTTTGGAAACGTATATTTCGTACAATCGTTCATCGGAAAGCGAAACAAAACAAAATGACGTGCAATGGAAAAGGCGAGTGACCCAACTCGTTTTTATCACACATGACTCAATATTTATAGTTCGAAAATAAGTTGCAGATATGTGATGAGTAAGATAAGAAATGCACACAAGCTTATATAAAAGTCAAGGTTGACAAGCAAATAACTAACAAGGTCAAACTGTGATTCAACATGAATGAATAAATTGGTTTGTTCGAACTCTAGAAACTTCATCAGTTGAGATGGCTGGGACACGTGTTACGTATGCCCGACGACCGACTGCCTCGACGAACGATGTTCAATGGTATAGGAGTAGGTTGGAAGAAAGCTAGGAGTGGCCAGACCAAAACATGGCACGAATCCATGAAGTCACTGACAAGTGAACTGAGCCATGTTGGTAGGTGTAGACTACCTGGTTGGGGATCGCGAGTCGATAGTAACCGATGGTTGAAGACTTTGAATGACATGGCTCAAAATCGTTTGCAATAGCGCAGGTGCATCCACTCTTTGTGTTCTCCCAAATTCTGGTCTTCTAAATTCTTCATGTCCCTTTCTTTTTCTCTTTTCAAATTTATTTCACTGGATTACACACCTTGAATAACATCTTCAAACCCTAATCTTCCCGATTACTGCTTATACTTTTACTACCTCTATCACTACGGGATTTGAATCGACCACTGCATCTCTGTGCTAATGTGGGATGGCAGCTCGAACTGATGTACGTACGTACGTACGAAGTTCTACGTTTTAATGACTGACTGACTCAAGAATAAGCTATGTGGCCGTAACATAGGACCAGCCCCTACAATACATCCCCGCCACCCTCGTATATTTTTATTGACTTACATTGCGTTGGTAAATGACCGAAATAAATAATTGAAATACGAAAATAGATTTTGAACACGTGTACTTTATACGCTCGTCGATCCAGACAGACGATCAGAAAAAACAAAGCGAAGGCGGAGAGGAGAGAGCGAAGCAAAACGAATCGGAGAAGGCATGTGAGCCAACTCGATTCAACAAAACGTGAATCGATACTTACAGTCAAGCAAAAATAAGTTTCTCAGAACAGTGTTTGATGGAGAATGCTTGTGTGCGGCCTATGCTCCTCCACAAGGGGTAACAAGCGTAATTAAGTAAGTTCGTAATGAATAGGGTAAGTAATTGACACATATGCAATCATATAAAAAACAGTCAGAGTTAATGAGCGAATAGGTGACAGGGTAGAAATGCGGCTTAAGAAGAATGAATAGAATGGTCTGTTCAAAGGCTAGAATAACCTATGCGGGCTTAACATAGTACCAGCCGCACTACGTCCTCTCATGTCACGACCATTTGGATTCTATAAGTAGTCTTCTTGCTAAAAGCTCTGGAAAACAATCAAAGCACTTGTCAAATCTGCCTGTTTACCGTATTCATATATATCTGTTTCCAAAATAAGTTTGCGATTCTAATCACAAAAAGGTATAGATTATTGCAAAGAAATACATATATTTACTATGACACGGCCCCTTGAATGCAATATTTTAAGAGATTTCATCACTGAACTGTTCGCTCGCCATAAGACTATTCGAATCATTAGTTTTCGGGAATTTCCAAAAGATTTCTTTGTCTAAACTACACTAGAGATAAGACTCATAATAACAATAGTAAATGCCTAAAAGCATGCAATCAGAGATGTTCAAGGACTACTTATTACGAAAAATAACTGAAGCTATGTTTTATTATATTTCTTTTGGATATATGTTGCAATCAAGTATAGCACAAATGTTAGCCACCAAGATCTCTAGAGTGAAAATATGAGATGGCGATGACAGTTCCTCTAACACCATCAATCTACCTACCTGTAGTTCAGTGTTGAGACAAGCAGGTTACATGAAACCTGGCTGCTTTGTTTGTGGCTATTTTTGAAAAAAAACTGTCTAATTTGATATAGGTTAGGGTGACGCTTGAGAACTCTGGTGAAACGTTTCCAAAAACACTTAAAAGACTATAAACACTGCTTCCTATCTAACGTATTTTCTAGGTTCCTATGCTGTGGTAATAAAACAACAAAAAAGAAAGACTCCTGATGATTATTACAAAGCAAAACGCGCCAAAAATTCAAAACTATGGATCATTAGCTTGTATGTTTCACGTGTATTGATGTACCGAAAGATTACTAGCACATTTCAATCCACTCGTGAAGACCCAATCCACGTGTCGATGAAATAAGAAGGGCGAAAGAATAATCTGCTAGTGAACAACTCGGACTCAAAATGCCGGCAAAGATATTTATCCGAAAAATCTATAGTGTGAAGGCAAGCAGCTTATATTATAATAGGAACTAAGTGAAGAATGAGAAAACTACTAGCATTTAGCAGATCGGACGTTGGAAACTACATGAAAATTCGTATTAGTTCTATAACAAACATCTAGACCACATATAAAAGCAGTAACTACCACCCACGAAATGCAATAGTACACATATAAAATAGAAATATAAAAAGAAAATGTAGGCAATGAAGATCTGACAAAATATTACTTCTTATAGTATTCCAAGTACGCAAAAAATTTACCACATAAAAAGTTACATAGATGAACGTTTCGTACCAAGTATATTTGGGATGAACAGAAGCACGCTCATCTTTCTTCAGGTATTCTGTGAAATAGATGTGTTCACTGTTCAAAAATATTACGGACGAAAAACACACGAATAGTATAGCGTCCGGCCAGCGACAGTCCGAATTTTATTCTACTTTCACAAGACTTTTTAATGAACCCTAAAAGAAGTACTATCGTTGAGCAACAGCAGTTCGATCAGCTACAATAATATCTAAATAGGATAAATAAAAGAAACGTGTAGGATTAGAATGCTACGCATTGAAGGAGTGGTAAGTAGTAACTTGTGCTGCTATTCGAAGTACACGAAAGTACTTACGGAAAAAGGGCAACCTACAATTATACCTATAAAACGAAAGAATGAAGACGTAATATTATTGACCTTGACTCAAATTCCCGGGACTCTGGAAGACATTACGTTAGATGTATACAACAATCATATAACAGCACTAAACAATGACTTTAAAACCTCTGTCCTTGTTTTTAAAAGCTTTCATGATAAATATGCTATGGTTTAATGTTTATGAGATAATTTATAGAGACCTTTTTGTGGTCATTAGTTTGTTTTAATAAATGTTAAACGGTTTTTATTAGCAGAGTTCAGACCTTGAAATAACATCAGTTAATGTTGGGGCGTTCAGCGTTTGATGGACTCGTGTCTATTTTTGTGTTCTGTGGGATCATGAATGTTAGTTTTTGAGAGAACATTGAAAAGAAATGAACGAAGGAAAACGTAGGTTGACGACTCAGACACCTCGTAGGATTCACTTTCATTTGGTGATGGAGCCAACAGTCAAAAATTTCAGGGAACACAAGCGTGAAATTAGAGCAATCGGGTTATCGAAACTAAACGTTTTGTGGTGTAAGGATTCAGATGTATAATGTGTAGATGAATTTCATACAGATTTCTAATTTGTTGGTCAATTAACTTTACTCCTGTCATTTTTAGACATAGAAGTATCAGAGGTAGCAAGTGAATAGCAAAATAACTAAGACAGGACAGGACGAAATAGCACCCGTCATGGAATAAAATCTCGCCATTGGCTCATGCTGCTTTTTCGTTTCTCTAGTTGGAAGTCAGTTACTAAATTTTGGATGTCTTGCGATTTCATTGCTTTTGCGATAGAACAATATGAATTTCTTTTACATTATTTTTTCTTGCCCGTATTGCCATACATATATTAAAGCGCGACAATCAGATAGTATATATATAAAGTACTAGAATAATAGCGATTATCAGTATTACGCACTGTAAGATCCAAAATAAGTTTTGGACTGAAGAATGGCTGTCTAGGTGGGTTAGATAGGTGCCCTTGCCCCGGTTGAAACCAAAACAAAATGATTAGGTAAAATGACGGTTCTATGATTCACCATAAATTTAAATGTACATTGTTACTTAAACAAATATGACCACCCAGCTATCCAACGAATAATTGTTGAATTGATCAAATATTAATTACAACAAATAAGGAAGGTGATGAAGGATGCGAGAAAATTACCAATCACAACAAATAAATGCTATTCTATCCTGTCTGGATAGACCACGCACAGATTTGTGGTGGACCAGACAAATATGAACGCGAAAAAGTGCTAACGAAAATTAGCGTGTAGATTATCTAAAGTCTCAGTTAACACACCAATTGCAATGGTGTGTAGTAAGCCCATTCAACTGCTGTATTATTTGACTGCTAATTTAATCCACACTTAATCTACTATGAAAAATTATGTGTGAAGCTGATTGAGCACGTGTCTGCATATCAGTCATTAATGTTACTATTATTATTCACAAACATCTTTTGGTTACACGAGTGTTGTTAAAAAACCATTTCGGGTTTCTTCAAAAATGCAATAAAACAAAAGTTTCAATAATGTTAGCATTATATTTGCCATATTTGAAAAAACAGAGTAAAAATAATAGAATAATAATAAATCATGTTCTGCGTATTTTTGTAAGCAACGATGGATAGTGGCTGGCAGTGGAATCCAGGACGTGCGTTTCGTCCTATTTGGGACTCGTCAAGTACATCCAGCTGACGAGTCCCTGATAGGACGAAACGCACGTCCTGGATTCCACTGCTAGCCATTATCCATCGTTGCCCACAAAAAGGATGTGAAGTAAGTAAATATCGAGGCATACGCACAGTATGCACATATTACAATAACAGACTGATCAGTTGCAGTCTTAAACCTCAATGGGAAGATACAAGCCAAATAATACCAAGTATCATGTTCTGTGTAGTCGAGAATATTGAGTTGAGTTTAAAGAAAGAAAGGAAGAAAATAAGGGAATAGAAATAAAGGAGATGTGAAATAGTTTAATAGGCATGTTTATGAACACAGAACAAGAATAAAGGACTATGTATGTGTCGTCAAATTAGTATCAAAAATGAGATAGAAAAGAAAATGAGAAAAAATGACTTGTTATTGCAGTAAGATATGACGCTGGAATAAATTCTTGTGCAGTTATCGTTTGGAGTGACGCTATGAAAGTCTCAATTAAGTGAGAAGGATGACGAAATATCAATATGTATGTGTGATATATGCATAGTGAAGATAAAACAAGTCTGAGAAGTTAATTTAAATGTAACACAAAATATCGTCTTAAATACAAACTTCGTAATCTAAAGAATAATATTTATTTAGAAGGAAAGAAGAGAGAGAAAAGAAGCGAACACCTAGTGAAAAGGTTCATCCTTGATAAAAATAATAATTGTGTAATGAATATCAACCTCAGACGTAAACCAGCAATTGATAAAAATAAAATAAAAGTCCTTTAGTGCACTCGGATGAATACATTTAGATTTATGTAATAGTATACAGAGTGAAACCGGATATTAGTATAAATATTTGTGCAATAATAATTAAGAATGATGCTATGAAAGTCACAATTGGTTTCAAAGGACAATATAGAGTTAAGTATGTTTAGAACGATAAGAGATAAAAAGAATATCTAATGTGTCGGGGAACTAATAATGGTAATAATAACGGTAATAATGATAAATACGAACATAAACAGACTTCATATATTGAGATAAACAGAAATAAAATAAAACAGACGTGAAAAGTTTCAAAAGTTTCATTTTGCTTTTCAGGCAATTAAATGGATGACGGACCTTGTTTGTATAAATCATTATTGAATACACTGATATTCAATAGGTGACATAATCTACTTTCGGAAAGAAAATCATCAACGAGACTTCTGAACCGGGTTGTAGTTTCGCTGCAATGGAGGTTCACTGGCAGTCTGTTCCACATGGTTGAGTAGCGAATAACGAAACTTTTCTGGTGTAAGTTTGTGTGGGTTCTTGGAATCGCTAGAATATTCTCCTTATTGCGTAGATTGTGGGATGATATCATAAGGTATGAAGGGGTGGATACCGAAGAGTAGGAAATGCCGTTAATAGGCCGGTAGATAAAAACAAGATTTAAATTGATACGTCTGATCCAAAGAGGTTCTAAGTTGAGTTGTTGACATCTTTGGTGACAGTCTTTGTTGTCGGAATACCCCAGAACAGCTTCGGTGAACCTTCTTTGAACACCTTCAGTTTTAGTCAGGTCATTGTGCCTGCAATTACCGCAAACTAAAATACCATATTCAAGAATGGGTAAGATACATTTTCTGAATAATAATAATCTCGATTCGATATTACTGAAGTTTATCGTTATGAATTGAATGAGCTTTCTAGCTTTGGATACTTATGATGCAATGTGCTTAGAAAAGTTCAAACTGTTGCTATATCTTAAACCCAAGTCACAAACAGTGTTGGGAGGCTTGAGTATGTAGCGTGGCGTCGAGTTGCGGTTGGCTATGATCATCACTACAGGAAGACTACGTGCCAGTTAACCGATAAGATCCCTCGTAGATCAAATATCAGAAGGCAGTTGATGGCTGTAGTCTAGATGTATTTGTTGGCCATCTCGTGGTATCGAAAAGATACCGACATCGTGCTAGGTTACAAGTGCGGTTACTGAGCGTAACCGAATTCGTGCAGGGTCACAATCAATGGAAGAAAGTATGGAGGAATAATGGGTGTCTTTAGTACAGTTAAACGAACAAGTACAATAAAACAATCACTGATACAACTGGCTATAATAGTGATTGCTTCCATTAAACCAATCGCGTTCTCTTGACAAAAGTAGTTCACTACAAGTGTATGTTTGTGTATAGTTAGATTTTAGTTAAGGCAGCGGTCAATGTGAATGAATCCACTTTTAACAACCTTAAGTGGCGAATTCCACGAAACAGTCCATTCGTATAACATGTTTATTTCTTCTTGGACTACCTCCGAAATATAGTTCTCTTTGGTGGGAGAAGAGAATGAATAAACTACTTTTAGGTCATAGGCAAAAAGGAAAGGTTAACCATACTGAAAGAGGGAACACACGTCATTGATAAAAAGGAGAAAGAGTAATGGACCAATCACACTTCCTTGTAGAACCCCACTGCCTACATTCACATGTTGAGAGTAGCAAGATCCAAAGCGAACGACTTGGCTACGTTCTTCTAAAAAGATTTGAACCAAGACGAAAGGGGATTCTGTATGCCAAATGATGAGAGTTTTAGAAGTTTGTGTGAGACACTGTCGAAAGCCTTACTAACATCGAAGTAAAGAATTATCACTGACTGACCAACATCTCTTCTCTGGGTTATTTGATCAAAAATTCCAGGTGCGATGTGAAGCATGAGCGTTTAGTCATAAACCCGTGTTGGGATGGGCTAATCAAACTAGTCCAAAGTAAAAATGATATTAGCTGTTTGTGGATGATTTTTCCATGGATCTTGAGAGCACGGATGTTAAATTAATTGGCCTATAGTTAACAATATCACTACGTGATCCTGTTTTGAATCTAGGGGTGATAAGGGGTGTTTCCCATACAGGTGGATAGGTCCCATATTCCATAGATAGGTTGGAAAGTTTCAAACAAAATAGTGGGAATTCTCTACTTCCGTACTTCGCAAATGATGAAGGGATCCCGCCAGGTCCACCATCATAAGACTTTTTCAGGGCAGCTATGGCTTGCTTGATGTTGGAGGATATGAAATGCGTGGATGTCAGCATTGGAAATATAATGATAGAGCTTTCAGTTCCAGTTTTGTAGCATTGCGAGAAGTGCTTGCTGAATTGTTCGCACATAATATCGGGGTCGTCAACAATGCTTCTGCTAACTATGAAGAATTTAGTCGTACCAAGAGAGTTTGACTTCACACGGGGTTTAGAAAGCCGAAGTACTGATAATTCTGGGCTTTTACTACGTAGGGCTTTATTTTTATATCCATAAAGTACTTGCGTTTAGATGAAACATTTCTGTTGAATAATTTAAGTATACTCTGAAGTGCACACACGTCATTGTGCTTTTAGTAGCGGCATTTTAATTTCCTCAGCTTTCTTTAAAAAGTTTTAAAAGTGTTCTGGCCCTTATTAGCATTATAAGCTACATGGCCAATATTTGGAGCAGTTCAGTCAAGGCAATATACGAGGTTGTGGTAAAGATTGGAAAGCGCAATGTCAACATTATTTGTGGTAAAATACGTTTCTCATAGTAAACATTAAATAAGAGATTCAGTCCGTTTCCAGGTTTATTGATCAAAATATCTGCTCTGCTACATCCTTGAAGCTTTAGAGTTCATGGCGTTTAAAGAATTAATAATACTCAATACAACTCTATGATCACTCATAAAAAACTCATGACTGGTATGGACTGAGATAGGGTCTATATTGATTGTAAACAATAAATGAAGTATATTATTCACCCTAGTCGGTTTTCAGACCTGTTGAACCCATCCACAAATTTCTAGTGTTTCAACTAGCTTGTTATATCGACCTGGTACCGGTGTCGAACCCCATGTAATTTTTGGCACATCAAAATAACCTCCGATGGTTTTAAAAGTATGTGGTTGGTGGAAAGCAGTGGAAAGTATGTTTGTTAGTAATTTGTCAGACTTAGTATCCGCATGAGGTGGTCTGTATATGCATCCCACCGGTAGATAATTTTGAGATCCACAGTTTAAAGTAACCCAAGTGGAGACGTCTACAGCACCAAGAGATTTATCCTCAATTTTGCACGCCTGAATGTCTGAACGGATATAAATAATTGTACCGCCTCCTAATCCATAACATCTATCAATTCTAAAGAAAACGTAGTTATCTACATTCAAGAAGTGATCGGACATAGATGAACTGCACCCCGTTTCCGTAATAAGTACAATGGTTGGATTTACAAGAAATAAAAGATTTATAAGATGAATAGTTTTATTGGACGGAGAGTGGGCAATGAACGAAAGAATAAGAAACTCAGAGTTACTAAGGTGAAGCAGGTTAGGGTATAAACCGCAATTGGTAGTTCCATGAATACTCGTAAGATTGGCTAAGGTAAGAGTTGTGTTGCGAGGTGAAATAGATCCAACCACTTTGTCATCATTTGAACTATGTTTACCGTTGCCGGCAGAAAAGCCGGCGGAGTTACAAAAAACGTCTTCTCATTGCTACTGGATATAACATCTGATAAAGGCATAGTGTACATATTGGGAGCCGGACCAAGAAGACTATCAGGTCTATGTGTGCGACCAAGTGGCCATTTACAATTCAGATTACTATTTATACCTGACGTATGGGTAACATGTTCCAGACGTTTATTTCCAAGGCTTGTGGTTAATTCCGACTTCTTCATAATTTGGGGAGAATCGTGTGCTGTTAAACCTACTTGCGATGGTTTGCGAGGTTCGAATATATCGACGTTCAGTGTGTGGTCATTTATATCAATGTTATAATTAGTTTTCCCGTCATCCGTTGCACAGTTACTGTGACTGGGTGTTGCACTAACAGGGATTTGAACTGTGTTATCCCATTCGTCATCAGCACAACTACTTCAGGCTGAATCTAAGTCAACATTCTTAAGAGGATGGACACCACCTACATCGGGATTACTTTCTTCTGGGTTTTGAACTTTATGGGATTCAGAAAAGTTTTTCGGTGGTGGCATACTTGTAAAGCTAGACGTCTTCTTAGGATCGGACTTAACTTTACGACCATTAGGATTATGATGCGTTTGAGAGTTTGACGCCGGTAGTCTGTAGCTACCTCTTCCTGCTTTTCGCTGGCATGGTGTTCTATCTAGAAGAATCCTAATGTCCTTGAAAATCTGCTTTTGTCCCAATGAATTGGAGAAAGTTAAAAACTCACTGGCGTCTACAGATGAGTTGAATTTGAACAAGATCGATGAGTGTATACCAGGATGACTTCTTTTAATCTTGTGCATACATATGGTACGTGTGTCATATTGCTGGCTCTAAGCAGACTAGATTTGATATTTTTAAGGGCATACGTGTGCCGTTTATTAAACACAATTGCATTGCTAGATCGACTTATTCTCTCAAATACCTCTGATGCAGCACGATCTAAGAAATTATTTGTGTCATTCATTTGATGTGGAGTCTCTGTGAGGTTGGGGTCGATGAGATATTTAAGCGGATTGAGAATGTGTATGTCTACTTGCAACTTATTTATATCATCCATATGGTTGCAGTTGAGATTATCATCAATGTTTACCAACAGAGTTCTCACCATGTCTGGAGTGGAGACAACTGGTAAAACCTTGTCTGTATGGTGGTTCCCAAACAAAAGGAGCTTATACAAAATATATCGTCACACTAGGTTATTAATGATATATCACGAAAATTAATAGTAAAGACCCTAGATGTCTGTCTGTCCGTAAAACCAAGGGTAACAAAATACAATTAGAAATACAAAAGGTATATTAAACAAACAGAGAATAACAGTCACTATAGAATGAATGTTACTTGTGAGCTGCTTCGTGAGAACAACAACCACAAACTGAGTTCACTTGATTGACATGGGTTCCTCTGCAAGTGACTGCACCAATGACGTAATGAGGAAGACGGAGTCCAATAGTATTATATAATAGTAATCCGCGCTAAAGTCCAACGTAGAGTCGGAAGGCCTATAATGATGTTATAATACTATTATAGTCTTCAATCGAAATGGTGGCCAATAAAACAGAAGAACAAACGGCGTAGATAGCGTTCTATATTTTAAACAACGCGGTAGCAAAATCGTATACCATTGATCGAAACAATTATCATCGTCTTTTTAACAAGTGATACAGCAAAACAACAGATATTGAATAAAAATGTGCTTACAAGTAAAGTGTGTCAAATTAGAGAAAAATGTGGTTTTTATTTTTGTTGTTACAAAAATCACTGAGTATATGTCACCATATCTGCTTCCGAATGAACGGAGTAGCTCGTCTCGTTGAAACTGTCGGAAATCGTGTCAGTAGTAGTGTTAAATTGTGTCGTTTTCCTACGTTTGACTGGACGCCTGGAAACAGCGGTTTTCATTTTCTTTTGTGGCATGATAAGGAAGTGACGTATAGCAGAAGGATTGAACAAAATATTGGAAATACAAATGGGTGAAAAATCAATTCCGAGGGCTCAAATTAGTCTAGAAATCAAAACCTGTTTTAACGAAGAGTCATTGTATCGTGAGGATTAGTGAAGGTGCAAAAACAAGAGATGAGAATGGCAGAAAGATAGTAGTGGAGATGAAGTATTTATGTCAGTATCTGTGTGGAGGCTAAACAGAACATAAAGGAGCACGTTGTGTAAATTTTAACATATATATGTGGTGGTCGGTATTCGATATATCCCTTAAACTTCGTATACAATTCGTCTTGATAACCGTCCTATTTAACCCCAACGGTATATTATTCAGAAGGCGAATACGAAGCGTTGATTACGTTTATTTCGAGACCACACACACAGATGTCCAAAATTACAGATGCATTAAACGAGCATTAAGAGTTGTGTCGAACGGCAAACAGGCAAGCGAGCGACTGAGCGAATGTAAGTAATCGAGTACAATCAAGCGAGCGAGAAAGCAGAGTCAACCATATGAATAACGTGGACATATATATAGCATGTGAAATTAATGAGTAATCGAATCAAATAAGCGGTTAGTAGTGAGGCTAGCAGAGTGACATAAATGCGTAGGCCGTAAGCAATATTCAAGCATACGTATTTCATACAAGCACAAAATAATAATAAGGGTACAATAAATTGTTATAGTGCGGACGACTTTGTCCGCTAAATAAGTTAGCAAAAGGGCTTAACTGAGTTAAATGAGAATAAACCCAATTGCACGTGAGTCGCTATAATAGCTCCCCTGCAAACAAAGATATATGGAAAATGTCTGTGTTTGCATAAAAAATAGTAGACTGAGTAGGGTAGTTTCAATTGTTTAAAAAATGGCTTATACAAAATTAAGATGAAGTTATAATTAATATTTAAAATAGTAGATCATTAATAAAAAATCGTAGCGACATATTGTTGGGGCCATCTTACTCTGCGGCCGGATCTTGTCGTTATCGGATTCTTGTCTTTTTGTTGCGTTAACGTTGTTGATTTTTGGGACTCGTGTTTCGCTGGTGTGACCATCTTAGATGAGTCTGTACTTGTTGATTGATTATCGCTATCGATGAAAGCTGGCTTTACTCGATCGATGCTAATTACATCTGTCTTCCCAGCTTTTTCTATGGTGACCGTTTTATTTGTCCTCTCTATCACTTTAAATGGGCCGTCGTAACTCGGTTGAAGAGGTGGTTGTATTTTATCTCTTCTGATGAATACGTGAGAGCTGTTATGCAGTTCCTGTGGTATGAATACCCGTCGTTGTTGTGGTCTGGGAGGTGTTATTTTTAAATCGCTCATGTGCTTTCTCAGGCGTTGCACATAGCCGGTTACATCAGTCGGGACATTTTTACTTGAATTGAAAAATTCTCCGGGTAATCGCAGAGTAGTTCCGTATACTAACTCGGCTGGACAACACCCCATGTCTTGTTTAATTGTTGCTCTTAGGGCTAGCATTACTAGAGGAAGTTTATTAGACCAATCGTTGTTAACGATGACGGCTGTAAGGAACGCTTTTAATTGCCTATGTAGGCGTTCGACCATCCCGTTTGCCACTGGATGGTACGATGTCGTTCGGATTCGTTTAATACCGAGGAGTTCTGTAAGCTGCTGAAAGAGTCGACTTTCGAATTGTGCTCCTCTATCAGTTGTGATAATCGTTGGCACACCGTAGTAAGAAATCCAATTTTCAACTAGGGTTTCAGCTACCGTTTCAGCTGAGGTGTCTTTTATCGGCACTGCTACCGGCCATCGTGTAAACCTATCGATGCATGTAGAGATATAGTTGTATCCATTTGAAACGGGCAGTGGTCCTACAATATCGATGTGTATATGTTCAAATCTAGTGTCTGGGTGCGAAAACGGACCTACTGCAGAGCTAGTATGACGATGTACCTTAACTTTTGGCACTTCATGCATGCTTGTGTCCAATTACGTACATCGTGATTCATGTTTGTCCATACGAATCGTTCACTAATCAGCTTTATCGTGGCTTTTGTTCCTGGATGCGACATGTTGTGCATGCTTTCGAATATTTTGTGTCGCAACGTTTTCGGGATAAATGGTCGCGGTCGGCCTGTTGATGTATCGCAAAATACTTTCGTGTTACCAAACCGCACCTCTTCGAGTACTAATGATGTTGAACCACCGGATCTGAGTTTATTTAGCTCGATGTCTCTCTCCTGCAACTTTGCTAGACCATTATAATCAATTCCACTTGCCATAAGTGTGCTTATCGTTGCTCGTGACAATGCGTCGGCCACATCGTTTCCTTGTCCTTTAACGTACTGTATGTCGGACGTGAACTGTGAAATGAACTCTAGTTGTCGGATCTCTCTCGGGGAATAATTGTCTTGCTTTGCGCTTAATGCTTTCGTTAGTGGTTTGTGGTCTGTATAGACGGTAAAACTTATGCCTTCGATCATATGACGGAAGTGTTTTATTGCTGAGTAGATTGTTAATAATTCTCTTCCAAACGTACTATATCTCGTTTGGGTAGGATTTAATCTTTTCGAGAAAAATGAAAGTGGCTCCCATGCACCGTTTACTAACTGCTGCAAAACGGCTCCTACTGCTAAGTTCGATGCGTCTGTCATGACGGCTAATGGTGCTTCGTTCTTTCGTCGTACCAACATCATCTTCTCGTTTAGCTCTCGCTTAGCGTTCTCAAAAGCCTGTATAGCATCCGCTGAAAGACGGAATGTTCGAGTATGTCCTCGCAAGGCGTCCGTCAATGGCTGTAATATTGCTGCGCAGTTTGGGATAAATCGTCTATAATAGCTTATTAGCCCCAAGAATCTTCGTAATTTTCTTTGTGAATTGGGCAACGGATAATTACGAATAGCAGCAACTTCTATCGGGGCTGGCATGATACCATGTGAATTTATCATATGACCTAGGAATTGCAATGATTCCTTTCCAAATTCACACTTTTCCACGTTAATAGTGACGCCGTGCTCTTGAAGTTTCGTAAACAACTGTCGTAGATGTTGTAGATGTTCTTCTCTGGTAGAGCTAGCTACTAGTATATCATCGATATATGCGTGAACTCCTGTCAAACCCCTGACGACCTGATCGATGAATCGTTGGAAGGTTTGGGCTGCATTAGTTAATCCGAAGGGCATTCGCAAAAACTCGAATAACCCAAATGGAGTAGTTATAGCCGTTTTAGATATATCTTCTGCCGCTACGGGAATATGGTGATAAGCTCGAACGAGATCGATTTTCGAAAATATCGTGGCACCTTCCATATTGGTAGTAATGTCGTGGATATGTGGTATCGGATATCTGTCCGCTATCGTTTGCTTGTTAAGGGCTCTATAGTCTCCGCATGGCCTGATTTCCCCATTCTTCTTCGAAACCATATGCAATGGGGATGCCCAGGGACTATTAGAAGGTCTTATGATACCAAGCTTCGTCAACTTTTCGAACTCTCGTTTCGCGACATTCAACCTTTTCGGGTCTAGCCTTCGTGGTCTTGATTTAGTCGGTGGACCTTTCGTTATAATATGGTGCTGTACCGTATGTTTAAGATCTCTGTTATCGTATGATACCTTCATCAGATCGGCATACTCGTTTAGAAGCGATCTATATGGCTCGCTTTTGTCTTTTGACACTACTAAATTCATGGATGCGTGATCAGTCGTCACTCCTCTTATCACTACTGAATGGTCGCCGTTCACGAGCCGGTTTCGTCGGGTATCCACTAGTAAGTCAAAATTCTTTAAGAAATCAATACCAATTATAGGTACGGATACATCTGAGATAATGAATTCCCAGCGGAATGAGGTAGTACGACCGAAATTCAAGGTTACTTTTCGCTTGCCATATGTTTTTATATCGGATTTATTTGCTGCCTTAGGCGTTAGCGTTGTATCGATATTTCGTGTTTCGTTACTTACTGGAGGCACGACACTTACTTCTGCTCCCGTATCCACTAAGAATTGAGCGCCTGTTACCCTATCCTGAACGTAAAATAAACGACTGTTTCTAGGAGCTGTTGTAGTTGTTGCGGCGGTTATCGACAATCGGTGTGTTCGTTTGAATTTACATGGTGATTTACAGTTTCGAGATTTATCGCCGAAAGTTTGATGGTACCAACATATTGTAGGAGCTGAGCGTCTCCTAGAACGTGATTGACTTCTTTCCCTTGATCTACTTCGTGACCATCCTCTTTGCGTATCGCTCTGATTTAGTTTCGTCAGCTTGTGGCATAAAACATTAATCTCCTTTTGTAATGCATCGATTCGTCCATCTATTGTGGTACTATGCCTTTGCGGACTCGTTTGCTTCATTCTCTCATAAATCCTATCGGCTATTTTAGCGATGTTGTCTATATGGACATCGCTGTCCTCAACCGCAAGGATCTGCTGCACGTTCGCTGGAAGTCGTCGTAACCACAACTGATAAAATATGTTTTTATCTACTTTTCTGTCATCGATTATGCTTCTCATGTAGTTTTTAGTTGAGATGGAGTCCTATCTCCTATCTGCACTTGACTGAGAAGTTGTTCGATGGCTTGCCGGTCGCTTAATGAGACGGCTTTAATCACTGCCTGTTTTAATGCGTCGTATGGCTTTTCTATGTCTGGCTTGATTAAAATCTCTCGTACATTATCTGCTACTTCATCTGGAAGTAGCGAGCTCGCGTGGCCAAATTTATCTCGCTGTGTATGAACACGATTAGCTACAAAGTAATGTTCAAGTCTGATAAACCAAAGTTGAGGATCTGTAACCTTAAAAGGAGGAATAGTTACATTAATGGACCTCACGGACGGCGTTTAGGAAAGTTCCATTGTATCGTTACTTAAAGACATATTTATAAAGATCAAAAAGTACACGAATATAATGCGAATGTCACAGAGAAAAGTGAGTCGATAAAAACAATGATAAAAACAAATGGTACAATTTATAACAAAGAACGGACTTACTAAATTGCACCAAAATATCAATTGTTTGTAAAAATATCGTTGTTTATTATGAATATTATCGTTATGTTCTATAATGTTTGTGAGATAACGTACGTATAATTAAAATAATGAGATAATAAATCCACAGTTATGATTATAATCCAAATGATAGTTACAATTGTAATCGAGTACGTTGGATTTTAGGAATTGGATTATGTCGTTCAAGATTGTTTCGTGTTCGCGCGTCGGGATCGCCAATTATGTGGTGGTCGGTATTCGATATATCCCTTAAACTTCGTATACAATTCGTCTTGATAACCGTCCTATTTAACCCCAACGGTATATTATTCAGAAGGCGAATACGAAGCGTTGATTACGTTTATTTCGAGACCACACACACAGATGTCCAAAATTACAGATGCATTAAACGAGCATTAAGAGTTGTGTCGAACGGCAAACAGGCAAGCGAGCGACTGAGCGAATGTAAGTAATCGAGTACAATCAAGCGAGCGAGAAAGCAGAGTCAACCATATGAATAACGTGGACATATATATAGCATGTGAAATTAATGAGTAATCGAATCAAATAAGCGGTTAGTAGTGAGGCTAGCAGAGTGACATAAATGCGTAGGCCGTAAGCAATATTCAAGCATACGTATTTCATACAAGCACAAAATAATAATAAGGGTACAATAAATTGTTATAGTGCGGACGACTTTGTCCGCTAAATAAGTTAGCAAAAGGGCTTAACTGAGTTAAATGAGAATAAACCCATTTGCACGGGAGTCGCTATATATAATACACGAAAGATAGCCCTATTTAATAAATTTAGAAATGTCGATAATTAGTATCAAACATTCAAAGTGAGTACGGTATGTGATACATATATAAACTGAAAGTAAGCTTTAGTAAAATTGGGAGGTGCAGAGATAAGTAGTTTAAAAGATTATTATGTTGCTTTATGAACAAATATATGAAACAGCTTTTTGGATAAAAATACTGTCAAAAAACTATGGCAGACTCACCGAATTGGACAGGTAATTTCGAAAATTAAATGAGTTATAGTATCCAAAATCGATTTAAATGGTAGTTCATTAAATAGTGAGTACAGTGCTTTAACATACACGATTATATATATTTCTCAATATTAGGTAGAGGTTTGAATAGATCCTGTTAATACATAAAGTACGTGGGTTATAGCATCCAAACACGATATAACCATATGTTCCTTAAGGAATGGAATACAGATATGAAATGCAATTCTTCGTCGAATATGATTATATATGGTTTCAAAAATGACAGAGCATGGTTTGGTCGTAAAGCCAAAATAAATATATGTAATTATATGACTATGAATTATTGTATGAATATGGTCATAAATACCATGAATAAGTTAAACTCAGATCTTATCATATAGCATGAAATTCACAGTTTATATGTTAATAGTTCAGAATTATCTTCCATAATTCCAAGAAAAAAATAATCCATCCAGATCTGCGAGAATCCTAGAAAAAGATAACTAAAGGCCTCGGCCTGAAAGAAACGTCCAGTCCGTATTCTCCTATTGGCTCTAGCACACAGACGATCAACAATTTATCCACAATCAATTAACACTCATAAATATATATGGATTTTTACCGCTCACACATACACACACTCGTTTCCCTATGTGCTTGCTCTCTGCACGCTTGTGGATTTTACTAATCTCTAACAATAAACTATCTCTATAACTGGTGTCCAGGCTTTTGAATAATTTTCAGTAAATCCATAATTCTATTAGGAGTTTGTGGTGGTCAGTATTCGATATAATCCTTAAACTTCGTATACAGCTCGTCTTGATAACCGTCCTATATAACTTCCCAACGGTTTATTAATCAGAAGGCAAATACGAAGTGTTGATTACGTTTATTACGAGACCACACACATATATCCAAATGTACAGATGCGTTAAACAAGCATAGAAGAGTTGTGCCGAATGGCAAGCAAGCGAGCGAGAGCCAGAGCAAGAGCGAGACGAGAGCGTGTGAGTGAGTGAGTGAGTGAGTGAGTGAGTGAGTGAGTGAGTGAGTGAGTGAGTGAGTGAGTGAGTGAGTGAGTGAGTGAGTGAGTGAGTGAGTGAGTGAGTGAGTGAGTGAGTGAGTGAGTGAGTGAGTGAGTGAGTGAGTGAGTGAGTGAGTGAGTGAGTGAGTGAGTGAGTGAGTGAGTGAGTGAGTGAGGAGTGAGTGAGTGAGTGGTGAGTGAGTGAGTGAGTGAGTGAGTGAGTGAGTGAGTGAGTGAGTGAGTGAGTGAGTGAGTGAGTGAGTGAGTGAGTGAGTGAGTGAGTGAGTGAGTGAGTGAGTGAGTGAGTGAGTGAGTGAGTGAGTGAGTGAGTGAGTGAGTGAGTGAGTGAGTGAGTGAGTGAGTGAGTGAGTGAGTGAGTGAGTGAATATGAATAACATGGACATATATATACCATGTAAAATGAATGAGTAATCGAATCAAATAAGCGGTTAGTAGTGAGGCTAGCAGAGTGACATAAATGCGTAGGCCGTAAGCAATATTCAAGCATACGTATTTCATACAAGCACAAAATAATAATAAGGGTACAATAAATTGTTATAGTGCGGACGACTTTGTCCGCTAAATAAGTTAGCAAAAGGGCTTAACTGAGTTAAATGAGAATAAACCCAATTGCACGTGAGTTGCTATAAGTTTCAGCCTGTGTTGAATACTCGGTTAACGGGATACTATTAATGGGAGTCATATGTAGAGAAAATTAGCCCCTACAGGTGACAAGGAATGTACTTTTAGTCATTCGGTTTTGAAGGAATTCTACGAGAATGCTGCTAGTCTTGTATTTTATCAGGTCATAGGCAGCTAGTTGTACATAGAAGTGGCGATTCTGGTACTCATAAAAGTTTACTTACTGAAAGACGAAGTTTGGTTGACCAATTTAAACGCAACAAGCATCACGCAGTTAGTGTGGTGTGTGCTACTAATTTCGACAGATATTAGTAGTACCTATCGTCAATCGAGTGAAATGCCTGGAGGCAGAAGGTTTAGAAGATCGAAGGAAAGAGAAGGAGAACAAAGAAGGATTGGTATGAGAACGAAAAAGAAAATCATGTCTGAGACGATTGACTGATATTTGCAAAAGGAACAGTCAAGTTTGAGACAATTGATTGACATTTTGCAAATTAAGTATTTACTGTATGGTTCTCAGATTTTACTTGGATATTCTGTAATTTTTTGTTCAAATACATTGGATTGTCCCCACTTGTGTCCTCATTCACTAAAATAGTATAATTGACTGACAAACATCGAGAAGCTATCCGGAAACTAAAATCAAATGAGCGTATTCTTACCACTAAATCTGCTAAAGGATGCCTACATTAATACTCAGCTTTCTACGGAGGAAGGCGTTAAGTGTATACAGCAACGAGTAGCATTTGCAGTGGTGCCTGTATGGATAAAAAATGGTGAGAAGATTATTTAGACTTGCGCCTTTCTAGACAGCGGGTGAGATACCTCACTCATAGTTGATGATCTCGCTGATAAGTTAGGCCTTGAGGAAAAGCCAAAAATGGTATCTTTAAAGACTCTTAGTAATGAATCGTCGTTGGTATCCAAAGAGGTCGATGTAGAGTTGCACTCGATAGACTTTTCGTCATCCGTTAAGGTCCAGAAAGTTTTGACAGTCAAGAAACCAACGGTTGTCTACAGCAGCGTGCCAACGGCGCATCAAATGACATCCTGGTCCTATTTAAAAGACGTAAGTTTTCCGAGAGTAGAAAATGAGAATGCTTTCAGACGTATCAATAGCTTTACAAATATATCTTCGGACTTCTTCATTTCTGATTTGACCAGGTTGGCATACTTCGATTATAAATGTGTTACGTGTAAAGGTGATGTTAAATTCCGGATACCTGTAGCATCTTTAAACTCACTCAACATCAAAATGGTTGGTGAAATTATTAAAACCTTTACACTGGGAATCGGTTACGTATAGCGTTATAGACGTATTTGTGATTGTGGATAAAAAACAAAATTTACAAGTGATAAAAACACGTTATCATTAGATATAACATTCTTTTTAACTAACATCTCACCGACTAAAGCCATTATTTACGTATGTGAACAATTGCTAGGAAAGAAAATAGAGAAACCGGTCCTAATAAATAAAACAAAGGAGCTTCTGTTAAAATGCACTACTGGCCGGTATATCCATTTCCATAACTTTACACCTCTTTAATACAAAATAAATTTAGTTAAATGTCTCAGCCACAGAATCAAAATGTTATGTTCTGAAGGGAGCGTATATAGCGAAATAAATACACTAAAGAATACATTGCCGAATAACGGCTATCCAGATAATTCTGTCGGAAAATTCCTAGTAGAAGACACTGAAAGAACAGGAAACCGTGACTCGTATAGTAAAAAAACCCTGTATCTGAAGGAGATATAGTAGGTGACATTTTAACACGTCGACTCAAAAAATCTGTTGAAAAGACATTTTACATCGCCAGGTCACATATAATTTTCTTAACAAAACCAGCACTTAGACAACAGATCAAGCTTAGGCTACCGATGATGGACTCCTCCATGTGTGTATTCCAATTCAGCTGCTTCGGTGGACCTAGTTACATAAGCCGTACTCAGAGGACTTTATCCCTGCGTGTTAGTGAACATGTACCAGTGTGGTTGGGAAAAGGAATCACTAAATCTACAAGCAGTACCATCCTTCCTCACTTGGCAGATAGTGAACATCATACTAAAATATATGAAGTTTTCCCTGTTTTATATCACGTTCCGAAGAAGTTACCTTAAGGAGCTAGATTACGAACACTCTACATTGCTGAAATCATCTAGATGAACTCCAGAAAACTTATTTATCCAAAAGAAGTATATCCAGCCTCCATGTTCACCTTGGCCCACAACTGGATCACCAAATACTTAGACTGGATATTGTGAACCTGTAACCCCCTCCAAATTCCTTTTGTGTTTATATCTCTCTTAATCTGCCCATTCATCTTTTTCAATTCATACGAATTCCTTTTTATCGTAGCTACCTTGATAAAAGCCCCCTTATTACATATCATATCCACACAACGATATTATTATTAGTGTTATATAACCTTGTTACTGTGCTAAACCAATGAGGTGTCAAACAGTAATAGCAGCCTTCAGTTAACTCCGAGTCCTTATTGATCCCTTGTATAGTAGCTTCTTGCCTTATCCTGCCCTTTCAGTTCAGAACACAAATATCAACCACCACTGTATCAATCGTATATTTCAGACATATGTGGTTTATATACGGGCGGACCAGACGGCATCGCACCTTAAAATGAAAAATAATAGTTGTACAAGATCAAGCCAAGAGTGGGAGTGAGTATAGGAGGCTGTAACTGACATACAGTAGTTAATCGGTCAAATGAGAGCTTATGATAAGAGGAATATATATATATATATGATTACATAATAATTATCCAACAAGAATATATGTTATAATAATCCGTGAGTAATTCCTAGCAGTAACCATTCATATTCTCCGTCTGGATGTAACATCAACCCCTTTTACTATCACGCACTGAATTCATATCACTTCATACATTGCGTAATCTCCAACTAACCATTTGATTTCATTTATAAATATAATATTTTTTCTCACTCTTGTCATCTGTTTTATTCTGACCATCAATATCACATTTTCATTTGGATTATAAATTTGTCCAAGTCAGCATTACAAGTTAGGCTGAGTCCTATTTTATTCCACAAACAATCCTAAAACTCATATACTATGATTTTAATTGATATGTTTACTTTTGAAAAGAGCAAGAACAAAGATTCTAGCAGAATAGCATGAATTCATTTTATTTCGTAGGTTCTCGTCAGCTCATTACAACCTGTGATATTTAAAAAATCATAATTACATAATGGGTTTAAATTGCTAACTGAATATTGTAAATATATACCTGATGTGAAAGAATATTCTACAACATTAATTGTGACAACAGTTCAAAAGTGGGTTAGAAACAATCGATTACATAATGAATAACATTGAAGATATGTGGACGACACATTTATTATCTGTGATAATACACAACATGCAATCCGCCTGCTCAAACTCTTCAATAACGCTCATACTAACATACATTTTACTATGGAGCACGAACAGAACGACATGTTCCACTTTCTTGATGTTGCCATAAAATGCAGGGGAGACGGGACAGTCCAACGTTCAATTTATAGAAAAAGTAATTGGAATGGCCTCTACCTGAATTTCAATAGTTTTTGTCCAATTAGTTACAAGAAGGCGTTGGTTAAAACACTATTTTACAGGGCAGAAAAGATATGTACCACCGACAAACTGGAAGAAGAATTAATGAACGTAGAAAAATGTCTAAAAGAAAACTTTTATCCACAAAAGTTTATTGACAAATATAAAAGGCCCAAGGAAAAGAAGACGGTAATAACTATGGTCAATAAAAAGCCAGTATATATAAATCTCAACTTTAAAGGTGATGACGTCGCACAAATTACCAACAAGAGACTGAATACAGCGCTAGCCAGAAGTTATCCGGCTACTAAACTTTTAATTCTCTATAAAACAACATGCTCAATAACCCAATCAGAAATCGACAAGCAACCCTTTCAGGTTACCGCCAACTGTATTTATAAATTTACGTGTACCTCCCAAAGCAGCTACATCGGCCGAACTGAAAGGAGAGCATATCTTTGATTTTTTGAACATGTTCCAAAAAGTCTTAGAACAAGGAAAAGAAAGACTCTGAACAGTGCAATCACCAAACATCTCCTTGATACAGGACATCAGGTAGATACCTCACAATTCTTTAGGGTGATTAGTAAGCAGCCAAACTCCAGTTTTCTGAAGTTTGCTGAAGCCATTGCCATTAGGCGTCAAAAACCTGACCTATGTATTCAAAAGGAGACGGTGAATAATCTTTCCTTGCCTTGGTGACAAATATTCCTTCACTGCACCATAAAATTCTTTTTTCTTTTTTTCTTTTGCATTTATTACATCATTGACTCTATTTTATTTTTTCAACTATCTTTCAAATTAATAATCTTTCAACTGAACTCTACTCACTAAATTCCTTCAATGTTATTCACTATGTAATCGATTGTTTCTAACCCACTTTTGAACTGTTGTCACAATTAATGTTGTAGAATATTCTTTCACATCAGGTATATATTTACAATATTCAGTTAGCAATTTAAACCCATTATGTAATTATGATTTTTTAAATATCACAGGTTGTAATGAGCTGACGAGAACCTACGAAATAAAATGAATTCATGCTATTCTGCTAGAATCTTTGTTCTTGCTCTTTTCAAAATGATAAAGGGAACTATGTGTATGATTTATTTACTTTAAACTCAACTATTCTTTTAAAACATTAATATAGTTGTATAATTGTAGAACCTGATGAGAATTTATCAGAAAGAATATTCTTCCCTGACACATCATTGTCTTAATATGATGGACACTTTTATTTAGTCTTATTCCTGGCAAATATAAGAAATGATATATCCCAAGTGCTTGAAAATATTAAGCTCTTGACTCAGTATCTTGGTACCGACAATCTTTTAAAGTAACTCTCTATCTAAACACATTTCATTCTGACCTGACGAATAATTCCCACTGAGTTTAGATTTTACTGTCAGACTTACACCTTTATAAAAAAAACTTCCTATCGATTCAGTCAAAAAATAACCTTTTATAATATCGTTCTATCTGTAATTTTTGAAGGTTGAAAACAATTAAAGGTATCTTTAAGTAAATGCAAGATAATTTTCAAACACTTTATGACATAATTGTAAAAGACAACATCACTTTAGTTACAAATCTTTCGTTCAAATACACGAGTTGCTAATCACTATGGTATGGAAAATATTTGTTAATTACGTACAAATTAGGTGAATGTTGAAAGTGAAACAAAGCAAAATATCAAACGACAACACATTAGATGTTTTCTAATAACATTTAAATTGAAATATTTATCGAAAAAATTTTTTTTTGGATACAAGTGTTCAATCTATTTTTTTAAATGTCATTTCAATCGGTTCCATTTAAGCTTAAGGTGATAAGGCAAAATTCTTTTGTTCATTTTTGAAAAAAGTGAAAGAAAATGGCATACTATGATACAGTTCTTTAAATGATCGCTTTATTGAATAAAAGCTTTAGGAATGAGTTCATGATTAATGAAAGATCAATAGTTTTCAATATGAATGAAAAATGAAATGTTTATTAGATATTAATGATTTTCCACTTCATTTTTCTCCTCTCTCTCTATACCTCTGCGATCAAACGGTTTAAGAAAAGTATATAATTTACCTTCTCATCAATATAATCATATTATTTATAATAAATAACCCATTTATGTAAATAGAAATTGTCATTATTTAATTGACTATTGTTTATTTCGTTGCTTGTTTTTTTATTGATTAGAAAGTTTATTTAAACAAATACCATAATTGTTCAATCTTCAATTTATTTTAGTTGCTTCATTTGATGAATAATATGTATTTGTAATTGATAATTTATTAAGAAAATATTGTTTCACTGTTAACATCCATCCTTTGACTTGTATCTTTGAAAGTTTTACATGGAATATAATAGTAATCATTGTTAGAAAGGTGTATATGTAAACTGTCCAATTCAATTGTTTTGTTAAAAGATGAACTATTTGAGAGAAAAAAGACCGAAGAATGAGTTGAAAATAAAAATAAAATCAAAAAGTAGTATCGAACTAAGATATCTAAAATATTGAAAATGAGTTAAATGTGATTTTATAATTAAGGCTGTATATAAATAGCAAATATAAATCCCTGTTGCATAGTTAATATTCAACACGTACATATTAGTCATTCACGTATGACTTATTGGTTAATAGATTTTTCTTAAAGATTAATAATACTGAGTATAATCTGATAAGTTGAATGGTTATGCCAATCGACTCAACTTTCGGTAATTCAGTTATGGTATAAAAACAAGGTAATTAAAAAAAAACGAAATTATTTGCAATCCTTTATTTCTAAGCCTAAGGATTAAATGATCTGACCAGTGACAGATTATATGAACAAATGATTATATGAGCAAATTAGTAGGTTCCGAATGAGTAAGTTATTAAATAATTACTATTTACAGATCAAAGTAGTCAATAGATAAATAAATAAACGGACACACGAAACTGACATACTGTTTAGAGAGTGTACAACATGAAAATTAACCAGTATTTGAATCTGAAGTTCGAGGATTGGGAACTGTGACTTTGATTGCTAAACCAATAATCTAACTTCCAGTTTTGGGGTTGTGTAGGTTGTTGAATTTCATTGAAATCATGAACCGATCAATGTTAGATCACAATCGAAAACCTGGAAGCACTAGACGTCCTAGTATGGGACTCCTCATTAGTGCACATTCATGATCCCGCACACTAGGATCGAACAAATGACCATCAGTCTCGCGCGAACGCTTGATCTCTATGCCATTGAGCCGACGGTGTTAATGTCTAACTTTAACCAATCCACGATATTGAGAAAATATTCTCCATTGTCTTTGATGGGTAATCGTCTCTCACCCAACGTGCTTCAACCTCACCTTAAACTGAAAATTATCATGTACTCACTAGTGACTAGGTTCGAAAGTAATCTCTTAATATCACGGATTGGTTAAAATTAGACATTAACACTGTTGGATGCTGGTTCAGTGGTATCAATTTGTTAATTACAGTTAACGATGTAACGCTTTCAATGAACGAGTACCAGTAAGTAAACTGTTGAGTAATTGTAGTTTATGTAGGTCATCTAAACAGAACTCATTCGTATATTGTTGCGCTGATTGCAAATACCTAGATTATAAAGCAACATAATGATAGTATCATCTTCATTTCTTTGGCGTCTTAATAAGGCTTTGTTCAAACTGTTCAATTTAAAGTTAGTTTTATCATGGAAAAGATAATCATTGAGTTCAGTTATACTTGTGTTTGTGAACATTTATTGTTGAGAAGCTACAAACTAGTACAGAACAACAGTTAAGTGCTTCCTGTTTCGTAATGATTTCACAGTTGGTGGTAAGAGAATTGCTCATTTTGATAGTTTTAGTTTTCGTTTATTACTTTGGCACTGTTGATTGGAAAAAGATTTCTCGCTAACAGTTTTAAATTAGCCCAATTAATTACGTTTTATATAATACTTGTAAACAATTTCTTTATATACAAGAGTAGCATTTTAAAAATATTAAATTGTCTATACTTATTCAAAAACCTATTCAATATTTGTTTGTTATTTCAATAATTGAGGTCATGAGTTAGTGAAGCTAGACCACCATGGAAAACCTGAAAGCACTGGACGGTCGTTTCGTCCTATTGTACAACTTCTCAGCAGTGCGCATCCACGACCTCGCCCCCCGCGAGATTCGAACCCAGGACCTGTCGGTCTTACTCGCAAACGCTTAACATCTAGACCACTGGGACGGCATCCAACGGTGTTAATGTAGAACTTCAACTAATCCACGAAATTGAACGACACAACCATCTTTGTTTTCAGTGATTTACTATCTCACAACAGACCCGGTTGAACTCCACTGGTCACTGCTTCTCACTAGAACTCCAGGATATACCTCTTGAAGCCAGTCACTAGTGATCATATGTTGATTAGTATCAGCAGAGGTCTTCATGGATATTATAGTAATCTCAATAGTTGAGATCATGAGTCAATTGTTAGTTTAACGTTTACTCTCTCTCTCTGATCATAAAATATAAAACTAGATCAATTAAATACAAAAATTTTCTAGTTTGTTTGTTTTTATTTCATTCAACAGAGAAAAATGCTCATTCTTATTTTAGATTTTTTTTTCAAAAATTTGTAGCGTATAAAATAAAACAAGTAAGTTTCTTTCTTGTTTAGATAAATTGTCAATTGTATTGCAAGTCACGAAAAAACTAAGAAATGTCAATTATTAATTTTAGATTAATTGATTATTTATTTAACTGATCGTAAATCATATAAGGGAGTTATAGTGAGTTTAAGAGAAGACTAGTAGACTAAAATCATTCGTTGTTAGCATTAGAGCAAACATAGAAAAATTCTTGGAATAAAATGAATGTAAGTTTTTTTTCAGGATTTTTATCAGTATAAAGCAAGCTGTTTTCAAAAGAAAAAAAAGATAATAAATAAAATATTAGAAAAAGTTAGTCGGTAAAGTTAAAACTAAAGTTCAATACAAGGCAGTATTAAATATTTTTTGATCGAGATCATGAACCGATTGATGTTAGACCACCATTGGAAACCTGGGAACACTGGATGGCCGTTTCGTCCTATCGTGGGACTCCTTAGAAGTGCACATCCACGATCTCGCTCACGGGATTCGAAACCAGGGAGCCTCCAGTCTCGCACGTGAACGCATAACCTACTGGACCACTGAGCCGGCATTCAATGGTGTTAGTGTTTAACCTCAACCAATCCACGAAGTTGCGAGACCATCTTCCATTGTACTGAGGTAGACACCTGTTTCTACCCGACACGGATTAGCTCCACTGGTCGCGGCTCATGATCTCAATCAAAAACTAAACAATCTCCACAACCCCTAAACTGACAGTATTAAATAACTGAATTATTTTAGCAATCTACTGATTTTCATCTACTGAGTTATTTTCATCTTATTTATTTATAGAGATTGATAATCTCTTACTATTTCTATCATTGGTATGACCATATATGACTGTCTTTCCCTTATGTTTTATGGCAGAATTTTCATAATCAAAATACACACCGATCTAAACCATGGTGTATAATGTAAATTGAAATGGTTGAGATTTTTAGCTCAGGCGGTTGGTTTTGTTTGTTTCGTTCTCTTAGCAGAATGATTTATTCGCGAAATCAGAAGTTCAAGAATAACTATTCTAGATCAAGTTAGTCAGGACGGGTTGTCAGTTTTTGCTGATGATATTGTTCAGAAGGACAGTGAAAGCTTTATGACTAAGCTGTCTAGCTCAGAAAACGAAAATCCATTAGAGTAATTTATAAAAATGCCAAGTGTTTCTTAGTAGTTTTTTATATGATAAAAAACACAGAAAATACATTTTAAATATGCTTCGTCTGAGAAGCAAATACAATGTCAGAAACTATTGTTTACTTGAAAAGCAGCAAGATAATGTTGCCTGAGTTGATATCGATCACAAACAAAAACTATCTATAAATCAAAACAATTTCCATAAAAACGATATTGGTTTTATGATTGACGGCTCAGTAGAGACGAGGTTCAAGAAAAATTTCAACACTCTATTTGGGATTTATGACTGATGGAGTTCAACCATGCTAGGATCAAGATAGTCACTATCGATGGCATCAGCTGATCATCGAGCGTTATCGTAAATTGATTCGAGTTAAGAAAACAAACTATTAATCTGGAGACACAAAACATGCATTTTTCTGGGTTAAATATATGGTTAGCCTTCGGTGTGCATAACTGAGGAATCTGTAATTGGGAAAAAGTAGACATGTATTGCTTGCTGGTTCTGAATGGTAACATAAATGGCTTCAATCTATGCTGAATACCATTTACAAAAACGATAAAAACATTAAATAAGAAAAACTGGTCACCTATCAAGCTTCCACAGCTGAGCCCCCAATGGTCGAAAGAGGAACTCAATCACATCACTCGATACGCGAATACGAAGAATTTATAGTATCGAGGTCATAGACAACGAACTGAGCATCCTTAAGGCAATATTAATCGAAGACGGATATTCTTCGATATTTACCAACAAGAATTTAAAACCCAAACTGCCTCAAGGACAATTAACCTCAGTTGAAAAGAAGACACTTTATGTGAACATCGATTTCAGAACTGATAGAGTTACAAGCGTCCTAAAGAGAAGAACTTCCGGTTCTCTAAAAAGAATGTTCTTCTCAGCGACTTTGTGTTAATGTTTTCCAGCTGATCAGTGATCTTAAGGACAAATTATCTCATTTGACCAACTGTATATGCATTTACCAATCTACCCATTCATGTGGAGCCAAGTATACAGGCCATTTGATGGATACTTTATCCAAAAGAATTCAAGAACCAAAATCATGTGTCCAAAAAGAAATCAGTACAATCTTTTCTTCGAACTTGGTCTTAATTTCTCATAATTTTCATTCTTATTCCCTCACAATCATCTGTTTCCTTTTCTATATTCTCTATGGACCTTTTACCTCGAACTGGTTTATTTCTGTTTCCATGATCTTCTTGATTACACTTCATTTCAATTTCAACATTTTATCTTATCGTGTTGAGCCATCCTTTCCCAATTATAAGTTCTTTATCTATCTTCATGATGAATATTCAAGCTCTTAACAACAAAACTATTATTAGTTTCCCTGATAAAAAAATAACATTTTAATACCCATGTTCATTCTACTTCACTATTACCATGTTTAGTAGAATTCTATTATCACTATTATTTTAATTAATATCATCTTGAAAAATAAGTACAGATTTGCGAGTTTGCTGAATAGAGAACTCTTCACTAAACCAATCTTTCGTATCTAGTGTCTCAATGGGTATATTCTGTCTACTTAAAAACATTAAAACTAAACTTGTTTGATTTACCTGTCACAAAAGTCACTGAATAAGCAGACGATAATAATTGTGATACATAGATTCCATTCATTTTTATCATCAAAAGAGAATAAAGCATACCTGAAGCAATAACTAAAAATGGAAAAGAATAAGACGTGAAAATGTGAGTTAAGGAAGAAAGAAAACTTGCTATTGAAAAAATAAAGTCGACTTATTTGTATGAAACGATTGACTAGTTTCAAAAAATTGGTTTTTGTAAAATCGTCGACGAATCGATCATAATATGTTCTATGTTTAACAACATTTCAGAACCTTAGAAAAAGGTTATTGGATGCTAAGACGTTTGTATCGAGTTAGATGAACTCAAACATCCAGTGAGTTTTACATTTTCTCAATAAGCCCATTTTTTAAGTCCAAGATTCAGTCTATGTCCGATTGAATTTGATTAGGTAGCAATACAAAACAATCTCTAAAAGTAATGGGATATGTTTATTTTACGTCAAGTCAAAATGTACACATAAAGTTTTAGAAGAAGATGAACAGAGTGTGGAAACATTTTCTTTCAATTAATATCTGTATTGCAATGAATAATATAATCAGTTCCATTCAATTTGAATTCTATGTAACAATACTAAAAAGTTACATGTCTTTATGGAAACAGTAATGAATGACTCACAAAGTAATGAAAAGTTTACAGAAACATTCACATGTAATATTCATTAGATGAATTTAAAAAAGAATAGTTATAAATTGAAAAACCATAGGATAACTAATAACGTTTATCGACCAAGAATGATCAAATGCAATAATGGGTAACAAAAAAGGGAAATTACAAACCCTTACAAATTGTAACATACGCTGAATAAACTAATGAGTAGTTGGGTTCACTAATTTAGTGAATAATATGTTAGGAACCGAAGTGGAAAGTACTTAGTCTATGTTACATTATGAAAGTCAAGAGTGAGATCCAGTTGATTCTATCTAATGAGTTCCAAGTTAAGTGAGACTTGCGTCCTGGAGTTCACTATTAGACACTGTTCAAAAAATACTAATTTTGATGAAGTTTTGTTCTCTGAGCTGGATGGTTTGATCCATGGATGAACCTGAGCTACAAATCTTCCCCACCATTTAAAAAAAAATACTAAATTTAGTAAATGGTTCAAAAAGTTGGATATCAAAAATAATTACGAAAGATGAAAGAGGTTAGAATAGACAACCAAAGATAAAATGACTGTTGAGTAATAAGGTGTACTAATGCCATTAAGAAGGACATAGTCAAAAAGCACTTGTACTATGATTATAACTAAATTTTCTAAACATTCAAACAATTTTTTGACTAATTCGTGGAGAGAATTTTCAATGTAGTCATGATTAAAATAAGTCATCAGTAAATGTTTAATAAGCAGCATTAATTGCCACACTACAATAATAAGAGAAAATCAGATAGTTGTAATATAACTTACCTAGATGTAAACATCCAAGATGGTTGTAAATGAATTGAATATTAAACTCTCTTGGGACACTGCAAGATTCAGTTGATATTGTATTATCATAGTTATCTGAGATTGGAAATAATCTTTGAAGAAACCAGTTACTATGTGGTGTCGGAAATCCTATTAGCTGAGAAATTTGAGAAACGTTTTATAAAATGATGAATTAGGTTATTAGAATTTAGTGTATAACTATATAACATCATATTTCAATAGAAAATTCCTTGTCATTTCATAAACTAACCTGTTTAAAAATGTTCATAACATAAATAATAAAATGTTGAAAACAATTTTTTATTAGCTTTCATTCACTGGAAAATTATGTCAGACCAAAGAGAGCTAGAAGATTATTTCATACTAGTTCGAGAGTATCATGCTTTCTAAAGAAAACTTTACGTCTTGAGAATAGTACGATATCAATTATTGACTGACTTGTTCAGTTGTTAACAGATATAAATTCAGTTGATTTCTCATATGGTTAATTTTTCGTGTCATACAATAAATGAATTACTACTTTACTTACTACTTGGTTGATTCCACAGTTCGTGAGTTTCCCTTATCATTAACATAAGTATACTAAGCTAAATCCATTAGATCAGGCTGTGATTTATCGTTAACCAGATTTTACTGGCCTTATAGCTGACTCGAGTTAAATTTGACGAATGATCGTTATCGACTGATTGCTGTCGAAATATACATCCGGGCTAAACTCGTATATAATCATCGACTTAAATCATGTTAGCGAACAGTGGAATTAAATGAGTCAAATGCGAGATTGGATTTTTGGATACGTATATTTCGTATAATTGTTGATCGTGAAGCGAAGCATAACAAAATAACTCATGGTGGAGAAGGCGAATGAGCCAACTCCATTTAGTCAAGCCTAAATTGATATTTATAATCAAACCAAAATAAGTAGCAGACACATAATGAGTAGGATAAGTAATTAGAACACATACGATCATATAAAAAACAGTAAGGATTAACAAGCGAATACGTGACAAGACGAATATGTGGTTTGAGAAGAATGAATAGATTAGTCTATCCAGAGGCTAGAATAAACTATGTGGGTTTGATATAGTACCAGCTATAAAAGATAAAGTTTAACAAACGCTTTTTTCCCTATTATTGTTATTATCGTAATTATTTTCCACATAATTGTTCGTTTATTTTTCCTCACTATCGAACTAACATTTTTTGCCATGTAGTTTTGATAATGTTTAATATTTGTTATTTTAATGTCGATTTTTTTCCAACTATTGGCCTGCTTCCAATGTTAAAGATTGATTAAAATTTTAAGTAAATCCCACGTTTCGTTTGGCAATCTGGTCAATTCTTTTTCAGGGAAGTATGATCAACTATAAGAATTATCGAACATAAATACGTACATGATTCTCCGAGTAATTGTACACCAAACATATCATCCAATCATATTAACAATGTTGATGGTAAGAATTTGCTATAGTGAGTATCAGACATTTGATGAAAAGAAATATGTTAAATTAACAGTTGTATGTATGTGTAAATAGATCTAAGGTGAAAGAAAAAACTTCATTGACTAATACGCTTGTGACCGGTGAGTTTCTCGATAAACACAGACAATTTTATAGATGATATGAGTTAAGTATATCAATCGTGAATATAAAAAAAATAAATAAACACAAAAATGACTTCATTTTTGTACTGGTTGCTTGAATCCTCCCATTGAAGTTTAGGACTGAAATCGATCAGTCTCTTATATGACATATGTGCATTATACACATATGATTGCCTCAATATTACCTTCAGTCACAAGCATTATAAGAAGGGATGAATGAAGGCTAGCAATAGAATCCGGGACGCGCGTTTCGTTCTATTTGAAACTCGTTAGTTGGATGTACCTGCATCCCAGATATAATGTCCATTCTAGGACTTAAACCCAGTACTATTCACTTCAAACGCCATTGCGTTATTAACTTAAAATAAATGTTTGTGTTATTGTGTTGATCAAGTTAACTGTTCATCATATATTCAGATTAATCGACTGATTAGAACAGATGAAAGTAGTTGTTGTTTTTCAGATAATAACTGATAGATCAAGTGGATACGGAGTTCAGGTTTACTTATTAAACATTAGTTGACATAAGACAGCTAGTTTTATGCCACTTCTCCTATTAATACCGCTTTGATTTGCACATATCTGTAGGTCTTCAGCTGTTAGTCTTTCTCTGTAAGAACTAAAACCTTTTTAAAAGATTCTCATGGCTTTTAAATCAATTGTATGACCAGACTCTATTGAGTGTAATGCAATCTTCGGCCCGTTTTTTAGTTTTTTCTCCATGTCATACGGCGATTTAGGAATATACTTCAAACAAAGTTTGTATTCCTTTAACCTCATATTAAACTGTCGTAATGCCTCACCTTCATATAATACAGCATTACAATTACTACATTTCATCTCATATACGCAGTTTCATTGTCCCAATTTTCGTACTGAATCTTTGATTTTTACTAGTTTGGAGATTAAAATAACGTTTATTTGAAATAATTCTCTTATATTTTGATCATTTAAGGCTCTTCTGACCATTTGCAAAATTCCTTTACGATGTTGGATTTACGATATGATATTTTACAAATATAGTTTTTCATTCTTAATATCTTACATTGACTTGGTGCACAACTACTGTGGAACTATTCGTTCAAGTATAGAAGAAAAGTTATATAAATATTTTTAGACTTTTATTATTTTTATCACTACGACTTTACCTATCATCATACTATCAAACGGTACTTTTACGTATTATGAATAGTTACGCGATCTATTTTATTGTTGTGATTTACTCATAAATTATCTTGATTAGTCTAATATTTTCCATATACTTGTATAAATTATTTTGTTTATCAGAGTCGAGCTTGATGTAATTCTAATGGAAAACAGTATTGTACGTTTATATGCACTAATCCAATATATGTAAGTTTGAAGTCATGTTTATGAAATAATTGTTCTCTACCATAAGTTATTAAAAAATAGCTTTATTATACCAGATGCATTCATAAATGCATAGCTTAAATTCAGGAAATCTGTTCCTGTTTCAAGCGTTATTTATATTATCAGAATGGGTTTTGCGGAGATTTTTAGAAATTTCACTGGTTGAAATCATGAGTCAATTGAAGCTAGACCACTGAGGAGTCCCATACTAGGACGAAACGGCCGTCCAGTGCTTCCAGGTTTTCCATGGTGGTCTAGCTTCAATTGACTCATGATTTCAACCAGTGTTATTTATATATTTGAATAACAAATTTTTGGATTGGATCTTCTGTTGTTACTTACTTTTTACAATCAAATTTTTCATCTAGTATTTTGTCGAACTGTTGTCTAAACAAGGTTATTTAGAATTTTAAAAATAGCCAAACTTCTATGTGATAAAACTCTATTAGATATCGTTCCTGATAAATCGGTTGCAATTTCGTATTTGTTGTTCAAGTAAAAATCTGATATTACACTCAAAGCCCTGTTGTTTACCTAGTATATTGTATTGATTAGTAACCGAAAGATCAATGCATCAATCCTTCTGTGACAGTGGCTCGCATTAGATTTAAATCATTATTTTTGTATATGAAACAACTTTGTTTTGTATCACCTGTCTCACAATTAGTTATCTTCGTTTGTCTTTTAAAAGAAATAGCATTGAACCTGTTTATTTATCATATTCTCATTTTGTTTCATAGTTACCTTTAACTTATATAGTGATTCATTGAACTGTATTTAGTATTGAATTGCTAGAGATATTTTTGACAGGCGACTCAATTCATATGATGCTTCCTTTATTTTTTTGTCTATGAAGTGTGTAGGGAAAAATATTTAAATTCCCTAGATATAAATGAGCTGTCGGTAATACGTAAAAGAATGCTTTTTTCTATTTCCTGTATAGTTCCTACGTCTGTATAATACATTATATGCATACGTGTATAAATGATCACTTTTAATTTTGGACTTCCATAAATACATTTAGCATGGGGATCGATTTATTAGTAGATTAAAGCTGTTTACATGGGACATTCTCGTTTTATTTACGAACAAATGAACTTACCTATTTAAATATTTTAAAGTTAAAATAATGCTTTTATTAGAGATTACGAAATAGACTGAATAAAATTACTTTTCAATTATTGATTCATAATGTTCGCTGAGATTTATGTAGTTTATACTGAATACAAACAGATTCTAACTAAGCAACCATTAAAAATCAGGAAGCTATCAGGTATAAGAGTCCTCATCTAGAATCAAAAGCTAGAACGAAATATCTGTTAATTGATTTCTGTATTTTTAATGGTTGTCTAGCCAAAGTCGATTCAACAGATCCAACTTCTGTTATATTTCTCAAGCAAATGTTTTATCATATTATTTAGACTTTTAAAAAATGAAATATAACAGTTTAGCTTATAATGAGCTAGATAGTTTACTCACTAAGATATGATTTTAAGAGTATATACACGACTCATCTCATTCTTTTTTATTTCAGGTTAAACCAAGATAGCATTCAGTTCAATCATGTAACTCTTTAAACTGAGTTTATTTTCAAGTTGAGTAGGCCTATATAGATTTTGCATGCTTATTCAGTATAATAGTCAATTATGATTAGGAAATTAATGAACTAATTATGTTAGTGAAATGAATAGTTATTAACCAATTAGTAAACAGTCAAACTCCAGTCTTCTGAAGTTTGCTGAAGCCGTTGCTATCAAACGCCAAAAACCTGACTTATGTGTTCAAAAGGAGATGTTTATTAATCTTTCCTTCCCTTAGTGACTAATATTCCTTCGCTATATCTTAATATAGTTTTTTTCTTTTTCTTTAAACTCTCCCTTGCATTTATTACATCATTGAGTTTCATTCCGACTATCTTCCAAATTAATAATCTTATTTTATCAACTGAACTCTACTCATTTTATTCCTATCAATATTTACTCATTATATAATCACTTGTTTCTAGCCGTTTGAACTGTTGTCACAATCAATGTTGTAGAATGTTCTTTCACATAAGGTATATATTTACAATATTCAGTCTATTAAATTTATTTATACCCTTACTATACTATACTAATATGTCTTCAATATATAACTTCCAACTAAACCCTCTCATGTAAGTAATTTAAACCCATTATGTAATTATGATGTTTAAATATCACAGGTTGTAAGCAGCTGACGAGAGCCAACGCGATAAAAATGAATTCATGCTATTCTGCTAGGCTGTTCGTTCTTGCTCTTTTCAAAATGATAAAGGGAACTATGTGTATGAAATTTGTAAAGAGTTAAAAACACCTAATCACCAGGGTAAACTAAAAGATTAAGAATATAGTAAGTCAAAAGTTTACGATAAAATGTATATAATATGTATGGTGGTCAATAATTGTGAGATTGAAGAGATTCCTAATAAAATAATAGAATTAATATTTTCTTTTTAAAAAAAGCGCTCGAAGTTTAAAATAAATATGAATGTTTCGTGTCTTAAAAATATACTCAGTGATCAATTTATTCGAAATTATCATGTCAAACATTGATAATAATACTTACTATTGACAATTACTCGTGTAGATCTTACGAAAAAAAAGTCTATGGAAACAATAAGTATCTTATAACTAGCTTCTGTAAGCACAATTTCAAATGACTTCGATACTGAAAGTAAGAGTAAACTAGGCATAAACCTTTAGAATTGTCATCTTAAATTTCATAGATAATAATAAACGAGAAATTTAAATTTGTTATATACCTTAGAATAGAGAATGTAAAAAAATTTAACTTATCCGATACTGAATCAAGATGGTAGATATATTCAAATGTGACAGATGATAGGTCTTGATGAATGACAATATCCTTAGCTTCACAGGAGCGCACAGTGACCTATCTATCATCAAATAGTTATTAATGGGAAATATGGTAAATTTTTTGTTATATGAAACATTTCATAAATTGATTGCTCCTAGTGATTTGTAAGTATCTCACCGACATCATTCGTGGTGACATCTATGGTCATAAACAATATTTCTCCCATAGAAACTCATTTAGTGTGTGGAAATGTTTTATGTTATACATGTTTAAAAATAACAAGTAATGGCTAAACATACTTTTTAAAGCCTGACTTCAATTGGGTTAATTCATTCACGAGAGTTTGAATAAAAGTTTCGCTGTATAGAGGATTAAATAAAGCTGGAAAATATGGATCACATTTTTAGCTATGTATCCAGATGATATTCTACCAGTCTCAAATTAACAATGGTTTGAACATTTTGTAAGTTTGTGGCTGTCCACTACATTTTTGACAGTACATAATTTCATGTTACCTTTAATAAACATGTTCTCGAAATCACCCTTTTAAATTTCAAACATCAACTACACTGTTAAATGTTTAATACTTTTCTACAATTCTTTAAGGTATTTTACTGTATACAACGCTTCATAGAAATATTGTCTAACAACCATTTGTACGTTTTAATATTGTGTTCAGTGTCACATCTCATTCCATGAATAAGTGAGTTTTACTAGCATTCAAAAAGCAGTTTTAGGCAACTTCACTGTAATTTATCAAGGACCGAAATACACGAATTTTGGAATTACTAGTGAAGATTTAATATTCATCTTAAAATATTGACACTTACATTCTCGCTTCGCTACATTTTATTATATATTATATGACTAATTTACACTACGTTGGTAAACTAAAAAGCATGGAAACACTAATTTGTGTACATGATAAAATCCATAAAACCACGTGATCAAAATATAAATTATGCCGTTTAATTGACTTTTTGAAATTCATTTACTGGAGTTAAAAATAAATGGACATCATGATAACACTTTTCTTGTGTTTGAAATGTACAGAATCCAAGCATAGCGACAGATCTTCATATATATATATATATATATATATATATATATATATATATATATATATATATATATATATATATATATATATATATATATATATATATATATGCAGTGTTGGTTACTATGTTAAGCCCATATACCTTATTCGAGCTTCTGGACAGGACAATTTATACATTCTTCTTGACTCACGTTTCGACCTTCATAATTATTCACTTATCAACCTTGACTGTTCTTATATGAGCGTATGTGTGCACATTTCTTATCCTACTCATCACATCTTTGTAGCTTATTTTTGTGTTACTATAAATATTGATTAACGCTTAGTTAAATGGAGTTGGCTCACACGCCTTCTCCACAGAGCGTCCTTTTGTTTCGTCTAGCTCTTTCCTCTTCGCTTCATTCGTTGCGATTGTCTGTCCAGATCAATGATTGTACAATATATATGTATTCTAAACTTCATTCTCATACTTGACTTATTTAATTACGTTATTCACTAACGCGGGTTAAGTCGATAATATTATACGACGATTAACGATATATATATATATATATATATATATATATATATATATATATATATCGACAGCAACCATTCATATAAGACAGATCCGGGCCATTATATATATATGCAATGTTCATTTAATCTCATACTTCAGATCTCTGATTTGCTAGATTTGACATTTTCCGTTACCGAACAGAAATAACATTTATGCATGTGGATTTAATTTAACATTCCACGGTCGGTTATGTATTATAATTTATTATTCATCATAATTTCTATTTACATATATGATTTTCAATAATATTGTTTTTAATAGTTTTCCATACCTTTAAAGAAACGTTTTTCAAAGTATATATATATATATATATATATATATATATATATATATATATATATAACGTTAAACATGACCTACCATAGAACGCTACATTATATCTATGCACATAAATGTCATTCATATAACAAAACATATTAAATTTCATAAATTAGAAATAAAAACGAAAGTGAAATTCAAAGCATATTCAATTGAAAAACGATCTACAATAGGTCATATAGAATTACCATAAATCTTTCGATGAAATCTAATAAACGTTTGAAACTACCAATTCCTTCTAACTTAGAAAAAAGATTTATTTCTTAATTTGTAATGATTAACTTATTCAAAACAAATTTTGAAGAAAGAAAATTAGATTCATAACAACTTCATTGAAACAGAAATATTCTGTACTGAAGAAATATTTTCTTTGTGAAGTTTGTAACTAATCTTAACACTATTAACAAAGATATATGTATTTCTTACTTAATTGTATTGATCATCTAATCATTAGTTCGTTCGAACTCCTTTGTATACCACGTGTGTAAAACAAATACATCTTTCTCATCGTTGTAATATCCGTATAAATGTTATCAATATTTTTCATCTTCAATCAGTGATATAACTTAAAGTGTAACCTTTCGAATTTACTAGGTTTAATGTGTAATCATAAACTATCAACGAAACGACTATAATTATATGCATACAATGACTTACTAGTAATCCAAAGAATAATATCAACAAAGCCATTAGATAATTCCAACAGTGTATGCATGGAATATCTTGAATATCTAGTTTTGCTTCATTGGAATCACCAAGTAGTTGCGTCACCTGTGTAAACATTAAATGTGTATAGCTGTAAACATACATACATACAAATAATTTTGTCATATTCAAGATTTAGATCACAAAATCCTTATTCATTCTTTAATTTTACCACTATCAATCTCGAGGTGACTACCTTATACATTACACGGAACTATATATCAGAAGAAACGTTGAAATGTATTTAGCACTCAACAACTATAAAACTATCTCTAATCAGTAAATAACAAGTTATTTCTTTAATAAACTAAGGAAGAACTATCTCCAGAGTAAAAAAATCGTTTATGTTTGTTTTCTATTTCATACATTAATTTAACCAAAAAATTTCCTTCGTAATTCAGTGTCAGGGGTTTAAATTTCAGTAATGGTAAAAGAAAATATTTTTAACAAGTTTTCAAGTTTAAATGCTTGAAATTCTTCTTCTATTACTTTACAAGCAGAATTTTATTCAGGGGGCAAATACTTAACTGATTTTCTAGGTATCACTGCTAAGGTTGGACTTAATAATTTCAAACAAATTGAGCCTTGTGTAGAGAGTTAGTGATATATATATATATATATATATATATATATATATATAATATCTCAATGAGTAGGAAATTGTCTTCCTGTCGTTTCGTGACTCAATGAAAGCCACTTCTTTAGAGTATGACAATATATATATATATATATATATCATTTAGCTGACATTTTGATCAAAACTTTATACAATTGATTTTCGTCAGTAATATAAATAAAATAGAATGAATAATGATTCCTAAATACATTGAATTCATTGTATTTGATTGTTTTCTTCAAATATACTTACAAATTCATAAGTTTAGACAGCTTGAAATATTAACATAATTGGAACATACACCTTAAATTGACAGTCATTTATGAATATATAACGGGATGATGGTACAAAGATATAATTAAACCATAATAATAATTAAAAAACAATTTATTTCTGTCATATTAAGGTTCTGAGAAGTTAGATAAATAATTTTGTCCCTATTGGTGCTTGTTTGGATAGCATCAGTGCAACTCCTTGTGTATGTGGGGCACTTTATAAAGCAGATCCGTTGAAGATAGTTCTTGTTGTCCAGCCTGCGTCCAAAGTGTTTCACTGATTCCCAGCACCTCCAGGTTGTATCTTTTCATTTCTGCATCAATTTTGATGACTCTCCCGGTCTCACACATTGTACGAGCATTCCACGTACCTAAATTAATAGTTTCTCTGGTTGTCAAAAGGGGCGTCAGCCTCGTGACTTCCGAAAGAACTCAGCTTTTATCATGAGACGATATAACATTTCTAAATGAAGACCTTCTAACTCCCATGTAGAGTTTACATAATTTGAATAATCTTTTCTGGTTAGTGTTTTAGCGAGTTATTTTTCTACGGAATGGGGTCGCTAACCCCGTCTCCAACCCTTCTCCTTTATCCGGGCTTGAGACCGGCAGTAGCCCCAAAAGGTCTCCAGGCGGAGTCTAGATAATTACTCAAGACTCGATAATTTTTAATCAGTAATTAATGATAGTTAGACTTGAATTTAACTCAAAATGTTTTTAATCTCAATTTATCAAGCTTTTTCAATAAACATTGTTTATAATAATGTAGTTAACGTGTCTTCTCTTACAACATTTGGCTACATTTAAGTCTCAATAGAAAAACCATTGTTACTTTAAATTTCTTCAGAATTTTACTAGTCAAATAATTTATTGTTCCGTGTTGATTAATTGATTTCTTTGTATTTAAGTAAGTTAGCATTTGGAACTAATGAAATTTACTCGATAATGTGCTATGAAAAAGAAAACGCACACACAGATATAGAATGAACTCATTGTAACTTGCACACGTTTATCGTATTTGGTTTGCTTCTTTTAATCTATTATAGAAAAGTAATACATTAATTAAGTCAAAGTATTTACTGTGAGAAAACATCCTCAATAACAAATAAATGGGTAGTTTTTTGGTAAATAGGTCAGTGTTTCATGAAAAACGATCAGGCTTTGAAAACGAATAAACGTGTTGTGATACCTCAGAATATTTGTGGCTTTCTGTTATTATTTTAAAACAGGAAATCAGTTTACAAATAAGATGTAATCATATATCTAACATGATTGAGACTACTTATATATTTTCTGGTTAGTATCAATAATAATGAATATAGGATTTTTTTAGTTAACCAAATCATTTTCATTATTTTAAACTGATCGATAAAATGAATGATTTAGAAACACAAGTCTAGTGATACCTTAAGATTTGTTAAGCGAATATGTTTGTTGTCGCCCAATCTGATATATATACGTATTACTAATAAGTATTCAATATTCTTATAGACATAAAAGTCTCTACAACAGATGATCTATTTTAAGCAGAGATGGATAGTGGCTAGCAGTGGAAATCAGGACACGCGTTTCATCCTACTTGGGATTCGTCAGATTTGTGAATCTGCGTCCCAAAGTTGATGTACTCTCCGAGGTTCGAGCTCATTACCGTTCTCTGCAAACGCCATCACGTTATCCACTTAACTGCTGAGTCTTGATGGCAGTTAGCTTGTGAGATGGGGTGAAGTTTAAATTCACTTTTGTGTTGGCTGTTCGAATCTTCTTAAATACCAATGTGAATGCTACTGGGTTCAAGTCACGAAATGAACATCATCTCTGGGATGCAGGTACATCCAACTAACGAGTTTCAAATAGAACGAAACGCGCGTCCCGGATTCTATTGCTAGCCTTCATTCATCTCTACTTACAATGCCTGTGACTGAAGGTAATATTGAGGCAATCATATGTGTATAATGCACATATGTCAAATAAGAGACTGATCGATTTCAGTCCTAAACTTCAATGGGAGGATTCAAACAACTGATAGGAAAGTGAGTGATGACATATTTTGTTTAATACAATGAAAGAAACTGAACAGTGAATTAATGATTTATCTAAGCAACAGAAATACTTTTATTTTTATTAAAAGTAATACATTAGCAAACGTTTTTTCTGTAAAGATAGATAATGTTAACTGTATACTAATAACTAATCGTTTATAATAGTGATATTATTACACAGTAAGTAATAGCGATTTGTTTTATCGAATCTTTGACAGTTTTATTGATTAATTTCAATAAATTGAAAGAAAAGTTTCGAATAGAAGGAATTTTTGACATAATTACATTTTTGGCTAGTATATACATACATACGATTGAAGACTCAGTCAGGAAAGATAGACAATTCGTGGATTCTAAATAAAAATCATTATAAACCAGATACTAACACAAATAAGTATTATATTAAATTTAAAAACTGAAAATCCGGTCTTGTTTTATGTAAAAACCAACATACTGATAGGTGAAATACAGTATTTATTCGTTAACTAATGTTATCTAATAGATACACGATAAGGTGACGGACGAGACAAAATACTATACCTAAGGTTTTGTAGATGGTTGGAAAGAGCGTACTTTGTTTTGCCATTAAAAGTCGTTGCACAAGAACAAGTTAACTAGTTGATATATATTAATTTGGCTGCACTCGGTAGTCCTTACCTGACATTACTCGAATAAGCTATTGGCTACAAAAAGCCATTTGAAGTTTAGGCAGTTACGTTTTTAGGACCTCCAGTACATATTGACCTGAAAAAGTCTACTCTTTCTTATTGCATCTCCGAGCATTACCTGCATGGTTATCTGATAATGAATTTATAAAGAATATTAGTCGCATTATTGAGTGGCTTAACAATTTTGGTCACTTGATCTTACCCGAACTATCTCCTTAAAGTTAACTTTGCTCAGGATGAACAAAAACAACTTTTCACCTCTCTGAGTCTGGCCTGGTAATGTGTAATCCATTTTAATCTCAGGGGTGGAAAGACAGCTTTTTATCCCTGTATTATGTCATCTCTCTTTCACATATTAAATCGTCATTATTTTTCTATTTGATCTTTAATTTATTTTAATTTACTTATTCTTCATGTAAAATTGCCATAAAAGCACTGTGAAGATATATCAAATCGCACCTATTTAGTACATTGAGTAACTACATTTGATAAGTTTAGCGGGTCGTTCTGCCTATTTATTCGTCTATGTAGAAGCAGCAGACTTTTAAATAAACGGAAAAGACTGAGCTCAAAGCCTGTTATTTAATTGCAATGCTAGTATGTAAGGAATGGTAAAGTTGATGCCCATATGACAGAAATGGTTTTTTTGTGTCCTCTCTCAGCTTAGTTATAATAAATCAGGAATCATGTTTTATTTTAAGAGAATGATAAGATAGTCTTCTCTTATTTATTTATGTCAGATCAACTTTTAATACCACATTCCTTGTTATAATTTTCAAATATTTTACCCTATAACCGTTGTTATATACGGTTTTATAAATGCTGTTTTGTTCTTTATCGATCTATATTTTGTTATTCCTCTACTAAATACATAAACAAAAATCTCAAAGAAACTAGATATACACTACCATGACTTCGCTACCATTATTATCAATGGTATGAAATAGTTAATTTTTGCTGTTCCTTATTAGCAGTAAAAATATCTCAACTATTGACTATACTTACTTAACAGAATATAAATTTGATATCTATCCACCTCTAGTTAACTATTCTTACTGAGAATATCATTGAAAGATTAGAACAACATTAGTTAACAACTTTATTATAAAAAAACGTATTGAGATGATTAAAACAATCATTGGATAATTACCGTCACCTTAAATATCAGAAACTTACATTTACTTTGAAAGCTAATCATGGAAATAAATCAGGCAATTTTTAGTTGAATAAAGTAGGTGATTGAAGTTATTGTAATAGACTGTAGAACATTTTATGAATCATCATAAGAAATATATAACTTGGTACAGAAAATTCCTAATTTGTATCAACTCATAATCTAGGAATATATTTCCAAGTTATTAATTAGTTTGGATGGGAATAAAACGTAAAGCAAAATATTGAAAATAAACATCACAGTTTCAAAATATTAACTTACAATAACACACATGATTTCACTTAATGATTTTAGAATCAATCTATTAATTCTATGTTAACTAATATCCATTTTTGTCATAGCGAAGAACCTGTTAAATAATTTGTTGAAGCGGAATCAATTTCCCATGAAGAAAAATCTCATATATCAATCTGGTTATGACTGTTTGTTTTGAAAAAAGTGAGTCAAATTAACTATACGTTATTTCTATTCTCATTTAGTTAATCGATTATTTTATTGTTCATTAGTCAGTTTAAAAAAATGTGTCGTCTCATTTTCTTCATTCGTATGATTTTCAGTCTACATTGCATATAACGAATAATAATTATAACTCCGCCTTGAGCCCCTCTGGGTCTACTACCGGTCCCAAACCCGGATTAAGGAGGAGGATTGAGTATGGGATTAGGGAACCCATCCTGTAAAAAACTAACTCGCTAAAAAACGCTAAGCAGAAAAAATATTTTAAACCATTTAAACTCTGCCCTGGGAGAAGCGCTGGAAGTGGATAGGACACACGTTGAGGAAAGCACCCAACTTGGTCACAAGACAAGCCCTCACTTCGAATCCTCAAAGCCGAAGGAGAAGAGGAAGACCAAAGACTATATTATGCTGAGCAATGGAGACAGATATGAGAAGAATGAACAACAATTTGATAGGACTAGAAAGGTATGCTCAGGACAGAGTGGGTTGGAGTATGGTGGTCGTCGGCCTATCCTCCATTAGGAGTAACAGGCATAAGTAAGTAAATAATGATAATTATCTATTCTTATGTCATCAAGATGCATAATAAAATTGTTATTAGTATAACAGTAAAGCAATTTTTTCCATAGAAATCAATATGCAATAACTGTCTTTGTACTGGATGTCTTTTTAGCTTTCAACTCTTTCATAGTTTCAAGATATACATAGTCGAGATTGTGTAGCATAACGTTTTAAGATGATATATACTAATTTACATTTACTAAGCTACGTCCGTGATAGTTAATTTACATAAATTATTTCGAACCATCCTCTGTTTTTACATCCAGCTGACGAGTCCATAATAGGGCGAAACACACAGCCGGGATCCCACCACTAGCCATCATTCAACTCTGATTCCATTGTTTTTTTTGTGAGAATTCTTGTTAATTCTAATAAACAATATATTTAGATAGTTTTTGAATGACTGTCATTAATAACTAGACAGCTATATAAGATATTATACTCAGTCAAAAATATAGCACGTCTTAACAGATCTAATTCATAAGCATAATTTATGAAATAACCTTAAAATTCACTTACTGTCAGTCTAAAACTTCAATAAAAAGGCAGATAAGTAACTTTTTAATTGAATTATCACTTACAAAGATGTCAGGATTATTGGAAGATCTGAATTAAGTTAGCTTCAGTATTTCTATTACTTAGGTAGATACTAAATGAGAATGTTTAACTGTAATCAGTTTTCTAATAAAGTAACGTTACTTAAATCTATATAAATTACTTTTTAATTCTAATCAGTAAAGGAAAAAGATTTCAATGTTACAAAATTGTCTTATCAATAAAAGTTATCATGCATATTGTTGTATTTACCAATGACTTTTTTCAAATTTCTTCAATTTAGTTTATCAAGTGAGTGAGAGTGTTACTTGCTAATGCTTAACAACTGAATTATGAAATAGAATGGTTCAATGTTTCGTTCATCTTGTTTTCTTTATACTTTCCTAATAACCTATTATCTTATAATCTAAATAAAGAATCTTCTAAGTGAAAACAAAATATCGAATTCTACTTGTTTTATTTCCACTATTTGTACATACATAAAAGATAAATTATGAGAAAACTACTGATACACTAAAATATCACATTGTTTTAAGAAATATACACCCAATAAAGTATCTTAGAATGCCAAAAATTCCTTATTTCCTATTTTTTTAAAATTTGTTTTAAGCATGTAACCCTATTTGTCTATAAGTTGAATAAAAGTAATCAAAAAAAGAGGTACGCCTATATCCACAGTTTACAAATGATTCGATTCAAAAAGAAATAAAGGTGTAAAATTTAGTTCAAAAATTGAAAACACAAAGAGAAAAAAAGGTTATATTTTATGGAAAATCAATCACTGTAAACAATGCAAGATATGTTACTATCTTTGAAGTCAACGAAGAATCTACTAACTTACAATACTTTTACATATTTTATAGGTTAATTATTTATCACGAACATTAAAACACTATAACTTTGATTCTCGTTTGTTCAATATCAGAAATATATTACATAACATAAATGAAATGGTTCACATGAAATAATTTAAAAATGGTATGATTGAGAAAAATAAAATTATGCAATAGGGTTTTCTATAAATTATACATAGTTTATAAATGAAACTTTAAACCAATATGGTAAATTTTGATGTCTAACAAAATTGTTTACTCATTATGATATTAAAATGAACAGATTCGGTACTAATTTAATTCAAATAAAAGTAATACATTGAGTTAAATACTTTTCAGGAGTTTAGATGGTGGTTGGAGTTAGTCGACAGGAAACCCTGAACCCGGGTTTCGTGCTACTTGGCACTCGTCAGCAAGGTGTGACTTACACTAAGCCACGAAACGTCAGAAAATCTCATTTTTCTACTTATTGGGATATTACAAATATACTATTTATTTATAACAATCTACCCAATGCTCAATTTATTCGAAATTATCAAATCAAACTTTGGTAATGATACCTACTTAATTATTATAAGTAATAAAGTTAATTGTTCTTTCTTGAAATGAATATTTGTCCGTTTTGAAGTCTGTAACACATTATTTTTGAAGATTCGATCTTTGTTTTTCCAATATGTTAACATAATAAAATACATCAGCTCGAAATATAAATAAAGAATTCTTTAAATTTATAGTAATCATACATAAATTAGTAGCCAATATCGTGTTATAGAGTGCTGATATAATTTTATCACTCCTTTCGACATTGTAGCCACTAGGCTAAATAGGTTGACATTGTGAACCACTTTGATTTTATGTCAGATGTGTTAGTTATAGGGTTAATGCTAAATAACACGTATTAGTCTTGAAGAAAGTCAGCGGCTTGGGTAGCACAGGATTTTTATTATTGATCAGGTCACTCGATCAAGTTAACTTAAACATCTAAGAAAGCACCAGAAACTTTTATTCATGTTTTTAGAACATATGGAATATAACTAGCAGTGTAATATAGGACGTGTTTTTCATCCTTTTTTAAACTCGCCGGCTAGATGTGACTGCAACCCAACCTTAACACAATACCTTTAACTTCAAACACTATTCCCACTCGAGAAATGAATCCCAGACAGAACAGAAAGCATGTCTTGGACCCCACTGTTAAGTATCATTCTCCTGTACTAAAACCTTGTGAGAAAATTGCTATTTCAAAGAATTCTATGCAGAATGAAAATATACCAGTAAAGATTTGTCAAAATTCAGTATTTTACATCTACAAGGGGATAATTAAAACCCTTACCAATGATAATATAAATTTTGCCCAAGTTCCAGACTAGGATTAGATATGTATATTTCATTTCAATAAAGATATTTAAAACCCTTTGCACTACTCCATTCAATGATAAATGTTTGTATTAATTGACATTAATTTATAGCTGTCCGTTTTATAAAACATTTCAGGAGCAATAAATTTAAATCATAATACTTATGGTTGTATTAGCAGCTAGCAATCTGAAGACTGAATTCATTTATTATTATTATTATTATTATTACTAGGAAGTGAAAGAATTAAACTTTGCATTTACTCCTTAGGGATAAAATTGATTTAGGGCGTTTTTAAATTAACTTCTTTAAACTTTTTATAGTTTTGTTATAAACTCTTTTACATCAATCTACGTATTTTTATTCCTTCCTTAAATTGTACTAATACTTCACAAATAAACAACAAAAAAATGATTGTTTGATTAGTTTAATATATAACTAAACAAATATGATTTGTACTTATAAACTTACATTTCTATTCTATACTCTAATAAATAATTGAATTCATTAATTTACCTCTTTTTCTTTGATTTATTCATGTGTTGTTTTTGTTTTCAATAATAAATCATGCATGTAATTCGTATTTTTTGTTGTTGTTGTTGCTGTACAAATCAAAGAGTTCATTTATATTTCTATTCATTACAATAAATAAACAGATCGTTTCTTTTACTTTTTTTTGGTTTTCCTAAATGCTCGTGATCTAAAGATGTTCATAACATATCACGAATGGGATAAATAAATTTTTTTTTAAAGTTTAACCATAGTTTCCCTCCTACTCAATCACTCAGTTTTCTAAGTATATATACAAGTATTAATTAAAACTTTGGTAAGATCATAATTTATGGACGATATTTAAGTGACGCTAAAATAACCTTGAGAGTGTCTACATACTTACTATGGCTAAATGAGAGTTATAAAGCAGTTTGAAGAATAAGATTTATGATTTATAGTTGATGGTTAGAGTTAAGAATTAAATTTATGATTTTTATCACGAAATGACATCAGCTATAATATTAAAACTCTATTTAGTCAAATGGGTGAATGAATTTCGCACCAAAATCCCAGACCTTTTAACTTATTTGTTATTGGTTCGTTCATAAATTATAGTTTCACCAATATTTTTGTAAAATTTATAATTCACTAACTGTATGATAGTGTTAGTTAATACATGAATAATGAATTCATAATTTTAGCTGATTGTGAATAGGTTAATATAAATGAATTAATCATATTATTTAAAGATAATGTTCAACTAGATATAAAGTTGTTTCACATCTAAACATACACTATCAGTGACATTTAGTAAGCTTCTATAAGCTCATCATTCTTTTCTTGATAACAAAAAACTCATTAATTATATATTATTGTTAAATGAATTCATTTTAATTTGAAAAGAAGCAAGGACAACAAACGTAGCTAAATAAGTTAACTTCACATATTTTGTGAGTTTTTATCAACCACTTATAACGTAGAAACGATTGTCATAATTATTTTTATTCATCTATACACTTTATATAATAGTAATGAAGATTAGTAGAATAATGATAACAAATGTGGAAGTATTAGAAAGTGGTTAAATATTTATATCATTAACTGTAAACATTCCAGAAAAGAAATTCTAAAATATGTGGAAACACATTTTTAAAAAAAGTAATATTAATGCTAGAGTTACGCAATAACAAACAGGAAATTCGATAGAGTAACATAAAAAGGTAAGTGAAGTTTAATAAAACCTGAAAATGAAAAAAAAAGGATTTGTTATTATGAATATGAAATAATATATTATGTAAGTGAATGATAAGAAATAGAAATTAGCATGACAGAAAGAGATTTACAATTGTTCCCTCTTAAACACATAAACACATAGTGGCTAGCAGTGGAATCCAGGACTGATCAATTTCAGTTCTAAAACATCAGTGGGAAGATTCAAGTAAAACAATACCAAGTGGACATAAACTTAGTTTAAACCTTTTAATTGCGATAGTTTTAGAGTAACGTAGTTGATTTAAAGCTATTAAGTGTTGTTGAAAAGCTTTACAAACATCCGTTTACATTATTCACTTAATTTATTATTTGTGAGTAAAGAATAAGGTAAGTGTTATATTTAGAGCTTAGTTTCTTATCATACCACGTTCAGCTAGAGCACTCAAACGCTAGAACTCTCCAAGTTGAAACTGAGAAGACAGAAGACAAACGAAATGGATGCTATTCCAAACAGTGTCAATTATGGTACAGAACTATCAGGTATTCATAATTTTTAGTAAAAATGAAATCATCATTATAGTCCTCCAATCCTCATATAGAGGGCTATTAGCATTTGTCCAATAGGGAAGCTACACGTAGGGCTTCTGGAATATTTTTCCAAAAGATGATTGAATGTAATATCTTCAGCCTTTTCTGAGCTTCTTATAGTTTCTTCAAGTTTATCCTCACAGTAAGTGTGAAGCATTCATTAGCATAACGTAATTGTTTGAATGTAAACATAATAGATAAATTTGGTATCAATCAAACCAGCCACCATGAGTGAATGATAATGTTTTTTTGAAATAATAAGATTAAAATCTGAAATTTTTTTCAAGAATGATTGACTATTGTAATCTAAACTAATAAATAACTACAACTGGGTTCTTTGAATGAATTTCGTATTTATTCAATTCATGTATAAATAAATTTAACAAAGATTAATCAAGAAATGTCTTCTTTTCTCTCGTAATGATGTAATAAACATTTTTTCCCCTAATTAATCAACATTCATATTTCCGCTCATATATCTGTATTATTATTATTATACAAATTTATATTTCATTTTTAACTGTTTGTACTGGGTTTTTATATTTTATTACTTAAAATTATTCAGTAAATCATAACGTGGAAACGGTCAACATGCATGGATAGTATAGTTTTAAAACAACAAACTTTAGGAATTCACTTGGTATTGTTTGTTTGAATATTCCCATTGATGTTTAGGACAGTGACTGATCAGTCTCTTATTGGCATCTGTGCATACTGTGTGTATTACCTCGATATAGCCTTAATTCACATGTATTATATACAAAGATGGCATGTTACAAAGCGTATACTACTCAACTATATGAACAACATATTACTTAAGAGAGAAAAAGCGGTTAATTAAAGTTATTACCTGATTTGTATTTCGATATTTCAGAATACGCTAGAATATACAGATATAATTGTAATACTCACAGCATACATTATATAATTACATGATTATTATATCGAAAGATTCTTAAACCCTGATTATGTCTGTAATAAATTTCATCAGTTCTTAACGCTGTTTTTTGTCTATTTGTTAATTATACTATTTTACAGACCAAAATATTCAATTACTCTGCCAGTTATTTCTCTACCATAGATGATTATTATCTGATTAAGTATTGTCTTACTTCTGTATTATGCATATTAACAGGTCCACAATTTCTATGCGCTTGAATAATGGAGAAGAAAGAGTTAATCACCATATGGTATGTATATTGTAAATACGATCACAGAAATAGATTCTGTTCAGAAAATCAAAAGATGTTTGGTGAAGAAACAGCTGCAACCATATTATGTATTCGTTAAAACGTTTTTTTATAAACATTAAATAGAAAAGCTTATTTTCTTGCTTAATGATAATGACATTATTATAGATAAATTGGGAATGAATCCCTTTGTCAGTAGAAGACAAAATCAAACAAGTTTGGAGTATTATTCAATTATCTGATCGACAAAATCAAATAGGATAGCTCTTTTCTAATATTGATTAATTGTGGTGTTTGAATGAACTAATGATACCTTTGTACTTGTTGAATGCTCAGTTTTGATTTCTAAATACAATACATTCGTTCGTGCTTGTGTCGTACTTCTTGATTCAGTTGCGTTATTTTGGGGATTCTTAGTTCGTAACATTATATTAATCTAAAATAATTAAATGATGTACGCATAGGTTTTGTTCATCTCTTAAAACATTTGAATGAAGGCTTTGAATTTATCAGAGTTTCCCTTCATCACACGAAGTTTTATTTTACAATATGAGAGAACAAATAATCTTAAAATTCACTTGGTGTTTTTTTTACTTGTATGTTCCTATTGTTATTTAGGACTGCAATTGATCAGTCTCTTGTAAGCATATGTGCACCCTGTACGGACTACCTCGATATAGCTTTGGGTCACAAGCTTTTTATAAGCAAAGATGGATAGTGGCCAGCAGTGGAATCCAGGACACTTGTTTCGTCTTATTATAGACCCATCAGCTATATGTACCTGCATCTCAGAGTTGATGATCACTCTAGGACTCGAACCCAGTAACCTCCACCAACAAGAGGCTGATCAACTGCAGTTCTAAATAACAATGGGAAGATACAAGTGAACAACATCAAGTGAATTTAAAACTTCACCCGATCGCACAAGCTAATGGCTATCAAGTTAGTTGATTAACACAGTATGTTTTCTTAAAGAATTCATTTTAGTAACCGTAAGAAAAGACAAAACAATGAAATGAAGTCAGAAACGAAAAAAACTACCATCAATGATTATTATTTTTAAATTCATTTTCTTCTACCGCCTTATGTCATTTTATAATTATCCATTATTTCTTATAGAATAAATGTAACTAACCAAAATGTGTGTAGCAAATTGTTTTATTTCACTGCCAATTATCATCATCATAGTTATAATAATGAATTCCCAGGTTATAACGTGAACATTCATAACAATTCGAATTATTATTTTTTCAAATTGTATTTATAAATGATGTGTTTCTATTCACTTACATGAACTGCTTATTGGACATATTTGTTTACTGGAACAAAAAAATGTAAGTGTATACTATCTTTTCTTTTAAAATAATTAGGTTATACAAATATAATTCCAAATATAATCCATAAAAACTTCTGATACAGATGTAATTCTACTTGTTAAATAATTTTCTAGGATTAAATAAAAATAATATTTATGTAATGAAATGAAGTTTTCAATTTTTTATAGCAACTAAGTTTCATAGTCAGAAATCGATTAGTAGAATCTGGTCAATGATGTAGATTGAACAATATAATATTTACTACTATTCATTGACTTATAAGAAGAAGAATACTTCTTGGAAGTCGATAGAGTCCTTCAGCAATTTCGACTAAGTAACTCAATACTATTGAAAAGTAATAATTTATTAATTTCAATAGCTGCGATCATGAGTCAATTGAAGCTAGACTACTAAGGAAGACCTGGAAACACTAAACGGCCGTTTCGTTCTATTGTGGGACTCCTCAGCAGTGCCGTCCACGACTCATGATCTCAACTATTGAAGTTACTATAATATCCACAAAAACCACTTCTGATGTTATTTTATAAATGATTTGTATAAATAGAGGCTATCTTATTAAAGGTCATCATTTTACTTTATACCACGATCAAAATTCTTTTCCGTAATACGGTATGAGTTTGTATTTATATTTATTTAAAATACCTGTATATTGTATGCATTAGTGAGTAGTTTTCAGTTATCAGTAATGACGATTACTTTAATGGTTTGAAATATATCAAGAATAATAAACGTTTGTTGTTCTTGCTCTATTTAAATTTTTCCATGAGAAAAATTGTATAAAACTTTGATGGTTATTTAGTGACAAATGTATCTGTTTAGTTTAAATAAGTTAAGTGGCAACAAGTTATAAGGTTAAACTCTATGACTTGGCATCAGTCACTTTTAAAAATGATATTTCAATATTCTATGAACAATGGTCATGTTTCAGTTTGTTCAATGTTCTGTTACAAAAGTAATTCTGATAAGAAAAGAGTTTGAATCATATAAAAAATTAGGGATTGTTTATCAGCTACTTGATACTTTGAACGTATAAAAACTATTTTCCTATGTTCTATTAATTTTACACAAACAAGTGATGTTACCTGATGGCGAAAATATGTTAAAATCAAGATATGAAATTACAATGAATCGTGTTTGGCTCACTTTTTATACTTTATTAGTTCATTTCTGTTAGCATCAATCATGAGTTGCTCATATTTATTTTTACGTAAAGCTGGTGTTAGTTCTTTTTTGAAAACTTTGAGTTGTTATTAAAAGATGGGATACATGTTCGTGGATTTATACCATGTCAGGTTTTCATTGTTCGAAATGTGCGTAGTATCAGGCATTTTTTGTCCTTTTTTACCTTCATTTAATGAGTGATGATTGTAAGAGGATAATTTACACTAAGGACTTCACTCCAAGCTGTGATTTTTATTTGTTTGTCCATTCAACAATTTGGAATATGTTGTAATGGTGTGGGACATATATAACTAGCTTCAGATAAAATCCCGGTGGAAATGATGCTCTTATATACAGAGAAAAAATTTAGAAGGCTAAAGGTCAGCAAGCTCACTGTCTTTACGAAGTTCCCAACTACTTTATTGATGACTATTTTTTTAGACTGTGAATCTATTTTGATGTACTGATTCGGGTCATTGTTGAGAACTATAAGCTTTATTCTCGTTAATACTGCTTTTGCCACATACTTCATTGATTGATTTTCCAAATGTCATAATTCCATGAACCAATCTGATGAATAATAAAGTGCTTGACTTGATAATATACAGAAAATAATTTAATCCAGACAATCATTAGTTTTATCTGTCATTTAGATTGATATTTATCAAAATGGCTATTTAGGGTATCATTTCACTCTTATGAGAACAACACTTTAGACTTTCAAGTTAGTGAGGGTTTTTTTAATTTAACAATAATTTCAGATGGGTTTTGTAGATATTATAGTAATTTCAATGGTTAAGATCATGAGCCAGTTGAAGCTAGACCACCATGGAAAACCTGGAAGCACTGAACAATAATTCTTAAATAAGTAACCGTTTATAAATATGCAATAGTAAACATAATCTTTTTGTCGATGAAACACTAAGGGAATACTGTCATACTTAATATTTAAGCATTATAAAGAATAATTTCTAATTAACTGAACAAATTGTTTCCGCACTAACAAGTTACAAAATATAAAGAAAAACAAGAACAAGAAATATTTTACTATCAATCAACATACATCAATCCATTTTTACACACATATATATTTGCTTGCTTAAAATGTTTCGTAAATTTATGACAGAAATACAAACAGGACATAAATAATTAATGATTAATTTCTACATTGATTGAGTCCAGCATTTTATGATGCAAATAAATGTTGATTAGGGTATATATCAAATACATAATCAAAATGGATTACTTCAAAATTATCTTCATTACTCTATATATAATTATTCATTCTTGCAAAATCCTATCCTTGAGATGAATTCTTTAGGCTTTTGGTTTGGAAATCCTATGGTATAAGATAATGTCTACTAGAGTGGTGGGATTTGTATGAATAAAGATTATGATGACCACGAAAAAAAAGCTGTTTCAATGACTTGTTCTTCTACTCTCATATTCACTGTCATTATTATAAGCAGAGTTCATTTACTGTATTTAAACATCTAGATAGTATTATACGCTTCCTAAACATTAGGCTTAGCTTATAGATGGATTTGTTACGTCAAATATCGATATCAAGACAATGCTAAATGATTAAACTCATTAATTAGTAAATAGAAAACCTCCAATATATGTAAGTAACATGATAGAGCTTTAGTTTCTAAAAACAATTTAGAATTCGCCTTTTCATTTCAAAGGAATGAATTTAAAATTATTTTGTTAAGATCGGTTAATTACAGTCTGAAACATTAATGAAATGATTCAAACAACTAATACAAATGTATTTTGTAGGTTTCTTTCCATTTTGTTTTAGAACAGATCATTAGCTACATTTTACCAAATAGAAACAAGAAAAGAAACTACGGTGAGACTCTAATTTATGGACGAGCCAATCAGAGGCGTTTTAGAGATTTCAAGGTTACGGCGCCAATTTCAGTGCTTACTGCTAACGTACGACCGGTTCACAGGGAATTTTTTTACAAAACGTGATAATTGAGCGGCTATAACAAATAAAACGGCGGGACTATGATTTGTGGGCGAAACAATTAGGTACAAGATAAGAGATTTCGGATTTTAACACGATAATCTTGCATCCATTTGGCTAAATAAATTTATGGCATTATAGCTGATGTCAGTTCGTGATGAAAACCCCATGTATAATTCCTAACTAAGGCAAATTACGACATTTATTGAGAACTGGATAATATAAGCACCAGTAACACTGACTGCATCCAGGTACTACAATACATACGGATGTTTGGACAGCGTACAGACTCCTACATACGCTTGGTTATGTGCATCGCGTCGTTATCCACAAGTAGCATTTTGTTCACTCAACAACCGGAGTGCCCATAAACAATATTGAAGCTATGTGGTCGAGGCTGAAAGAATATTTGAGACTTTATCATGGCTCCAGATGCCGACTATTCTGTAGCCGTATGGATGATTCCCTCTACTGCATGCATTACGATTTTAGAACCTCTTAACCTCTTTCTAACCTTGATGAGTTTTTGAAACACATGTAAGAAATGTATCCACTTTATTTCCTTGGTTTTGTATAGCATATTTTTACTCTATACTGTCTGTTTGCTGATTGGCTAATATTTCTCAAGGTCACTTGAGATTCTTTCAAAGGTCGTCCATAAATTAGAGCCTCACCGAAATTACTTTTTTTTAAATTATGTAAATTAAGTGACAAGATATTGAAAAATGAAAGAAAAAAATTATTTGGTCAAAAGGTTCGAAATTCTACGAAAATCGAATGTTTAACGGAAATTGATTTCGAAATTACTTCTTAAGTGAATCATTAATATCACCCAGAAATATATGTAATATAAGATCAATGAAAATCATTACTAAATGTGTTATGATCCTAAAAATGATCCTTCCCTTTATTTTTATATTTTTAATCTAATTTTTCTTATTAAATACAACAGTCCAAAAATATCATCTTTAACTTAAGAAAGAAATTGAGATCATTATATAATAAAAATATTTTTAACAATATTAATTTAATTAAAGATTTTTCAAACAGAATCATCTACAGCAACTATCATGGTTAATGTAATCGATGTGGAAATATTGTACGATTTAGTCAAATATGTAATAGGTCAACTATATTTAATGATTATGAAAAGCGTAGAAACAATCTTCAAAACTTTATGAATAATCTGAAATTAGTTTTTTTTAATATTTCTTAAGTGAATATGAATATGAAGTGAATCTTAAAGCAAACAACATTTATTACTTTAGTGGGGCCCTTTATTTTGTCGTCATTTAGATCGGACGATATTTTCGATGGGCTCATCACTTTAGTGATCCGAGATCTGACTCCAAGTAGATCGTATGAATGTTTGTTATCGCCTATCCTCGTATATAATCATCGACTTAAATCGCGTTAGTTAGTAACGGAATTAAATAAATCAAATAACGAGAACGGACTTTTGAATATATATATTTTGTACATGAAGCGAAACGATGCGCCGTGGGAATGGTATGTTAGCCAACTCCTTTTTGTCAAGTGTTGATCAATATTTATAGTCACACAATAATAAGTTACAGACATGTGATAAATGGGATAAGAATTGTACACACATATGCACTCATATAATAACAGTCAAGACTGATAAGGGAATAATCAACAAGGTCAAAATATAACTCAAGTAGAATGAATAGACTGGCTTGTGCGAAAGCAAGAATAAGGTATATGGGCTTAACACAATAACCGACACTACATTATTATGGAAAATATCCTGTATACTCACATAAAAAATATAATTGTTTGATCAGTGAGTAGTTTTATGTTCATGAACAAATAAACTGTTATTCAGACACTTGAATGCATAATTACTGTCCAACTGAATTACTTATCTAAAGTGAACATCTGTCTTTGTTTACCATCTGAAGAAGTTAATTGATTATTTAGTTTCATACTATTTTCAGAAATTACTTTTGAAAGACTAATCTACAACCATCCTGTTTCATAACAGCAGAGTCTTTGTAAGATTATCAGTTTTGTAAAACCAATTTCAAACTAATAAAATCGTAATCGTTAGAAGCTTACTTTCAGAACAACTTATTACTTTTAAGTTTCATATCAATATTTTGAACTAGCCACAGTAATCATCTTTTATGTAGCTGGAAGTAAAACATAATGTACAGTTAATCCACCCTATCCTACAAATATTTTTATTCTCGATCTGCCTAAACTTGTAAGGCGAAATAACTGCACAAAACACTATAGTTGCAGTAAAAATGTATGCTTACATTGGAAAACCTTACAGTTTTAGTGGTAAAAGTGGCTATTATGGTGCTAAACCAAGGGTTACATCCCGAAGTACAAATCGCCCAACTATAGTGATGCAGGTCTGGTCTCATTTTGTGTTAAGATCAAGAATTGTCAAGGTTTTATTTGATCAAATGAAGCACGTTTATAGTTTTGTATGAGAATCACTAATTATCTAAACAAAGCCACTTCATGGTAAGCAGTAGTGTACAGGTTTTTTATTTTGTTAATACCAATGATATCAGTTAACATGCTTACCTTTGAAGAAACGACATTACCAGACGATTCACCAACTCCTAACATTTTTCTTGCTTTGTATCTGCTCAGCAAATCCGAAGAACTTTCTTTGCTGAAATAAAACGGGAAAAAACAATATTTTGACGGTAAAATTTCAAACATTTATTACTTCAGAATATAATTAATGAATATATCTTTTTCATAGTTTAATTTAGTATCAAGAGCCAACTATTATTATCAACGATATAATAGTATAATTATGGTGTGATTTTGCTATGTGTAAACTTCTTTTATGACAGTAACTTCACATGTCTTAACGGCATACATTGACTAAACCCGCTATAATCCAAAGTAGAATATTATATTTTAAATTTATGCATGATACATTAGTGTTTGTAATAGAGAATAATGTGGAAACAATTTTCGTTTTCACTTTAAGCAAAACAATCTATATGAAATTTTGGAATTTATAGTCCTGATGGGTATTAAATGCGTTTTTCAAGATTTATGTGAATATACTCAATAATATCATGTGTGTGCTACTGATGTTGATAGATATAAGTAGTATGTATCATCAATTGAATGTGAAATGCCTGGCGGAAAAAGGTTAAGAAAGTCGAAAAGAAGAGAACGAGAACAGAGAATGATTGGTTTGGAAACGGAAGAATAATCAAGTCTGAGACAATTGATTAACATTTTGCAAATGAAGTATGTACAATATAGTTCTCAAATTTTACTAATTTTTTCTGTAATTTTGTATTGGTTGTCCTCACCCGTGTTTTCGTTCACTACAGTATAAGATTATGATTATCAGAGTACATTTGGAATAACTTAGGATTAATTACCGACACTGTAATACAAAATCTTCGTAATGATAACCTTCGTTTATTAGGAATTTTGTCACATTTCATAAACAGGAAATGATCATTTTCATAACTTTTCAACTTAATTATCTAAAAAGAAAATGTATTATTTAATCTTGACAATCCGGGAAATAGACTTATTCCAATTTTCTAGTTCAGACTATATCATTCATGATTTATGTTACTTAATAAGTCCTGACAATCACTTCTAGCTTTCTTGAAAAACGTTAGGTATACTGTAAAACTATATATATACAGTTTGGAGAGCCAATGTTTGTGAGACTATTTCGGAAGCAAGAATTCCTCACATACATACACATATATATAAGTAAACTATTATTTTTAAAAATGCTTCTTATTGAATGAATAACGTTTTTTCGTATGGAACGCTGTTACTTCCCTAAAATGAATAAACTGATATTTCATATACATAGTTCCCTTTATTCATTTTATTCTGCATCAATCTTCATTGTTGCTCTCTTTAAAAATAATATTTGACGGTCATAAATATTGTCTATTAGAGTTTCTAGTTTATTTTATTTTCTTTTAAACTGCAAGTTTTATTGTTCCGATAAATTATTTGATCACATGTAATGTTACTTTGTAATGATTTATGTTATTACGAACAGAGCCGAGTTTTATTTCGGTTCCATAATACATTTCCTCCAAATTATCGAATTTTTCATATCATGTTTTATAAATCAAGTGAGCGTACCGTTAATTTTAATGATGATGATGATGATATGCTGTATATAGATGTAAAAGTATGCACCTTAATGTATTGAACGCATATTTTGACAGTACTTGAACCAATCACTACATTTTTAAAACTGATCGTCATCACAAATGATTACATTTTTACTAAATAGCTAGATGTTAAACTAATAACCATTATATCGGGTATTTTTTAAAAAGATTACTCATTTGTTTCATTGATGGACATGTGTTTAACAAATGAGATGAATTTCACTACATCACCAAGAAATTGTTTAGAATTTGCTTGAGATTTGTAAATCACTTCGTTTCATTCAAGAGACGTCTGGAAATTTCTTTAAATAAATTAAGAATTTTTTGTCATTCATATTTTATTGAATAATTTTCGACTGGTTACTAATACACATGAAAGTGAATTGGCTGATAGGATTTGAATTGTCAGGTCTGAGACTTTTATTTAACTTGATTCGTAGCTTTGTCTAATGAAGTCAACATTGTTTTTTTTCTTTTTATGATTAATAAACTTTGTTTGTGTTGATTTAATTTCATTTATGTTGAGACATATTAATATTAAAGTAAAGGCGATTTGTATCTGTAAGACATATATATGTAACTTCATAAGGTTTTCAATTTAGAAACTAATTACAGAATGAAATAGTATCGATTCTTTGTCACTGGGTACCATAGGACCGTACTTCCAGTCCCTTATGGATTAGACCCCTAGGTCAAAGCTTCGAGGATTAGCCACCTAAAAAAACCAACTGCATTGCTTTGGGCACTTAGGTAGTATATCATCTCTCGCACAAACTTTATGATCTGTATGGTGCATGTATATAGTGGGGCCGCTTTGTACCAACATTTATGCCTCTAAATGAATAAAACCCATGGAGATTAGTTAATTTGTTTTTAACTAACTGGAATAAACCAGTCTTTCACTCCTGAAGAAGAGTGATATTTACATTCAAGCTTTCAATCAGGTCTAAATGAATCGATGACATGTAACCAATCAATTATTTTCTCGAATTTGATTATTTTATTTTGTATTATGGTGAACTTATGAATGTCAATAATTAAACCTGAAAATATTGAACATTAACTTGGTTAAATTTTAGTTCCAACAATATCGAGGGTTGAACGAGCTTGTAAAAATCGACACTTTTCTTACAACGCTGTCGAGTTTGATGAAGTAGACATCATGGATTGCAAGTTAATCTGTAGTTTATTCTACTTATATCTGTCGACATAAGTAGTATGTAAAGCCAAACGAAAGTATAAACCTTGGCAGCAGAGACTAAGAAGATCAAGTTGAAGAGAATAGAAGAAAAAACAGACAGGAATTGTGAACTGGAAGAATCATACAGAATTTGAAGTACAGAAATTAGCAAATGAAGTATTCAGTGCACGGTTCTCATATTTTAACAAGATATTCTGTAATTTTGTTATATAATACATTGATTATCTTCACCAGTGTTTTCGTTCATTACAAACTTTTTCCTACTTTCGGGCTCTATTCAATTCTAACTATGTTTGCGAACCCCGTTTACCTCGAACTTAAAAATAAATTCATTTCTTCAGATGACCATCATGATAACGCTTTCAAATGGTATTTTTATCTCCAAAAATAATCAAAATTTTCCACTTTATGATATACAATCTATTGTTTTCACTTAATAGGAGTTTTTTTATTTCTAATTTTAGTAAATTCACTATTATATTCTAAGCTTTAATTTTAATTTCACCCGTAACAAAGCATAATTTCATCCCATATTCTTTACTTAGAGAAGCCAAATATAATTATCCCTAATTTTTAGCTAAAAAAAATATATGAAATCAAAATAAAACATAGTCAATAAATCACGAATATCACTTCCTATTGCTTTTGATGATACTTATCAGAATGATTGTAAATATGAGAAAACGGGTTTTGATTTAGTCCAAAATTTATGCTTTATCTTTTCATTCTATTAAACGAACACATTTTTGAAGATAGACTATTAACATTTCAATGGTTAAGATCATGAGTCAGTTGAAGCTAGACCACCATGGAAAGCCTGGAAGCACTGGACGGCCGTTTCGTCCTATAGTGGGACTCCTCAGCAGTGCGCATCCACGACCTCGCCACCCTGAGAGATTCAAACCCAGGACCTACTGGTTTCGCGCGCGAGCACTTAGCGTTTAACAATAATTATAATCAAATACTGATCAATAACCTCGTGATCAGATATCAACACTTATCTTGTTCAACAAATTGTTTATCGTATCACGAGTGTCTTCTTTGCTTGGTTAATATGAGATTTTATTAAATCTGAACTAATTTTATGATCTATTTTGTAGTTTTTTAAGTAATAGACATTTTATTAAGAAGAGGAGAGTATCAACATCATTGTAGATGCAATTCTAGTTGCAATGTTAATTTAATCTATTCGATGTTTTATGTGTGAAACCGACAACTCATTACCAATAGATAACAACTATCATGATTCTGCAGTAATACTATCCGCTATTAAGAAAAAATCTTATTGATTACCAGTTAGTAATCAATATGAAGCCGATCAATGGAACAAAACTATCTTAAATATCTCAGCTCTACAGTAAGACACAAATTGCTAGAATCGTTCAGTGAGAATTTCTCTAAACATGACAAGGTGAATTGAATTATGACAATACGGAGGGCATCAGTTCCCTCAGAACTGAAGTCAAGCCTTGGCAACGTGTAATTAGTGATAAAAAACCTAGATCCAGAATTATAAATTGATATCTCATAACAATCAACATAATAAGAACATACTGAAATTTATTTGGACAATATAAAATACCAAAGTACTTTTTTAGGTTAGCTGACTGTCTGTTAACTATATGCTGTAAACGTATGGTGTAACATTATTCCCACATATTTGCCTAAATTACAATAAGATTAACATTTGTAAAGTTTGATAACTACATTCAATTTATACTTTTTGGATTTCTACACAATTTTTTTTCACAGTGAATCAGGAATAAAGTATAATGTATAATAAGGTATAAAAGTTCCATCATACCTTATCTAGCAAATATACTCTATGACTAACAGGTTGTTAGAGTTAACGTAGTCAATAACCTGTAGTCTTAAACAAGTCTCTAATTTGGAAAGTTGTACAGATTCAAATCTTTTTCCTTCCTTTTTTGTTGTTGCTCTTTCATTTTTGCAAAAGATTTTGTCGGAATATCTTATGCTGAGAATTATGTATTGTGCCAAAATATAATATTGAATAAGGCCATTAATCATAATAATCATAGTAATAACAATCTTTTCAAATTTACTGAGTGATTCGTTGAATAAAATATATAACGCTTCTATGTTATTTAAGACTACGACTTATCTCTGTTAGTGTACATTTAAAACAGAATAGGGATTTCTACTGATTCCCTTCAGTTTCTAAAAACCTTATACAAAACATTTGACGATTATGTCTTGTAAAATATACTGTTGTCAGATTGCTAGATGGATGATTTTAATGAGAAGTTTGAGACTAACTTAAATGTTGTGATATATGTCTGTTGTGAAACGAGAGTAAAACTATCAGTAGTTTGGAATAAATTAAGTATTGGTTAGAGAGTTAACAATAAATATATTTCTATTATTTATTTACTCTGAAGAGGTGCCTTGCAGCAAGTTACGAAACATCAGAAATACAATTTTTCTACTCATTGGAATATAACAAAAATATATTTATTGTTGTTAGTGACTCTGATTTAATCAGCAACTGAACTGTTCATTGATTTCAGAATAATTTAATGGCACTCTTCGTATATTGTTATGTCAATTGTAGGATCACTTTTATTGACGAACAATATCTCAAAACACATAAATGTTCCTAAGACATGGATATGTAATTTGTCAGTAATTTTCAATATCGACTATTGGTCACAAAAGTTACCATTTATACAGTGCTTAACCTGTAAACAATTACTTTGCATATATTAATATAAGTCAAAATACGGACTGTCTCAATAAATTATGTGAGCGAAAAAACTGTACCAGTTATACGCATTCAGTAGTGGTCCATTACACCTCATTGATTTCAAAATACCTTAAACACTTAGTAACACAGACTCAATACAGCATAATGTGTGTTCTTATTGATGTATCCATTGTGTACTGCATAATCAATAATTAGATTGTCATAGATTACTTCTCATAGTTTGCTAGAATTTTATCCGTATGTCCAGTACTCTTTAAATGTTAACAACCCACGCAACGGTAAACATGTAAGCTCGAACTTTTTTGTCTTAAGCAAGGATAATTAAATATGTGAACATCATGGTAGTTATATGTAAGACAAAGGGATTAATAAAAATTGTTGTCACTTAATTTCTATTATTATATCACAGTAGTGCTGAGGTATAAAAAGACACAACTGTAAGTGTTGTTGTGACAACACCAACAGGTCATAATACTTATTTTGATCAACTATAACAAAACCCTGGTGATAAAGAAAACTCGGCTTGATAAATAAGCATTTAATCCATCAGAAGCTTTGTACACAAAAGACAAAGTTGGAAAGAAGTGACTAATAATTATGTCTAAAATCATGTAAAGCATATCATACGATATTGGTGATAAGACAGCATAAAAATCAAATGAGCTACTGCCGAAATGTCTGAATTGTCGTTAGCCCTCTATTTTAGTTATTCAGTTTATTACCAATAGTTAACGGATGATGTGATCAACCTTTCAATAAATACTAACTCTTTTGTTAGTCTTCCTGATACATATTTAGTTTAGTGTGTATTTCTGGTTCAGATTTTATAAAAATCATAATAATCTACTTAACTTACCGTTCAATGAAGGCTTTCATGTCGATATATGAATTGGCTGCTTGAACCACTGAATTCTATTTGATATTATTTGCTGTGTTGTGTAAAACTAAATTTCTTAGTTTTTGTTTAGATTGTTGTTTCATGTACCAAAAGAACTTAACACATTTTCTCTAAAATGTTTATGCTGTATATTTAGTGAATGAGTTTTAAAAAGAAAATTTATTCGTTCCTAACTTTTGATTGGTGCTTTTTATTCAACCAATGGAAAACTTTAAATCTGTTTCAATTTATGATGTCTCCTGGAACATAACAACTTGTTTTAACTGCATCTATAAAAAGTGGACAAGATGAGTGGTACTTAAGACCTGTTCATGAATAAAAGGAATCAAAATCTAAAGACCTGAATCCTTATTACTTTTTTTAAAAGTAATAGTAATGAGACTCATTGTTTGTTTACAATTTAAATATCCGAACTATTGGGTTACCATGGTGAAGCCTTTTTAGTTGTAAAACAATGTTTATATCTTCCGTTTTAAAACACTGATCTAAAGAAATCTAGGTAAAACAATGATAACGTATAACTGGTCTTGTAGATATTATCAAAATGATAATTTCAGGAAGTTGTTTTATTGTTAAATCACTCAAGCTATTATTTTTGAATTGTAATTAGTAAGCAAGATGGAACGTAGTCTAGAATACAGTTTATTTGTTGACAGTTTCTACTATTTGTATTAATTCATGACAACAGTGATTCGTCACAATAATTAATGCTATAATTGTATCTTTATAACTTACTACACTATAGTGAAGAAATAAATTTAGGATATAAATGAATGGACAGTGGCGCAATTTCGTGGATTGGTAAAAGTTAGACATTAACACCGTTGACTGTCTGATCAGTTGTCTAGGGATTAAGCGTTTGCGCGCGAGACCGACAGGTCTTGGGTTCTAATCCCGTGGGCATTATTTGGAAGGCGCACAGTTGAAGAGTCCTACACTAGGACGAAACGACCGTTCAGTGCTTCCTGGTTCTCCATAGTGGTCTAGCTTTAATTGACTCATGAATTCAACTATCAAATTACTATAATATCCACAAAATCACCTTTCTGATATAAATGAATTCTCAACTACTTATTCATATACATGCTACAGTTAATTAATTAATATCATGTACGTCTGCACTTCAGCTATTCAGTCTATTAGTTTTATATCCTTCATATGAGTGAAATATTAGTTTAATTTAAATTTGTATCCTGTAGGTAAAGTTGAGATAGAAGTAAACATGCAATCGGATTAATTATTTTCTAATATTCATTCATTATAAAAAGTGGCTTTGTCCAAAAAACCACCACAAAAAAAATTAATGAAAAATAAAATATAATTGTGTAAGTGATTACTTCAGTCACGAAAATGTAAGCACCGACTTCATTATTATAGAGTCTATGACTCTTAGACAATAAAACGGTAATAATTTTCTTAAGAACGTTTAAATCTGGAATTTCTCATATCATTATGTGAATAGACGTTCATGAATGAATTACGTCATATGATTGATTATGTCTGAAAATGTCTATTAGGAATTGTATAAGAAATATTATTAAGCCTTTAAGTGATTCATACTTAAAGTTATGAAAAATAAATAAAGTACAAAAATGAAGCACCTCATTTATGATTAACCAGTCACTAAGTATTGACAAATATCATCTATCATAAGTCCTTTTTAATGTTGATCGGATTCTATCGATCAAGTTGCAATCTGGCAAATAGTATTAATGACTTAATATCCCATTTGTTATGCATAGATTTGAGGTGGTAGTGACAGTGAGGTATCCAACAGGATATTCCAGATCTAGGTTTCGTGTTGTTTGGCATTCTTTAGCAAGGTGTACCATTGATCTTGAGGAGAATGATGCTTTCTGGTGGATTCAATCCTATATCACCCATATTCACAATCAGAGTTGTTATCACTGTCGAGCAGCAAGTACTACCAGTTGATACCTTACATCTCAGAATAATAAATGGAATATCGAGTCATTTAGACTAGTAGTAAGATTGCAACTTGGTTGATAGAAATTCGATCAACACTAAAAAGGACCTGACTCACATGACATTAGTTACTACTCAGTGATCAATCAGTTGTAACTACATCTCAGTCCTACATAAGATTGACTGCATAAATAGCTCAATGGTAACGTACCTGATTGTGAAAGTGGGTGATATGGGATCGAATCCACCAGGAAGCATCAGTCCCATCAACATCATGGGTATACCTTACTGATGAGTGCCAAACAACATGAAATTTAGGTCCAGCGTTTCATGTCAATTTTCTCCAACTACCACCTCAGTGTACTTCATATACTGATGAATGAATAAATTCTGAACTTGATCTAAAAACTTCAACCTTAATATAATATACCCCTGAAGAAATTGTGATTCAATCATGCCAAAATTTACTATTTTGTGAACTAGAAGAAATGGAATCTATGTGGTGATGAAAAGGTAAGATTTGTCAGAAATTACCCCAGTTATAAAGATTTTCCAAAATAGTGTTCCCCAATATTGTAATTGATATGATGTGATGAGAAAGTCAAATTCCATTATTTTACTCATTGCGATTGTTATTCAACATTACTTCACTTTTAATTCACTGTGTTAATTACTCAATGTAGCATTCGGTTTTGGTTTCCAGTATGGTATTTCATTTGGTATAACATTAATCTATTGGAGTGTAATGTTTATTCAAGTTAATATACGATATACTTGTATTAAATTGACGGAAACTATACTCAATATGATATGCAGAGTGTGATTTGTTATAACTCTGAGTAGTTTTCCTCTATATGATTTACTTCTAATTAACAATCGAAATGGGTGTATAATCAATATATAACGTGTATTTTCGTTTAGGTTTGTTGTCATGTTTAAAGATTAATAAATCTTCACTTGAATCAATCTTGGTGTTTATACTTCACGTCGTTGAAATTTTAATGCTTCGGTGTTCCAAGAATAAATAATACAATGAGAATAATTCCCTTTGAAAAATCTACCTGCCTCAAAAAAGAATTCCCATTCAATATTTATGTTTTCTCAATAAAATTATTGATCAAAGAAATTGAATTTACATACGCTCAAATGATATTCATGGAAAACGCAAACTTTAACATGCGTTTCATCAAAACAAAATCAGAAATTCCAAGTGAACAATTAAATTATTTAAAGTTTAAGATAGTTATGGAATGTTATCACTTAGCAAATTTGTATTTTACTTTTCCAGGGGGTTTATTTCAAACACCTTTTAGAAAAAAGCTTTGTCATTTGAACCAGCATCATGTCTACATTTATTCTGTTAAATCGGAGTAATAAAAAAGTAGAGATTGGATTCTCAACTGGATTGGAATAATATTTTTTGCACTAGTATGATGTCAGGTAAAGATTTTTGTGTGTATTGTTTATTGATTATTTTATTCAGTTTATTCAGTCCATAATTATTTTTTTCAGATTTTATAATCTATGAAAATTGTTTCTAATATCACTTTGAACATATTGTTTACTCATTTGAGCTCACATTCTCAACAAATTCATGAGACGAAATAAAATGGTTGAAGCAGTACTGACATGCTACTTACTTACTTACGCCCGTTACTCCCAATGGAGCATAGGCCGCCGACCAGCATACTCCATCCCACTCTGTCCTGAGCCTTCCTTTCTAGTCCTAACCAATCGGTGTTCATTCTTCTCATATCTGTCCCCATTTCTCGGCGTAATGTGTTCTTTGGTCTTCCTCTCCTCCTTTGACCATGAGGGTTCCAAGTGAGGGCTTGTCTTGTGACGCAGTTGGGTGCTTTCTTCAATGTGTATCCTATACACTTCCAGCGTTTCTTCCTGATTTCTTCCTCCACTGGGATCTGGATTGTTCTCTCTCACAGTAGGTTGTTGCTGATAGTGTCTGGTCAACGGATCCTACGTATTTTGCGTAGGCAACTGTTAATAAACACTTGTGTCCTCTGGATGATGGCTTTCGTAGTTCTCCAGGTTTCTGCCCCATACAGTAGAACTGTCTTGACATTTGTATTGAAAATCCTGACCTTGGTGTTGGTTGACAGTTGCTTTGAGTTCCAGATGTTCCTCAGTTGTAAATATGCTGCTCTTGCTTTGCCGATCCGCGCCTTCACATCTGCATCAGATCCACCCTGTTCATCAATGATGCTGCCCAAATATGTAAAGGTTTTTACATCTTCCAAATCTTCTCCGTCAATTGTGATTGGATTGGTGCATTCTGTGTTGTATCGGAGAATCCTGCTTTTCCCTTTGTTTATATTGAAACCTACTGCTGCCGAGGCTGTTGCTACACTGGTCTTCTTCTCCTGCATTTTCTGTTGTGTGTGCAACAGAAGAGCTAGATCATCTGCGAAGTCTAGATCATCCAGCTGCATCCTAGCTGTCACTGTATCCCATGCTTCCCCCAGATGTTGAAGTCTTCAAAATCCAGTCGCGTAAACAATGTTGAATATTGTTTAAACGTCCATCGCTTCTGTGATCTGCGTCTTATGTACCTCGTGCGTTGTTTTACTAGTTACTATAACTAGTCTTAGCTGTGACATTTATGTACATGTTCCGTGATGAAGTTGTAATGTCATCGCTGATAAAACTGAGAATAATGTCAGTCATCTTTATTTCGTTGAACACATCACTGTGTAATTTTCTAGTAAAAATCTTTAAGACATATTTTTCGCTACGATTTTTACACTTGACTATGAGGTAAAAAATACCTTCAAGCTAATTCAATGTTTTAAAGACTGGTAGTATTTCTATTATGTAATTATTTGTTTGATAAATTATTATTGTTTGTATTTCTTTCTTGATGGCTTGTACAAAAGGGATCTGTTTTGTAATAATGATAAAACAAAAAATTGTTAAGACTGGAAAATAAAAGAATCCCTGGTGTTTAAGTTATTTAATTTTATTCTCTGTATTATTGTTTTCACTGAATTTATATCCATTCAAAGCTTTTCTGTGATGACTTGATAACTGTCGTTCAGTAGATAGCAGGGAAAAGTATGATAATTATTTCACATAGTTTAAAGATTCTTTAAAACTATGAAAGTAATGTTTTAGCAAAGTTATGCATAATGTTTTTGTGTTCTTACAAAATTGACTCATGAACTCAACTATTAAGTTACTACAAATCTGCTTACTCATAATAATCATCATATGCTCACTAGTGACTGGATTCAAGAAGTATTTCCTGGAGTTCTAGTGAGAAGCAGCGACCAGTGGAGTTCAACCGGGTCTGTTGTGAGATAGTAAATCACTGATGATAATGGTGGATGTGTCGCTCAATTTCGTGGATTAGTTGAAGTTAGACATTAACACCATTGGATGCCGTCTCGGTTGTCTAGATGTTAAGCGTTCGCGCGCTAGACCGATAGGTCTCTGGTTCGAGTCCTACACGTGGGATTGTGGATGCGCACTGCTGAGGAGTCCCATACTGAGACGAAACGGTTGTCCAGTGCTCCAAGGTTTTCATGATGGTGTATCTTTAATTGACTCATGAACTCAACTATCAAATTACTATAATATCCACGAAACAGCTTTTGGATAAAATTGTGATTACCCAAACATTTATAGTTTATGGGATAAACTAATTGATTAGTAATAAAAACATCAAATATCAGGAGCTTACTCATTTATAGTTCACTCGTCTAATGAAAATTAATAATCTTAATTAATATTTAAAGTATTTTTAACATAAACCATTTCTTTTTTGACCAATAGAACATAATTTTAGACTCAATCTTTAGTTGTACATTCATCACAGTGTTAGTCTTTACAACTGAAACTTGAGTTCAGTAACTTTCATTTACAATATCTATAAGTCATACAATTATCAATATCAAGTAAGCAAAACTTTCATCATTACATATATGACAAAACATTCTTATTTATATTTTTAAGCCATATTAATAATCCGTATAAATATAAGATGGATATTCACTGTGTTTTATTGTTTCTGATAAAATCATTTTAAAGTTGTTTACAAAGTTATCGCAGGCGAAAACCTACACAACATTGTAGATTAATGTTTTAAATACCATGTCTATCATTCTTAACTGATAATATCATGGGTTATTTCTTAAGGTTCATTTCTTGTGGATTTCAAATACATTAATGTTTTTTTATTATTGTAAATATTGATTAGAATGGAATTAATTAACTGTGTATTCTACTCCAGGAATTTATGTTTTTATAACTAATTGTGTTTTTGTATTTATTTTGAGGCGGTGATTGCGGGTAGTTAACAGGGAATCATGGACCTTGGTTTTGTGTTTTTTGGCACTCATCAGCAAGTACACCTGTAACCTCGATGCAACTGATACTCCCTGACGGATTAAAACACATGTCATCCATATCCACGGTCACAAACGTTACCACTGAGCTATCCGGGTCGCAACTGACCTATTGTAGGACTGAGTTATAGTTACAATTGATTGACCACTGGGTAATGACCAATGTCATATATACCCAGTCTTTGTTAATTTTGACCGGATTCTATCGACCAAGTTGCAATATGGTCGCTAAATCTAGGTGACTCTATACCGCGTGCATTGTGTTGAGATGAAGTGGTGGTTGAAGAAAGTCACCAGGAAACTCTGAACCTAAGCGACTTGTTTTTGACACTTGTCAGCATGGTGTTTTTATTGTTTTATTTATGTCATCAACAATTATTCCATTCCATACCATGTTAATAATTTATAAATACTGAAGTATTATATACAATGTTGTTGCTTAAAATATCTGGTAATTCATGTTAAACCATACCGGTTTTTTTTTAAAATATTAATAGTTGTGTTGAATGTGAAATATTCATTAAAACATTAAGAAATATGAAATACCAGTATCCAGAGACAATTCGAAATGCATTTTCAATAAATGTTCTGAATTTTTAACTTGAAGTAAAATAATTTTTTTCTTATTATGGAATGTATACTATAAGAGATTCACACTACCTTATATTTCAGTTGGAAATTATCAGGCAGAAACAAAGTATCAGTCATCAAAACTGCATGCGGTATTATTATTTAAAATAAAGATTATTATTTATTTAAATACAAAAACATTGCTACAAGGAGGCACAGCACAGATATGCGCCATATAAATCATTTGATTTTGTGCAAAAGCTGGGATAATGCCCTAGTGCCCAAACTAAAGCATGTGGTTTTCTTAGAGAGACACACCCAGAGCCTTCGACCTACAGGTATAATCCACAAGGCAGTATAGCAACGTAAGGAGATGTAGTCCTATGGTAGCCGGTGATCGATAATTGATTCATACACCATCTGTTCCTCCAGGATCCTGGAGCGCATGTGCACCATGGGTTCGGGATCAGGGTTTTCCAACTCACTTAGAAGGATTCCATATATCCACCAACCCGGTTAAAGCTCCGAACATTCGCTTTTGGCCCTCTCAATTTCGTAAACAACACCACTGCAACGAAAAGGCAGAGAGTAGGACTTCCGTGACAGTGGTTGTATGCCCGTGGCCATGTGAGAGCATTTGAAGAGAGAGAGCTGGCTTTCCCCATTCTCGATCGCACCAGGGCCTAGTCGGTCTAGATGACTTGATTGAAATGCTGCGATGAGTTGTGCTCGAGTCATGGCTCAATGACAAAACAAAGATTACAAATTACCTGCTAAGTAACAATGAAATAAAGACAATAGTACCCAATGAATTCATACAAATAGGAACTTAATTTATGACAATTTAACGATCATAATTTCTATGATGGTAACAAAGAAATATAGTTGCTTCATTGCAAATAATTTGGAATTTAGTTACTGCTGTAATAAAGTTGTTTTAGATGTTTTGTTTTGGCATAATGTAATTTCCAGGGTCAGTTAAAACCCATCATCATTTTAAATAAGCGGAAACTGCATTGGAAAAGATATGAAAACAACAAGCGTGATAACATGACGTTTACGGATATTTTAGTCCATGGAGTCCCATCAAATATATTTTTCGATCTAAGTATCTTAAAATTTGCTGGCTGAGTATAGAAATAACACATTGTAGTTCGTTCCTTATCAAATGCCCTTTATACTAATTCACGGCTTTTTTTGTTAACGGCAACAAGATATCAGTTAGTTAGCAGTGATAAGTTGTTCTACCTTAATTTTCTACTAAATCTGTATCTTCTAGCCCAAGTTTGGAGACCTCAATAGAATTTAGTAAACTAACTAGTGAATTATCCTAGTCATCGTATTAAAAGTAATCGACAAACAATAATGTTAATAAATAATGGTGACTTCCGTTCGTTTATTTTCATCTAAACTATTCAATAATATTCGCTAACTATAATTAAATCTGGAAATTGTAGTGTTTAAAATGATTTCCTATTAAACGGACAGAATATTTTACTACAGGATTACTGATACATAAAAGTTTGTAACTGCATTATAATTGAATGAGCTGGTAAATTTGAGGTTTTCCACAGTTAAAATCACGAGTCGATCCAAGTTAGATCACCATTGGAAACATCGAAGCAATAGACGGCTGTGACAACTGTAAAAACGCTGCATTCGCCACAAATCTTCATACCGATAACAATCATGTGTTCACTAGTGACTAGCTCCAAGATGTAACTCCTGGAGTTCCTTTGAGAAGCTGTGACCAGTGAAGTTCAATCCGTGACGGATGTGAGACACTTATTCACCTCAGACAATGGATGAACGGTTGCGCAAGATCATGGATCGACTGAAATTAGATATTAATGCCGTTGGATGCTGGCCCAGTGATTTAGAGGTTATGCGTCCGCTTGCGAGACCAAAGGTCTTTGGTCCAAGTCCCAAGTGAAAGATTGTGGGTGTGCACTGCTGAATTTTATACCAGGAGGAAACGGCCGTCCAGTGCTTCCAGGTTTTCGATCGTGTTTTAACTTGTAATTTCAACTGTGAAAATATTACAATCTCCACAAATACTCATACTGAATTTTCAATTTAACATTAATAGCTATAATAATAATATAAAATTAATATGTTTTCATTTCCTTTTTCAGGAAAATACTCAAATCTTTATAGCTTTTATTGTCATTTTGTATATAATTTATACTTATCAACACAATCATCCATTATATTATCAATAAAACAAAGTATTTTTGAACCACACCTTACATCTTTAAGTATTGGACTAGTCTTAACTAGAACTTTACACAAATTATGGGTATATTTCAATAAACATTTACAGTTAACATCCTGGATATTTCATAGAGATTTTTTAAATTCAGCCCATAAATTTCATTCTGAGCTGTTCTCCTTGTCACTTTAAGTATATAAATAAATAAAATGTTAGATGTAAACACTAAATCTGTGTCAAAATACCTTAGAGAACAGATTTCTTTTTCCAGATACTAATTTTAATGTGGTTGAATATTCAAGTTATTGATTGAGACATGAATCAAATTTTAACCAATAACATCGACATCTTAAAATCTTTATCATGATTTAAGGTCAAATTTAATCCCTTTTATTTGTTTCTCTCACTTGAGTCCACTGATATCCAAACCATAATTCTAAGTAAAATTTAACAACGCCACAATAAAACTTTGTACACCTACGAACATTAGAACTTTATGATTGATTAATCGATAGTTCACCCCTTAGTATGAAAAACGTTTTTAAAGGATATGTTAGTTAATAATCAATAACTTGTTAAAAAATGGTATGGTGATATAGATATGTAGATGTAGATATAACGAATCATAACTTCGGTGAGACTATAATTTATGGACGACCTTTGAGCGACGTCAAACTGACCTTGAGAGTGTCTACCTAATAACCAGGACCAAATGAGGGTTATAAACCTGTGTGAGGAAGTAGAATTATGAATTGCAGTTGATTATTAGGGTTAGAAATTAGATTTAGGGTTTTCATCCCGAACTGACATCAGTTATAATACCGAAACTCTATTTAGCCGAATGAATGAGTGAATTTAGCGCCAAAATCCGAGACTTGTTATCTTGTACGTGATTGGTTCGTCCATAAACTATAGTCTCGCCATAACTTCTAGTTCGATTAAGAGAATAAATTTTTTAAGTTAAATGTACTGTCAGACTTCAAATTAATAATAGTTTTCCATTCAACTAATTTTGCAAAATGTCTATGGTTGACTGCTTAATGTAAGTTATTTGGATTTAGAAGTTGGTAATGTTTTTTTTCTTGATTAATATCGTCTCGGAAAGTATTTTAAGTTAGTGAACACTACAACGTCATTTATACCTGGTTCAAGAGTACTGAACAATGCATATCTACGAACTTACTAGAGATTAAATCAATGACTCTTAGATCCTGAAGTTACAGGGTTACTTTAAGTCATTAAAAATGGAATTTAGTGATCTATACTTCCAAACAAGTAGAAATTGTCAGTACTGGATGGTTATTATTGCTATATCATAATAAACAATATACTCGCTATCGGTACTGAAGGTCCTGAGTTGAATTTCATAGTGGTCTGTGCATGATCACCTCTGTGGGGTCTGTAACCAAGACAATGTAAAAATCCTTTGCTCTCAAGTTGTTACTTGTTCACTGACTGATTTCACACTATCATATGGACTATCACTAATTAAACGTTCAATGATTTGTCATAAAATCGATAAACTATATTATCTAACAGCAATGCAAATTTAATGAAATATATCATCTGATTATCATAATAATTACCGTGAATTATCCTAAAATCAATATCTTTTCTTTTTACATACAGATGGCTAATATATTTTTTTTACGTCTGTTTCTGATTTACTTTTTTAAAAAGTAGAATTCTTTGTTCAATTAGTAGATTTCATTTTTAGTAATAATTTTATTACCCTAAAAATCAAATCAAATAAAACCAAACATTTTCGTATCTAACACTATTTCATCATTAGAAGAAATTTCGTTATTTATGGGTTGAAAAAAACAACTCTCATTTATGTTGGATAATTCAACATTTATTTCATGTTGTATTCGGTGAAATTTTTGTTTTTCGATCTGAATAGTTGAATCATGAAGCGTCTACTGTTCTTCTGAACAACTCTATAACAACAAATTTAGGTAACTGTGAGGTATTCAAATTTCTCTACTTATGACAATAAGCTTGTTCTGTCGACCTTGATTGTAGTTGTTTATTGTTGACCTTTGACTTGCCATTGTCTTCACATTTATCCTGACTGTCTCCTTATTTGGACTGATTCCTGATCCTATATTTTGTATGATTTTTCTGACTGATTGATAAATTGGATCGATTTTGATGTGTCTATTAATTACTGATTAACCTGAGTCCAAAGCCTCTAACAATGCTCTGGTGTTATAAATACTTCCTTTATCCGAGATTTCAATACTTTACCAGTCGAATGTGCATCTGTTATTGTCCATGTATTTTGATATAAGCGAAGATATGTCACAGAGTTTGACAAATAGTTGAGAGTGAATATGAAGAAGGCGTCCACTTTATTCGATTTAGTGTTTCTTACAATCGGAACAATTAATTTTGTAGACGATGTTTGATTTTTCTCTTGTCATTTCATAGTTCGCCTTCAAAATAATTATTTAATAATTCTATTCACTTTCAACTATGTATTATCAATAAACGATATATTTGCAATACCTCAATGAGTAGAAAAAATTATATTTTCTGACGTTTCATGACTTAGCGTAAGCCACTTCTTCAGAGAATAAATAGCCAAATTATAATTAATCCAGGTTTAAATAGTACAACAGAACAACACGAACATTATGTGATCAATCAAAAAGCAGGTCTGAATAAACCAATGTCATGTCATTTCGGTCAAGGTGATGTATGGGCGACATGTATGTAAATTTGTGTGTATGTATGTGTGCACTGTTTATGATGAAAATTGTGTGACCTTTAGGGTGAGAAAGGATAGAGTTTAATTTGTAAGATAATAGTGTGAATTGTAAATAATATTAGACTATGTGGCTAGGATAGATATCCAAGTAGGATGTATGGTTAGGCCTTCTCTTCTATTGAGAGAAGTAGGATTAAGCATTATATGGAACGCTTCAGCTACTCTCCTTTCTTTGTAATTGGTAAAGCCTTTTTGCAATATTTTGATATTTTTGAGATCGATTTGGTGGGCGTTGAAAATGGCGTGAACTGCCACTGCCGATTAGATTTGAAGTCTATCCAGTTCTACGGGATTGTTAGGAGGTTTCCTTGTGTACCTAATATGTTCTTTGACTCTAGTCAAGATTTCGCAAGATGACTCTCCAATATAGAATGCATCACAATCGAAACAACCTAATTTGTAGACGTAGTTCTGTGTTGACATGAATGTGATTTTTTTTGAGCGAACTAAAGTATTCTGAAGTGTGTTCGTTGTTTTGTAATATAATTTAATTCTGTGTTGTTTTGAGATTCTTTGGAGTTCTTCTGTTGTTCCATGACGGTATGGTAAAACTGCAGTACCATTTCATGGCAATTCATTCGAATTATCATTATTACGCACTGAAACATTTTGTTTTAATATACTTCTAATAATCTTCATAGGAAAATTATTAACTTTTAAGATGCTAATTGCATTCTTTCGTTCTTTTTGTTTATCTTCTTCTGATGTGATGATCTTGTTAGCTCTTCTAAAAAGATTTAGGGCCAGCGAGATTTTGGCACTGAAAGGATGTGCTGAATGGAGGTCAATATAGATATTAGAGCGTGTAGGCTTTCGGTAGATGGATAGATTTAGAATTCCATTTAGATTTCTTTTCACTAAACAATCTAAAAATGGTAGCTCACAATGTTCACTTTCATTCTCGTCCGTGAATTCGATGTGAGATGAAAGTGTATTCATCCGTTTTGAAAAAGATATTAGATGAGTCTTTTTTATCACGACAAATGTATCATATACATATCTAAGCCAAATTCGTGGTTTAACGTCGTTGACGAAAATATTTGATTCTATGTATGTCATAAAAAGTTTGGTACAATCGGGGACAGGGGGATCCCATTGCTACACCGTAAGTTTGTTTGCATAACATCCCGTTAAAAGTAAATAGAGATTTTACAAACAGGGGTATTACAAATATATGATTTATTTATAACAATCTACCTAATACTCACTTTGTTTGAAATTATCAAATCAAACCTTGGTAATGATACCTACATGTACTATCAAGCGTCTGTATGACAAAAGTTCATTAACATAGCATTTTTAATTGTTTTTCAATCACGAATTCATTTCGAAATGAACTACCAGTCAACCTATGCTTATTTAGACAAATTATTCAGTGTTCGACAATAACTAATTCCAAAAAAACGGTGCGATTTACAATCGCATTCAATTGATTTTCTTCAAATATCGTAGTAATCAATACTTTTCTAATTAAGGAAGACTTTTCTCTTGTATCCATACTTCTAAGGGAATCAATGAATAGCATTAAGTTAATTTAACATCTAATATGACTTAAATGCTTTCACTGAAATCATGAGCTGATATGAGTTAAATAACTGTTGAAAATCTGAGAGCAATACACTGTCGTTTTTTCCCAGTGTAGGACTTCTCAGAATTGCGCATTCACGGTCCCACAACCGGAAATCAAACAAAACAACTTCGGTCTCTCATGTGAATTCTCAACATCTAGATCATTGAGTTGGTGTTCAACAGTGTTAATGTTCATGTTCATTTAATTCACCACATTGTATGATCATCTTTCATCGTCTTCGTTAGGTAACTGTCGCACATCCAACACTAATTTTACTCCACTGGTTACTGCTTCCCACTCGAACTTCGGATATTTTCTCCGGGATTACACCTCAGTGGTCTAGAGCCTAAGATTTTGCTCACGAGACCGGAGGTTTCCGGTTCATCATCCGGTTGTGGGATAATTGATGAGGACCACAGAGGTGCTTCATACTAGGATGAAAATACCGTTCAGTGCTTTCAGGTTTTCAATAGTTGTTTAACTTAGAATGGTTCATGATTTTAATGAAACTCAAGAAAATGCACAACCATATACTGAAAATTTGCTTTTTTATGGCTCAGTATCTGGGTCTGATTGACAATGGAATAAATTATGAAAATAAGTAGGGTAGAATATAGCACAATTTGGTCTGAGGTCCCGACAGAATATAAGGATAAAGAATAGTGAAGTACGTACTTGTTCTAACAAGCCGCGGCAGAGTAAATAATGCCGATTAGCGATTAATGAATGTGAATTTAAATAGCTATATGTAGGATGAAAGTAATCAAGCCGTAAAATGCCAAATGCATTAGTGGATTATATTCATCTTTGTACGATTGGCAATAATTATGAAGTGCGAAGTCAGTATATGTTGTCGTTGGTATTGTGACCAGATGCATCGAGTTATCGTTAGACATCTTTTAGTAGAATGACCAGAGGAATAGAATTGTAACTGTAGATACGAGATAAGCGGAGTCATATTCCTTTTTGGTCATGAAGCCCAGAGTGGTTTATGTCGTTCGAGAGAGTTGCGCTCGACCTCGTTTGTTGAGAAACCATCCTAGGCCATTAAGAAAGTTCTAATGCATATGGTTGTGAATAACGGGCAAGTGAAACTGACTTGGATGTGACGAATGTGAGTGTGTCCTTGAGAGACTACCTCTAAACTCAATCCTTGGTTTTATGATGTGAATGGAATAGCACATTAATTGCTGTAATCAAGTGATGTATATGGAAAATGAGTGACGCAGCATGAAGTTATACATGTAAATAAATAGATGAGCATATTCATTACTAATCGGCTCATATTGAGGTGTAAAATATCTGATGCACAAATGCACATTAAACCAAGGATCATCGATCAAACAAAAGCTGGCTGCGGATGAATAATAAAAGTTAGGTTTAGACTGTCATTGAAAAAACGGCAAGCGACGACTGCTGAGTACAAAGGCGATGAATAAACATTAGTTGCAGATCGAGAACTTAAGTTGTTACTTCTGGGAGTATGACTCCAAACATAGGTCTACGAAAGAAATGCTAACTTTTGCCGACGTTGGGTTAGTTGCAACCATGCCATTACTATCAGCGGGCAGAAGTTCGCTCAACTGCTTAGGCTGATGGTTCGTGTACATACGCGTGTCGCTAAACCTCTAGTTAACTTAGCAAGTTGCAGGTTGTTTGATTTATGAGCAGCTAGCAAATAAGTTGGAAATATCTGATATATGGTAACCGAGTAACTGAATGATAATGAATAATTAGTCTCATAGAGTCATTGCTGTGATAGATGATTCAGAACATAACACAAAAATCAATCTTAGCGAAATGGCTTACTTGAATTAAAGACACCAACACAATAGGAGACGATATCGAAATGAAAAGTATGTCTGATGTGACAACATAAAAATGACCTCAGCTACATTATGTGTGTGATAATCCGGAAAAATAACACGGATAAAAATGAAACCGACTCACTTAGAGCAGAAAAATTTTACGTTACTGTATTATAAAAAAGTAGTGCAGTAAGTTTCAAATGTTACAGTGTAAATGTAATGTTGATAATGCTATAATCCGACGAGTGAGTGAAAAAAACTGCAGAAATGTCATAATTTAATGTCAATATGTACAGTAATAATAATTTCCCATTAAGTGATAATATGGCAATAATCTGATTAAGAAAATATGATAATTATTATAATCATGATAGAATAATCCTCGAAATATATGATACGTGCAAAAAGTACTGATAAGATAATACGATTTGTGTGTATTCATGTCCTTGATGTACAGAATTTGCTGTTTGTATCAGGTTCGTGAGATTGAGTTGCCTTCATTGCTCGTCGACTAAGTCAACTACTTGAATTCGTTCATCGAGTGTATTGAGTTCTAAATCTTCTTCGTCGACGTAGTTTGCAGGTTGCACCAAGTCCGAAATCGGGCTTACCACTTTTGTGGACCAGTAACTGACTCCGATTTGACTGAACGATGATGTTATGGAAATATACATGTTGACAACCCTCGTATATAATTATCGACTGAATTCGCGTTAGAGAATAAGGGAATAATATAAGCCAAATACGAAAATGAATTTCCAATACTCATATTTCATACACTCATTGATCCCGACAGAAAATCAAAGAAACGAAATTGATGAGTAGACCGCAGAAAGCAAGCGTCCCAACTCCATTTGACAAAGTGTGGCTCAATATTTATAGCCAAACAAAAATAAGCTATAGACATGTGATGAATACCGTAAGCAATGAACACACATAAGCTCATATAAAAACAGTCAAGTTTTTAAGCGAATAATGTCACGCTCAAAATGTCACTCAAAATGAATAAATCAATCAGTTTATCCAGTAGCTAGATTAACCCATGTGCACTTGACATAGAACTAGACACCACAATTTATCTTGAAAAGTTTCATTTCGGATAAATAAAGTTTAGTTAGTCGTATGCATACCCTCAGAAAATAAACGGATGAATAATGACCTTTTAAACAGTATAATATGAATCTATTTTATTTCCGTACATTATGATTATAATATATATAACCTATAAGATTTAATGTCCTTTTATGGGAAAAGATCCAATTACCAACTAATGTAAATACATACCAAACAAGTGAAACAATATCACTTGTTGAAATCATGAGTCAATTGAAGCTAGACCACCATGGGAAACCTGGAAGCACTGGATGGCCGTTCCGTCCTAGCATACGACTCAGCAGTGAGCACCCACGACCCCACACCCCGCGGGATTCGAACCCAGGACCTATCAGTCTCGCGCGTGAGCACTTAGCCACTAGACCACTGAGCCGGCATCCAACGGTGTTAATGTCTAACTTCAACCAATCCACGAAGTTGCGCCACCGTTCACCATTGTCTTCAGTGAGCTGATATCTCACAACAGACCTGGTTGAACTCCACTGGTAACGGCTTCTCACTAGAACTCCAGGAGTATAATTTATGGAAATCGAAATAAATGTAAGAAGATTGATTAAGAGAGGATAATCATGCATTATGTTCAACGTTCTTAATCGTTAACACTTTATTCAACTATTGATTATATTCAAATAAGTCGATATTTTCTGTGAGCCTATCATTCATGTTTACAGTGTAATGTTAATTCTTCAGTTTGAGATATTGACAACAGGCTTTAAAAAACTGACATTGAATGAAAACAAACTCTGTTATTTAAAACAAACTCCTTATTAAACGGAATACACCCATTATGACATTAAATAAGAAAGAAAGATTAGTTCAGCGAAGAGTTCTCTTTTCGGCGAATTCATTTTCAAAGCTGTACAATCGCAAATATATATACTTATTTTTACAGGGTGATAATAATACTGATAATAAACTTATGATATACATGGTGACAGTGAGGTTAAATAAACAAAGGTATTAGAAAAATTTTTTAAAAAACAAGGAAAGTTTGATAGTTAATGGCTTAGATATTCATCGGGTAAGAGTAGCTCAGCATGATAAAATAACATAAAATATTGAAACAGAGATGAAATGTAATCGGAATGATCGTTGAAATAAAAACAAACCGGTTGGGGGTACAAGATTTGAAGGGAAGATGGAAGGTGAAGCAGGTGGTTGTAAAAGAACAAGAGTGATGAGAAAGAGAAAAAATTTTAATACATTAAGACCATGGTAAAAGAAGAGGTTGTACCAGTCTCTTTTGTACATATAATTCTGGTTTTTCAAAATGTATGGCTATTGCCTCGGCAATGCAAAGAAGATGTAGTCTAATTGTCTTAGGAAGGCTTCTACTTACCTTGTAGATGACTTTGAACGCAGAGTCTGTCTTGATTGAGTGACCTGTGTTCACAAGGTGTTCGATTATAGAACTTCTTATTGAGCCGCTGCCTTATTGTCATTTAATAATAAATAATGTTATCATACAAACAAAAGGAATGGAAATGAAATTAAAACCTCAAAAAGTGATCGTCTTTTTACGGTAATCCATCTGACAATTTCATTCCTATGCATCATTTATTTTCAACTGTCATATTTATGATATGTAACTAAGCTAATATATGTGTTTATTTAGGCTGAGCAAGTTTAAGAGAGCTTTAAATTATAATTAAAATAATCACACCCCCTCCTAACTATTTAGTTTCAAATATATATTTTTTAATTTGCTATCAATCTCTGCTAAGTAATCATCTCAGTGATAGGTATATTGCCTTTATAAAAGTTGTTTATCAAAAAGAAAAATAATCACATTTAAGCCTCCAGGTAATTGTGAGAAATGTTTATTTAACTACTAATAAATTTAACCAGTCAACCAATCACTTACAAGAATATTTACAATAAATTTCTTTCCCATATTACTGAGAATAAGAGGGAGATTCGATTGTTAAAATATGAGTTACAGTATACGAATGAAAATCCTTACACCTTCAACGGATGCAGTAACTTATCAGAAGACATCACAACAAAGTCCTCAAGTAATCAAAATATTAATAACCCTGACAAATGTAAATTAGTGCATCAGTGCAACTCAGTAATAGTGTATAAATAATAAAGTTGTAGATCACACGAAATTGCAGTGGTTGTAAATAATGGTGTAATCAAGCCAGCAGAATTAGAGTTCTTATTTATAGTTTCTCTGTTTGTGTCTCACACTTTCCAAATCTATGTAGCTTTATTATAAGACATCTAGTCGATAGTGGTCATTTTTTAGGTCAAAACCAAACATCTAGAGTGGTCTATCGTTCCCCAATTGAGTTAAATTTCGTTTCTTACATGTAGCAGAAGCTATGGAGATACGAAACTATAACTTTATTTTGTGTTCTGAAGAAACTCACAACAGCCATAACTCTCCCTTTGCTTAATATGCCTTAACAAAAGATTTTACTGATTTCTCATGTCTTGTATTTGCTTGCCTCTCTTTTATGTTCTTCATCATCTAATTATTTACACACTTCCTACTGTGTAATTACAAAGTATTATAATCAGAAATACTGGAGGATTTAAATGGAAACACTACAGTTGTTTGAATATTCTCCGCCCTGCCTGTCTTTTGAAGAAATACGAGATAAATACATTGTGATTCATGACTTTTAAATATAGTGGATGGCAAATGAGCTGGAAGGGGACTTGAGCAATTTAAGATGGGTAGCAGATACTAACTACTGGGAAGCATTTATATTTATATATTTATATTTAAGTAACTACAAACTGAGTATATTTTAAACAGGAATTTAGTAGAACATTGAACAATCATTGCTGAAAACTTTTAACTGAAACAAATTTTATGATGTTGAATCGATGTAGAGAGAAAAATTAATGACTAACTATGAAAACTACATTTTGTAATATGAGCGAGTTCATTTCTTAATCTGTGATCACTGACATGTAGTTCGTTTAATCTGTTGTTATATCACTTTTTTATATCGAAGTTGTTGTAACTTAAAAATACATTTTGTGTTCTAACTACACCAAATGCCCTATCTTGAAATTTTTTTAGTTCCTTATTTGGTGTGTGTTGTGGCCTGATTAGTCATATATTTACTATCTATCTCTTAAGTGAACATTGAACATCGTTTTCCAGATCATATATACAGTTTTTCAACTAGTCATCTACTCTTCTCCTCGTAACCAATCAGCGTCCGTGTAGTATATTGTTAGTCGGGGAATACGATAGTTTCTGATCCTATGACTAAATTAATCGCAATTGAACTCACATTAAGTAGCCTCGCTATCAGAGGTGTTAACTTGCTCAGAGACAGCTTCCGTACATATTTTGTGGCTATAATACGACTCTAATTTGAGTAAATGTATGAATGTGCTATGAACAGAAACGTTCCATTTAACTTCATATATTACACCTGAGCATTGCGTGAATCTGTACTTTGTTACTGAATTATGATAAATTGAGTAATATAAAGCCGTTTTGTATCATATGAATTAGTATATCATATTTGGCTAAGTGTTAGACTTGGATTAGTCTTAATAACTAAGACATAGAAATTTTAATCATCTGCCGTCCAAACAACCAACTCATAGGGGAGGTTGAACCTGAATATTATTGGTTAAAAGTAAACAACTTCAGTGTTCTGACAAGATTTTCTATTGAAAATGAACATCAATTTTTCATAGACTATGCAAAAGTTATTTTTTGAATCCTAAAAGAGAAATCATTTGTTCCTCAGAGGGATTTCAGCGATTTCTTCCAACCATTTTGTGTTAAAAGACTTCACTATCGTCAGGAAAACTATATATATAATGAGAAAAGTGACCTAATTAAATAAAATCAACTCGGAAAGGATGTCACTTGAATAAATAATGAAAGCAAAAATTAATCTGATAAATGAGATTCTGGTCAGATTCGTTAAAAAGGTCATGAAAATTTAAGATGAATATTATAAAAGTGGAAAATATTTGTAATAACATTGGACCGGTATGTAAATTATTACTAAATGATAACCTTCATGATTACCATAGTAATGCAATAAAACAAAATACAATCTATTTCGGGCACAGGTTTCTCATTACAGCTCTTTTAAAGCTTACTTTAATGAATCTACGAATATACTTTAGTAAACTGAACAGATTAATTGTTTGAATGTTAAAAATAACAATACATTAGCGGAATTAACTATTTTCACTGGAAGTGCTCTCATCCAACTTAATTATCTGATCTTTTGACTATTATATATACGCTTTAATATATACCTAAATATACTTTATAATTGTTGTAATTAGGATTACAATTTTCGTTGAGCATAAAGCAATACTGATCTAAACTTCTGTTCTATTTGACAAAATCTCCATTCAGCCAATTACATTACAGAATAATTTTTATATATGAGTTTGAATTATCTCATTGTTGAGATTCTCAACTGAATTTTGATCAGTTTTAGTTGGTATATGTGTCTTTTGAGTGCATTGCCTCTACATAGTCATTTGTTACAAGCATTATAGAAGAGATGGATTGTGATTAGTAGTGTAATGAAGGCCTCACGTTTCGTCCAGTTTGATGCTCGTCAGCTGAATGTACTTTGGTTCGTGTTTCAGTGTGAGGATCAACACAGGGCTGCAAATACATCCAGCTAAAGAGCGCTAAATACAACTAAACAGGTCACATATTTAGTTTCATTTTCCAATAATAATCTTATTTTTCTTTCACAAAATCTACATATCTGATATTCATCTGTTTGGTATTCATTTAGATTATAATCTAAATTATAACATAATCATGTATATTTTTCTTTACATTTATAAATGTTCAATATCTAAATTATTTATCCACTTTATTTGCCAAAATAAATCAGACGTTTTCCCCCCCCCCATCATCAATCGTTAACCATTTCAATGTCATCATTATCAAAACATCAGTACAACTCAGTTATCAACTTAATGCTTGCATCACTTTTATTCGAAATAAAATGAAATTGTTTCCCCGTTTATATTCTGTTGAATTGTCAAGGTTATTTAAGTTATTGATATGAATTCTATCTAAATATTTTTTTTCATCTATTTATGTTACGTCCTTTGATTTTTCACAACTGAAATGTGAAATCATTTGTTTATATTTTCAAGTTAGAAACTATTAATAAAATCCTTATCTAATACATGACGTCATCTGATAAACTAACTGAATCTAACGGATATTATCCTACCATGTAAGCATACATAAGAAATATTTTTATTCAGTCAAAAGTAAGAAAAACGGCATATATATATATATATATATATATATATATATATATATATTGAAATAATTTGTTTAAAACTTGTTAAGACTGAAAACTATCTAAATTAAGTCATCAAATATCTCTCAGGATGTGATGTGAACAAATTCAACAGATAAGATTTGCTAAATGTCTACATTTTAATGAAGGAATATCACGTAAACACAAGCCAGATTACTTTATTTGTTCAGTTGTTATAAATACAATTTTACACATTAAGAAAATTACATTATCGAAAAGAAAATTTTTTTCATTGCATTGTATTTGATAAATGATAAAGTTATGAAACATGTTCCGTTAAACGAGCGTGACTATTATCTTTGATAAACCGGTAGTTCATACTAATAAGAACTAAAAAATAACTCATTATCTTCCTGTTATTAAAAACACAATATCAAACCTAAAAAAAGGTTTAGGTTTGAGAGGAAATCTCTGGAGTTCTAGTGAGAACCAGTGACCAGTGGAGTACAATCTGTGTCGAGTGTGAGGTAGTTACCTAACGAAGACGATGCTAGATGATTACACAATGTTGTGGAATGAGTGAGTACAGACATTAACACCGGTGAGTTCCGGCTCAGTAGTCCAGGGTTTAAGAGTCCGAATACAAGACCAAAGTTGTTTTGCTTGATTTTCAGTTGAGGGACCGTGGATATGCACTTATAAAAGTCCCGTGCTAGAACGGAACGACTGTGTGTTGCTCCCAGATTTTTAATAGTTGTCTCGCTTAGATCGGTTCATGATTTAAATAACATTCAGCAACTTCCACAACCCCATTCCAAAAGATTGATTATTACTGATTTGTAATACCTTATTTCCCTTTGTCTAAAATTTATTTATTCTAAAGTATAGAAATTACATGAGAATGTAGTTATATTACTATATTAAGTAAAGTCATTTCCTTCTATTGACCTCACCAAGTGATTATTGCGGAATTCTTATCGCTATACAAACCAATATGGAATCTGTCTGATATACAACACAATAATCTATTAACAAGAATCTGTGATTTCCTCCTGAACTTTTACGATGTTTATCTGACATAAAATGTATATGAATAATAAAGATTGACAAGAGGTTGCAAAACTAATTGAATACTACCGAAATAGTTATTTACTGGAATAAATAGTAGGTTTCAGTTTGCAAAACGACTAGCTCATCAGTACCTCTTAATAAATTGTTGAAATACTAAACTAATAAACAAAATTCAAGTATAATAATTCAAGTATAATCTTCCATGTCAAAGACAGGAAAATTCAAATCGTTATATAATTCAACAGACAACAACATGAATTCTAAAAAGACTATCTCCTGGACAGTATTCGGTAATACGTTAGAAACTGCAAGTAATGAGTACATAAGATAACTGGTGGTCTCAAAATCATAGCATTATCATACTCTGAGTTTACCATATACTTTACTATGTTAAGAAGCCTTTGCTAAAATGCACTACCTACTTATAAGTAGTAAAACATAATTCGTAAAATAATACAACAGTTAGGCTTTGAATTTGCTGAAATGACATCAGTCATAGATGTTTACCACTGAGAAGCGTCATACTAAAAATGAAGCAGCCGTCCAATCCCTCATAAACATTAGTGGTCATATATCTGGGGTGATTTCCAAATACAGTGCACTAATTACACCATTTTGTGTCTATGTAGGCTACAGTATTGTAGTTTAGTTATCTGATTACAATGGAATTATGAGATCATTAAGTGGTTGAATCAGTGAAGGAATTTGACTATTGTAATCTTAAAATAAAATGAAAGTCTACTAAGGCTTAATGTTAATATTTTGCCAAATAATATTTAGTTTTGTAATTCTTCAAATGTCTTCACTTAAACTAATAACATGCATCTGAGATTAGGGTCTAACAGCCTTACTTTTGGCATGACGGACTTGGCAATTCTATCAGTTTAATGTCCAGAACTGTCTTGAGAAAACATGACTGCGTCAAAAAATCGATTAAAAAGCACAGTATTAAAAAATTAGTGACTGTTCAAATAGAAGATAAAAATTTCTTTAAATTTCACTGAGACGAGTATAAACGTTAGTCACAAATGCTATGGTACGGCCGAAAGTGGGGAGAGTCAGCTCTTGCACTCGAAATGCTCTCACATGGCCAGCCACTGCCAGGGGAAGTCCTACTCACTGGCTTCTCGCGAGAGGTGTTGTTTACGAAATTGAGAGGGCCAACAGCGAATGTTCGGAGATTTAAACGGGTTGGTGGATATGGAGGATCCTCCTAAGTGAGTTGGAAAACCCTGATCCCAAACCCATGGTGCACATGCGCTCCAGGATCCTGAGGAACAGATGGTGTATGAATCAATTATCGATCACCGGCTACCATGGGACTACATCTCTTTACGTTGCTATACTGCCTTGTGGATTATACCTGTAGGTCGAAGGCTCCGTGTGTGTCTCTCTTAGAAAACCACCTGCCTCAGTCTGGGAACCCCGAGCAGTACCACAGCTCAGACACAAACCAAGTGACGTGTGTGGTGCATAGGTATTCGGTACCCTTTTGTACCAATATTTGTGTTTTTAAGTAAATAAATAAATATGTATTCCATCACCTTAAAAATCATATTTAGATAAATGGTGATTAGGTAAATTTATTTTTGTAACTTCGATATCAACCAAATTGATAAGCAAATTTCTTCTAATTATTTCCCTATTAAAATGAATGAGAACGTTTCAATGAAACAAACCTACTTTAATAGTTGAGATCATGAGACAATTAAAGCTAAACCTCCGTGGAAAACCTGGAAGCACCGGACGGCCGTTTCGTCCTGTGGTGGTCTAGTGGTTAAACACTAGCACGCGAGACTGATAGGCCCAGGGTTCGAATCTCGTGGGGCGGGGTCTTGGACGCGCATTACTGAGGAGTCCCATAATAGGACGGAAAGACCGTTCAGTGCTTCCAGGTTTTCCATGGTGGTTTAGCTTCAATTGATTCATGATCCCCATTATTGAGATTACTACAATCTCCACAAAACCCCTTCTGATATCTAAACCTATTTTATTCAATATTTGAATACTTTGATTTAGTTAAAATAACACACTTCTAATTATAAATTATTATTTGCAATGCTTGAAATATTTGATAATCTTGACTAGATTATGCAACATCATTACATCTAATTGATTAATGTAGTGTATAATCTCATTCATTCATAATCATACAATGGTAAAAATTAATCTACGCTTTACTAGGTTGTGATTACAGTTCAGTCTTTTGTGAATATCAATCGATTAGTGATTAATGTTCATCTATGAAAATATAGAGATATGCAACCAAGATGTAAAGTAAATAATAATCTGAGTAATGTTTGAGAATATTGTAAATTTTTATCTTCATTTGAACTGTCCAATGTTTTTTCACATTGTTATGATTACTTATTGGATAGGAATTGTGAATAGTGAGGTTTACGTCAACTATATTGTCAAGGTTGCTTTTATGTAACTTGATCATGCAACCATTTATCTGAATATTGATCAGTGAACGATCTACAGTGAGGTTTAATGAAATATTATTTCATTGATCATAAATAAACTTGCTTGATTCGAATATTAATCCCTAGCTTATTTTGTAAATAACTAAACGGAGAGATACTAATTTTCGCGCAGGTAGATTAATGACGTGACAGGTAAAGATATTACAATCTTTAACTTAGTCAATTACTAATCTAAGCAATAGTAATATTCCTTTTTTATTTAGTGCTGTAAACTGATTTCTATGAAGAAATGAAAATAACAAAAGTCGTTGCCTTTAAAGCTGTCTAAATTGTCTACAAAGTACTTATCTTAATCATGAGGGTTAGATTTAGATTTACGTGGTTATCTACTCATTGAGATAACAGAACATATATTTGCCATTAACTTCCTACTCAATGCTCAATTAATTTGAAACTATCAAGTCCAACCTTGACATTGATACCTATAAACTAATCAATATGTTTTAAGAATACTTATATATCTGTCAAGACGATATGTTCGATAAAACAGTAAAATATCACCATATTATCGCTAATAGTACTTACCAAGCTTAATGTGTTCAACAAGGTATGTACACTAGAAAAAGAGCAACATAGGTACATATTTACATTCTTCAGCCTGTTAAAAAGAAATCCAGAGTTTATGGTTCAAATGTTCTTAACGGGGAAATTATGTAACATCTTATTATTTGTAGTCATATTCCTGACACTTGAAATAAATATTTAGTTAGTTAATGAATCAATTAATTAATTCATCAACTGAGTACTGTAGTTCCTACATCCTTAGAGAGTCAAAGTTGATGTTAAGCTAAACAAGTGGATATAGCACACCAGTTTCATTCTCATGGACCAAAGTAGAAAAGCATATTAACTTCTCAGCACTTCAAGTCGTTAAAAGAAATGCAAAATAATGCTGACATTATTATGTTTAGACCTGATAAATGATCAGGTGTCGTTGTTATGAATATATCCGATTACAAAAATAAAATGGAATCCATTTTCAGTGCTGAAAATAAATTTATGGCTGACGTTGACTCTGATGGATTACGTAAAGTAGGAAGTGAATTCGAATCTAATGAAATTGTGTAATCAATCTTGCCATTTCTCAGGTTACATATAAATGGACCTAGTCTTTCTGTTTTTGAGAACAATCATTATTGATATTGCATGGCAACATCTTCGGTGTTAACATTTGTCATTTCAGGTAAACACGATCACTAATATTATAACCATTTGATTACTGAATATTAACTAATTAGTAAATATCTCAATCCCAAGTAAGGTTAGTTAAAACCTTAACAACTTAGTAGTATTTTCATTAATTAACAATGGATGACGCGGATTCGAACGTCACAGTGCGACTGTCATCTAATAAGTTTAGGATTACAGCTTAAGAATGATCTTTTTCAACCAACTGTGCAATAATACGTGGTATTTTTTGGATCCAATAGAAGTTTGTAAGCAAATGATGACAAATTTCAAAGTATAATAATTAATGTTATCTTGCTCTACTCAAATTGGAAAAAAACAATGATTGCTTTATTCTACATAATTAACATTTTAAAAAAAAGTACAAAGTGGTAATAAGTGGTACAAAAAAACAAGAAATCAACATAATTATTGACAAGTCGGAAACATAATTAAAATAAAAACTGGAATATTCCAGTTAGCATTACGTTTTTAGTTGTATAAAATAGGAAAGGTATAAGAGAACAAAAATTATATTTCATCAAGATACAACTGGAACAATCTCTGTCAGTTTACAAATCAACGCTTGTGTTTAAAATACATCTGTAATATCGGATACAAAAATAAAAGATGGAAGATTTATGAAAAAAATAGAGTATAAAGAAAAAACTGGACAAAAGTATACAGTATAGATGAATGATTATTCTCTGTGGGAATAAGAATAAAAATAATACTTGGAGTAAGCAGTGGTTTTATTTAAGATTTTATCTAAAATACAAAATGAAAAAATAAAATCTGAATTCGCGGTTACAACAATTTGATATTTTAAATAATGCTCATGAGTAGTTGAAAGTGCTGTTCACTTATAGTTTATGTAGAAGCGTGTATTTGATCCAAGTTATTACGAATTAGTTTTATTCGCGTCTATTGACTAGTTTAAGCTGATAAAAAGTATCCGAAAAAAAGAGAATATAAATCACTTTAACGATTTCATCACTTCTAACTCTTTTTTAAGAGAATGATATTCATTTTGCTTTATCAAAAGTAATTTTATATTCACAATTAAAAGAAAAGGGCACTACATACTAATCTATAAATCATAATTGTTATCAATAAAATCAGTTTGATGACTATCCATAATGTAGTGGCTTAACCTCGAGATAATTTGTTTAGCTTCGTTTATCAATCACCCTGATAACCGTTACTAAATTAATACCAACGGGGCATGGATTCAGAAGACAATACGAAGCGGCGATTGCAGTTTATTATTGGATCAGATCAACTCCGTCTACTCATTGTTCTATCGGAATTTATAAAAGGGACTAATTGCTTTAAATTATATTATTGGATAGCACAGATCACAATTACAAGCACATCGAGTGGCTTTGGAGCAGACAGACTAATGTGTGCAATCAAGCAAACACAGAGACAGATTTATAGTCAAGTCGAATTAAGGTGCGGCGAAACAAAGCAAATGCCATTAATAAGATTCGAGAACATATTCATACGAGAAAGCGAATGATTCATTGAGCGATATTTAAGCAAACAACCTTTAAGGTAGAGAGAGGGATATGTGGGTAGGCTGTCTCATGTGATCAAGCATACATGTTTGTACAGACATGATAGTGATAATAATAGTAATAATAATAATACAAAGAAGTAAATAGATTGTTACTGTTCGAATAACACTGTCTGTTAAATAAGTTAATTAAAGGGTTCGACGAAATTAAGCGTAAACAAACTTAATTTTAGGGAGGGTTGCTATAATAGTTTCTTATTACATGATCATGTGCATTTTGAATTTCCGTGTTCTCGTTCTCAATCATCCTTTTTGTTATCGTTTTTATTTTTCACCACGTTATAATAACAAGGGACAATAACATATAATACAAATCAATATACAAGTCTTTGATTCATTCTTCTTCTTATTATTATTTTCTTCTTACAACGTCGAAACATACAGATATAATGTTACGAGTTTTTCATGTGTCATGCATGGTAATTTTGCTTGGCGTAAAAATTATTTCATCAGAAGTTGCATTATTAAATGTTTAAAGCAGTAGTATCACAGATAACATGAAAGTACTATCAGTGGGAAGAAACTTTTAATAAGATAAAAAAGTTTAAAGTAAATAGAACCAGTTCACATAGATGCATCAAAATGACCCTAACTGAATGAATAAAAGAGTTTACATACGCTACTGTTATTGATGATATCTGACTATATTATCAATACAAACTTCAATATAAAGTGATTTATTAGAATTTCACCACAACTGACTAGCAGCGTGTTCTGTACAGGACTTAGTGGCCGTTCGTTCTGCTTAAATATAAGTTAATGCTAATAAGCTGTTAAATGCATCAACATAACTTCGTCAATATCAGTTCATGTGAACAACTATGACATCAATTTGACTTGGGAAATGTAAGAATATAAGGCAGAGGAAACACACAAAAAAGCAAGAGGATTTTTAGAAGCTTGGGACTTTGATTACGCGCTTACCATTAGACATATTAAAAAAGACTCGATCCAACAATTAACAAGATGAAGGGAAAACAACTACAACGTTATAGGTAGAAACAACGGAAACATACATCTAAACAACAGTCACACAGTTATGAATAACAAGAAACCAAATCCTAGGTTAACAGACACAACATCCAATCGATTGCGGAGAGGTTTTATTCAGCCACTTATAACTAAATTATGTACTGATGATGTTGTCAAGACAGTTTCAAGATTAAACCATTTGGCGTAGAGAACACAGCATCAGTATATATGTGCTAAATAATGTTGGCGTTTGAGGCAGAACAGTAATTTTTGTAATTTATATCCTTTCTTATCTGGTAGGTTGTCCAAAACTCAATGTTACAAAGCATATTTTGATATCCGAATTTTATGCTTTAACAGTCATTTCATATGTTATAAATATTCATATAAAGATGGTGACCAAAATTTAATCGAGTTAAAACGTCGACATGTGTACACTAAATAACAATTCAGGTATTTTAAAGGACTTAATTGGCGTATTGTTGCTTAAATTTTGTTCCACACACTTTACTTAAAATAATCGTAATTCTGTGGTGAATTAAAATAAATATTTCTTTCTCTATAATAAATTTCATTAAAATTCCACAACAATAAATGATGAAATTAAAACATTTAAAAAAAGTTTTAGTTGCCAAGAGAATAATTCATTGACAAAAAGAAATGATAACGATTCACTTACAGCACAGATACCTGTTTGCAAGCATTTTACATGCACAAACATCCACTAAAAGATTGGCTATATAAATAAAATAAGAATAACCATTAATAAAAAATATTATCATCGAAAATTTATCATCTGAATAAATTAATTATCTGGTTTTTGGTGCATCTAGTCGATACCGATCACCACATAGATAAAACTTCAGCGTTTCAAATTATTTATAAAATCTCGCCGAAATAGCCTTATGGTTCTAGGATTCAACTTTTACTTATAGCAGAAGCCATAAGAATACACATCTAGAAACCCAACCTTTATATGCAGAAAAAGTTTATACAACCATTGAATCTACCCTAGTTTTCTACCTAAATACCATTGCATGTTTCAAAACCTTTCTTTCTATTCTCGTAAAATTTCCTCAACATCGATTTCGTTAACACTTAAATTCCTAGTTCTAATCTTATGTAATCTGATGATTAATCATATTAACTGTACCCGTTCAACTAATTACTTATCATTAATTCCACAGATAACAAAACATTCATATTTACATACAATTTTAATTATGTAACTGTTAGTGATAATTAATTGACCATGAGAATTCACTTTAGTCCTAACCTTAATTTCGATCTTCCAGGCGTTATGTAACTAAGTGATTACTATTTCTTTAAACTGACCATCCAATTGGTATCGTCTCTACTCAGTTATAAAACATTTATGTTAGTATGGAACCTTGATGAAGAACTAAATGAAACGAATTATTTCACTGTTCAACTTGTCACTCTAACAACAAATAAGTTTGCAAAATAAGATGAATTCATCCTATTTCACGACGTCCCACCAGCTGCAAACAGCCTAAAATTACACATATTAATGTGATTATAAACAAATTTTCAATGTACTTAAGTTAATGAAGTTCAGACGAGTATAAGAAAGGAATCATGACAAACGTAATAACACGAGGAATAGTAAACAAAATGTACAAATATAAAATAGTTGAGACTGTTTGGTATTTATATTGTTGTAAAGTAATAATTCAGAGTAGATGACGTCATAGCTACAGGTAATCATAATGAAGATAAGAGGGTTACGTGAGCTTAAATAAATTAAAAGACATGAAGTTCAGCAAAGGGATTTCTTTTCAACGAATTTATCAGAGGTGTACAATCGCATATATATATATATATATATATATATATATATATATATATATATATATATATATATATTTTAAATGGCAATCAAATTAGTAAGCGATTACACAATCATTCAATGTGATTATAAACTAGATAGAATAAATAAGTGAACACTAACAAGATTATGCAAAACATAAGAATCCGATGAAAAGGGGATTGAAAAATTGACAAAGGTTATTTGGTTAACACGCTGTCGCTATCACGGAAAGGCTTGTCACAGTTTCGTTGTGTATACATAGGTCAGGTCAGAAGTGCTTGATAGTTATTACCTCTAGGAAACGGAGTAAAATTGTTCTTTGTCTTTTGATTATTTTTAATGGATTGGTTATATTCACTTCATCTTTACTATTCAAAAGGTGCTTGACGATTGCAGTCGTGAAGACCTTACTCTTTTTACGCGTAGAATCTTAGGAATACGTTTAGAAAATCTATTAGAAGCCTTTCTCTCTATCTTTCCTATATACTTGCCACCACAGGTACATGTAAGTTCTTAGAATTGTTTAGAGTTGAATTTTCATGTACCTGTGGTAGCAAAAAATATATACTAATTTTACTCCTTTTTGCAGAGACTATCAAGCATTTCCGACCTGCTTATATCTGATACTGTTGCTCTCAATTGAATCCAATTATGATTAAAATATGTTGTTTAAACTGTTCTTTATGTAGTACGATAGTGAATGATATCATGTATATTGTAAGTAAAAGATAGTAAAATAATTTTTATTAGCTAAAATCTGAATAAAATTAAAGTGTGTTTAAATAGATTCCAGCAGCTATTATGAGACGGATAAATTTAAGAAAGGTGTAAGTATATCATATAATTAACTAAGCCATCAATCCAGTCAATTTATCACCATCGTAGTAAGTCAAGTTTTTGATCGTAAGGTCTTTCCATCCATTTTGGTTTTTTTGCCTCATCAAACTCCAAAGTACTCTTGAGTTTATTGAATGGCTTCCACCAACCTAAGTTATCACAATTGTTACATAACAAATTTTACTAATTTTCTGATTCTAATTCACTTCTGTTTCTGCACACTTATATTTTTTTCGCTCATTCGTTTAATAGTCTTATCTATATTAAAGCTCACTGATAACTTGTCATTTCAAGTGCTTTAATTGTGCAATATCATGATATCTTTCAATTCGGTCAATACATTTGATTAGTTCGATTACGAGTGTAAATAGCTACAAACAGCTGCAGAATATAATGAATTCTAAATAGTGTATTTCATTTATTCTTTCATGATGTCCAATTTTTTCTAGTCTAGTGATAACCAGTACATGATTTTGTATTCACAAAATACTGAGCTATATATTATTACGACCAACATTTGCTTTAAGTGTAAGGAAGAAAATCATGTAAACTTACGCTAATTGAGATGGAAATGAACTACGATGAGTATCACCCAAATGGTAACAACGATCACTGCTGTACAAATGATTTCCTGTATTGAACGGAATGGAATTTGATGTGGGCTTATCAGCAATGCTTGTTATGGATAACAAACGAACAGAATCGTTTGAATGATAAAGTACCTAGAAGTCATTTTAAGAACAGGATATTCTGAAATGTTTTTTACAACTAAATGAAAACAGATTAATATTACAATGGAGTTACGGAGAAGCCTCAAACATAGAATTGGCTAATATGTCACAAGGAGCTGTTATTTACCCTCTTTTCTATGATTTTTTTCGTGATCTATTATCTTCAATAGAAAAGACTTTTGTTAAAGATGCGGACGATCTCACTGCATGTACAATGATTCTTACCTATTTACATACCTTTAAAATGAATGAGTTCTTGTCTCTTATTGAATTGTGGTCTGTTGTTAATGGTCTCACACCTAGTCCATCTATGTGTCAAACTGTTAACTTTAGCCTGACATATGAACAGCACCTAAACACCCTGTTGGAACCCCATAAAGATGGTACTATTGGAGATTCTTCAATAAAAACGTTCTCAAAGGTCATTTATCTTAGTGTAATTTTTTCCTCTGATCTCTCTTGATCTTCCATGTTTGGTTAATATTGAAGAAATTTTTCTGTCTGACTTACTGTATAAAGAGACCTCATGCTTTTTACCCTACAGAATACTAACTTTTACGACTTGTTAAGTCTTGCGTATTACCTATAATTCTTTACTGTCCTCCATTAATTTTCCCCACGATTGTGAAAAAAGACTTTGCTGTATTGAGGAGTGCTGAAGGCAGTTAGCAGGATGTGCGGTGAATCTTTTAAGGCCATTATTAATATGGTTGTGGATAAACATCTAAAATCTTGTAAACCTATGGAAGGTGTAGTCTTATCAGGTACTAACCATCCACGTCATTTATATCTTTCTCCTTGTATATCTTCTGGTAGAACGAAATTCCAATACATCAGAATACCTTATCTAGAAAATATACCATGTGGCAAACAGGTTGTTAGAGCTGACCTAGTCAACAGCTTGTATTCTTAAACACGTTTCTAATCAAAAGGTTGTACAGATTCAAATCTTAAAAAACGTTTCATTTAATTCCAGGTAGTTTATCTACTTAGTTTATGTACATATGTATGGAATTAGCAGTTTCCTTCGCCTTTTTTCTTTTTTGTAAAAGGAACTTGTTGAAATACCTTGTGCTGTGAATGCTATATTATACCTAAAATATATTATTGAATAAAGCCACTAATAATAATGATAATAATTCGAAAGATATTCCATTTTTAACCAAGTGGATGTAGAATCTAACAAAAACCAATGTAAGGGGAATATGAAATTTCCTCCATCAAAATACTAGACCTTTAATGTACATGAACTATAATGATGCTATGTATAAGTTACGATGTATGGGTTATAAAGCACTTAAAAGCCAGAATTTCAACTAACTGATATGACTGAGAAGTTTCTTGCGCCTACCTAGTTAAGGGCTACCTTAGCATGACGGATGAGTGGCTTAGATTGAAGTCAAATAATGATTAACTAGTGTCAGTGATTAATATTGTTGCATCGTATAAAAAAATGAGGGTTTCGAAGTACAGATCATCTAGATTTCCTTAATCAGTGCTTGAGAACATTTAAGATGATATAACTATAAATCAGTTAAAATGGCTTACAAATAGCCCGAGGGAAACATAGTCTCACTAAAAATTCAGTAATCATCTCGGATACAAAATTCAATCTTATAATCAAGGACCTCTCACTTAGCTTAATTAATAAATTCAAATCTATTCATCTTTTATGAATGATACACTTTCAAGAAATATTGAATTGACAATACATTTAGCCTAAAATATTATTACATGCTTAGTATTTTGCGAGATAGTGACCTGTTCCATTTCATTTGCATAAAGATGGCTCTTTTCTGACTTAATCTTAGAACTTAGAACTATTAGTATATTGTTTACATGAACCTAGGGCTTTCCGTTAATATTTTTTCCTAATTATAATTATCATTACAAAATGGTGGTACATAATTTTAGACCAAAGTTTGCTCTCAATAATTCCAACTTAAGACACACATGGTGAACAATCTAAAACACTAAAGAATCATTTTATTCTTCTGAAAAATTATTTTCATGTTTAATTAAACCAAGCTGAATCATTGTTGATAGTAGTTGTTTTTTGTCAAGAAAAAGAGATTTCTAATTTCAATAAAACATTTACCTTAATGAAGTTTGCTTCACTGCAAGGTTTAAACCTGGGGTATCGGGATCAATAATATTAAAATGTCACTCGATGAGAATTATGAATATTATCGAAAATTTGTTTTGAATTGTAGAAGAACCTAGTAAAATACCCAGCCTTCCCTTCTTAAAATCACTAGCACTTACATCCAGATTTTTTTGGGCAATTAAAATAACAGGTATATGGGTATGTGATAAAGAAACATTTGAATGGTTATTTCTTCAGCATCGAAATATGTGTCATAGGTAATAAGGTTTCAAAAATAGTTTTCAACATGGGAAAACAACTTATTAATGGTGTTTCTCAATTTTTGTAACGATGAAAACTAAACAAGATATATGTTCATCCTTAATATTTAAATGAACTAAAAGTTACGGTTACTTGTTAAAAAAACCCAACCATTTGAGAGAAGGATAAATGGTTCAAAATTTAGATAAAAGGATTGAAAATGTAACTTGACAGCTGGCTGACCTAACAAAACAGTAATATATTTCAGTTGACTTGAATGATTCGACTTGCAGTGATCTGTAAAACCTACTGATATGCAATACGGTAAAAGTTATAAAACTTTAAACTCAACAATAAAGATAAATCAGTACCGATTTTATTTCAGTTAATTTATCTCACGCACTCTCAACAAGGTATTTTTAATCAAACGTACAAAGTATATTTATATAACATGATAAGTACTAGTTCTCATAGTAAAATTTAAAAACAACCGTTTTTAGATTTAAAATCAACTTACTGAGGCATTAACTAAGTTATTTTCTTTAAATTTAGACATAGACGAATGACAAAACAGTCCACATTGTTTATCACGCTTTGATTTTTTGGGATTAAGTTCAAGACTACCAGACTCACAAAACATATAAGAAAGCCGATTGTTTTTTTCGGTATCACAGCCGATGGATTTACGTCTACGGTATTCTTCAAGTTTTTGTTCCATTCTAGATGACTCAAGAAAATTTACTGGTGAAAGGGGATTATCAATGGTCAACTCTTCCATTCCCATCCTTTGAAAGATTCGAGAAGATTTCATTGACTAGCGGTAATGGATCAAAATAATGATATTTACTGATAAAAGGTTAAAAACAATGTTTAATGAAAGCTACTTTTAAACTGCACAAAAATGCTCTATGTTGTGTCCTCAGTTAAATATGAAATCACATTGAACTAGCAACAACAACAGTCAAATAGCCTATGGACAGTGATGATTTGAATAGATTATCTGTTGTTGAAATTTTTCCATATAGCCATGCCTATAGTTATTTAGCCAAAGCCAAACAAAGACTGATAAAGCTCAATAAATCGCTCCAGAATTAAAACAAGAAGAAAACCATTTAGTGTAAAACTGGTTTTATTCTTTTATTAAATTTTACTAAGCTTTATTTCTATCAGAACCATAAAGCATAACATTTGAATAAGTAAAACAACAATGAAATTGTTATTTGTTAATTTTAATCAGAACACATTTTTAAAGAATGATTTTTCACACAAGCTTTCAATCCATCTATTCCATGAGTTTAGCCAATAGCATGGTTTAAATTAATATAAAAATTATATAACTTTTCTTAAATTATTGCTTTATTTATAACAAGGAGTCTTAAATTTGTATATATTGATAGTGATATAATTTAATAACCGAATACATGTTTATACATCATGCTTTAAGATATATTAATTAGGAAAGGAATCGAGTAATTGATTTTTCGGTTGAAGTTTAAGCAGATGGGGTTAAATTCTAGCTTATAACCCTTGGCTTTAATATCAAGTCATTATATGGCCGAAACTGAAGGTGTTTTATCGTGAAAGTAATTTAATCTCATACATATATAACACATATTACCTGGCCTTCACCTAATTCAATTCGTTAATAATCTAACAATGAAAGTATAGTAAACTTTCGTAAAGATGCAAAGCGCTTTTATTGACTCATTATCCGGTGAAAATATCACTTTTTTGATGGTCTTCAACTACCAATATAAAACTGGGCTTTAGTACTCTTTTCGCATATTTCACACTATAATGAACGTTCAAGGTACAAATATTTCCGTTCTTCATATTGAAAAATAAACACATGTTGCAAGAACTCAAGCTAATTAACTATGATTACTTTATTGACCCTTCATATTATGAATTGGCAGACATAGACGATAAACTCAGCCGAAAATTATTCTTAGTTAAATTCGAAAACACGTAAAGTTTGTATCAAGAATAACGCACAACGTAATCCTCTATGGTCTGACGTCACATACTCAATAACCAAATCGACGTTAACAGCTTTAATTATTACTTAAGCGCTTATGAAAACAGCAGCTGACAGAAACTGATTAAAATTAAGCCTGTGTTATGATATCGACACATACAAACCACAGTATCACACAGCTTTTATAATGGAAAAAATTATTATTTATGTTTGCAGAGTATTCGTATTATTTATTAGAATACCTAACAGACACTTTAATAGTAGTAAGAGGAATAGTGACTTGGTAAAACTACTACCACATATAATTATCTACGTGCATTGGTACGAGCGATACATCGAGGTTTGACAGCTAGTTGATGTTAACGCAGATGAAGATGAAGGGGTTGTCCATTTAGTTCGATATACTGTTTCTCACAATCAGAGCACTTTGTTTTGTAGATAACATTCGGCTTTTTTTTCTTATGTCATTGCATACGATTGATTGGAGTCATTTTGCCGGTTTATGTTGTTTGTGTATGCTTTCGATTGGCTTTTTGTCTAACTCAATATGTTTATTACGTCACCCCACAAAATGTATGACGATTTGTTAGGTAATAATCCGGTTCCTAAAAACTAAGTTATGACAGTTTCTATGGTATGTTGTATACTGTAACTGACTTAAACGTGTGAGGTAATATGCGAAGGGTAATAAAACGCAATACGTTCACCATATTCTGTTCAGCATGTTGTTCTCTTTTTATGAGAATTTATATGAAGCTCTATCAACTGAAGAATTCTCACCTCTTCGACTATACGTTTCTGTTCTAGCCATTGTTCAAATTGAATAAAATCTGAAGCACGCATTGGCCACTTCGCACTGCTTTCCTTACGAAGGCTTTTTCGTGCTGTTTTAACAGCTCTAAAAAATAAATAGGTTTTGAAAATGTCTAAGTATAAAGCAATACATAAATCTGTTAGTTCAATGACCTAAATAGCCACAAAGAAATGGAACATCCTAAAAAGAATTATACTAAAATGAAGTAAGTAATAACATATATATTCAACTAGATGAATAAATTTAAAGTGTGGAAGTACTTTGGGTTATGTTAAATTTTAACAAATCGGATACTTCATTTGAGTCATCATAAGTAGGCTAATATGTTTCTTTTGTTTAAAGAAATTCACTGTTGAAAGTTTGGAAAGATTTGTTTTGCATTGATGTAAATTTTATGTGCATTTATATCAAAACTGTATAACTAAAAAACCACACCAAATAAATATATTGAATCCGAGAATACTCTGGTTACATAATTGTGACTACTAAGAATATGACAAAGTAAAAATAGCTCTTCAAAGAATGTATGGAACACTTACTGAATGGCTGTCTCCAAACTAGATATCCAATCTTCAGCTTCACTTAAATTACCATTCACGATAGTAAAGTTAGCGTCACGACAGTGCACCTAGAAGACAAAAATATTCGTATATTAATAATAACTGATCTCAATGTAAAAATATAACAGCTGTGATAGAATATTTAATTTCTATATAATATGCTTGAAATTTTTGCAAAACAGAAAAAACATAGTAGGATGAAGTCATTTCATTTCATTTGGTGAGCTCTAAATTCCCCACTGACTTTTATAAATACTTAAGATGTTTCACAAATGTAATTTCCTATACAATATGCATAAAGTCATTCAGTTCACTAATAAAAATAATCATTACTTTCTATGTTGATATCATCTCCGAAAATTATTATTATTTTCACCATTAATATGATTACTTTACTAGAGTTTATTGGTAAATAATATGAATTTTGTGATCTTGTCAACTGTGATCGTAGCACCTTGAACATGTTTCTTGTACTTGACGTCATGTTTTTTTTCGCTCCTATTTCATTCTTCTATAAAGTGAACTTGGAAATATAGCTTATGATAATAATTTTTCGCTCGTGAACTTGATAATCTTACTCATATTACACACGAAGCTATATTTGCAAAACATTTAATGTATAAGTACAATTTGGTGTATGTGTGGAAGGTTTAGAGTACAAGATATGAAATGAATTCATTTCAACCTAAAACCCTAGTGCTTTCTGTGTCTTTTCACAAATATTTATAATAAGTATGAACCAAATCTAACTAAATAGCCGATTCATTTCCTTACAAGTGTATAGGAGGTTTCCTTTGATACTGGATATTCTTGGTAACAAAAACGTATAATCATTAAACCACTGGGAACTTACGAATCGATTTATTTTATCGACATTACTTATTTAAAGATGATGCTCCTCGGGTATTGAAAGCAACAAGGCTAGACACAATAAATAAGTAATTACATATGACATTAAATTATGGGTGCTATATCTCTTCTGTAGAAATAATGAAAAATGAATAGTACTTTGATTTACAAACGAAACAACTGAAAATCTGGATTACTTTAGAACAGTAATAAATTTTCTATTCGACAAAATCATTTACTTAGGCTGTACATTCGTATTGAAAAGCATGCAGTAAACTGTTTTAAAAATGTAGGATATGAGGTTTGCACCTATGCAGCAATATAGAAACGGCTAACTAATTAAAATAGATGCATAAGACAATTAGAATCGTCGGAGACAGTGTGTTTGCTGAATACTTATTTTATATGAACTGGAACCACGACCATTTGAAGAATAAGTTCAATCGAAAGAATTAACCGTGAATGTGTTGTAGAAGGATATTAACACAATATAAGGCTAAGTATAAAAATCATTTATTTATGATATCCCTAAACATTTTAATTACTATTACCAATAGTTTGGTGATAAAAACAGTTCGATTATTGGCAGTTTATAAAAATTAGTACAAACTGGAAGATGGATTCTAGTATACCCTATTGAAGTACAATTTCTGGATGAAGATCAGTGATCTTCCTTGACAATAAAAAAAGCAGATATATATCGATAAGATTTTTAGCCATTGATCGAACACACTGATAATGCCATCTTATTACCTAATTATATGCTAAATGTATATTACATGATTACCATGCACAAAAATAACAAAGTTATTTAAATGAAAATTAAGACATACAGTGAAACTGTATTCATTCAAAGGTTCAGGGTGTCTCATTGTGTAGTCATCTTCATTGAAGGTAATAAATGAATCCGATTTCAGTCTTACGACAGATGTTGATCCACATGCATATTCATCGAACGCCAATGGCGTTGATGCAGTGTGACCTGAAAAGAAACCCAAATACAATATCACCATCTTTGACTCATAGGTTAGTTCAATCTTAAATAACACGTTTTAATAAGCTGGTCATTGCATAGTTTAGTTTTTAAAGATAGGGACAACTATCGACTCATTCCATGATGTTGGTACACTCTCTAGTTCCCTAACCTTTGTAAACAACGTCGTCAATTCCTTAGTCAGAAAGTCACCACCATCTTTAAAAAGAGCCGGAGGTAAGTCATCTGGGCCAGGTGATTTGTAACGCTTCAAGAGTTGGAGTTCCTTGCGGACTTCCTCCTCGTTTGGTGGATCAGTCGTCACCGGCCATGGAGGGCAGGACAGTCTGACCGACGGGCTTCAATGAGTTGTAAGGAACCAGAAGAAACCCACTGCTTAAAAGCGGGACGTTTCGCAAACCCACAACTGACTATTCCCGCCATTTTCATGGCGTCATGCAATTGCAACCAATGCTCATCTATACTTTTCGGTGGAGTGGTAGCTAGCCTAGAGGCTAGCTCGGTTCGATACTTACTTGCAACAGAAGTTGCAACCAGCTTGCTAATATCAATCCGTTGATGGTGGTCACTTCGTTGTCCACCAAAAAGTAAGGTAAGATTGGTGCAGACCAAAGCATGGTCAGAGTTCAGATAGGTACTCCAAAAGGAGCGGCAGTCTTGTACACAACCACGCCAGCGGTAGCTGATCGCGATGTGATCAATCTGAGTCCAGGCTTGAGATGCAGAGGGAGGACGTCAGGTGGCACATCGGCGGTGACTGTGCCGAAAGTTAGTGTTAGCCAGTAACAGGTTGTGGTCTGTGCAAAGTTGCAGTAGACGGTCCCCGTTATCTGACCTACGACCAACGAGTCCCCATCGGCCACCTAAACGACTCTCTTCTGTGCCTAGACGCCCGACCTGGGCATTCAAGTCTCCGGCTAGTACTACAATATCTGTCGAACGCACTTTCTGGAGAAGAACAGATAACTAGTGGTAAAACTCATCCTTGATTGCATCCGGGCTGCAATCTATCAGGGCATAGGCGGAGATGACGAAAAGACATTGTTTCTCACGCCGATTTCTCCTCACTTTGATGGAACTCTCTAATCTAACAGTACATAACCGACTGTTAATGGGGATCCAGTCGATTAGTGCTGCCTCAGCTCTAGCGCTCAGTGCGACACCAACGCCAGAAAGACCAGACGAAGATGCCACAGGGTTCCCGGATAAGCGCACGTAAAACAAGCTTTTCGAAGCGACAGATGGAGATCGAATTTGTAGTACTTCACCAGAGTCTTGAATACGGGTCTCGGATAGACAGCAGACATCGATATGAAGACTTTCCAAAGACATAGCCAGCCCTATCTGTTGTCCAACCTGCATAAGTGTGCGAACGTTGAAGGCAGCCAGTTTGAATGGTGCATGTGGTTTCAGAAAAACTGCTTCAGTACTCATATTCAGTGGTAACATACAATTTTCAACCGGACAGTGACTCGAGAACGTATAGATAGAGTCGAATTTCCACCAAAGACGAGCCGCTGTATAAGTATAAAAGAGGGGGAATAATGTGGTAAATAGTAATAATAATAATAATAATCATTTGAATCATTTGATTGTTATTCGAAGCGAGAAAAGTAGTTTCCATAGATATAGAGAGTTCATCATTTGCGTGTGGGCTGCGATACTGCCCGAGTGCCCAGACCGAAGCAGGTGGTTATCTTAGGGGGCCACACCCCGAGCCTTTGACCTAAAGGTATAACCCACAAGGCAGTGGAGCATCGTAAGGAGATGCAGTCCCATGGTAACCGGTGACCAGCGATTGGTGCATACGCCATTTGTTCCCGCAGGATACTGGAGCCCATGTGCACCATTGGTTTGGAATCCGGTTAAAGCGCCGGACATTCGCTTTTCGTCTTCACATTTTCGTAAACAAGACCCCCGCCACGAGAAGGCAATGAGTAGGACTTCCCTGGCAGAGGCTGTGTACGCGTGGCCGTGTGAGAGTATTTCAAGAGGGAAAGCGGACTCTCCCCACTCTCGGCCGCACCAGGGCATTTGGGGGTTTTGTAAAAGCAAATAAACTGATGACATAAATTCATATGCATAAGAAAACTGATAAAAAAACTGAATAATTCAGATTTTTTTAATGTTAAGGTTTGATGACAATATACAACACTTAGCAAATAAACAAATCAGGCAACAAGTATTGTAATTAACAGAGAATAATACTCACGACTAAATCCTCCGATAGAAATTGGTGAAATAAACACTGAGTTGTTCTGATTTGGTTGACATTCAGGGGACTCAGGGATCGGTTGCAGAAACGTATTATGTGGTTTAAAATGAATTTGAACATGACAGTGATGAAGAGGATAGACAGCAACACATGAAAAACAAACTTTACTATCTGTTAAAAAATCAGTTGAATCGTTAAAAGTTTGAGAGTTAGAACTTTGTGAGACTGATTTAGAAAATTTAGGAACGTGAATCAATGAGTTTGTGTCATTCGACTTTCGAATATGTTTTGTAAACCCTAAAGACATTTTTCTTCCGTACAACTGTGTAAAAGGATCAGGATATTTTCGGCTATAAACACACTTTTTCTTGCTGAAAATAAATTCCAACTCCGTCTGGGTTCGCGGTTTAGCACATATCAGTATATCAGACATAATCACTAGTAAACGAGTTTCCGCAACTCCATCAAGAGAATTCACCTGCAATGAAAAAAGCTATGATTATATATTTAACAAAGTAAATAAGTTGGGTTATCGACATAGAAAAGGATTGAATTGAGAGATGAATTACATCAAAAATGATACATATGAAGTTGTACTCAGCTTAAACGCTCAATACTTATAGGTAAAGCCTAAACCCACTTTCGTTTTAAGATGTTAATGAAGAGTGATAACAATCCAGAAACTAAGATTTCGAAATATGTAGAAAGTCAAAGATTCCTGCTTAGATGGTATAAAATTAACAAAACGACTACGTGATTTCAAGAACCTAACACCATAGAAGTTTAAAATGTTTACCTTTTTCACCAATCCATACTTCAATAGTTTACGCCCAGGTACTAGAATGAGGTTTTGCGACCATCTGCCAAAAAGTCTTGATTGTAATAAAGCGGCCTTAGTAGCTTGTTCACTGATTCTAATCTGTTCATTTAAAAATGTTGCTATCGCTACCACACTAGCAAAACCTGCAATAAGAATAATTGTGGAAGCACACATTCTATGAATATAACGTTTCAGATCTGAAAAACTTGAATCATGAGATTCTGGAGAGTAATGCACTTGATGATGATTATCCCATAGTTTTAAAATAAGAGTGGCTGCATATTCTGGTATCATAAAATGTTGACGAGCAGCTTCGTTAATACTAATGGCACATTTATTTGCTTCTGGATTACTTAAACCGTCCAGTTGAAGGCAAATGATAACAAGTTCTTGGAGTATTAAAGAATACCTACAAAAAATAGAAGTTCGTTAAATTTTCGCGTACATCCATCAACATTGCGGAAACATAAAATTAATTTTACTGAAGACATACTCCTTCTATTCAACGGCACGTAGAAAATAATTAATAACCTATCTGTGAGACCACACACATGTTTGTGTACTAATGACTAAACCACACAAATCGTGGTACAGGCAAAAATATTAAACGCATGCATAAGCGTGAAGTTTGAACCACAGACCACAGGAAACATAATTTGCGAGAGGAGCAATAATACGATAATATTATAATTTCGACAATTTGATTCTGACACAGTGTAGCGGTAGTTTGCTGACACGTTTGGTCAGGCATGTAGGTTTTAGCCTTCAAGGGTATCTAGAACTATTTCTAATAGTTCTTTCAAATGACATCAATGTCCATAAAATCCTTCTTTTAAGAAAATTAATGCGATCAGGCAAGGCATTAATATATATGAAAAGTTATACTTAACAGGCATGGTTCTACAGATATCAATTATCATACATAATAAAACCAAAGACTTATCAATACAGAAACATACCGAGGAATGCGCTGTATGGGCATTATGAGGAGTGCTGAAAGCTGTAAATTAACATCTGGTAAGCTTTCTTGTTTATTTATAAACTCCATTAGTCCTGGTATGAATGCATTACAAGTCTAAAAGACCAAAAATAACACTTAATTTAACATGTACGGATACCACGAATCAAGCGAAATTCTAAACCACATAAAAGTAACTTTTTCCTGCTAACCAAAAAGCACTCAATTGTATTCCGTGAAATGATTGTTTGTAAATGTTACAAAATAATTTAAATTGCAAATGAGTTCTTTTAAGAACTATGATTAGTTTCAAAATGTCAAACAACTTTTACACTAATAAAATCTTAATAAAGGATTAGTTCATCTTACCTAATGACTTTTCACGGTTGATTTATAATTACGCTTGTTAATGTGTGATTTTATGGATCCTCATATTCAGATCAGTACGTTTTAAAAGAGACGTACACTTTAGATATCTTCATTCTTTGAGGAAAACTTTCAGACTAAGGGTATTTTTTCTTGTTTATTTTTATAATGTGAAGTTTTCTCTATTATATTATAGCTAAAAATCAGGATTTACTACAATATGTGGAATATGGAAAGAAACTTTTATGAACCTATGTTGTTCGTATTACAAAAACAATGCATTACGGAGTTGACAAAAGATGTTCCTGAGAGATCATATGGAGTTGGGAATCTACCTGACCACTTCAAGTAACAATTTCGATAATGCGTGACTTAAATAATGAACGTAAGAAGAGAAAGAAAGCGTACTTAGTTCGTTCAAAGCCTAGAAAATTGGATTCCTAATAAATCTATGTCGGAATGTTCGTAGTTTTTCGAGTGTTTATCCTTATCTAACTATTTAGAAGTCTCATCTCCCGGTTTCGAATTTTGTGATGGTAGTACTGTTTACAAGTTCAGGTTTAAAACATCTACCCATAAATAAGAGGCCTAATACCTTTTATCTACGGGGATTTAGAAGGACTTAACTCCAGTCTAGTAGATTGTTGCTATTATTATCTAAACTACAGGCACAGAATAGAAAGGATGTTGACCAAAAGAAACAAAAAATCCCTACTTAAACTGAAGAAAAGATAAGCACAATATCCTCCAATAATGACCCAGCAGAAGAGACCATGACAATTGACTTAATCACTAAATAGCCCGAGACAAACAGATGCAACCTCTCAGGATTTTTATGTAACACTCAAACCCAGCGGTACCATGTCACTAAGGCATTATATCTATCCAAAAGTATATAAATCTGGATTACCGCTGTGGCAGAAAGATGTATAGCAGAACCTCTAAGGGTACTGCATAGAGACGTTTCACAGCATGTCGTAAAAGATAGTCTCAAATCTATTGATAAAACCAGAAAATCGGAGATGAATAATAGATTTATGATATCTAGTTCAGAGAAATATAACCAGTTCTTTCAGTTAAATAAGTCCCTCTCAAGTTTAAGAACTAAAAGAAAACCATGAAAGGACCGCCACTGGCTTTAATTAGGAGCCGTGTCTAGTGACGTTTTAATTCACCGTGTAGTACTATCTCTAGGACCTAACCAGATAGTCGTGGAGGACTGACATAAATTTCGAACTTACTCAACTCTTATTCCTACATAACGAATTTTTGTAATTAACTGATTACACAACCTTGTCTGTAGATTTGATGTCACATTCGTTGAGACTGTGACTACCGTTTTAGAGGAGACATTGTTAAACTGATCAACCACCAATTGTTTGCAACTGATTTCATTCTTAACTGCAAAACCTATGTATTAGTATAGAGCCTTGATGAAGAACTAGTGGAAAGAAGGCATTTCTTTGCCCAACTTGTTTTTCAATATCCCGATGGAAATATCTCACATACAATGATTATTGTCAGGTTGCATTTTAGCTCGAAACTTTCAGTCTATAAAATACCTCAGCGGAGGCCATAAGGACTCTGTTTTACAAATTTTAGAGTATATCAATCTTAATCTTTTAAAGTACTCTCCATTTCTGTCATTGCACTAGTCTCAGCATTGATTCCTTTGTTCACAACATTCATGGAATGTTGTGCAAGTCAGGCCTTTTTACTGCCTGGTTGTTTCATTTCTTTGCACGATCTCGCACAGACGAGTTTTCTAAATTCAGGTCACTAGAAACTATGCCAACAGGGAGTCAACGATTACAAAGTAAAAGAGATCGGTGAACGTTCAGTGTTTTCATCAATACAGGTACAGGGTCATCCCAACCTTGTATCAACCATGTAGTCTTCACAGCTTACGCTGAAAAACTCTCATGCCTTTTTCGGAAAGCTAGATCTTTATAATCTCCCCAAACTTTCCACAAAATTAATTAGTTTTTCTAATGCTCCAAAGAAAATCTAAGTGCCTCAGTTTGCTTATATATTAAACAAACCATGTATTTCAGACGTAAGATTTAAGCTGTGTAGCTCTTTATGCCAATAGTGAAACGGTGCAATTAGAGGAGTTACTTTTAGTATACTATATTTCGGTTAACTATGTACTGCAGTAGCAAAAGAGATAGGCCAGGGACAAACGAAAAACTTAAGAAGTTAAGGGGAAATATAATAATTTGCAAACTTTTAAGCTGAAGCAAATATTAACATCTAACCAGTTTGGAGCTTAGATGAATTTGTATTTCGATTCGGACTACCTGATCTTGTCATTAACAGTAACAGTACAGATAGAAACATAATAAAAACAAAACCACGCAAACTGAACAACTCGCCTCCATAAACACAACGTTTGTTTGGTAGCGGTTGGCATAATCTGCATATAATTTCAAACATGGAGAAATTTTCAGAAATGCTTTCTCTACTCCAACAGTTAAGACAGACTCAAGAAGAGTTTCATTGACACTTAAGATGGGCACGAGACGTCCAAAAATTTCAGAGTGTATATCTTCTGGCAAGTATCTGCGGTCAATTAAGGGCCTTGCAAAGTACTAAAAGATTAGACAAACAATATGAAGTTACCTTCAAAACCTTCCTGAGGCAACTTATGTATTTAATTTCAGAAGTCACGAGTTCGTGTATTAGGTCATCTTTTGATCGTAGAAGTTTGACTTCGGCATTTGAATTATTTGTGCGTAAAGAGAATGAATTTTTCATCGGCAGGACTTATAACAAAGGTAACAAACGTCTTTTAGAATGTTGTCAAGGTTAACTTGAACTTTCTCATAATTCAGCTGGAATAGAAGTCAAATTTATGCGAAAGTGTAAAATGGAGGAACAGAAATAAAGCTATCATGTATGCAAAAAGCATCAGTAAAAGACTTCAGATATATCCACGACACCGTTTGTAGGTTAATCACTACTAATGTATAACCAAAACAATTAAGCGTACGCAAGAAGCAGGATGAATGTATGTCAATTTCCTCAATATATTAAGAATATTGTCAAACGTTGCCTAAAGTTGATTGCTTATTTAAGCCTCATGCCTTTTTGGGACATCGGTGGCTGACCAAAGATCTTCGAAAATCTCTGCGTTAGGCTCTCCTTTCCAGCTACTGAAAGTAACATCTACGGTGTTGATGTCTCGACGGGATATCTACTTAGTTGGATACACTGGTGGTGTTCTCATGACTTTCTTGATCCATCGAAGGCGGTGAGGTAGGTAGGTTGTACCCTAGGTACAGCGACAATGGTGTGCTATATACGCTTCTCATTGTTATTGTTCCTAATGATAGTTTAGTATTAAGTAACTATAGCTCTCAGGTAAGGTAAATGTACCGTCATGGGAACTCGAAAAATTATAGACCATATGGAAATGTAACATACTACATGAAACATAATTTTTTCATAGGAGGACTAAAATGACAGATTGAATTAATATTGATGCTTAAAGTGGTAACTTCAATTATGGGGCCAAAGTATGACACCATGCGTAGTAGTCAGAATAAGACAGACTCTTAGTCACATCATTGATGGATTCTCTTGAACAGATTCCTTGCGACTTGATCTTCATGATTTTAAAAAGCGGTATTTATAGTTATTCGGCAAATTAAGCCACAAATAATCTTTTTATACCATATTAAGGTTTGCTGGTGTAGTAATGTACAAACATACGCAAATGCGTTACTATTTAAACACTCGAAATGGAAAAATGTAACAAAATTATCAATTGTGCTCATACTTCCATCCAATGTGTTCTTCGATGCATCATAGTACATGAAATCCAATGTGTCTGATAATAACGCTAGTTTATGAACTGACGGGTCTTTCCCATAACACTTGCATGGAATTTGTTCAATTAAGCTTTTACTATGCGTTTCTGCAGAGCCAGTTGTGTTGAAGTTGTATTCTTTAAATCTTTGTTCCCATGGTACGTTTAAGTTTAGTATACCGTTTATGATTTTCAAAATAATACCATATGCTAAGACTCATCAATAAAATCAAAAATCCCTTAAACGTCAGTAAAAAAGTTTCAAGAATACGTAAGAAGCCTAAATAATATTCATTTTTAAACCTAAAGTACGGTCAAAAATATTTCAAAGTTTACTACTTTCGTCTACTATTAAGATGTTTTTATCAATCCATAATTTTTCAACGACAAAATCCTAACTAATTAATCTAGGGAACGCACTCCATATCAGTCAACACAAATGTAATATTTTGTTATGTTTATTTAGCTTTGTGCTTTGAAATAAGTAATTTCTAAAGTGTTTAGTCGAAACTTTGTCGCTGTTATATCTATCAATTTGCGAGTTATAACTGTAAAATTTAAAGTCTTGTTACTTAAAGTTCTACTTAAATACTATTCCGCACCCTTTTGTCCGCTTTGAGTTTCGCGATCCTAGTTTTTTTTTATTTGGTTTCCCACACCTTATAATAAAGCTCAGTAAAACTGCTATACATTCGTAATGATTTTATCCTATTTACGTCCACAGCCTTTTAAAATAATCGGTGTAAAGCACTTTTATGGTGGGAATTTCAGTTTCACCTGCTGATAACGACAAGGCGTTTAGTACAGGCCGCAATCTATGTACGGCATTCGATCCTGATGTGTATGATTAATGCTACAAGTCGTCTACATTACCGTTTTTTCTAGTACATGTTAACATCCTATGAACGGGTTACTGAACAAGTGGATAGTGAAGCTTATTGTTGTATTTTTATGGGCATTGATCCAGTATGCAATCAGGATTGGAAGATAGTTGTTGGTATGCATGGCTAAATATTTAGCCAGTTTGTAGTATTTCGAAGAATCCCATTTTCATGTAAGCTAATCGCCATTTTTAAAAAAAAACAAGAAGGTAAGTCTTGGCCAATGTTGTTTTGGAATTCAAAGTATATTAATGAATTTCAGACCTCAATAAAAATTCGTTTATATTATAGATGCACATTCTTACATTTCAAATAACGCGACTAACAGCATTCACAGGTTTCCGGTCGTAATCACAGTTCAAATAAAAGGATTGCTCAAGTATAACCTGACAACAGCGGTAACCAATACACGCACGAATACGGATTCAGAAATCAATGTGAGCGCTTCTAATCTTTTAAAAAATTTGAGCGTAGAGGGTCCAATACTTTTGAACTTAAAACTGTCAGGTGTATTTGGAAAATTGTTTATTCGTCCTTATATACACCATTGCAACAGAGGATAATTTTCGATAACAAGTAAATCAAGTTTTCCCCATATTTTTAGAAAACTCAAAGCCAAAATAAATTTAGCTTCAGTCACAACTTGGGGAGTTTCTGTTCCAGTTCGGAAGAATCACTTAGCTTGTGTAAGTCCTGGCAATGATAGCTTCTCAGTGGACCTAACTTTTACTTGAAAGATTCGACAGATTATGTTTCAATAACGTGTTCAGTTAATGAATTCCGCTCGTTTATGACTCTATGTGAATGTCGATAGTCAGCTGGCAAGTAATCTGTTCTGGGCTTGCAAACGTTTTTTATGGTGTCCTCATAAATCTACTGTTCTGGTAGATAAAAAAGTGAAGGCATGTTAGGTACAAATTTATTATTTAGGTTTTATTTAGAACAGACCTCTTTGAAGTCAATCTTTCTTCCTTTGATCGATGTGAGTCAGCTGTTACCGAGCACATTTGAGGTGGCTGTACATCAATTTCTGTGTCGAATGTAAGCTGACCTGGTTTACCGGTACACTTTTTAGCTGCATCTGAGAGGCACTTCTTACAAAACCACAAGATACTATTTTTACTAAACCGTTTGAAAACCGCAGACGTTAGATTCGTACAAATTTCGTGGTACCAGCACATGCATTTGTCCACTGCATCTCGGGGTATCCACAACCCGGGCATTAGTAATTGCTATAATTGCACTGTCCAGCCATCAGGTAGAAGTTCTCAAAAGGAAACTTGATACGATAACACCCAGGACAAAAAGTAATTTATGATCATGCAACGAGCGCTAGTTAAAAAGGACAGTGGTATTTTTCCTCGCTGAGTAAATTTGTTTGTTTTGATCGTTTATTACGTATCAAGACTACTGTTTTTCACTTTAATTGAATTTATTTCAGTTAAAGTATTCGACTAAAGTATCGTTTTTACTGTTTTGTCGTTGGTACTCTTGAGTACCACTTTTTCAACTGTATCTGTTAGTACTTTTGGTCCTAGCAATCTACAGCTCTTCACTTTTGGTCATTGATAAATTCTTTTGTTCTGAGTATCATCACAGTTTAAAAAAGAACCTCTCCTAAATGACCGGACAGTGTAAAAAAAGCAGTTGTCAACGTCCGGGTTGTCGTTATCCTGTTGAAAGCGGCATGCAGTGCGACGAGTGCAAAGGCTGGTACCACGAAGTTTGCACGAACTTAACGCCTGCTGCTTTCAAACGGTTCAGTAAGAAGGGTTGTGTGTGGCTTTGTCAACAGTGCTGCTCGGATGCAAACAGCTTGCTAACCGAGGCCATCTCACTGGTTGATGCTGCAAAGAAGTGTTTTAGCAAGCATAGTCGGAACGCGTCAAACAGCACTCGATCTGTCGACACGCAAATCAACGTGAAGGAAACTAAGGTTAGTCCGGTGATAGATGACTCACGCCCGTCAAAGAAGGAAAAGCAGTCTCCAAAGAGGCCTGCCTTAAACAAAAGCTCAAGAAAAGTAGGGTCTTCTGTTCCCCGTCTTCCAGATGGGATCCAACAGGAAACACCTATGAGCCGCAATCGCAAGGCTCGATCGGTTTCGAACGGTAAACATAACACGACCCCTCAGGTCGTCGACAACCCCCCAAAACCCAACACTTGGTTTGACGCAACTGTTATTGCTTCTACCAGCACCGTTGACGAATGGGTAAAGGTTGTAAGAAAGAAAAGTAGGGACATAAAAGAGAAACCTGCCCCCTTGAAAGTGGTTGAAAAATCGAAAGCTGATCGTAGCGACAGATAAGCTATTTTTCATGGAATCAAGGAGAGCGACAGCTCCGAACCTAAAGCTCGTTTTGAGCATGACATTGTACTGATTAGGCAGCTGCTTAATCAACTCATGCCTCAAAATATGACCGGGGTCACCTTGCTAAAGGTGTACAGACTAGGGAGTCTAACGGACTCGAAACCAAATCATTCCAGACCGCTTAAAGTAGTATTCGGCTCTTCGAACGAACGTGACCTAATTTTACAAAATGGGCACAAATTAAAGGGTTCAGGAGTCTTTATCCGAAAGGACCTACCGTTGGCAGACCGTGTTAAAAGACGGGAAGCCGAGAAAGAACTACAACATAGGTTAGACGCTGGCGAAAAGGACCTGAAAATTGTAAATTTTCGGGTTGTAAGACTTCGACAGAGAATGATGCCGAAGCCACTCTGGGTGAAGCACGAAGGCACTTAAAGAGGCTTCGGATCTGTTACACCAATGCACGAAGCTTACTTAATAAGCGATCGGAACTAAGTGTACAGATTGAATCTACAAAGCCAGATATAATTGCAGTAACAGAAACCTTGCTGACACAGGCTATAGATAGTATAGAACTTGATTTCGAGGGCTTTACGTTAGTAAGGGCCGACAGAACACAAAAACGCAAAGGAGGGGGAGTAGCTCTATTCATTAGGAATGCTATCCCATTTGCCATTATCGATAGTGTATCCCATGAGAGTGGGACGTGTGAATTAGTTAGTCTTCGCTTAAAATGCAAGGGACAAGAGCTGCTGATTGGTTTGGTCTACCGCAGTCCAAGCTGTGAGGCAAATGAGATCCTGTTAAGCAGTCTCAATACTTGGTCCCAAAGTGGTCGATGTCTAATCCTAGGGGACTTTAATGCACCTATGGTAGACTGGGAAAATCTGCGAACTAAATCGTCGGAGAATTCTTTCGAGCAGGAACTAGTTGATGCGTTTATCACATGTGCTCTAGTGCAACATGTGAAAGAAGCGACAAGGTACGATCCGGACACTGAATCATACTTATTAGATCTTATACTGACTCACTATGAGGATGATGTTGCGAACCTCCATCATATGCCACCCTTAGGTAAAAGTGACCACGCAGTTTTAACTTTCGACTTCCATATAACTGCCAGTCATGAGGACGCGTCAGTCCAGTCCAGACCCAACGTTTGGAAAGCAAACATACCAGACATCATGCACTCAGCATCGGTAATAGATTGGACAATAGACCCAGAGTCCTCCATTGAAACGGCCTGAGACGCATTTCGAAATTCATACTTAAAAGTTACCAAACCTCACATCCCTTGGACTATACCAAAGGGGCCGAAAAACTCACCACCATGGTTCAGTAGGGAGGTCCGTATCCTTCTCCGTAAGAAAAGGAAAACGTGGGATAGATTTAGGTTACTGGGGACTGATGAGTCAAAATCTCAGTATCGAAAGGCTCGGAATACTTGTGCCTCGACCGTCCGTAAGTCTAGAAAATTGTACGAAGAAAAACTTGTTAAGGAATCCGTAGAATGTCCTAAACGCTTGTATTCCTATATAAACCAAAGGACAAGGAGAAAAGGAAATATTCCTGCTCTATGGGGAGACAGTACTGCTTCATCATCAGTGGAGGACGACTTTGGTAAGGCTCAAGCGTTCTCAAACTACTTTAGCGACGTGTATACCATAGAAGCGCCCTTCTCGTCAGCGTATACAGATCCCCCCATACATACACTGGATAGCGTGACCATTAAAGAACTCGATGTCTTTGGTCTGCTAAATAAGCTTGACATAGGTAAATCCACGGGGCCCGATGAATTACATCCTAGGCTACTGAAAGAATTATCTAACTTCGTTGCAAGCCCTTTAAGTACATGCTTTAACCTATCCGTTACGCAGGGTCGCTTACCGAAAGATTGGAAAAACGCCATAGTAAGTCCTGTCTTCAAAACAGGCACGAAACACAAACCTGAGAACTACCGCCCCGTTAGCCTAACTAGTGTGGTTGTTAAAATCTTAGAAAAGATTATTCGGAAGGAGCTGTTTAAGTATCTCGATAAAAACCGGATCCTCTCGGAGAAGCAGCACGGCTTCGGAATAGGTTATTCTTGTCTCACTAACTTATTAGTGGCTCGTGAAAGCTGGTGCGCTCTTAAGGACCAAAAGCTACGTGTAGACGTCGCCTTCATTGATTTCAGTAAAGCTTTTGATAAAGTTCCGCACAACCGGCTGTTATATAAGTTAAGAAAAGTCGGGATTGGAGGCAATTTATTGATGTGGATAAAAGACTTCTTAGTTGGGCGGCAACAAAGAGTAAGGGTGAACTCAAAGTTATCTAGCTGGGAAACTGTGCTTAGTGGAGTGCCCCAGGGTACAGTTTTGGGGCCAGTGCTATTCCTCTTGTATGTAAATGACCTTCCTTGTCTCCTATCGTCATCGGTCTTGCTATATGCTGACGATGTCAAGATATGGAAAACGATACGATGTAAGAGTGATAGCTTAGAACTTCAAAATGACCTGAAGAAGTTATCTGAATGGTCTGAAGCCTGGCAGTTGCCGACAAATACTTCCAAGTGTGTTGTGATGCATATCGGTCATCAAGGTACAGATGCATACACGATGAATAACACTGAGCTACCTGTCGTCCAGACATATAATGACTTAGGAGTTATCGTTAGTCAAGACTTAAAGACTACTGCACACTGCCGTGCAATAGCCGCCAAAAGTTTTAGAACGTTATGGTCAATACGTAGGGCTTTTAGTCATGTCGACGCTAAGACGTTTTTGACTTTGTATACAGTGTTCGTACGTCCTAAACTTGAGTACTGCATACAAGCGGCTAGCCCCTGCTTAAAAAAAGACAGTGAGCTTCTGGAAAAGGTTCGGAGAACGGCCACTAAGCTGGTTCCCGGAATAGCGAAGCTTCCGTATGAATCTCGACTGGCCAAGCTGAACCTTTTCCCGTTGTCATATCGCAGAACTAGAGGCGACTTGATTACAGTCTACAAATTGCTTAGTGATAAATTTGCACCTAACATGCCCTCTTTTTCTTGTCTTCCAAAACAGAGAATTTACGTGGACACTCCAAAAAAGTTCACAAGCCGAGAACAAATTACTTGTCAGCTGACTATCGACTTTCCCATCGAATCATCAACGAGTGGAATTCAATACCTCAGCACGTGGTTGAGGCTCCATCCGTCGACTCTTTCAAAAGAAAGTTGGATCAACTGCGAGACCACCATTGTAAGGACTAACATAGGCCATCGAGCCTCCTGTCCTTCCCAAACTGAAACTGAAAACTGAAACATAAAGGAGGAAAACTGAAATTGCGAACAAATACACCGGAAATAAAGTGCCCAATAGTACTGTCGATAAACTACTTCGGAGACAAAAACGATATTTTTATAGAATACTTTAACTTAAGTAAATTCAATTAAAGGGTGAACGGTGGTCTTGATATGTAATAAACCACCAAATCAATAGCGCGTGGCTTAGGCCAGTCAATTGTATTGCTTGTCCTTGTTCTGGCGATTTGAGTTTCTCAGTCTGTCTGACTTCTTTTCGGACGTGTTGACAGGTCGAGATCAAGCCACGTGTTCAGTTAGTGAATGCCACATCTTAGTGATCGGCCCTTTAAGGAATATGAACATTCTCAAGATTGTAACGTTTGAATAGTGTTACGGGAGAACTGAAGACATTTGGAGGATTAAAACCTTTTATTGTACATTAATAATTTACTGTTTTTTTGGATGTAATTGTTTTACTTAACTTTTGAAATTGTTTGTCTATATCATTATTTCGGACATTTTGATTTGTCTTTGGTTTGGTATTTTGGTGCTCTCTTTGTCTTTGGTTTGATATTTGGGAGTTTTGCTCCGGGAACCTACAAAATTGAAGGTTTGTTTTGTAATTGTTATAATTATTGTTGTTAGAACGACATTTGGTCGATTATTTGTGAATTACGAACAAATTTGGTATCTAAATTGGAACTTGGTTCTGTTGTTAATTTGGGTTCGTAATTTGCAAGTAGATCGATAGTCCGTACTTCAGTAACTGGAACGAGCAAAACTTGGACGTAACAAATAGTCTGTTCTAAAATCATACTTAATTTGGGAGGGAATTAACTTTTCATTTGGAAACCTGCACATATTATTTTTATTATTTTTCTCTTAAATTTTATCAACCTTACGTGTTAGGCATACAAACCAATAGTGCGCCTTCTTTTTTTGAAGACAGAACTTATTACGGTGTTCTTTCAGTTGTCGATACCACGAGACCGCCAACAAATACATCTCGACTACAGCTATCAACAGCCTTCTGGTATCTGGCACGCAACCTTCTTGTAGTGGTGATCATAGTCAACCGTGACTCGACGCCACACTACAATGTCTCTATGTGAACGTCTGTATACCACTCGTAATTCATTTGTCCTTGGCTTTTCCAACCCCGTGTTATGTATTCTGAGTTTACCCAATCTGATAGGAAGAAAAAGAGAGGATATATCAGGTCCAAAATCATTTCCTAAAGTTGAATACATCGAAATCAAATTGCATATTAATCTGCGGTACGACGGAGTAAAGACGTCTAGCTTTTCAAGCTTCTCTTTTTATGGCAAACCTCGAAGTTCTGGAACTGCTCTGGTAGCTACCCTCTGTACTTTATCCAGAATATCCGAGTCACCTGAAGTGCACATGTAACTACATCCTCTGTTATTTCTCACCAGATTTTTACATCATCAGATTAGAGTAGCAACGCGGACTACACTACACTTGGGACTTCATTTACGTTCAGTATACAAAGTAGAGACTCTAGGACTGAGCCTTGTGGAGCTCCACAAAGTACTGATTTCCAGGTAAAGCACTAGGAATTTGTCCCTACTACCCATCTATCTCATACCAGGAAATTCTCAGTCCGTTTTCTGAGATATCCTGCAATCACTATGTTTTGCAGCTTCAAGAGTAGTCCATTTGTTGGCACCTTAAAAAATGCCTTGCTGAAGTCTATGTAGACAATATTCGCTAATTTTCTAATATCTTAAACCTCTAACCCGTGCTTTCTTGCTATAAGGAAATTTGTTTTTCAAGATAAACCACTTCAGAAACCATATTGTTCGCTTTTTGAAAAGTTTTTGGTTTCTGCAAATGCCATTGTAGTCATCTTGATTATTATTTCGATTATTTTAACTACGACGCTGGCTAGGCTCACAGGTCTGTAGCTTGATGGAGGCTGTCTTGAACCTGTTTTTTGTACTGGAGTGACAATTGCATCCTTCTGGTCTATAGGTAACTCATCTTGGTCATATGACAGCAGTATATTGTGCAATTAGTCTCAAGATTTTAACACGTAGTTCATACGGCCATGTTAATTTTTCGGTGTCAAACGTGCTCAGTCGTTAGATTGAGAATCCAATGCGGTGTCCTTGTTCCGTAATTTGTGTACGAGAACAGTCTTTTAAGCTGCTTGATTATTGAATAGGTCAAATGCTTTTTACTCTTTTCGCTGAGCTTCCCGGATTGAAACTACACACTTATTTCGTACCGATCTGTAACGTTCCATCGTACTTGCTGTTTCAACTCTGATAGAGATGTTCCAACGTTTCTTCTTACGTCATGGTTTCCTGGTCTATCCAGGGATGGCCGCACTTCTTCTTTGGGACTGTCCATGTATAAAATGTTGAGTAATGTTATGGTTTGTTTGCCGGAAAATAAGTTGTGCCTCTTCTTCTGACGTCCATGAGTTTATTATCCAGATTTCAGGTGAGTCTTATCGCCTTCATGCCTGCTTTTCATGTATTAGGGCAGGGTGTCACAGCTGCTTGAAAAGCCATCTCAGCCAAGAACGTGGACAAGATAGCAGCACGACCAATTCTCCCTAAAGATGAGAGGAAACGTGTTTGACTGGCATCATCACCGTGAGTAAAGAGTATGTCCAATGAGACGAGAAGTTTTTTAGGTCATATTTCGTGGGATCTCTAATGCGCTGGATTAAATATTGGCGATTGTGGTTTCTAACGATTCGCAATGTTTTTGATGACTCTACATCTATGTTTCACCGATTTGTAGATGGTGCATTAAAGTCGCCTACACCTGTTTGACCAGGAATTAAATTTACTGTGAAGGAAGCCACGCACTGCATATTCTGGAGAGTGACATACTACACCTAATCTAATGTCGGCAGCGCATCAGTTCACATGTCTCTGAGCCATGTACAACCGTCCTAACAGCTCGTATGGTTAAGGTGCTTTTCGTATACAGAATAAACTTACCACCCCTAAGGTTCGGTCGTTCAGCCCGATTAAGTAATAAACCAAGCAATTGAATTTCACTATCATAGACATATGACGTTGACTCTGTTTCTCAGATGCCAGTGACATCCGAGTTTTCTGTGTCCGCCACTGTTTTGAGCTCCGCCATCTTATTTTTCAGGCTGAGAGCATTTGTGTACCATAAGCTTAATCCCATGAAGAACTTTCCCTTACCACCCAGACGTCACCACAACTTTCGGTCTGTTTAAGTTCTGAAAGATGCCACTCAGACTAAAAAATGCAGCTCAAACATTCTAACAATTAATAGGTGAGGTCTGTAGAAGACTGGACTTGTATTTGTGTATATTGATGATGTTCTGGCTGCCAGCTCTGGTCAGATAAAACTGACGCCATTTATTCAAGGGATTCTATGGGCTGGCTTGTATGATAGTGGTCCAACCGTGTTTTTTTAGTCTAATGTTGCTGACATGTGCTGTCGTTCTAATAGAACTATTTGCTTTACTCGGCCACATTTCAGGCATAAAAGTCATTCGCGACATATTGGACATGCTCATAAACGACGGTATTATGCCATTGAACCGCCACAAACTATAGTCACTATAGTTCGTCTGAAGATTTTCTTTGAACAGTTGAAGCAGAAATTTTCATATTCGCATAAAAGTCTAGCTATCGGTACGTCTACTCAAAGATTCTTGAAATGTTCATTTTATAAGCCTCTTTGTTGTTTATCCCATTTTCATTCAGTAAATTATTCCATGTAATGGTCTGTCTGGTTCAATGTTAAAAATGCCCATTTTTCGTTTAATCTACTACACTTATCCTTCATATACATAACACTGGTAACTAAAAATCATCACTCGATCAAATTAACTAGATGATTAATGTATTGAAACAACTGTAAAGCAAAAATGAAAGAAGTAAAACACGCATAACACCCAACAGTTCCATAAAATAATGTGTACAAGTAATACGTAGGGACAGAACATTCATAAAAATAATAAGAAACAAACATTGAAAGTTTAAGAAAACGCACTGTCACATCAAACACACATATAGGAAGTAATATGAATAAATATTTTGTTTTTAAGTGAAAAAAATCATTTCGAGTGCAATGAACCAACCCAGATTGAAAATACTTTAATCGGTGAAGTTCAATTTACCTGGGATCATCACCGTTCAAGATCAACGCTTAATTTATGGAGAATAACACAACGAAATTAGTTAGTCTCCAGCAGAAAAATATTCATTTCACTTTTGCCCAATGATTGATATTGTTTATTAGCTACTGAAATTAACCCATGATATACACCGTCCAGGCTTTTCTTCAGGAAACTAGAAACAATTCGTCTCGTGTCGTTTGTAAGTCTATGCTCCTGAAAAATGTATATTCTAAGGACCATTTTGTATCGCTAATAAACCAAACACAAACTTGGACATTTGAATGGAATGTCCTCTCCTTTGAGTAAATGCTTGATACAAGAATCGGTGACGAAAGGTTTCAATGCTAAATCGAAGTTTCTTTTCTCAAGCACACTTATTAAGAATAGAATAAAGTGAAGAGATATTCAACAACAAGAAAGATAGATACAAAAGACTATGGAAATCTGGTCCATTAATAATAAGTATAATCAATGGAAGAATGGCGATTTTTGAGCGACGAAGTAAGCAGATTGATTATAAGATATAAGGCTTTTAGATTATTCGAGCACCAGCAGTTAGCAGATCTGAAAATAACTAGTATCTGTCGCCGTTCACCCATAATTGGATTCTTTAAGACGCTTCATCTCATAAGTTAAATTATTAAGGTCACAACAACTAAAGCCGAGCACGGAATGAATGGTTGACAAAAGCTGGAAAGGTTTCAATGAATGGAAATAAAACTAAATAGACCTTCCAACAGAAAATAACGAATGAAATAACTCTCATAAACAATATTCTAGTCATGCAGAATAATAATAAGAATATTAACCATCAAAGATAAAAGAAATCGAATACATACATCAATATTTTTAAAACTAAAACAAAGAGGGAAAGCATGTATTTGGTTTAGCGTGAAAACAGGGAATTTTATTCATTAAAGCATAATAAAAGGAAAAGGGGCTGAATATGCAAGGGAATGAATTTAGTTTATTTTTCACCCTTTCTATAGAAATGTTGGTCCTAAATGTCTTGATTGCCTCTCTTTATGAGATTTACAAATGCATCGTAATCCAATTTGCCTTCTTTAATTGGAGCTTCTTTCCACGTTTGTCTTATCTACATAGAGGTAAAATTAAAGGTTTGCATGACATACATTTAAATTACAATTAAGATTTATTGAAATAGGTGAAACATTTTTTTGAAATTTGTGTTAGATAATTGTCCAATGTTTTCGAATCTTAGTCTAAATCCTTAGGGTTTTATGAAATAAACTGCACTCAACTTAGAATTCTCTGATATTAAACGCTGATGTAAATAAGGGATGGTAAAAACATTAATGTGAACAAACCTGTGAATCAAAGAAATGAGTATCCTGTAACTGCATTATTGATAAGTACGTAAATGGGAAACTTCGCCTGTAGTTATTCTAGAGTTACTGCCGGTCCCAAGCCCGGGTAAAGGAGGAGGGTTAGTGACCCCATCGCGTAGAAAACTAACTCGCTAAAAAAACGCTAACCAGTAAAAATAATTCAAACCATTTCAACTCTGCCATGGGAGTTAGAAGGTCTTCATTTAGAAGAACTATGACGCCTCATGGTGAAAGCCGAGTTCCTTCGGAAGCCACGAGGCCGATGCCCCTTCTAACAAACAGATCAACAATTTTTATAGGTACATGGAACGTCCGGACAATGTGGCAGACCTGAAAGATCAGTCAAATAGCAACGGAAATGAGGAGATACAACTTGGCAGTACTGGGAATCAGCGAAACCCATTGGACCCAAGCTGGACAACAAAGGTCAAATACGGGAGAGATGCTACTATACTCCAGCCACGAAGAGGAAAATGCTTCACACACTCAGGGAGTTGCTCTAATGCTGTCCAAAGTAGCACGAAATACACCTGTAGGATGGGAATCTCACGGATCCAGAATCATCAAAGCATCATTCAAAACAAAGAAGGAGGGGATCACAATGAATATTATCCAATGTTATGCACCCACCAATGATAGCAACGACGACATTAAAGATCAATTCTATGAGAGGCTGCAATCAAACATAGAGAAGTGCCCAAGAAAGGACTTCACCATTCTGATGGGAGATCTAAACGCCAAAGTCGGAATAGACAACATCGGATATGAAGATATCATGGGACGACATGGATTGACTGGGAGAGAGAAACGAAAATGGGGAAAGATTTGCAAATCTGTGTGCATTCAGCAAATTGGTCATAGGCGGCACAATATTTCCACACAAGCGTATACACAAGGCTACATGGATCTCACCGGACCACACCACAGAGAACCAGATAGATCATATTTGCATCAATAAAAAGTTCCGAAGGACAATAAGAGATGTGAGAAGCAGGAGAGGAGCTGATATAGCTTCAAATCACCACCTAGTTGTGGCCAATTTAAAACTGAAGCTAAAGAAGAACTGGACAACTGGACAAACAGCATAACATTAGTTCAGTACAGCCTTCCTTCGAGATACTGACAAACTTAATGAATTCAAGATAGCTCTCAACAACAGGTTCCAAGCCTTACAGGATCTACTGAAAGAAGAAGAAACTAGTATGGAGGACAACTGGAAAGATGTTAAAGAAGCATTAACTTCAACGTGTCAAAAGGTTTTGGGCCTCAAGAAGCATCATCATAAGGAATGGATCTCTATAGAAACACTGGACAGGATCAAAGAAAGGAAGAACAAGAAGGTAGCAATTAACAACAGCCGAACCAGAGCAGAGAAAGTCCAAGCACAAGCTGAATACATAGAAGCAAACAAGCAAGTGAAGAGGAGCATTAGAGCCGACAGGAAGAAATACGTGGAAGAATTAGCAACGACGGCAGAAAAAGCTGCAAGAGAAGGAAATATGAAGCAGCTTTACGTTACAACGAAGAAACTAGGAGAGAAATATATTAGACTAGAGAGACCGGTCAAAGACAAAGAAGGCAGGCCAATCACTGAATTTCAACAACAGCCGAACAGATGGGTAGAGTAATTCGAGGAACTCCTGAATAGGCCGGCTCCAATGAATCCACCGGACATAGAAGCAGCACACACAGATCTTCCTATAGTGGACAATTCACAAACGGCGGAAGAAATCAGAATGGCCATCAGACAAATCAAGAGCGGGAAGGCAGCAGGACTAGACAGCATACCGGCCGAAGCACTGAAGTCAGACATCGAAGTAACTACGAACATGCTTTACCTTCAATTCAGAAAGATTTGGGAGGAACAAGTGCCGGTGGACTGGAAAGAAGGACACCTCATCAATATACCAAAGAAAGGAGATCTGAGCAAATGTGAGAACTACAGAGGCATTACACTACTGTCAACACCGGGGGAAGTCTTTAACAGAGTGTTGCTGAACCGGATGAAAGACGTAGTAGAAGCCCAACTTCGAGATCAACAAGCTGGATTCCGTAGGGATCGGCCGTGCACAGACCAAATTGCGACAATACGGATCATCGTCGAACAATCAGTTGAGTAGAACTCGTCACTGTACGTCAACTCCATTGATTATGAAAAGGCATTTGACAGTGTAGATAGGAGGACGTTATGGAAACTTCTTCGACACTACGGAGTTCCTGAGAAGATTGTCAACGTTATCCGGAACTCATACGACGGACTACAATGCAAAGTAGTGCATGGAGGACAGGTGACAGATGCATTCCAAGTAAGGACCGGAGTCAGACAAGACTGTCAACTCTCTCCCTTGCTCTTTCTTCTGTTGGTCGACTGGGTTATGAAGTAAGTAACGTAAAAGGGAAGTTTACGAATAAAATAGTACAAAATTCATTTTGTAGTCACAAAATGTTTCTTCCGTACCCTCAAATTTGCAGTCAATTTGAATTTCGGACATAATTACCAAGGAATAGATAATTCAAGCTCAATATGCAAACATTATAATTAGAATATAATTATTAGCATAAATTCATGTTATATTACATTTAAGAAAATGGAGTCTAGTTCCAAGATGAATTGACAAAAATAGTTAAAATGTACACTGGCTTATTCATATATTTATTTCACACATTAGCTGATCTTTATGAATATTCTCCTTAACTTACATCTATTTTATTTAACCTAAACAATTTCGAATTCTAAAACTTAAATAACAAATTACTATAAAATTACGTATTCAAAGAAAAGACTATTATTCAGTTTCATTCACTCACCTCTTCAGCAGAGAAATTATCGCCCATATTTTCTAAAAGATCTTTGATGCTAAAATATGATTATGATTAATTGTAAGGTATAAAACACTTACTATTCTTCTTCCAAATATCGTTTGTTCCCTGGATCAAACATTGCAAATGCATTACGTAGTGCGTCTTCAGGATCAGTACCTGAAACACAAGACAAAATTGTGAAAAGATAGTTTATTCATTATAGTTTTAATGGTTACTTTGAAAATGAATTGAAATTTATGCGTGAATCATTTAAATCAAGGAGCAATAAACAGGTATACAATATTAGACTGGAAATCTATATTACTAGATAGTCATAACCGCACACATTACTAAACTCGAAACATTAAGGTTGTATTATAGACATATGTTTTGTTAAAGTGTCTGAAATTCTCCACAAGTAAACTAAAATTAACTATTGTAGTTTATCATCGTGAGGATTTGTGGAGATTGTAGTATTTTAACAGTTGAATTCACGAGTATCAATTTAAGCTAGACCATCATTGAAAACCTGAAATCACTGAACGTCCGTTTTGTACTAGTATGGGATCGCGGATGCGCACCGCTGAGGAGTCCCAAGCTGGTAAGAAACGACCTTCCAGTGCTTCCAGGTTTTCAGTGGTCGTCTAGTTTAGATTGATACTCATGAGTTCAACTGTTAAAATATGGTGGTTTAGTTAAAAATAAACATGAATTATTTAACTTGAGTCAACAACAAAAAAGTTTACCATTTAGTTTTTCACCGAATAAGTTGATAAACATTGTGAAATTCAATGGACCAGGTGATTCATCTAACATTTCTTTCAATTCTTTATCAGTTGGTGTCCGACCTATGTAAATTAGATATACATTCATTTTAAATTGAACATTTCAAAGTTAATTCTTACCCAACGATGCGTACATATCTTTTAAATCTTCAATATCAATAAATCCGTCACGATTTTGATCGATCAACGTAAAGGCCTAACCATTCATATGGATATTTATTTTATTATAAAATTATATAGATTAGAGGTATACCTCTTTAAATTCTTGGATTTGATTTTGAGGGAACATTCCAAAAACATTTGAAGTAGCTCTTTGAGCTCGTTTACCACCACCACCGCCTCCACTACTTGCTGTCTCTTTTTTATCTTCTGCTGGAGCTCCTGCATCTTCTTCTTTGTTTTCTTTTTTCTCCTTCTTCTCTTTCTTTTCTTTCTTTTCCTTTTTCTAAAATGATTTTCAATGAGTTATAGAAGAAAAAAGATGGGTTTATATGTTGCATAGAGGTAGTTAATATGTTAAAATTAATAACTTTGATATGATTAATGATGATATAGCTCACTTATAATTAACATGTGATTTTAACACTTAACTGATTCGGTTAGAAAAAGGATGGAGATATCTTTCATAGGAATCTGTATTTTCCAAGTAACAATATAGATTATATTAGACTTGTATCAGTCTACGTCAAATGACTCTTTTCTCGCATAATTTATCTGAAATATATTTGAATAAGAGACTGATTTCTTGGTATGGGTGGGAATGACAGGAGGTAACTTGAATATTGATTGATGTAATTAAACTTATTTCATAGATTGTTACTTACGAGGAATTCACCTTCGTTGTAATGCATCAACTTTCTAGGATCCAAAGTAAGTTATTTCATTGAAACTCATCCACTTATAATTTGTTATCTAAATTAAAGAGCTATAAATTTCTTCAGAATAATTATTCAGATACGTAAGTGTTACCGTTGAGTTAAACTCCTACAGATATTTATCTGATGTCAAAAAAGTATTTTGATTGAGTAGTCAATGGCTCCAAAAAATGAATAAATAGATTGTAATTCTATTTGATGACCCATTGATATAATGATTAGTTTTAGGTAGTTATATGTACGTGAATTATTGTTTGAAGGAACACCATATATGTTTCGATAGGCGGTAATCATGAAAACTAGAACAGCACACAACGAGATCGTTATCAGGCTTTACTGTAATATTCAAGAATATTTATATGGATATATGAAACTATTTAACCAATAAGGGCAATTTGAATCAATTCTCAATATGAAGTAGATTGCATAGCTACATATAATAGGCAGAAAAAATACCAGCTATTAGTAGAAAAGTAGATGTGCTAGTTGCGATAAGAGAAGTAAAAGGATTAAATTTCCATTCAGTAGTTCAACACAGATGATAATCAATAAAATTTACTAAAATTGTGTAGTAAGAAGTGTATAACTACTCAGATAGGGAAGAATAAAAACGGAAGAAGGTGAATATCGACAACTAAATGATTTTGATGGAGGTTTGTTCTCTGAGCTGGTTGGTTTGGTCGTGGAGCTTTCATCGTTCTTCTAAACGACATCATCAGCACAAACTTTAGGTAGAAATAAATGAACAGAATTAAAGTTGGAAGCAATTTAAGATTGACTGACAATATTCGTAGTGATTTTTAGACACAATAGTATAATCCAAATGTTCTATGCAGTATATTTTTGATGTATTAATCTATTGGTTAGACATATTTTTAGTGAAATAAGCAGGACTACTAATAGGTAATGTTTAAAAACTCCTATCTACTTAATGGATCATTTCAACTATGATCAATTAATTAACATACTGCAAAGCGACAGTATATATTCTAAACAAAAATTTCATGAAAGTCCGTAAATACGGATACTTCAGCGCTTAATAAGTCAATAATCTCTCTGTCCATTTAAACATTTGTTATGTATTCACATATGATATGTAATAACAGTAATTGTAACGATAAAAATACGAATAATCCTCTGATAAAGTAATAATTTCGTTTAAGGTAATAACAGAAGTTCATTTATTGGGGTTTTAAATAAGGGATTTTAGAATTTCTATTCTCTTGTATTGGTGAATATTATATAGGAAATCTCAAGTGAATAATTAAGAAAACAATTCAGTAGTTAAAATTGTTTTTTACTTTTGTTGAGTTTCCTAATTATCAAAAAATTGAAAACAATAACTTAATGTAAAAGCTATATTCTAAACTCTGGTGAGACCAATTATGTTACTAATGTCGAGAAATTAGCCTACTTCACCACCTCATGTTGTTTTGAAAGGATATTGAATTTGGTTTCGAATACTAGTTATCACGTTCGTGTTCACTTTCAAACGTATTTCCAGGGGTTACCATTTGTTTTAATGTTCCCGCCTCTAATCTAATCAGTTAAGTTTGCTCAATATTGTGGGATCTTTTCATCTCGTTGACACATATAAATCAAGCTTAATGATTTTCCCAGTCATCTCATGAATAATTTATAGCAGATGAATGTTAAATCAAATTTTATTTTATTTTCTCAGTTATATAGGGTGTTATGTTCGACTCACTGTATTGCAATTTCCTATCTACTCTGTAAACAAAGATTTTAATAACAATTAGTACTGGATAAATGGCAGCACCTAGTCGACTGATATCAGTTCACTTTCTTAAAAGCTGTTAAAAGTATAAGTCTTTAAAGACTAAATCTCTATAATGTCTTTAATAATATTTGAATGCTTGTATTCTGAGTTGTCTAAGACATAATACAAGCAATTCTGTCGGAATAGTACGGTTTAAGTGGCTTATGACATTTAACAGGAATAATGACTAATCGCCATTTTTGTGAAAGGAAAGAAACCACTAGAAGGAAAATAAATCTCAGAAAAACCACGAGTACCTGAAAAGATTTATTCAACTCATTAAAATTGCCTCTTTATCTATTATTCAATACATTCTTAACAAATAACTCAAGTAAAATCAAAGTATTCTTACAAAAAGTAAATTTAACTACAAAGTAGCTACCTAGAGGGATATGGCTGTAGATTATCAAAAGATATGAAGAAACTATATATAATGATGTAAGATATATCATCTCTTAATTATTTGGTTTTATAACTGTACAACTGGAACAGCAGGATTGCTTTCACAGTACTACAGTAGGTAACGCTGTTTAGTTTTCGTAGGCGAAATCTTTCTCAATAAACATATTTGTTGTTAGACAGAACTCTCTATATTTCTTCCATACAGTTATGACAGAGTTTGATATTTAATAAAAGTATTAGGTTCAATATAGTTACTCAAACACAATAACCCATCGTTGTTATGTTATTAGATTTGATATGTAAAAAAACTTCCACTCCTTATCACAACTAGCAATAATTCAGTTAGATGTACTTACCTTTTCCTTACACTATTCTGACCATTAACCATATTTAATATTTAACACTCAACTTTACTCGCTTGGTAATCAATATAATTTTTTGCAATAGAATAAATGTCAGAAGGGGTTTTGTGGAGATTTTAGAAATTTCACTGGTTGAAACCATGAGTCAGTTGAACCTAGACCACCATGGAAAACCTGTAAGCACTGGACGGCCGTTTCGTCCTAGTATGGGACTCCTCAGCAGTGCGCATCCACGATCCCGCACCCCACAAGATTCGAACCGAGGACCCCAGTGCTTTCAGGTCTTCCACAGTGGTCTAGCTTCAACTGACTCATGATTTCAACCAGTGAAATAGAATAAATGGTAAAAAAAATAATATTCATGATATATTAATCATTATCAAAATCTAACTTACTTCTTCTCCCATGTTAACTGAACACAGAATCACTAGTGTAAAACAAAATGAAGCTTCTAAAATTGATGGAATTTTCATTCGATAAATATATATATACATGGAATTACTGGAACGTGGGCGTTCCATTGAAATATATCAATGAAAGATTTGTATTATATTATTGAAAAAAAGTCAGTAATATTCCATTTCTTAACTGTGTAAATTTCCTATTCATTTTCATATATAGTCCAATCAAATTTTCTTGTGATATTTGTGCACAGGCATAACAATAATAAACATTCATAACTGTGTAAACTAGTAATGTAAAACTTTACTGAATAATAGTAGTTTTCTACATTGTATATACATGATATTGAATAGAAAATATTGTAACCTTTCTTTCACCTAATCTTACAAAAATCAATAATGTGTAGAGAAAACATCAAATAATGAAACTACCTTTCTTAATATTCGATTACTATATTGGTTTTTTTGGCTGTAGAATCCAAATGATTGGTTTAAATCCAAAGGGAAAATTACATTACTCCATGACAAATATTTACTGTTAGAAAAGAACTATGTACAAAAAAAAATTATGATGATTAGGAGTATTTGAACTACAGTATGAACTAAGAATCCCAGAAATAACGTAATCGGATCAAGAAGTACTAGATAAACAAAAACGAATGTACTGTATTTGGAATTCGAAATCAAGCATTCAACAAGTACAAACGAATCATTAGTTCATTCAAACACCACAAAGATTCAAATGGAAATCATGATCATTACAAGATATAAGTTGATTCGTTTTAGTTGTGATGGCTTATTGAAAGATGAGTGATTTTAAAAATTGCATGTTCCTGAGAGATTAAGTAGGAATCACCCTTAATTATAAAAAAAGTATTTTATCTGGTTAATAGACGAGTGAACGTGTTGCTCCGGATGTTAGAATAATATCAGTATAACAGAAAATCACTTAAGCTGTTCAAAATGACCTGGGATTATTGAAAAAAGCAATCAAGTAGAACCTTATCTACTACATTCAGTAATTACTTTATCTTGCTTTTGCTGAAATGGTCTGTGTGAAAATTAATATTATTATTATCACTATTAATATCAAATAGTATATTAATGAAGTGAAATATTTTACTGCTAATCTTTTGGGTATAGTTAATCTAGTTTCCATTGAACTAAATGCAAAAATTGCAGTAGAATAATATGAATCTATTAATCTCAGCAGGAGAATATATATGTAGATTTGTAAGGAGTAATAAATGTAGAACAGTGATGGGCATTGTTCATACGATTGACTATTCCTAAGTAAACGCTATGAATATTCTAGAAAACAAAACTAATAAAAGCATCAAGACAGAAGTCTAAAAAATGAACTTTATAATTAAATTCACTGGAGTATTAACTGGAGATAATCTACAAAAAAGCATGAACCTAACTTTCGCTTTAGCAAACAACTTTCAGCAAAACTCACCAAGAATCCTGAGCAAATTGACTGACATAGTGGGATCCGAAACTCCATCACTCATTTTCACGGTTTTTAACCATGGTAATGAGCAGTTTGTTCTGTGACTGACTTCGTGTATGATTTAAATATTGACAAGCTGAATAAAGCCAAGATAAATGTCTAAGAAAACTGGAAAAATATTAATAACTTAGCACGTAATATACGGTGTTAAGTAACTAAGTAGTGAAAATCGAGTTCATTAGTGGGAGTAAGGTAATAGTAATGATGAAATATTATAAAAATAACAAACATAACTGGGTGAATATTAGCATCAGACTGCATTACACCCTAGTAATGATATTTTTACAAATATAGATTTTAACCTGATTGAATTGGATAACGTGTATATCATAGACTAAATAAATACTAATTCTATTCATTGAATTTTTTTAAAAACTCTTGTGTGATATGCTGTTTGAGCATTTAAATTCTCAAGGCTGTACTCTGTACAGGCGACTCTCAGATTGTTCTATTATTTCAAAGGTGAAACTCAAGCTATGTGTGCACTTTTAAAATACTTATACTAGTTAGTAAATACAAGTCTTTTTATTCAATATTGTATCTCTTTATAAATCAAGGTTTCTCTATACATTAAACTTTCCTGTTAAATGCTTACAGATTTTCAACATACAATAGTCTATTGTGAAGTTGAGAGCCTTACACTAATCATTAAGTTGAAATATGAATAATCAAACATAGCATTAGGGATCAAATTCTCTTGGTTACTGTTTCATGAGTGATTAGCTCAATTTATTTACTCCCACAGACTGTTGGTTTTAGTTTAAAAACTTTGTTGTAATTAGCCCTGACAACAAATTGGAGTAGAATGGGGTCAATATTCTAATAGTTGTATAATTTGTTCGATGCTCAAATAAGGTTTGTTGATAAACGTCAATAAAAGTGAAAGGTATGGTAAACATGCTTGAACAACGGTTTAGTTCAAAGTTGTTTAGAATATATTTACTTTTAATAATTTTAATGATGACTATTTTCCTGAAAAGACTCAAACTGAATCATCACCTAAAACGTTAAAACAATCGAATTTTAATCGATATAATTCTTACTTAGGTTAATGTTAAAGAAACTAAAGTAGAAAATCTATTTTTAAAGCAATTAGTCCCTTTGATAAATTTCGATAGTGTAATAAGAAGACCAAGATTATCGGAACTATGTGATATATTAGAGTAATACATTTCTAACATCCCACTGTGTTTTCCAATTTAAATGTGTTTGTGGTCACACCTACATAGGGAGGAGTAATCGTGATCTCCAAATTAGGGTGTATGAACATGTACCTAAATGGCTGCGGAAACAAATAGAATCAAATGACCCAATAAGAGTAGAGGATAAACATCCATCATCCTCTATTACCAAACATATAATCGAAACAGGCCATTAGATTGATCTTAACACTGCTTTTGTGGTTGTGTAAAAAAGTGGAAAAGGATGTGTACTAAGGTTTATTGAAGCCTTAGCCATACGAAAATTCAAACCCCCTTTGTGCATTCAAAAACAGTTTGTTCTCACCTTAAACCTACCCTGGTAATATTGACTTATTATCCAGAGTGATTAGGTTTCAAATTGTCTTCACATTATTTCTTTATTATCCTTGTTTTCTCTTACACTCCATTTCTAGTCTAGTTGACAATTCATTTTTATATATAAATGTTCTTAACAAGTATATGTGTGATCAGATTGTTCGAAATGTATTGCACCAATATATCACATAGTTCTGATAATCTTCATCTTCTTACTACACTATCGAAATCTATTTTTATCCATTATAATTTCAAAGGTAACAATGCTTTAGCAACAGCCAACATAAATCCGAACTCCATTAACTAAAACATATTCTGACGCAAACCTGTTTTATACAAACCAATATGTTCTCTGAAGAGAATAAGTTTCGATAGGTAACCTTTTCTTGTTAACTCCCACTAAGTGTTTAAATATATTTATATCTGCCAAAACAGTTATATTAGTAGAAAATAAGGAATAATAGATACTAAATTCCATGAACAGTTCTTTAAAAGATCTTAGCTCAAGCCGAATAAAATCTTTTAAACGTTTTATTTCAAGACATCTATGCGACAGAAGACATCAGGCAAGTACTCTGACCAATTTCATATTGACTAATAAATAATCAAACTCTAGCTTAAGAGGAAGCAGTTGTAATTCTTCCCTTACCCCGATTGCCTTAGCTCTGTGATCTTAAGCTAGTAACCATTTTAGTGCCCTAGATTCTTCTTGTGCATATGATATCGTGTTGTATCATATTGCTGGATCTTTGGATAATTGTTTTATCATGATGATATATAATTACATTAATTACAAACTAACTTCATTAGTATACGTCAATCCTGACTTTAAAATATTACAGATTATAAGGAGCTGATTAAAATCAAGCAAAATAACATTAGTTCATAATAAATATATTTTTTGTAATATTCTGATGAGTAGAGAAATTGTATTTCTGAAGTTTCGTGACTTAATATAAACCACTTCTTCAGAGTAAATTATAATAACCAGAGTAAAATTAACACACGTTTAAATAATAAAAAGGAAACAATTCAGGGACGAAGTGAAGGAAGCGAAGCGAACAGAGTGAAGCGAAACGACGCGCAGTGGAGAAGGCATGTGAGCCAATTCCATTTAATCAAGCGTTAATCAATATTTATAGCCAGATAAAAATATGTCACAGACATGTGATGAATAGGATAAGAAGCGTACACATACACTCATATAAAAACAGTCAAGGTTGATAAGTGAATAATTAACAAGGTTAAAACGTGACTCAAGAAGAATGTCCAGACGCTAGAACAAGTTATATGGGTTTAGCCTAGTAACCGACACTACACCAGGTAGCAGCGGGTATAATCTTGCAACTCTTTATATTCAATTACAGAGATTCTTATAAACATATTAGATATAACAGTTAGCAAGTTGACAAAACGTAGTATTCAACCAATTCACTATAAATTAATATTCGTATCAAATGATGAGGTATTACATTGATAAAAATCTATGGTATTTGATAAGTAAAACATTAATGGATTAAATTCAGCTAAAAAGTAGTTTCGAACGACACTAATTAGGTTAGATTAAGTTGATAGATAGAAAATATTTTGAAGATTTAGGAGGTAATTTTCCTACAAAAACTTTACATATATCCCTTTGAAGTCACAATTTACATGAGGTGAATGATTGGTAACATTCACACTAACACATACTTCACGACCTTGACAGCTGAAGTATAGGCCAATAACGAAAGGCTAAAAAATCAGGTATCGATCGGTTAAATGTAGTTGATAGTGGTATTTAGTCAATTAGCGTGTTTCGCTACATTCATAAGTTATTTTTACTATGGAAACTGTCAGTTGTTTAGAAAAATACTGAATAACTGGTTATTTGATGATTAGGTTTAGGTACAATTGAATGACCTGTTAGTATCAAATTTACAAAATACCCTTGAAAATACATGCTAGAGATGTTTATTATGTTATTTCACAAGATTCTTGGTTTTACAATAACTAGTCCTAGTCAGTTCAGAAATGTAAAAGTTTCTTTATATCGTTCTTTAGATACAGAATATCTTATGAAAAACGTTTTGATTGAAAAAAACAATCAGAATTTTGTCAAAGCTTAATAAAAATGGGGGCACAATAGAACCTTTATTTCAGTTGATAAAAAAAGTAGTTCCCAACTAAATAAAATTCTAACTTGCATCAACCATAACCAATAAAAGTTATCGCTCTTGAGTTACTTAGTTCTCTTATGAAACTCTATAATTTCGGATAAAGAATCATGATAGCTGAAGACAACCAATTTACAAAAGAATATTAGTGAAAGATAGTCATTGAAAATGAAGGACATTAGAATTACCTCACAGTTTGGATCTGACAACTGTGAACTATTATAATAAGACTAATTTTTTCTATTAGTAACCCGATATGGAAGTTTCGCTTTTAATCCACGAAGCGACTTATATTATAAACTGTTGAGAAATAAAATAAGATGACTAGTTAGTATGATTGATTTAGGTTTCAAGTATCGCCTGAAGAGATATATTTTGGAATGATGATGACATAACGTTGTTGGTAATATTAAAAACTTATAAAAGTCGTATTTTCAGCCAATTGTCAGTTTTCATGAATGTGATGTATAATTCATGAAATAATGTCCCAAATGATTACGGTACTAACAGAATAGTATCTTGATATGGACATAAAACGTTTCAAGTTATATAGTGAAAGGATCATTTAACATTTGTGCAATTTGTGGTTTTATACCACATTTAATTTACTAAGAAAATACAAAATATTTTATAGGATAGCTCTTTTGATAAACTTCTATTGGGTAAGAATAACAAAAATTATAGGAGGAATAAAATTCATCAAATTTTGTATGCACTAAATCATTTGTGTACCTAATTTACATTATATACTACCTAAGAGAATCCTTGACACATATGAAACATTTCGAGAGTGAATATCTGTAAACTGTTCAGTACTATATATAAACAAGTCCCATTACTACAAATTATGAGTTTGGTTCAATTACAGTATTTCATGTGACCATCTGAGAGTATGACAAAAAACTGAGATCTTAGGAAAAACTCCTCCAGATACTTCGATGATAGCCTTATTATTTGTACTGATATGAATATTACTCCCAGAATGCTTTTGTATTTAATGCATGACAAGTCAAATGTCAAGTTTAAAATAGTTACCTGCTGAACCATTTAAAATTAGACACACAGTGAAGAAATAGTGGAATTATTGCAGATTACTTTCTTGGCTGTGAATACGATTAGCCTTATCAAAAGTCCGAATCCATCCATGCTTCTGTTAATCAGGGAAACAAATTCACGTATATTTTGCAAATTTTTATATGTAACAAATATATTTTATTACATTTCTCCTTGTATCAAGTAAATAAAAGTTATCCACTTATATCCAGTAAAAACGCCCATGGTAGGTTGAAAGGTAAAATATAACAAAAATGTTTGGCATTCAGTATCTCCCAAAAAATCTATTAACATCTGTCTTAGTTGTTTGATAGTATAATTTTGAATCTGCAGGATACATCATTTCTTGGATAAAGAATACCTGTAAAGATGTAACTACTTTAATTCACTTGGTATTGTTTTACTTGAATCTTCCCATTGATGTGTTACGACTGAAATTGATCAGCCATTATCCATCTTTGCTTATAATGCTTGTAACTTAAGACAATATCGAGGCATACGCACAGTATGCACATATGCCAATAAGAGACTGATCAATTTCAGTCGTAACACATCAATGGGAAGATTCAAGAAAAACAATACCAAGTGAATTAAACTTCACCCCATTGCACAAGCAAGTGGCTATCAGGACTCAGTAGCTAAGTGAATAACGCGATGGCATTTGAAGCGAACGGTACTGAGTTCGAGTCCCAGAGTGAACATCAACTCTCAGATGCAGGTACATCCAGCTGACGAGTCCCAAATAGGACGAAACGCGCGTCCTGGATTCCACTGCTTGCCACTATTCATCTTTGCTTATAATGTAACTACTTTGATAGTATTAAGTAGTAAAATAAGTATTGTAGAAAATCAAGAGGCCAAATCAATTTTTTATTCAATTCAGTAAGTATCAAAATGTCTATTTAAAAATACATTTTTACCTAATAGCAGATAATTAAACATTGTGAAATAATTTTATCTATGAAAGTGTGGAAATAAAAAGGTGGAATACATTTAAAATGTGAACAACAAGAATATACTCTCATCTGATTTTTTATTCGTAGGCAAACTGGAGCTTATGTGGCTGCATGGGAAAATAATCAAAGAATAGAGGAATAAACCTACTCAAAAAGAGTGTAAAACCTTAAATTTGCGGCAAATAGAAACGACAAGAATATCCCCAAAAATATTTTTCTGAAGGTCACTTATACATAAAAATACAAAGTTTCATTTAAACAGTAACTTCATAGAGGCGCTAATATTAGTCGTTAGAATTTTATTAATTTTAATAGCAATTGTATAGAGCGCTTCCTAGATGCCTTTTAGAAGTCACCAAAACCATATAGTCGATATGGACGCGACTCATCTTTAAATATTTTCGAGTCCGAGTATCAATACGACCTAAAGTAATACAAACTGTAAATATTACAACACTTTTCACAATAATCGTGAGGTTCGATGTGAACTTAAAGCTTAACTGTGAAACACCATAATGATGTTTATACTAACTGTAGTTGAAAATCTAAAAAGTAGCTCATAGTTTAGTATCTATTTATTAAATTTATTTTCCATTTTGTTCAAATAAAATAGATAATAAGAGAAATGATACTAAAAATTACTAAACTAAACAAATTTGTTGAGGTGACTTTAAAATCTATAGTGAGTATGATCATTTGTTGTACACAAAGAGCAGAACGCCATGCTTTCATTATTATTAATAATCCACTTTATTTATCTGGTTTGATTTCAAAACACTAAAAAGGCCAAAGGTGAAATAGAATGAAAATTTCCCTTCTTACTGATAAGTACTATCAAGAAAGATAGTTGAATAGTTCAAATATGAGTAAAGCTATCATTTCCAGCATACTTATGAAGTGAAAGAAACGGAGAAATCGCGTTAAGAAAGCGGAGAAACACGCCTATTTAGACATAATGGAACGAAGACTATACTAGAGAGAATAGACAGAAGGGATCTAATGTATCCAAATTGGTCAACGGACAGTCGAATTATCGAATCACATCAATCAAGAATATGGTATGGCTACTGATACAACTGGCCAACTATTCATGTAAATTGTATTTAATTTCGGATAGTAGTCGGGAAACTTTTACTAACTTTGATCTTGTGCTAGTCGTGATTGACTATCAAGGCCTTTATTCAGACTCATCCTACCAGACACTGTAACAAACCCAATACAGCTTATCGTTTTACACCAAGGATCCCCGAAATTGTCCAGCATTAAAAAAAACTCACTCCCATATCAAATACATTAAACTATTAATCACACAAAAAATCTTAGGAAATTACTGAATATAATTAGGTCAGGCAAAGTCGGACATACCACATGCTGGATGAGAAGCTACAGTCGCCAGTATATTATGAGCAAGGGATAAATATTCAACTAGTTGTTGGGGTGATCCGGCAAGTTTCTCGCAAGAGACAAGCAAGCATCAGGAAACATTAAGATGCCTTTCCTCCACTCAACGTTCAGTTGGAGTTTTTGCCAAAAATATGAAGGAAGCGAAACGTCACATGTAGAGGTTCTGATTGGCTGGTTGCTGTACTGCTACTATATTTAGCAGCATCTCAGAATCTTCGAGCAACCCAAGGACATCCAAAAATATTATAAAAACCCTATATTTTCTGTATTAAAATGAACCTTGGAGTAAACTACCTCTCGCATATTTTGAGTCTTCTCTCTCGTGTTCAAGTTGCTGTCTAGTTTTAGCTAGGGGGTTACAGAATAGCTTGGGAGACGAATGTAGCGTTCAATCTGCAAGACTTATCACTAGTCAAGGTTATCCGCCAGTTAACCCCATCAGTTTAACAAAATCTAGATATATGAATCAGTTACGATAATCATTAGGGTTATGATAATAAAACTTGATTTGGGTTTTATTACTTGCATAGCTGATTATCTAGAAGTTTAGAATTATGATTGAGACAGAACTGGATCATAAGGCATAACTATCCGTTAGTTTTGATTTTTTTTATAAATTATGAATTTTCAGTTGTACACTTTAGAGAAAGCTGTGTGATCGAAAGCAATTCGGATTCAATCATAGAGTATGACAACTGTATGTAGTGACATTTTATTGACATAGTAAAACTTTCCAAGGTAATTTACACATATATCAATGGATTATGGTATTTTAACATGACCAAGTGGTGACTTATGAGAAGCGAAGTAAACAACAGTCTGATGTAAAATATATAATTTACTGGAAAAGTAAACAGATCAGTGATGTGATGGAAGGAAAAGTCAATTTTCGATTGATTTACTCATTATGCGTTTTGTTCAAGATCACTTCCATTTTGATTCAATATAATGATTACTCAATGTCGTATTTGTTTTCTTTTCTCGTATAATATTTTATTCTGTATATATATGTGATTTCATCCTAATTATTAATCAAAATGGGTGTACAATCAGTATATAAATGAGTGTATTTTCTACTAGAGTCGTCATAGTGTTTTGGGGTTAATAAATCTTCACTTATACCAGTCTTTGTGTTCTTACTTTCGCGTCGTAGGAATTGCAGAGGTCCCTCGTTCCGAGTATAAGTGATAAGTGTTTTCGACATAACAATCAGCGACGACCAGATACAAAAAGTAGCATTAAAAGAGCCAAGACAATAATCATTCAAACGACAAGTTCTAACAATCAGACCACTACGTAACATAGACTTTAAAAATCCGAATGTATGTATACTTAATAGGTCACTTCATATTCTCAGCAATCCCAGCATTTTTGAAATGTCCGTGAAGATACTGACTTCTGGACTGAAAAATATAAGTAGGTGAAGAGTACTTGGTTGGATTCTGCGTGGTTATCCTAGTGGTTAGATATTTTGGCTAATATAGCTCAGAATCGTTTGCGATGGCGCAGATGCATTCACTTTTAGTCTTGCCTTAAGCTGTATGTTTACAAATCACCCTATAAACTTATTCATTCCACTAACTGATATTTTCTTGGATCATATCTTCGATGCCCAATCTTTTCTATTACCACTAACACTATTGCTACAAGTACTACTCTGGGATTTGTTTTGACAATCCCACCTTACTGTGTTAATTGGGTTTGGGAAATTCAACCAATGTGCTTACATATGTTAGGTTCTATTATAAGAACGTTAGATATTACACCTAGTCACGTTGGTGTTACCTAAAAGATTAATATTTTGCAAGCTATACATACATGGTATGGCATAAAATTTTAAGAATTCAGTATTTCGATGACAGAAAGCTGCCTATTATACAACACGCCATTATTTTAGGTACTTTATTTCTAACCAAGAAAGATGATAATATGTTACGCACAACTGAATAAAATACTTTATTAATTTTCAGATCAGTATTAATAAAAGTCTTGTAGATATATATAAATTAAAAGTATGTAAATGATGACAATTTCACAATGAGTTACGAGAAAGAAAAGCAGTAAAAATACAAACGAAGTTGAAAATATGTGGCCAAACAGATGAAATAACGTGAAAAAGTAAAGACAAATGCAATTGGATATCTGTATATCATCATCTGCCCATATACTCAGGTATATGAAAAAACACAGCTGATGCATATACACAGAAGTGGAAAACTATGAATAGTTAAGATAATGAATACTAAAGAAAAGGTAATAAACAAAGAACCATGTTAACCAGATCTATTATTACTTACGTACTGATATAGAAATATCAAAATTTACCAACAACAATCGTCAACTTATATAATAAAACAAACGCTGACAAATAATGTATAAAAAAACAACAATGATCAAAAAATTTGTAAATAGCTAAACGTGACTGTTTGGTAAACAAGCTTTAAATAGAGTTACTTGAAAAAACACACATTAAGAACCTAATTTTTGTAGAGTATTCTCGTTAATATCGTTAAATACACATAGTGATGATAAAATATGTTCGATCAATTGAATACACGGCAACAAATTCACTTTGAATGTAAGGAAAACACACAATATTTTGCAGAGTTCATAGGTTAAGTCAGAATGATTGGTAAGAACTGATGGATCTTGTGAACTGCACATCTTATTGATGAAATCCATCAAACAGCTTGGTAGTTGTTGAATTAACGATTGATTCACGCTTGAAATGATTTCATTTAATCGGTTCCCATGTGATTGAAGAATTTGTTCCAATTGAGCCTATGGATAAGGATAAACACATCGGGTGCTATAAAATATTGGATATACTAAACTCAACAGACACACGAAAACCATACAAAGTAACAAAACATTTCGTAAAATGAGAAAAATTTAAACTGATTTGTTTTTACAAAGATCATTTAAAAAATGTTCAAGTTACCAATGTTTTTATTAGTTTATGGGTGACTACATTATGTTTATACACCCAATGTGCACGGAATGTAAACAGTAGACGTCACAGTGTTATGCAGACAATAAGGTTTGAAATTTATCTTAGCAGTGACTTTGGGTTCTATTCTCAATAAATAAATAAAAATGAAGATCTTGGTGGGACGAATTTCGGGATTTTTTTGTAGTCGATAGTGAGCACTGCAAACTAGGCAGTAAGTTCTTAACAAGAAATTTAACTAATAAGATGATGCGTTAGGGTGACTGATTCTACAACTATTGCCATCTTACAAATACAAAATGATATGATGCTATGAACATACCCTAATGATATTAGAATTACATTTAATAATGTCTCTATGGTTCAAAAATCGTATAACAAGCAGATTTTAAGTATCACAGGAGGATAGATTAAGGAATTAGATTCAGGATATGAGAGATTCTAGAATAGTGTAACAAGTGTATTCTGATGAGAATATGCTCCAAGAACATGTTTTAACTGCTTGAAGTAGGATGTAAGGTGATGGAGAACTGGAGGCTAACAGAATTAACTTTTTAACATATACAGAATTATTGTTGGCAAATCAATGGCAATAGTATAGCAAAGAGCAAAAACTTTCCCAAGATTGTACAGTAACTTACCAAATACTCTTGAATTTGATTTATACAAAGTCGAAGAGCAGTGGAAACAGGGCTACACAGAAGAATCAAGATGCCATAATTTCCACAATCCGTTTCATCAGTTAGATCAACAATTTCCTCATTGTTCACACTAGATGAGGTAGAACTGGACCAGTGATGTTCAAAACGCATGAGCCAATCAAATGTGGGATATACTGATAGATCTTCTGAGCATAATGAACATAAATCACAAGGACTGCATTCGGAGATCTGGATTGTAATGGAATAAAATGCAAGATATAATTAAAAAATGAAATGAAATGTTGAGAAGTTTGATAGACCATAGTGTTGAGATTTGAAAGCAAACAAAAGTGAGTGTATTATGTTTAGGACACAAAAAATCTATTAATCAGTTATACTATTTAGCTCAGTCGACTGCATAGAATAATTCAATTCATCTTTTTCACAAACTCATCACTTAACGTTAATATAATTCACTGAAAGCAAATCAACGCTCACAAAATAACTGGAGCGAAAACCCATTTCTCTCACAATACCTTTCTTCTATATGAAACGAAGTCAGTTTCCAATTCATTTAAACTCACAAAACAGGTAACCATATTTAAATAACTGGAATTTTTGATAGAGTCAGTGTAAGAAATTACAAGGAAGAAACAATTGACAAGAGAAACAATCACAAAGCCCAATACAACTTACAATTTGGTCTGTAATGACTCTTGTTATTTTGAAGCGCTTGGAACATAAATCACATGAAGTACCTTTTGTGAACATATTTTTAAGTGCTGACGATATGTAATCAAAATGATCCTTCATTTGTTGTTTATATACAGACTACATAACGAAAAAGAAAACAATGGTAAGAAGAGACTTCAATGTACGAAAAAACTGAAATCAGTAATAAAAACAGGTAAAACTACTAATGTGTTAGATAATTTGACTAAGGTGACTGCGATCACAAAACGAGCCGAAAAAATCAAAAAGTATCAGTACTAGTGACATTAACTAATTTAGTCTACTAAGCAACGACAATAAACTCAAAAGAGGTTGAATGCACACTGTCTATCTAGTGGAGTGTAAAGTTTTTATAAACTTATCCTTCTAATTAATATCTTCAAATCTGTTTGCTTCAACAAATTCTGAAGGCATCGAGGTAGTTGAAAATGAAAAATAATGAATCAAAAATAGTTTACTTCAACAGAGAACGAGGGCCATTACAGAACTAAGAGCAACGGATAAAACGAGATGTGATAAGAAAATACTTTGAAGTACTTTCTTTCGGAAATAACAATTCAAGAACTGATAGTTGAAGGTTACACGTAATTGTGAATTTATTATTCAAATTTACTTAGAGGGCACAACATTTGAAACACTTATTCAATAACTGAAAGTTGAGTATTTAAATCAAGGAACCACAACTAAACAAAGTGGAAATCGATTTATGTAAACTGAAGTGTAAAGTAACAAAGGGAAACTAAAATGAACTAAGACTGTGCAGTGACATATCAAACAATGATGATGGATATTCAAAACACCACACACACAATAGATGTTTGTGATTTAGAAAAATGTTAAAGATTGATAGAGTGTAAGTTTATATGTAAGACTATCGACTTTATCGATTGGGAAAGAGTAAAATAAATTATCTGATTTCCTAGATCACACAGCGGACTCTAATACTCAGTTATACATTAAAAAAAACACTACAAAAAGTACTTCCAACAAATATAAATTGTAAACTAAAATATGAAAAACCAACTGTTGGAAAGCTTAACTTTAGTCCTAGTTTTTAAAATATTTAGTGAAGCTTAAAGATAAACTTACAAGTGAAAGATCATAACTCGATGACGAAGCATCTTTGAATGACTGCAAAGCAAAGCATTTCTGATGTTTCATTGAAAACCCAGGCAACAAAATCTACAATTGGTTAATAAATTATTTAGTCACGTTCTACATTGTAGACAATAAAAAATGTTTCAGAAGTTTTGGGAACATATAGGCACATTTGTAACTTATCTAGTAAATACGTGAACTGATGTTAAAAAAAGTAAAGGTTAATCTGTCTAATCTCCTTCAACATACCAACAACTATCAGCAATATACTTGTATCTTCCTAGTTGTTATATCCTTTGACCTTTTTGCTACAAATATGTACACAGACGATCTTTTAAATTTAATTCATTATCAATCCTTCGGAAAAAGAATCGCTAATTGGAAAGTATATAGACAGTAGATGTGGGATGCTTACATCAACAATGAAGACTGACCACATTTCTGACTCTTCATCAACTTTGTGTTCTTTACGAATAACCTTAAAATAAATATGATTTAGATTTATAATTCATAACGGTCCACGAATTAATAAATAGAATTTTACTTCTTCCTTCTTTTCACTTCTCAAATCCGCCTTACAATAATGTTAATAATTTGTAGTCATCACCTTATTAGCGGCCATAAAATCTAAAAATCAGGCTAACAGTAGTTTATATTCAGACTGGAATGTGATCACCGCCAGAAATAATTTGTTTTCCAGCGTCATGCATCTTTAAGTGAAAGTGTGCATTTGGACATATTGGTACATATTTCAATAACATTTAAAGGAATGACTTTTTTTGTATATTTATGTTCATACACTCACAATTTATAATTATACGTGAAGAAAAAAATATCGTCCTTTTGATGTCAGCTGTTCTTTACGGGCTTGAACTAAAACGCTCGATCCACTTAACGACTTTACATCAATTTTCTATAGAATGTACCCAAATTTTGTTGCAAAGCTTAATGATACAGTCCAGATATTTACTGGATGGACCATTTTTACATGTATATTACCTGTTATAGATTAAACTCAATTTAAATGCGAAACCGGTCATAATTTATATTGCTTCAAACTAATCTTAGCGTATCAGTGAAGAGGAAGTATGAAATTTAGTTTAGAGGAGAATTGGCGTTTAACTATCTTAAATTAAATGATATCTTCTTTATGATAGACAAACGTTTAAAAATAGGGATTTGGCAGGATAATAAATATCATACCTAGATGACCAGGTGATGAACAAAGACTGGATTTATTATAAATAGAAGCAGCCTAACTCCTTACTACAATATGAATGATCGACTTGGCAGGTATGAAGTGAAATGAAATTTCCATGCCTGAAAATGCCAGTTCTTATACAATAAAAGTAGATTTACTTTTTTATTTTTGTTCTTTGAATTGTTGAGAATAATTATTTGAATATACGAGAAATCTTCTTTAAAGAAATCAAATTTCCTGACCGATCCAAAGGTAAGCTAAAACACGATCTTTTACAATACTATTGGTTTACAATCGATATTTTCACAAGTGTATAAATCTACTGAGAATAATCAGCGTCAGATGATACATGTTGTGATGAATTATAGTATGATGAAACATATTAGGCCAACGTAAAAACCGTAATAATAACTAAGTTTTGTGTTTCAGAACCTTTGAATCCATGTTATTAAAAAGTGACAAGTTAAACTGCGTTTAAAGGAATATTTAGAATCACACATAACACACCTCTAATAATGAATCTGTCTGTATATTATATCCAGGCAAACCATGATGAGGAAGGAATTTGTTATACAGATCCGATATAGCACGTTTGGTGTTGTTAACATGATCATTTAATTTTTTCAACTGGCGATCTAATTTGTCCGATATAACAATAATTTTATGATTAGTTGTAACGAAACTTAATAAACGATCTGAATCCGAAGTTGGTGAGAACAAATGACCGAGTCCACACAAGATTTCTGCCTATAATAAAAAAGAAATCAGTTAACAATTGCAACTGTGAAATAATATTTGTGGTAATTATTCTTCTGATAATAACTGGGGAAGTTATATTTTGTTTTTGCACAGACAATCCTACTGCTGGGACAATGGATATTAAATTCAAAATAGTATGACGTACAGAACCCAACGGACTTGACCACTAGTTAGTAATAGATCACATGGACTCAGGTACTCGAAATTCGACTAACGAATATGAGGTGGAACAACAGTTTGTTGCCACGAATTAAAAGCCGTTAACACGGCAAAGTCCGAGTAGAAATCAACGGTTAATAAAATCTACAGTATAATAGTCTTGTATATTCACTAAAGCTGAATGTGTTTATCTTCGTTTGTTAGCAAATCTCATATTACTTTAACTGTGGTACGACCGAAAATGAGAAGCGTTCGCTCTCCCTCTCGAAATACGCCCATATACCCACGCATATACAGCCATTGTCAGGGAAGTCCTACTCACTGTCTTCTCGCGGCAGGGGTATTGTCTACGAAGTCGCGAGGACGAGAAGTGAATGTTTGACTCTCCAAGCGGGTTGGTGGGTACGAGGGACCTACCTAGGGGGAGGGGGTTTGAAAACCATTATTCCAGACCCATGGAACACATGGGCTTCAGGATCGTGAGGGGAAAAATGGAGTATGAACTTATTGTTTGTCACCGGCTATCATGAGACTGCATCTACTAACGTTGTTCCACTGTCTTGTGGATTAGACTTCTGGACCAAAGGTTCGGAGAGTGGCCACCTAAGAAAACTACCCGTCTCGCTTTTGGCACCCGGACAGTATCTTATCCCAAACACAAATTGAGTGATAGCTACTTTGTATGGGGCATACATATTTTTATACCTCTTTGTATCAATGTTTGCATTGAAATAAATAAATAAATAATTCAAACGGAAAAGCTACAGTTCAATAAATTAATGGACATTAAACACTATCGAGGCTGAATCATTGTGTAGTGATGGCTAAAGTAAGTACAACTAAGTCTGTGAAATGATCTAGAGGCCAGGGAAGAGATAATCGTCCACTTAGTCAGTTATTGTTACCCTCTAACAATCTTTCATCATTATTATTCAATTGTTATTATGGCCTTTATGTCTTCTCCTTTCCAATTATCAGTTAAGTGAACAATTATCCCTTATATTTCTGACCCGTAAGTTACTTTCATACTCCTATTCTTCTCTAACATAAAGATAATTAAGGAACCTTCCTTTGGACGATTGGAATCTCAGATGACTATATGATATAATCTCTCCCTTTTTCTACAAACACATAAAACCCACTGTAAATACAAATGTACAACTAAGTATGTTTCAGAAAGTAAAGACAAGTGACAAATGAATTAGGTATGGGTAACGTTACGCTTAGAAAAGCAATAATATTGATCGCTAAGTAGTCAAATAAAGAGGTCAAACTGAATCAGAGTGATGAATATAACGAAAATCTGTTAAGGTTGATTGAAATCTTATTTACTTATATAATTAACAGTTCGGCGTCACTTGATCAATCCCTGAATAAAATGAAATAAAAATTAACAGCGACAGTAAAATCTTAATTACTTTATTTCTTACTAAGCTTCATCCAATTTTTTAGCTAGCCATTATGACAAAATCTAAAGTGTTTATTGTGTACGCTTAATAAAATTAGTAGGTTAGCAAAATGAAACATAAGGAGATTTATTACGCAAAATAAAAACTAATGAACTTACTTTATTTAAATAAGGTTTAGTTTTTGAACTATATTCATCCCGGGAACACAAATTTATCATGTCATCAACATGCTGTTTTAAAAGTGCTTTTAATTGAGCGATATCTTCAGGTGTAGTAACTGACTGAGTATCTACAATGCTATTGAAATGGCGTTCATCTAATGCTGCATTAAGTTGAGGTTCATCTGTTAGTGGTATTTGTCCATTAACAGCCGTAACGTGATCAATTCCCAGACTCTTTATTCGGTACAATGCATCCTCAATTTCTTGATAGATTGATGACCTGTTTTAGTGTAAACACACAAAAACAAATAAAAATGTTAAGAATTCCAAGACCCAGTATAGGATATCCAGGTCACCTGTCTCCTGTAAACCACATACAAAAAAATTAGTAACATTCTGGTTAGCGTTTTTAACCAGGCGTAAGTAAGTAGGTAACATTCTTCGATTCAAAATAAATACATGATATTAACAGTACTAGTTTGAATAATATAGATCGATTCTATTGATATTTCACTGAATCTGTTCATGAGACCAATGATAAAGTTTAAGTTGTCAATATATCATTGTGGATATATATAATACCTAGTGCAAAACATGTTAGAAAATCTAAGACAATAAGTCCCTCTGATAAATTTCGATAATGCATTGAGAAGACGAACGTTATCAGGATTATGTGACATATTTGCGTAAAATATTTCGAACAATCTGATCACATATATATTTATTAAGACGTTTTATATGAAAAATAAAAGGTCAACTAGACAAATTAAAAGGCAAACGAAGACAAAATGAATAAGAAAGTACACAAAAGCGATGTGAAAACCGCTCTGGATAATAAATTAGTATTACCTGGGTAGGTTAAGGGTAAGGACTAATTTTTTTTGAACACATAAAAAGGGTTTTAGTTTCAGTATAGCCAAGGCTTCAATAAAATGTCTTAACTAGTATATATGTGATCAGATTGTTCGAAATGTATAACGTAATCCCGATAACCTTCGTCTTCTCACTGTGTTAACAAATCACCAATTCACAAAATATTTGGTGGTTCATAGAGCAAACAATTAATGAAGTGTGATCTTATTGGTACAAAAATGAATTATATATTATTATTATAAGTAATTCACCTTGAACTGCTGAGAATCTCAGTTAAAAGACCAACTAGAGTTTCAACTTGTACACCCAACTGGGTCAGATTTCCTAAAGATGTATGCATTCGAGCTAGTACAAACCTCATGATCTGAGTTAAAGCAGTGTCGATATTGCTAACATTAAACGAAGATCCTGGAGACTGAGAAATTGTCTGGTTGTTTCGGATAGATAATGAAACAGGTGATGAAGATGAATGAACTATTTTTGAGTGAGATTTTTGACTCGAGGTAATTGCTGTCAGCTGTGAAATAATTTCCTCACCAAAAACCAAATACTTTCGAAGATGAGGCAATGACCAACACGTACTTTTATTGTTATCATGTCGACCATAAATACAGAGCCATCTCAATGCATGACGTAGCTAAAATCAAAGAAGATAAATGGTGAAAAATGTAAGGTCAGATAAAAACTCAATAGACAAAAGTGTGACAACAATAATGTAGCAAGCAATAAAGTTCGTTGAAGGTGTTTTGATGTCAATAAAATTTAGTGCTACAAATTCTTAGAAAGTAAACAAATTAAAGATCGAACGACTTTAGAGGGAAACTGATAGATATTCTCAGGATTACTGTTTAAGTTGGATGTTCATTTTGAATAGTATCCAGAATCACTTCAAACTGAAAACAGACCATACATTGTAGTTCTTGAGGCTTACGACGCATTCGTTTTAAGTTCACATTTAGATATGGCAATTAACAAGGTACGTTTAGAAAAGTATTTCAAATACTAACCTAGATTAAGAAGGGGCAGGACAAAGAAAGTGGCAATAAATAACAACTTTAGTTGATTATTCGATGAAGTGCTGAGAATTGTGATTGTCTCGCAAAATACATGTCATCTACTAAATAACACTACTGGACAACTGTTGATGACTATGAATCAAAACAACACAAAGGTTTCCTATTATTAGTGTAGAAGATAATCTTTTAGAAGCCATGTGGTAATCGCATTATCTAAATACTAGAACTTACTCATGAAACATAAAGTCTACTGATTAACATATGAAGTACATGTTGAAAAAAAATGGTACACTAGTATTACTAATTTACCATACACAACACTCAACTACTCATGCCAGAACTCACGAGATTAAGAGAATTCCATTCCGATATACGATACACATACGATGGGAATTCATTTCGTAATTTCTCCAAAAAATGGTCAAGGATTATTAAGGCTTGATCATCTGTTGAGAAAGCGTAGAAATCATTAGGGAGACAATCCGCACTAACACCAATATTGGACAAACTATCTGATATGGAAAAACTGGTAGAAATACTTCGAGTGGCATTTGTTAGGATTAAATTGCATAGTAGGTTAATAATATCACGGGCTGATTGGTGCCACGTTGTTAACTGACTTAACAGCCGTTTGACTAATTGTACTGATGGATCCTCAAAAAGATTGAGAGGATGCTGTTGTTCACAAGATTCCATCAGTCGTAAAAGATCGTATTCCCGGGGACTAGGAATTCAGAGCAAAAAAACAAAGACTAGCAGAATAGTAAAGATTCCAATTGTCAAAAATAGAACAACACATTGAGGAGAACAACGTTATTTTATATAAGATCACAATCAGACTTAATGACTTTAATTACTATGGAGTTTAACAGTAAATTTCGTGAATCCATGTGTATAACATTAAAACGAATTTGGTTCATAATTATAAACCAACCCCTTTCGTTCATCATTTTCCCTCTTTCAACTCCTCAAACCTCTCGTCCAATAATATTAATAATTTTAACAATGATAAGATCGGCTGATAGTTAAACGCTCAAAATGTTTCATTGAAGTAAAGAAAAAAACGTTTTAATTTCAGTCCCAGTTTTTAATTTTTGCATTATATGCCTTTAAGATAGGAAACATAACCAGTTAACATGACACTAAATCAACAAATAAATATCTAGTGCCGATAGCACTGATATGTCAAAAATCTGCCAGTGCAACTGTATTAAATTTTCCGCCTTTGCATAAACAACTATACGTTCTTCAAGAGTTATGTATTCACGGCGTAACTTGAGTGAGAAAAGGTAATTTAATTTGATTCGATCCAACAGCCAAGAATATATTCATGTACAAGCATATGGATCAATTATTTTGATGTAAAGACTACCGAGATTATTCGATTGACAAAAACAAAGTAGAACAGTATTCGGACCTGAAGGTCGAGGGTTGGAAACTGTGAGTTTGATTGCTAAGCAAATATTCTAACTTCCAGTTTGGGGTTGTGTGGATTTGATTGAAACCATGAACCGATCAATTTTAGATCACTATTGAAACCTGAAAGCATTGGACGGCTGTCTCGTCCTAGTATGGGACTCCTCAGCACTTCGTATCCACAATCCAGTACACAGGACACGAACCAATGACCTTCGGTCACGCGTGCGGACGCCCAACCTTTAAACCTCTGTGTCGACATCCAACGGTGTTAATGTCTAACTTCAACCAGTGCATGATATTGTGCAACCATCTTCAGTGAGTAACCGCCTCACCCTATACGGTTAGACTCGGCTGGTCACGGTTTCTCACTAGAACTCCGAGAATTCCTTCTTAAAGCTAGTCACTAGTGAGCACATGGTTGTTTTCATTTTGGGGTTGTCGAGATTTTACCTTCATCAAGACGTATTCAGCCATTCGATTAATGGAAGAAGCATAAAAGGAGTGAAATCTATTACTACATTACGTAATAATCTATGTGTAATTTATTACCTATTTGATGACTGACTATAAGGAATTTTCAGTACCAGTAATCACAACATGCAATAAATTCATCACTCATATCACACGTGAATCTATTCAAAATGTCATTAGTTTCCATGTTGTCTGGAATGGAGTTATTATGTGAAATGGACTCTGATAAATTAAACTCAGGCATTTCTGCTCTCAGATTTTCAAACTGAGATAGGAACTAAACTGATTTCACTTTAACCTATTATGTACTCATGAAGATGAGTGTTATTTTAAGCTAATTAAACGTTTGGTTTCAATTAAGATAAGTTAACAAAAGATTATTTCTTTCACGTGAAACACGAATATTAGAATATTGTACATTAAAATGAGATGTTTCGAAGAAATCTACACTTACTTGTTGACGTCAAGTTCATGGTTGAGAACTACATATCCATTATTCGAAGGCAATTTGATAATTTTATGTGGTGTTGCACAACCGTTAGTCGAAGAAGTCGCCACGGTAAAAGTAGCAGGACGTCGGGTTTGAAATTTTACAGGGTTGACGGTCGATGATATGCTTGTTAATGAGCTTTTGAACTTATCAGTGTTCCCGGAACCAATAATGGAGGGTTTTAATTTGACACATATTTGTTGAAGATGTTTACCACGATCTAACATAGCTTTAGCATCGTTGTAGATGTCATCAGTATGATAGCCAGCAGCCTTGCCTTCGGTCAATTTTATCTGATATCAAGAATAATGCAAATCTATATTTTTAGGGCATTAAGTATAACAATCTTGTTAAAAAAAGCTGTTATGAAGAAAATGTGCGACGATAATTTTGTAAGAATTCTTCGAATAATTGGATTAAAGTCGAAGAATACTTAGCTTGTAATCAAATGATTCAAAGTACGAATAGATTTCAGGGTGATTAGAATAGTAGACAAGGTAAACTTGTAAAAATATTCGTACATTAAAATCACTTCACCCACTAGTTCTAACATGGCAAATTACTTATCTACGGATAACATTCATTTGACAACTCAAATGATAGAGTAAACCTCATATACTTCAACCCAACTATTGGGCACAGATCCGTGTACTGAACTTGTAGCCTCACTTGAAATGTGAGGGTTAGTGAAACTACCCTGTTGCTTGAACCAAAAATGGAGTGGGGTTTGAACCAGTGATTTGCTGGCTTAACGACTGGTGCCTCACCCCGATATATAATCACGCCAACGGTCAACATTTATGGGAATTCATTGAACATTCCCATTTGTTTAAAGGTACTTTAGTTCGTAGAACACTAAAAATGAAGAACGGTTTTAGAGGTACTGACACGCAAGAATGGAAACCACTTTGATGAATGTAGAGGTGGTAGCAGTGTACACCGTCAATGACTCACCAATAAAAATATAAAAATAATCATTTTCATAAACTGATTAGGTACATGCTACGTTTTTCTACAAAACAATATCTCATGCGACGACATTGCGAAACAATGAATTATTTAAAGAAAGTGAATGCGTCGCTTTACAGTATGACTGTTTACGTCATATTTTCAGAAAACTATGAGAATATAGTTTATACTTTATCCCTGAGAGCCATAACTAGTGGTCAAATGAATTCAATATAAAGGGTTTTATTTCTCATCAAATGCGTTAAAGTAGAAACCTAGTCGTCAAAAATCTGGTGCCTATATAGTATTATACGTTTACACATAATTGGCATGGTTTAAAAAATTGAACATAGGCCTGTGAATAATCGCTAATATTTAATTCACTTCTTGACGGCTCCTTGTGTAGCTCTATTTATGAAAACAATGATTACAAGAATATGAATGCTTCCATCTAAATATGCAGTTGAGTTCAATGAAATATTTCTTTAAACTCTTGTCTTTGCTGTCTAGTCTGACGACAATAGGTAGAAAATTTCATCGACAAATGGAAGACTCTACCAGATAAAGTAAACAGTAATGTTCGGTTATCTATTTTAAATTTAAGCCGCTGTATAAACTCAGGTGAGCATTTCAATGGTTTTCAGTAGCATAAGTGAAGTTGGTGCAAAATGGACATTCTAATCGCAATTAAATGCAAGTTAATAAACACTGACACGCTTACGTAATGTGCTAGGAGCTACATTTACCCTATGAAAACGAATCCACAAAATAAAGTATGTACAAAAATTTACAATTTATAATTCATTGTATCAGTGTCTGAACTACTAACACGAAGTTCCCACATATGAAGCATAAATAGAAATTGAAACTTTTGTCACAAATAAAGTTTGGCTAATCATTTTTCTATGTTATATTCTAGATTATCTGTATAAATTTCGTACAAAAAACATAAGAACAAAAGACAAGTCTTATAACATTATTAATTACCTCCAATTCCTCAAGTGTCATAGTACCTGAAGTTGAGTTGTTAGATACAACAACATGATTATCATTAGCTTCTTGTTTCATGAAGTGATTACTTGAGAAAGTGTTGGAATCACTCGGTTTAATTATAACAGATAACTGATTTCTCCATGCATAAAAATGGGCTAGGCGATCAGCCAAACATTGTTCTAAACTGCATAGTTCCTCTATTGAGTAATGATAGTTGAGTACAAAAACTGAGGGTGGACATTTCTTGCACAATTCGGACACATGTTTTAGACAAACCATATGGCTAGGAGGTCGCTTTTCCTCTGTAAGGGGTAAAAAAGAAATACTTTTCTGAACACTGCACTAAATTATTCGCTGGAAGCATTTGAAAAATCCTATTCAAATTTCCATTAGAAATATAATTTAACCTGATTTACATCATATCTGATTGTCGTCTGCTCATTCAATAGCCAAACTTTCGGATGAATAGTATTTTTTTAGTAAAACTACATTTGGAAATTAGATAAGCGATAGTATTACAACTAATTTTCATGAACGACACCATATCACCAATAATTCACAAATGAAAAATAGTGAAATATTCTGAATAGCTGATTGCTTTTACAAATAAACTGTTTACTAGCTAGATTTTTGAGTATAAAATGTAATGAAAAACTATGAATTGGATGAAAATTAGGGGGTTTGGAATTTATGTATTGGTTAGTAGCTATGTGAAAAACATCCTGAAATGATGCACCACTGCAGACTGACTGGTTACGTTTGAGATGTTTGGGAAACAAACGAAGGTAACAGGAATTTCAATGAAATGAACGGTTATTTTGTTTCTTAATTTAAAAGAACATGGTATCACAAAGATATACTAGGATTGAAGTCAGTCTGCCATAAGGAATTCATGAACCTGACACGAAACGTGCATTGCCCTCAGGTTGCCACATCTTATCAGTACAAAAGAAAGAAATTACCAAGATGAATACCTGCGTAATACAGGTACTACTAGTGATAGTAAGGTCAGGCTTAGATAGTATGACTCGATAAAAATGAAATTGTGGGACATAAGTTGTAAAACGATTGTTTAATTCAAGAAGTTAATGACAAACACTGAATGTATGTTGTATTACGATCTGAACAGTTAAAGAACCATGGTAAATTATGAAGCGATAGATAGGGTTTTCAACGGTTTAAAACTCCTAGAAAACCTATACACTTCAACACTTAAGAGACGAATTGATTGGTGAGACTGAGCCTTCATTTAATGAGGTAGCTGAGGTATGTAGTAACCAAACCCATGGCCAAACGTTGACTACCTCGACACCCAATATATTGACTGAATTAGGGATTGTTTAAATGAAGACTGATGGAGGCCAAACCAAGATGGAGTATCAGTCAATGAAGTCACTGAAACGTGTTGGTAGATCCACCCTACTTGATTGAGGTCTATAAGATCATCAGTGAGAGAGACTGAGTGATATGGCTAAAGATCGGTTACTGTGGCGTCATTCAGTCAAATGCGACGTAGAACATGGTGCGTGTGTAAATAGGTTCAAGTTTCCGTACCCCATTAGTACAATGAGATGAAATTGTGGTAACGACAGATAAGGCAATTTTCGGGATCCATTTATGGACCAATATTATGAGTATATTTTTATCGTATAATTTTTATGTAACTAAACTGTTCATATTCATGTCCCTCTTATTATGAGCTTGATTTTGACCTATGAACTATTATTATACGACTTATCATTCATGAATTATTACCTGTCTGTTAATCGCTACCTCCCACATTCACAGCCACATCTGGTTAATTCTTGTACAAATGTTGTTTCATATTTTGTTGGTACGTTGTGGTCGGTTTGTTTGGTATATAAACTCAGTATTCTTGAAGTATAACGACTCATATCTCAGAGGCTGAGACTTGCGTTCTGGACTCAACTGGCTGGGCTAGACAGGGAAGCGAGACCAACTCTAGGCCGTTCTTACGTGTTTACGCGTCTTTGGTCCGATCGATAATACGCTGCGCCCTAATCTGCAGTACAGTTATAACAGTTGGTGCGGATGGAATCACAATACATCTTACCCTAAGTTTTGAGCTTCAGTATTACCACTAAAATTCATCACTCCGAACCATATTTCTCATTACTAGTGATACTACTATAATTTCAATTCTTATGCCATTCGTATTGTAAATTTCATCTCGTTGCGATGTAGAATGGTAACTGAAGCTGATTTTTTCAAGTACTGACTGACTAACTTAGCAGGTTGCATTATGGAAGCCTAAAGGTAGGCAAAAAGTTTCTTGTTTTTCAAAAGTTATCTGATTTAACTTTAGGACAAGACGAAAATTCATAAAACTAACCACACTACTTAAAAGTAGTAGGATGGTATTAACTTCTTAGTAATAACTTAGCTAAAACTACTGATTATCAACAAAAATGCTTAAAAAATAATTTGAAACAAATAAGATGACGAATTAGGAAGTCAAAACGAAAAAAAAACACACCTTCATTAGATTCATCTATAATGCCATATGGTTCATCCGACATCTTGTGTTTTCGTGCAGTTGTACTAAGGTCATCCAAAGAACGGTCATTTGGGTTCTCTAATCTTTGAATACTGGTGTTCGATTCATAAATACATGAACAACTAACTCCAGATAAAAAAAGAGTAGTCAAACAGAAATCACAGACACGTGCATCATCTGACATTTCGTCGAATCTAACTTTTCTCGAATTAGACACACCACTTTGGATTATTAATTCTCGTAACCGTCGTTCTTCTTTGAGCACACAAGTAAACTCTTGATGCACAATAGCTACAGCACCTATGTCGAGACCTGAAGTTGAACAACCAGGAGGTAGTTTTTCACTGATATGAGGTTCAGGATTGTCTGAGCATTCACCATTTGAATTACAGCTAGTAACAGGATTTGTTAAAGTGAGTATTTCTTCTGGAAGAACATTGCCCACAGCTACTTCAGCCAATGTACATAATAGTTCATCGTTTGAAAATACACAATGTCTTTTAATTTCAGCATAATGTTCAATACAAGCACGGCCAATAGGAAGCTTAGGAATGCAACATTTTAAAACATACGATTGAAGAATTATCAATTAAAATATATTAATAGTAACAGAAAGTTGTTCACGTATGAAGCCACTGCCCCAAAACGAAATTGATATTATCAATGATAAAAACACAAAAATAATAACTGATATCAGTCATTGATTCAATCTATTGATACCAGAGCAGTATAAAATGGCACATAATAAAACACACACAAACTATAACAAGTGTCTCCCATTTCAAGATGACATTGTACAAAGGGAACAGTGATCAAACTCAGGGAGCAACTCAGCATTTTCCGATTTTAGAAAATAGATACGACAAGAGTAAACCAAAGACACTTAGTGAAGTTTATGTTACGCCCAACCTCTTAAAATTAGAATATCGTCTCCATGAAGCTAAACAATAACAATCCACCAGGAGTTAGGATATTGGTTTGGACAGAACGGTAAAACATAATCTAAACGAAGTTCAAATAACTAACAAAACTAGTGGCTAGTAACTTGAGGTTGTACAGTTCAAAACCAACTTTAATAGTGTGAATGCGTTTGTATTAGATACTGTAGTGGGCATTATGCTGCATACTGACAGTTGTTTTATATAATTTTATTATTACACGCTGGTATTTTGACAATAATTGCAAAAGAAACTAGAGGAATTTTTTAAACTGAATTTTTTAGTAATTCAACAAATAATTTTTTTCGAATGTGACTTAAAAGCTCAAACGGATGTTAAAAAATGAGCTTACCCAATCAGGTAGACATATATTAACAGCCTCAGCAAAATTGAAGCCTTGATTGAATCCAGAATGATAAGCGCGCGGAAATGTCACGACAAACTCTCCACAGTGTTGATCAGTCCGATATATTGGTACACCTTCTGCTTGTAAAATATTCGGATTTACATTAGTTGTAATGTGATGCAGTAAATCTGGGGCTTGATCGAAAAGTTCTGTAGCGTGTTTTTTCATAGCGCGTTCAAAATCATCTGCGTGCAAACGGGATACACCATACCAAGTTTTCGGCTCACCCCTATTTTACAGTCCACGAAAAACATTTCAATTTAAAAGATGATCACAGTGGATAGTGTTAATAAAAGTGCTAGATCCCCCAACCAAAAATAACTTTTTAACAATGAACAAAAACAGACAGATAGCAGTAAAATGAATTAGTGCCTGGCTGTTAAAGAATACAAGAAGTATGTATGACTAACAGTAACTGGAAATGTAAACTGAGTTTATGAGCATTAAGTGGTAAGAAAATTCATAAAAATATATAAATATTTCTAGTTTAGCAAATTTAGTGAATAATCGCTTCATACGGATCTTATTATTACTAGTTTGACAGTTCGTTACATGGCTTAACAACAAGTATACTTTAAAATGAGTTTTACTGCCTCTTCTAGTGGAAATAACTAGTTTGGTGTGCAGTCTGGCAGTAGTTTATCCACTAAATTAGTTGAAAGATAGTGCTTTAGAACTACATTAGGAACTGCATAGTGGTTTCCAAAATGCTCAAACACACGGTACAAGATCATAAAGAAATCACTGAAAATCTAAATGATAGATGCAGAATAGTACAGAGGTTGCTAATACGTATTGACATTTATATACGAAATTAGGAGAATAAAATAGGAAGTTTCAGTGTTCACAAGTTAAAACCAGACCTGTGAATCTAGTTAGTGACATGGGAGATAAACTGGAATTCACAAGCGGCCACAGTTTTAAAAGTCAAATTAACATGAATTATTAAAAGCCAATTTTCAACTAACCAATGATTAAAATTGATGGAGTAGCTCCAATGATCCTCAATATGCCAACAAAAGCTAGAAAAAACCATACCAACATAGCACCAAGGGATTTTCATACCGTCTATGTTTCCTTTAATGAACCTCAAGACTGATCTGTTAGTCATCAAAAAATTATAAGGACAGTATTAATCACTTATTTAACATTTATTAAATAATATGTGCATATGATAAACGAGTTAAAAAATATCATATTTCATACAACCACCAACCTTTCATAGATCATGTTAATCTCGGAGTGAGTCTCCTTAGACGCTTAATAAATTTCTTGACTAATGATGAAATTGATAACATACTGTGGAAGCAATTAATATTCATTAAATTACGAGTACGTTTTAACAGTTTTAAATGTGTCCATTTTGTTAGTTTTCTTTTGCCTAACATCCAAGGCCCCATAATATGGTCAATGTATAAACTTATATAAGAATTTAGGAAGATGATTTTATATTTCTAGATGGTTCATAAAACCAAGAGTAGGTATTCTTTAGAGCAGATAAACTGAAGAACCAGATGGATATCAAATAACAAACTTCGAAGTGAAAAAAAATAGAAAAATCTGAAAAGTAGAAATGGGTTACAATTTGGCGTGATATACACATAGAAGAGTTTTGAATTATTCATTGAGATAATGATGTACTATTGTTAGGGGTTATGTTGTACACAATTATCTCAGTTTCAGTTTGTTACCTACAAAGCTACTGTCTAAGTATCGAGTATGAATAGAAAATCAACATATTAAACCACAAAATTTCAGTTGAAATTAATGGTACCCATTGGGCAGGAACAAAAAAATACTATTTGATTGATTAAACAGTAGTATGCAAAATTAGTTTGGAATCTGATACATAATAAATAAAGTTAAGCGGCTAAATCATAGGGTCATCTTATTACAGAACTGAAATAGCTGTAATTACATCCGCGTTGCAATTCATATTTCTAAAACAAACTACGTTAAATCACACTACCATTTTTAGGAAATAAACAATCAACGTTATTCAACTTACCGATCTAACAACGGTAATATATTTAAGTTCCAAGGGCTATCAGCGTACTTCTTTGCTTCTGCTAGTTGGGAAGCAGTGCCAACTAAGTTCTTTAGCATTGATTTTGTTGGAAACCCCGACCCCTGAGAACTTGAGTGAATATCAGCGCCGTATTCAACGACGACATCATCATTATACTCCTGTAAGATACGCCAGAATTCACGTTCTACTTCACTGCATGGCACATCCTGTTCATAAAAAAGACATGTTACGTATCCGTTTATATTAAGACTACTACTTATGGTATATAATACTTAACTCTCAAAAAATATGTACAGGCAATATTCTCATTTGCACTTAATGAAGGTATACGTAAGATCAAATATTTAATAAACGTTTTAGCAATAGCTTATAAACTGGTCTTAAATCGGATAGTAAGATGGGACAAAACAGTGAGTAGCAGATTGGATGAACACTTTTTCGATGAGACCATGGCACAATTATAGCACGTAACTAATTTTATACCATTTCCCTAAACTAGGTAGAAAATGGAAACGAATTCTCAGCGATCACTGTCTAATGGCTAATTGTGAAAAGTTATAAGATCCAGAGAGTCATAAAACGGTGATTAAATAATTATATTAAAGATATTTCTCATGCTTAGTCAGAAATTGACAGTTCTACAATACTAGTAATGAATATAGACTACATACGTTCAAACTACAGCAGAAATTCCCTTCTGTAAGCAAAATAGAAACGAATCTAAAACTATTTAGGGGAATCCTAAAACTTGAATAGCATTCAGGAGCGAAATACTAAACGGAAAAACAACAAACTTCATTTCTCCATAAAACAAATTATGTCGTATTTATGATACTAAAAATGGGCCAAAGCGATGTGATTCAAATAATAACACTACTGATTAAATCTTCATCGCCTATAACATTATGACTAGGAAACTATTTAACAGCAACTTTTTTTAATCACGTTGAGATTGTAATATGATATTTGATTTGTTTTCTGAACTGTTTTACAAATGGAAAGATGAATAGAGATAAACAGACATGATATCTTTGCCAATGGCATAGGCATATTTACTCAATTTCTTTAACAGGGCTATTTGAGAACACGGCCTAACATTTTACCGAGTAAGCTTACCAGCTGATAGCCAACGCAGACCTGATGCGATTGCAAAATCAAGTCTCTTCAAAACGATATATAACATTATTGTGCTGTTTGGTTTTGTCAAATATCCACTGAAGGGAGAAAACATACATACAAAACAATATGGAATACTATAACGAATCAGACTAAACAAACTTGTTTGTTGAAGAGCAAGAAGAATAATCCCAAAATTGTTATTAGAAAGAACATGAGTAGCCTCGGAAAAAAGGCATGATATCATGAGATTCCTATGAGGATGAAAAAGGCAAGGTGGATTTACTAGCGTTTGCAGTGGATTTTGAAACGTTCCCTTCACGGTAATCTACCATTTCCCTCTAACAAGTAAGGGACTTCATTCAACCAACTGGTGCTTTCCCAGATAAATAAGGCTAACAGAATGACTGAGTACACTAGTTATGGTTTAGTCCATAATTATAATAAAACCTAGAACTTGACGTGCAATCAAAGGCACACTAAAACCCATAAATGACTACCTTCAACCTTCCAATCCCTTTTTATCAGTATCTATGACTACACACCTCAAGTGAAATGATCAAAAAACAGTTTGAGTAGATGTATTCTTCACTTTTCAGCTTTGAGCTTAACTTGGTAGTGTTAACACCTTGATTTTATCTGTTCCCTACGAACAATAGTTCGTATTCATCGTTTACCATTTTCATTAGCGTTTTCGCTCCTTCAGTTTTACATTTTGTTAATCCTTTTCTGTGAGAATATGAAGTTAAACAATTTTGACAGATGCAGATTCCTGCAAAGTCCTCCGCTACTTATGAGTAACTGAACAAACAAAAGCAGAATGTATATCTAGGAAACAATATACATCTAACACGATCATACAATGAGATACACAGTGTATAGTTTGCAATGTTTTGAAAGGTTCGTTGACTATTTCCTAAACTTCAGCTGACAAGTTAGAAAAAGTAAGAGGAAGAGATTTACATTAAAGCGGTGATTCTTGTGCTACTGAAAATATGAGGGGAGAATACATTTTGTCGACCAATAATTAGGTTACCGATATTTGATACCGGTCGGTTCAGTAGGTGATAACATAAAAGGTGTCAGTAGCAGAATCTAGAGGTGGTGTGATTAAAAGTAGGTAGTTCAATATTACGAGCAGTGATAAATTTAATATATTGACCAGTTTCTTTGATTTGGAAGGTAGTTTTTCCAGGAAAAAAGTTCGTTTATGCTTTCCGGTGGGACGTAGGTGGAAAAGGAACAAGTAAATTGGGAATAAATGCGCCTACTTTCATAATACTTTAAGCGATCAATATTTTACTTCGAATCTTCTCGGTTAGTATCTGTTTCGTCTAGTTACCGAAATGCTTTGGTATCTGATATTTATTCGTCCTTTGATGTTCCAAAGCACAATAACAATATGAAGTATACCAACAGATCACATGCTTTTTTCTGGAAAAAGGCTTTTAGACATACTAATTTACTAGAAGTAAAAACGAATATCCATAAGTATAAAATAATGATTATGGGCGACTAAAGATCTAGCAGCTACACCAGTTGTGAAGTCATTCATTCTAGAACGGTGGTTTTAGTCAGTATATAAGAATGAAGGAGCCAGTACAAAAAGTGAACCAATATATTCCGTTTTGGCCAATCGTAGATGAACATTACTTAAAAGCCACGAACATCGAGCAGATTTATGAACACACTCATATACTACACCAGGATTTCGGTCACATGAATCCAATGTCATTGTTGATTCCTTCTTCCTGTACTATGTCCATATATGCAATATTTCCTTAATATATTACCACCACTGAATTATCTACTTCTATGAATCCGGTGCTAATTAGGTATGGCAACTTGGACGGATGCACATATGTGCCTGGTCCTACGTTGTAGCTGACTGACTGACTGAATGTCATTATAAAGGCATGAGCACTGGTCTATTGCTCAACATAAATTATGATTAAACAATCTTATCTTGATATGAATTTAAGCAACTATGACTGAACTTAGTGAATAAAAGTAACACGAGTACCGGAGAGGAAATTGGCATGACTAGTAAGGGAATGAAAATACATTATATGCTAAGATAAACGTGAAAATTTAAGCTCTTTAACAAAAGCCATTGAATGATCGGAAGCGATGGAAATGAAACTGTATTACAAGCCAGAAAATGAAGCAGAAAATGGCAAACAACTACTGCAAATCATACTTACAGTGCATGGACGTTTGAAATAAGTAGATTTGAATTGATCTGCCATTACACCAAACTCTTGAAGAGAATAAGTCTTGCTCGATTGAGGGAATCCATATACATCCACCGGATTACAACAGATAGCTCTGACACATTCAGGGCATTTCCACTGGCACTTTGGGATGGAACGAAGAGGTGGATCAAGACAATACAAGTGATAGCAAGCTTGACAGCTATCTGTATCACAGACAAGTAGATTGGTTTCATCATCTCCATGACCACAAACTCGACAATTATATTCATCAATCTGTAAACATTAGTGAAACTAGACAAAATTCCGGGAACTTACGTTGACTTCTGGTTTGAAATCTGTTGAATAAAAAGCGATAAACCCAATATTTTTTAAAACCTACTGCTTGGTCGTCCATCTTCAGGAACAACAGCTTTTCGTCCAGGACCAAAAAACTGCAGGTTTTTTAACTCGTTACTAGCCGAGTAATCTATCTTCTCTTCCTATTAATTGATAAGTTAGTCTCTAAGAATACACTAACCCCAATTGATTTTCTGCCACGTTTATAACCACTCCAACGACTTCTAGGGTGATAAATGGTCTAATATTGTTAGAAAAATTAACACAGAACTACCTTGGTGGGCCGAGACGGATATGATACAACTTGGTCGAATGATAGTAGCAGTTTTTCATAGTTGGTTTTAATTGTATGTGCATGACGGCTTTGATAACCTAACTTTTCAGCAATATCAGACCACAATTGGTTATCGCAAGCTTGACGATATCCACCAGCTTCTGCGACACGTTTGTGAAGAGCATATAGATCTAAGTAGCGTCCACTAATACTAGGTACTCGGATTTTGTCGCCTCCCTGTAGGGCAAAATTAATTACAAGATGGAAATACCTGTAGCTGGACAAACTTGTAGAGACGGCTGATAAAATTCAACTTGATACGAGAATGAGCCTGGAGTTTGATGTAAAAAGAAATGGAAGTTACTTCTAGCTCGTACAACCGCTGGATTCGTGGTGTGAATGAAAACTCCTTCATATTGACAGCGAACGGAGGATTCCAACACTGCAAATAAAAGTTAACAGTAATCCATAAAATGGTAACATTGTTGGGGAGAAAATATATACACTTCTTGTGGAATTAATAGAATACTTATAATTAGTACGATATACATAGTGGTGTAATCTATGCTATTTTTTATTTACGAGGTTTTGTCAGAACTAACTTACAAACAAAATAATTACGATCATGAAATATGATCAAAATGTCACATAAAGTATCCAAGCCTACCTTGGGAGGGACGATTTTGCATATCCCAGTTTTTATACATATTGGTCGGATTTTCATCAAGTAGCCAAGTGGGTCTTCAAATTCTTCAGGCGTTGGATAAAACACAGGAGCCTCAGGAGGTGGTACAAAGGAGAAATCGCTAGGCATATTTCACTCCTAAAGGCAGGGAAACGCTTAATGAGTTAAGGAAATTAAGTTACGACATTCATACATAAAATCAAATAATATTCAGGTCCAAGAAATTAACGGTATGCAGTACCAATAAATGACGGAATTATGAGGACGTCTGTAGAGGCAGTAGCCATTAGTGCAATGGCGGTACATGGGATTGTCTGGCGGCATTATGAAGTTGAATAGTGCAGAACGTAGGAGCTACTTCTCTCATATATGCACTGGATATGCGACAGCAATAAGTAAGATTTTCAAAGACCTACTGATTAATGTAGCCCGGAAAATTCACTAGGAAGTCATAAGCTACTAATTACAAACAACAAAATTATTGAGTTGGGAAAGTAATTAATTTAGGGTGTTTATAAATTCCTCTGAGACTCTAAATATATTTAGGACCCAAATGTTTTTATATGGGCTGCCACTGTGTAAAGCAACATTTATCCATGAAAATTACTACACGTAATCCAACGTTTGGGGGATGAGGGAGCTCATCCCGATTTCGGAAAATGATAGCTTGGTACAAAATACACTAACCTTTACTTGAGATACTGATATCCTGTACTTGGCTTTTTGCGTGCGTAGAAGTGTTGGGCAATGGCACCACTTGGGTCTTCCTGATTGGCCAGATATAAAAAGTGGGGAGGAGCTCAGTAAAGCTTTTCTCGCGTACTCCCTCGATTATTGTGGTTATTCGAGTTCATTCCCTGTAAATACTTTTATTTGAACACGACACGCTAATAGCAAGAATACTGGAATGTCAGCGAAAGTTAGTCAGGTAAATATTCGAATTATTAAATAGCACAACGTATGAACACTGTAACGCATATCTTATGTGCTTGAATTCACGAAATTTACGTATTGGGTATTTTTATGTTATTTATTAATTATATTAGTAATTTTAATACTACTACTTATGAGCAATAAAATTAGGCGAGGAATTATTTATATCAATCGCTTTTCAAGGGGAGCGACGTACAAATGGTCAACGTAAGTTCAGCGTCTGGTTGCTAGGTTGTGTTTTCTTTTCTTTTAGTGTTTTACTGACACATGTAAATACTTTTTGATAACTTCTTAGTTAACTGCAACAGTTCAAGAGGCGGCGGCTCGCGAAATTACGCGTATTGAGCGCATAGGAGCTCACTCACATATTCGTGGTCTGGGATTAAATGACGATCTTGAAGCCCGACAGATCTCTCAGGGCATGGTTGGCCAATGTAAGGCAAGAAGAGCAGCTGGCCTTATCTTGGGTATGATTCGTGAGGGCAAAATCGCTGGGCGTGCCATACTTCTTGCTGGTCCACCTGGTACAGGCAAGACTGCAATTGCTATGGGTATGGCTCAGGCACTTGGTCATGACACACCATTCACTGCAATGGCTGGTAGTGAAATATTCTCATTAGAAATGAGTAAGACAGAAGCTCTTACTCAAGCATTCAGAAAATCAATTGGCGTGCGGATCAAGTAAGTTATACTTTTCTTATAATATCCTCAGAGAGGAAGCCGAAATAATTGAAGGAGAAGTTGTCGAAGTCTTAATAGACCGCCCAGCAACCGGAACAGGCGCAAAAATAGGCAAATTAACGCTTAAGACAACTGAGATGGAGACAGTTTACGATCTAGGTCAAAAAATGATCGAGTCCCTAACAAAGGAAAAAGTTCAAGCTGGGTAATTTCTTACTAACTATATTCAATTTTTAGTGATGTTATTACTATTGATAAACCCTCTGGAAAAATAACAAGACTAGGTCGGTCGTTTACCAGGGCTCGAGACTACGATGCTACCGGTGGTCAAACAAAGTTTATTCAGTGTCCGGAAGGTGAATTGCAAAAACGAAAAGAAGTTGTTCATACTGTTACTTTACACGAAATCGACGTAATTAACAGCAGGACTCAGGGTTTTCTTGCCCTCTTCAGTGGAGATACCGGTGAAATAAAGTCGGAGGTTAGGGATCAAATTAATCACAAAGTAGCTGAATGGAGGGAGGAAGGAAAGGCAGAAATAGTTCCTGGTGTAAGTCACGTTTTTCACTTATAGTACTTAACAGTTATTCGTTCTTATTTCGCCAATTCGTGTTTTAACCGTTCCTAAATGCTTTCTAAATGGATAATGTACAATTCGCACATAATGTTTGAAGCATGGTGGAGGTGAGACTAATTTATGGACGAACCAATCTGGTATAAGATAACAGGTCTCGGATTAGGCGCGGAATTCGTTCATCCATTTAGTTAAATAGAGTTTTGGCATTACAGCTGATATCAGTTCGTAATAACAAACGTAAGTTGCATTCTTAACCTTAACCATCAACTGTAAACCACAATTCCAATTCCCCACACTGGTTTACAACCCTCATTTGATCCTCGTTATTAGGTGGACACTCAAAGGTCGTCCATAAATTATAGTCTTACCCCAACCGGTCAGTGATTAAGTTCTTTACCTGGTATTAACTCTCGCGACTAAAATCATTCACGGCTGTTTCCTACAGTCCGAAAAACGACCTTCCTAATTCGGCATGTTTATCAGATTTTAGTCGCGTTAATTGCTCTTTGTTTTTCTATTCAGTAGCGTATCTATTCACATATTCTTTCCCCCTTGAAGGTCCTGTTTATTGACGAAGTGCACATGTTGGATATTGAATGCTTCTCATTTCTTAATCGAGCCCTTGAATCTGACATGGCCCCTGTGTTAATTGTGGCAACAAACCGAGGTATCACAAGGTAAATTACGTTATCTTCATATCCTTCATTATTACTGACCTTATATGGCATTTGTCATTGTCACAACTCGAACCGATGTATACATGTGCTAGGTTTTACGTTGTTTATAACTAACTGACTTTCCCCATTGAATTTAAATAAGTATGTCATATACTAGTTATTACATCTGTGTAGCTCTCAGAAACAGCATGACTTTGGAAACCTGTCAGAATAAAACTGTAAACGAATTGCAATTACCATCTCTTCACTTTATCTTCAAAATGAAATAGGCTTTGTGAATGTTTTTGGTTTCACTCCATGTTTATTATTTGGACTAGTAATATTATACGACTGCCCACCTAAAGCAGTCATTAATTGTTGGGCCTATTTACTCAAAAGTGGCGGACCCTGTGGGTCAGAAAGTCTTTCTAAGTGCACTTATGATTTTGTCAAGTTTACCCCTACATAATTCATGCATCTGTCTAAAGACAATGTATAGTTGAACAATACTACAATTTCTTGAAGAGTACATTTCGATCTAGAATAGATTTTATGTTGACTTCATTTAGTTACGATGTATTTTTTTAAAGAATGTAAACAAAAGTTTGAACAATTTTGCCTCTCGCTTCTTTTCTAAGTTTTGCCTGATAGCGTCTGATGCTAATGAGTTAAATAGAATTTAGGATTTCCTCCAAGAAACCTTGATTAATCGATAACCACAGTTGTAAATTTGTTGTTTCCATAGTTTGATCTGATATAGGTATCCATACCAAGGTTGGGCTTGGTAGTTTCAAATAAATTGAGAAGAGACTTAATAATAAATATATTTTTGTTATATCCCAATGAGTAGGAAAACTGTATTTCTGACGTTTCGTGACTTCATGTATGCCACTTCTTTAGAGCAAATAAATGAGCGACATTAAATTTATTAATTGATCTGATATGATGCACTTTAGCTAACTGATTTTAAAGTTGTCGGGATTCCTCAACTGGTTGATTACTAAGAACTGAAGTTACTTATATATTCAAACACATAAATATTGGTGCAAGAAGGAACCGAATACATATACGCCACAATTCATCATTCGATTTATGAGGGATTGGATACTGGTCGGGCGCCCAAACCGAAGCAGATGGTTTTCCTAGGGATCACTTCCCGAGCCCTTGACATAAAGGTCTAATCCACAAAGCAGTGGAGCAACGTAAGGAGATGCAGTCACATGGTAGCCGGTGACCAACAATTGGTTCATACGCTATTTGTTCCTTCAGGATACTGAAGCCCATGTGCACCATTCGTTTGGAATCAGGGTTTTACAACTCCCCTAGATGGGTCCTATATATCCACCAACCTGGTTAAAGCTCCGAACAGTCGCTTTTGGTCCTCCCAATTTCGTAAAGAAAACCCCTGTCATGAAAAGGCAGAGAGTAGAACTTCCTTGATAATGTCTGTATACGCGTGATCATGTGAGCATTTTAAGATGAAGAGTGCACTCTCCCCACCCTCGATCGTACCGGGGCAAGGACTGAAGTAACGTCTATTGAATCACAACTGTTTCCCTTATAAAACCGAACACAAAGTATACAGCATTAAAATTTTAATATTACATGACCTTTGCAAACCCAATGGACCATCCCATAAATTCAGGATTTTGAATCTCATTTCTTTGTATTTGATCTCTATGTTTTATTTATATCCCTCATTGTATCGTTAGATTGGTTAGATTTCCATAACTTACTTTTCACCTTGTGTTCTTGTAAAGCTTAATAATTTAACATTACGCTATCCTGTCCTGTTTTATTCGTTCGTAATGTATCTGACTTCGTCAAATGGCACGGCAGTCTTTGATTGTCACTCTAAGTGTCTAGGTGTCTTCGTCATAGTCTTATTTACTTCCCTTGACATTGCCTTCGTTTTCTAGTGTTTTATGTAATACAGCTTGATCACTTATTTATAACTGACTATAACTCGTTGATAAGAAACTGAATCAACTTGTTCATTGCCATTTCTTTTAAAATTTTGAAGAATTCGTGGTACTAATTATCAGAGCCCACACGGAATACCTATTGATCTTCTTGATCGTCTCCTCATCATTTCAACTGACTCATATACTGACAAAGAAATCCAAGCAATTTTGAAGATTCGTTGTGAAGAAGAGGATGTTGATATTTCGGAAGACGCACTGGTCGTTCTTACTCGGATCGGTATGCAGACATCCTTACGTTATGCAATCCAACTGATAACCACTGCAAATTTGGTGTGTCGAAAACGCAAGGTAAGCTTCCTTCCTTTCCCAATAGTCGTCACTTACTGCTACTACGCGTTTTATGAATTTTTGTAATGTATGTAAATCAATTGCTTTGAGCATGTAATTATATAGCTTAAAGTGATGTATAATTTAGGGACTAAAGCCGCTCGTATAGAATATTTTCATATTTTCTGGTAACTATACACATGAATAGCGGCATTTTATCTACTAGTCTACTTAATGAATCCAAGCCACAGTTCAGAAAATTACAGTAAATTAATCTACAGTCCCACTACGTTCATCAGAACATTTAAGTTCGGAGTTTTGAGATCAGGTGTGCAGTTTAAGCCAACTTTTTTATTTTTAAACTAGGTTTTCAATACAATCAGTTTTATCTTGATTATGTTTTTCTTATTTTATCTCAGGGCTTAGAAGTCAGTAAAGAAGATATACGAAAAGTGTATTCTTTGTTTATGGATGAGGCTCGGTCGACTCTTTTTCTCAAGGAATATCAGCAAGAATTTATGTTTAATGAAATATCTGAAATACAACCTTCCAACTCAGGTTTGTTCTTTTTGTGATCTATCTTAAGCATTATAGTTATGAGATGATTCTATTTTATCTTATTGATCTTTCCTTGTTTGAATCATCACAGTCGTGCGCAAGTCACATTCTTAGTTTGTCCAAATTAATCAATAATAGCAGTTCATGTAGTCAAATTTTGATCTAGTGATTGAGTTTAAGCCTTTGCAGGAATTTTGTTTTTCCCTTCTGTAGGAACTGTAAAATATGGTCTAGCATAAGTAGAGCAAGCTCTTCTCGACTGAATTTTGATTGACAGTCGTTTATGTGCTGTCTGACTAGATTGGACAGTAAAAACTCTGAAAGATAGAGACACACGCCTTTCCCCTTCGTTGTCTCTGTCTACGCTCTCACTGATTGCAGTCAGGATGACTTGCTCGCTCCTGTTACCCTCATGAAGGTGCATAGGCTGCCCACCAGCATTCTCCATCAAACTCTGACCTGGACAATCCTTTCCACTTCCCAGTTGCTATTTATCCTTTTCATGTCTCTCCAATTCAGGATTCCATGTAAGCGCTTGCTTCGTAATGCAGTTTGGTGATTTTCGTAATGTATGTCCTATCCACTTCTAACATCTTTTCCTCATTTCCTCTTCAGATGGAAGCTGGCTTGTTCTCCACAGTAGGCTGTTGTTGATGGTGTCTGGTCAACGGACATTGAGTATCTTGTGTAGACGATTGCTCATAAACACTTGTACATTTTTGATGATGGTTGTGGTGGTTCTCCAAGTTGAAGCTCTGTACAGTAGGACTGTCTTGACGTTCGTATTGAAGATTCTGACTTTGATGTTGCTTGCGGCCAGTTGTTTCGGGTTCTATATGTTCTTCAACTGTAAGAATGTTGCCCTTGCTCTGCCAATCCTTGCCTTTACATCTGCGTCAGATCTTCCACATTTGTCGACGATACTACCCAGATACGTGAAAGTTCCTACCAGAGTTTCTCCATCAAGTGTGATTAAGTTTGTGTTCTCCGAGTTGTGACCGGTCACTCCATCTATTTTTGAATAACCGTTTATTTTTAGCAACCTTTAAAGGAAACAGATATGAAGATTCCGACTCTTTGTAAGACTATCTCAGAAAAAGATGGGACTAGTATTCGCTTTCAATTCACGGAATTAGACCGATGGGTACTCGTTTTAGATGACTGTCCTTCAGCTACCTGATATCTCCTCCACCTCTCAGGTTTAAAATACTCATTAATATAAGGCAGCGATGAGCAGCAGATCCAGATGGATCAGATCCGGAAATTCTTTAAGATCGTAGACCTATTTTAGCAGTTATATTGAAAGACATATTGACTGAAGTCAGACGACTGGGCTATTCTCAATCACTGATTGTCTAGGTATGTAAGCAAGGATAAAACCCCTCTTGTGACAAAGGAATCAATTCGACCAATGTCGTGTTTAAAATTTTAGCGTAAATAATCCAACGTTTAACTAGTCCTCATGAGGAGCAGACCGAATAAGAACGTTTCACACCTGAACGTGGATATGTAGACCAGGTTTTTTTCCTTCGTCAGGTTCTGCAACACGGGCGTATTCCCTGACATCCAATCATAGTTGTATTCCCTGACCTTAAGATAGTGTTCAAGCCCGTCGATCGTAAGGTTCTGTATCAGTATCTGTCATTAAGGCAATGTCATCAGGTGTATGAGTGGGTTCAGGCAAAGCTAGGCACATCCGAGTCTAAACATGACACCAATTCATGAAGTCATTGATAGTTGAACTAAGCCATGTAAATAAGTGTAGACTACCTGGTCGGGGTTCCACGTAATTGTCGTAACGAATAATTAGGGTTTGTTTATAATGACGCAGATGAATCCAATCTCTGACCTTCCCGTAAAATCTGAGTCTCGAAATCTTTTAACTTCTTTCCACTACTATAGGATTTGTCATGAGAATCTTATCTCGCTGTGCTTATGTAGCATAGTAACTTAAACCCAATGCACATGTATCAGGTTTTACGTTGCACATAACCAAGCAGTGACATTTTCCTCGAATAAAGTTACACTTCGGTCTTTCGTTTTGTCGTACCCAGTCATTTTGGAACTTAAATAAGCATTTTTATCAGTTCAGCTCTATTGGATCGTCGAGTTAGGAGTCTTGTCAATAACTTGAAGCATCAACCATTATTTTGAAGGATGTGATAATAACATCAGATTGGCTTATGCGATGAATCAGGTAACTATCAGGTTACTGACTGAAATGAATGTATCTTATTTCTTGAAACTACAACTATGTAGTATGTGCTAGTGCCCTAAAGCAGCAGAACCATAAATTTAGAAATATTTCGAAGCTATATTACAAACCTTCATTCCACTTAAGTATGTTTATAATCTTAATGCTTTCAATGCGTAATGACAGGTTTATCATGTTCCTTTTATGTAATTGTAGTAATGTTGTTTTTGTTCTTTCACCAGGTGACAAACTTAATGCGTGAATAATATTGACTCCGTTTTCTTTTTGAAGATAATTATGTGAACAGATATAACCCGATCCATTATTTTCAATTTTACGCAATTGTTTGTACTCTTAAAGTACGTCTTTGTTCGAAGCAAAATATATGAATTATGCATATGATTTTTTATAATTGGTGTTTGCATGAAATGGAAAAGTCTGTCCGTTAACAAAATTACTACGTGTAATGTGTCGATTTACGTTGTCTGGAGCCTTCTCTGCACGGATTCAAATAGCTCTTTTGGCGAAGGCCAAATATCAATTAAAGGATGAGTATACTGCGCGGCAGTTCGTTCTGTTCTACTTTGCGTCTGCGAAACGTGGCCATTAAGAGTTGAAGATACTCGTAAGCTACTAGTATTCGATCACAGGTGCCTTAGAAATATTGCTCGCATCTGCTGGGATCACCGGGTAAATAATAGTGATGTTAGACGTGGGGTATTAGGGGATGATGGTAAATCAATTGATGAGGTGTCGCGCATGCCTGAACACCGATTACTACGACATGCAATGCTAACCGGTTCTGGGGATGGTTGGAAGAAACTTAAGTGTGGCCAAACCAAAACGTAGCATCAATCCTTGAAGTCACTAACTTTTGGTCTTAGATGCAGACTACTTGGTTGGGGTCCGCGTGACTGTCGTAAACAATGGATGGAGACTCTAGGTGACATGGCTCAGAATCGATCACAATGGCGTCGATGTACACTCTTTGTCTTCTTTTAAACTATGAGATTAAAATTACTTTATATCTCGCTTTCTACAAACTAATTCTTTCTTTTTGTATTATATCCTTACACATAATCTTTCTTTTATATATTACTACCATTGAAGTAACTAATATGAATTTGGTGTTCATCTTGCGCTAATGAGGTATGGCAACTTAGACCGATGCATATATGTGCCTGGTCCCACGTTATAGCTGACTGTTTGTAGCCCAAAGTAGAACAAGGCGGACAGACTGATTACTGAAAGAAGTTTACGACTAGTGACCGAACGTTTGTTAATATGTCGAATACTATTGAAGAACATGGTTCATGGAGGATACACGCAACAATGTTTCGAAAAGAGATTGGCCTTCGTACGAGTTTTGAGTAGATATTATATCTGTATACATAGTCAAAAAAGACTAGAATAACTTCGGTAAAGTAAACGATGGTATTGTCCATACTAATGACTGAATCCGATCAGTCTCCGTTATCTTGTGGGGTTACTTGAATCGGAGAATATATCAAGGTTATATGGATGCTTAGTCGGAAAACCTTTTAGTCAAGGTTCTCTTATTGAAAAGGCATTCTACAAACTACGAAAACGGTATCTTGGAAAGCATAGCTAATAATCCTAAAGCAAAATGGTAGAAAATCCTATACAAGTAAAGAGTACATTACTCACAATTCCTTAACTGACACCATAGCAACTAATTTAAGCACTTCAATTTTCTAACATGTTACTTGTTCTTTACAGCTATTAATGGAGATTATCCCTGGAGGTATTTCTGTTAATTCTGAGTTACAATTCTGTATTGAACTAGAATAAAATAAATTTATACTGCTAATTAAAGTGATGGATATTAATCTGTACAACACACACTCAAATATTGGTCATACAAAATGCGACATTGGATCATCGCGATTTACTTTAGTACGATAATAAGCTTCCATCTCTTCTGCAGTAGGGGCTTTAACGTCAGCAAGTGAATTATATGGTCGTTTACGCTCGTCCATTGCAAGATATTCATCTACGGCTTTCAAACGTTCTCTTTCTTTTCTTATTGCTTCTTGAATTAGCCGTTCTTGTACTTCCTCTATACCTTCCACTGATTCTGCGGAAGAACTTGAGCTACTTTCGTTTCGCCTACGTTTGTGCTTGTTTTTAGAGGACTTTTTGAGATGATCTTTTCGTTTCTTTTTTTTATCAGCACGTTGAACACGAATACGCTCACGACGCGCTTCAGATCTCGCTAGTTCTTTATTTCTATTTTCTATGGTTTTCGTATCTGTAGGATGCTCCTCTATTTCTTCATCCGATCCAAACCTAGAACGTGATTGTTCCATGACTGTTTCCCGAAGGTGATCATTCTCGTTTATACAATCCACCATTCCTTCTTCCGAAGAATCACTACTGGAACCTGAGGATGAGCTTGAACTAGAACTTGAACCAGACTTGCTTCTGACATGCTTTCGTTTTTTGTGTTTCAAAACATTTCTATTTGTATTATTCTCCAGGTTAGCTTTATTGTCAAAGTTAGTGTCGGCATCTGTAGGCATAGGTGGTGGCTTTAGCAACGCCACAGCTGTTGGTCCATCTGGGACTTCCGGGAAACTTGTTTCTTTGCTTTTTTCTCCTAAACAGTAAGATTCCTTTATGAGCGAGTGGCAACATCGATAGCCCCATTGACCATTAAACCAATATGAGCCCCATACGCTCTGAAAAGTGACGAAAAATCAAAAAGTTTAGTTTCCAAATTGCTTTTGTTATTAACAGCATATTTGTCGGTTTACATTATAGTCAACTCCTGGAGTGGAATAAAACATATCCATATCAACACTACGCAAATAAACTGTCAAACAACTTTATTTAACATATCTCAACTAAAAATGCCCGTCAAACTTCGGCGTACACACATACGGAAAATTTACTCTTACAAGCAAGAGAAAAATGACCTGAACGACGTAAAAAAATAAAACCAAGTTGGTGTCATGTCTAATTGTATTAAATACTCCTTCATAATGAAAAATAGACTTTTCTACATAGAATACGAATCAACTAATTTTCAAAAAGAGGATTGGATTATTCTCACAACTACCGTCTATGATTACTTCGTTATAAAGACGGGGTAGATACCCAGAAAACTGGATTGCAGAAACTTTAGTGTAAACACGAAAGAATACACCACCTAGTGTCAGAGAAGGATCAGAAATCTTAGTCGAAGTTCTCAAAATGAAAAGATAAACACTTACTGTATGATTGTTGTTGAAGACATCTTCTTCATAACGAGATTTGACTGTTGGTTTTTCAGCTCCCCTGATCATACGACCAGTAGGAGAATATTCGGCATATGATTCCCACTGACCAAGTATTAATTCCTTCGGAATCGATTCCAAATGCTCGTGACCACCATAACGTTCAAGAATTTCTGCACGTACTTTGTTTTGGACATCACATTTAGCTTTGGATACTTTTTTAGCTAACAATTCCAGACGAGTTGGATCTGCCTAGTATTTTAAAAAAAACGAACCACTGAATTAGTCATTGTTGAGTATTAAGATTTAGTAATTCTAATAAGTTTCGGTCGCTAAATGAAGGATACTATACTGACAGATAGATGATATGCAGTACTCACGAGGTTGGATTTTCGATGTATGCCCTCAATGAATTGACATAAGGAAGACATGACAGCTGCCCAGTATAATACGGATTTGTACCTGATGAAATAACGTGGTTATATAGAAAATAATAAACAAGTGGTTGGAAGGTACGGATTTCGCAGGTCAGTCAGTAACAACGTAGAACTTCGTACGTGCGTACATCCGTTCGAGTTGCCACACCACATTAGCACAGAGATGCAGTGGTCGATTCAAATCCCGTAGTGGTAGAGGTAATAAGAGTATAAGCAGTAATCGGGAAGATTAGTGTTTGGAGATGTTATTTAAAGAGTATAATACAGTGAAATAAATTTGGGAAGAGAAAAAAAAGAGACAAGGAGGAATAAGATCAAAATTTGGGAGAACACAAAGAGTGTATGCACCTGCGCCATTGCAAACGATTTTGAGCCATGTCATTCAGGGTCTCTAACCATCGGTTGCTATCATCTCGTGGTCCCCAACCAGGTAGTCTACACCTACCAACATGACTCAGACCACTTGTCAGTGACTCATGAACTTGTGCCATGTTTTGGTCTGGCCGCCCCTAGCTTTCTTCCAACCTACTCCTATACCACTGAACATCGCACGTCGAGGCAGTCGGTCGTTGGGCATACGTAACACGTGTCCCAGCCATCTCAACTGATGAAGTTTCACTACTTCATCAATTGATTTGCCATCCTTACCTAGTACCCGTTTCCTAACAACTGTGTTACTTATTCGATGGTCCCAAGATATACGAGCAATATTCCGAAGACACCTATGATCAAATACTAGTAACCTACGGATATCCTCTACTCTTACCGGCCATGTTTCACTGCCATAAAGTAGGACGGAACGAACTGCTGCGCAGTAAACACGTCCTTTGGTTGATAGACGGATATCTCGCTTACGCCATAAATGACGCAAGTTGGTAAAAGCTAGTCGAGCCTTCTGTATCCGTGCTGAGATTTCGTCACACACCAGACCGCAAGGGCTGATGAGACTTCCACGATAAGTGAAGCGATCGACACGCTCAACTACTTCACTCCCTATCGTTAGTTCGGGTGTCAATGCAACCCAATCCTGAAGCAACATTTTGCATTTCGAGGGGGAGAATCGCAGGTCACTTGATTGCTCACAAAATTAAGACCCGACTTTTGGTTTAAAGTGTTAGATATTAGTCAGTTGTAACTGAAATACCCTAAGTTGCTACACCAAATCAACACAACATTCCTAACCAGCCTTGGAATTCTTATTAATGAAGTAGTGGGAGGGTCATGAAAAGCACAAATGGATATTAGCTTTGGAAATACACTTACTTGTAAATGGACATCTAAACCAAGCTTATCGTGCATCTCCCAAGCAAATACTTGTCGATCAATCATGTCCTGAACATCTCCATCATAACGAACAAAGTTATCTCCAGCAAAAGGAACTTCGGATTCAGGTTTTCCACTATTTTCGAAAGGATTACCACGCATAGCACGAGTTTTGGAGTCATAGTAGGCACTGTTAGGATCCAAGTTGAACAGATATTTAGCAGTATCTTCACGAATACGCAAATTACGGATAGACTGACGTTGTTTACTATCAAACTTTTGCCCAGGCATATCTAACTCGTCACCATATTTGTCACCATCTTCGGCATCGAAATCGCCATCGTCATCCAAACTAGGTTTTGCGGCAGAGGCTGCAGGTTCTTCCTGATAAGAAATAAAATATCGTATAGGGGCCTTTGAAATCGAAACGACAGATAATTGAAATACCAGTCATATAAATTCCACAAAAGTTTAGTTATGTTATTCTGCCAATTCCACAGCTTTTTGACGTGAGTTTTTAGACATTTCTAGTCAAACTGAAATATGATTCACAAAATGTGTCTCAACCCAAAGTAGTTAGGGCTAGGTTTTCAATTAAATATGTGCAGTTTAACTGAAAAGCAACTATTCTAATAGCAGTGATGGCCACTTTACTCAACATAGTATGAAGTCTGCATCAAAAAAATATCTACAGAAACCTCTTCTATTCTTCATATAAACCACAAATGTATGTCGGAAGATGAAAAAGTAAAATCATACAAACTCGAATGAGTTTCACAGAACAATAAACAACCCCTACAACGGCGAATAAAATGCATTAATGTTTATTTAGTTATGTCAGCCTTTCCAACCGTTCTGTGCATAGAATAAGTGCCAGATAAGGTAGAGCTCTCGTGTTTTTCTTTGGGTGAACGAGTTCTAACATATAGGGCACCTGTCAGTTGTCCGGCAAATTTCAAATATTTATTTATTTATTTACTTATTTGAACACATAAACATTGGTACAAGAGAGCGCCAATATATGTGCGCCACACAAAACAATGAGAATTCGAAGAGAAATAGAAAACAAAACTAAGGAGCGCAAAAGATAAAGAGAACAATAACGAAGAGATTGGTGTAAGGTAGTGTGGTAGTAACGAGGTACAATCAGAAGAAATCTTTCAGGTAAGGGAGACACAACCACTTTTTATGAAGAAAGTAAAAGAAGATTACAGCAGGATCGCCACTGGCTTCTATTCTGAGCCATATCTGATAACGTCTCTAGCCACTGTGTAGCACCATCTCTCAGACCCCAACCAGGGAGTCGTGAAGGTCCGACAGAAGCCAGTCCTTTTCAGCTTTCTTTCATACCACGACACCATGTCATGCACTGACCACCTCTCCGCTTCTTCCAACCAGTCCCAGAGTCGGTAAATACTGCACGACGTGGAATTCTCTGGGACGACGTTCGTAGAACATGTCCAAGCCACTGAAGTCGGTGTTTCAAGATGGTGACACCAATTGCATTATCATCTCTGTGCCCGAACACACGATGCCGAACCTCTGCATTACTGACATAGTGTTGCCACTGAATGTCAGCAATCCTTCGGAGACAGCGATGATCGAACACAGAGAGTCGTCTAACGTCCTCAACTCGGAGAGACCAGGTTTCACAAGAATAGAGCAAAACTGCTCTCACCGACGCGTTGTAGATCCGACCTTTTACAGCCAGACTAACATCACGAAGGCGCCAAAGGTGGCCCAGATTGGCATAAGCCGCTCTGGCTTTCACTATTCGTGCATTGATCTCATCACTCACACCCCCACCAGCACTCATGCAGCTACCTAGATACACGAACTTCTCGACTACTTCTATCTGCTCACCATCCAGGGTGAGTACAGCATTAGAATCCTGCGTCTTGCACTTCGAAGGTGCAGAGCACATACCATACCTACGGACACTGATTGTCAACTGATTAAGTGCGGATTGCATGCCTTGGACATTATCGTACAGTAAGACAATATCGTCCGCATACTCAAGGTCGAGAAGTCTTTCTCCAGGCAACAGATCCACACCACCATTACTTACATTCATCAGAGCTGTTTCTAGAATGTCATCGATGGCAAAGTTGAAGAGGAATGGTGAGATTGGGCAACCCTGCCTAACCCCACTGCTCGAATGGAACGATGGAGAAAGGTGGTTGTATGCCCTCACTCTGCCTGAGGTGTTTGTATATAGGGCTTTTAGGATGTTAATAAACTTCTCAGGCACACCCTTCTTCAATAGACAATCCCAGACAACAGCCCTGTCCAACGAATCGAAGGCAGCCCTGATGTCAAGAAACACTACGATTGTTGGCCTTTGATAAGTATGGCGGTGTTCTAACATTTGGCGGAGGGTGAAGATATGATCAATACATCCTCGACCAGAACGAAACCCAGCCTGCTCCTCGCGAGTCAATCTTTCTCGGGTTTTGAACAACCTACGAAGTATGACGGAAGCCAATAGCTTGGACGCAATCGGAAGTAGACTTATCCCCGATAGTTGTTGCAGGAACGACGTGAACCCTTTTTAAAGATAGGGACAACTATCGACTCATTCCATGATGTTGGTACACTCTCTAGTTCCCAAACCTTTGTAAACAACGTCGTCAATTCCTTAGTCAGAAAGTCACCACCATCTTTAAAAAGAGCCGGAGATAAGTCATCTGGGCCAGGTGATTTGTAACGCTTCAAGAGTTGGAGTTCCTTGCGGACTTCCGCCTCATTCGGTGGATCAGTCGTCACCGGCCATGGAGGGCAGGACAGTCTGACTGATGCTGCCGGAGCAGCAGGCCAGTTGAACTGCCCTTCAAAAAATTCTGCCCATCGTCCAAGACGTCGATGGATGTTAGTGATTGGCATCCCATCATCCTCGCAGATTGTTTCACTCACACCAGACTTCTTGCTGCCAGTGGCTCGGATGAGCTGGAAGAGCTTCCGTTAGTTACCAGATGCAGCTGCTGCTTCCAACTCATTAGCACGCTTCGACCACCAGGCTTCTCGGTCCTTACGCAAGCTTTGCCCAATTTCATTACGTAACATCCTTCGTTTATGGTCAAACTCACGGTCACCCGGAGTAGACCGACGGGCTTCAATGAGTTGTAAGGAACCAGAAGAAACCCACTGCTTAAAAGCGAGACGTTTCGCAAACCCACAACTGACTGTTCCCGCCATTTTCATGGCGTCATGCAATTGCAACCAATGCTCATCTATACTTTTCGGTGGAATGGTAGCTAGCCTAGAAACTAGCTCGGTTCGATACTTACTTGCAACAGAAGTTGCAACCAGCTTGCTAACATCAATCTTTTGGTGGTGGCACTTCGTTGTCCACTGAAAAGTAAGGCAAGATTGGCGCAGACCAATGCATGGTCAGAGTCCAGATAGGTACTCCAAAAGGAGCGGCAGTCTTGTACACAACCACGCCAGCGGTAGCTGATCGCGATGTGATCAATCTGAGTCCAGGCTTGAGATGCAGAGGGAGGACGTCAGGTGGCACATCGGCGATGACTGTGCCGAAAGTTAGTGTTAGCCAGAAACAGGTTGTGGTCTGTGCAAAGTTGCAGTAGACGGTCCCCGTTATCTGACCTACGACCAACGAGTCCCCATCGGCCACCTAAACGACTCTCTTCTGTGCCTAGACGCCCGACCTGAGCATTCAAGTCTCCAGCTAGTACTACAATATCTGTCGAACGCACTTTCTGGAGAAGAACAGATAACTGGTGGTAAAACTCATCCTTGATTGCATCCGGGCTGCAATCTGTCGGGGCATAGGCGGAGATGACGAAAAGACATCGTTTCTCACGCCGATTTATTCTCACTTTGATGGAACTCTCTAATCTAACAGCACATAGCCGACTGTTAATGGGGATCCAATCGACTAGTGCTGCCTCAGCTCTAGCGCTTAGTGCGACACCAACGCCAGCAAGACCAGATGAAGATGCCACAGGGTCCCCGGATAAGCGCACGTAAAACAAGCTTTTCGAAGCGACAGATGGAGATCAAATTTGTAGTACTTCGCCTACCTACAACCATATCCATCGTGACATTCACCACTTACCCTACTAACAGCTTTCATGCCAAAACAATCTGCAACAGAAGAAACTGGAATCTACACAGTTAAACCTCTACATACTTAAATGTGTTTTTGATAAACGATAGCAGACCACGTAAAAAAGGGACGAGGAGCAACTTCTTTAGGTGCACCAACTTAACGACGAAGTTTAACACTGCTCCATAAACGGTAAATGATTCAGTTACAGAATATAATAGCATGGCTAGTTAGTTATCAGCCCTGTGTATTCATATTGACAAAGTTATTGATCATATGTTGTCACTACATCTTTTTCACTACTTCCTCACCTTCGTACATGCCAAGCAGATAAACGCCTCCCATACCTTTGTATTCGCCTTATTACTTTCCTCTAACCTTTAGATGGCTACCCAGAGTTCCTGGGACATTAAATTTTCGAATGCTTTATGCTGTTTTTGTTGAGATCATGAATCGACCTATGTTAGACGGCCATTGACAACCTGGAAGCACTGGACGGCCGTTTAGTCCCAGTATGGGACTTCTCATCAGTGCGCATTCACCGATACCACACACAAGACTCGAACTCAGGACCTTCGGTTTCGCGCGGATGCTTAACCTCTAAACCAGTGGGCCGACATTCAACGGTGGTGATGTCTAAATTCAAATAATTCCGCGTGTGAAATCGGGGATGTACATTGCTGAGTAGTCCCATACTAGGAAGAAACGGTCGACCAGTGCTTTCAGGTTTCCAGTGGTCGTCTAACATTGTTCAGTCCATGATATCAATGAAAACCCAGCAATCTCCACAACCCCATACTTTATGGTGTAATCACCTATTTTTTAAATAGACTACTATATCTGCTAATACATTATAAATAAGATTGTACAGCTTCAACAAATGACACTATTAAATTTTTATTACTTCTTTGATTACAAAATGAATTTTTAAGTAGAAACAAACTGTAGCATGAACGAGAAAAACACGCTCAAGTCGTTAGAAACGAAAATTAGCCGCAGACTTAAACATCTATTTTTATTTGCGAGCAAACGTTATAGACACGTTTCCATCACATAATACACATGATTTAGAAAGTACAACTAGGATTTTGTATTTATCTCTGTCTGCAAACTCTTAAGCATATGCGGTTTGTTCTGTCAAAATATAGCAAAAAAAATTAGAAATTGAATGAAACAACATATAAGGACATTTCAGAATCTAGCATCCAACGCAAGACAAAAAGTACGCCAATCGGTACCATAGTTAACGATTCTGAGCGAAGTCATTCAATGCATTCAATCACTGGTTATGATAATCGCATGGACCCCGACCACGTAGCCTGCATCTACTTACATGGCTTATTCCAATTGTCAATGATTTCATGGACTGGTGCTACGTCGTGGGTTACTCACGTATTCTAAGTTAGCAAGTGAATCTCCTGGTATGAGGTCAACTGAAAAGCTAAATAACCAGAGAGTTATCTCTGAATGTTTATGAAAAAGCTAAATGAAGGAAGTAGACAGTCTTGACGAACAACACGAGGTTGATAATTCTAATGGTAGTTCGCCACACGTCCTAATTCGGCCAGTAGTGTTCGAGTAGAGAGTCTGCATGAAGGTCGATGCACTTCTTTGGTACACCTTTTAATGACAGACACTGACAGAACTTTTCGATCAACGGGGTTGAACGCCATTTTAAGGTCAGGGGAAACAACTACGGTCGGACGTTGGAAAACATGTCTATGTTCCAAAAACTTGAAGATGAATTATTTTATCCATAAGCCTGGAAAAATATAGATATTTAGTTTACCCATTTAATAATTAGGATATATACAGAAAAAACAATACTCACTTGCCCACCACTTCCTTCTGTTGCCTTAGCTAATTTTTCTTCCAATTTTTTTGCTTTGGCTATTTTTCTTGCTTCCTCCAGTCTCTGGTACTCTTCAAATATTCTTTTATGTTCCGATGGATCATATCCATTCCATCGATCACGTTTACCTTCATAGTCCAAATCTAAGGTTACTTGCTGGCACTCATCTCCAGCAATATCAAGACCAGTATATTTCGCACCAACCTAAAAACCAAGAGGTGCATTTAATGCGATATATGTATTTAGTTGCAGTATCGTATTTCATAACAGCCGGCTTTGTAGTAGCAAACTTGTATGTAGCTATAAGTGTTAGGTTCTGTAATTAGTGATGCTAAGTGTAGTCACTTAAGGTAACCAATCACAAAAATGTAGATATCATTACCAAGATTTGAGTTGATAATTTCACATAAATTGAGCAATCACAGAAATGTTTAAAATACATCAATAATCGAATCCTAACAAACCTAGGATTTACTTAATCTTCTACGGTCATCTTTCAAGTCAAATTGGGGCCCCCAAACGCCCTGGTACGGCCGAGAGTGGGGAGAGTCCGCTCTCCCTCTCGAAATGCTCTCACACGGCCACGCGTATATAGCCTCTGCCAGGGAAGTCCTACTCACTGCCTTCTCGTGGCGGGGGTGTTGTTTACGAAAATGAGAGGACGAAAAGCGAATGTCCGGCGCTTTAACCGGATTCAAAACCAATGGTGCACATGGGCTCCAGTATCCTGCGGGAACAAATGGCGTATGAACCAATCGTTGGTCACCGGCTACCATGAGACTGCATCTCCTTACGATGCTCCACTGCCTTGTGGATCAGACCATTAGGTCAAAGGCTCGGGGAGTGGCCCCTTAAGAAAACCACCTGCTTCGGTCTGGGCACCCGGGCAGTATCATAGCCCTTACACATATCGAATGAGATTTGTGTGGCACACATGTATTTGGTGCCTCTTTGTACCATTATCTATGTGTTGAAATAAAAGAAATAAAAGAAAAAAATTGGGGCAAAAAATGAATAAAAATGGACTAAATCATTTACCGGGTACTAATGTATGAACCACAGTCTGAGTTTGAGGGTTGATGATACTACCCGGTGGCTTAAGTCAAAGTATGTGAAGCGGGGTTCGAACCTGGAAATAAGTGGCTGAAAGTCTAATACCTTAACCACACAAGATGCAGCAAACTGTTACACAAAAGAACAAATTACCTACCTTATGGGTGGTTTAGGTTGACTAACGACAGTTGAACTTCTAGTATTTGTGTTGGCATTTAGTTTATCGCCAAGACACTGGGGCTGATTAGAACCGAAGGAAAGTGTAGTAAACGTTCACAGTTATTTCATCTCCTGAGCTTAGAAAGGTCCTGGTTTCTTGTAAATGTAGCGATGAAGTAAGCTAAACAAAATGCTATCTACATCTATTGAAGTTTGCCATTTTGATCAAAAGCATTAAGTGAAAGTGGCACAATATGCGACTCCACCGATAATATTATCAGTGCCAAAATAACCACTAAATGATAAATGCTTTCTCTGAATAATACCAAACTTATTTACTTATGCATGTACCACCTCGTGGAGGAGCATAGGCCAACGACCATGGTTCTCCAGCCAACTCTGTCTCGGGAAGTCCTTTCTGGTTGTCTGCTTTCAGCTGTTTATCCTTTTGATATCGGTTCCCAATCCCCGACACAATGTATTCTTCGGTTTTCGTCTTTTCCTTTTCCATTCAGGATTCCAAGTTAGAGCTTACCTCGTGATGCAGTCTGATGATTTCCGCAATGTATTTCTCTTTCTGACTCCCAATTCAGCCGGAAGATCGTTTGTTCTCTGTAATAATAGGTTGATGCCATTGGTATTCGGCCAACGAACATTGATAATCTTGCGTAGATAAGTGTTATAACAGAACAAACCAGATTCCAGTTGAATAGGGAGTCAGAAAGAGAAATACATTGCGGAAATCATCAGACTGCATCACGAGGTAAGCTCTAACTTGGAATCCTGAATGGAAAAGGAAAAGACGAAAACCAAAGGATACATTGTGTCGGGGATTGGGAACCGATATCAAAAGGATAAACAGCTGAAATCAAACAACCAGAAAGGATTTCCCGAGACAGAGTTGGCTGGAGAACCATGGTCGTTGGCCTATGCTCCTCAACGAGGTGTTACATGAGTAGGTTAGTAAGCAAATGAATCTGACTAATTGTTTGGGGGAGTGATTTTCATTGAGAGGCTTATATAATGTAGTGAAATCACAAAATTTGATGACAGCAGAAAGGTTGAAAATATTTTGAGATGACTAGGCCAAGCTAACGTGAATTCTTAAAGACATTTACAAGCAGCGGGAAATAATAAACCAATGTCCACATAATCTCAACCGACAAAATAACTAGAGAGCGGAATAAACTAAGTATTATCTTTAAAAAGAAATCACAATGATGAATTAATACCCACGTATGGATTCCATAATAATAACACCTTTGGATAGTCATCTAACTTATTATCATCTTGGTCTGATAGTTCCGAACCTTTGAGCCGACTCCTGCGTAACCCAGCAAAGCAAACGTACGTAGTCTATACTTGGGAATCCTAAACGCGTCTTACGCGCCTGAAATGGTATACATATGTAGCATCAACCGCGTTGCCATACTAATTTAGTACTGTACGACTAATGAAAATGTCACTTTAGAAGTTCCAATTTGAGAGAAATATTTCAAAAATATTTGTGGTAAATACTATTGTATGTCTTCCATTTTTAGGTGTCGTACATCTTTCGGCTTAGTGCAACGGGACAAGGGACGAAACCTTACTGGTTCTGTTGCACGAACGATGAATTGTTTTCTTCCCTGGATGGATTGTAACAAATTCATAAGACAATACAAAAAGCGATTGCACATCAAATCTCTCTTACGGCAGGTGTCAGTATAGAGGATCAGTAGTTCAGTGATCAAAAAGTTTGACTTCCAGCCAAAGGTTTGCAAATCCAAACTTGGAGTCTTCTGAATCCATAATAAAAAGATAAAAGAAGTGATATGACCTATATGACAATGGTGTAGCCTTAGATACTGTTATGGGACAATTTAAATTCGAGGGTTAGATAGACTGCGTGAAAACTGAAGCGAAGAGTAGTTCAGTAAAGGCTTACCTGAACCTTAGTACGTGATAATAGTGACAAAAATGACCATCATATTAATTACATAACGTGACGCTCCCATGCATCAGTTCTAGATAATTAGGATTCGATTGCTATAGACAGAGAATTGCGTTGGTTTCACTCTACCTTACCGCCCGAATTCACTACAGAAACTCAGTATATACTGATTAACTATCGAAAGTTTTCATATGGAAGTAAGACTAGGATAAGAACTAGAAACCAAAACGATATCAACAAACTACTTATGATACCAAATACCTACTTTTCGAGGACGCTCAAGACAATCTTTACGCTTGTGTGACATGGATCCACAATTTCCACAAGCTCCATCTCGGTAGAATGTAACCTTTTGTTTGATTTGGGGCAGTCCCCTTTTGTACCAAACATTGAGAGCATTAGAACCCTTCATTTTGCCAGAGGTGTCCTCACGTTTTTTTTCATCTTGTATCCGTTGATGCCGCAAAGTCGGATGCAGGGCACCATAATACCATGGAGCTTGCATAATGTACTGTGGAATATGAGGATTAATGTCCCGTCCTTCCTCATCCTTCATTGCAGGCATCACGGCCAGTTTTCTGGCCTCTTCAAGTTCCTTCATCTTCCTATAGTCATCTTTGCTTCTCTTTTTTTCATCACCTGCGTCATCACTTTTGATGCGTTGAAGAAGAGAAGGCGGAAAGTTGGGTACGAACGACATTGCCCACTATTGTAACGGGCACTCTAAAGTACCCGCGTACGAGTTATACATTTCAATCTTCAATTCACGATCTTTGCCAAAGTAAATTAACAAATTGTTTATATCACAGTATTTAGCTCTGAAATTGTCCTCGTTCAAATGGATAAACGATTTTTAATACGCTTTTTAAAATCTGGAGAACCCCTTAAACAATATCAGACAGTCAGATTCAGATTTGTGTAGTAAGGACAGAGAGCCTTCGGCCTATGTTATTCCTCTTCTATTATGCTCGTGCGCGTGTTCAGTCTTCTCTTGAAAGAGTCTATTAAAGATGCGGACACCACTGCTTCGGGCAGCAGGTTCCGAGTATTGATGACTCGGTGTGAAAACCTGTATGCCAAGGGTATTTTATTCGTCCTTGGCTTTTCCACTCGCCTGCGATGTCCTATGAGATGTCCCGATCTAGCAGAAAGAAAAGAAGATAATAAGTTAGGTCCAACATCATTTCTCGGTATTCAGGGCATCAAAATTAGATCTCCCCTTAATCTGCGATAGGACGGAGTAAAGAGGTTGTAGCGGTATATAAATCCCCAAAATAAATAGCTCTGTAAGTTTTTGACATTGGATGTTAACCACATGTTTTAATGGGCTCACCTAGCTGAAGGCGCTCGGTCATGCATCCGCACCAGATCACGAGTGGGAACGCCGTCCTCAACATCTACTGCAATCGTTAGCCAGATTAGATCAGACGATTCTCGATATATTGATAGTCATCAAATATATCTTCCACTCTCCTCGATTCTGTCTTTTGATTTCACTTGTTGGATACGAGTTATATTAAGTGTTACTGGTAGAAGCGTTGTCAAGCACTGAATACTTGTGGCATCTTCATTACTTAGAAGCAAGAGTAACCCAGGGTAGTTTCATAATTTCATTAGATTATTTCGTACTATAATTATGATGCGTGATAACATTTCGTAGTTGCTTTCACGTAAAGTAGGCATATATCCTGTCACTGCCGTCAAGTTTTAGTTGAAATCATGTACATTTATGACTCGTTAGTCGACATTCTGTGGTAAAACATATTGCATGTACACGAGCACGCTTAGTCCATGTCCTAAGTACACACGTTGTTGTACTTAATATGTCACTTAACGCTAGGTAATAAGCTCTTTGTATTAGCCTTTTACGAAATGGCCACGTTATTTGAACCCTCTAAACTTTAGTCACATTGGTGGTTACCATTTTAAATAATGTTTACTATACTCCTTGTATTTGTTATTATTTCACACGGTAAATCATAGCTCGATTTCCTTATTATACGACAGTCATTTAATTCCATTTTCGGTTTATTTATATGCAGTGCGGGTTTGGAAAGTATCTGAACGTCCTCAAAAATTCTTCACGAACCCAACCATAGTTTTCGTATATGTTTTTATTCACACATCCAACTGCTACGCTAATAATACCTAAACGAACGTTCGGTGCAACTGTCAGTATACGTAAGAACGATGTTATTTAGTTTTGACTTTGTAACACATCCTAACTGTTGTAGTTATTCTACTTCGACGTCGTACTTTATTTCATGAAGCATTGTTTCCTCGTGGCTATTATCTAACAGATGATTTCGGTACATAAATCGGCTGTTCAACTACTTGACGACCAAAAACCTGTCCAGTTCAATTGGTGGTCTGAAGACAATATCATTCGTGCGAATCGTCAGTTTATGCAGTCGAGCGAATCCCCTGCAAACTGAAAACGACATTGTCGCCTCTATCCCAACATTGACAGCGTTTTTCACGGGTATCATTGACATGAGTCCAGAGTGACACTCTTGGTTTCTTATTTTCTTTTCGATATTTTTCTGTTCACTACTCGAACAAACACGCAGCACTCACCGTTTAATCATCTTATAGAGACTTCATCGTGCCACCTTTGCTGTCGATTTGTAGCCTTTGACCTTTACTGACTGTAACAGCAGTCATCGACTTTTCAAACTCAGACTGCAGGTTGAATAATAGCTTAGCACAACGAAATCACGACCACTCTTCACGGTTATACTTCTGTACTTACGGTTAGTCTGTTAAATATAGATATAACTGCAAGCTTTCGACGACACTGTCTGACATTCAACTTTAAATCAATGGCAGTATAGACATCGGCATGGATTGATAATACACTTATCCTACTATCGCTATAGCATCATTACTCTTGCGGCAAACTTGGCGTTTCTCGTCGGAGGTACTCAATTACTTGTCGAAGCTATATATTTCAGCGCGACTTGATAGAACAGCAAAACGTTTTGTTCTTTTCATTATTTCTATGGTTAATTGCTTTACGTTTAACCAACGTCGTACTAACATATTATTACTCGCTGTTCTCCCGATCAGTTTCTGCCGCCTACTTTCCATTTTGCTTTACAGTTCGGCAATACCCAGAGGATTCATATTAATCGTTTGGTAATCTCCGGTGCGCAACTACTCCCAACGTGTTTGGTGCCGATTCAAACGGCCGTTGCATCTGGTGGGTGAGTATTGTAGGTCCAGCGAAAAGTCGCTAAGCCCCAGCCAAATCATCCGGCAGTTGGGTCATTGAATATCGAGAAAATCATCGATCCTCGTCAGGGTCAGGGACAACCAACGCGCATCAGTTAGTCGTATGCCATGGACTGGCCCATCCGGCAATGGTCTTACTTTCGCTTGTATCTACTTTAACTAATATATTTCTGTGATAACGTCCTCTGTGTTGTACAGTCTTCAAAACATCTATGGTACCTTGATACGTCAATTGGGTTGTCCACGTAAGGTGCTGATCACGAGGTGTGACTTCGACATTAGCTAGTCTGTCACATCATTCACGTCTAACTCGAGAAGGCTTCCAATCATTTCAACATGGATCATCTACGTTGGTGATCTACACGAGTTATATTAGGTGCTACTGCTTAAAGCGGTGTCAAACACTGAATACTTGTGGCATCTTCACTGGTGAGCCCGACATGATCTGGTACAGCAAATCGTAAACTGTGAGTCTGTTCCTTTTTGGGATTTTATATATCATTGCCTTATCTTAATTTTTCATACATTGTGGTATTTTTTCGTGCTTTTTGGATACATATATTTTTTCCCTCGTTCATTATCGTACTTCATATTACATCATGGCTGAACAGACACCCAAAGTACTAAGGCTTAAGACTTTGTCCTCACCTTCGTTTCACCTGATGCCCTTCTGGCCAGAAAACATCGAGGCCTGGTTTTGCTACTCAGAAACCGACTTCTCCGAGCACGGCGTGTTCGACACACGTGCACAATTCCTCGCAGTAGTCGAGGCACTACCGCGCGAATTCAACAGGTAAGTAACCTCAAACGACTCAAAATGACATAACCGAGTTATGTCATACACTCACGCGTTATCTTAATTTTCGTAACGACCGTAAGCGATCACACACCCCACGTAGAAGCATTTCACGTAAGCGATCTGTCTCTAGACCACGAGAGACAGATAACCCCGACTGGTGCTGGTATCATAACCAGTATTGAAAGTTTTCCAGAAATTGCAGAAAACCCTGCAATTTTCCCAACTCAAAACCGACCGACTCGAAAAACAACTCGGGAAACTTCCAAGCCGGCACGCGTTAACGGCAACCGTAACCGGCGAACATAGCCGTCTGTTATTCGTCACAGATGTGACAACGAGAGTTCGCTACCTCGTCGACACTGGCGCAGAAGTTAGTGTTCTCCCAGCAAATCCTGGCGACCGGCTTCACGAATCGGCTCTTAACCTACAGGCGGCAAACGGAAAACCGATCGCTACGTATGGAAAAAGGTACGTTTGCCTTAACGTGGGTTTACGCAAACCCATTCACTGGATTTTCGTCGTTGCAGACGTTTCTATGCCAATTATTGGTATGGACCTTCTACAACACCATAATCTGATCATCGACACGCGCAAACGGAGGCTAGTAAACGGAAACACTAATTTGTCCGTTTGCGTAACTTCCTTCTCTGGTCGCAGATTATCCCCAGTCACAATTAAGCATATGATAGCCCCACTTTATCAGCCACATCTCGATAAGTGTCCTGAGATACAACAAACGCAACCGAGATTACCGTGCGTAACCAGCAACGTTACACATCACATCACGCCTACAGGACCACCTGTATTTTCTAAAGCACGACGACTAGCTCCTGAAAAGCTAAGGTTGGCGAAAAACGAGTTTGGCCATATGATAGACTTAGGAATCATACGACCGTCAAGTAGCCCATATGCATCTCCGTTGTACATGGTTCCTACAAAGGACAGCAACGATTGGCGTCCAACTGGCGACTATCGGCGATTGAACGCAAAACCCATTCCCGATCGTTACCCATTGCCTCACATTCACGATTTGACAGCTACCTTGAAAGGTACAACTGTCTTTTCAAAATCGACTTGGTTAAAGCGTATAACCAAATCCCTATGGCTACTGACGACATTCCGAAAGCCGCCATCATTACTCCCTTCGGACTCTGTGAATTTTTGCGAATGCCTTTCGGTCTAAGGAAAGCTGCTCAAACATTCCAAAGATTCATAGACGACGTTTTTCGAGGTTTCAACTTCGTACATGCGTATGTTGACGACTGTCTAATCGCAAGTCCGGACAGAGAAACACATCTCAAGCATCTGGATCTTGTTTTCGGACGACTACAAAAAAATGGCATTACTGTAAACGTTCAGAAATGCCAAATTGGAACCGACTCATTAGACTTTCTGGGACACACTATCGATGCTCAAGGTATCCGACCCCTTAGAACCAAAGTGGCGGCCATTTTGGATTACCCAGAACCGACCACCGTCAAGCAATTACGCACGTTTAACGGCCTGGTAAGTTTCTATAGACGTTTCATACCGAAATGCGCATTACTCATGTAACCGCAAACCGACCAACTTCGTGGAAATGCGAAATCCATTGATTTGGACGACAACGCACGAAGAGCATTCTCCACAGTTAAGGAACTGATCGCTAAAGCAACAGTGCTCGCACATCAGGACACCGAAGCACCCATTAGTATCGCAGTAGACGCATCCGACTCGGCAATCGGAGGAGTCTTACAACAATGGGTTAACAACTCCTGGCAGCCCTTGGCATTTTTCCCTAGAAGGTTGCTAGACACCAAATCAAGGTACAGCATATTCGGTAGGGAACTCCTAGCTATGTATTGTGCTGTACGGCATTTCCAACACTATATCGAAGGCCGTGAATTCACTCTTTTCACGGACCATAAACCGCTCACTTTCTCGTTAAGCTCTCCTTCTGACAAGTACTCTCCCCGTGAGTCTCGACAACTAGACTGCATTTCGCAGTTTACTTCAGATATTCAACATATTTCTGGAGCAAACAATGTAGTTGCAGACGCCTTATCTCGCATAACTTCCTTGAACAGTTTCCAAGGAATCGACCTTCTTAAACTCGTCGAGCTTCAAAAAGAAGACACTAATCTTCAGCACGAGTTATCGTCCACAACCCTTGAACTACGCGACAAACAGATGGAAACAGGTAAGGAAACCATACTTTGTGACGCATCTACAGGTAGGGATCGCCCAATCGTGCCGAAATATTATCGACGCAATGTCTTCAATACATTGCACAAACTTTCTCATCCAGGTGTCCGTGCAACCATCAAGCTTATAGCAGAACGGTTTTGCTGGCCTGGCATGAATAAAGACGTGAGGGAGTGGGCACGCTCCTGTGTAAGCTGCCAAAAATCTAAGGTTATCAGGCACAATAAATGTCCCTTAGGCTCATTTAAAACTCCTGATGCTCGTTTCGACCATGTTCATCTGGATTTGGTAGGACCTTTACCAGATTCAAATGGATACGCTTACCTCTTAACCTGCGTAGACCGTTTCACTCGATGGCCAGAAGCAGTACCTATCAAAGACATCACTGCTGAAACAGTGGCTCGCGCCTTCGTCGAACGATGGGTAGCAAACTTCGGCTGCCCATCAACCATCACTACAGATCGCGGACGTCAGTTTGAATCTGATCTTTTCCGTCGCCTGACCACACTTTTAGGAATCATTCGCTTCCGAACGACCGCCTACCATCCACAAGCAAACGGGTTGGTAGAACGCTTTCACCGACAACTAAAAGCTTCACTATCAGCTGCAAACGTTTCACAGTGGACCGATGCTCTTCCACTCGTCTTACTAGGTGACCGCAATGCAGTGAAAGCTGACATTGGATACACTGCGGCTCAACTCGTTTATGGAACGACACTTCGACTTCCAGGAGAATTCGTGGATCCTTCGTCCTCTTCAATGAACATGGATCTAACCTCCTACACGAACAGGCTTACAAACGCAATGCGTTCAGTTAAACCTGCTTCCACCCGACCACAATCCACCGATGTTTTCGTTCAACCTGACTTACGATATAGTACACACGTCTTCGTACGTCAAGACTCGCATCGACGACCGTTCAAATCAGCATACGAAGGATCTTTCAAAGTTCTTCAACACGAATTTAAGTACTATATGGTCGATAAGAACGGAACAAACGATAGCATCAGCATCGATCGCTTAAAAGCAGCGTATTTAGAAGGAAATCTTATTCACGTCGATTTTCCTTCGGTACAATCGTACAACACGACTCCTACACTCATAATTCCTCAACCGACAACCAACACTAGCGATGATACTCCGAATGTATCTGAAAATAAACCTAAAACGACGCGTTCTGGAAGAAGAGTAAGATTTCCAGAACATTTAAACGACTACTGCACGTAAGGCACTACTCGACATTTTATATTATCTCGATCTTTCTTTTCACGATATATAATATTTAAAAAAAATTATTTTTTTAACGCTATTACGTGTGCTTGAGTATATTTTCCATTTTTTTCGCCGACATTGTGTTGTTACGCACATACGAGTGTATTTCGACATGCACTTACATGTTCTTTTTTCTTTTCCAGGACGGCTGGAAAAGAACGATGACGTTTATGAGGAACTGAAATTTTCATTGTGCATTTTCTTTATTTACTATGTTGTACCTCGGTCCCATATAGTAAGGAAAGACGAACAGACGCTACTACACTTAGTAAGCTATCAGAAGAGTGTTTACCAACGACAAACTCGTTGGGTTTAAACTTCTGGCTGGCCACGACTTAGGGTCGTCACTGCCTCACTAGGGGGTGGAGTGATCTGTAGCGGTAAATAAATCCCCAAAATAAATAGCACTGTAAGTTTTCGACATTGGATGCTGACCATATGTTTTAGTGGACTCATCTAGCTGAAGGCGCTCGGTCATGCATCCGCACCAGATCACGTGTGGTAACGCCGTGCTCAACATCAACCGCAATCGCTAGCCAGATTAGATTAGAGAATTCCGATACATTGGTAATCGCCAAATACACTGTTCCGATCTCCTCAACTCTGTCTTTTGATATCTATGGGCGGGTACAAATCATATTAGGTGATACTGATAGAAGTGTTGTCAAACACTGAATACCTGTGACATTTATTTATTTATTTGAACATATGAATATTGGTACAAGAGAGCGCCAATATATATGCGCAACACATAACAATCAAAATTCGAAGAGAAATAGAAAACAAAACTAAGGAGCGCAAAAGATAAAGAGAACAATAACGAAGAGATTGGTGTAAGGTAGTGTGGTAGTAACGAGGTACAATCAGAAGAAATCTTTCAGGTAAGGGAGACACAACCACTTTTTATGAAGAAAGTAAAAGAAGATTACAGCAGGATCGCCACTGGCTTCTATTCTGAGCCATATCTGATAACGTCTCTAGCCACTGTGTAGCACCATCTCTCAGACCCCAACCAGGGAGTCGTGAAGGACCGACAGAAGCCAGTCCTTTTCAGCTTTCTTTCATACCACGACACCATGTCATGCACTGACCACCTCTCCGCTTCTTCCAACCAGTCCCAGAGTCGGTAAATACTGCACGACGTGGAATTCTCTGGGACGACGTTCGTAGAACATGTCCAAGCCACTGAAGTCGGTGTTTCAAGATGGTGACACCAATTGCATTATCATCTCTGTGCCCGAACACACGATGCCGAACCTCTGCATTACTGACATAGTGTTGCCACTGAATGTCAGCAATCCTTCGGAGACAGCGATGATCGAACACAGAGAGTCGTCTAACGTCCTCAACTCGGAGAGACCAGGTTTCACAAGAATAGAGCAAAACTGCTCTCACCGACGCGTTGTAGATCCGACCTTTTACAGCCAGACTAACATCACGAAGGCGCCAAAGGTGGCCCAGATTGGCATAAGCCGCTCTGGCTTTCACTATTCGTGCATTGATCTCATCACTCACACCCCCACCAGCACTCATGCAGCTACCTAGATACACGAACTTCTCGACTACGTCTATCTGCTCACCATGCAGGGCGAGTACAGGATTGGAATCCTGCCAGTCTTTTCGAAGTGACAGATGGTGATCGAATTTGTAGTACTTCGCCAGAGTCTTGAATACGGGTCTCGGATAGACAACACACGTCAATATTAAGACTTTCCAAAGACATAACCAGCCCTATCTGTTGTCCGACCTGCATAAATGTGCGAACGTTGAAGGCAGCCAGTTTGAATGGTGCACGTGGTTTCAGAAAAACTGCTTCATTTCTCGTATTCGGTAGTAACATACAATTTTCAACCGGACAGTGACTCGAGAACGTTTAGATACAGTCGAATTTCCACCAAAGATGAGCCGCTGTATAAGTATAAAAGAGGGTGAATAATGTGGGAAATAATAATAATAATAATGACAATAATAGTAACAATAATAATAGTATTAATAATGACAATAATTGTAATCATAATAATTTGAATCAATTGATTGTACTTCGAAGTGAGAAAAATAATTTCCATAGACATAAAGAGTTCATCATTTGTGTGTGGGCTGTGATACTGCCCGGGTGCCCAGACCGAAGCAGGTGGTTATCTTAGGGGGCCACACCCCGAGCCTTTGACCTAAAGGTCTAACCCACAAGGCAGTGGAGCATCGTAAGGAGATGCAGTCTCATGGTAGCCGGTGACCAACGATTGGTTCATACGCCATTTGTTCCCGCAGGATACTGGAGCCCATGTGCACCATTGGTTTGGAATCCGGTTAAAGCGCCGAATATTCGCTTTTCGTCCTCTCATTTTCGTAAACAACAACCCCGCCACCAAAAAGGCAATGAATAGGGATTCCCTGGCAGAGGCTGTATACGCGTGGCCGTGTGAGAGTATTTCGACAGAGAGAGCGGACTCTCCCCATTCTCGGCCGTACCAGGGCATTCAGGTGGCACTTGTGAAAACATCACGCGCGATTTTCAACGAGTGAGGGCTATCGACCATCTACGGGAATTATAATTCAGAGTATGTGTAATCGGATGATAGTGGTTGTTGATTGAACTGCTCATTCAGTTGATAGCGGACACGTGTAACGAGTGGAAGCTAATGAAGTAAGTGATTTTAATTTTAGTTCTGTTTTGTGTTTAACTAAATTTTATGGTGTAGATAATTGTGAACTTGAGACAGGTAGTCGCAATTTGGACACCAATGATTCCCTGAATAATGATGACTCTGTAGATAAATGCTGATTTCAGATAAGAGGAGAAAGCGAGAATGAGAATTTTGAACAATTGAGAGGATCTGACAATTACAATGAACTAAGAGCACATTATAGACACGTGGACAGATAAACAGTCTGTGTCAGTTGTTGCAATGGAACAATATAAATACTGTACAGTTAAATGTTTTGTGTTGTCTTTTAATCTGTCATAATTATCCAATACAGTTTTGTTGTGACTAATTAGAATTGTACTTCTTGATTGGGTGTTAACACCATCCACTAGCAACATCAATCAAAGGCTTCCAGCTAATAGTGGTATGAACATTAAATTCGTACGTGAATATATATCTTATAGGATGTACTGAAGTGAACTTGTGCTCTACAAAGTTCGTGAATCGCAAAGAACAGATGAACGACTTTATGATGTATCTAATGTCAAATACATCTCTGAGCATAAAAGATGCTGATCGGGTTCTGTATGGTCTAAGATTTCTTATCCCGGACATACCGAAAAGCATCAGAGGCGTTCTGAAGACATGTCCCAGTGTTCAACCCAAGTTCATCGGCAGTGGGGTTTACTACCATCTAGGATTGAAAACCAATCTGCTAAGATACGTTGAGCTTTGGTTGTGTACTATTGATTTTGACTCTTTAAAGTTATATGTCAATATAGATGGACTTTCTATGTCTAGAAGCTCCAATCAACAGTTATGGCCTATACTTGGACGGATCATTGCCCCTCGGCTTAGTGACGTGTTCATGATAGGGATCTACGGAGGGAATAGTAAGCCGGCAGAATTCAACGAATTTTCTGCGGACACAATTTCTGAAATAAAAGAAATGACTGACGTGAGTCTTTTTAGTGTTAAGTTTAATAAATGTATAGCTATTAGGTTGGCGGCTGTTATATGTGACGCACCTGCTCGTTCTTCTGTTAGGTACACGGTGAATCATAACGGTAAGGCAGGTTGCGATAGGTGTACTGTTCTTGGGAGACGACTGGAGGGTAAGACGACCTTTCCAAATAGGGTATATACTGTAAGAACAGACGATACCTTCCGTCGTCAGACTCAACCAACTCACCATCAAGGACATTCTATAATGGAAACGCTTTCTATTAATATGATTGTAACTTTTCCTCTAGATCCTATGCACATGGTGTACCTTGGTGTTACCAAAAAACTAGCTAATTTATGGATAGATTTAGCACGCCGAAGACTGCGGAACTTTAACTCATGTGCAATTCGGGACATAAATAATTTAATATCTCGTTGTGTGGCAAGTACTCCTTCTGACTTTCCCCGTAAATGCCGCACACTAGACTTTGTATCGGCATGGAAAGCTTCTGAATGTAGATTGTTCCTTCTGTATTTAGGCCCGGTGATTCTTGAAAAAACATTGCCACAACCTTTTTATCTTAATTTTCGGCGTTTAGCGTTATCCATGTATCTGCTTGCACATCCACAATTACATAAAAGTGTTGTAGAAACCGCCAAAATAGATTTAGTAAACTTCCTGAATGAATACGAATGGTGTTATGGGTGTGAAAACTTAGTCTACAATGTGCATTCGTTACAGCACCTCCCTGACGACGTTCGTGCACATGGACCTTTAGATAGTTTTTCAGCCTTTCCATTCGAGTCTTATATGAGAACAATTAAGGATTCCGTGCGTAGTGGGTTTGCAGTAGCTAAGCAAGCAGCACAGCGTTATGCTGAGAGAATGTCCTTCAGCGATAGGCTTCAAATTAGTGGTTTAACAAATACTACCGCAATAGGCCATAATGATGTCTCCACTGAACAAGTAATTATGTTTAACAACAGTAAAATAACTTCATGCCAGCCTGATAATGTAGTAGTAGTGAACGGCCAGCCAGGTTTAGTCACTGATATAAAGGAGGATGGACTACTAAAATTTAGGACTTTCACTGACCCACGCAATTACTTTGAAGATCCTTTCCCATCTAGTGATATTGGAATCTTTATGTGCTCCGTAGTTAGCCACGAATACTCCTGGGTATCGGTTCAGGACATTGATTGTAAATGTATAGCCATAAATTGTATCAATTATATAGTTGTAATCCCATTGTTGCATACTTTATTGTAAATGCATTTTGTTTCATTAGTGTTTAAGTAATGATGATAAATCATTTACTTACGTCTTATGTTCTTTTCAGCCCACTAACAAGAAATACGTTATTGTTGACGTCCTACAGAAAAAACAACTTATGATAGCATCAAAGGACTGGATAGTTGGCAATGACCTTTGCCTTCTTCCGAACGAGCTGGTCGAAATACACCTGCAGAAGTGCGACCAACCGAATGAAAATTGGACGCTTATGAAATGTAAAGTGATTCACGAATTAGGTAGGCTACATACACAGAAAGTATAATTCACCATAGATTCTCTGCAGTCGGCAAAAGACCTGTTAGTTGCCCTACAGGTACTGGAATGTCAACGGAAAAACACCTCTACGGATGAAAACACTTTGCCACTGAACACTGAGAAGCCGAAGAGGTCTGTACAATATCACCATCCACATCGCAATGTAACCCTGTTGGTGGCGCTGTATTGGACCAGTAAGTAACCTACATCATCTAGTTACCTTTTTCACCTGTGATAGATTGTATACTGTGGTGCTGAAGATGTCGTCAGCTATCAATGACTTGACTAAAACGATTAACAACATGTCGTCCGCCATTATGGACTTGAATGTTAATGTTAACCAATTGCTTTCAAAGTCTAATGAGCGCGAAAGACTGCATCAATTCGATTGCGGACTGTCAAGTCAGCAGTTCCCTTTGTCATCTGAAGAGGAACTACAGATGCTAGATACTGGTTTGTCGCAGAAAGAAACCAGGGACAGATTTGTAAGTCATTTACATGAATTTGATAATTTGTTACTATTACAGATGGCAATGGTCACTAGGTTATCAGGTGACGATCCAAAAACGTCCATGCGTTTTGTTCTGTCGCATCTGCTGACACCGGAGGTTGCCAGTAAATTCACGTTACTTGGCACCTCTTCAAAACGAGCACTACAGAAATGCACGTTTTACAGCTGCATACGAAGTAACCTATATCTATTACTTAAACTTCAGGTGCCTTAACTCATCGCTTTTTGTCATCCTCTGTCAACGAGAAAGACCTTGGTAAGCTGTACGACATAGCGACACAAGGTTACTTTCACGACATCCGAGACAAGATGATTAAACGAAATAGAAGAAAAGAAAATCCGGTATGTACTAATTTAAAGTGATAACTTCTCTACGGCTCTATAGTTACAGTCAACAATACTAACGAACATAACCGTAAGTTCAGCTTCAAGTATTTAGCTGTGCAAAAGCATGTCATTGAGATATGGTTGTGACTTTTTTTGTTCGTTTTTTTTATTTCAGAATTCACAGGAGGACTACCTCAATTCTGAATAGTCCATGCAATTTTTTTGTTGTTCTACCTCGATTTCAATAAACATTATTCTTTCAAACAGCTTACTCTTTTACTTACATGGGAAACTGTTGAAGTGTTGAGAATGTGTGTCTGAGTTTCAGTGAACTTTTGATTAAATGCACATTCCCTATGAATAAAATATAACCTGTTCCTTGTTTTTCAGATAATTACAAATAACAATGAATTAGCAATTGCATTGGATATGCATAACAATCGATGCTTAAGCATCGATTGTGCTCTACTGTTGTACAATAATACGCTTTTCTTTTTAAATAAAATTTTTAAAATATTTACTGCTTTTCCACCGCATTGCAGATATATTTCGGTCTGTTGTTGCAAATAAAGGTGAACATAGGAGACCTTTGGGGTTCTGTCGATGGATAGACAATAGGAGGTAATGTGTGTATTTAGGCGAAAAGTAGACAATTAAGCGCATAAGTAGGCAATTCGGCGGACATTTAGGCGAAAATGCGACAATTCGGCGGATATTTAGGCGAAAAAGGCGAAATTCTGATGCGTTTTCCCCTTTCGGTACCGAAGCATTTAACCCTTTATTTCCCCTTTCTTCGCCTTTATTTCCCCTATTTGGGTTGTTTGGGTTGTGGAAGTTCTAGGCTATTTGAGATTGTTGGTAATTCGTTAGACCGTTTCGAATCCACAGACAATCATGTTAGTAATGGAAGTGAATAAAAGCGAAATACTTATTGAATTCCAGTAGAAATAACTAAAGTTTGATGAATATTTATCCGTGTCACGTTCGAATTTGTTGGTTTAGCAGAGGGCATGAATTAGTTTTTATGTGGATGTGGGATTTCACTTGTTCTTACTTGACTAATTGACATCCAGTGTCGGATACTGGATCAACTGAGTACGCTAACCCCTACGTCTTTAAATAATCAAAGCTGAGACCAATGTAAACTGTTGGATATAGCCCACCAATTGCTTAATCGTGGACCAAAGCAGAGAAGCATATTAACTATTCAGTATTTTAAGTCACTAAAATAAGTACGAACGAACCCTGATATTGTCTTGTTAAAGCCTGATAAAAGATCCGGCGTGGTTGTCAAGAACAAATGTGAATGTAAAGGTAAGGCATTATCGATTCTCAGTGATGAAAGTAAATTTATGCCTGATGGTGAATTTGCAGGTGTTAGCAAAGTAGAGGGAAGAATAAATCCAAACATAGTGAAGCTGCTACACATGAATATTATTGGTAGGGAGGAATTTAATTTCCTGGAACCTATTGGTTCTGAGTATGGTCATTTACATGGATTACGTAAAATGCACAAACCAAACATTTGTTTACGCCCAATTTTATCAGTGTGTCGATCACCTACACATAACCGAGCTAAATTACTGGATCCTGTTGGAACACGTTTATATAAGTATTCTGTGAATGATTCTTTTGACTTGGTCGATCATTTATGTGATATTAATATCAAGAGAAAGACAATGTGTTCATTTGACGTGAATTTCCTGTTCACAAATATACCTCTGAAAACGACTATTGATATATTATGTGACCACACTTCTTTGAACAGCCTTGAAAAAATTACCTGTTCCTTTAAAAATTCTTAATGATTTAGCACTATTATGTACTGACAACGTCCAGTTCATATTTGAAGGTGAATAGTTTTGCCAGATCGACTGGTTGCTATGGTTGATCCATTAGACCATGAATAGCAGACGTGTTCATAACACATGTTGCAAATCCAGCTGAAGACCTAGTCGTAAACATGTCTGTTTATAAGATATATGAAGATGACACCTTAGTTATCTGTGAAAGAAAGGACGAAATGAATTGTTTATTGAGTAGACTTATTACTCTGCGAAATCACATCAGCCTGTGATGTGAAGAGGAGAAGAATGTCCGGCTTCTCTTCTTAGATATGCTAACAAGTGGACGAGAAGATGTATAGTATTCAAATTGTCGTATGAATTAGGAATTCTAGGATTAACGCAATTGAATTAAGAAGACACAGGCACAACGAATGTACTGTATTTTTAATTCGAAATCAAACATTCAACCAGTACAAATGTATCATTGGTTCATTCATACACCACATCCGCCACAGCTTATATTGGAGTCTAGGTGTTTGTAATCAATCGTACGTCTTCTTCTCAAATTCATCCTGAGTTTGTCTGACATTGTATTGGATAAGGATTCTGTATTATCTAGAATATGCTCATTAGCATTAGAGTTAACAATCGAAATTGGAACTGACTCACCTGGTACCTGAAATTGTATTTGATCTACATGTCGACTGTGTGTACTTAAGTCATCGATGTCTAGAATTCGCACCATCGATTTTCCGACATTCTTCAGAACAATACCCGTAGATGGTCGGAGATCATTTCCTCGATGGTATGTAACTTCTGCAGACTCCAGACATTTCATATTCGACCGAAGAATTCTTCCTTTCAATAGCTTCGCTGGAGTCTCCTTCGTCACCGAATGTCTGGCATTTCTATATTGCAATAGAAAGGTATCTACTCCCCTCTCCAGCTCATTAAATGTTGAGGGGGCTATAGAATCAATAGCAGTCTTTAATGTCCTAACAAAATTCTCTGTCTGACCATTAGAACACGGATGTCTGGGAGCAGTAAACAGATGTTTGCACCCTATACCATTCAACCAGGTAGTGACTGCATCTGCAGCAAAATGTGAGCCGTTATCCGTCACCAACACCAAGGGAACCCCTTCTCGACTAAACACCTTTCTTAATGCTTGTATTGTGAAATCAGAATTTGATGAAGTCGTGAAAAAAAACTTCAGGCCACTTTGAAAAAGAATCAATGACTACTAGTGCGTAGTATTTACCAAGAAATGGTCCACAGTAGTCAGCATGAATCCTCTGCCAGGCCTCAGATGATACTGGCCATGGCACCCACTTCGAAGGATGATTTTTCAACTGATGACATTTCTCACAATTGTTTGCCGTACGACATATATCTGCATTTATCTCTGGCCACCAGCATATGAGCCTTGCCAAGGACTTCATTTTCTCAACACCTAAATGACCACTATGAAGATCTTCATGAACAGATTTACGCAATGAAGGAGGAATGACAACACGATCATTTAAACACAGAATACCATCAGGAGTAGTAGATAGCTCATCCCGCTTTGAAAAATAGATAGGAAATCTCCGTTCCAAATTAGCATTCCAACCTTTCCTTATAGCACTGAGTATACATCCAAAATATCTACGAGTTTCTCTAATGAGATCTGAACGTCTCACTGGTAAAGGTTGCACTAACAAACAATCCGAAGTATTAATAGGTTTATCTTGTAATGACTGTCGAGGAATGTATTCAACATGTTGAATCTGTTTGGCACTTCTGTGCTGAACCGTATAGTCATATGCACTCAAAGCAATACTCCATCGCTGAACCATAGCTGCTGAGGAACGTGCTAAGGATTTTTCGGGATGATAAATAAACTTTAAAGCTTCATGATCAGTAAGAATAGTGAATTTCTTTCCGAATAAATATTTATTAAGTCTTTCAACAGCCCAAAACACAGCTAATGCTTCTCGCTGAGTCTGTGAATAACCGTGTTCAGTAACAGTAAGTTTGCGTGAAATGCAAATAACTGGTCTACCTTCCTGTTCCAAAACTGCACCAATTCCCACAGGTGATGCATCAGTAATAAGCACAGAATGTACATTAGGGGAGTACGTTCGAAGAACAGCATCACTTTGAAGAAACTTCAGCAGACTTCGTAAGCATGACTCTTGTTCCTCACTCCATTTGAATGAATTGGATGTTAAAATAATAAATAAACAATTTGCACGACAAGAAAAATTAGGATTCACTGTTATATTCTTCTCAATTAAACGACGCAATAAAGCAATAAGTTTCTGGTCATGAACTACCTTATTAGAGCCATGAACAATGAGATCATCTTGATAAACTTCAACACCTTCAAGATCACTAACTACTTTATTCATAACTTCCTGAAATATGGCTGGAGAACAACTTAGACCAAATGGAAGGAAATTGTATTTGAACAGACCAAAAGGAGTGTTAATTGTCGTCAAAATAGATGAAGATTGATCTAAAGGGATTTGAAGATAAGCATCTTTTAGGTCAACTTTCGAGAACACTTTAGAACCATGAAGTCGATTTAGAATATCTTCAGCCTCTACCGTCGTGCACGTTCGCTTCAACAAACGGGAGTTCAGAGTTAATCTATAGTCACCGCAAATTCCAGGGGTCTTGCCGTCCGACTTCAATGACGTAACAATAGGAGTACCCCATGCTGAAGACTGAATCGGTTCAATTATGTCTTTCGAACACAAATCGTTTAAAGTCTTATGAACTGCTTCTCGTAAACCACAAGGAATTATTCGTCTTTTAAGAAAGACTGGATCACTTTGTACTTGAAGTTTTATAGGCTGAATTTTCATACCTCCACTGCACTTAGCACACGTAGCTATCAAATCTTTAAGTAAAGTATCAGAATTTTCTTCACGAACCAGGAAAGACAACTCCACATTAAGCCTTTCCAAATTCTTTAAACTCAGTATTGACAGTCCTGTTTCACTAACTAAAAATTCACAAGGTATGTATGGAAAATTATCATCTCTGATTAGCAATTCACAACATCCTCGTATGGGCAGTCTGTGTCCAGTAATCCCCAGTATTGATACTTCAGTGGGTCGTACAACAACGTTAGGATCTAAAGCTTTCAAGTTCTTGAATGAAATAATAGACTCTATACCGCCTGTGTCCAGAATAAAGTCATGAAATGAACCAAGTGATGTATATAATCGCTTCTGAATATGAGCATTACCTTTCGAAATAGTAGACAAAGATAAATGATCACTAGAAACATCCGAATTATTGAAATTTAAATTACAAGATTTAGTACAGCTCGAAGCAAAATGGACAGTAGCTTTGCATACTGACTGAATGTGTCCTACCTTACCACATATAAAACATTTAGCATTACGAAATACACATGAATTGCGAGCATGAAACTTTCCACATGATAAACATTTACCAAACTTCATCTCACCTTTGTGATTTGCTTTGTAATTCCTCGTTGAAACACCTTTCATATTTACACGAGAATAGGAATCACTGTTAAATGAACGCAAGTTTGATTGACCCTGAGACTGTAGTTCATCACGACGACTAAGCAAAGTATTAGAAATCTTCATCGACTGGATATCAAGTTCATTGACCGCTTCGTAGTTAATACATGCAGTTCTAGCATCTTGAAAGGAACAGTTTGGCATTTTTAACAGCTCTCTTCCCAAACTCGGTATGTTAATTCCTGCAATTAATCGATCTCTCAGTTGCACATGAAGTTGATCACCGAAATTACACTTGGCAGCTTGTTTCTGTAATTCAAGGATGAATTTCCCGGACCTTTTGGTCATTTTGACGAACCATCTTATGAAACTTCGCCCTTTCACGGCATTCAAAACTGGTGCATATTACATGACTTAACAATAGCTCGTTAAGAGTTGCATAAGGGAGTGAGATAGGTTTTTCTGGATATGCCAAATTTTTTAACAAGCTGTACGCTTCTCTCCCAATGAATGTCAGAAAATGTGCCACAATTTTCTCACCTTTAACAATTTTCTTGGTCATGCTCCAGATTTCGAACCTTTCCAAGTAATCCTCAAAAGCTTCAGGAGTTGAATGAATATCTAACTTTTCCATTGCAGGCTCCATCGCGACGCCAATATGGTATTCTAATTGTCGTATGCACTAGGAATTCCAGGATTAACGCAATTGAATTAAGAAGACACAGGCACAAACGAATGTATTGTATTTAGAATTCGAAATCAAACATTCAACCAGTACAAAGGTATCATTAGTTCATTCAAACACCACATGAACCCAATATTCTTTGCAATTACACGGAACCTGCGTTTTTTATTATGGTATATATTGTGCTAACAGATTTGAAACTTGTGCATTATTGCATTTCTGGAGAAACCCGAAGTGGTTTCTTCGGAACACTTATGTACCCATAAGCCGTTTGTAAATAATAGTCAGTATAGCAGAATGGACCATATCCAGACCTGTGAAGTGTCTTTTTCAGGTGCTACTGTTTTCGGCATATCGAGTCGGTGCCTAGATTGCAGGTGAAGCATTTACCAATATAGCTAGTGTGAGTCGGTTGAAATGTCCGAAAGTACTATTCAGAGGCGTCACCGTTGTTGTTGGTTGGGCGATCAGAACCTTCTGAATTCATCTCAGAAGATTACCTGGTGTGGCCTTTAAAAGAAGAATGTAGAACGGTTACCAGTTAAAGACAAGTGCCTTCTGGACACACTGCTCCGAAGAATCTTTTTTTAAACTGGTCGACGCAATCAAAGGAATTGGGTCAAAAGGAGGTCGAGTCAAACTTTTATGCGCCGCCAAGGTGTTGGTGATCCACTAAGCAAAGCCCAAATCTTGCGCGCAAAAACGATAATTACAACCTCTCGTCCTTTCTCGGCCCTTATTCCCTTCTGTAGTATGCTTTTTTAATTAGTGTTTAGTAATTTTAAGTCGTAATAAGTTATCATTATCCATTAACAATTTTTTATTGCGGCTATTCAGTTGTTATTATGTTCTTTATGTTTTACATGATTCTTCACACCTGTCAAGCTGACAATTATCTTTCATAATTCTGACCTGTAAATTATTTTCATCCCTATATTCTTCTCTGTCCGCTTAATTATTAAGCAACCTCATTTGATAATTGGAGTCTCGAACCACTTTATGATGCAAAATTTTCTATCGTTCTATAGACATTTATATTTACCACACAACTATAAATACGAATGCACAGTTAAAGTAAATAATTTCATCGAAAAAGAAATTTTATTCGCTGAATTATCTTTATTCTTATCCAACGAGAAAATGGGTTATTTTGTCCACATTGTAGTCTTTTATGCATTTTGAAAATCTCTTATTGCTTGTGAACGGATCAAATTTTATCCATTTCTTGAAATCTCCCTGAGTTCCTTAGTGTCCTCTTATTGTTGCATGTTTCTTTACAGTATGCATGGTGTTACTTCTAGTTGATATGATGAGAAACACGACAAGTAAGTGATTAGCATATCTATGTACCACTGGTTGTAGTTCATTGACAACTTTTTCCCTCGCTCCTGTGATTTTATCTCGGATCCGCACAGAGTCTCTTTTAAGCCACGCCAGGTAGCAGATGTGATGAATCACTAGGTCTTAGGGCATGAATACCATATTGTCAAGTGAGTCAGACTGATATACACTGATCCCATCCATCTGTAGACCAACTCGCGTAGGAGATTGATTTCATGTTCAATTAACATGAGCCCTCTACAAATGGTTTTATCTTAAACCACTTTGACCACACTGCATCCAACATTACTTTTCATCAAACGACGATTTCCCAGTAAAACATGTTTGTTCGGTATGACGCACCTCTAAATGAAGATGATTGTCAAAGCCATTGGAATTTGTTTGGTTGAATCAAATCGAGATCGACTGGCGTGTAGACGTATGACTTGGTTTACTTGTGGACATGCGTTCGTTGTTGACGCTTGCATCACCACCATAAAAGAATAAGGTAGCTGAGTGGGGGTTAATCAATATGGGGTTTCTCAGTATAACTATTTTCAGGCGGAAACTTTTGAATGTGAATGTCAATTATAACTTGGTCCAGGGACTTTGACGTTGTACTGTCAGATTGCTATGACGGAAGAGCATTATTATTGAGCTTATCTGCTTTACATTGTTGAAAACTATATTTTTATCGTCATACAGCCTGACTGTTTCTGTTTCGGAATTAAGATTCCAATATAGACATGTCTTTTTGCATAGCTGTTTACACAGGTTGCTTAGTTGCTTCTTGGCTGCGTTCTTCAGCTATCGTTACAATCTATAGAGCCTTTTACTCAACCTCAACCGAATATGCACTGAGACGGAAAAACATTTTGCCACAAGCTAATACTTTATTGCTTCTATCTTCCAGCCTCTTTCTCTCAGTTGACCAACTAGTTATGATACTCAAGTAAATCCACGGCTGTGACGAGCACTATAGCATTACTATACACAAAAACCCAGTTCAAATGCTTGTTTAAATCAAAGTCGAGATAATCGTGTCCTTTTAGCATGCGATGATGCTCTGAACAATGCCTTATTCTGATGATACATCAGGGTTATGAAAACAACGCTTACCTAGGTAGCAGTATAGATGGAGTAGAAAGTCTTTGCTATTACACGCGCAACTTCTAATGGGAATATTTCCACAGTCTATGAGTTCCAATGACATGCACTGGCAAGTTAACTATGGTAACTGAACAACCATGGAGTTTCCTGTATTTAGAAAGCGCCTAGGCGTTTTGCGTTATTTATACTGATTAAATGATGATTCTTTTGTAATTGACTATGCGCTGATTACGAACACGAAATCTGATGTGACCATTTGTTCACATCTCGTTCTACTTTTCTTATCGATTATATATAGTCTATGTCCAATACACAACCGGACAGACACATGACGGACGTAAGGAGTAGACGCACGATGGACTAGAGAAGTTTGGATTGCCATTTAAGCTGTAGTGGTTGTAGTATTTATATTAACTAATAATTATTTCGTAATCGGCTGCGTGCGTTCATTTATCCTCATCTCGTTCTACGTTCCTCAAATAACAGTTTTTTGGAAATTATTAGCACAATAATTCGAACAGCCCTAATTATTATTCTTTTGCACTATGCTATTAAGTGTCGCCTGCGCTTTTGATCAGTATCTGTCAAAGAGATTGTTTGTATGAAGAATTTTTTTTCTAACATCCAGGATGTATTTCACTCGCTACCATAGATCGAGATGTGGGATAGGTAGTTAAAAAACCAATACTATTGTCGAAAATACGATTGACAATTACATCAAATAAGGCTGATACAACATACTTCATCGATTACTATGGTAAAGACCGTACCTGAGAATAACAGTAGAGGTTAAGAGTCATCTGACGACCTGATATTAGAATTAAAAAATCAGTATGTGGTTTCAGGATTAACTACTTTATTTTATCCTGTTTTCGTCAACTGAATTATAGGTTTGACTGGGTTTGACGCGCTTCCCTTGTCTCTTCATGTCTTTGCTAAGTTGAGTGGGATGAATATATGATATACTCTTGCTTCATAGTAGACATCAGGGCCAGACGACTGAAACTTCTTTTCTTCATGGCACAATAAGGGAATAAAGGTATAAGTTTACCAGACTCACCTTTCCACTTTATTCGTTTGTAACAGATTATGAAAAGTTGAAGTGTAAATAAGCATCAGTTCCACAAATTTGTTTTCGCAATTAATCTGGGCAGCTAAGCTGACCTTTCAAAGAAGAAGGGGATGAGCTCTTGAAAAGTGGAGTACGTGGTCACAAATATTGACTGATGACCTCCATTTAATAGTGTTTGTTGGAATACTTTCAAAGGCCATATGCAATACGTACACGACTTCTGGATAAAACGATTCCGATAAGAACTTTTCATCAGAGGTCTTCATTCAAAAGGAAATGATCGTCAACTTACTTTATATGTTTTTATAGGCGTATAACACTGCTAAAATAATTAACAATTATAACACAGTATCTTGAGTTCGAACAGAATTAAGTAGTAAGTGAATATATTTTAAACAGTGATCGGCAAAAGACCAAGTTTGAGGCAAGCATGTTAAGTAAAAAGATCAAAATAAGTGTTGTTGTAAATCCTCAATCAATTCATGAAGATGCAAACCAAAACTCAGGGCTTTAGAAGTATGTTTAATCTACTTCTAAATTAAAGAATCAGGAACACGTAGCAAACATCGCATCAGAGTCAAAAACCGAAACGGATGATTACTGAAACAGGATAGTTATTTATTCGACAAGGCTGATTCCAACAAATACAATATCAATCATCTAAATGATTTACTTTTATACGAAGAGAATAAAATCGTAAAACGTATATGGGGCAACAGACTGACGTGTGTGTGAGTCCTGTAGTATACGCTGGTTAACTGTCATTAACCATACTTCATCTTTATGACGATCAGTAAACAATCCAACGTCCAGTGATCTAGGTCAACAAGATACACTATCAGTCATTTGCAAAAACATCCGAATAACTCATTTCTACCAGAAGCTTATGGTTATGGTGTGGTTTAGGGAAACTATAAAAACTTCGTGATTAAACGAGCTAAGACAACGAACCCCACCAAAAACATCCACTTGAGCTGCAAATTTTCTGCAGTATTTCAAAACCCCACAGTGCTTGATGTAGTAAATTGTACACAGCAGTGTTTTATGATGTAGATAATTCTCATGGTTGGCATTAACGAACAGAGGACGACGTAGGTCGTGGTATATTTAACATGCTGAAATCAACCGGCAGTGTACAGTTACATGACAAGCGATGTGTATTCATAATTTATACATTTGAATAATATATAGTGAATACAAATATAACTTCGTCCACATTGTCACGCAAAACTAAAAAATACATTGTATTCTATCAAGCTTATCAAAATTGCCAAATTCTCTTGCCACTACAAGGGTTAACTAGTTTAAAGAGTCAAATGATGTAATCATCTGATGGAGAAAACTAACTGGCAAATGCGTTCATTTTCGTCCGCATGTTAGCATTTTGTAGTTAAAGTGTTGTCTCCATTTGGTAAATGATTTGATAATTTAATTATTTTATGTCCGTTGTCAGCAAACGTCGGTTGCTCATCAAGATGCCGACAGTATAATTGTAATAAGAAGGAGCTCCTTTTCTTTTTAGTTCGTACATAACCAGAATGTGTTGTCGATCTAGTGGATATATGGTTAGGAAACTCACACCAAAGTCAGAGATCTTTTAACCGAAACCATTAATCGACTTCCCACTTGTTTCCTGAAATTCACCTCAATTGTGGTTGACATGGTCTAAAATGTCTTAAATTAGAAAAAAAATACTGCAAGTTTCTAAAAATCTTCCACCTTGTAATTGTGATTTACGATAACGAGATATAAAACCACTGAAAAAGTTTTACAAAAATATTGGCTTGACTGACAAATACACTACTACCTACGAATGAAGAAAGTATGAGATAATGTGTATGCATACTGATAAGTCTATTGAGTAATATTTTTGCATTCTTATGCAGTTACGGTTATTCAAATATATCTTTTTATCAATCGTGGGTGAAAACATTATCGTTTAGGTTACAAACCAATTTGGATTGCATTAAATATGATACGGAAAAGCCATACTTCTACTCATATTCTGAGATCATTTACTGTGTGTAAACAGACCTACGGGCATGATCAGAGTGATAGATATAAACGAATTATGAAGAGTTTTTTCACGTCAGGACTATATATCTATATCTATATCTATATCTATATCTATCTATCTATCTATCTATCTATCTATATATATATATATATATATATATATATATATATATATATATATATATATATATATATATATATATATATATATATATTAAAGCCTTTGCCATCATAACAGAATGAGTTAGAATAAAACACTTGATACAAAAGTTTGATACAATCAGTAGCCTTACGTAAATTTCTGAATGGTAATATCCATGGATAACAAAAGTAAATGAGCGAAATTCTTTCTTGACATAAGTATGTAGATACATTTACATCTATCGAAACTATAATAAATATATGTTATTGTCTATATTTGTCTTAAATAAAGGTTAATAATGTCCCATTCACTGTTAAAACGTAATATATAAACCTGTTTACACAAATATTTCGTTGTATACATAACTATGTATATTAAATGACAACTAACTTTCTGTTCATACTGTTTATAACATTCAAGTTTTGCAGATTAATTGTAAGTTGCTTTATAAGTGTGTATGAAAAGAATTCAGTTATTTGTGTCGTTCATCACTACTTTTTTTATCCATTTCGTTGTCGTCATCATCACCATCATTATAATATTGTTTGTCTACACTCCACGGCCATTCACCAGTAAGCATATATATTTTCCAATCTGGCATATTTCCCATAGCATCAGTGATTTCTTCAACATCAAACAGATCAAACTGTTTGAAAAAGAAGGCAATCATCTCCCCTGTGAGGCGATGCATTGCGTTAGTTTGGCGGCATGTTATAGTGCGATAATATTCTACTGGGATAATTAAACAAAAATAAGAAAGAAATTCACACGTAGGTCTTGGAGCTGGGAATCCTGGAAGTACTGTCCTCACTATGCATTCAAAAAACCAACTATGAAACGGTTTTACATATTTTATAAGCCATTCATCTACGCAAACAACAAATCTCCAAAAACCAAACAAAAAACAACAACACATTTAGTGAGAGATATAGTTTAAATGATACAGTAGTCAATACTTTATATTGAGCTATTATAAGGTATAATGATTATCGATATATTTAACAAGTAAATCGATAGCATAAAATTATAGAAGATATAGGGTAAGAAATGCTCTAGCTGTTAAGGAATTTATTATTTTATTTCCTAGACATCATCTTATAATGTTTTGAATTATTTGAATTATAGTACAAACTAAGAGTCCCAGAAATAACGCAATTGAATTAAGAAGTAAGACACAAACACAAACGCATGTACTGTATTTGGAATTCGAAATCAAGCATTCAACAAGTACCAAGGTATCATTAGTTCATTCAAACACCACACATCTGTAAAGTTTTGTGATGAATACCGCGTTCTTAGTTTATCAAATATGAAAAAAATACCCTTGTTTATGTGAAGAAATATACTCTTCATTAGGTATATTACATGACTTGTAACTGGAATTCTGTGTGAAATACTATTTTTTAAATCAGATATCATAAGTATTTTATAAGGCCTTCAGAAAACATCTCATTCTGTATAACTATTATTTACTCTAACTTCGGTGTACAAATCAGTTAATTAATGTAAATCTTTTATATTTCAGCTTTAATTACTAACTTCAGTTTATTTACGTCACACGGCTATAAAATTTATTGATTTCAAGTGGTCGTAAAACTTTTATTTTGTAACTTGTAATTGAAAATAGTTGGTTAGATGCTTTGAGAATAACCAATTTTATTCTTAGTTCTAAAGGTTGCATAAATCCTGATGAGAATCATAGAAGCAAATTTCCTTGATTTAACCTTATTAGGATTAGTAATTGTATGAAGAAATCTGTTTAGATGTGAACATATAATCGCATACTGTCTTTTGGTTATTAAAAAAGGAATATTGTTTGATCAACGATGATGTAACAAAGTCAAAAGAGTTTGTAAAATATCAATGATGAGGTTGTCAACAAACTTAATTATTAAAAAGATCTACTTTGAACGAAACATTGGTTTCGTATGTTTTGAGAGAGAAAATGCACAGTCAACTATTTTTACGTCTTGGATTCGACTGTGTTCACTGTTATCCCTAAACTTAGTTAAAACATGTATCAATGTTAAGAGAAATCGGAGACTAGGAACCTAATAAAATAAATGTATGTGTGGTAAAATTGTTGATAAGAGAATTGGACTAGCAAATGGTTGCGTAAGTGTTAAACTTATTTAGAACCTCGTTACTTTATATCACTATGTAGAATTGGATAATTTTACGAAGTCATAACATTTCGTACAATGGGTATGTAAGTAGATGGGAATATCTGTCAGATTATTTTTCTCACAATATAAATAAAATTTTGATTAGGAATGACACTTTCAATTCCACACAGGATACAAATGAAAATACTCGCTGTTTCCACAATTGAAAATATTTCACTGTTGTGATCTTTTTTTCAGATTGTAGATTATTCTGAGCGTCATTTACCAATCTAAATTTATTGAAGATTTCAGACTATGACTGTTTAGGCAAAAAATTGAATTTAACAAATATTAATGTAATAAAAAAACAGAATAAAATGACAGTTTGGCACTGGAAAATACAGTGAATTTGTCATCAAAAAATAAACGGACTGAAAATAGCTTTCCTTGTATGTTAGGAAATTTGAACTGTCTATTTGTGGTTTGGTAGGTCAGTCTAATAATTAATTCTTTAGTTTTGTTTGATGTTTTACGTGTCAAATATATTTCTTTTTAAATCTTACACTCCACATTCAAAAACAGATCCATTAATTTCGATTAAGAAAACAACATATAAAGGGGAATGGTGTTCGAATAGTTTACTCATTATTGTACTAAGTGGTTGGAAATAGTCAGCAGGAGCTATAACATTTAGCTTGGTATGTTAAGTAATACTACAATTTCCATCGTTTGTAAATGAATAACACAGGTTCACGTTTTACGAAAACCATCCATCTCCTTAAGACTGGATATACAGCTTACTCTCAAGAGCTATTTAACCTAAAAATCTAGTCTCAGAATTTTCGTCAATTATCTTCAACCATCTAATTCATCAAAAAGTGCATTACAATGTTGACTCAGTTAGACTGATGGTCGGAACATAATTTCACAGATAGCAGTTAGTCGGAAGTAATGGATTAGAGAAGATGATGTTAGTTACTACTACCTTATCAGGATGCGATATAACTTGATATCGCGTTTTTATTTAGTGTATTTTCATTGAGTATAATATTGTTTGTACTCGTTTACAGTGATATTCTTGCAATATGATATGCCTGTTCGTTTTTTATTAATTGGTGAGAAATGCTTTCTAGTATTTTTATTATTCTTAAGCGTATTTGTTATGACTTTAGGTTGCTGTCGATTTTTACCCTGCGTTATCGATCGATTACAGCGACACGTAAACACGAACGGACGGCCTGGAGTCTCTATTGGTCTCGCTTCCCTGTCTAGCCCAGTTAGTCGAGTCCAGAACACAAGCCACAGCCTCTGAGATATGAATCACTATATTTCAAACATACTTTGTTTATATACCAATCAAGCATACCACATCGTACCACAAAAATAGAAAACAACATTTTGTACAATATTCAACAAGTGAACAGATATCGACCAATAGGAAATGTCCATCTAAAGTCCAAGGACACCATTGGACTTAACATGATAATTATTGGTCTATTCCTCTGCATCCACAACAGTATTGTTTATTGATCAGTAATCAAGTGATCGTAAAATTCAAACATAAAGCCAAGTGCTTTCAGGTTTTTCATAATGGTTTAGCTTAAATTGACTCATGAATTCGACTGTTAAATTACTATAATATCCACAAAACCCCTCACTGATTATAATCATAATATGCTCAGTAATGACGGTCTCCGATAGGTATTTCCAGGAGTTCTAGTGAGAAGCCGTGGCCAGTGGAGTTCGACCTGGTCTGTTCTGAGATAGTACTCACTGAACACAATGGTGGTTGTGTCGCTCACTTTCGTGGATTGGTTGAAGTTAGACATTAACACCGTTGGATGCTGGCTCAATGGTCTAGAGGTTAAGCACTTGCGTGCGAGTCCGATAGGTCCTTGGTTCGAATCTCTCGAGACGGGATCGCAGATGAGAATTACTGAGGAGTCTCACAACGGGACGAAACGGCAATCCAGTGCTTCCAGGTCTTCCATGGTGGTCCAGCTTCAATTTACTCATGAATTCAACTATTAAATAAAGTAATGTATTTGGTTAAAGCTGTAATCACATTTTTGGATGATGAATAAAATATATTCTTACCACCAGTTTTGTTTTCTTTTTTGTGTCGTACAAATCTCTATGTTTTTCTATATATTTTAGTTCTGGTTTTTGCGATGACAAAGTAATTGACTAATTATTAAACCATTTAACATGACACTTGACAAATCTGTAATATTTTCAAAAGTGTAAATTTAGTGAAGTGGTGTGCCTTATTTGAAAAAAAAATATGGAAAAAAGAATCAATAATTTGAAGTAATAAAAGAATGTTGTAATCAATATTTTCTAACCCTTTTTAGTAATTTGCACGTTTAGACGACGGAAACTCAGTTTGTTCATGAACTCCTGTCAGTTGTCCAATAAAAGTTTTGTTATTCATCATTTACCTAACTACTCTTTTTAGTGACTATGTATAGATAATAGAATGTTATAAAATTCATAAAATAAAACTTGGGCTGTTTATGGCATCAATATTTGTCGAAATAGCCAGTAGCACAGTGTTTAGTAAAATTCAGGAGAAGAGAAACTAGAAAAGACAGCAAGCTTAACTTAACTGATCAGAACTTCTTATCACTTATAGTGTACCTTTGTTGTCTTAACAAATATCACTGATGAATTCAATTTAGACAATTCATGTTTCGTTGGAAACTTAGTTTGTTAATAAAAAACACCTTTGAACACTCTGTAAGAGTCATTTAAGGTTTTTTTTATCACAAAGAACTGGGAACAAGCGAAACACATTGGACCCAAGCTGGACAACAAAGGTTAAATACGGGAGAGATGCTACTATACTCCAGCCACGAAGAGGAAAATGCTTCACACACTCAGGGAGTTGCTCTAATGCTGTCCAAAGTAGCACGAAAATGCACTTGTAGGATGGGAATCTCACGGATCCAGAATCATCAAAGCATCATTCAAAACAAAGAAGAAGGGGATCACAATGAATATTATCCAATGTTATGCACCCACTAATGATAGCAACGACGACATTAAAGATCAATTCTATGAGAGGCTGCAATCAATCATAGAGAAGTGCCCAAGAAAGGACTTCACCATTCTGATGGAAGATCTAAACGCCAAAGTCGGAGTAGACAACACCGGATATGAAGATACCATGAGACGACATGGACTGACTGGAAGAGAGAAACGAAAATGGGGAAAGGTTTGCAAATCTGTGTGCATTCAACAAATTGGTCATAGGAGGCACAATATTTCCACACAAACGTATACACAAAGCTACATGGATCTCACCGGACCACACCACAGAGAACCAGATAGATCATATTTAAATCAATAAAAAGTTCCGAAGGACAATGGAAGATGTGAGAACCAGGAGAGGAGCTGACATAGCTTCAGATCACCACCTAGTTGTGGCCAATTTGAAACTGAAGCTAAAGAAGAACTGGACAAGTGGACAAACAGCATTACAATAGTTCAGTACAGCCTTCCTTCGAGATACTGACAAACTCAATGAATTCATGATAGCTCTCAACAACAGGTCCCAAGCCTTACAGTATCTACTGAAAGAAGGAGAAACTACTATGGAGGACAACTGGGAAGGTATCAAAGAAGCATTAACTTTAACGTGTCAAGAGGTTCTGGGCCTAAAGAAACACCATCATAAGGAATGGATCTCTATAGAGACACTGGACAGGATCAAAGAAAGGAAGAACAAGAAGGCAGCAGTTAACAACAGCCGAACACAAGCAGAGAAAGTCCAAGCATAAGCTGAATACATAGAAGCAAACAAGCAAGTGAAGCAGAGCAATAAAGCCGACAAGCAGAAATACGTGGAAGAACTAACAACGACGGCGGAAAAAGCTGCTAGAGAAGGAAATATGAAACAGCTTCACGATACAACGAAGAAACTAGCAGGGAAATTCAGTCAACCAGAGAGACCGGTCAAAGACAAAGAAGGCAAGCCAATCACCGAAATTCAACAACAGTGGGACAGATGGGTAGAATACTTCGAGGAACTCCTGAATAGGCCGACTCCAGTGAATCCACCGGACATTGAAGCAGCACACACAGATCTTCCTATAGTTGACAATCCACCAACGGCGGAAGAAATCAGAATGGCCATCAGACAAATCAAGAGCGGGAAGGCAGCAGGACTAGACAGCATACCGGCCGAAGCACTGAAGTCCGACATCGAAGTAACTACAAAAATGCTTTACCTTCTATTCAAAAAGATTTGGGGGGAGGAACAAGTGCCGATGGACTGGAAAGAAGGGCACCTCGTCAAGATTCCAAAGAAAGGAGATCTGAGCAAATGTGAAAACTACAGAGGCATTACACTACTGTCAATACCAGGGAAAGTCTTTAACAGAGTGTTGCTGAACCGGATGGAAGACGCAGTAGAAGCCAAACTTCGAGATCAACAAGCTGGATTCCGTAAGGATCGGTGGTTCACAGACCAAATTGCGACACTACGGATCATCGTCGAACAATCAGTTGAGTGGAACTCAACACTGTACATCAACTTCGTTGATCATGAAAAGGCGTTTGACCTTGTAGATAGGTGGACATTATGGGAACTTCTTCGACACTACGGAGTTCCTGAGAAGATTGTCAATATAATCCGGAACTCATACGACGGACCACAGTGCAAAGTCGTTCACGGAGGACAGCTGACAGATGCATTCCAAGTAAGGACCGGAGTCAGACAAGGCTGTCAACTCTCTCCCTTCCTCTTTCTTCTGGTGGTCGACTGGATTATGAAGATCTCGACATCTGGGGGAAAACCCAGCATACAATGGACAATTAGACGATTTGGACTTCGCAGATGACCTGCCCCCGTATCCAGTACACACGAACAAATGCAGATAAAGACAGCCAGTGTAGCAGCAGTCTATGCATCAGTAGGCCTCAACATACACAAGGGGTAAACCAAGGTTCTCAAATTCGAAGCGGAGAACAGCAACCCAATCACACTTGATGGCGAAACTCTGGAAGATGTAGAATCCTTCACATACCTCGGAAGCATCATCGATGAACAAGGAGGTTCAGATGCAGACGTAAAGACGAGGATTGGCAAAACAAGGGCCGCATCCCTGCAATTGAAGAACATATGGAACTCAAAACAACTTTCAACCAATATCAAAGTCACAATCCTCAATACGAACGTCAAGACAGTCAGTTCTACTGTACGGAGCTGAAACTTCGAGAACTACAACAACCACCATCAACAAGGTACAAGTATTTATAAATGGTTGTCTACGCAAGATACTCAACTTCCATTGGCCGGATACCATCAGAAACAGCCTTTTGTGGGAGAGAACAAACCAACTTACAGCTGAAGAAGAAATTAGGAAAAGACGATGGAAATGGATAGGACATACATTACGCAAATCGTCAAACTGCATCACGAGGCAAGCCCTAACTTGGAATCCTGAAGGGAAGCGAAAAAGAGGAAGGCCAAAGAACACATTACGTCGGGAAATAGAAGCAGATATGAAAAGGATGAATAGGAACTGGACGGAGCTAGAAAGGATTGCCCAGGACAGGGATGGATGGAGAATGCTGGTGAGTGGCCTATGCTCCTTCACGAGGAGTAACAGGCGTAAGTAAGTAATTAGGTATATCAGGCCCACATGGGTTATCCTAGCTTCTGTACAGACCGACTTATTTATTCACCTTTAGTTACATTTTGATCTTGTCAACTATTCACTTATTAATCTTGACTGTTTTTATATGAGCGTATTTGTGTGCATTGTTATCCTACTCATTAAGGGTCTGTAGCTCATTTTTGTCTGACCATAAATATTAAGTCACGCTTTAACAAAATGAGTTGGTATGATATTCGGAAGTATTTGAACTACAGTATGAACTAGGAATCCCAGCAATAACGTAATCGGATCAAGAAGTACTAGATAACCACGAACGAATGTACTGTATTTAGAATTGGAAATCATGCATTTAACAAGTACCATGGTATCATTAGTTCATTCAAACACCACATCCGCCACAGCTTAATTTAAAGTCTAAGTGTTTGTAATCGATTGTACGTCTTCTTAAGTTCATTCTGTGTCTGTCCGACATTGTATTGGATAAAAACTCTGTAATGTCTAGAATGTGCTCATTAGTATTGGAATTGACAAGTGAAATCGGAACAGACTCACCTGCTTCCTGGGATTGTGTAATCATCATGTCGGTTGTGTACTGAAATCACTAATATCTAGAATTTGAACCATAGACTCAGACTATCCTCCCCCACGAAATAATGTTGGATCTTTATATCCCCAATTTATCAATGATGTGGCTTCATTTAAGACATATTTCTCACATTGGCTAGAGTAAACATTAGAATTGTCTTTGTGAAAAGGATAAACAGCTGTTGATATGAAATCATCCGAATCGTAATCAAAATCGAGGTCATTTAGTACTTGTGCTTCGCACTGAACAAGTTTCCCACAAGAAACAAATGCATTATGAGGACAAATAATATTTGACAGAACATCACGATTTGATTCTTCTAAAATAGTCTCCTCAAATTTATTAAGAATGTCATTGCAGAGTATAGGATCGTTAGAAAAATCAGCATCCATCAAAACTACATCAGGTTTTTGATCATAATTATGTTCACTCAACATATTTTCTTCAGATTTGTAGGAAATTTCATCAGAAATATGAGAATCATTGGGAAAAACCATATCTGGTACAATAACATGAGAAATCTGATAAGTCGATTGATTAGAAACTGTTTTCTCGCAAAGATTACGAGTTTCACTTAACTCTGAACTGCTATATGACTTCACACTGTCTTTTGAAATCGTTGATAAGGATAGATGATCATTAGGAACACTGGACTTAATAAAATCAGAATTACAAGACTTAATATTAGTTGCAGCAAGATGTACAGTAGTATTACAAATTGACTGAATATGTCCAATATCACCACATTTAAAGCACTTAGAATTACGAAATTTACATGAATTAAAAGAGTGAAACTTGCCGCAGGACAAACATTGACCAAACTTGTACCCGTCTTCGTTAACTGCATCCAAACTCAATGAATTATCTGCATAGCCTTGAGTATGCACTGGGTTGAGGTGACGTAATGCAGTGGAATTTTTTATATCTTCATGAATCATTTTACGAAATCTTCCTCCCTTACCGTATTCGGAATTTGTATACTTAACATAGTCTAGCAGTGGATCCTTGAGAATTGTGTAAGAAAGCGAAATGGGCTTTTCCGGTAAAGCCAGAGTTTTTAATAAGCTATATGCTTCTTTTCCGATGAATGTGAGGAAACGTGCTATAATATTAACATCCTCATCATCTTCCTTGGTCATAGCTCAAATTTCGAACCTTTCAAAGTAGTCCTCAAAAGCATCAAAACCTGAATGTATGTCTAACTGTTCCATCACAGGCTCCATCGCGACGCCAGTGTGATATTCGGAAGTATTTGAACTACAGTATGAACTAGGAATCCCAGCAATAACGTAATCCGATCAAGACGTGCTAGATAACCACAAACGAATGTATTGTATTTAGAACTCGAAATCATGCATTCAACAAGTACCATGGTATCATTAGTTCATTCAAACACCACAGTTGGGCTTACTCATCATCCCCCCCTTTTTATTCTGAATGTTTGGATAAACGAGTGCTTAAATCAATCCAACCAACGCAACACGTTTTTGGCTTACCATTACCACTGTCATACAAACGGGTTTAGCCTAGATAATATACGGAGTCAAATAGAAGACTTATGTTTATATCATACTGATACGTCTATACAAATAGAAGTCAGATCAGGAGGCCACCATATATATATATAATCTTACATTTCTTTTGAGTATTTATATAAATCACAAATCAAAATAAAACAAGATTTGACTTGCCTTTTGACATTTTGGTTTTAAAAATAAAGAAATTTTCCGTGTGAAAATATCGTAATGATGTTGAAGGATTTGTTACTAACGGCTTAAGAATCATAACTGTTATAGTCTGACTCGTAACACTGATTTGTATTAGCACCAATGTAAAGTGAGTAAAGATGATATTTTTAGGTATACATAAGAATGGTTAAATTACTTTTAATTGTTACCTTTTTGTTTACGAAAATTGAGAGCGGCACTCAGAAATCACAAACAATGTTTATTTTTAGGTAGAAAAATAAGGTTGAAACTCTTCCTGCTATATAAAGATGAGGAATAGTATAAGGAAATCCGTGTAAAAGTACGAAGAGTTTACAAAACTAATACTTGGAGACAGAAGACAGTCGATGACATTTCACATTAAACACAATTTAAAATGTCATACTAATAAAAAGGGTTCTGTAGCTGATTCTAGTTTTTGTGGCTGACAGAAAAATTCAGGACAGAAGTTTATTTAATTTAAGTTTTCTTAGTCGAGTAGAAAGATGTTTGTGTATACATGTTTTTTGGAAACTCTATACGCAATACTTACGACTGTGAATATCAACGTGTTATAAACCAAATTAGTAAGTGACAATAATTATCTCATGTTTAATAGGATCACTGAAACTAAGTAAGATATCGGAAGATCCAGCCACTTAGCCTTAAATAGAGCGAGGCGAATATTGACCAGTTACTATGAAATATACACTAAAAAGACAAACCCATGCAATATCTTGTCAGTGTTTAGAGGATATATATATTAAAAGAAGTCTTATGTAAAGTAACAATCAAGAAGTTGATATGATGGAAAGAAAAATCAGTTCTCGATTGATTTACTTATTATGAGTTTTGTTCAACATTACTTCCCTTCTAATTCAATGTGATGATCATTCACTGTAGTATTTGTTTTCCTTTGTCGCATGATATTTTATTCTGTATAACATACGATAATCTTGTATTCCGTTGACATGAACTATACTCAGTCTGTGATTTGTTATAACTGAGTATGTGATTTGATCCTAATTATTAATCATAATGGGTGTACAATCAATATATAAACCAGTGTATTTAGACTATATTCGATTCATCTTCGTCATAGTGTTTTAGGGTTAATAAATCTTCACTTATACCAATCTTGTGTTCTTACTTTCTCATCGTGGGAATTGCCGAGGTCCCTCGTTCCGAGTATAAGTGATCAGTGTCTTTTATTTTTCCGGCACAGCAATCTACGACGACCCGAATATAACAGAAGTACAAAAGTTTCTACCAATCGTTTTATTTTGAAAAAAAGCCTAAAGGTTACTTAAAAATTTTAAAGTAATAATGATGGCATTAAACAATAAACAAATCTATCCTCTTAATGTGAAACAGTTTATTGGTACTTCCAAAGAAAAATAAATAATCGGTAACACTTTTCAATATGTTGTTCAAAATGAAATAATATCTGTATTAGATGTTTGTAGAAAGTGTTAAGTTTTAAATTAGATTTTGATATAATGGAAAGAAAAGTCAAGATTCGATTGATCTACTCATTATGCGTTTTGTTCAAGATCACTTCCGTTTTGATTCAATATAATGATTACTCAATGTCGTATTTGTTTTCTTTTCTCGTATAATATTTTATTCTGTATAATATGCGATATTCTTGTACTCAATTGACATGAACTATGCTCAATATGTGATTTGCTTTAAATCAGATATGTGATTTCCTCCCAATTATTAATCAAAATGGGTGTACAATCAATATATAAATAAGTGTATTTTCTACTAGAGTCGTCGTTGTCGTGTTTCGGGGTTAATAAATCATCACTTATACCAGTCTTTGTGTTCTTACTTTCGTGTCGTGGGAATTGCAGAGGTCTCTTTCCGAGTATAAGTGATAAGTGTTTCCGACATAACAATCAGCGACGACCAGATACAAAAAATAACATTAAAAGAGCCAAGACAATAGGCATTCAAACGACAAGTTATAACAGATTCTATCACAGATTAATATAAGACTCAGAGAGAACTAAAAAAATATATATATATTGTAGTTATTTTATCCTAGTTTATGACTACTCATAGTGCATATAATACATGAATTTGTCTAGGTTGTAACCAAGAGTTTTTTTAAATGTTTTTTGATAGAAACGATATTTATAAACAATTGAATAAGAATTTATTTCCGAATTAATTTAACTTGTAATATTTAATGTGAGTTTATACAAAATATTCAACCATAAATAGAATATATGTTTATTTTGACCACACTTTGCGGTATTTAGAAATTAAATAATTGTTCTGACACTTGAAATAGATGATCAAGTAAATAAATACACTGATCTGTTCTTCTATTGATGCCTAAAACTGTTCGACAAAACGTGTATAAGTACACTTCACTCTAAAATATCATATTATATATCATATAAATATAAGTTAGTGGTAGAAAAAGTATATTAGAGTTTTTCCTTCAAACAAAATGAATTCTTAATTAATATTTTTGTTTAACAAAGTTCAAATGATCCTTTTGATTGAGATCATGAATTGAATAATGTTAGAAGACCATTACAAACTTGGAAGCACTGGACGGTTGTTTTGTCTTAGTGTAGGACTCATCAGCAATGTGTATTCACAATCCCACACAAGGGATTCGAACCCAGGACCTACGGTATAGCGCTAAAACACGTAACCTCTGGACTATCGAGCTGTCATCCAAAGGTGTTAATGTATTATCTAAGAGATTGAGCGCCCATTTCTCACTGTCTTCGGTGGGTAACTGCCTCACACCCAACAAAGATTAGCTCCACTGGTCACGGCTCCTCACTAGAACTCTAAAAATTACCTCTCGAAGCTATTCACTAGTGAGCACATGATAATTATCAGTATAGGGTTGTGGAGATTTTTAAATTTTGATTGTGAACCGATCATTGTTAGAACACTGTTGGATGCCGGCTCAGTGGTCTAGAGGTTAAATGTTCGGGCGTGAGACGAAATTTCCTGGATTCGAATCTCGTGTATGGGAATGTGGATGCACACTGCTAAGGAGTCACATACTAAGATGAGACGACCGTCTAGCGCTTACAGGTTTTTAATGGTCGTCTAACATTGGTCAGTTCGTGATCTCACTCAAAAGTCAACAATCTCCACAACCCTATACTGATATTTAAGTTATGTGTTTGAATTATTCTTGTAACTTACAATTTCTAATGTTCTAAGTGGTTTGTACGTATCAATATATTTGCAGTGTTTAATACTACGACTTATGCACTTAATAAAGCATCAGCAAATGACAAAAAAGCACAGGATTTTATTTTAGTCCATAATTTAAATATGTTTTCCTACATTTTCCATAAACTTTACTAGTCAATGAATACTATACATATTTTAGATTTATGAAGTTGAATTCCCTTATTGATAGGATGTTTAGATTAATATTTAGACACATAGACAATTAACATATTTATTATGGTTCATATTAAATAAAACAACTGATTAAATCAAAGACAAAGTAATTCAGTCAATAATACCATCTAATTCTTCATGTGGTTTGTCTTTCGTTTGTAAATATAAGTTTAAGTTTAAGTAAATGTTGAATCGATCCATTTTCTATTCAAGGTTTCAGATGATTAATTTTACTGACGAAAGTCTTTATGTGTTTTTCACAAGGATACTGCTGTATTACAATAGAAAATCAAACAATGTGTTATGAAATGAAATATTCAGAATTATATAAAAAAGTGTACAAAGGAATGAAAATAAATCTCTACTGTTCTACCATTAAGCTGTATCAATGCACAGCTAAATAATTTAATATGTTTAGATTCAATAGCCACATAAAAAAGCGTGCTTTTAGAGGTGACATATTCATCGTCTGACTTTGCAGGGATTGATCTTTTACCAGGAGATTCACTTACTTACTTACTTAGAATAAGCAGATGATATAGTTCTGTTTGGTGAAGACTCTAACAAAACGGAGTCTTTTGATCACCTTAGCAACAATACAAGTATGATCGAGATGCTGAACTTTCCTTCTAAATGTAAAAGGTTAACTCTGGATTGGCCTATGTCATCGCCTGAAATGATGGGTGAAGTAGTTAGACGTATCGGCCACTTCACTTATCTCAAGAATTCCATCAGTCCTGGTGGTTTGGTGTCTTACGAAATATCGGCACCTAATCAGAAGGCTTCATTGGGTATTGCCAACCAGTGTCACTCGTGGGATATCCATCTTCCAACCAAAGGACAAGCTTATTATGGAGCAGCTCGCTCCGTTCTACTCTGCAGATGTGAAACATGTTCATTAGGAGTAGAGGTATTTCGTATATTACTGGTATTTGATCATAGGTGTTTTCGAGGCACTGACCGTGTATTTTGGGATCACTAAGCAACCAATGCCTGTGTCAGGGATAGGATACTAGATAACGATGGCAAATCGATTGAAGAGGCCGTAAATCTCTATCAACTGAGGTAGTTGGAACATGTCTTACTTATGCCCAACCACTACCAACCTCGACGGGCTGTGTTGTCTGGTGTAGAAGTAGGCGAGGAGAAAGGTAACGGTGGTCAAACCAAGACATGGCATCAGTCCATAAATTCATTAAAAACTGAACTGAGCCATGCTAATAGGTTTAGACTACCTGGTTAGGGTCAGCGTGATTATCGTAACCAGTGGTTGGAGACTCTGAATGGCTCAAAACCTTCCGCAACGTCCCAGGTACATTCATTCTTGGTCCTTCCCCAAATTCTAAGCTTCTGAATACCCCATAACGTTTTTGTGTTATTTCGCTAATTTATACTTTCTTTTCGAGTCATATCTTCGATGCATAATCATTCCTTTTACCACTATACTGGTACTATCTCTTCAGTTTTGGCATTCGACCTAACTATTTAATCTCTATGCTAATAGGGTATAGCAACTTGAACAGATGTACATACGTGCTAGATTCCATATTGCGACTGACTAACTAATTTAAAAACATTTAACCTGAAAGAACATGAATATCTATCTTAGAACATAATCAAAAATTTCTTGTGGTGATGTAAATTATAACCAAAACATTACTATTCCATCTAACTAATGAAAATCATTAGTTTATGAAACAAAGCCTAATGATACAAACAAAACGAGTAGTTGAAGAAAGTAAAATATTTTCCTTTGAATTAAAACAAAAAATTATGTACATCAATCAATAACGAAATTAATCTGTACACAAGTGATAAACAATAATTAATAACGTTTTAAAGCTAGAAACTCCGATTAAAAAAAATAAATAAATGAAAGTTTCCAACTAAACCATCAAAAACAATACACATATCATGATATTTATTAATTTAAAGCAAAGATTATGCTAATAAAAGAAAAAAAACTATGAAAAGTTTGCACTTTGTAAACCTTTAGTGATTAATTCACTTTTATGACACTGTCTTTTAATGTAAGACCTTTTAAGAAAAATTTATCATAGTTGCCCATAATGGTTCCATGTATAGATATGTACAAAAGTTTACATTAATATTGTTTATATGTATACAATTTTTATGTGGTTTCCAGAATACGTTCTTCTGTCATTTTATGTATTACTTGTTTATTTAGTAATAATAATTGTTTATGTCTGAAATGCGACAGTTGATTTAGTTGTTCAACTGAGGAATTCATACTTATTTTTTTCTTTTTAAAGAAAAAGAGAAGAGTGGTGATTGTTTATATAACTAATATAGCCCAAATAAATAAAAGGAACATTTATAGAATGTATGCATGTTGAATAAATGTACAGTGTTGATATACTTGGAAATGGTATTTAGTAGAAAAGTATATAAATATGAATGCAAAAATTTTAATTTCATTTTACAAATAAGTGTTATCTTATTAAAACCATTTGATTGTCTATCTTTTATGTAAAGAAAGAAGAACGCTATGAAAATGATGGTGATATTACCTGTATATATATACACACGTGTATATCATAATATTATTACCAGTTTATAGTTAAACGTGAATAGCTACATTAATGTTTTATCAATTCTGAACTAACATGATTATAATGCACTTGATACTGTACTGTATCTTTCTTTCTTTGACTCATATCAAAAATTTTCTTATCATGAAAGAGTAAAACGTTTACTTAAAAAAATCTAAACTATAAAACACAAGTGTAATCATCATCATCATCATCAGCCCCCTGCTACATCCGTCTATACATAAACATATAAAATAAATCATTCTAGTATTGATTTGAAATGAAAATCACCATCCGTTTGTGTATATTTAGAAGAGTTGAAATAAAGGAAATATCATTGACCAGTACAAAATTAAGTTATTTAAGTAAGATTATTATTCTGTCTAGAATTTATAATAATAATGTCGATATCAGTTGAATGGTGAAATAAATAATAAATTTTGACAATATTTTTATTGTTTATATTTACAGAAAGACATAACTTTGTCTAAGAAAAAAAGTTCATTTGAATTTGTTTACATAATTGTTTTGATTAATTCATATTAAGTTACTGTATTATTCAGTGCTGTAAATATTAGTCATTGAACTTTCTTCTAAATAAAGAGATTTACGATGACTGAAAGATTAGAATAAACCTTTATTTAATAAAATAGTTTACAGAAATTTACACCTTTTAAGTATTTATTAACAAGTAAGAAGAAATTGATTAAATTGACTTATTCGTAGGTTGTTAGTATTCGATCATAGGTGTCTTCGAAATATTGCTCGTATATCCTGGGACCACCGAGTAAGTAATGGAGTTGTTAGAAAACGGGTACTAGGTAAGGATGGCAAATCAATTGATGAAGTAATGTAACTTCATCAGTTGAGATGGTTGAGACACGTGTTACGTATGCCCAACCACCGACCGCCTCGACGTGCTATGTTTCATTGTGTAGGAGTAGGTTGGAAGAAAGCTAGGAGTGGCCAGACCAAAACATGGCATGAATCCATGAAGTCACTGACAAGTGAACTGAGCCATGTTGGTAGGTGTAGACTACCTGGTTGGGGACCGCGAGTCGATAGTAACCGATGGTTGAAGACTTTGAATGACATGGCTCAAAATCGTTTGCAATAGCGCAGGTGCATCCACTCTTTGTGTTCTCCCAAATTCTGGTCTTCTAAATTCTTCATGTCCCTTTCTTTTTTCTCTTTTCAAATTTATTTCACTGGATTACACACCTTGAATAACATCTTCAAACCCTAATCTTCCCGATTACTGCTTATACTTTTACTACCTCTATCACTACGGGATTTGAATCGACCACTGCATCTCTGTGCTAATGTGGGATGGCAGCTCGAACTGATGTACGTACGTACGTACGAAGTTCTACGTTTTAATGACTGACTTTTTATAAAGAGATTTTGATATTCAAAAATGATTCCATTATTAGTAATGAATTCTCTTTAAGTATCAGTTCAAAAAGAAACCGTTCTGTTGCATAACTTTACCGTTACAATTAATAAAATGATGAAAATAATTTCAATTGAGAAGTTTTTGATAAATGAAAAAAATAAATTCGATTTTTTAAAAAATAAGTCCAAGATCGTTTTTGTGGTGTTTAAGAAGGGGAAAATAAATGGAGATGATGAACAGATTACAGAAAACATTGTCATTTATTTAAAACAAATTCATAATTTAAGGTCCTATATAAGTAACAAGGAAGTCTTCTTCGGACTATTGAAGCCCACAGAATACCCACAGGAAAACCTGAATTTCTTGTATAGAATAAACTTGACAACTTTTTCTATCATTATGATCTTGTCTTCCAATCGGTTCTTCTTTCTTCATGTTTCAAACTGTTTTGTCTGCCAATTTGTTTCCATGTCCTTATTAAATATATTTTTCGCCCTGCAATTTATCAAATTACATCGTAAAATTGCTATGTCGAAAGAAAGCAGTGGCAAATTGTTATCTTGAGTCGCATCGCGTTAAATCTCATGTGATCAGGACGTAATGACAGGGAAAGATTGATCATAGATTAATTCACCTATGTTGCCAATAAAGCCTGTAACGTTTTGTTTGCCAGTTGATACACCAATGAATGAACAACAATCCAGAAGTTAACGCTTATTCATCATCGAGCTCCTTCTAACTCAGTGACCGATCAGAAGCATAAGGTAGCATATAGAGCAATTCCTCACTGTACTTAGTTCAATCATGACTCAAATGTCATACAATAATATGAAGTAAAATCCTGACCACACGTCAAAATACTTAAGAAATTGAAATAACAGCAAAGTTATACCATATGTGAAAGAGAACTGTGTAATATGTCAGTAATAAACTAACAGTAACCTAAGAAGGGTACAACCTGCACCAGCTGTTTGGACATCACTATGAAGCTTATAAGCAGAAAAAAACAAAGATATAATAATTTAATCATCTAAAAATATTAAAGGGTTAAAATTAAAACAATAAATTCATGTGTGGAAAAGTTCCGCAAGTCTGATTTTTCTAGTACTCACCTCTTTATAATTACGATACACTTTCATAATTACCAAATTTGATACAGTTTCTTAGGCATTCCAGATACTGGTTGTAATTCAGTTCCATAATTTTGGTTTAAATAACACATGTTTTTACTCTTCATTCTGTTTTTTATTCACGATGACAAACATCACATACTTGATTACTGAAAAATTGTATATATGTACGTTTATAAAGCTTTTAGAATGATCTCTTTGCTCAGTTACTCTTTTACTTCATGTCTCAGTGAACATCTTGTGTTCGAATTCACTTTCAACATGATAGAATGATTTATAAATGAGAGCTTAATTTTCCTTAGGGTTTGTCAATATAAGCAAGTAGAGAAATACTCTTAGGACTGATGCTGTTGAATTTTTGACTCGATATTTTGAAAAGATGTAATTCGAGCAAGTTCAGCCAGTGATTTTCAAGTTTTGATGTCACATGCTTTGAAATATCTAACAGGAAATCAAAATATGCCCTAGGGTTATCTTCAATTATCCTAGGATGTAAAAAATCATAATAACTATATAATCGAACTTGACAAAAGTTTCCTAATTAGCTAAGATATCATGAGTAATATATTCAGTATGAAGAATAAAATTATCAACCACTGATCTTGTTGAAATCCATTCACTGTGATATTTATACATGAATGGGTGTAAAATAAGTTAGTGCTACGGATGTGATTTATATAAGGATACATAAATATGTACATAAAACTACCATGTAAAATAACACTACAGATATGGACACAGAGCTGTGATGTTTGTGGTTTTAGAGATTTTCTTAAAACCTTCATTTTCTTCTTTGAAAGTATCGCCAGCGCGTAATTTAAAAGTAGCAATTTATTTGAATTTCTTTACAAGTAATTAACGTCTCGTTGTGTCAACATAAAATCATATTGATGTTGTCGATAATTAAGTATGTACACTTAATTTGGTCGCCTTCTCTTAAGACCTGATCTTTTACTTTGCACCTGTTTATCAATATTTTTTAAGTAAGCCTTGATGATCCCTCGTTCAAAAAGTTAATGGAAACCTCACAATTAAATCAACCAACTCAGAAAATACATCTCCTAAATCCACTTCCTGAGTTATCAATTTTCATAATAGAGCAAACAACACCAAGTGAATTTAAACTTCACCCCATTGTTCAAGCAAGTGACTATCTGGACTGATTAGCTAAGTGGATAACGCGATGGCGTTTGAATCGAACGGTACTTGGTTTGAGTCCCGGCTTGAATATCAACTCTGAGATGCAGGTACATACAGCTAACAACTCCCGAATGAAATGAAACGAGAGTCCTGGATTCCACTGCTAGCCACTATCCATCTTTGCTTATAATGCTTGTGAATTAAGATAATATCGAGGCAATCCTTACAGGATGCACATATGCCAGTAAGAGACTAATTAATTGCAGTCCTAAACATCAATAGGAAGATACAAGTAAACAACATCAAGTGAATGTGATCTATCAATAAGATTAAAGAAATGTTTAAGATACGTGTTAACAATCACTTATTGAAAGAACTACATTTGAAGTTAATATTTTATGAGAAAATATAACTCATAATAAATTTGGCAAAGTTCGTAATATTTTTAAAGGAGTTGAACAATTAATAATTTTTAAATGACTCTGGAAATAGTTAAAGAAAGAGACTATTATCCGAAACTTTGGTAGTAGTAGTAGTAGTATTAGCAGTAGCAGTAGTACATATTTAGAGAGTTAATCATTCTTTATAATTTATCTAAGAAATTGTTACTCATCAACTCATATTTAGGATTTCAGCTTGTAAAAAAACAACAAAAAAACAACCAATATCAGTGTGTTTACTTACTTACTTACGCCCGTCACTCCCAATGGAGGAGCATAGGCCACCGACCAGCAATCTCCAACTCACTCTGTCCTGGGCCTTCCTTTCCCGTTCTGTCCAGTCTTTGTTCATTTTCTCACGTCTGTCTCCATTTCTCGGCGTAATCTGTTCTTTGGTCTTGCTCTTTTCCTTTGGCCTTGAGGATTTCATGTGAGGGTTTGCCTTGTGATGCAGTTGTGTGCTTTCCTCAATGTGTGTTCTATCCACTTCCAGCACTTCTTCCTGATTTCTTTCTCCTCATGAATCTAGTTTTTTCTCTCCCATAGTAGGTTGTTGCTGATAGTGTCTGGTCAACGTATCCGAAGTATTTTGCGTAGACGGCCGTTAATACAGTACGTTTATTACATTTTCATTACTTATCTTCTATAAACAGTTCATTTATGAAATAGACACAACCCTACTAAAAAAAATGGAAAATGGAAAAATTTTAATGATTTGAATAGTTATTACTTGTCTAGAATAAAAACTCTATATATATCTTAACTTCAAAACAAAACAAAAAACTGGAATGAAATTTCTTTTCCATATCACTTGGATAAACAATAATGGGATTTAAAGTGATTTTCTTACAAGCCTAATTAATTATATGACAGCTTAAAATATTAATAACATCTGTATTTATATCAAAGGCTAAACAAAATTTGCATTTAATAATAAAATAGCAAAATGATGTTTGTTTGTTTGGTTAGTTTTTTGTTTTCCATTTATTATTAATTTTAAAACGACTATTATCTTTTACTTTCATGCACCGCCAATAATTTTTGATCGTTTTCTTTGTTTTTTTGTTTTGAGGGAAAAGATGTTAGACTAAGTTATTTGTAAGTTAAATCAAACTTGTCCGAAATCTATAAAAGTATAGATATCTTCATGGAACTTGAATAAATGACGGGCTTTTATTGTAAAATCTTCTTGATGATAGTTTTGTGTGTTAGTCTATTGGCTGAGCAATCCGTAGTGAGAGCAGTGATATCTTTTAACTTTAAACATGTGAATTACTAGGTTTGCTATATAGTATCTGGATGAATGATTTCTTTCGAATTCACTTAGTGATTTTTAGGAGTTACTACATTCAGATATTTGGTTTGTATACATTTTAAAATGATTGTCATTTTCATTCATCTGAAATGTAACTCATCGTTTTAAAAGTGCTCATTTCGGGTGTAGAGTCAATAATCATACATTACTCGAAGAATCTATTGGATAAATTCTAGGGCTATTTTTATTAGGAACGCTGGATGTTAAAGGAAACCAGATAGCTGTTTTTGAACAGTATGGGATACCCTAGAAGTGAGGAATTGTATTCCTATGCTCGTTCAGATAACGAATCTTTAGGTTTCATGCAAAGCATGATACACACTTAATTATCTAATCAAATCAAGCGTCATTTAATTAGGTATATAACGTGATTCTCAGCAAATACCACAGGTTGGTACTTACTTTAAAAAGAACTTAAAACACGTTTATAATGTATCTCAATGATTAACTACTTCAGTGCTTTATGTTTAGTCTAGATGTATTAACATTTCAACAAAAGGCGAAGACTAAATAGAAGAATATCATTACTTTTGCTACAATTTAGCACTAAAAATCTATGCTAGTTTTAACCCGATAAGTTGTGGTAACCTCAGCCTCTACGATGTTAATTCCAAATTTATACGTGATATTAATATCACTTAAGAAGGTTTAGAAGTCATTGAAGAAATATGTGCAACAATAGAATGGAAAAGAGCCTAAGTGCAAATGGAAGGACGTTTTCTTTTGATGCAAAAATGAATTCCGCAAAGCTACTAGAAATTTGGCTGTGTTTTTAAGATTGTGGTCATACAAAGAATATCTAAGAGCTACCATGAACTAATTTATGTATTTAATAAATAATAACACATTATTGAACTGTGTGACAGTTCAGTTTGATCTGAACCTACAATCTCATTATCAGTATTGTACTTAGCACAATAATGAGATCAAATGAATGTAATTTGAATTTCACCATAGTTTTACAGTTGCTATATGGTGGAGAAAAACACTTTGAATAAAACATATGAAAAGTTACTGTTTTACAAAATTGATTTAAATCATGTAATGTTTGGTTTATCGTCTGTTATATTTCATACAGATCAGTTTTAATATAGCGAATAATCACAAAAATCTTAGTTTATTTATAATTGAATATCAAAATACTTTTTGTAGTCAGATCCAAAAAGTTTATGATAATAACTATATGATATTCTCTGGCTGGCAGATGTACTAAAGAGGCTAGAAACACTTATTGGTTATTTCATGTAACTCTTTTTGAAAGGGATAACGATAGTGCTTAAAACTAACCTCTTTAAGTTCCAAATTTTCCGGTTTTAATTTGATAATATTCTGTTGCACAAAGTAAAGAAAATGAGACATGTATGACAAAGTTTTTCACTTTATATTTCATTCATTTGTCGTTCTTGATATTTCCATTTTAGTATTTCAGTTTTGTAAACAATTACCTTACACTGTTTTATTAATCAATAAATCATCGGTATTAGTTTAATGTCGATAATATACCACTGAAGGACAGAACATTAATGATTCACCAGTTCAGGGTACTTGCAATAATAACTTAATGTAAACAAACCTCAGTTTCTAAACAAATATATGAACGAAGAACATTCTTTTCAATAAATTCTCAGCTTCTACCATCATACATTCAAATTAATAATCTACAAGATGATCAGGTTTAAGTCAATATATTGTTTGAAATTATAGCATATGAATTTAAGATTCACTTGGTATTGTTTTACTTTAATCTTCCTATTGATGTTTAGGACTGCAATTAATTAGTCTCTTACTGGCATATGTGCATCCTGTAAGGATTGCCTCGATATTATCTTAATTCACAAGCATTATAAACAAAGATGGATAGTAGCTAGCAGTGGAATCCAGGACTCTCGTTTCATTTCATTCGGGAGTTGTTAGCTGAATGTACCTGCATCCCAGAGTTGATGTTCACTCTGGGACTAGAACCCAGTACCCTGAGATGCATGTATACACAGTATGCGCATATGCCAATAACAGACTGATCAATTACAGTCCTAAACATCAATGGGAAGATCCAAGTAAAACAATATCAAGTGAATTAAACGTCAACCCATTGCACAAGCAAGTGGCTATCAGGACTCAGTAGCTAAGTGAATAACGCGATGGCATTTGAAGCGAACGGTACTGGGTTGAGGTCCCAGGGTGAACATCAACTCTGAGGTGCAGGTACATCTAGCTACCGAGTCCAAAAGAGAACGAGATGCGTGTCCTGGATTTCAGTGCTAGCCACTATCCATCTTTGCTTATGAATTTAAGATTGTTTGCAAAATAAAATGAAATTTTTGATCGTGAGGTCACTGAGATACATTGTTAACTTGAATAAGTTTATATATTACATTAATCAGGGTAGATATGGCTAACATAGGGTGAGTGAGATAATTACGTAATTATCGATCAAAATAAACTTTTGTCGAAGAATTACGTAATGTATAAGATAATATGGATTGGGTATGTTTTAGTAAATAGCTATTTTTCTTAAGCTTATTGAAGAACTCAGAATCTGATAAATTTCGGAAGATAACACGATACATTATTGTAAATGAATGCTCCATGTTGGATGTATGACCCGTTTGCACCAAATAAGCTGTTCAGTTTTAACAATACTTTGATTAGCCACACTAGGAGGTGCTCAAATTAGTAAAACATTTTCAAATCTAACTACCCTTTAAAAAGCAGTTAAACTAATAAATAATAATGTATCAGAAGATAACTGATTTTAAATTTTCCAAAGTAAATTTTGTTAATTACTCCAAGTACATTGAATGTTATTGAAAGAATCGGATCCTGTAAAATTGTATATTATAAAATTAGTCATGACCGATTCTACTACTGCTACACATTCACACTGAAGCTAAAGACTATTGTTTGTATTATAGATGTTAGAGACATTTGTTGGTCAGATTATATTTCAACAATGAAAAGAAAATTGTCTGATTTCATTCAAATCGAAAAAAAGATTTCCGCTACATTTCAATTTAACTACATTATAACTTATATTATTTCCTTGAAAACGCTTGGACCAGATTGCCAGGTGAAATGTTCAAGTTCATTCACTGAGATTCTACAAATATATTCTTCCTCTTTAGCTACATTATAAATAAGATTTAATAGTACTAATTCTACTCAACAAATGAAGTTCTTTCATTATTATAAAAAGCATTAACATCTGATTGTTTTATTTTTCCTCTAACCAAATTTCAAAATACTCAACTACTTTGATTAATGTCTAATGTTTCACAATGAAAATCTAATGAATTTTCAGAGAGATATCAGAATGGTGGATAACATCAGTAATTTGATATTAACATTTTATTATTGAATAATGTATATTCCTCTCGTAGGATATACAAACGAAGGATTGATATATATATATATATATATATATATATATATATATATATATATATAATTAAACAATTATTTTGGGGTTGAAATGTAGCATTTGTTTTAAATAATTTGGTTAAATTGCGTGATTAATTAAAATTTTTAGTTTGATAGAATGATAAATGGTTGCATTATTGATAATTTGTTAATGTTTGCTTAAAGGATTTCTATTGAATGTTAAAGCTTATAGCAAATAATTCTGTAAAATAAATGTCTAATAAGCAATGATGGATAGTGGCTAGCAGTGGAATCCAGGACGCGCGTTTCGTCCTATTTGGGACTCGTCAACTGGATGTACCTGCATCTCAGAGTTGATGTTCACTCTGGGACTCGAACGCAGTATCAAGGCAATATCGAGGCATACGCACAGTATGCACATGTATCGATAACAGACTGATCAATTGCAGTCTTAAAACTCAATGGGAAGATACAAGCTAAATAATACCAAAAGAATTTAAATGTTTAATAGTTGAATTCATGAATCAATTTAAACTAGATCACCATGGAAAACCCGGAAGCACTGGATGGTCGTTTCATTCTAGTATGGAATTTCTCAGCAGTGTGCATTCATCATTCATCTTGCGGGATTCGAACCAAGGACTTATCGATCTCGCACACGAACGCTTAACCTCTAGTCCACTGAACCGGCATCCAACGGTGTTAATGTTTAACTTCAACCAATCCACAAAATTGCGCCACCGTCCATTGCATGGTGGTTTAGCTTTAGTTGACTCATGAATTCAACTATTAAATTACTATAATATCCACAAAACCCCTCTCTGAAAATAAATGTTATCTTCTTCTGTTTTGACTATATTTCAAATTTTAATTATGAATTTATCAAGCTAAGATGTAGTTTTAGTCTATGGATGTTCTATAAAGGATTTTTTTATTTACTACGACACTCACTTGTCTAAATAGATACTGGTCATGATTTTTTATAAATAAATAGGTAAGTACTAGTCCGACCATTGTTTAAGCACCGAATAATTTGATATCCAACTAGTCAATACTTTATACATGACTTAGTTATTCCAGTAGTGTCACGAACCAATAAAATATAGCGTTAAATACTATAAACAACTATAAGTAGAATATTCCTTGTAGCTAAAACGTTTCTTCAGGAAATTTAATTATAACTTAAGGTATTTCCATGTTTATATAGTTTTACAGTTATAAAATAAACAGTTGACAAATGGGAACCAATGTTAATATAGACATCACTTGTCATACTTAAGTAATGATAGAAAGTATGTGAAAACTAAATTACAATGTATTTTGTTTCAGTTTTTTTATATCTTCCATGTATAAACAGAACAGTTTGACATTTAGAATTTCGTTATAATTTTAGAAATGTAATAATCTAATTTTATTTACTTCTACTATAAACTATATGAACATATAGTTTATATTTTGGTTAGTTCGGTTGAGAGATTTAATTATATGAATAAAATACAGTACCGATTACAAAAACATTATGTGCACATGGCATTTATAGTGTAAAGCTCATAATTACAAGAGTAATAAAGTTAAGAAAAATACTCTATATGAATATTATTGGCAGGCAAAGTGACATATCGTTTGATGACCTTTATAGGTTAAATAGTTATGAAAAGCAGTCCTCCTGTGTACATATTCAAAGTTTGTCTTTTTCTTTTATCAAATGTTGTCTTATAGTTTTCATTACATTAATTATGATAATATAATTATAGATTGAATAAGTACAACTGTGATTAAAATAAACCATTTCACTAAATGACTGTCATATTCTGATGAATGATATAATATCATAAATTTCTTTTATCTAAATAGATACAAGATTGTCAAGAATACAATCAATTAAAGAATATCAGAGTATTGTGCTAGTAAAATGTTAAGGTGAATTACTACTTCATCGCTCATTGCTGATAAAATTTACAACTTTATAAGGCTTATCATTTTATGATTATGTCATCGAGACATATTTTTCTTATCATTGAATTTCAGAGATGAAATGAGTCAGTCGATTTGAAGCTATCAGACTACCACAATAAGAACAGATATCTTGATTAATATTTATCAAAACATAGTTTCTATTAGTTTCAAATGACATCAAATGACGTCAACATCCGAAGGGAAACACGGGATACAATGGACATCTAGGATGCAGTTGGACGATCTAGACTTCTCAGATGATCTGGCCCTTCTACCCCAGACGCAACAACAAATGCAGGAGAAGACGAACAGTGTAGCAGCAGCCTCCGCAGCAGTAGGTCTCAATATACACAAAGGGAAAAGCAGGATTCTCCGATACAACACAGAATGCACCAATCCAGTCACAATTGACGGAGAAGATTTGGAAGATGTAAAAACATTTAGATATCTGGGCAGCATCATTGATGAACAGGGTGGATGTGATGCAGATATGAAAGCGCGGATCGGTAAAGCAAGAGCAGCATATTTACAACTGAAGAACATCTGGAACTCAAAGCAACTGTCAACCAACACCAAGGTCAGGATTTTCAATACAAATGACAAGACAGTTCTACTGTATGGGGCAGAAACCTGGAGAACTACGAAAGCGATAATCCAGAAAATACAGGTGTTTATTAACAGATGTCTACGCAAAATACTTCGGATACGTTGACCAGACACTATCAGCAACAACCTACTATGGGAGAGAAAAAACTAGATTCATGAGGAGAAAGAAATCAGGAAGAAGTGCTGGAAGTGGATAGAACACACATTGAGGAAAGCACACAACTGCATCACAAGGCAAACCCTCACATGAAATCCTCAAGGCCAAAGGAAAAGAGCAAGACCAAAGAACAGATTACGCCGAGAAATGGAGACAGACGTGAGAAAATGAACAAAGACTGGACAGAACGGGAAAGGAAGGCCCAGGACAGAGTGAGTTGGAGATTGCTGGTCGGTGGCCTATGCTCCTCCATTGGGAGTGACGGGCGTAATTAAGTAAGTAAGTAACATATTGAAAACTGACCATCAGGTGAGAATTTACGTAACCATAATATGATAATGAATAATTGAATTGTTTTTTCTTTCAAAATATATTAGGAAGTTTAAAATGAGATGGAATAAGGTATTAGTGAAAACTAGTTGAGAACAATAAAACTAAGTTATCCTAAAGAGTACAGGTTAAAAAGTATCACTTCGAAAGAAGGTAATCAATGTCTGAGTTTATTATACACCAACTTGTCAAAGACGAATTCATCGACGTAGTGGTTATATTTAAATAAACAACATGAATAAAGTCTTGCATGTGGTAACTCTACTTAATGGACTTTCCAAAGTATATATATGTATCAATTTCATCATTATGAACACAGTTTAACTCAAAGCTCATTGTACTAAAGTTATGCAGACTAAGTCATTCAAGCTAAAAATTTAACAAGTTTTACGTCAAAAAGCTGCTAAATAAGGACTAAGATTTATTATGCCTATTGTATTTAACAGGAACGTAGATATTTTACTCAAAGCGTCTGTTGTACAAGTAGTACATAATAATTCTTTGGAAGGGCAAACTGATAATAATATTAGAACAAGTAGTATTTAGGTAAATTTGAATATGTCTAGTATTTTAGAGTGTCTAATTATGCCCTCATTAACTTTATTTGGTACCGAATCGAAATAAAATTCATTGACATTTATATTAATATCTTATCTCTGTACGATTCATCTTGAAATTTAAAATTGTAATAGATGCGATAAGAAACTAAAACAGGTTTGTTTTGAAAAAAATGAATGAATTCATTCTTTGAACTGACTGTTTATTAAGACGAGAAAGTTAGTCAGTCGAACATCATTAATTCCCCCCCTTTTACCTACTGTTTTAGAATTAACGTAATTTATCTCGGCCTTCATCATAGACTGTAGCACTACCCATTTTTTAATGTACTAAGTAGATAACTGCTCTCATGTTAAACGATAAATGCCAACGAAACACACATATTCATGATAAGAAATAATATCTGAAACCTAAAATCTTAATCCATTGACAAAATTTAGTATAATACATTTAAGGTTGCAAGTGTTATAGAAATTTACAGTATTTTAGAAACCCTTTTTACAGTTCTTGTTTACTCTGTGTATCAGTTAAAAATGCTGTTTTTATTAAAAGAAATAATTTGCCAGATGTTTTATGCAGTCAATCCAGTCAGTCAGCTAAAACGTAGGACCAGGCACATATATGTATCGGTCCAAGTTGCTATATCGCATTAGCACAGCAAGATGAACACCGGATTCGTAAGAGTGGTTAAGTCAATGGTGGTAATATATAAAAGAAAGATTGTATATGAGGACATAGTACAGGAAGAAAGAATTAGTCGGTAGAAAGAGAGATATGAAGCGAATTTAATCTCTTAGTTTAAGGGAAGACAGAGAGTGTATACACCGACGCCACTGTGATCGATTCTGAGCCATGTCACCAGGAGCCTCCGAATGTTGGTTACGATAGTCACGCGGACCCCAACCAAGTAGTCTGCATCTACCAACAGACCAGAAGTTCGTGACTTTAAACACTGATGCCACGTTTTGGTTTTGCTGATCCTCAACTTTCTTCCAACCATTCTCAGCACTGGTTAGCATTGCGCGTCGTGGTAATCGGTGTTCAGGCACATGCAACACGTGACCCAACCATCTCAGTCGATGAAGATTCACAATATAATTTTTGATAAGCATAATTATTATTGTGTTTTGGTATCTCCGTTTTCGACTGTATGCTTTTGAAGTACACGGATCATAAATTATCATAAAAAAATGAATACCTTATTGTAAACTATATGTAACTTGATTCAATACGATTTTGTATGTACATTTCAAAGACTCACTTGATGGCTATTTTGGGTTTTTTTAATAGCAATGACTGTTGATCAAAATATCACTTTAAAATAAGTAACATTTGTTTTACCTGCATTCGTATAGTATGTAGTAGGTTTTATTGTTTATATACAAATGGTTTGGAGATACGTTCAATTTTTGTAAGAAACGATTTTAGGTAACCTCCAACATTTTTAAAATTCCACAAACGTTCTAGATTTTCTCGTTTCCACATTAATACTGATTCACGAGGCATGATCGCGTATCAAATGTATTTGAATGGTATGTAGTTATTATTATTAACACGTAACTCTGATATTTGAATTCGTATTTGACTAAAAAAATGACAGTCAGAGATGATGCAATTTGAACTATGGTAGCTCTAGTAATCTTCTAAAGTTTAGTTTCAATTTATAGTCTTCTGTTTTTAAGCAAATATGAATAATGGATAGACAAACTAAAATTATTTAGCCATTTTGTTTGTTCTATTATCTACTTCATTTTTTTTATTTATTTTTCGAATTAATTGATTTGTGCAGAGTTTCATTGAGTGAAATAGTCATCGATCAATGTATCATTATATTACCTCTTTGTCTTTTCAGTTTTTCTTCTTTCTAATATAGTTAAGCAACAATGAAACATAAAGTAATGATACTTCTAAAAGTATTTTATAACAATTAGTGTTAAACTGTAGAAATGTATCAAAGTGGTAATCAATTTTATTGTGAATGTTTTGTCGTCAAAAAAGGGTTAATAAGTGGAGCTTTTTCATCAAAGATTTAATTTGCTTTTTTTAAAAAAATATTTTGAATGCAAATTATGATATATAAATTTCTCTTAACGTTTATTAGAATGAAGATTTTGATGGGGTTTTGTTCTGTGAGCTGGATGGTTTTGTCGTGGAGCTTTCATCGTTCTTCTAAATGACATCATCAGGACAAACTTCAGATCTGAAGTTTGTGCTCAGAGAACAAAACTCCATTAAAATTATCCACCTGAGTTACAAATCTTCTCTACCATCTCAGAATGGAGATTAGCTTTAGATTATTTCATTGTCGTAAGGAGTAACAGTTTTGTTTTAGGAAGAAGATCAGGGCAGATTACAATCCTCAAATGGAGAAAGCGCAATCTCTTTTAAGTATTAATTAAAATTTTCAAAGATGTTATACGTCACTGAGTTAAACTGATGAAATCTGTGTAAACTAAGGACTTCTCAAAATTTTCATCAGATAAAAATATGTTGGTTAGAAAGAAGTATTTTCATTTGTTTAATGAGTTGATATTGAAAGTTCTTTGTATAATAAGAACATATTAATTACCTTCTATGGATTTTTTTGAAACAATCTTTAATAACTAAACATGTAGTGAACGAGAATACCAGTGGGGAAATCGAATATATTTGAGTACAAAATAACAGAACATCTTAGTAAAATCTGAAAACCATACAGTAAATACTTTATTTGCGAAACGTTTATAAATTTTCTCAAACATGATTGTTCCGTATGCAAATGTCTATCAATCATCTCAGACTTCATTGTTCTTTCGATTCCACGTTAATCATTTATTGCTCTCGTTCTTTGATCTTCTTAACCTTCTGCCTCTAGGCATTTCACTTTCGATCGATGATACATACTAGCACACACCACAAACACTGAGCGAAATATAAGCACATAAATAAATAATCTCTGGAGACGTTTATTTCTCTTAAGTATGGACCATTTAAAGTAAATAATATCATTAAGGCTGATAAGAAATGATGAATCATGAGTAACTGCAGGGATTTTATTGTGTGATACAATTAGAAACATTATTGTTAAACGACAAATTTGATCTGCATGTTAAAGTAAATGGATAGTAAATAAGTATTTAAACATCTCTTAAAAAGTAGTGTACACAAGTTTTTATTTCCTTTTTGTACGAGGATACAGGTGAAAATTTCAATCTTTAGGTAGATACGTATTGAAATCGACAGGCAGAAGTCTTAATCGAATTTCTGGAAACATAGTTAGTAAACACTAATACTTACGAACAGTTTATGGTATAATGTTATAGCTCTCTCACTCACAGGAGTTTGTACACGTCTAACTTTATTAAACCCATTAACTGACTTATTCCATAGGCAGTATCATTTATGTCGGTAACAGTTTGCTGATATCTTTACTCTATTATTCCCAAGGTTGTATATTTATGTATGGTTGATCACGTGTTGCACCCCACTCATATATTCCACTCACTAGCTTAAATGTTAGTCACTTTAAATAGCTCGATGGTTTTTTCACCCAAATTTACCTTGATTCACGTTTGCATTTTATGTCTTCGTGTCCTTGTTGGTCTTACACTTTGTGCTGTTCATTAACAAAATGTAGTCGTCGCTCTGTATTGTCTTCTTAAATTTACACACGGGTAGGAGTTATGCGATAAAGGTTATCAAAACGAGTGATATATGAAGTATAGGAATTATCTCGAGGAATTCCCACTATAATGCATCAACTTCTCTAGAGTTATATATTTTTAATAAATAATAAACTGATTGGATTCCAAATAGAATGTTATTGTATTTAGACAAACAGGAGGCAAATAGATGAAACGTTTTAATGGTTGTTTGGAATTATTTCCTCTTTCTGTTATGATAAATTCTTATGGCAGAATTTTTATCACTAGTGTAAACGTCATTGAACTCTTGAATTTGACAATAAAACTTCTGTGAATATACGTGTGTCAAATTCATTCTCAGCAAACAAGTAACCAGATAGCACGGAAAGACAGAAATAGATTTGTTAAACAAGGATTTAAATAATGAAAAAAAAACAAATTCATTTCCGTTTATAGAATGTAATTTGCATAAAATATAAATCTTCGTTTATTTTTCGTAACAAGAAACTTTATTATTTACAATGTCAATTATCAATTCAGAACTCACTTGGTGATGTTTTTATGCAACTTACAACAAAACGAAACCAAATAATAATGAAATAACAACAATAAAAGTAAACGGGATATTAATACCCTGATATTTCTGATTTTTTTTGTATATGAGTAGTTTAGAGTGTATTTCCTACTAAAATTATGCACATATTTAGCAAAGTAAAAGTTATAAGTTTGGTATACTTCACAATAACTTCAATATAATGAAGTGAACAGATTGTTTTATTATCAAGCATATGGACTTGGTGGTGTGATGCTTTAGCTGGATGCTTCAATGAATCGTTAAGTGCTAATTTCACGAAAAACTGAACAGTTAATTGTTTTATTTAGTTTGAAACAGTAAATCTTCTAACAAAGGTTCGACAATGATGATTCAAAATAACCTGGAAACAACATTTAAAAATTTACCACAAGTAAATGTTTATATAAATTCAAAAATGAGTAAAGTATATATTTGTCAACTTATTTGGTAGTAGTGTCCGTTATGATAGAGACAAGGTACGAAGAAAACATATAATTCAAGGAGACAGTTGAAAGATTATTGTTTTCTTTGCTGATTTGATTCCTATACTTTAAAAAAAGCGTTACTCATTTACTTAGCGCTTGCCTCGTAATGCAGTTTGATGATGTCCTCAATGTGTGTTCTATCCACTTCCAGCATCTTTCCTTAATTTCCTCTTCAGCTGGAAGTTGGTTTGTTCTCTCCCATAGTAGGTTGTTATTGATGGTATCCGGTCAACGGACAGTCAGTATCTTACGTAGTCAATTGTTTATGAATACTTGTACCTTCTTGATGGTGGTTGTTGTAGTTCTCCAAGTTTCGGCTCCGTGCAGTAGAACTGACTGCCTTGACGTTCGTATTGAAGATTGTGACTTTGATATTGGTTGAAAGTTGTTTTGAGTTCCATATGTTCTCCAATTGTAGGAATGCTGTCCTTGCTTTGCCACTCATTGTCTTTACGTTGGCATCAGATCCTCCACATTCGTCGATGATGTACCCAGATACGTGAATGATTTCACCTCTTCTACAGTTTCGCCATCAAGTATCATTGGGTTGTATTTGGGGATCTTGGTTTTTCTCTTCTGTATGTTGAGATCTACTGATGCATAGACTGCTGCTACACTGGCTGTCTTCATCTGCATTTGTTGGTGTGCATGGGATAAGTTGTCTAGGTCATCTACGAAGTCCAAATCGTCTAATTAATTTCGAACTGCCATTTGTATTCTCGTCTTTCTCGTTAGTATTGGAGGTCTCCATAATCCAGTCAATCAAGAGAAAAAGAGGAATGTGTCTGTCAGCTGCCTTCCATGCATGACCGATCCCTACGGAATCCAGCCTGCTGATCTCGAAGATGGGCGTCAACTGAGTCATCTGGTTTGACAATAGCCTGTTGAGAACGTTTCTTGGTACCAGTAGTAGTGTGCTGCCTCTGTAGTTCTCACACCCTCTGAGATATACTTTTCATGGCTTTTTGATGATGTATGTTTCTTTCCAGTCTGTTACTCCTTGTTCTTTTTTCTCAGTTCTTTTTGGAGTGAACGTGTAGCATCGTTACAGTTAAAATCATGTTTGACTTCAGTGCTTCAGCTGATATATTGTCTAGGTCTGCTGCTTTCTCAATCTTGATATGTCTGGTGGTCGTCCTCATTTCTTTGGTTGTTAGTGAAGTGACATCTATAGGAAGGTCTGCATGTGCTGTTTCGATGTACTACGGGTTCAGTGCAGCTAACCTATTCAAGAGTTCCTCGAAGTATCCTAATCATCTGTTCCTCTGTTCTTGAGTCTCAGTGATTACCTTGCCTTTTTTGTCCTTGACCGATCGCTCTAATTTACTGTATTTCCATGTCAAGTTTTTCGTCGTATCATATAGTCGTTTCATATTTCCTTCTCTTGCAGCGTTTTCCGCCGTCATTGCTGGGTCATTCACATATTTCTGCTTGTCGGCTCTAATGCTACCCTTCACTTATTTGTTTGCTTCTGCGCATTCAGCTTGTGCCTTCATTGTCTCTGTTCTTGTCCATCTGTTGTTAGTTGCTGTTTTCTTGTTCTTCTTATCTTGAATATTGTCTAGGGCTTCTATAGAGATCTGTTCCTTATGATTGATGATGAATGTTGCAGCCAAGGACCTCCTGACACGTTGAAGTTAGTGATTCTTTAATCTCTTTACAGCTGTCCTTCGTGGTAGTTTTTTCTTTTTTGAGTAGATCTTCAAAAGGCTTGGAACCTGCTGTTGAGAGCTACCTTGAATTAGTTGAGTTTGTCAGTATCTCGAAGGAAGGCTGTATCGAACCTTTGTAGTGCTGTCTCGCAAGTTGTCCAGTGCTTGCTTGGCCTCAGTCTCATCCTGACAACCACCAAGTGGTAGTCTGAAGTTATTTCTGCTCCTCTCCTAATTCTGAAGTCTTTCATTGGCCTTCTAAACTTTTTGTTGGTGCAAATATGGTCGATTCGATTCTCTGTAGTGTGACCCGGTGAGACACATGTAGCTTTGTGGAGGAATATTGTGCCGCCTATAACCACTTTGTTGAATGCCCACAAACTTGACAGTCTGTCATTATTTGCGTTCCGTCCTCCTCCATGTCGTCCCATGATATTCTCTCATCCGGTGTAATCCATTCCGACTTTAGCGTTTAGGTCTCCCATCAAGATGTCAGGTCATTTCTAGTGAACTTTTCTATGACCGATTGCAACCACTCGTAAAACTGATCTTTATCTTCTTCATCGCTGTCATTGGTGTGTGCATAAGATTCATTATGATTCCCTCCTTCCCTGTTTTGAAGGATGCTTTGATTATCCTGGATCCGTGAGATTTCCATCTTATAAGTGTATTCCATGCTTCTTCGAGCAGTATCAGAACAGCTCCCTATGTGTGCGGGCCATTTTCCTCTTCGTGACAAAGTACAGCAACATCTTTCCCATATCTCACTTTTGCTGTTCAATGGGCTTCACTGATTCCGAGAGTTGCCAAGTTATATTTCCTCATTTCCGTTTCTATTTGACTGATCCTTCTGGTCTCTCACATTGTTTAGATATTCCATGTACCTATATTGATTGTTGTTCTGGTTGTTAGAAGGTGCATCAGTCTCGTGACTTCCGAAGCATCTTGGCTTATACCATGAGGTGTCATAATTCTTCCTTCAACTCGGAGGGCAGAGTTTAAATGGTTTAATTTATTTAATATGGCTAGCGTATTTTTAGTGAAGCTTTTTTCTAAGGGTGGGGTTACCGACCCCACACTCAACCCTCCTTTGCGTGGGCTCGGAACGTGCATTAACTCTAAAAGAGCTACATGCAGAGTTAGAACAGCATTAGGATATATTTAAAAAGAGGCGGAAAGAATTTTAGATAAGAACATCAACTATTTATCATTATAACAGTGGAATTCAAATGATTACTTTGGTCATTTATATTTTTGTTACCCAAAGGTAAGTCTTTTTTAACTTAGCCATTAAAACCCTTAACCTGTAATTGATTATCATTTTTCTTACTAGTTGATAGATCGGATCCGTTCATCTTGTTTAATGACTATCAATTGACAGATGTGCTTTACTTCTAAAATGTTTTCTTGGAAATGTTCATTATTAACTGATCTTGGTCTTTTAAACTTTTAAGGTCAATATTAAGAATGTTCCACTTTCTTTATGTAAGAAAAAAAATTAATATACGGAATTGGAAATTACAGTCTACGCGGAAAAAGGTAGGGGAATTTTGACTGTTAGACTAAATATGATCATGTCACTAAAACAAGGACAATTTATCAGCCATAATTTTATTCATGGTACATTTTAAAGGAAAACAATATGGTGTTGGTTATTTTTTTATCAAAGTGGGAACTACATTTACATTTATTGTGATAACTTGGATCTTCAGCTATTCTAAATAAATAATACAGGTATGTTGAATGAAAAATGTTAGGGAAAACCTTATTATAATTATAATCAGATCGTATGTTTGAACAACGCAGTGGTTAAGAGATATGAATCCTGCTTCTAACAAGATTTTGATCAAGTCTTTGTTTAGTGATTTCATGTTTAGCTATTAAAATGTGTACTATAACTATTTTCATTTGGCTGTTAACAAACTAAGTGATTGTAAGTTAATATTTTTATGAATTACACAGGAAATATAATAAGCACAAATTGGCTGACTGTTTAGAGAGTTAAATGACATTTGGTAACCATGGTCACTAAACTGTATTAATATACAATAATCACTTTGAATCTTCGAATAGAAACTGTGTATGATAACAATGCTTAACGGATAGAATGAAACTTGATGAACAACGAAGCATCCACATACCTTTGAAATCTTAAGAGTCCAAAAGGAGATTAACTTGTTTATTGCTATGACCATGTATATATTATATTGATACAATTTTTAAAAGTTATGAGAACATAGTGACGACAGAGAACACATTGAAAAAAATTTCTTCAGCTTAGCTCAAAACTTCATATACTTTCTAAGTAAAACTTATATGGTAGCTTGCTATGTGTTAGTTGTCATAATAAGCCTTCCAAAATGACATCCGGGAAAAAATGAAGCCAGTTATAACAAAATGTGCGACAATATTTGACAAATAAAGACTTTTGTTGAAGATTTGACTTTATTATCATATTCCATATGTATAGTCCATGGGAAAACGGAAGAAACCCAATGGAACTGAAACTTAATTTTGGTTTTATTTTAAAAGTATAGTTATCTTTACTTTGATCAAAATAGTCAGATTTTTCATGTAAAGTAGATATTTCATCTGACAGTTGATAATACCATCTGGTGTTATACCCCTTACTATTAATGACATGTTTATCAATAATAAATAGAACATATTAGAAAATGTCAGTAAGAAATGTTTATTTCTAAATCTTGAAACAAATGGGTTTTGACAAACAGAGAAGTAAACAACTACATTTCATATCAAACAAAGCATTTGTCAGAATATATATTACTAAATTAACCAGTTCTACTTTCAAAAGTCGAGAACAATAATAATAATAATTAACATCCCCTAAATCTTATATTTTGTAAACTTCATTATACTTTTTTTAGTTCAAATGAAAGTAGCAACTAGTTGTCCAATGAAATTCAAGACGTATTCAAGTGGGTTTTTTTCAATTATTGATTTCCTCTGGTAGGCTACTTAAAACAAAAGAACAGTGAACAGTTGTCTGATCCTATTTGGGGACTCCTGATCAATGGCTACCTGAAGCTTTATTGACAATTGAAAACAATTCTTTTATATTTGCAAAGTATGTTAGCTTAGGACAAATGAGTTTAAGTCTGATAATTTAAATTTTTGACATACATATTTTACAAGGTTTTAAGTAAACACTACTGAATAGTACTAAACTAGAACTATACAATATTTCCTTACTTATTGGCTTTTGTTGATTAATCAGCTATAGGCAGTCTGTGATGAAAATACATTCACAGTGATCTAATCTGTACAATTCACTTAATAAAGATAATATAGGCGCTGGTATTTCATATAAGATAACAATTAGTGAAATACGTTAGTTATATTTATTGTATTCATTCTGTTAAGACATGGCGACTCTTAATATGAAAAAAGGAGTTTGAATAATTAATTAATTCTATGTTTTTCAAGTCAGCCATTTATTTGGGGACTCAATTAAAATGTTACACAAATTATAATATTTGCTTCTACCTGACAACAACCAAGTAGTCAATAAGTTTAAATTAACTAGATGGATATTTGTTCAATCAACATAAATATTTACTAACTAGATTAGCTAACTTGATAAAGTGTTTTAAAATACACCACATTAAAGTTTATGTTGATATTTAATCTAGGAGAAAATTTAATCAATGCAGATAATTGGATGTTGGCTAGAAGTGGAATCCGGGACTCGCGTTTCGTTATATTTGGGACTGGTCAACTGGACGTACCTGTATCCGAGAGTTAATGTTCACTCCGTCCATCTTTGATTATAATGCTTTTGACTTAATACAATATCGAGGTAATCCGCACAGGATACACACATACCAATATGAGGCTGATCATTCTAAGTCCTAAACATCAATGGAAAGGTATAAACAAACAATATAAAATGAATTCACTGCATATAATTGTTTGTTCTACTGTAATATCTCTTTTTCATAAAAAAAGACGTTTATTTCAATCATTTAACAATGTCTCTGACTGTGAAGCTGGGTGACACGGGATCGAATCCGTCAGGGAGCATCAGTTCCCTCAAGATTATGGGTACACCTTGCTGACGGGTGCCAAGTGGCACGAAACCTAGGTCCAGGGTTTCCTGTTGATTACCTCCAAACACCATTTTATCTCAACATAGTGCACACAATGTCGACTCACCTAGACTGGTGGCCATATTGCAACTTGATCGATAGATTTCGGTCTGCACTGAGAAGGGCCTTAAATACATGACATTGATCAGCACCCAGTGATCAATCAATTGTAAAAAATCATTTGTCCGCGATTAGCATAAAAAGCTGCACTCTGTAAGATAATCCACATCATAGAACTTTTTACTTTCAAGAAATAAATTTATTTATTATGAACATCAAGTTGCCGATTTATTATTTAATACTTTAAGCATAACTCTGTCTACATAAATTTGGGTATATCAAAGAAGTTTCACAATTTCTTTTTTTTTGTATGATATGTGCATTCAGGACTGATAGTTCCTGCATTCGAATCTTACGAGACGGGATAGTGGATGCGCACTTCTGAGGAGTCCAGTGTTTCCAGGTTTTCTATGGTAGTCCAGCTTCACTTGACTCATGGTCTCAACTATTACAATGACTATAATATTCACAAAAACTCCTTCTGACATTCAGCATTTGTTTACATTCTTTTGATCATAAAAAGGATCTCATTAGTTTAATTATAAACTATTTATGTTTATACATCAATATGTTTAATCACATTTACGGTCTCATTTTGTTAATTATTCTAATTGAATTTTACTTCTAAGTACTTTTTTGTTATATTTTCAATGTTTATCAATGACATTGTTTGTAATTTTAGTTGAATGATAATGGTTAAGTTGGTTTCGATCAAATCACTTATTATTTTTAATTATATTTGACATTTATTTAAATACATTATCAATAAGAAGTTTAAATGAATAATATAATGTGTGGTTATTAATTCACTTTAAATATGATGAGTATCAATGACTAGAGGAATGAAGTTATAAGAAATCAGATATACATCTCACTATATACGGTTCTTCTCTTCTGTTTGTGTATATATATTCAGGTATATAGTTTGATTCCTTGTTAAATGTAAACAAACTAATTGTTTTTAAAAGAGAATAATGTTTCATTTTGATAGACATTAATATTGGTTTTAATGATAAGAGATTTTCTTCTATCTTATTGTTTTTTTGTAAGTTAACATATAGTGAGTAGAAAAAAGAAAGACTGAATTTAATCAATGTATATTTTGGAAAAATATGACAGGAAATAATCTGTTTTCTTTTAATGAATATTTACATAGAATATGATTGTTGTTTTAATCCTTAAGGATTACAGTTATTTATGAATGAATGACATGAAAAATAAATAGAATATTATTGAGAATAGTGAGTATTAGGTTCGAGTCCCAGAGTGAACATCATCTCTGAGATGCAGGTACATTCAGCTGACCAGTCTCAAATAGGATGAAACACGTGTCCTGGATTCCACTGCTAGTCACTACCTATCTATGTTTAGAATGCTTGTGAATTAAGGTAATATCGAGGCGATACGCACAGGATGCACATATGCCAATAAGACACTGATCAATTGCAGTCCTATACCTATAGCAAGTGAATTTAAAAATGTTTATGATTTTATCTGATAATAAATATAAAATTCAGTTAGATTAAAGTGTAGTCAATGTGGACTGACAATTCCATTCAGGGAATTTCGGTATTCATTTTTAAGTGATAATTGACCTTTTTAATAATTCTATGATAAAAATAAGAAAATATTTTTCAACTTTTGTTGAGTTACGAATATTTAAATAAAAGTATGGTGATAAAGCATATAACTGTGAACTTTCTGACTGAATAAAAGAACTTTGAAGACGAGCTTAATGAATATATATATATATAGTTATTTATTATATTTTAGTGGCTTAACTTCGTTAATCAATCACCTCGATAACTGCTATTATATAAGTCCTAATGGTGTTTGAAATCAGATGGCTATAAGAAACGGTTACTATAGTTTATTAGCGGCTACAAGCAAATCGAATGTGTTTGAAACGGAGAGACGAATGTTGTGTATACGAGCGAATGCAGAGGCAAATTTATAGTCAAATCGAATAAGGCGCAGCTAGGCAAGGCATATGCTAATAATAGGATTCAAGTACATATATACATGGTGAAGAGAACGATTTTTCGAGCGATATTTAAGCTATCAACATTTAATCTAGAGAGATATGTACGTAGGCTGTCATGTGATCAAGAGTACACGTGTATACAATATGATAGTAGTCATAATAGCACAAAGAAATATAGAAATTGTTACTGTGCGAATACCATTGTCTTTTAATTACGTTAATAAAACGGCTTAACAAAATTTAACCATAATCAAAATTGATTGTAGGAGAGTTGCTATAATATATTATTAATTGTTACAACCCTATATTCATTGGATCTTAATGGAGATAAGATTCGCTGGTCATAGAATATGGTTATCGATCATAAATTCGCAAGTTTGAAAGCTGCTTCATCTACTAATAAAATTTGATAGCATCCTTAGATAATACAAAAGTTTTGCATCCTAAAGCTGAGTGATGTTATTACTAAATGAATTAAACCTTTATTAAATTGGCTTCTTAATTTTATTTAACGATAGGTAACCAAGTATCTGTGATATTATGCAACCAGTGAACTACAGAAGTCATTCATACGATTTAATTGAGTATAATTTCTTCTACTTTACTATTAGGTTTTGAGTATCATACAATAATAGGTAGTTTCTTAAATGTATTTAAGAATTTGTAGTTTTAGAAACCATGAACCTGTGAATTTTTATACTCAGCTAACAAACTGAGCACTCAGTATAGAATTGAGAGTTTAAGTACAAAATTTTATTTCCAAGTGTTTTATTGTTTAGTACTTACTGAAAACAACAATCGGCCCTTTGCTAACTAGTGCTAGACTTTTGATACAGTGGGTAATTTTCAACATAAAATATTACAACAGGTATTTCATTTATTTACATTGTCGGGAAGAAATATATATGCTCATAATGTAAACTAAAAACCTATAAAAGAAATTTACAGGAGTGGTCAAATATAATTATTAACGTTTTTAAGTTTGTTCTGTTTTTATTAAGTCCTTTCAGAGCAGAGGGTATAAGGCGACAACCGTCCAAATAATATACATATTGTATTTGATAAAACAAAATTTAATATTAGCTTCCAATGTATAAAATGATTTTTCACATCCATAATTGTAATAAAGTAAAAAAGGGCGGCACTAACAGGATCAACAACTCTCAAGATTCTATGCAATACACCGTTCTTTTATGACGATTCCAAAGTAGAATAGAATAGAAGGTAACGAAGAAAAATCTAAAAGTCACAAAAGTAAAAGTTGGGTGATACTAGGTTCACATATCCCATTTACATAGTGTATCAGACGTAAAAGTGTTTTCTAATATTAACAAAATATGTAATCGTTGATACAGAATAATAGAAAAATAATAAGACAAATGATATTTCATATGAAGTTTATAACAGAATGTACAATGTACAATGTTCATAATTTCCAATTAAAATATCTTTATCGTTTCCATGTCTAAAGCTAAAATAAACAGTTTTGAGTATAGATTCATTCCTAGTAAGTTATTAATAAGTATATTTTTCGTTATATCCCAATGAGTAGAAAATTGCATTTCCGACGTTTCGTGACTTAATGTAAGACATTTCTTCAGAGTAAATAAATAACCGAAATAAAATTAACACAAGTTTAATTAGTACAAGAAGCAAAATGAAGAATTTTTCAATTATAACCAAAATCATGTTAGGTTCGAATATGTCAATGTCAAGTTATTCATGGTCAAGGTGAATTTGTAGGACGCATTACTCAATCAATTTGTGCGTCAGAAGGTGGGTACGATATAGTGAGGTTGAAATTGGGTGTGTACGTATGTGTGTGTATAGGTTATGTGGAAAATAAATGAGGTCAATTGTAATTGTTTGGATATACAATCTATGTTAGGTGAATATTGAAGCCTTCTTTCCTATTGAGGGTAGAGGGATTTAGAAATATGTGAAACGCTTAGGCTACTCGCCTCTCATTGTAGTTGGAAAAGTCTTTCTGAATTATTTTAATATTTTTAATATCAATACGGTGATTATTGAAAATAGCATATACTTCTATTGCTGATTTAACTTGTAAATTTTCCAATTCTACAGGATTATTAGGTCTTCTTGTGTAACTTGGATGTTCCTCACAGGAAGACTCTCCAGTGTAGAACGCAGCACAATTAATACAACCTAATTTGTAGACACAATTTTGTGTAGAAGTGAATGGGCCATATCTTTTATTCCGTCTAGAGCGTCTCGTAGCGTTGACTGTCTAATAAAAGGGTTGAATTTTGTACCTCTCGCTGTCGTACCTTGGCGGTAAGGAAAAGCCACAGTACCAATCGAAGATTTTTCATTAGGATTGTTATTTACACAAGGACAATTTTGTTTTAATATGTTTTTAATAATATTTTCAGAATACTTATCAAATCGTAAGATGTTTATTATATTTTCTTTTTCTTTTGGCTTGTCTTCCTTTATAGTAATGATCATGGTTACACTTCTGAAAACATTCAGGGCTAGGAAAATTTTTGTACTAAATGGAGTTACAGTGTTGAAATCAATATACCGACTTGAACGTGTCAGTTTTTGGTATATGGCTAGATTTAGACTACCATTAGAGTTCATTTCAACTAAACAGTCTAAGAATGATAGTTTACCTATTTCTTCTAAAATGAATTTGATGTTTTCCGAGAGCGTGTTTACGTATCTCGAGAAATTTCTACAAAGAGTCTTTTTAATAATGACAAATATATCATCTACATTTCTGAACCAGATGCGTCGTCTAATGGTGCTGGCAAAAATAGGCAACTTAACGTGAGACATAAATAAATTCGCAACAATCGGAAATACTGAAGATCCCATGGCTACTCGATTCATTTGTTTATATAAATTCCCTTTGAAAGTTAAAAGCGTTGAATTCAAGCATATTTTGAAGGACTTCATGATCGAACGAATGCTTAATGGACATCTGCTTGATAGAGTATGATGATTCTCCAGTGCACCACTAACGAAGTCTAGACATTCATTAATTGGAATGCTAGTGTTACAAAAATATAACATCATAGCTTGCCATTGTTTCGTTCTTGCTGATGAATAATTCCGAGATCTTTGATTTGAATTCATATGAATATGAATAGGTTGTATTAAAGTGGTTTCAATCTGTTGCTCTGATATTTAGATAAAACATATGTGGGAGTATTTTTGAAGTCCACTATCAGTCTTAAAGGTGTTTCAGGGTTGTAAAGTTTTGGTAGCCCATAGAAGTGTGGTGTGGTATTGAATTTAAGTAAACCATGGTGAGAAACGTCAATAAATGCCTTTAGTTCTTTCTGAAATTCACTTGTCTCCAATTTAACTTTATTTTTAATCACTTAAAAGTTTTCTTTTGAATTGACTTATGAATATGGTCCCATTGATTGATGATTAAGAGCTTTTTCTTCATAATTATTATTTACTTTGTACTAAATGCTCAATTTATTTGAAACCCTCGAGCCCAACTTTGGCATTTATACCTATTAATAAGTGCTTCGTAATGTTTACTTAAAATTCATTCATTTCACAGCAGTTAGAAATAACAAATCCAACGTACATACACTATTATCATATGGAGATATATGACAGTATTAAACCAAATGTAACACTTTACTATGTCAAATGAATACTTTCAAACATCTATAGAAATTGAAAGGATTTGTTCTTATCAACCATATATTTGTATTTTTCAAAATACCAATATCATTTAAAGACATAATAGATTAACATACAGCATAATAAGTAATACAATTTGAAAAGAAATGCAAACTTAACAATTATTGACCATTTATTTAGCTAACAACAACAACAAAGAAAACAATATACAATACTAAACAACTTTTCACAGATACATCCCGGAAGTTACAAGAAAAAAACTTTCACAGTTGTTATTCCATTATAATCATTTTATTAGGTTTCAATCAACAAGTGAATCATAATGATTATTATAATAACACTTAGATGTTTATCTGCTTTCTTAACTATATACTACACATATATACATATATGTATTAACTAGCTTTTAGAAATGTCAAAAACATTTGTTTATATATTTATGCTTAGCTACTACTATTTCATTCTATGCAATAACCAATTAAATGTCTTATAATTAGTTTATTATATAAAATAATTACTGTTGTATTTTATGGATTGAATAATGTCACTTAATTAATTGATTTTGATAAAAAGAAAAAAAAGTTATTCGCGAAATACTAATAACAAAATATTCTGTTGAAAATGGTTTCTTTCGCTAAGAAGAGGGGGGGGATAGTTATCCATTGTTCTAAAAGAAATAATCGGTTAATGGATTATTATGTGAAATAACAAAGTAAAATGAGATGTCTTTCAGTTGTTGATTTCTTTTTTTTCTTCTTCTTCCTTTGAAACTATTAGTAGTTATGATTGATTGCAGATTTTAACTGGCAGTTAATGTAATTTTAATGTTCAACATGTATAATTTTAATCCAATTTATTAATTTATGAGGTTGTTATCATTCTTGATTGATACAAAGTCAATTATATCTTATCTATATCATAATCACTTATGTAATTTAGCACAGAATGTGCTTATTTACGGGATAAAACATATGGTACTGAAGAGGAATTTGCTAAAGTGTTAGATTCAACTAATAAATTTGCCAACAATCAACTTTCTCTGAAAAACGTTTTGAGAAGTGATTAGGTTTGAATCAAAATGTCTATTTTCGAATTTCAAGCTATACATATCAGAGATAATTGTATTTGTCAAATTAGTAAATAGGATTTCTGAGTGCTATCAATGTTTCTAAAACTGAAGTAAAAACTGCTTTCAATAGATTCAAATTAGGTCGGAAATGTAAATCCTTTATTTGAGTTGGAACTACTGATAAACAATAATGTCCGACTTTGAGAGTATTTGTTGGATCCATGTCTCCACTTAATACTGATTTTCAGTGCACAGAACTTATGAAACAAACACAAAATAACAAAAGTTTAACAACTTTGATTCTAAGTAAAGGGTTAAGGAGATTGTTGATGTGCACCACTGAGTCACAAACGAGGACAAAGCGTCCGTCCATTGCTTCTAGGTTTTCATTGTTGGTCCAACGTTGATCGGTTCACATTTTTGTTGAAACTCTGATTCTAATTTTGTAACAGAGATGATGTAAAGCGTACTTAAACATTTTTCATTATAAGGTATTGTAATAATTAAGAAAGTTTTATAAATTACTTAAGAAGGAAGGGAAATTCAGTGTAAAGATAGTTTATCATCTTTTTCATAAGTTGGCAGTGATAATTTCAAAACATCATCAGCTAATACGCAGAGATAGGTGTTGGCTAGCAGTGAATAGAAGGATATGCGTTTCGTCCCATTCGAGACTCATCAGATGGATGTACCTGCATCTCAGAGTTTATGTTCACTCTGGGACTCCAACCCAGCATTGCTCGTTTCAAACGCCATCGCATTATCCACTTAGCTACTGAATCCGGATAACCACTTACTTGTTCAATGGGGTGAAGTTTTAATTCGATTTCATATAGTCAACTGATATGAATTGTGGTAATTATCCAAATGAAATACTATTATCATAACTGTTAAACAGTATAAGTAAACATTATAGATAAATATTGACACAATTTCTCTCTCTTTTTATTTTGTATCTTTAATACATATACAGTGTGTTGAAAAAATGTTAAACGGAATAAATTAAAGATGATAACTGTGGACTATTTAGATCATACAATAGTGGTCTAGTGATTTGTATCTGCCATTACCTTTGACTATATTTTAAAACCCATAAAAATCAGCACTCGTTCATTTTGATGTCTTTTATTAAATGACCATATACAGTGGAGCAATAAAAACCTGTGGAATTTTCACAAAAGTAACAATCTCAATAGTTAAGATAATCAGTCAATTGAAGGTAAACTGCCATGGAAGACCTGAGAGCACTGTATGGTCGTTTCGTCCTAGTGCCGGACTCCTCAGCAGTGCGCTTCCACGATCCCGTCTCGCGAGATTCGAACCCATCGCTTAAACGCCAGACCACCGAGCAGGCATCCAACGATGTTAATGTTTAACTTCAACTAATCCACGAAATTGAGCGACACATACAATTAAAGTTTTTTGGTAAATAGATGTTGCAATAACAATTACCTCTGTAATAAAGTGATAAACGAAATCTGATTTTTAAAATATTCAATAATGGAAACGAGCTATTAGATTTAGTTTCAGAAAGTTAATAATACTAAAAAGTTATCTGTTCAGTGATAAAACATTAAAAATTAAACATCAAATTATATTGTGAACTTTGTAGTGAATGAAATCTGTATTTAATATGTTCGATAGACTTCTTAATCATACATCTATCTGAATGATTTACTAAGTTTGTCCATTACAAATGCAGATGTTGTAAATCTCTATTTTAATATTAACAAATTGGATTGAGTAAAACTCTTGATATTTCGCTACTGATTAAAGTAGAAATGAATACCTGTGGAAACGTATGAGTGTAAAATTGAAAATACAAAAAACCCATCTAAATAATGAAGTACGTCCATTATAATACCTGAGATTAATCAATTAGTACAAATTCCCAAAAACATCACACAATTATTTACGTCCTTCAATTGATTTCACTTATATATTCATATTTTGTTCAAAATAATGCTTATTGTGTAAAAATGTGACCTTGTTTCGTCATTTCTAATTGTAAGGACAGCCCACGAGTGGACTCGAGGAACCTCGACGAAGCTCAGAAGAGGCCGAAGATGTCCTATCCAATCATCTTTTGGGAGAATATTCTAGAATCCCTACGTGTTGCTTCCCTATTAGACAAGTACTAATAACCCTCTGTCTGCAAACTGGACGACTATAATGATGATTTCTTTTTTGCTAAACACTATAAATTCTTGATAGTTTCGTACCATAATTGACACTATTTGAAATAGCCATCCTCTCACTTGTCTTCTATCTTCTCATTTACAACTTGATGGGCTCCAGTGTTCGAGTACCCAAATTATATGCGATATATTATGAATCTCAGCTCTAGATATGACACTAATAATTTATGCGCCTAATTTATAAATAATTGATGTATGTATATACATTCTTGACAGTTTGTTTATAAGACCAGAAAGAAAACGATTAAATTTTCAATGTGGCACAAATATCTGTTTTCTTAAAAACTTAATAATTTTCAAATTAAAAATATGAAATATTTTATTTTATTATTTAATTGATTAATTAATTTGCATATTTAAACAAATGAATTTAATTGAAACTTAATGACTGTTTTGGATGATTCAGTTTGATAAATGAACAATATGTTAAAATAGTTTAGTTTCTTAGTTTTTTAAGATTAACTAAAGGGAAATTTACCTAAATAAGTCAACTATTCATATTGTAGTATAGACTAGAAATGAGTGATCTAAAATTATCTCTATTTTAGTCATCTCTGTTTAGTTGTTGCTAAGTGCTATTAGTGGTATTGATATTTATATCCAATGTCTACTGACATATGTCGTTTGGTTTGCCTTTTTTTTCTTTCGCGTTGGAGATCTACGGAAAGTGTTTATCTTGTGATGCAGTTTATTGATTTCCATAGAGTTTGTCATTTCATAGTTTTTTTTGTGTAACTGGCGAATGGATTTTTTCATTTTCAGAATAGATCATTTCTAGTGTTTTCTGGCCAGTGAACCTGAAGTATCTTTTGTAAATATTTGTCTATATATCTTTGCACCATTGCATCGACGGCGATTCATCAAGGTTATCCCATCAACACCGTCGAACGCTTTCTGAAATGTATGCGAAACACATTCTTAGTTACCTTAATATCTGACTTTAGTGCTTCAACTGGTGTACTGTTTGATCCTGCTGCATTGATTTCTTCTATTATTGGTTTAGTAACATCCATAGGCGGGTCTGTATCCGCTGCTTCGATGTTCAGTGAGTTCAATTGTGCTGGCCTATTCTGGAGTTTTTCAGAATTCCCTACCCATCTGTTTCATTGCTCTTGATTCTCAGCAATTAGTTTTACGTCTTCTCAGACTACTTGATCTAGTTAAGTATACTTTTCTTAGTTGTATTACACAGTTCTTTTATTACTTAGTTCCATTCAGATCGTATTTTTTGCTTTTCTTTTCCTGAATCTTGCGGAAACTCTATCGAGATCTGTTCTTTATGTTGCTGTTTCTTAGATTTTAAATTATCCTTGTATGCCGAAATTATTGCTTCTTTGATCCTTGTTTAGTTGCTTGATTTGAAAGTATTTTTTCTAAATGTATATTAATGGATAAGCAGTTCCTTTTAGATGAATCTAGAGTAAACATGGATGCAGAACGTTATATGTCGTGGTTCCTCATCAGCTAGTTACAACTATGTGTGTACCGAGTGTTTTCTTTAAGGTAAGATGTAGTGTAAAACAGTTGACATAGATGAATGACAAGAATTGGAATGACAAAGTTTTCAGTAATAACTCTATATGTATGTGCAGGAACTGGTAGGAAGCCATTTGGTGTTGGAATCCAAAAACCATCAGGAGTTAGTGATGCATCAATTGAGGTTCAGGGACAGATAAGACAAATTGTGTGATAATTTTAGAGGTTATAAAGTGTTTACATAAGATTACTGGAATTAAAAAAAACTGATAAGATGAATTACACAACAATTGAACAAGATTTGAAAAGTTTGCATAAGTTAAGAGAATTAGGTGAATGGAAATGTTTGAGTGAAAGGGTGTTTTTAATTCACATAAAATAAGAACTCAGTAAGCAATGACCACATGACAAAATTCACATTAACAAAATAAAGATAATGACAAAAAAGATTTACCAGGGTAGCAAAAGGTTGATTATTGTCTCTTTGATACATAAACCATAAGTAAAAGTTGATATGTAATGTTCACGATATAGAGCATAAAATGCCAGTATGATATAAATGTAACTATTCGTTTGTTTTTATTATTTTTATCATTGGAGTTGTGTTTTTTCTAAGATTAAACAATACAGAGTATTTCATTACACTGACAGCCGAATGTTAAGTTGATTTTAACTAGATTTCCAAAAAAATGTCATTAATATAAATATAGAAATTCTGTAATGACATACCAGATTCTACACTGTCCACTAATTTATTCTATCTCATGAGAACAAAATTGAAAAGAACCTAGATACTAAAATTACTAAAAGCTGAATCCCAGTTAATTGGTTTGTAGTAAAGTATGTTTATTTTTACAATGACCAATTTTCAGGAATGAAAATTGAATATAAATAAAAGTGATGAAAGTAACAAGATTTTATATGTTTTTAGAAGATAAATAATGAAATGAACAGGACAACATGGATTTAGTTTATAATATATGAGTGAGGTAGTGGAGAAGATTTGTAGCTCAGGTGGATGATAAGGTTAGACAACATAGACTAGGTTTGAAAAGATAAAGTTTTCAGTCTACCAAATATTTTGGATGTTATAAATAGATTATTTTTGCATTTATTTTGAAATTGTATAAGCTACATTTTTATTATTTCTGTTGGATTTCATTTTCCATTAGGCTTCGAATACTAATTAGGCTCAAACAGAATGTACTTCTTTATACTACTCTGCTTCTTTTTTTCAAATGTGTGGTAAAATCTGTCAGTTCTCTTGGATTAGTTTTCGGTTATTCAATATGTTTTTAGATAGATGAGGATTTCGTTTCTAATTCACAATAAACAGTTTCCAAAGAGATAGTTTATTTCTTTAAAAAAAGTAGTAACTTTGTATGGTAGAATTTAGTGTAACTTCTTTAAAATTAACCGATGTAATTTAAAGAAAGCTAGAGCACTTAATAGTGGAAATATGAAAATATTATTTTCGCGAAATTTATTTGCATAAACAAACAGCAGATTTAATAAAGAAGATAAAAAACAATTCAGCATGTAAAGTGACTTTTCTGATTAAAACAAAGTGACAAGTTTGATTCATTTTTATGAGTTGAAACTTGATAGGTTCGACTATTACGGTCACAGCACCTGTCACAACACACATACTGAATCATGGTCATACAATAGGTGAGTGTTATTAATAAACAAACACAATTGGTCGAGAAATGGCTGAATAGTCCGTGATATATATAGTCTCAGCTTCATATTCATTCCTTGTTTTCGGACTCGTGTGGGAAGTTTAGTTCGCTTATCGAAGACATATTTACCAATATCAAAATCAAACAACCACTCTATCGAAAGAAACCTATTCAACTAATGTTCGGATATGAGATCTTAATTTATAACGAACATTAAAAAAGATAAATTATACTTGCATGAGATATAAGGTAAAATTTACCTTGTGAGTGAATGTTAGTGGATGTATAAAAAATAGGAGTACGTAAAAGATCTAAATTCTATGCTCATAATAATCTTTATTTTATAAATAATAGGTTCATAAAACGTCCCTTCTGTACATGTAAACAACACAGCGAGAACGGTAAAATGAGTTGGTTTCCGTTATACAAAGCAATATAAAGGCTTGCTGTCTTATCAAGTCTTTGAGATATCCACAAGCACTCACAGTTGTAAGTACTTTGATTTCATTTAAGTTAGCTTCAGAATACTTTATAAACCGTCTCCTTTTGACCCTTTCTATATAATTTCATTAACAAGCAATCGTAATTTCATGTATTGGAATGCATGAGAAATTAAAAGGGTGGCTGGAATTACTTATAACCCTCTGTTTATTTTGAAAATTTATCTCCTCAATTTATGAATACTGCCAGCTTTCAATCAGTTGCCTTTGTATGCTTGATAAACTAAAAACTACAAAGTTACTTTACAAAACAGGACCGTTTTGAAGGTGTGCTGTATTAGATTGTGATTTTTTCTGACAACAACCAATCTGAATTTTAAATCCCTATACATTACTGACTGGCAGGATGGAAAATTTTATTATTTAATTATTGATCAGTTCATTTTCTTTAACGTTAACATTAGGTCCACTTTACAGGTTTAAGAAATTTATCGCTAAACAAAAATATGCTTATTGATAAGTTGCTTTTTTTATTAATTTATCATCACACTTTTATCGACATACTCCAACACAAGTTACCAAGCAATACAAATTAAAAATATAAGTTGCTAGTTATAATCTTATTAATTAAATATAATCGTTTTCGTCTATGAAAGTTAAATCCTGGGCTTCATCCATTATAAGAATACATTTCCACTACTGAGAAGCTTGGAAACAGCTGTTAATACTCTATTGAGCAAGATTATTCTTTATTAGATGTAATTTCATGATTGAAAGTATTTTCTCTCCGTTTTGGATATATAACTTCACCAATATTGATAGAGTTTTGTTCTCTGAGCTGGATGGTTAAGTCGACTTGTTCATTTTTCTCATGTCTATTTCCATTTCCCGGTGTAATGTGTTCTTTGGTACTCCTCTCCTTCTTTGGCCTTGAGGATTCCATGTGAGGGCTTGTCTTGTGATGCAGTTGGGTGCTTCTCTCGATGTGTGTCCTATCCACTTCCAGCACTTCTTCCTGATTTCTTCCTCCGCTGGGATCTGGTTTGTTCTCTCCCACAGTGCGTTGTTGTTAATATTGTCGGCCAACGGATCCGAAGTATTTTACGTAGACATCTGTTAATAAACACCTGTATTTTCTGGATTATCGCTTTCGTAGTTCTCCAGGTTTCTGCCCCATACAGTAGAACTGTCTTGACATTTATATTGGAAATCCTGACCTTGGTGTTGGTTGACAGTTGCTTTGAGTTCCAGATGTTCTTCAGTTGTAAATATGCTGCTCTTGCTTTACCGATCCGCGCTTTCATATCTGCATCACATCCACCCTGTTCATCAATGATGCTGCCCAGATATCTAAATGTTTTTACATCTTCCAAATCTTCTCCGTCAATTGTGACTGGATTGGTGCATTCTGTGTTGTATCGGAGAATCCTGCTTTTCCCTTTGTGTATATTGAGACCTACTGCTGCGGAGGCTGCTGCTACACTGTTCGTCTTCTCCTGCATTTGTTGTTGCGTCTGGGGTAGAAGGGCCAGATCATCTGAGAAGTCTAGATCGTCCAACTGCATCCTGGATGTCCATTGTATCCCGTGCTTCCCTTCAGACGTTGACGTCTTCATGATCCAGTCGATTACAGTTGATATGGTTTACATTTAATACGTCTTTAAAAATAGGAAACTCTGCAATGGAAAAATGATGTCTAATTATGATCAAGTGTCTGTGATGCCGTCATAATTGTCATCAAAAAAGAAAAAAAGAAACAAACTATTTGGTTACCGTAACTGTATCCAATTTTGAAAAAAAGCTTAAAAGCATATTTATTCGATAAATAGAACAATCTGTCAATCAAAAATAAGATTCAGTGTTTTATTTTAAAAAACATTTTTCTTGTTGTACACTATATTAGAGTTAGCAACTAAATTTTTCGCTTGCTAACTAGTAGTAAACGTTATTGTTCACTAGTTAGTGAAAACGTATTGTGATATAAAAAAAATGAAAATTTAAAACTTCCTATTGTGTAAAAATTAATTGCGCTCTTTATCAGCAATTAATATGAGTCATTTAATACGTTCAATATAAGTTGTGTCATTTTATTAACTATAACGATAGGTTCACTACTTTGGTGTAAAAAAAAGATGGAAACTTTGGTCTTACCTTTCTGTTTAACGTTTATTAATCTGGGTGGCTTGATCATGATGTTTTCTTACATTACGACCGTCATTCCAGTGAGAATATGTCCCTTTGAAATAGAAGTATATTATTCAGATATATGAATTCGTTGACAATTTTAGGAGGTTTAATTGTTGTAAGGGACTTCTACTGAAATTTCAGTAATATTTCAAATGATGACTAAAGATGTAATGTTTACTACTTTTATGCCGTTTACATAAATTCATAAAGGATACGTTTGTACATGATATTTAATACTCAGTATATTCCACTGACAACTAGCAGCACATTGAACATTGAATTCAACAAAAACTATAAGTTTGTAAATATAATCAACAACAAAAAGTGATAGGATATTAAAATAGTAATTTTTTTAGTCAAGAAAAAATGTACTTTCATGGCATTTCCTAAAAAACTAAATAAAACATTTTAGAAAGTCATACTAAACTAGCTTGGATAAGTTTTTATAAAGCGGTTTTATTCGAAAGAGTATCTCAACATTAGAAAATGTTCATTCATTAAAGAACTGATTTGATTGTTATTACATAGTCGGAAAATGAGTTAAATTACATTACTGAATAGATTTTTCTTAAATATAATGTATCAGAGATGGATAGTGGCTAGCAAACAAGCAAGCGGCTATCAAGACTAAGTAACTAAGTGGATAACGCGATGGCCTTTGAAGCGAATGGTACTGAGTTTTAGTCACAAAATGAACATCAACTCTGAGATGCAGGTACATCCAGCTGACGAGTCTCAAACAGGAAGTAACGTCTATCCTGGGTTCCACTGCTAGCCATTATTCATCTTTGTTTATAAAGCTTGTAAATTAAGTCAATATCAAGGTAATCCTTACAGTGTGCACATATGCCAACAACAGACTGATCAACTGTAGTCTTAAACCTCAATGAGAAGATTCAAGAATAACAATACCAAGTGAATATTGTAACAAAATTTACGAATATTGATTTAAGAGTTTAAAAGTAACTTTAATTCAATTTTAAATTTCATTAAAGTGTTATTAGTTGCTAGTCCATAAAATCAAATTTATTACGTTAATAATTTATTTAAAATGAAATAAAATGATCATTTAATAATTTAATAATTTTATTTTTATTCTATATTGAAACGTAATGTTCTCCTTCATATTGATAGATTTGTGCGTTTATCAATTTATTGAGACTATATATATACATCAATTTTATCATCGTAAATAAAAGAAAAATAAGTAGGTGATTATGAAGAGAAACTTGATTATTTTTGTTTAATTTGATATAATTGTTAAACATAGTTTATTCATATGTAAATTTTAGTAATTAGAAAGTGTAGTTGTGATGTAATACGTTTGTAGATCTTGAGAACTAATATCTCTAATGAACAAGTTTAAGTCAATGAATATGAAGTCGTCAAGACAACGTGCAAGGAGGATAGCTGACAAATTCATTCCAAGTAAGGGATGGAGTCAGAAAAGGTTGCTAACTCTCCAATTTTCTTTGGATTATGAAGACCTCGACAAATGCGGGAAAGCACAGAATACAATGGACAGGTTGGATGCAGCCACACGATTCGGACTGAGCAGATGACCTAGTCAACTTATCCCATACACATCAACAAATGCAGATGAAGACAACAAGTGTAGCGGCATTCTCTGCACCGGTAGGCCCCAACATACAGAAGAGAAAAATCAAGATCCTCAAATTTTACACGAAGAACACCAATGCAATCACGATTGATGGAGAAACTGTAGAAAAGGTGGAATCATTCACGTATCTGGATAGCATCATTGATGAATGTGGAGGATCTGATGTCAACGTAAATGCGAGGATTGGCGAAACAAGGACATCATTCCTACAGTTGGAGAACATATGGAACTCAAAACAACTGTCATTCAATATCAAAGTCACAATCTTCAATACGAATGTTAAGATAGTTCTACTGTACAGAGCTGAAACTTAGTGAACTACCACAACCATCATCAAAACGGTACAAGTGTTTATAAACAATTGTCTACGTAAGATACTGAATGTCCGTTGACCGGATACCATCAATAACAACCTACTATGGGAGAGAACAAACTAACTTCCAGCTGAAGAGGAAATTAAGGAAAGATGCTGGAAGTGGATAGAACACACATTGGGGAAATCACCAAAATGTATTACGAAGAAGCCCTAACTTGGAATCTTGAACAGAAACGAGAAATGGAAGTTCAAAGAACATACTGCGTCGGGAATGGGAGACACATGATTAGAATGAATAGCAACTAGGAATAAATGGAAAGAATTGTCCAGGTCAAAGTTGGATGGTGAATGCTGGTGGGTGGCCTATGCTTGTTCACGTAGGGTAACAGGCGTAAGTAAGCCGACAGAATTTTTGTGCAAATCTTATATATGCCTTTTGAAAAGCACCTATTTGTATAACATGCAACAATTCTTAGTGAATCCAGATGTTTATTCAAATCTACATGTTAGCCACATGTATATAGTCGGTATTTGTAAGTAATACCAATGTGAACCCATATTTAATTCTATTTTGAATTATATATTTTGTACACCACCAGAAATCAATTTTTATGAAAGTTGTTTACATCATCCCGTATTTACATTTGTTTAACCTCTATTGTGATCAAAGCATATGTGATACAGTGTGATAATGTGACATTTTTTCAAAAATCACACATTACTTTTAGGATATTCATAACTTTATTTTCAAGAATTCGACATTTCTTAATTGTTTATAACGACAAATTGTTGTAGATTTAATTTATTTTAAATTAATATAACGATTTGAATGGTGAAGATCATGAGTCAATTGAAGCTAGACCATCATGGAAAACCTGGAAGCACTGGATGGCCGTTTCGTCTTATTGTGGCATTTTTCAGTAGTGTGCATTCACGATTCCACCCCACAAGATTCAAACCCAGGACCCATCGGTCTCGCGCGCGAACGATTAACATCTAAACCACTGAGCTGGCATCCAATGGTGTTAATGTCTAACTTCAACTAATCCACGAAATCGAGCGGCACATCCACGATTTTCTTCAATGAGTTACTATTACACAAAACTACTAAATGTCGGCTCTGTGGTTTAGAAGTTAAGCATTCGCGTGCGAGACCGATAGGTTTTGCGTTCGAATCTCGTGTAACGGAATAGTGGATGCACGTTGTTTAGGAGTCCCACAACAGGACAAAACGGCTGTCCAGTGCTTACAGGTTTTCCATAGTGACCTAGCTTTAATTGACTTATGATCTCAACTCTGAATATTACCATAAAATCCACAAAAACCACTTCTGATAATAACGATTTGAATTGTAGCTCATCTAAAGAAATCCATTCGAATTGTATTCAGCTATTTATTTAATTCAATAGTTATTTAATGTAAAATAGTTTATTAACTCATTTTGTTTGAGTTATTGCATGACAAAAACAAAATGATTACAATGTTTACATTTTACTATTTTAGAGATGATTTGATAGATTATCTTAATTGCAATTAAGTTGTGAAAACAAAACCATTTACATAAATAAGTTATTTTTATATATTTCAATCTTGTTTAGGAAATTTCAACAAATTTTAAGGTCATAAAACTGGCTATTTATTGTTATCTTATTTTGAATTTGAATATACAACATACTTAAATTCTAATGTTATCTGTTATTGACACATTTTTTTAACTTTCAAACACCGGTTCATTTGGTTTCATTGAAAAGGGTATGTTTGTAAGATGACACAAATAGTAACAGCGTAGGCTATGTGATCTCATAAAAAAATAGTGAGTTAGATGATCAATTTGTTATACGACATGCAAGATGAAATCAAATAAATTGTAACTGGTAATCAGAATATTACAACGATCCTTGATAAAGTTGAAGTCAGTGGCTCTGTAATAAATTAACTGTCATATTTCTTTTAAGCATTATAGTCATTCATAGATTATAATAGCAATTGATTGCTACTATTTCGACTAGATGATTGTGTCACTAAATAGATACAATAATGATGATTGTTGCGAAAACAAATTGTGAGCTTGAGGCCGTTCATCATTATTCTTCAGTTCATTTTGCAATGTGACTGGATAATAATCAAGGATTAAAACCAAGTTAACAATCAAAAGCTATTAAACTAGCAGATAATAAGACAAGTGGTCAGCATGGTAAGTTTGCTATGAAAATCAACATCAAAACATAACGTTAATGATAAAATCGCTTGCTGGAAAAGATTATTTTCGAGACTGACTAAATGGAATACATCGAAACATCTACTAACAGATTTCTACAGTTTATTCCAGAACCTAGTTAATAGAAAAGTTAACTTATTAACAAATTATTTTTCAGATAAGAAATTCATAAAATTAGCTTTCAGTCAATTCATGTCAGTACGAAAAAGTACTTTTAACGATGTATGTCCAAGAATAATTATTTTCGCTTACTTTATTTTACCAACATTGAAACTATCATATAAAACTCATTTTTAGATACAAACGACGTACAAGTCGATACATCTTTTACCGAACTATGATTAAAATTCCAAAGTACAAACTTTAGTATAACCATTGAGGAGTTACTAAGTTTGAGTACGTTTCATCATTCCATAATAATGGGACAGGATTAACTCATCACGTCCAAATAAGGTATTAAGGATAATATGAAGTGTATCTCTAAATATAGAAAGCTCTTAGTTTTGAATTAACTTTACTTAGAAATGAATAGGCAGTAATAATGTAGCTAAAACTTATTGAACTTTAAACAGTGACTAAAATATCGTTTGATCTTCAGGACTCAAGTTACTATATATCACAGTAAGCTAGGTAGACTTTTTGTTCGAAGTTAGTTTGTGGTGCAATATTAAAGTCTTCATTTAGGCAACGAGTTTTCCAAGTGTTCATTTTGGGATTGTGCACCTCCAGTTTCAAACCGTCACTACGTTTGCAAACCAGATTTAGATTATTTTTCATTTTATAAAGCTTAGAGATGTTCTTAGTAGAATATTAATTTAGTGATCTAATGCTACCGATACCGATTATCAGAGAATCCCTACATTTTGACTAAAACCTAAGAAGAAGTGATAGTACTTCACGTAATTTCAGAAATGGCTAGTTCTTTCTATTATTCTACTGCTAATGAACATTCAAACTTCCAGAATTACTGAGAAGAAGAGTCTGAAAATACTAATTGAGTAAGTCTTTCAAATTTGATGAGTTTGTTAAAAAAAATGGTTATAAGAAACATAAATTAGAAAAAACAAATGGTTAGGCTATGATATCCATAATTTTTTAAAACTGTGAGTGTTCCACCAAATAAAATGTTATGATCTATGTGTGGATTCGGTGATACGTCTTAGGTGAATGTGAGGTTTCCTACATCTTATCTGCAGAAAGTAGCCCTGAAATATACATTCAATTTTCATTTAACCTCCAATTACATGGTATACTTTCAGATATATTTTTTCACACCGAGGTCACATTTAGGTTCAGTGCCGGTGGATTAGCTTTTGACACTTATTGAGAATAAGGTTTTTTTGATAAGTCTTCTGAGTGAACTCTTGAATCGGTTTCCTAAGCTTTTCTAGCAACCTTAGGTTAACTCTGCACAACAACCGGAACACGAGAAAAACAATGTGAAATATAGGAAGAACGCTTTACACCAAGGTTAGTTTATGTACAGAAAATCTGGGGTATTCACAACTTTTCAGATGGTCTTGGGCTTTTCTTAGGTTCTAGAATCCTTCTAAACCTAGTAGCAGGATAGGTAATCATCCAATCAGAGATGTGACTCATGAGTTTTCACTTTCTAGATGTTTCTGAGAATTTTCTTTTGAATGGTGATTAGATAAGATGCTTCCCAACATTTTCATGGCTCCTGTGGCTTTTTTTCCAGAAATTTTGCGGATCTCTCCAATACAGTATCGTGGCGAAAAATGAACACTTTCAGTATATATTATTGGCCACAACTTATTCATGCGTGACAAATGTTGCTAATTAGATCATGTACTAAAGATTGAATTTATCTCACTCAAAACAACTCTTTCGAAAGAGAGACATAAACTCCTAGATGATCTACTCAAAAGACGTTATGATAGAAATCCAAGGATATGTTTCCTTAAGAAGTTCACACAGATTGAGTAAATAACGGAATTTTATATTTTAATGTCAATGAATAGAAAGGGAAATTTATCCCACCCTCTCATATCACGTGTCATTAGAATACAGCCAAAAGACGACATAGAACAGGAATCTGATTCCTTAAATTTAATTTTATTGACATTGGTTACCATCGAAATTTATTAAAAAAAAATTCAATCCATCGGCTGCCGTTCGAAGTCCTGAATGTACAGAAAAAAGACATACACATCGATCTAGAATTTGAAGATGATATTGCGGATAGAATTCCGTGGTATGCTTTAGCCTGATTAGTTGTGAAAGTATTTTAAGGAATCCTAGTGGAAGTACCCTACACCGATTGTTCATCAATGGATACTTGTTAAAGGAACAAATTAACTCAGCTGACTAATTCATTGAGGACTTATTCGTTCATGTCTCTCAAAAAACTGTAACTATCAAAATGGTTCAGTAAAAAACAACACAAAGAAATAAGATCATCTATTCTGTGGAATGTAATTGACAATACCTGTCTATGCAACGAACTCATTATTTAAAAAAACAATACCAAACCAAATCTATCGACTGTTGTGAGCATACATGTTTGTATTACGGAATATCTAGTGATGTGCAATATAAACCATATTTACTTGTAAAAAAGCAGTTTTTTGTAGTCTTAGTTTACAGTATATTTCTATATCTTCCTTTACGTATAACTTAATAAATCTTTTTGCAGTGTACTATCTGGTTTTATCTTTAAGTTATGTGTCATCTTACCTTTAATTTTCATATGTAGATTTATGTATTTTACTAGCATTTACCATTTCATTCAAACATTCTATCATCACCATTATAATAATTATTGTTCATTGCTGTTCTTATGACCTTTAATTAACTACTTATAAACTTACTGTTGTCCCTTTAACTTTTAGTTATTCAAGTGTTTAGTTCCTTTATAAATTATCTAGTTTACAATTAATTATGAAGCGTCGTACTCCATTGTTTTCACTTATCATGATCAAGATTATTGATATGTGAAACTTATTTATCACATTAATCATTTCATATAAATGCAACTGTACAGTTTAGAAAGATAAAATCATTGAAAAGCATTTTTTCATTAAAATAAATTGATTTATTTATTGAATGCATCATATCCCTTTTGAAACTACATGATGATGATATCATTATGTGTACTAAATAATGTGTGATTTATTTGTAGTTTTCATTATTATACCTAAACATAAATTACATGAAGACAACTATAGAAAAATAAAAGCGTGGAATATATCAACAACAAAAATAAGAGTTCACATGAATAAAAGATTCCACTAAAGAGGTAACCTTAAAAGTTAAATATTCGTGTAAAATTTAAGAATAAACATAATATATATGGTTGAAGTTAGACAATAACACCGTTAGATGCTGGTCGGCTCAGCGGTCTAGGGGTTAAGCGTTTGTGAGTGAGACCGTTAGGCCTTGAGTTTGAATCTTGCGGGGGCGGAATCGTGGATGCGCATTTCTGAAGAGTCCCAAACTAGAATGAAACAGCCATTAAGTACTTCTAGGTTTTCCATAATGGTCTAGCTTCAATTGACTCATGAATTCATTTATTAATATAGATTTATTATGGTTTATGACAATAATTCCAGCTAATTTCATTACCCTTTTTTCTTATTATATAACTAATTGCATACTTTCGTGACTTAAGAAAGAAATAAATAATAACAAAAGTCATTTCTTTTCTTCAATTTATAAGAATAAGTCTTTTTTCAAAAGAAAATTATTGTCATAATCCAAAGAAAAAAAGAATCTTTATGAAACTTTCGAAGTTATTTCAACAAATTTCAATGGGATTCAAATTAAAAATCTTTTTTTAATTGTTCAGAGCGTAATGTTCAAAACTTATCCTTGTTTTGAATTTTATTTTATTAGAAAACAATAGTGTATCACAAAATACACTAAAATGATCTATAAAAATTTACTTTTACGGATAATTCAAGTTTTTTGTTATTAATAACATATAGAGTCTAATTAAGAATTTTTTGGTAATATATTTGTTGCTATGTTTGAAGAGACTATGAGATCATTTAAATCGGCTAATGGAATGAAGACTCAGCGACATAATGATAAGATAAGGTAACTACTCGGATACATCCTAGCCCCGCAACGTAGAGGGAGAAGTCCAGGTTCAGAAGAGTGGGAGTGTATCCTTTCAAAAGCGAGAAGCACGAACAACAGCTACAATAGGCAAAGCTCAGTCGTATATATACAGCATAAAAATGTCCTTGGGAAATGTCACCAAATAGCCAATTAAAATGGACAACGAACCAATGATATTAAGGGTCTTTTAAAGTGAGAAATATAATCTGACGGTAAAAATAGGCGCTATAGTAGCATTTAAAATAAATTTCATAGGTCTTAGTCCCATCTGAAGTCGTGAATATGTTGAAAAAATATTTCAAAACTTCACCTGAGCAATCCTTTTTTGGTATCCTACTTTCATCATGGAGATCTGAACATCAACTGTTGCAATCAAGTCGTAAACCCTGATTTAGTAGTACGTCTTATTATTGCAGTCAGATCAAATATTTTCTGTTTCTGTTATTCGTTTCGTATCACATTATAGCAGTTCACATGCAATTGAGTTTGTTCACATTTAATTTGGTTAAGCCCTTTTTGTGAAATTATTTAACGGAAAGAGTCATCCGTACAATACAGTTTATCTATATCATTGTACCTTTATTATTGTTGCACTTGTATGAATATGTATGCTTGAGCATTGTTTACTGCCTACGCATATATTCATTCTGCTAGCTTTACTATTAATCGCTTAATTGATTCGATGATTCATTCATTTCACTATGTATACATATGCACATTTTAATCCTGTTCATAGACTCACTGATTCGCTGACTCGCTCATTCTATTAGCACGTTCACTTGCTTGCCTACTTGCTTTTCGGCACTACTATTTTATGCTTGCTCAGTGTGCCTATAAATTTGGATATCTATGTGTGGCTCAATAATGAACGTAATCAACACTTTGTATTGGCCTCCTGATTAATACACCGTTGAGACGTTATCTGGTGACGGTTATCAGGACGAACTATATGCGAAGTTTAAGGATTGTATTGAATACCGACCACCGCAGCGCTTTTGGCACCAAAACAAAAAAATTCAAGCTTCCAAAATAAGATTACAGAAAATAAAACGTTTACCAAGTGACTTCTGAGGATCTCGCATCCCCAACAATTGCACTAGTTATATGTTGTTGATTAGTGATTATTCTGTTGAGAATTTCATATTGTATTAAACATATAATATTCATTCACTCACAAAGTTTGTTTATTGCTTCAATCAGAAAATTCTGTGTAAAGGAAGGCAGTTTGTACAGTGTGTTGTTTCAAGATCCTAAATAATTAGTCGTGTAAGTTAAACAAATATACTTGATAACTCAATTCACTCAAATTTCTTATCAGAGAAATGATTACAAAATAGTAAAATAGGACGATTTATGCTTATTTTTGTGGATACGTATGTAACTAAACGTATTAGGCACTCTGAGTTTCCATTTTTGACAACTACAAAATAAATAATATAGAGTATATATAACAAAAGAATTGTGATAAACCATCAAATTTTAGATGAATATGTATGTATTATAGACTATGGAATATATTATAGCAAGATACTTATTAAATATCAACAAGTGTTACAGTGTGTTCAAATACTGACATAAATGTTATTACACACAATCATTTTAATTAAAGTAGTCTGTTGTTTTTCTTTTAGGAATTGATTAGTAACTGGGTAAAAAAATTCAGTATAGTTATAACCTAACCATAAGCAAATTAACTTGTAAATTCCATTAAATTAAAATAATAGGTCATTCATTAAATTTACTTTCATATGACATAGTTATTCGTGTGAAATTTGTCCTGAACACATCCTGAATACAACCTACATGACAAAAATTGCGGTAAAATGAAGTTTTACTTGAAAAAAATATATGAAGAATTGTGTATAACTTGTTATTGTTTACATTACTGTTCAAGCTTATATTAATGTTAAAAGGTTTTTTCAATAAACAGGAAGACTAGGTTATGCTAAGTCTGTGATAACATTATTTTTATTGGTTTAAAATAAATAAACAAATGTTTATTTTACATTTCAGTTATTGATCAATATCCATTCAGAACAAATAATAACTTCATCTAGACAATTTTAAGTTGCTGAAAGAAAAAGAAATTAGAATTTGGGGTTATGAATAAAATTTAAGTTTTGACAAAGTATTAACTTTCCGCTTAGAATCAGAAAGGGTAATCATTTATTTCATAAGAAAGTGACTTTAGGAATATTGTGAATGTTATAAAATACTGGAAAATCTTGTAAACCTTTCTAACCGACTTGAAAATGTGATAACTTGAAATGCTCTATGCTTCAGTAACACGAGTTAAATACGTATATTGGGTACGTTATTCAAAAAAGTTTATATTACTTTACCAGTATCACTATATTTATTTAGGATGGCTTGCCTTGAAAAGCAACATAACTGGAAATTGAATTCGAGTTTCTTCTGACTAAATAAATGTTCAATGTCTAAATGAATCGATTTCAGTAACATGTGTTTATTGATTGTTACTTAGTTCCTGACTTTTTATAATCCGTCTCTGTATAGCTGGAATGTTTAGATGGACTGTCAAAGCACTAAAATGGTATTTTATGTAATAAATTCAGTAGCATTACAGCCTAATATTTTTTGCGGAACATTTAACCCAAGTTTTGTGTTCGAAATCTTTTTCTTTAATTTTATTTAGTGCAAATGAATGTGTGCGATCCTAATTTGCGTAAAGGTGACATTTAATATGAATGCAATCGTTAGACAAGGGAAAGAAAACAAATATGACTGAAATTATGAATCTAAGTTTATTCAATTGCAACCAACTGTGTTTAGTTATGTGCGACCTTGAGAATAAATTGATAGTTGATTCATTAATAAATAATCAAAATAAGTTGAAAAACGCAATTTACAAGTACATAACTTCACAATGTATCCTTGTAATATGAGTTTTTGTTAATGTTAATCATTTTAAAAAACCAAGATCAAGAGAATAAACTGAATTCAGTTTCTGGCTGTTTTTTTATCTAAATACAACCTAAATAAAACAAAGGTAATAATAAACATAGTTAGTTGACCGAATCGACTTAGTTATAGTTTGTTGATAGTTTCAAATCGTTTTTGGTCAGTATGTGAAGCTAACTTTTTAATTTTAAACCCCTCTGATAGAACTGACTGAATAAATTATGTATAATGTTTTCTTCCTTCAATGAATTTAAATAAAATCTCATCAGAGGAGTCATGGAAATCTAGGATGAAATATTTCAACATCTTTTATTTTCAGTGGACGATCACATTATTTGATGCATACGTAATCAAAACATATTTTCATCTTTATGACGTAATAGATTGTGTTAACATTTTGTACGTTCAAATTCTTTACATCACATAATACATCTTTGTATTGCAGGGGAAAGGATTAAATGATGAAATATTCAACTGTGACGGTATGAATGATTATCTTACAGTAAACAATTACTAAAGGAAATGATCATAAGAAGTTATATAAACTTTTCCTTTTATTATTATTGTCCTTGATTTTATCTTCTCTGCATAAAAAATGAAGTTGACTTATAAGTACAGTTTTTATTACTGATGTAAAATACTTTTAAACAATATACCAAATGTTTTTTATTATGTCCTTTTTATGTAAAGTGTCACTAATCTGTCTTAGGCTGCAAAAATGATGATACCATGTTATTTTTAGGACAATATATTGATGTTTCAATGAAAATAATATATATATATATATATATATATATATCTGTCAAAAGTAGGAAGCTAGTATCAATCTAGATAAAGATCACTTACATGATTTCATTTATTTTCATACTTGTAATAATAGACAATGGACAGAAGGAACCATTATTTATTATAAAAAATTACAAAGTGTTTAAATGATATATACATATGCTTCAGCCATCCATTTGCATCTTGGCGTCCGTTCTTCAATGAAAACTTTCTTCACTTCTGGTCTTCAAGTGTTCTGTCCATGGTGTGCTTTTGATTTACGAGAACTCTTCTCTCTGTTTGATAGATGTGACAGCTTTGAGGTCATGTTCTGCTACATAATAATTACAGGCAATCTTGTGAGCAGAGTTCACCATATTACTAAGGATAAAAATATGTAAAAGATTGATCGATTGTCACTATAAACAGAAAATACAACTTGAATTATTTTTCATATTTTTATGTTAGCTGTAAAATATCCGTCCAGTCTATAAAAGAATAAACTTTGCTACAACATAAATACGCCATATTCAATCGACTTTGAAACTATCCCGATAGTTGAACTTGTTTTAAAACAGTCCCCTTCATGAAGGAAGAGAATAAGAAAAAAATTATAATTACATTATTGTTCTAAAAATATAACATTTCCAATTCGGAATAAAAAAAAAGTAGGTTTAAGTGTGCAAAGGAACAGAAAATATTTTAGTCACTATATGTTCACTAAACTAAGATAGAAAAGTTAAGGAAAACTTATAAATTGAAATTTTAAAAATATCAAATAGACAAAATATGCCTCCCTCAAGCAAATCAGTCCCAAAGAAAACGAAATCAGAACCGTCTTCAGGGTTAATTCCCAACCCTGGAATCTGAAAACTACTAAGGTATTTTTGTGCAGAAATTCATATGTCTGACCACTAAAATGCATATTTAACTAAACAAACCAACATATTAACTCGAAAAATACCCAGATGAGATTTTAAAACGTTTTTATTAAAATAAAACAATTAGTTGAATTTTTAAATGTGATCATTATTTTATTGGGAATGGTGAAGTAACAGTCACTTTTAATGGGCTTACTCTATAATGACTAGAATACTGATCAGGAGATCCTTAGAATCTTATATCTATGTATATTTGATCCTTTGAGTTTCACAATATGCCACTAACGATACAGGTGTATCAATGTAATATTTAGTTTATCTGATTATTGAGAATTTATTTATTCATTCAATGGAAGCTATTATCTTATGACAATTTGGAAGAAAGGAAACACAACAACGCTATTCAAATTTGTATGTTTGGTGAGTCACTCAATAGAAAATTTCGCGTTACAGGTTAGCATATGTTCCAAACAACATAGCAGAAAGTTGTTGTACTGTAGAAGAATGTTGAAAGATACTAGAAGGATTAAGAAATTCCTGATAGAAAATTGTTGAAAAAAGATCTATAAGTTTTGTCCTACGATATAGAACACACGGTTGATATTAGTGCAACTAAAACCATTCGAAAAATCTTTGGGTATTATGCACAAAAACTAAGAGCTTAAGTACTTCATATATTGAGAAACGCTGTGTAAATACAGGCAAGGGCGTACAATTAGTGTGCTTATGAAAAATACTGAACGATGTATAAAACAGTCATTCGCTGTCCCCCCGCCCATATTCGTTTACAGAAAAAGCATTTCAAGCATCAGCAACAATTCACAATCATCCATTTAGTTAATAATTGCTTTTGAATATGTTATTGGCTACTTTTGAATAACGCGACAAAATATTCAGTTGATCCCACTAACTCATCCAACTTTTCCGAAGCAAAGGCTTGAACTCTCAAATTTCGTTCCTAGATGCCCCACTCAAAATAAATTTACACAGATCGAATAATTAACAGAATTTTATATTTTAATATCTAGAATGAATATAAAAGGTAACTTTTTTCCACCCTCTCGAATCATGCATTATATCGACAACTAATTATCTTCCAATCTAAATTTACTCTATAAAGTTGCATTTATTAAACCAACCATAATAACTAATATGATATTGACCATACTAACATGAGTAAATAAAAAAGTGACATTAATTATTTCAATATTTTTATATCAATTTATTAAAAGTTTTGGTCATTGTGACAAGTGTAAATTTCGTCCAGTGTAACCTTTGGAAGATCAATCTTTTTGTATCAATTCTACATAAATTTTGTTTGATATGACATGTGTAAACGTTCCTTCAATTTGACGATAATATACCCTGGATCAAGTGAACTGTATTCAGAGTGTGGTATGACAGTTAACTCTGTATTCCTCTTTATGTGCTATCATAAAAAGTGTAGAAATCCGTACATAAATGATTGTATTTTGGATTAAAGATGATGCGATTTCGGAATGTTAATAAAACTTTAGTACTCCAGTCTTTCATGCTTTATGTTTGCATCGTGCGAATTAGAATAGTTCACGTTTCCCAGTATAAGCAGTGGAGTTGGGGAATTGTAGTGTTTCACTATTGTCAAGCAAAATCAGTAAAAGGTAGTTGATATGTAGATTGTAGAGACGACTACACATATATGACAGTAGCGACACAAATATATTATCGTCAATCACATACTTTCGACATATGTAAAACCGCGAATTTAGCTGAGAACAGAATTTGTATATATATATATATATATCAAGCGTATATTATATAAAACGTTACTTATAAATATTTAGATCTGAAACGTGAATAATCATTTAGTTTACTATGAAAAAGACCTAGTCCTTTGGTGCTTAGTTGTTGTATGTAACTGCAAACCTAAGATTTAAAGTATATTTCTAGTCATTTAACGAATACTGTTTTTACATCAATGTGACGGCTAATTTGATGATAATATATACCTTTAAAATGTCAAAGAAACTCTTTGTAAATTAGTTTATAGAATAATCACATGAAACTCAATATATAGGCCTCATGAACTAAAAGCATTTTAGTTGTGATAAACTTCATTTAAGACAGCAAATGATGATGATTAAATTGTATTTTCATTGACATATTTATAAAAAATATCTTATTACTTTCTTAATATAGGTCTTTAGTAGTTAATAAGTACTTGAAAGTCACCTATTCTGAACTTTTCACCAACTAATAATTTATCAATAAAAACTTGAAGACCTCAGTTTTACTTGATAAATGCCAATTTACATGGATAATCTGACTGATGGTATTTATTTATTAACTTCATATTACTTCATTGATTCTATCAAATAAAAAATGATCGACAGGTCTTGGGTTCGAATCTCGCGAGGTGGGATCGTGAAAGCGCACTATTGGAGGATCCCACAATAGAACAAAATGGCTATCCAGTACTTCCACGTTTTTCATGGTGATCTAGCTTCAAATGACTCATGATATCAACTATTAAAATCATCATAATATCCACAAAAATCCCTTTTGATAAAAAAATCCTTTAAAAAAATTGTTCAATTATTGAAAAACTGATAAAAATATTACAGGAATCACTTTGTTTCATACTCAATCATGAAAAACTTACAAGTTTCTATTTTTACTCATCTTTTACTCCATGAAATCTGAAATTCAAACGTTACTAAAATACCAGATAGTAAAAATATACATCGACTAAATAATGAATTCTTAACAGAGAAATGAAATTATAATCATAGCAACAATTGATCATACATTATTCAACTAGTCATTTGTCATTAATTTAACAACTAGTATCCAAATACAATTAAGTTTAAATTCGTTTACGCATAGCAAAGAAATAAGTAATTTTAACTGAAATTTTCTCTTCTCTTACCAATAAATGTGTATTTAATGTATTCGTAAGAAAACAAAAGAAAAACAAAACAAAAGAAAAGTAAATATCGGATCAATTATTCAAAGATAAAATTAGTTGACCTGAAAATTGAATGATCAAATTGAAATTCAAATGAAAAATCATTGAATAAAATTATGCAATCAACTTTTGATGCATGACCTGTAAAGGAAATGCTTCAATATATATATATATATATATATATATATATATATATATATATATGCGATAATAGTCTGATATTTATTTTTTAAGACGAAAGGGGAAAAAACGATTTTTTTCTTTTTGTCGATGGATAATCATAAGATGTGATGCTTTATAGATCTGTTGAATGTTGATTAGATGTTTGTTTTTCCGTTGGTTGTTGTAGTTGATTAAGTTTATTATTTGTGCAAAGAGGTTTCTTTAGTTGTATTAAAATGATTTATTTATTGAAATAATGATTGAATTTTAATTATGTAAACTATATCTAGATCTTGTTTAATTACATAATAATCAGTGTTTTAGTTTTGCATTGTAAAATAGATTAAATACTTTCTATCTATTTTAAATAGTGAAAAAAAACTTATATTGAAACGGTTGGGAATCCTATTGTGGTGAACGAGAACATAAGTGGGAGTAATCGAATGTATTTGAATACAAAATTACAGAATATCTTAGTAAAATCTATACAGTAAATACATAATTTTGCAAAATGTCAATCAATTGTCTCAAATTTCATTGTTCCTTCGTCTCCACACTAATCATTCTCTGTTCTCGTTTTATTTTCTTTGATCTTCTAAACCTTCTGCCTCTAGGCATTTCACATTCGATTGATGATACACACTACTTATATCTGTCGATATCAGTAGCACACTATACTGTTTTTGAATTATTTAGTTGATTCTAATCACTCCATTGATTCATAAGTAGTTTTCAATATAGCTTATGAAGTTCATTCGAGTCTAACAAAATTTCTTTGTATTCAACAATTAAAGCGTAACAATAGTTATTTTCACCTATCAAATGAAACCTGAATTGTGTCTACAAAAGTAGTACGTTTTACTGTTTTCTTGAGAGTAATATTATTGTTATTATTATCTAATTGAATTTCACTTCATATTTGAAGATATCTAACTCCTTTTTTTATTTATTTCGCACAAACCTATAAGTTTATTTATAATTGTTCCTAATATTACTCCATTCTATTTCACCCCTTTTAACGTCCAGAATTATTATGAAAAAAACATCTTTATTGTCTAACTCTATTTACAATATAATCAATCGTTAATATTTTTGTTCATAATAATAGTAATGATAGTAATCAATTAATTGCAGATATATACGAATTATCATGTTAAAACACTTTTGAATTTTTTCTACAGGATTAAAGCTTTAGGTAAATATTAATATATTTAGGCATATTTATCTTAAAATTATTCAATGATCAGGTATACTAGTTCTATCATAACAGAATTGTAATCTCGATTTCATATACTCAATTAGAGGAACATGAATAGTTAATCTTTCTAATGGGTCAGATAACTTCTATCAGAAAATGTAGTATTTGTGGAGTTCTAGTGGTCGTGAAATATGATGATTTACAAATAAATCATGTTCAGGATTGAAAACAGAATATGTATTAGTATTGTACTGTTCACAGTAAATTTATAATAATCAATAGTAAGGGGAATTTGAAACCCGTGTAAAGAAATTATGTGATGTTGTTTTGGTTAACATTGATTGCATAACCGTGAACAAATCGTAATATTTTTACTTACATACTTACTACTTACTTACGCCTGTTGATGGGGCGTGATAATTTTAGGTTAAATCAATACGAAAAAATGTCCAAGTTTTTGTAGTCAAGGCATTAAAATTCTAAGATTTATGAGTAAAGCACAGTAAAATGTTTTTTTAAATTAGTGGAAAATGGTATTATTAGCTAGTTGCCAAAGCATTTTTATCTTATTTTACAAAATAAAGCTTCTTGATCAGTTATTATGAGGTGTCATTTTTGAGAGTTTCCGAAAAATATAAAATTAAATACACCGTTTACTATATATTGTGCATTCTCATGCACAATATGTCTGAGAAAATTTGACATTGACGAGTGTTTGATAAAAACAGCATACTATGTACTTTCGAACCGTTATGTGGTGTGTGCTACTGATGTCGACAGATATAAGTAGTATGTATCATCAATCGAATGTGAAATGCCTAGAGGCAGAAGGTTAAGAAGATCAAAGAAAATAGAACGAGAACAGAGAATGATTAGTGTGGAGACGAAGGAACAATGAAATCTGAGACAATTGATTGACATTTTGCAAAATTATGTATTTACTGTATAGATTTTACTAAGATATTCTGTAATTTTGTATTCAAATACATTCGGTTGTCCCTACTAGTGTTTTCTTTCACTACAGTCATAAACCAAATACTAATAAATTAAGTTGTCAGTATAATGAAAACGTTTGTAGAACAGAGAATACATTGAAAAAATATACCATTGGAAATTGGTTTTTTATCATGATTATCTTTTATGATAATGTTGGTACTAATCAAAGAGTGATGTGTTTGATAAATACATTATTCAAACAATATAGCTTTGAAAATAATGATGAATGATTAATAAATTTATTAAAAATAAAGTTGATTTACCTGATTTTAAATATATCACTAAATAAATCGAGATCTGTTACCATGGAATAGATTGGAAACTAAATAACTTATAAGAGAGTTAAATAAATCATTTGTTCAAATAAAGCAAGAACAAATATTGATGCAGAATAGTATGAATTCATAATATTTCGAGGTTTCTCGTCAGCTGCTTACAACCAAATATGTAGTAGAATTTTACATTGAGATAAGAAATAGTATGAAACAATTGACATAAATGAGTGTAAATGATTGGAATGACAAAGGTTAACAATAATAACTATATATATATATATATATATATATATATATATATATATATATATATATATATATATATATATATATATATATATATATATATATATATATATATATATAAGAACAGGTCAGAGGTTAATTGGCTTTAGAATTAAGAAAACAATCCAGGATTGGTGGTGTGATAGTTGAGTGGAGTTCATAAATTGTGTGATAGTTTTAGAGGTAGTGAAGGTTTCACGGGATTAAATAGTGATGAAATAGGTTACGTAATAATTGAATAGATTTTGAAAAGTCAACATAATTGAAGAGGATAAGTGGGCGGAAATGTGTGGATGAAAGGTTGGTTTAAGAATTCGGTAATGGGGGAGGAATATAACACAAAATAAATATTTTAAAAATAAATAAATGAATAAAATAACCCAATTAACAAAAAAAAGAATTGCCAGGGTAACAATAAGTTTATTAATGTCTCTTTTCTAATATATAAATCCGGTTTAAGATTTTTATCACGACCGCTTTAGCAAAACGGAGAGAAGTCGTATTTCTTTGTTTGCTGGTGATTTTAAAAGCGTGCGGAATGTCGATGGTATTCCCACTGTCAATTAAATGCCAAGCTATTGCACTGCTGATAGCTCTAGTCCCTCACAGCCTCAAGTTTTTTGGAACATGCTTAGAAATGCGAACATTTACTCTTCGCCTTCGTTATTAGGTCAGCTATTAGCAAACATTGTGTACTAATATAGAGACCAATATTTGTAATAAGAAAATGACATCAAAGACTGGCAAGCTCTATGCAGAAAAAGAGAAATAGAACAAAATAAGGGTATACAGTAACTGATTCGTGACTCATTATGGTGTATCAGAAAGTAATAAATGACAATATAGGTTATTATCAGAATAGGGATTTGTGGAGATTGTAGTGATATTAACAGTTGAATTCATGAGCAAATCTAAACTAGACTATCATTGGAAATCTGAAAGCCCTGGACGGTTGTTTCATCTTAGTATGGGACTCTTCTGGAGTGTGCATTCACGATCCCGCACCTCTAGATGCCAGCTCAGTAATCTAAAGGTTAAGCGTTCACGCGTTTGACCAGTGCTTTCACGTTTTCATTGATGGTCTAGCTTAGATTGACACATGAATTCAACTGTTAAAATATAAGACTGAATAATCTAATTAATTTAGTTTCAATCTTAGTTTTTTGTATCGAATCTAATCTTCAAAACTGCATATTCATTGTTATCATTTGAACAAGATTTATTGTTGTTACCTTTCTTATGTTAGATTCATGAATAATAAATTACATATACATAATCAACGATTAGTTATCATTTGATTGATTATTATTTATAAAATAAACATTAACCGGAAGTTTTGTAAAATTGTCTCTTATCTAGTTTGTAAGTTTGATAACGAATTATTTTAGATAAGAATATTTTTGAAGATTGTGTAAAATGTAGTTGACTTACATGTCAAATTGACTTTAGTTAGACAATCATTGATAATTAAGAAGCACAGTACAGTCATCCAAAGTATACCTCCACATTCCTTTCATTTGTTTTCCTTAACCGATCAATAAATGTTTCTGATAATGATCTAATACTTATTAGAAAAAAAGCATTGATTAAATGGATTAAATCTTATATGACTGACAGTATATGTGCTATGGTACGAAAGATCTATGTTTTTCATTTCCATTAGTAAAACTGGTTGTTAATATTTTTTTCATATTGATATTTACATTAGATTAAGTTATAGAAAAAAAAACACATTATTTCTAGTTCACGTCCACCTTATTTTCTGACACCTAACCATACCCATGAACCATTACCAGGAACCATATATATATCCCTAAATATAATCAGTGCAACATAAGTCAATCAATTTTGTATTTTATCACCAAACTTTTAAAAGAAAAAAAAAGCAAGTTAGCAATTCTTTCCTTAATCAAATATGATCATAAAAATTTAAGTTTCACTCCTCTTTTAATATAGTGAATAGCTAATTTTATGAAATCATCACAATTCTTCTTAACATAGCACTATAATTGATATAGTTTGGTTTTGTTATTATTCCATTGTAATTCATATGATGCATTGTAATATACTTCTGAATGAATTGATTCAAAAACAATATAATTTCTTCTGAAAAATACAAACAAACAACATTTAAAATAGTTGGTGATAAAATTAGTTTACACAAGTTAAACAAGATGAAATCTGTAGATAAGTTGGATCAGAAAAATTGTTTGAAAATATTTACGAAAAACAATGAAAGATTTGATCTATCTTAGAAAATGAATTAAATTTAATTATGTTTCAATCATCAATTTTTGTGTTTTATTAAAATTTTATTAAATAAAAACTTGAAAACATATTTGTATTTCTAATGTATAGTCGGGATTTGAAAAAGTAAAACATAATAGATGAATATTAATAATAATGATAAAGATGAGTGGTAACTAGGAGTGGAATTCAAGACACATGTTTCATCCTATTTGGGACTCATTAGATGGATGTACCTGCATCTCAGAGTTGATGTTCACTCTGGAACTCCAACCCAGTACCATTCGCTTCAAACGCCATCGCGTTATTCACTTAGCTACTGAGTCCTGATAGCCACTTGCTTGTGCAATGGAGTGAAGTCTAATTCACTTGATATTGTTTTACTTGAATCTTCCCATTGATGTTTAGGACTGTAATTGATCAGTCTGTTATTGGCATATGTGCATACTGTGAGGATTGTCTCGATATAACCTGACGTCACAAGCATTATAAGCAAAAATGAATGATTATTAGCGATTGCTATCAAGACTTAGTAGCTAAGTGGATAACGTGACGATGTTTGAAGCGAATGGTGCTGGGTTGAAGTTCCAGAGTGAACATCAACTCTGAGATGCTGGTACATCCAGCTGCCGAGTCCAAAAGAGGACGAGACGCACATCCTGGTTTCCACTTCTAGCCACCAACGAGTTTTGCTTATAATGCTTGTGAATTAAGTCAATATCGAGGCAATCCGTACAGGATGCACATATGACAATAAGAAACTGATCAATTACAGTCCTAACAGGAATGGGAAGATTCAAGTAAACAATACCAAGTGAATACAATAATAATGATAATTTCATTCTCAAACTTTATTGTGAGAAACAGTTATGTGTATGTCTATATATGAAAAATAATAAAATCAATCTAGGGAATTTTTGAAATGAACAATAAAAATGATGAATTATTTTGTGCAAGTGATCATAATTAATGGGAATTGAGAATTGATTGTAAGTTGTTAAGTGTAGTTTTTAGGGGTAAGAATAATACAAACTGTATGATAATATGAACCCATAAATCAGTAGAGGAAATTGGCTAAAGTATAAATAAATAAAATCATAATGTACTCAAAAATAGAATAAATGCGAAGTCAGTTTGAATGTACCTATGGTAAAACTGGATACCAATGGGGTAAAAAGGATTGATAAAATCATCTGTTAAGTTATCCGTAATCAAGAAATGTATGTAAGTACCTCAAATATCTTAAAACATAACACTGTTGTTGACTCCTCAAATTGCTATAGTAGTTGACAAACCTTAGGTAAAATTTAGAATATGATTCATTAAATTGGAAGTATATGACCACGATCCAAATAAAGTCCCATTTTTTCTTTGATCGCAATAAAGGAATATTTTTTCCAGCTTAGCTCGATTTTTACTAGTTTTAAACTTCCTAGTCTGTGATTTAGAGAGACCAAATTATAATGTGCAACCTGTAATGGATAATTGGTATTTGTGATGATGTATACATGTATATAGTAGGCGTATGTCGTATCAAATGTACATTTTTGAAAACAAAATGAAAATGTAGTTTTGATATTGGTCATGTTGAACAGTTTGGGTTGGACGGAACGACCATTTTCTAGAAAGATTGTTAAATTACGAAACAACCTATTTCTTGTTTGGCGTTATCATCATGTCAAGCTTCATGATATTTCCTTTTAAAAAATGTGAAAGTGATATTTTGTGACATTAAATATGAAACAAAAAATATTATTAGATATTTGGGGGTTATGTTAACTTTTTGAATGTTCTCCAACGGTTTGTAGACTGAAAAGTTTAAAACAAGTTTTATTGGAGAAAATTCTAAACTTGGTTTTCAATTGCAACGAATACTACAACATCAGGTTTGAGAACCAATTAAGGACAGTTATTTATTAATGAATTACAACTTTTTACTATATACATCACCAACACACGAAATTTTCGTACGGACACTACATGATGGACCTAAAAATAATACCACATCTCTCAGCTCTCAATTTCGATAAAAATTATCAGTTCATCAAAATTTATGTGGAATGTCTATTTAACCTCAGGAAATCACCCATAGGAATCAGTAAAGAATGTTTACATGTCAAAAATATCTCAAAAATTCTCATGATTTTAACACCTTTTGGAATCAGTGATGCTCACAAACTAGTAAAACCAATCAATTTCATTTTATCCAGACCAAAATATACAACATTGAGAATTCCTATCCGTAAACCCATGTTTTTGAATTAGTTTTTCTATAGTTATACAGTTTTGACCAACAGTTTATTGACTCTAAAATTTATCCCACCTTGATTACTAGCTAGATAGTCCAAAATCTCACAAATGTTAAACATAGTTGTACAATTTACATCAACTATTTCTTCCTATTTCAAGTAAAACAAGCAAACATTATGTGAAAATAAACTTTTGTTTTGAAGTACAAAACTTGGAGATTTAATTGTTTTCAGTACAAATTGTTTTCCATTAAAAAAACGTTTTTTTAAAACATTCAATATTTTGGTACATTTTATATCTGATCAATGTTTTAGGTCGTATTTTTCCATTATAACACTTGTGTATTCAATCTATCAAATTAAAAATCTCAGTTACTACTTCTTTTCAACAATATAATGAAATTGCTTGTTAGATGAATTCGGTGATACTATAATGTATGGACGACCTTTGAGCGACGCCAGATTGACCTTTAGTTTCATCTTAATAAGCAGGACAAAATAAGGGTCATAAACCTGTATGAGAAATTAGAACTATGATTTACAGTTGATGACTAAGATTAGAAGTTAGATTTAGAGTTTTCATTACGAACTGACATCAGCTATAATGTCACAACTATACTTATCTGAATAAATGAGTAAATTTCGTACAAAAATCCTAGACCTTTTATCTTATACGTGATTGGTTATGGTCTCGCCCTGAATTCTATTAATGTTTCATCTTATATGGTTTAGTAATTTTATATATTCACAATATTAATTTCATTATAAGCCTTGATCAGTAGTAAATTATGATTTCTGTTCTTATAAAATTACATTTTAACTAATGTGAAAGTAAATTTCCCACTTGCCAAACTATGTATATCCCGATTTTCCTTATCTTAGGCAATTGAATATTATCTAAGTTTGTTTTAATATAATCAAATGAAATTTATATTATCATCATAAATGAATGACAGATGTAATGAGTTAAAAGTCTTATCGGAACGAATTTGACAGGTGCACAGATGTCCAAGATTATAGAAACGCTAAAATACATTCAAGGATTTATGCACTTCATTTGTCAAGATAAAATAGCAGTTTGAAAAGACGTTATAAATCCAGGATGAAATGAAGATAAATTCCAGTATTTTTGTAGATTGAACAATTTTCTACTTCGTTGATCAATACAAGGTATTGCCAAAATGCTTACAACATTTGGTTCACAATGTATCCATAATCTTCATTTTGACAGAATATCAACTGATGAAATTCCGCGTTGAAGTTTAAACTATTGTTTAAATTAGTTTTTTTAATGTAGCAACAGAAAACATCACTTTTTCTGACTAGTAAGGTTTTTAGAGGAGTATTAGTGATATTTAGTATATGAATTCAAATACAGTTTTCAATGACATGAGCATTTCAAAATACAACCGTAATGATATGATCCATAATCTCCTGAAACTTGCTGAATATTTATGAATGGTTTTATATGACAATACGTTTAGTTAATTAATATTAAGCAAGATACCCAACTGTGAAATTTAGGATCAATAAAGTTGGAGGGGCTATGTTTCAATTATATTAGAAAAACAGGTGATTGATCAGTAGTTTTTATACTTACGTTCAATTAACTTTAGCAAACGTTTAATCAAAATTTAAATAATTTAAGTCGATATAATGAATGGATGAATGTTAGACTACCTTTGAAAACCTGGAAGCACTAGTGCTAACTAGGGACTGATCTCAAGTTGAATTTCCTGGAATTTTAGTAAGAGGACGTGGCCAGTGGAGTTCAGTCGTGTCTGTTTGGAGGCAGTTACTCACTGAAGACAATGGTGGACGGTCGCGCAATATTGTGGGTTGATTGAATTTAGACTTTAACACCTTTGGATGCCGGCTCAGTGGTTTAAAGGTTAAGCGTTCGCTCGCGAGACCGAAGGTTCAGGGTTTGTGTCCTTTGTGTGGTATTGTGGATGCACACAACCGAGGAGTCTAATACTAGGACAAATCTGCTATCCAGTGCTTCCAGGTTTTCAATGGTGGTCTAATATTCATCTTCTCATGATATCAACATAAACTCAACAATCTTCTCAACCCTATACTGATAATTTAAATAACTAGCAAGGTTTATGATCATTTTATTATTTATGTTCGAACGGATATACTGATCTAAAGCTACTCGATTATGCTATTTGAATTTAATGTTTTTATCAATCATAGAAACCATATAACTTGATATGTGCTAGAAGTAATCGAATATTTCCAAACTGTCACTAACTAAAACTGTTAATATCATGACGTAGCCATCAACCAGATAAGTAACTTGAAGCGAACGGTACTGGTTCTTAGTGAGATAGCAATCGTCAACTCCTGAATGCAAGTTTATCCAGTTGAAGAGTCCTAGTTGGGACAAAACATGCGTTCTGTATTCCAGTTCTGGTCATATTTTATCTATCCTACTGAAAGTCAATTGTTGTTCTAAACTTTCTGTGAGAAATAATGGGGATTCGCATTGGTTATTTTCATATGATTACATCAGTGAAGCATGAAAAGTCAGAATATTTTCAGAGCTGCTCGAAAGTTAGTCCAAAGTAAGCACATAGTTATCAATGTACAATCATAAAATGAATCGCAGTATTTACACAATTAAGCAAGAGACTGAGTTTGAAATGAATATACGTTCACAACGTTTCATTAAAAAAAAACATTTCGTATTGTATTTTTACGCTGTATTGTGATATCATTAATTTTAAGTGATCTACGTAGTTGAATAAAGTGACTTGTTTAGCAAACATCGAGATGTGATTATATATATTAGTGATATCTCGCCCTAGCATATGATGAGCACCATAGTTTCCTCACTTACTGATCATAATAGAGGAGCAGACTAACAACAGATTTGTCACCAACAAAAAGGTATTAGTTAAATAACAATAATTTGGGTAGATCACTGATTGACTTGTAGTGACTCCCTTTTATCACGAGAACACTATTGGTTTAATGAGAACAATTATTATTATAACCAACTGTACTAGTGCTTGTTTTAATGTGCTTTTAACTGTGCTAAAAAGCATCCATTATTCTTACACTTTGATCGTGATCTCGCGCGAATTCGGTTACGCTCTGTAACCAAGCTTGTATCCTGGCACGATCTCGGTATTCTTTCGATACCACGAGATCGCCAGCAAATGTATTTAGACTTGGTCCATTAACTGCCTTCTGATATTTGGCTTCCGGGGGATTTTATAGATATCCTGGCACGTGTTTCTCTGTAGCGGTGTTCATAGTCAATTTCGACTCGACGCCACGCTACAGACTTATGTAATACGAAACCTAAAAATCTTAGAAACGTATCATCACTATTCAGCTTTTGAGAAGGAGTGTATGGTACACAACTAATGATCTTGATAACTCAGAAATTACAATGAAACTATATTACAATTATTTTAGAGGGTAAATGGCTTTTGTTTCAAGTAACAGAATACATAAAATTTCTCAAAATTTATTTTAAATATATTAATTTACATCCTATGATGATATAATGTGGCTGGTGGACGTATATATTATTGGTTTATAAAATACATATCAAAATTCTGCCAATGAAACCAGAAACTGAAACCATATTTAAGACCTTTGCTGAACTAAAATTAATAAGATCGCTTAGAAACATGTGTGAAACTGATTTTTTAACCATACAACTGCAAAATTCAAACATTTCTTGCTTTTATACTGTAACAACTATTTAAATAAACAGTTGAGTCAAATGAAGTCCAACAAACGTGTTTTCAATCCTATTTTCTAATATTGTATTATACATTATTCTTAAAGCGTAAACCAGAGTTGATGTTCAGTAAAGAATTCCACCTTTTAAATAAAACATGTGACATAATAGCTGTATCGAGGCACTCTGCTCGGGATACCTAAGTCAACTAAGACTGAACAGCATTCAGTCAAAATAACAGCAATGGAATAATACAAACCACTACAAATTGAATTATTTTTACTAATGTGATGTTTTCCGAGCCGGCTTTTTTAATAGGAATTTGTCGTTGTCGTTCTAGTAAAAATCATCAAAGGTTTACTCATGAAGTCAGCAACCTGTATTACGTATCTGCCAATCATTTTGAAATTTAAATAATCTTATTAAGCTATAAGTACACTATGATTATCAGAATACATTTAGGGACTATAGTTTAATTGTTTGGAAAACATTTATTATTTCTAGGCAAGCTTAAACATTCAGAATGATAAATAAAAATTCTAGTGTGTTATGTTTATTAATTTTTAATAAAGATGGTTAAACAACAATTCAGTATTTATATGTTTCGATCTGATCTTATTTCTGGATTATTTTCAAACTGTACTTTGAAACTATAATCAGTGATAATAACAAATAACATGCCTATTACTAAGAGTCTTAAAGAAACAGGAATCAATCCAATTATTTTTTATACATTCATAGAGTTAAATTTTATTCGACACCCTTTGTTTCAATTTTTTGTTTCATTCAGATGATTGACTAAATTTCCCATTTGGTTTTATTTCTTGCTCCATTTGTTTTTTGGGATATTTTTTTCATTTTCAAATTTTGCATTGTATATGGAGAGAAAAAGAAAGAAAGAAGAAGATTGTTTCAGTTGACTTGATTGATGAAAAATTTCCAGGAAAAAGACCAAAATATTGCAAACAGTCAAAATAAATGAAACGAGTATAGAAATTATATTAAAACTATGCGAAATTTGGATTTTATTTAACACATACCTTAAATCGAGTAGAATAAATACAAACCTTACAATGTTTTTTAGTGTGTTTCTAATGAAAAACAATAGATGATAAACACGATTTTGGATTCAAGTTTCTTATAATTCATGAAAGTCTTTCAATTCTAATATGATATACGGTTCATACACACTTGAGACAATCTCATACCATTTGAGTATAAAAAGTAGCATTTTCGATCAAGATATTTAAAGATATAAGTAATCTGGAAAATGTGGTTCAGTATGACAATTCGTGTGCTTATTTAACAGTCTAATTTAAAAAAGAGTTAAATGAAGAGGTTAGTTGAAAAACAACAGAAGGATACTAGATAATTTAAAATTGCTCAGCGACTTACCATGTCGCAAATGTAGTTTCGTGTATTTAGATTTGAGTTGCTGTAATTATTTTAATAGTCAGATCAGATTAACTGAATCAATGTACGAACCTTCACATTTGTGTCTGACAGTCTACAACACTCTAGTGGCACTCCATGAGTTGAGTTTGTTTATCTTATATACTAGTGAGACCTTGTAAATCCTTAACAAATTAGAGACCACCAAACGATTTAGTAGGGAAGTTTGGACTTCAACACTTAAATAGTTGACAAGTGGACGCCTGAATTATTTATTTAAAAAATGATATAAACTATATTGATTATATGATAACAATGACGACTATTTACAGCAGGTTTCCAACATGCACATACAAACGTTTATGTAGTAGGCTATTTAAGATTCAAAACAACGATTTTAGGACCTTTTTAATCATAAATTTACGAGGATTGATGTAATATGTTTGATAGTTAATCAAGTTATTATTTATAACCAACTAATTCCATCTAAAATAATATTCGTTTTGGCTTGGAAAACTGAAGTATTTATAACATACTTGTATTTAGCGTCACCAACAATAAGAGTATATGTCAGCATAAAGTTGTGGAGATGGCTGGGCATATTGGAGTCAAAAATCCATCTAAATAAACATCATTGAAAGACTGGTTGCTCTGGACGGCTGTTTTGTCATAGTATGGGACTCCTCGATAGTGCGTACTCCAAATCTCACAATGGGGACTGGAGTCCAAACTTTGGTCTCGAGCATTGACGCTTAACCTTAAGACCACTAAGTCGGCATCGAATAGTATTAATCTTGAACTGAAATGAATTCACGAAGATTTGCGACAATCTTTTATCGTCTTCAGCGGGTAACTGCCTCACACCCGGCACAGTTGAATTCCACTAGTCACAGTTTTTCACTAAGACACTGGAAATTTTCTCTCGTAGTCTGTCACTAGTGAGTACATGACAATTGTTAGCATGGTATATACTTTCGCTATCCATCTTACAGACTTCGATCAGTACATCAAGGATCAATCGGTTTTTTTAAAATAAATTCCGTGCCATAATGTGAAGTGTCATTTCTATTTTGATCAAAAAAGAAAACTATTTTTTTGTACAGTGTGATTATCAGAACAATTTGAAATCAACTAAACTAATTAATCGTGCTGGATTTCCGGTATAGATTGTAATTACCTTGAAAAAAAGTATAAACTATTTCTAACTCAGCTCAAAAATTGTTTCTAACTGTTGTCTTATATATCATACTTAAATTACAATAAAACAATTCTTTATGTTGCTATCCAAATATTTTTATTGTTGTACTATGTAAGTTGATGGTTTGAAAATTAAATTTACCTTTTTTTCATAAAATGTTAACAGAAAACTTGTTGTTATATGCAAATTAACAATTTCGTTTTGATGGAAACAGTTGAAAGTGACTTTTTTACAAATGGAAATGATTGTAACTATAAAATTAGAATTTCTTGTCATATTCAGTTTTTAGTTCAAGGGATGTAATTAATTTTTAATTTTATTATCACTTTTTTCATATTATTCTCATATAACTATAATTTGTATTATAAGCAAAGATGCATAGTGGCTAGCAGTGGAATCCATGACACGAGTTTTGTCCTATTTGGGACTCGTCAGATGGATGTACCTGCATCTCAGAGTTGATGTTCACTCTGGAACTCCAACCCAGTACCATTCGCTTCAAACGCCATCGCGTTATTCACTTAGCTACTGAGTCCTGATAGTCGCTTGCTTGTGCAATGGTTTGAAGTTTAATTCACTTGATATTGTTTTACTTGAATCTTCCCATTGATGTTTAGGACAGCAATTGATCAATACTTGTCTTAATTTACAAGCATCTTTACTTATAATACCAAGTGAATTATAATCTATATTGCTTGTTCATTATGTGTTTTTATCATAATAGACAATATTCAAATCATTTGTTATATTATTGTTTCTTTCCATACATTGATCACTAACTTTAAGGAAAACATAAACGGATGATTAATTTCGACTCTCAAGGTGAATAATGTTTCTACTTAAAGTTAGACAATAAAGAAAGACAAATAAATGTTTTGTGATTATGTTACTATTTAGGCCTCTCATGATTTCATCTGTATGAATGTACTTAAAGTAAATAAATGAATAATGTATCTAATTGTATTACGAACGATGTAAAATGTATAAATTAGTTTTATTGAAAAGAAAAGACTATCATTAATGGAGATGAGAAAAAGGAGGCATTAACTGAAAGTAAAAATAAAATAGAGATTTTTTCATTACTTGCTTACTTACGCCTGTTACTCCTCATGAAGTAGCATAGGACGCCCACTAACACTCTCCATTCAACCATGTACTGGGCAATCCTTTCCAGCTCCTTCCAGTTATTATTCATTCTTTTCAAATCTGCTTCTATTTCCCGACGTAATGTGTTCTTTGGCCTTCCTCTTTTCCTCTTTCCTTCAGCATTCCAAATTAGGACTTGCCACGTGATGCAGTTTGATGATTTGCGTAATGTATGTCCTATCCATTTCCATCGTCTTTTCCTAATTTCTTCTTCAGCTGAAAGCTGGTTTGTTATCTCCCACAGAGGGCTGTTGCTGATGGTATCTGGCCAATGAATGTATAGTATCTTGGATTTTTAGCTGTTTATAAATACTTGTATCTTCTTGATGATGGTTGTAGTAGTTCTTCAAGTTTCAGCTCTGTTCAGTAGAACAGTCTTGACCTTCATATTGAGGATTGTGACTTTGATATTGGTTGAAAGTTGTTTTGAGTTCCATATGTTCTTCAATTGTAGGAATGCGACCCTTGCTTTACGTCTGCATCTGAGCCTCCTCGTTCATCGATGATGCTTCCCATGTACGTGAAGGATTCCATATTTTCCAGAGTTTCAGACTTTTTCATAGTGTTGGTAAAACATTCGGTCGAATTATAATTAACAGTATATGGATGTGGAGATTAATGAGTTTTTGATTGAGATCATGAACCGATTGATGTTAGGCCACTATTGCAAACCTGGAAGCGCTGGAATGGTGAAAAGTCCCACAGTTGGACGAAACGGCCGTCCAATGCTTCCAGGTTTTCAATGGGGGTCTAAAATCATTCGACTCATGGTCTCAATCGAATTGTTAGTCCACTCTCATGCTATCTGACCCATATTTATTTCTGATCATAGATCTTAAATTTTTACTCAACATATAAGCTGATTCAAGTTAACATTCTGTATGAGTCATATTAACATAACCAATTTTATTCATTTCTTTCGACAATCCTAAATTCAAATGCTTTAACATTAAACGATGTACCTTGCCCTTAACCTGACCATTTTTCGGATTATTAATTAATTGTAGAACCTGAAGAGAACTTATCGTAAAGAATATTCTTCGTCCAAATATTAGTATTTACCCAGTATAAATCGTTTTCATTTTTTATTGAGATGATGAAACGATTGATGTAGGACTATCATTGAAATCCTGGAAGCACCAAATAGCTGTTTCGTCCAATTCGAACCCAGGGCCTTCAGTCTTGCGTGCGAACGCTTAACCTCTAGACCATCTAACGGTGTTAATGTCTAACCTCAAAAAAAACCATGAAATTACGCGACCATCTTCAGTTGTACTGAGGTCTACCCGACATAGATTAGCTCCACTGGTTCCGGCAACTCATTAGAAATACGAGAATTCCAAGAAAGAAGGAATTAATTGAATACATCATAAACGTTTTGTTGATTTTTAATGTCTGTTGACTAAGTGATAAAGAGTTATGATTTACATTATCGATACTGGTATTTGGGAAGATTAATTATGAAGTTATTTGAATTAGGTAATAACGAAAACATTTATTCTGCTTATCATCTATAATTTGAAAATCATTATATAATTTTTTAAACAGAATAATATTATTTAGAACAGTATTTTTAAATACTTTTTCATAAAACTATTAAGCAAATGCTATATTATAATCAAAAAATATAATTAAGTACCTTGATTTGATGTTCAATACTTGGTCGATAATATTCGATCTGCATTAAGAAGGACCTGACATACATAACATTGATCTCCACCCACTGATCAATCAATTGTAAATACATCTCAGTTCTATAGGAGGTCAGTCGAGCCCGCATAGCTCAGTGATAACGTCTCTGACTGTGAAACTGGGTGACACAGGATTGAATCCGTCATGGAGCATCAGTCCCTTTAAGATTACAGGTACACCTTGTTGACGAGTACAAAGTAGCACGAAACGTAGATCCAGGGTTTGCTGTTGACTACCTCCAAACACCGTTTTATCTCAACATAGTGCACACAATGTCGATTCACCTAGACTGGTGGCCATATTACAACTTGATCGATAGATTTTGGTCTGCACTAAGAAGGACCTTACATACATGACATTGATTACCGCCCAGTGATCAATCAATTGCAAGATGTCCAATACTGTTTATATTAGAGGAGAGGGCTATGTAACTTTTGAATATATATTGTATTCAAAGTGCATATTATTTAATATGGCTTTTGATTCTTGTAGATTTTAATATATATTTTCGTCTAAGGGTAAATGTGAATGTTTGTGCAATGTTGCAAACAAATTAACCTTATAGTTATTTTACACTATCAGTATTTGGTTGTGGAGATTGTTGAGATCACGAATTAGTCAGTGTCAAGCCATCATTGAAAACCTGACAGTACTGGTTGGCCGTTTTGTTATAGTACGGGACTCCTCATTAGTGCTCATTCACCACCCGGCGTGCAAGACTTCAATTTAGAACCTTCGGTCTCGCGCACGAACGTCTAACTTCTAGACAACTGAGCCGGGATCCAACGGCATTAGTGTCTAAATTCAACCAATCAAAGATTTTGTGCGAACATCTTCCGTCTTTTATCTCCTATACCAGGACGAAACGATCGTCCAGTGGTTCCAGGTTTTCAATGGTAGTCTAAGATCGATCAGTTCATGATCCCTATTTGGCATTGTTTTGTTTAATAGATCATTCAGTTTGACTTAAACAAATCTTCCTAACCTTTTAACTATGTACTATTTTTAATGTATAATATGTTAATTTATTCGAGATCGAAGTAAATCCTTCGTCGATTTCAATCTAAAATGTAACAATATTTTGAGCCACTACGGAAAAATAATTAGATTTCCTAATTCTTATAATATATCTAAGATTGTCAAAATATAGTAATGATGTGTGGTAAATTAAAAACCAAGTCAAGAGTACATCATTTAATACAGATTCTTTAAAGATACTCAAACAAGCTTTCTAAATTTCTGAAACTGAAAACAAAGAAGTAAACAATGATAAATTTAAGGTCAACAAGAACCAATCAACATCGAGGTGCACAGAACAAGCTGTGAAACACATATGGAGAAATTCGAACACTTCACTTCTATCTGAAGTTTGTGCTGATGATGTCATTCAGAAGAACGATGAAAGCTCCACGACCAAACCATCCAGCTCAGAGAACAAAACTCCACCAAAATCATCCACCGGAGCTACAAATCTTCTCCACCATCTGAAAATAAACGTACCTAATATGGATGATCAAGTGACTGATTGATTTCTTTTATAGGTATACTGACAGTTGATAACCATTAATACAATAATTAACATGTAGACTATCATATTTAACTGACATATTCATTTTTTTGAGTAACCAGAGTGAACCTCAAGGAATGCAATTTTATCTCAGCATCACTGAAATAGTTTTCTTGGAATGTCAGTGAGAAGTCCGAGTAGTATCATTTAACGCATAAGCTACATATATTTTTATGCTTATTATCTTGAAAATCTTTAAACAGAACCACAGATTAAAAATGTATTTTTATTTTCATTCACTGAAGTAAGCATTTTAAATTAATTCCATAGGTCTTAGTCCCATCTGAAGTCGTGAATATGTTGAAAAAATATTTCAAAACTTCACCTGAGCAATCCTTTTTTGGTATCCTACTTTCATCATGGAGATCTGAACATCAACTGTTGCAATCAAGTCGTAAACCCTGATTTAGTAGTACGTCTTATTATTGCAGTCAGATCAAATATTTTCTGTTTCTGTTATTCGTTTCGTATCACATTATAGCAGTTCACATGCAATTGAGTTTGTTCACATTTAATTTGGTTAAGCCCTTTTTGTGAAATTATTTAACGGAAAGAGTCATCCGTACAATACAGTTTATCTATATCATTGTACCTTTATTATTGTTGCACTTGTATGAATATGTATGCTTGAGCATTGTTTACTGCCTACGCATATCTTCATTCTGCTAGCTTTACTATTAATCGCTTAATTGATTCGATGATTCATTCATTTCACTATGTATACATATGCACATTTTAATCCTGTTCATAGACTCACTGATTCGCTGACTCGCTCATTCTATTAGCACGTTCATTTGCTTGCCTACTTGCTTTTCGGCACTACTATTTTATGCTTGCTCAGTGTGCCTATAAATTTGGATATCTATGTGTGGCTCAATAATGAACGTAATCAACACTTTGTATTGGCCTCCTGATTAATACACCGTTGAGACGTTATCTGGTGACGGTTATCAGGACGAACTATATGCGAAGTTTAAGGATTGTATTGAATAACGACCACCACAATATTCAAACAATATCCTAGAAATGAAGAAATACTAAAAAAAGAAATTCTTTTCTAATTTCTGATGATAATATTCAATATTATATTGCTAAAAACCTGGAATATTGGGTTTTCTACTTCTAATATATTTCCCCCAATTCTACTTAAATGTTGAGCACCTATTCAATTAGATAAGATAGTGTTTAAAATAGACTGATGAACATTTATTTTGAAATATGAAATTTTATTCCATCAAAGCCATAATCACAATGCATAAATGAATTGTTAAAAGTTATTCGAATGGTTAATTAATGTTTATTGGTACAATGTAGAATACTTTTGATACAAGATAATTAATGATGATGTATTACAAAAACGTACCAACAGTGAACATTCCACGTGATGTTCATATAAATGAAAGATTGAAGCAGTTATACAGTCATTATTATTCACTAAACAAAACCTGCACTCATAATGAATACACATAATGAAATTGTGTTACATACATTTATCATTTAATTGACATAAGAAATTATAATGCTATTGAATGATAACAAATATTTTCTTAGAAATAGTTCACATCAGAAATATTAACTTGGAAAATGAGATGAATCCGACTGATACAACTGAATTGTTTATATATGATAAACTGTGTTGATATACGAACTGATCTTACATTTAAGCTAGATAAATAAGACCAGAAGTTTTTCACACAATATATTTGATAAAATTAGATAACTTGTAATTTTATGAAGGAAAAAAAGAAACAGTGTCTTTAACCTAAATTAATCCGACCTTTATCTGATTGTAAAGCAAAAAAAAATATCCCAGCAGGAGACATTATAGGTAACAACTCTTTAGTACCAATAAGAATGTCCTCATCATTAGAATAATATATATAATCTGATAAAGGTGAAAATAAGTTCAACAACCCTATTTTGTTCACGTATATTGATAGATAATCCTACTTATATTTGACAAGTAAATTAACTCTACAATAATTCTTTTCTAAATCCGAAATTATTTTCTAAAGCCTAAAGATATCTCCCTGACTTTATCATTATTATTTTTTTAATTTTGCAAATAATCTCCCTATATTTTATACATCAATGACTCTAAGTATGCGATTAGGTTACAGGTACAGCAATTTTATGGTCCGATACTTATTAACATGTTTACACTTCAAAACCAGGTGACTAGGTTTTAAGATATGGAATTTTAAATAAGGATACAGTTCAAAGCATAAACGTTTATGAAACATTTCGATCGTTATAAGCATTCCATAATTCAAAATCTGTTTATTGAAGACCTCTAATTACAAGTGGCATCATTCTAGCTGATAAAATTACGTATTGCAACTGTGTAACTTTAGATTGCCAAAACCCTTCCAAGATTACTGCCGGTTCAAAGCCTGGATAAAGGATTAGGCTTAGGAATAAAGTCGGCAACCACATCCCTTAGAAAACGAGTGTGATAAACATGTGCTAACCAGAGTAAACCATTTAAACTCTCCTCTGGAAGTTGAAGGATCCCCAATTAGGAGAGTTGTGACGCTCTATGACGAAAGCCGAAAGTCTTTGTAAGTCACGAGCCTGAAGCTACTTCTGACAACCAGAGCAACAATTATTATAAGCACATGGAATTTCAGATTAGGAGGACTAGTCAAACAGCTGCAAAAGTGAGGAGATACAACCTAGCAGTGCTTGAAATAAATGAAACCCACTGGAATCAAGTTGAACAGGAAACATTAGATTCACGAGAGATTCTGTTGTATTCTAAGATGGTGGTTGGAGGTAGTCAACAGGAAACCCTGGATCTACGTTTCGTGCTACTTTGTAGTCGTCAACATGGTGTACCTGTAATCTTAAAGGGACTGATGCACCCTGACGGGTTCGATCTTGTATCACCCAGTTTCACAGTCAGAGAAGTTACCACTGAGCTATGCGGGCTCGACTGACCTCCTATAGAACTGAGATGTATTTACAATTGATTGATCAGTGGGTGGAGATCAATGTTATGTATGTCAGGTCCTTCTTAATGCAGATCGAGTCCTATCGTCCACAATTAGCAGCATTCATAATAAAATTGAAATAAGTTCTTTTATTGATAGAGACAAAAAATGTCGTGCAGTTATGTTTTCGTTTGAAAGTAACAAATTTCATCCTTTAATATTTGCATAAAATATAATTTATTTATTGTATCACTATAGAAATCACAATGTCTTCGAGATAGATACTGTTTGTCAGTATATTTTCATTTTGGAGTAAATGTTCCTCAACCTGTAATATAAATCATATATTTTCTGCGATATCACTTCCTTAGAGATTGCTTATATAAATTAGAATATATTATATACTCGTTATACTATACGACATTAAGAACATGGATTGAGTTCTTTCTAATTTATTGATTTGACACCGATAGTCATTCATTTTGATTGTCATAAACAATGAAATCAATCAAATAATAATAAGTTGGAATATGTTTAAGCTTTTGTTTTACTATTGTATAAATTATTGCAAAAAAACAAACATTAGTTTGCATAAATTAACGATGAGCGGCTAAATGAAAATGATTGATTTCCTAGTGTTCAAATTATTAGTCTAAAGGGAAATAAAACATCAAAGCGTCATAGTAAGAGATGTATTCATTTTATTATTTCCTGTAATCCAGACGAATCCAGATAGATTCAATTACATTTTTGTTGACGTTTGTACAGTATTTAAAACATAATACTATATTGATTTAATACGACACATATTGACCAGGTTTTAGAAAACAAATGATTGTGAATGAAAATTCCTTGAAAAAACTAACCGTTCCATCTAGCATTAACACGATTTCCATAAAGCAATATATTTTTTAATATAATGTGTTTATTGTGGAAATTTCGAATTCGGAACCCATGGTCCAACAGTACTCATAGTAACCTTTTTAATAAGTCAGTTAATTAGAAAAGATAAATACGCTTATTGAGTTAAGAGATTACTGCTTATGTAATATTCTAAAAAGTGAATAATACCAAATACTCCCTACAATGAGGTCTAAACATCAACATAACACTCATGAATATATAAGATGAGAATTACAGTTCAGTTTTGGAACATTCATTCGAAACGTTAAAACCATGAGTGAGTATAAATCAGTTACAAGTCATAGTTATTCTCCATTTTGACTGAAGCTGAAATACAGTCGAAGTAAAAAAAAAGAGATTTATAACTTGAAATAAAATTAATTTAGTGTCTTGGAAGAGAAACTAGAAAGTTATTGGTGCAATGCATAAAGTAAACACGTCAAAATTGTTGCATTTCAAGTTAAGTTAATCTAGTTACATCACTTTACGTCACCACGAAAATGATGAACAAAATGATTGTGAATTTAATGTTCGAATTTACGAAATTCTCAGTCATTTGCAACGTAGAAACTGAAACATGTTCGTCGGCTAAAGTTACTACATCACAGTAGCACAGCGAGATAAAATTTCAAAAGTCTTAGAGCAATAAATGTAAAGAAGAAAAAGTGAAAAAGTTACATTTAGTATCAGCGGCAAAAAAACAAAATAGATATAGGAAGGAATACAAGTACAAGGAGAATTCAGGACTCAGGATCGAAAGAATGACAGAAAATTGAATACATCTGTACCGACGTCAACGATAGTGAGCCATATAATCCAAGGTCCTTGATAACTGGTTGTGATAGTCATGTGGATCCTTACCAGGAAGTCTGAACTACCTGCATGGTCTAGCAAACTTTTCGTGGCTTGATGGCTCAATGAAGTAGTTCTACATTTTGTTTTGGCAGAACACAAGATTACTAATCATACATCATTGATAATTTATCAACTTATATTGGCTTAGTTTTAGTACAGTGTTGATACGATTTTCTTATTATACTGTTGATGTAGAAAGTCGAACAAGATTTTACTATGAATATCAAGTGTTCTGTTTAGTAAGAATGATTTTTACCTGGATATGTCTGTTGATACAACATGTCTTACGAATGTATTATAACTCAGAAAGCTAACAGTATTGCAATAAATTCCTTTAAGGATAAAAACAATATTAAAATTACGGTCTTTTGGATTTTAAGTTTTGCTCTGACAATAAGTTATTTTTGAGTGGTTAGTTTTGATTTCGGTCTAAAACTAATTGCTTGTCATTGTAATATACTTATCACTTGTGGTCAACAAAATATAACTAATATAAGATATAATACATAAAACAAGTGGGTTTTTACTGTTTTGCTCTTTCTCAATGTCTAGTAAATTTTTTTTCGAATGAACATCATTTTTGTAGTGTTCATTGTCGACAACGTTGATGAAGGATATTTTTAAGGGTGTATTATATTTGAGAAAACCTTTGTTAATAAATAATTTGAAAGGATCCAGCTTTATACATCGTGGGAGACAAAAAACCATACTTCCCGTATGGTATCGCTTAAGCGTTTATTTAGCAACCATTTTACTCATCTCATTTCAGCTGCAAATGGAAAAACAGAATTATAAACCTTTATATTAACATGGACATAACCAATAACCCTGTGCTTTTCCATATCACCGGTCTGAAATATCAATACTGTTTTCAGTGTAACACTTGTAATCTAAATAATTAAAATCTGTACTCATTGAGATTCCGCTTTACTTGTTAATATCTGATACTTTGTAATCAGCCTAATAATTCAGACAAATCTAGATAATATTTTTACCGGTCATTAAGTTCCTGTATAATAAAATGAATTAGACACATTCTTTTACATTTGAAAAATTATTTCCCATCTAATTAGCTTATTCTTTGTAACGGAAAAATACCTATCGCCGTTTATTTATGTTCTAAGTTGGTATTTTGAAAACGTCAATTTGAAGACAAGATTTCTGGACTAAAAATCTAACTCAAACTAATGTCCTTGTACAGTAACTTTTTTATATTTAAGATATTCTCTTTGATAACTGTGTTAACTATATGCACATTACCATGGCCACAAGTGTTTATAAACATACTACATATTAGTTTAATGCAAAGGAAGTATGAGTGCTGCTAAGGAAAACGTATTCACGTCCTCAATGCTTTAAATTCATTCTCATAAGACAATAAATTAGTACTTTTCCCTCTATTATATGATGTGCAAAACGTTACTTATTGTACTTCTCATGTTTATTAAATGACAACTAAACTATCTCATAGTCATATTAACACGCCTACAACAATTTAGGTTAAACATTTAATCGTGTTTTATGCTTAATTTCACCACACGTTTATTATAAGTGTTATGATTTCCCTAATTACCCAATAGCTTCTCTTACTGCTAGGTAGTCTTGGACATTACTTTACTCGACAAGTCTCCGAATCAGACCACGCTTAAACAGCAACCTAATTATATTCCTAATAATAAGGTTGAATGGAAGAAGCAATCAAAGTGAGAAAAACGTAAATATATTTATAATTTTTAAACAAAAAGACTCTATAGTCTTCTCTAAGCATCTACTAGCGCTGATTGGTTAAAAACTAGATAATCTACGTTCCTCAGCAAAAGCCTACATGGAACATGCTTTAATGCAATCTACATCTCGCTAACACCAGGTAAGCTGTTGAACATTTATTTCCTTGGTGAATGATATACGTCTCAGATTGGCGGTGGCTTTAAGAAGGACAGGCACATGTATGATTAGGCATTTGACACCGCCTTTGAAATTGTATCTTCTGTTTACTTGGTTGACTATTGAAACGTGGTTGTTTGTCTACCTGTTTAGAATAACAACCTGACAATTTAGCTTGCCTAATGCTTCCGAGCGTATCTGAAAGAACAAATAAAATTGGCCGATACTTGTATTCATTTTTCTACTCAATACATTTATGACTAACATTGAGTCTATAGTGTTAGGAGATTTAATAATCGATAGGGTCTTCGGGAATGGCGATTCTTCCTAGTCAGGTGACTCATCATAAAACTTAAACACTGTCGGTTTACCTACAGGGATGTATAGTCTGTACCAATTTGTACTATACAAAATAAGGTATTCTATCCTATTTTTATCCCACGTACCATTACCATGGATAAATCTTAAGTAGGAAGAAACGAACACACAATATCCCGCCACTAGCCATAATCTATTTATTCTAAAACATGCACATTAGAGAATATTATATTGGGGTACTACAGTCAGGCTACACAAATCCCAACATAACTAATCGAAATTCAGTCTTCAACATCAACATTGAGATGAAGCAAACCCCTACTAATAGTTATATGCTATTTCCTATGTCTTCAATTAGATGTGAGAAAGCAAAAAATTAATAAGCTATCTGATATTGCTAAACCACGAAAAGTAGCATTACATTTGTAAAATGTTAAACAGTAAATACGTTACCTGTCTTTAATTCTAGATGATTGGATTAACCACATTATTCATAAAATATATAGATACAACAGACAAATGGTTCCACTATTATACGGAGACTTATGGAAACAATTTATTATTCCGTGAAGTAAACAAAATGAACTATAGAAATAACTTAATTGAATAATAAATAAACATATGTGTCCAGTATTGCTGTGTTTACTTTTAGAACATAACTGTTCATGAACCTGAACCGCGTAGCATACTGGCGTCATTTAATGTAAATATTGCATATATATATATATATATATATATATATATATATATATGGCCTATTAGAAGAAATTTAAAATAATTACAAACATTTTTTTACTGTAGCACAGTTGAAAATTACAATATTTAATTTTGTTCGGCAAATTCATCTTTTTAATTCCAGGTTCACTATAATCTTATAAGTAATAAAACGAGGACATAAAACTGGAATATTATATATATATATATATATATATATATACCCATATATAAATTAACAAAAGAGGAAGCTGATTGCTTTGGAAGTTATCACTGTTCGGTACATAGGTCTTCTGTACCATTACAAAAAAAGAAGAAAAACACATTACAAATACCAACAACTGCTCATTTGTATTACTGAAGGTTCTAATATTGCAAATTATGCTGAGTATTAAAAGGAATTTATGATAGTAATTAAACACTCATCGTAATCTGTTAAATACAAACAAAACAAATAGAAGTATACATATCTCAAAATAAAGTTTTTTAAGGTTTCCTAAAAAAAATATACGATTTCATTGAAGAGCTAATAGCACGCTGGAAATATTTTTATGGTTTACTACAAAAACATTAAATAAGAATCAAAATAATTTTTTAAAAAGACAATCTAGTTAGTTAGCATTTGCAACATTGAACTGTTAATTTTTATCTCAAGAGAAGTGATTTGAACCATTGCAGCCCCATGGTACCATTTCATGAACAAAAAATAAGTCAATGGTTAGGTGATTTGAAGTGGTTGACAGATAATCCTGAACCTAGGTTTCGTACTGTTTGGTATTCGCCAATAAGGTGTACCTGCAATCTTGAGGAAACTAATACTATTTGATGGATTTGATAGCGTCTCTGGTAGCCTCACAATCATTAACGTTACAACTAAGGTATTCAGGATGTGATAAAATTAATTGGTCACTGAGTAATGACTGATGTTATATTTGCCAAGATATGAAATCCAATCTCCCAAGGAGCATTAGTCCTTTTAAGAACGCAGGTACACATTATTGGCGAGTGCCAAATAGTACAACACCTAGGTTCAGGGTATTATGTTGACTACGTCAAACCATTTAACATCTCAACATAGGGCGCGCGATCTCAGGCCCCGCAGACTGATGGCCATATTGCAACTTACTTGGTAGACATCGGTCAGCACTAAGGAGGATTTGATGAAAATGACATTGTGTACTATCTGGCACAAATCAGCTTTAAGAATAAATCGTTATATATATATATATATATATATATATATATATATATATATATATATATATATATATATATATACTGGAGTCGCACAACAACTTTCTGATGCTTTCGGAAAATGGCTTATCTAATTAATATGATTTAATGAGGAATCATAACCCAGTGTTTTTTATTTCGTATTACTTGTGATCAGTTAGTCCGTTGATGTCTACCTATTCAATTTTTTTACTTATGGGAGAAATTTGGAAATGTATTGTCGACACCAGTGTACTTTCCATATAAAATGAATATATGGAAAAGAAACAGTAGACTTTAATCACTCCAATTCATAGGGTTTTGTGTTTTGAATATATTTGACTAGGTTAACAACTATGATGTATATTGTTACTGTTGTTCAAAAATCTTGCACACCTCATTGAGGACGTCATATTAGATGAAAACCAATCGTAAACTAGTTAAACATCACTAAATATTCATATTGATGTTGTCATGCAGGAAATTAAACTTAACAAAGTGGTAATTACGATTGAAAGTCCTTCTTTAAACTCCATTCGATCAAAAGATTTTGGATAATTTGATTTTTTGCCATGTTTTTAACGATATAATCAAAGCTTTCTTAAGATTAATAATTTTTAGGACATTCATAATCAAATCAGCAGAACCAAATGTCTTCAGTATATGCACTAAGTCAACGGTTATGTTATTTTGAATTTTATTCAACAATAAAGTGTTTAAGAAAATTAATTGATCCCGAAATTCAGGTTCGGGTTTAACAAAATGTTTTCATTTTCATTAAATGTCCCGTCTTCAGTATATTCCGTCGTTTCCCTGTTTATTTATTGAATCAATGTTCTATATTAATGGATAATTTTCACCAGACCCATTTTAAAGCACTGTTGTTTACCAAAATTTGTGTTTTTCATCTGACCTGCCGATTTACGTTACACTGAATATTTGCATAGCAAACAGTGTTCAAAAACTTCCGTCGAAATTTAACTGTGTTTTTGTGTAATCAGTTCTCAAACACCTTTTAATACCCAAGTCGGTCGACTGCCAGTCGTGTCATCGAGACCTTATCGATGAAAAATGTTTGAATAATACATGATTTCAGATAGTCCATTCCGATAAACAGAAAATTTTACGACATGGAAACTCACTTACTAATCAGATACTTATGAAAAGTATAAAGTTTTTATCTTTTTTCTTTACAAAAGACTTTAATAAAAATGTTGACCTATACAAAAATCTTTTCGCCTTATCTCCCATGTTTCGTTAATCTAAAACTAGCTCTTCTAAGTCAAAAACATGAATATCTATCTGAACTATGTTATTATGTTTGAACATAACTAACTGTTTCAACAATAGAAGATAGTATAGTGAATGATCGGAATTATAAGTTAATGATTATATATATTTTCGTGAATGTGACCTCTTCTTCGTTATTACTTATAAAACAATATAAACAACAACCTATACTATTTGGCTAAGCCCTTAAAATTCACTTAATTTATCGACAATTGTAAATAATTTTCACTGGGATTCTACAATTTCAGGGTCAACAAGGTCAAATAAAAATATAAATATCCATAGAAATATATAATACACTTGAATATTTTATTGAGTTGATTCATTCATTAAAATAATTTTATATTAAAGAAAATGAAGACACCTGTCCTATTCTCATCATAACATTTAACTGAACGATTTGTTTTGCTGGTTAATTAATATAGGAACACTCTGTTTTAACTGTTAGGAGATAATTACCACTATCTTTTTATCTGCTAATGAAAAGATAATTTTTCCGTTTTTTAAGGATCTTTCAGAAAACTTAACATTTAAATTAATTACATGACTTAAAATGACTTATTCTGAAGTAATCATGAGTCATTGGTCAACAATACAAGGAGACCAGTAGCTGAATTATGTTATCTTCATTTACTGATAAATTAGTACTGAATAGCAAACAAAATGAAATCAATAGTTGAATTCATGAGTCAAATGAAGCTAGACCATCATGGAAAACCTGGAAGGATTGGATGATCGTTTTGTACTAGTGCGCGACCCCTCAGCAATGTGTATCCACTATTTCGCCTCGCAAGATTCCAACCTAGGAACTATCGATCTCGCGCGCGAACGCTTAACCATCAGACCACTGAGCTGGCATTCAAATGTATTAATATCCGCCTTCAACTAATCCACGAAATCGAGATATTATCTCACAACAGAACCGGTTTAACTCAACTGGTCACTGCTTCTTTCTAGAACACCAGGAAATACCTCTTGGAGACCGACACTGGTGATTATGATTATTATTATTATCAGAAAGGTCTTTCTGTGGTTATTATTGCAATTTAATAGTTGAAATTCACGAGTCAATTTAGGCTAGACCACCATGGAAGCTTTGGACGGTCGTTTCATTCCAGTGCTCATCCACAATCCTGCCCCACGGGATCAATGAATGTTTAAATAATGGATAATTATCTCCTTTAAAGTTGAATAAATAAAAAATACTCTCAAAATTATATTTAATAAACCACAGATTAAAGTTAATATTATTAAATTATAAATAAATTTTAATTTATCGAAAAGAATAATTAGGTATTTTATCAGAATGAGTTTTGTGGAGATTTTAGTAAATTTCACAAGTTGAAATCATGAGTCAGTTGAAGCTAGACCACCATTGAAAACCTGGAAGCACTGGACGGCCATTTCGTAGGTATTTCTAGACTAATCCAATATATCGCATTGATTTCAATATAATGGGTATTGTTGATTTATACATTCTTTTTTCTCCAAAATATATCACCAACCTTTCACAAATTCATTTTTGTTAAATATTAGTTAAAACATTTAATCCAGTGATAAACTTTAACTATTTATGATTGAGATCAGGAACCGATTGATGTTAGACTACCGCTGGAAACTTGGAAGCACTGAATGGCCGTCTCATCATATTGTGGGACTTTTCAGCAGTGCGCATCCATGATCCCGCTCGAGAGATTCGAACCAAGGGCCTTCAGTCTTGCGCAAGCAGGATCGTGGATGCGCACTGCTGAGAAGTCCCACAATATGACGAGACGGCCATTCAGTGCTTCCAGGTTTCTGGTGGTAGTCTAACATCAATCGGTTCATGATCTCAATCAAAAACTTAACAATCTCCACAACCTCTATACTGATATTTAATTATTTAATTTGCATAACAGTATTTAGTCATATGTATGATATATTACTTTAATATAACCAGATATATTTTAATAATGTACATTGAATACATTACATATAATTGATCTACACATATAATTTATTATTCCTTTAATAAAATAATATATGGATACAACTAATTTAATTAATTAAGAAAAATATTTATTAAATGAAAAAATAATAATTAAATCAATAAACATAATTATTTTTTCAGTTACTATGATTATGTCATTGATTTAAAAAATTTTAAAAAAATTATTTTTGGTTTTGTTTTTTAGTTTTTTTTAATTTCATTTTATTCTAACTAAAAGTTAAAATTACTAGATGATTAAAACACAAAATCAATATTATTATTACTATGTAAATTAATATTAATTTATGAACTATCATAGATTACCTAATATAAGTTAATTAAAGGACTGTAGACAGAAATGTACTGTGACTAACTGTCATTCATAGACATAAATATATATTCTTGATTATAGATAAGTAACTATACACAGATTGAAATATACATTTTTCCACTACTTTTATGCATAAATAATGAATGTAATAAATGTCCAGTAGTTTTCATTTATCAGTTTATTTGTTACATGGTAGTAAATGATTCGTTTTTTTTCTTCACTAGACTTTTACATGTTAATTACTACTGATCACTGAATAGGCAAACTAACATTGTTGTTCTATACAATAAACCTATTTATAAACTATGAAGACTATTAGAATTCTCAGTTTATCGTGATAATTTACACAACAATAATAAACTTGAAAACTTTGTATATCAATAGTGAAACTATCTAAAATTTCGTCTGAGATTAAACAAAAAGATTAAACTAGACATAATTGCTGACTATCAATTTGAGTTTTATGATGAAATGCAAGAATCCTGTATACAGTCTGTGAGATGTGAACAACATTAAGATTTACAATTTTAATGATCAATATTTTTAAACTTCTGTGATTTGTTAAGAAAGGTAGACCAAGACCAGAATAGTTTATTTTTTTCTATAACTCTTTAAATTTAGCAGACATCTTCATTTGCAACAGAATCTGTTCATATCACGCAAATTATTACACATTCATGGAGTATTGTGATATGTGCAAGTGAAGTATTTACTGTATAGTTCTCAAATTTTACTAAGATGATCTGTGTTTTTGTGTTCAAATACAGTCGATTGTCCCCACATGTGTTCTCATTCACTATAGTATTTTTAAGATTAAAGAATGAATAGTAATGTTTATTTGAAAAAATAAAAAAATAACCATTTAAAGTAACATTCCACTTAATTCATATTTATTCTTGTTTAAGTTATAAATAACAGTTGAAGTGATCAAATTTACATTACTTCGCAAGTAGTCAGTTGTGTTAATCTCAGAATACTGCGGTCAAAATAGTATATTGGAATTCATGGTGTGCCGTTGTCAAATAATAGTGATCGACTAAAAATTAAATCCTAATCCATTCAGTTACAACAAGACTTTCAAAAATTATCAAAAACAGAATTGAGTGAATGAAAAAGATGTACAATTTTCTTCAAGCATCATCTATCTAGTTGACTAGAAATTATTTTCCATCCAATTCATTATTTTCTTAAATAAATGGATACTTCTCTACAAAGTATGGTCTCACAAATGGACGACCACCACATAATGTAAGCTTAAGAAGTTGTCATTCAACGTGTTTCACCTAGAAGAAGGATACTTCTGTCAGTAAAATGAAACCATTTTTTCTCATGTTTTCTTTCGCATTTAAAATTATTGGTTTGATTGACTTTGGTAAATGACCTGAAGATATATAACAACAGAATAACTAAGGCAACTCTACTGAATACATGACAGTGTAATACTTCTTGACCTCAGGCTTTGTAAAAAGAAATAATAAAACATATTTTACATAATAATTTTATATGGTTGACCTTAATTCGTCTTTAGCTAAGCTTTTACCCCTTATTCCATATTGTAGTATCTAAGTTGAGTTATTTAGTTAACATATGGCCTCTAAAACTAACTGAATAATTAACGATATATTCCTTACATTAATATGACCTACACATTAAAAATTGTTTATTTGCGAAAAATTAATTTAAAAAGTTCTTCATAGGTTAATATAGGCAAGGAAAGCGTATATTTTTTTCTTTGTTATATGTAAATAAAAATAAAATGCCTAGCCTTAGTAACAAAATGATTTCAGCTAGATAGCCAGTTAAAGTGAATATGTAGTTCAATAACGTCGTCACACGACCCCCACCAGGTATTGAACCCGAATCCTATTAGTATTCAATTGTTCGTAGAACATTTTCATATCATATATTGCTAACTCACTAATACATCTTTAGCAACTTTGTACAATCCATGACTTTCATAAAGTTTTATCGCTTACAACTACCATAGACTTTAGTAATTAATTTCTCATCTGATTTCTAGGAAGACATTACTAAATTGACTTTTTTTGTATCAATCTTTAAATCTAGGTGACGATTTATACATGCGGTAACAATAAAATAATATGCATCAGTTAGATTATTTATATATGATAATATGTTTTTATTCAATGGAAATTTGAATTAAGACTATTGATTGAACATGTAACTAGTTTACATATGAGAAGCTTAAATCTCTTTTTAATCTGTTCAATTAATCTTTCTGTTTTCCCTTACATACTATACAGTTTCAATATAATAATATAGATTATTTCGTCTATTGTTCAAGATTAAAATCTCACAAATTATTACAATGATAATATAAGATATCTTATTACATTATGTAAAATGTAGTTGTGAATTGGTTAATATAAAATAATGAATTAGCTTAAAAATCTTCATCATTGAATATATCAGATGATTATTCTATGAGAAAGATAATAAAATGCCGTCATTTACTGATTATCTATTTTGAAAAAAAAATCTATGTTAGCCTTAACAATTATGAATGTACATGAAACTAATGAATACCATTCGATAGTAACAATAATAATAATAATAGTAGTATTACTGATAAAATGTCAAATAATCATGCATATATTTATTCATATTCATGTCTAGAACTGATTTTTAAGGAAAAAAAACAAATTGTAATCCTAAACACGTAATAACACGTGTCTATTGCTGTAATTTCTCATGTTCATTTATTGTTTGACATTACATAAACTTTTAAATTCATAGATTTAACATAGATATTATTGTTTAAATTAGATTTTAACATTTTATTCTCAAAATTTATATCATTGTTCATAATTTTGTTCATAGAATTGCATAGAGAGAAGGAGATTTGCTAAAATTGATTATTTAGATAACAAAATTAAAGTATTTTAAGCTTATAATCATAATTTTGCATAACTAATGATTTCTTATTTGAAGCCAAAAGTCTAGTCATGAAAGCTGTCAAATTTATTATTTATTATATTATTGAGAATTTCACTGATTGAAATCATGAGACAATTGATGCTAGACCACCATGCTAAACCTGGAAGCACTGGATGGCCGTTTCGTCCTAGTATGAGACTCCTCAGCAGAGCGCGTCCACGATCCCGCATCTCGCGAGATTCGAATCCAGGACCTATCTGTCTCGCGCCAGACGCTTGACCAACTAGACCTCTGAGCCGGCATCCAACGATGTTAATGTCTAATTCCAACCAGTCCACGAAATTGCACTACCATACACCATTGTCTTCAGTGAGTTGATTTCTCACAACAGACCTGGTTGAACGCCAGTGGTAACGACTTCTAACTAGAACTCCAAGAGTATCTCTTGAAGTCAGTCACTAGTGAGATGATTATTATTAGAAAGAGTTTTGTGAAGATTTTAGTGATTTCAATAGTGCACTGCTATGGAGTCCCATAATAAGACGAAATGGCCGTCCAGTGCATGCAGGTTTTACATGGTGGTCTAGCTTCAATTGACTCATGATTTCAATCAGTGAAATTTCTAAAATCTCCACAAAACCCCTTCTGATATTGGGTATTAACTAGAGATTATTGATAGTGTACTGAACGAGAACAAAAGTGGGGACAATCGGATGTACTTGAATATAAAATGACAGAACATCTTAGTAAAATATGAGAACCATACAGTAAATAATTCATTTGCAAAATGTCAATCAATTGTTTAAAACTTAACTGTTCTTTTTGCAAATATCAGTCAATTGTCTCAGACTTCTTTTATTCCTACAACAATCGTTCTTTATTTGCAGTCTCTTTTCACTTTCCATTGATGATGCTTACTACTTATATCTGTCGACATCGATAGCACATACCACACTAGTAACTATAAACAAAACAGCTCATCATCGAACACAATAGTGAAATTTATTTATTTATTTATATTTGGTCAGTTCACTTTTTATTAAAACCTGTTGACCTTTTCTCATATTACGTTATGGAAAATTATAAATATCTAAAACTGGACAAAGATGAAGTAGTCAACTCTGAGTAAACCATATTGATTAGCATTCTGTTTATATTATTATTTAAACAATTTTTTTCATCCTTTGAGGTTTTTTCTAACATTCTAACTCTTTTTGCTCAAATGTAGTAAGGAAACAAAGAACAATATATTTGTCCGATATTCTAACTTGTTAACATAGAAATATCTGTCTATGGTAAAACAAAATAACTAGACAACTAAACAATGTTTAAATGTCGATATTTTTCAACATTTTGATTCATCTCCTGTTAGCATTTTCAAATGTTAATTTATAAATTTCATACATTATTCTTTCATTTTCATGCTAATAGATTGTTTATGAACTTGGTACAATGAATGTTCTAAATTTGTTGAACCAATATGCTTATGACATTTTTATTTACTTTTTTTAAATAAAAATACATAAATTGTTTTTGTTCATTTTTAGGTCAAGGTATTAGATGTTTAAATGTGTCACTATATGACAAACAGGTATTTGTTTAAGAAGTTTATTGGTTTAATAATTTAAGAGGTTATTCGTCATAATTAAAATTTTTCATAACTTTACGTTCATATTAATTAATAGTAATGGATGGAAAAGATATACTACAAAAATGAGAAATATATTATATGCAACATAGGACTGTAGGAAAATTGAGTCATGTTGACCATAAGACCGGATGTTACTCAATTCAGCGATGTGTATAATCTGGAAGCGTTGAATAATAGGTTAAAACAGTTATTCGTTATTTCTTGTCTTATAAAAATTCCCGAACTGATGTCACCTCACTATCAATCTGTTTGTAACTTATGTATTTATTTATATGGTGCACATTTAATTGACCGATTCACGAATTATGTAAATTCAAAAATGAAATTGGTTCTTGGAATCGGTTTATCGTACTTTTTGTCAAAGTAGACATACAACTATGAAAATCGTAAAACAGTATTTTAGATGCGATTAATTTCCTTACTATTTGAATAACTGTAATCTTAGGAGAATTCATCATTTTTTGCAGATCCTTCCAAGCTCTTAATAATTTGGAAATAATAGTACTAATTATAAGCAAAGATGGATAGTGGCTAGCAGTGGAATTCAGGACGTGAGTTTCGTCCTATTTGGGACTCGTCAGATGGATGTACCTGCATCTCAGTGTTGATGTTCACTTTGGGACTCCAACCAAGCACCATCCGCTTCAAACGCCATCGTGTTATCCACTTAGCTACTGAGTCCTGATAGCCATTAGCTTGTGCAATGGGTTGTAGTATAAATTCACTCGGTATAGTTTTGCTTGTATCTTTCCATCTTTGTATATAAAAGCTTGTGAATTAAGGCACTATGGAGGCATACTCACATTATGCACATATACTAATAAGAGACTGATCAATTTCAGTCTTAAACCTCAGTGGGACGATTCAAGTAAAACAATACCAAGTGAATTAAACTTCAACCCATTGCACAAGCAAGCGACTATCAGGACTCAGTAGCTAAGTGGATTATGCGATGGCGTTTGAAGCTAGTGGTACTGGGTTGGTGTCCCAGAGTGAACACCAACTCTGAGATGCAGGTACATCAATCTGACGAGTCTCAAATAGCACGAAACTCGTGTCATGGATTCCACTGCTAACCACATACAATCGAAACATGAATCACGCAAATATCTTGAAACCGTTTACCATTTGAATGCATTGAATTTGTTTTTCATACCATGGAGTTTCACTAATCAGCGACTGAGCGTGAGAATTTATAAATTAGACAATGGCCATTATAGTTTGACGCAAACGTCCGTCGTATAAGTTTTTGATAAGCCATACAAATAATGTAACATGAAAGCTCAAGACTTACTCTTGTTGTGTGTAATATTTATTTTTTTTTTTGTTCAAAAAGTGCCTTTATGCTTTCTTCCTCCGAGCTATTATTCAAACTATTTCTAGTGCTATCAATTTAGATCTTATAGACTTGACTTCTTATGAATGGGTTAACGAGTTATTTGATTTGATAATGTTCATTCGATCATTTGCAACTTGCGTTTGTAAAACGTCGGCCTAGTTATCAAATTTTCTCCATGTAGTACTAACTGAATTGGCTGATTATCAACTTCTAATTATCCCTGTGTGGCGCTTTGAATTTTCTGTGTTAAAAAATTTTCTAATTGGAAGCTCTTTTGTCAAAGTTCATTTGGTTGTTATTTCAGTAGCATTTGCACTTAATTCTTTATCTGCAATTGTTGTGAACTTTCTATTTTCTTGAAAATTAAATTAAAAACTAAATAGATTGTTGCATCAACTCCCTAAATTCCTGCACATTACTTCACAAAGCTTAGAAAACGTCGAACGCATCTAACTTTCATAAAGAAAGTTTTCTTTTTCGTCTTGAGGAGAGAGAGATCAAATATTTGAACAAAACAGTGTGCTTTTGTTTTATAACTTTTGGTTCACGTCAGCCGCTTACACCCAATAATAATTAAAAACCAAACAGAATAATATGAATTCATGTTATTCAACTCAAATCTTCATTCTTATTTCACAGTTTGTTCACTACACTAATTACTACTTAGGTTGTACAAATAATATACTGGACTTTGCTTGTAAGTGATTTGCTAGTTCTTAAAAAGGCAATAAATAATCAGCAAATCAGAATGACAAATAATGAATGAGTTAAAAGTGGGATTATTGGAGTAATTAATGTTTTTATTATTATGACTACCAAGTAAACTGAATTATATAACCAAATAGTCAAATCATAACAATGATTGTGGAATAACAAAAAGGATGAATTTGTAAGAATGATCCATTAGTTAGAAGGAGGTATAGTATGCTGTATATACTCTAACCAAAACATTTTATAATAGTAATTGTTTACGGCAATGGAATTGATTGAACATACGTCTTGTGAACAGATTGGAAACAATTTCATGTAGTATGAAAAGTAAACTTATATCTAGAGCCTAGATTCTTATTATACCGCGTATGACTTGAGCACTCGATGCTAGAACACTCTCAAGTCGAAAATGAGAAGACGGAAGACAATTGGAAGGAATGTTATTCCAAACAGTGTCAATTATGGTACAAACTGTCAGGTATTTATAGTTTTTAGTTAAAACGAAATCATCATTATAGTCCTCCGATATGTCGTTGTCTACTTGTTACGCGGTCAAATAGCATTATTTGGTTTAAAATTAATTTTCATCATGTTGTGGTGCATTTATCATAGGTCCTAGTGTTTTTACGAACTCTCCAGTAGTCAACGTTGACAATCTGAAACAGCAAACACAATCTTCAAAATTTATAATAATTCCCGATCCGATCATTTCAAAATAATAATAATTATTAGTCAGTAACTTGTTCACTATTCCGCTATCTCCTTTAAAGTTATTACGTTTTAACGGTGATTTCTAAGCATATAAGTTTTAAAACAGCTTATGACAAACGTTATTCTCATAAAGACATAAAACGAACCAATTTTCTCTAGATGTTGTGTATTCATGAGCTTGAAATCTTATGTAACAATTGCTCTACCAGATTTGTCTTCATGGATATTTTCACTCTATTTTTGTGTGTAGTATACTAGTCTTATCTTTGAACTTAAAAATAGTTGAAATAAATCGTATGTATATAAGCAGAAAGTTGTAAATCAAAGTTTAGGAATAATATGAGAACGGTAGTCATACACAATTATATACCATAAGTACTTTTAAAAAGGTATTCATTAGAAACTGTCATTTTGCTAGGGTTGAAGCTATCACGAGTTCACTTCGTTTGCGAACGAGAACAAAGACTCAGTGACCAAAGACCAGTAAGTTAGCTATTTGATGTGTCCCAGCATCGCTAACTAGAGGGAAAAGTCCAAGCTTGGAGTAGGGAAGTATATTCTGCAAACAGCCAGAAACGAGCGGTCACAACAAACAATTCAAAATGTATATATACAGTACAAAACCGTCCTTGGGGAGAGTTACCAAATAGCATACTAAAAGACGCAACGGACCGACATCATTTAAGATATTTCCCAGCGGAAAGTGAGCCATGAAGGTGACAAGAGCGCCTTTGGTGCGAAAACAAAGAAATTCAAATTTTCTAAATAAAATTATAAAATTAGGTTCTTTCCCAAGTGAGTTCTGGGGATCTAACGTTCCCAACACAATTTTATTAAATTAAAACAATATTCAATTAAATGTATTAATATCTCAAAAAATAAAACAGAAAAAATTAGTTTCATTATTTTACTTTTCTTGGCACAATAACTAATATATTGCACTCAATTTATTTATAAACACCTAGTTCCAACTAGCAACCAATCACAGATGATGTGAACTAAAACTTATTAAAATGTGAATTATAACTTTTTGTTTTATTTCCTATATATATGTATATATGTGTTTGTCTTTTAGTGAATACATTTTAATTCCTCCTATGAAAAAATGCGTGTACTGTGTTCCAATAAAACTGCTTTTAACTTATTTTGTTGTGTACTAACTAGTATAGTTGACATTTTTAAAGATAAAGTATGGCAACGAAAGAAAAACAAAAGAAAAGAAAAATATATCTGAAGATATAAACTTTAATGTTTATTTCTATTAAGGAAAAATAATCCGAATATTTAGAAAGTGCTGAAGATAATGAGATATTATATATATACTTAAAATTTTATGGGATACAATGTCCAATGTTTATAAATCTCAATATCGTCATCTAAATTACAACTTGTAAAGTTATCTTCTTTTATATATCATGTACATGCTTCTTATATGAAAAAAAAAGAGATTGTATATCATATAGTATAAATTAAGTACTCATTCTATTCATTACGTATATCTGAGGATTTACTAAATCCTCTATGTACTACATTACAGTTTTCCTAGAGTACAATTACATACAAAACAAATGATATAAATTAAATCAGTTTATATCCTACTACTTACAAAATTACTTGTATATTCAAATTTTATGATATAACTTACTACTTATCTAATTGATTAAATGATATCTAGTGATGGAAAAGATTATTAATGATAATCAGCAAATTCTCTGTAAATAAATTAGGGATTATTTCTTTTAAGGATAAATTATGATTTCATTTTAAAAGAAAGAAACTTAACAAATCATGGTTGTCTTCGAAATGAAATACAACATGTATTTTTCATTGTCCGTTTCAATGAGGATATTCATTTTTATTTTATTTTTGCTTGGTAAGTTAATGATTACCAAATTATTAATTAATTGTTTTATTTAAATTAACATTTCTTTATGATATATCATCTAGCTGAACTTGGTATTTGAATAAAAAAAACTGGGATAATTTTGTTTAACAATGTCACTTTCTTGAATAATTAAGTCATCAATTGAGCTGAATGCGGACAAACATCAAATCAATAGACTCATATTAGTGGAATTAACGTTGTGCTAAGCAATCTATAAGGGATAGTTTTTAATCAAGACTTAACATTACAAACGGAATGAAGTTTCAGAAGGGGTTTTGTGGAGATTGTAGTAATTTCAACAGTTTGGATCATGAGTCGATCGGAGCTAGACCACCATGAAAAATCTGGAAGCACTTGACGGCCGTTTCGTTTTATTGTGGGACTCCTCAGCATTGCGCATCCACGACCCCGCTTCCTGGACTTCAAGTGAGAAGTAGTGATCAATGGACTTCGGCCGGGTCAGTTGTGAGGTAGTAACTCACTGATGACAATGGTGGATGTGTCGCTAGATTTCGAGGATTAGTCGAAGCTAGACATTTACACCGTTGGATGTCGGCTCAGTGGCCTAGTTGGTTAAGCGCCTGGCGCGAGACTCATAGGTCCTGGGTTTGAATCCCGCAAGGCGGGGTCGTGGATGTGCACTGCTGAGTGGTCACACAATAGAACGAAACGGCCGTCCAAGGCTTCCAGGTTTTCCATGGTGGTTTAGCTTCAATCGACTCAGGATCTCAACTGTTGGAATGAAATTTATTTGTATAGCATTCTATCACACGTTAAGCAAACAATGTGATCAGTATGAGATAACACACTAGAATGGAATCTAAAGGATATTAAATATCTAATACATTAGACGTTCTAATTTAGTTAAAAGGCACTGATTACGAAGCGTGATATAATCAAGGATTTTTTTGAAAAGCTCATATTGTCATTCATGGGAATAAAGAAACCTTTGGAAACAGTACGTATTCATGATTATGATTATTACGGAAGTTGGTTTTTTATTGTATGTTAAATGGAATTACGAAACTGATGATGCATATACATTATAAACCTACAGTCAAACACATTATTTGAAGTCCAGCTTTTTTTCTATCCTATATTACTAAACTCATATTCAGTTGATTATATGTACGGAATAGAAACGTAAGTATATCAAGCAGCAATCATTATTTTATCTAAAACCGCTTACACACTGATTTATTCCATAAATCTTCAAGTTTATTGACGTAATCTACCTGAAATAAAGCTAAAAATAGTAGTAAAACCCAAAGTATCCCTTAAAATATGATATACTACATTCTCAATACCTTATTACAAAAAGACTTAAATAGCCTTATTTTTGACAAAAACATATTTTATTAAATCTTAAAACCTTAACAACAAATTTTGTTGGGGAATAAAATTGGTGATATGATTTGGTCGTCGACAAAGAGACTAATTTCATCTGCATAAAGTATAGCCATCCTTTCATTATATACATTTAAAAAGTTCCGACACACAAATATTTCAGCATATTTAAGTATTTAATGGCATATCAATTTTATCGTTGTATTTAAATTTCTTTACATTCTTATAAACTATATATATACACATATATAGTTATTTTTTGACACTTTCAGTGTCGAAAGGAATTAGTCGACTGTTATTATAACTTTTCTATGCACAAGCATCAACCACACAAACTGTTTCAAATTCAGAATTTAAACCCGAAAGTTCTTTTTTAAGAGGGTTTAAACTTAGTGCATCAGAGACATTAGCTAACTATGATGATGGACATTAGGTTTTATTAATTTAAGGTTGTAAGAATTATCCAATTTCCTTAAAATCACGATCCCGTTTAAGTTAGATAGCCAGTGAAAAATTGGTAGGACTAGACATCCGTTTTGTTCCATTAAGTAACTTCTCATCAGTACGCATCCAAAGAGTCAAGCCTGGCACCTCCGTATTTGCGCGCGAATACTCATTTTTCAAACTTTTTAGGTGGGATACATTAGTATACAAGTCTGGTTTTAAGCAATTCGCGCAGACCCGAAAGTCTAGGGTTCGATACCTTATTAGTGCATCGTGAGTGGTCAGTCTCACAATGGAACGAAAAAAGTGTCCACTTCTTCCAGGATTACAAGGGTTATCTAAATTATGAGTCCTGATTATTCGTATTTGAAAAAAATAATAAACTCTGACTTTAATCAAATCATCGGGTTAATATGATTTTTTGTCTAAATAATACAGTGATTATGAGTTAGATAGGCTGCCATAATAAATAACAGTTTTCATTAAATACTGGTCTAAAGAAATGTTTTATGACAGAATAAAACTAGTTTCCTTGGGAAAATAATTCGAAATGGTACGTCGAATAAATTCACTTGCTGTTATTTGCATATATCTTCCCATTGACGTTTGGGACTGCAATTGATCAGTTTCTTGTCGACATATGTGCATACTGTACGGATTGCCTCGATATTGCCTTAAGTCACGATAATTGTAAGCAAAGGTGGATAGTGGCTGACAGTGGAATCCAGGACGCGTGTTTCGTCCTATTTGGGACACGTCAACTGGATGTGCCTGCATCTCATAGTTGTTGTTCACTTTGGAACTCGAACCCAGTACCATTCACTTCAAACGCCATTGCGTTATCCACTTAGCTATTGAGTACTGTTAGCCACCTGCTTGTTCGCGTCCCAGACTAAACATTAACTCTAGGATGCATGTAAATCTATCTGAATGGTCCCGAATACGTTGAAACACACGTCCTGGATTCCACTGCTATTCACTATAGATCTTATAAATGTATATAGAATAATTGTGACTTTCTAAATGAAAGTCAATAGAACTTAATTTAAATAAATTTTTAATAAATAATTTAAACAAGACTTTCAATGATAATTAATTTTTCACTTTAATTTCATCACCTTAATTAAGAAAAGCTCATCAGAAAATATGCAAACTAATTTTGCATCTATTTAAACCATTTAAATTAGCTAATTTTTTACACTGCTTTTGTAGTTAATCAAAAAAAAATACAAACAAAGAATCAACTTTTGTTACCAACTGAAATTCAAATGTCTCTTGTTACTTTTTTTTCTTTTTTTTTGTTTTTTTCTCATGTTTTATTAAAATAATCATAATTAAATTCAAGCAATGCTAATTGTAATTGTAATTTGTAGTATCGCCTAAAGAAATTGTGCCATTTTTGTTGATGAATTTACGAGTGAAAACAAAATCGTTTATATAAAATTTTCTAGATTTTCATATTAAAATTCCTAAACAACATTGATAGTGATAATAGTTACTAATTGTTTATTTAATTGATTAGTTAATTAGGAACTGCCCTACTTAAACGGTATGATATATTACAAATAAATCAATAATGTTTTCTTATTATTAGATCAGTTATCAATAAGAATGATGTAATCTTGACTTAAAACGTCTATACTGACTAGTATTGGTTTAAATAAATAAGTAACTAAATAATAGATACAATTAAGCAAATATTAATAAAATAGGCCAACTATTATAAGTTTTACAATCTCTTTTGGAGTGTAGTATAAATATAATTGGATATTTGCATGTCTAGACATTTAAATTATAGCCTTTGCTAGCATCAGTTACTTACGGTTTGTGTTTACTTAACATAGGCGTGTCATCTGAATAAAGTTGTCATGTTTACTCAATCAAACAAAAAATCAGATTTGATTTTTTTTAACTTTCTAGTTTATAGGAAAGGTATTATACCGGAAGAACAGTTTGCAAGGATTTATTGATTTCAACTCTTTATTAATAGTCATATTTAAAATATCTAGATGGGTGGGTAATCTACAGTACATCTAAATATGACATGGATTTTTTAAAACTTGAATCTATTTATAGTACAGATGGGATATGATGAATAGCATGTGAGAAAAACTTATACTACTATTATAAAATAATAACAAACAAACACCTTTAATATGAACTATAATGAGCATTTCATATAAAGTAGTAACTAATCTTTTGCACTTTGATTTTAACTGGTATGTTGCCAAAAATTCAAAAAAGGCATTGTAACTACTGGACATACATTTGTGGTTAAAAGGCTCATTGGTGACATGCAGTTTTATGTTACTTTAGTAAATAAAACTGACTAATTGATGACTTTCCAAGTTATAGATAATAAAAATTACAGTTTCAAGATGATATTGGAAATTTGTTTTTTCTCCTTTTGTTAAACAATGAAATCAATCTACATCAATGTAAAAAGCATGATTCTTAAACATTGAAGAGCACTGGAAATGAGGAAACACGTTTTTTAGAAGCTATTTAATACTTCTCAGTGAATTACACCATCAGTTTCAGCTTTCTTTGAGAAGTGGCAAAATATATTACAAGGTCCTATATCAACATATTGTATACACGTTACATTAAGCATACCGGTAATAAAAAATACGCATCATTATTCACAACTGAAACACACAATTTCAAAAATAGATAGGATCTAACAGGTACGTTTCGTTCCATTCAGGACAACTCAGTTGGATGTACCCATACACAGGTAAGTGATAATCCAGACTAAGAAGGTCAGCGAATAATATATTGACTTTTGAATTAAAAGGTATTGAGTGTAAGAATAAACATTAGGATGCAGAACATATGGCCGACGAGTTCAAAATATTGTACAGTGTGGATTTCAGTGTGGAGCAAAGGTCAATCTGTTGTACTAATCGTGTAACGAATTGACAACATAGATGACATCTGCACAGGATTTATATATGATAACAGATACTGATCAATATACAATATTGTGTATTAATAACAGCATAATTCAAATCATTTTTAATAATCATACAAACAATTTAAAGCGAGATGAAATTATGTACAATAGAGGATATTGGTTGTCCGAAATTCAATGTCAAACATTACTATTTCCTAGAAAATGGAAGAGTTATTTTAGCAAAGAAATAAGTGCTTTGACACTTTTTATAATATAGGTATCAGGTGTTAAAGAGAAATTCGCTGAGAGAAACTTAACCTCTTGTTTAGCTTTTTTAATTGAGTGATATTTTCAGGAAGTCATTGTAGAATTTAATGAAAAAACAATTCACTTGCATAAGGATCTAAAAGGGAAAACAAATGATGAACCTATCATTTATCAATCCATTTTTGATTGCTGTACTAAACAGAAGGAGTAATGAATGGATAGGTGACATTACTTTCTGAATATAATATTTTCATTATTGTAATTACGTTTCGCCTTACAATGCTTCTACTCTAAGTAAAACAATATCTGGTTGAAGTCTCATATTAAAACCATCAGTGAAACAAATAATATGATTTCCTTAGTAGATTCAAATGAAATCGATGTGAATATTTGTTAACATCAGAATGAATAGTATGATGGAGATTGTGGCGGAGTATAAAAAAGACATTATGAATAAAAATTATTATGTAAATTAATCTCACTGACTGGAATTACAAAGTTTCATCCAATAAGCTTGTATGAACTACTTCAGAGAATATATGACACATAACAAACTAATTTACACTAAAAGCTTATCCATTCATAATCAAACGATGATTTTGTAAGTTGAAAAAATGTGAGTTAATAAGATATGAAAAGTACGGGATATTCACAATTTACTTTTATGTTATTCTAAGTTTAAAGTAATCGGGTTAACGAAATCTTTCTACCACCAATAATTTGTTAATCGTCTTGTTTATTGAAACAAAACAAAATATTGATGACCAATAATCTGGACCTTTTACGCAAGTTCACTTCGAACACTATACGTGCAGTTATTATTAATAATGTCTAAATGATGCAAAAGTTTAGATTATTTAGGTGGATATATTGAAACAAATAGATTTTTAAAGAAAAAAAGTCCGTTCTTCAGCAGATGAACGAAGAAAATAAAGTGTTTGTATATGTTTATGGTTCTAAATATCAGTCGTACCACTTTTTATGATACTGGAATTTCTTGAAAAAGAATAGGTGGTCTGTAACATTGAAAATACATTCATTTGCAAGATATGTGGTTATTCAGTTTAATGTTATCAAAACGTATTTTGTATACAGTCCACTAATATAACATGCGGCACATTTGAAATAAAGAAATAATTCAGAGTTCTTCATCGATGAACGATGTTAACGTATATTCCACTTTCAAATTTTGTAAACATCTTATATTTACCAAAACTATTCGATCTACATTTAATTACAAAACTACCGAAAACATGAATAAGAAATGAGGCAAAGAAAGTTTACCAAGAATAAAACACTTCATCATAGTGAATCACTTTGTGACTCTCTACATATGGGAAGTAAACATATTTCACTAATTATATGTTCAATCTTGAAAAAACCTCAAAAATTCCATAACAGCCATTGATATGAAACCTTACGCTACCAAAATATATTGATTTTATGAAAATACTTTGGTGTATAAATGATGACCATTAACTATACCAAACAATTTTTTTAAAAAAAATTGTATGATTCTGCGATTTGCTTTAAATAGCATTGTGTAAACTATATCTCACAGTTAACCATAAGCTTACTAATTAAACTTATTTGGATTCGATGGAGACCCAAACTAAGACATAAACTTAGTTGCTAAATAAATCATGGAACCGAATTTTTCGCGTTTTTTAATTTTCTCACCATTATCTGTTGTTTTAATACAAATTTAAGCTTGGTTATATATGTCATTTAAACACAAATTATACAAAATGTTTAAAGCGAGTAAATAAGGAAAAAAAAGAACAACCCGTATTTTCATAGCGAATCTTCATATAAGACTGTTCACATTTGTGTCACATCCGGTTTTATCTATGTTTCTATGGGTTTTAGTAGGTAAACATAGAAAGTTACGAATAACTAATATATATTTTCTATTTCAGCTTACTATATTTCCATATTTGGGAAAAAAACTACAGAATAACAGTCTATTGTTTACATCTTCAAGAATAAGATGTGATTCATATTGCCTATGACTAATTCTTCTTTTTTGGTGTATGATAGATTCAATAAATAAGTTTTTTTCACTTTGTCTAAAAATACACCAAACAGAATAAAGTAAACAAAAGAAATAAAAAAATAAAAAAAGGAAACTATCCTTTCGTTTCCATCAAACTTTTATTCGAAATCTATGCTTCTATTACTATTCTGTTGTTTGTTTGTTTTATTTTCTTCTGGATATCTGTCAATTTCAGTTTATTTAACATTTAACGAGGTTCACAATTGATTGATCACTGGGTGGTGATCAATGTCATGCGTGTCTAGTCCTTATTAGTGCAGATCGAATGCTATCGATCATGTTGCGATGTGGCCACCAGTCTAGGTGACTCGACACTGCGGGCACTATGTATTGAGATTTAGATGGTGGTTGAAGGTAGTCAACAGGAAACCCCGGACCCGGGTTTCGTGCTACTTGGCACTCGTCAGCATGGTGTACTTGTAATCTTGAGGGAACTGGTGCTCCCTGGCGGATTCGATCTCGTGTCACCCAGCTTTACAGTCAGAGACGTTACCACTGAGCTATCCGAGCACCAGTTCGCTCAAGATTACAGGTACACTTTGCTGACGAGTGACAAGTAGCACGAAACCCGGGTCCGGGGTTTCCTGTTGACTACCTCCAACCACCATCTAAATTTACCGGGGTTGTTTATTATTATTATTATTTTCTGAAATGTTTTTTTCATTCGAAAATATAAAATGTCAAAAATGAAATTTAAAGAGTTGATCTTAACTCTCACTTTATTTTGTTTAAAATTTTGATACTATTCATTGTCTATATTCTAATGGTTTTCTGTATGATAGATTTTATATAAAGTTTTAATAACTTATAAAGTCAGTAAATAGCATACTAAAAATATTCAATAGAGCAATAGCTTTCAAGATTCTCCCAAGTGGAAAATAAGACATGGAGATGAAAAGAGCGCTTTTGGCGCGAAAACAAGAAAATTTAAATTTCCAAAATAAAATTACAAAATTAAGGCATTTACCATGTGAGTTCTGATGATCTAACACCCCCAACAAGGACCCTGAAGAAACAAATAGCATATGAACCTATTGTTGGTCACCGGCAGCCACGGGACTTCATCTCTTGATGTCGCCTCACTACCTTTAAGTCAAAGGCTCGGGGTATGGCCCCGTAAGAAAACCATTTGCTTCGGTTTGAGCACTCGGGCAGTATCCTAGCCCTCACATAAGTCGAATGATTTGTGTGGTGCATATGTATCCGTTTAAAGAAATAAATATAAAATCATGCAATATGCGAAACCTTAAGTACTTAATGCTCAAATGCAGGCATATGATCAGTTAGGAGTTGTAATGCACCTATACTAATGAAAAATAAAGTGATACATTGGGAAGATAAGAACTGTAAATGCACTGAAATATAGACATTTCACATAAAGTTGCCGGAACAAACTGAATGAGCATCTAGTTTTAAATTGCTACACTTCAACTACATTATAGACATTTTTAATCACTCGTGGTTTTAGGGATATGTGAGACTATAGTCATCAATGAATGAATACATTTATAGCAATCATGAACATTTAAATAAACATGATGTGACTCGTTAATTTTGTTGAAGTACTCCGATAGAGAATTTTGATCATGCTTAATCAAAAATGAAAGAGAGTGTTTGCAATTAAAACTACTTTTTTTTTAAAAATGTTTGGAAATTTTATGTCGCTTCATTAATAACACACGAACAGCCTGTATTATGCTAAACATGTCACAAAGTATTAATTATTTATTCAGTTTTTGTAGAGAATTGTACTTGTAAAGTAAAATGTATTAACAGAAATGCCGATTGTAAAGTAATAAATAATGTCAATAGTTGAGATCATGAGTCAATTGATGCTAGACCCCCATGGAAAACGTGGAAGCACTGGACGGAATTCCACATTAGGACTAAATGGCCGTCCAGTGTTTCCAGATTTTCCATAGTGATCTAGCTTCAATTGATTCATGAACTCAATTATTGAATAATTTATGCTTTCTGAAAGCTTATAGAGTATTCACTTTCAAAATAAGAGTTTGATTCAACAATGTACAATTTAGAGTCTAATAACCATAACCAGATTCTGTCAAGTAAACATAACTGTTGCTCTACAATCATTTTACTGTTCTGACTGTCCTATGTTAATTTGACTAACTGTGGTGATAAATCATTGGTAAATTCGTATAAAACTATGTTAACATTTTTAATCTGGGCAAAAATTTCTGAGAAATCATCGACATAAACTATTTTCACATTATCCATATTTGAGTTACAGAAAAGGAAATCTATGTCTGCTTATTTACAGGTATACCATACTTACGACAGTTAAGAGTGATTGGTGGAGAAACTATACATTTAATTTTATTGCTATAGTGAATAAAAATGCACGAAAGTTAAATTTGACTGTTTTTTTAGTGAACTGTTATTCATTTTATGATTAGAATTGATTTGATTTAATCTCATTGTTAATATTCGAAATGAATTTCGGCCAGTCTTTCCTACCATACATCCATCTTTTAAAGATTGTATAGACGTAGTCAGTAGAATAGATGAATTTTTAGCTTGCATTTGAATCCAAGATTCGCTTTAAGTTATATTTTGAACTTATCAGCTACATATATCTACATACTAGTTTTAATGTTTACAATTAGACTAGGATTCTCTACATATTACTTTGCATGATAAGACATTAATCATTGTGAAAGCAAGTCCAGATATTCACTAACATGTCAAATTTGTTGTCGCACGGTAGATAAAAGGCTGTCACTTGAAGTTAAACGTACTCACTTTAAGAACTATTTTAATGTTAACACTGATATACATTAGTAGCTACATTGTTATAAAATCAATCATAAACACATCAACTGTTTGTACCGACGACGTACGAATTAATATGTTTCATTTCAATAAAAACCTTATTCCAAACATAATACTGTCCTCTAAACATTGTGTTATTTAAAAACACTACCCATAGGTGTTTTCAAACGCAAAAAGTTTTTCTTTAAAGGCTTATTGGTTTCAAGGAACAAAAAAATGTTACGATAGTGACTTCTAATTTCTGCATAAAATTTCAAAAATATATATCAGTAGTGAATCATTTAGTTCTCAATAACAAGAATAGCTCTGAAGAAGCGGCTTACACTAAGTTACGAAACGTCAAAATCAAGATTTTTCTACTCATGGGAAACAACAAGAATAAATTAACTAGTGTGGCTTTGGTCAGCTACTGATACTATTCACTATTATAACCATTTGTTAGTTTTATTTTTATTCATACTTAAAAATGGTATTACGTCAGATTACTGTGCATTACTATACCCTTTACTATAAAGTAAATAGTCCATCAATTGGCAAACTACATTTTCATACACATCAATATGATTTTCAAAATATTATTCTTTGTAATTTTTTAAAATATTTACTTCATATTTTATTATCATAACCATATACACTACTTTAACCGCTTCATTTTAATTACTTTTTTCTGTATATATAAACATATATTACTTATCTTTTATCCTTGATTAGTTCTATTTTTAATAAAATTAAATCAAAAAAAAGTTCCAAACTTAATCTAAACAGAAGAAAACAAGTCAATAACTATGTAGATACAAAACAAAAAGTAGAAACTTTGTTTCACTTTGATTTTTCGATCGTTTAATGATTAAATAAACAAATATTAGTAATAATACTAATAGTAGCAGTAGGAAAATGAAGAAGAAAATTAATTGTGAACCATCTGAAAAGGAAACAAACAAAAAACAATTTTATTTTGTGCTTCAATTGATTGAGTAACTTATTACAGTTTTGTTTTTTTAATTTTTAATAACTGAAGTAACGTATGCTTCGTTGGTCTGTAAAGCTATATATACATATATATAGTTTAGATCCTCAAAAATTTTATAATTAACCTTAACTAATACCATCATTTTAAGAAAAATGTATTCGACTGCCTGAAGTTAAAATATTTCACTGTACCTATCAACTATATAGTTTGTATTATAATCTGTTTGATCTGCGATACCATATCGCCCTTTAGTTGAATAGAATAACTAATAGTTGTTTTCATATTGCATAAAGTTATTAACTTTAGCAAATAGTAGCACATATGTTTAATCTATACATTTTATTCTTTATATTTCAGAAATCACTTTAAAAATGGTCATGAAATGGTGAGATATTAATGATAAGTAGATGAACTGATTGGCAAGGTAGTGTTGAATAAGATAGAAATAGATTTCTGTCAAAATTACATTCAGTTTTTTGTAAAATAAAATAGTCAAAAAGCGGTTCGTCTAAGGTTTTTGATTCAAGATCATTAGTAGTCCTGATGACTTTTAAATTGAAAGAAGCATGAATCTTTCATGATTTGATTCCCTGATACCCACAGTTTATAACAAAATTTCAATTCAATCTAAACAATATTTTCAAGTTAGCGTTTCAGATTAAATATAAAATTCAGAGTGATTTATGACTTCATAGACTATGAATACTGGTAAAGAATAATTACTTCAGTTGTAGGAATAACAGATAATAAACGGTTAACGCACTATAACATTATCTATTTCTGTGATTTGTTTTACATTTACATGTATATACTATTAAAATAACTATAAAAATAGTATTTAATTATACAACCTGTTATATCTGTAATTAGCTTGCTGTCATGTATATGCTCAAAACGTCATTCTATAAATTATGGTTACCGTGGTTACATTAATAAATATTAAATAGTTATACTGTCGTAAATGTCATAACAAGTTTATTTCAAATCTGTCCAGTTCGATTAAGAATGTAACAATAACCAGACAATCGAAATCTTAATTTCACTTACAACCTAGAAAACTCCATTTTTATCCAGGATAAGATGTAGAAGTGACCAAATAACAAGGAGAAGAAGAGTAATTGTAACAATAAAGGTAGAATGTTCATCATTGTCATTGAAAGTATTAGTAGCAGCAGTAATATGAGCGATACTACAGTCTTTGTAGAATAATGAAATGACAAAATGTACGATGTATTTTAGCATTACAAGCAGATCATGACTTCGACCCTTAAAAATTTCAGATTTATGTATGAACAGCTGAACCTTATGAATTATTTTTAAAGAAAAAAACTGGAAAATTTAAATCGATCATCTCTTTGAATCAACTATTTTATTTACAAATCAAAACTAACAGACCAATTATCTAATAATAGTTTTTGTCTTAAAATTATATCACTATAAGGATTACTGAGTACTATGAAATGATAAACAGTCGACCTAGCGACCTAGCCTAGTGTTTTACAGAAGTTTGCACATACAGCTACGCATGAAATGGAACCTGGATCCACTTGACCCCCATAGAGATCATGATATCCCTAAAACACTGGTTCAGAATTTGATTGGAAATACTTTAATTCTTCTGTTATGTATTTAATCAACTATCCGTTGATGAGCAGTCTTTCAATTAATTTCATTATCGCATTAAAAGTTACCTTTATACTGACCATTATTTCTACATACTTTATACGCAAACGACATCGATTATCTCATGAACGTTTAACAAATGGACTTCATAGAAGATATTCAGATTTTCATTGAAAAGCATTACGATTTACCCTTAACCAATGAGTTTTATTTACATCATATAGATGTTCCTGACTAATCTTCATAATGAAGTAACGAAGTCCTATAAAAGTAGATCGTTTATCATAATGAAATGTGAGAAATAGTAAACAAAATCTTCAGGTCGTTTCACCAGTTTTACTTGATTATTGGGATATCTGAATCAGAGTAATTTTGACACACTGTTAACAAATTAAATAAATTCACTGACGACAAACTAACAGTAAACAAATCGAAAGACATACGTAAGTTGCACAAAAATAACTAAACAATACATTTTTAAGAAAAGGAGTGAGGAAAATGTTAGATTGCTCACTACACCTGAGGCCATATGCTTTCCTTTTGTTTGTAAAATGTGACCTATTTTTACAAAATTGATAATATAAACAGGTGAATATTATTTATTTTAACTATGTGTAGTATTGGAGAACTTATAGACATAAATGTTTTCATCAGAGTAGAGTGAACTAAAAACCCAGAAACTCTTTTTCCTGGACTAATATGTGAAAAAATATTCTACTTAAATATGATTGGTTTAAAAGAAATTACATCAAAAACGTATATTCCTCAACCCACAACTCCAGAATCAAGACACATTTCAGGTTTGAGCAATGGCTACTAACTAATTACAGAAATGATGGATGTGAATATGTTTATTACATAATAAATAAAGTCTTTTTTTCTGGAGTAATGAAAAAACTGAAATATTTTAAATTTTAAGAAATTTCTGTTTGCTGATGTTAAAATGGTGATAATCTATGAAAGAAGCTTATGTATAAGGGAGGAAACTGTGAATCCAACATTACGGTGGAGTGGTTACATAGTTTAATATGTGAAAATGTGTCTGATTTTAAAATATTGCAAGAGAATATGGATAGTCAGAAGTGATAATAATGAGGTCTGTTCCATGGAATCAATTATTCCTCGCTGTTTAAATCATTTAATATTACTTGCATTAGTGTTATCAACTCCGTTAAGTATTCAGTCCACAAAAAACATGCATAAACGTCAGTTATACTCGGATACATTAAATTTATTTACTGGAAATATTTCTAAATTACCTCCTGTTGGATTACCCACTATTTTAAATTGGCGTACTAATTTATCTTTGGATTTTTTTTCTATGTCTAAATCTAAATTCAACCGAACAAAACCAATTCAAACAATAACATCTAATTTGAATATATATCCTCATATGATACTGGATGTAAATAAATCTAATAACGATGCAGATGGACTTATATCTCAAAGAACTTCTTCCTTACCTAAATCTCCATCCCTTTTTGTTGATCAATCTGGTCCATGTACGCCTGAAGAAGAAGCAAAGAAATCACAATGTCTACGAGAATTACCGGCTGAACGATATGAAGTACTTGAAGGTGAAACAGTTTTAATGCGGTGTCGTGTAGCTAATCAAAGGGGGAAAGCACAGTGGCGTGCTAGAAACTTTTTATTAGGTGAGTAGATTAAATATTTCTATGAGTACTTTAACTAATAGATGCTCTGTTTTATTATTTGTATGACAGTTTCCAATTAAAAAATAAAAGTGTAACAGTGGAAAAAGTTTATGAAATGTTTTAAAACCTATCATTGTCTGTAAGATATTATCTGAATATTTTGTACTTTTTATGAATCACAGTGACCACTGTAGAGTTGAAAAGAATAAACGTAGAAAAATACTGCCCAATATCCACTGGTTCTCAGTGATTCTCTGCACTATAAATCATCATGAAGATTTTTCTTTAGCAATGGAAAATAAGGTCATTTCCATTGATAAGCATGTGTTGAAGAAATAAAACGCCACAAATCACAATATTATACGCACAAATATTTTGGTGAATCAGCCATATAATGTGCAATGAGATCAGTTTTTTTCTTTGTTTACAAAAGTATCAAATGTAGAAACTTTCGATGGTTAAGAATATGAGTCAGTTGAAGCTAGACCACCATGGAAAACCTGGAAGCACTGGACGGCCGTTTCGTCCTATTGTGCTTCCAGGTTTTCCATGGTGGTCTAGCTTCAACTGACTTATGATCTTAACCATTGAAATTACTATATTATCCACAAAACCCATCTGATATAAATGTAGAAACTTTGTTCAAGGTTACTACTAGGTCGTAAAAATGAATATGAAGTAACAACTAATAGAATTCGAGACATAATAGTAATTTACACATGAACAGTCATTAATAGAGAATATGTATTAGACACTATTCTTCATTTCAATTATGAAACAATCAGTTATTGTAATGTATATTTCTGTTTCCAAAATGATACAAAATATATTAAAGATCCTACATAAATGTGGCTTACCAAAAAAAGTTTGTTTTAAGATGTTAATTGTTTTCATGAAAGTCAACTAATTCTTTATTAAAAATAATATGAAGTGTTAAAATCAATAGCCTCCATCACTCTTTAGAACCTTTATTGTACATTATAAAGAAATGTGTAACTCAACAATATAACGTTTTTCACTTTAATTCTATAACTATTTATTTACATTAACATTTTCAATGTACCATCTTGAAAAACTGGAATGTTATTCATGTGATTTCCTATAAGATCCATTAAACATCTTTAATGTTGAATTCATAGTTTGAAGTTGATGATGAAATATGTTCAAGGTTAATGAATGTAATTCACTTGAATTTCATTTGAAAAATAAATTTCAATGAAATTCTTATTATATTGTTAAAAGGTAACAATGCAGTTTGAAAGTGTATTACATAACAATCTACAATCATTATACACAAATGTACCTGACCTTCATCAGTAGATAGTAAACAATTTAATAATGTCAAATGCATAATAGCTTAAATAATTTGTTAGCAAATAACAAATGGTAACATTGACATCTAAGTGAAATGCAGGTAATTGATCGACAGTAAAACAGTATTCGTTTCAAACTTGTTTTTACTCACATTACTAATAAACAGTATTTAGTATATAGATGGAAATCTAAATTTGAGAGATAAACTTTTATTAATATTTTTGAGAACAGTTTAATTTGAAAAATAAGATTGCCTTCTTTTTTCTATTCAAATCAAATTTTAACCATAATGTCTTATAACCAGTTATTCAAAGTAATTTTGTAATTGCTTTTCTACTGGTGACAAAGTATTAAGCTAGTTATTAAGCTAATAGATTTCTGTGAATCTAATTATGCTTATTTATCAATTCGTTGATTATTCGATTCATTTAATGAAGTGAAGATAATAACACTAGTTTAAATTTAGGTGGAAAGTGGTTGAAATAGAGATTTCTTTGTCATTAGCCTCAAGCTTAAATAATGTGTAGATAAACAGAACAGGTATGAATCAACATTATCCACAATCCCTGTTGACAGTATATCGATCCGCCTAATCATATGAAGGTAATTTAAAATAATTTATAATCAAATAAAATAATGTTTCGAAAGTCCTAAAATTTATGACATATATTTGAAAATGTCTTCTTATCTGGCAACACAAGTCCCTTGATGGTGAATTATGAATGTAGTTTTATTTGAAGAGAACACCGAATTTAACCACTTATGAAACAATCGGATTTATAAATTTGCAAACTCACATAATTACCACCTTTTCGACCTTCATTATTTCGTCCTGAATATACTATTTATTTGGAAATTCTAAATTCTAAATTTTGCTAAATCATTTGTCATTGGAAATATATACAATGCTGTCATGTTGCAGATATACTGAAATTAGTGTTTTCGCATACAACTTATCATCACATGTATGATAACGACGTATTCCTTTCCATTTGCCATCTTGTGCATCCATATACAGTCAGCGGAGTAGTCAGAATATTCTGTTTAGTAAGATGAAGCACACACCAAATTGATTTCCAAACAAGAGGAAAGCTCTTAACCAAACCAATATGTAAGCAGTCATAATACTGCATAAGCAAATGTAACAGATTCAGATCAGATTTAAGGTTCTTTGAAATATCGGTAGTCTACTTAAATGTTTTGCTAAATATTTTGTAGTTGGGCACATATAGCAATACAGCAACCTATTTTAAAGTTTATTTGAACTGAATAATTATGAGTCCTATCTGTTTGCATTTACTCTGTGTTATGAAGTGTTTACAAACTATCATGATGCTCAACACTCCAAATCTCAAAACAAAACACTTAGTTTCTAGTTTATTCTCCTCTGTCTCTAAGCTTCTGAGGAAAAACGAGTGACAAATATAGTGTAATTCTTGCATTTCGTTTCTGGGAGTTGGAAAATATTAACTTTCCCGGTCGAAGATGAGTATAGAATATTGATTACCAAGAAACGTTAATAATTTTCATATAATAACAGTCTAAACTTATGTTAAGGAGAAACAATTCACAATTTCGAACTGTTGGTACTGAAGAATAAAATTATTATTATTATCATTATTACTATTATTTTGATCAAAACACTTGAGCGACATACGAAAACTGGTAAAAAAGCAAGCCTCCAGGAAATTGAATTTTTCTTTTTGCGTCATAAAGCAATCTTTTCTCATTTGACACCTCACAGTATCAGTGTGAAAACTGATCACTCTCTATTCCGTAACTATTTTCCAACCAAACAAAGGATTAATTGATGTCTGTATTTTTCAACTAGTAATGGAAATTTTCATTTATACCTAAACTGTTTATCATAGCTATATTGTCCCGTGTTTTCCTATCAACACATATATGTAAATCTAATAATAAAAAAGGTTATGATCCCATCGCTTTTATGTACTTTCATGTTGATGATAAAGAAACTGTCATTTTTCATTTCATTGAATATTCTTATTGAGACATTAAAAAGACAAGCTGAGCGAAGAAATATTTCTTTTTAATTAGATCTTCATCAAGTCTCTACACTAATACATGTTTTATAAGTGAGGAGAAAGTCGATACCAATTAGATGGTTGTTAGTCAATTTAACAAAATAGTAAACTGTTAGTTACAAAACGTTTGGAAAATTAAAATTAAAAGTATAATCAAAGCGAATTCCCATAATCCGTTAATTATTACAAATAGTTACGTAATCAAAGTTGGATGTAAATATGTTTTTGTTATTTATGAAATTGTTAAGTAATAAGTAGGACGGATACCGTGAAAATTAGATAATATGATCAACAAAGTGGTTAAATAATATTAGAATTATAAATTCATGTGTTAATCAAATCGAATTCCAGAAATTTTTCAGAGAAGGGGAAGAAAGGTTTTGAAGTATGTATTGGTATCTATGTAGAAGGCCAAGTTAGATTCAAAGGTTTTGGTAGATTTCCATTCTCTGAGCTGGATGGTCTTGTCGTGGAGCTTTTATAATTATTCTGAACGAAGTATTATAGAGTTGAAGTGTTCAAATTTTTCCACATATGGCTCACAGCTAGTCCTGTAGACTTTGATCTTGTTTGGTTATTGCTGACCATCAACCTGTCATTAGTTACTTCGTTATTTCGATGAAAAATAAAGGATAACAATGAAAGCTTCACGACCAAACCATCGAGCTCAGAGAACGAAAATCCACTAAAATCATCCACCTGAGCTACAAATCTCCACGAGCTTAGATTCCAAGATTGTATAAACTTCCTTTATGTACAAAGGCTATGTTTATTGATGAATATTCCTATGGCTTCTGCTATGTGCATGAGTCGGATTCCGGAACCATAAGATACATTCGATGAGATTTTGTAAAGAATTAGAAACGCTCAATTTCCACCTATATAGTGACCGTAAAGGATGATAAAAATGTAAATGCAATTGATTTAAGGTGCAATTACATTGGCTGAAATAAGTAAATAAAAATATCTGTTTAGTAGAATCATAACAAATTAAAATTATATATCATTGTCATGAACATTCGGTTAACAGTAAGCAAAATCTCAGTATTAGCGAATATTTAAAACTACAAACGTTATATCATTATCTCTAGATCCATAGAAGACCTTAATATATCTACTGAAAATTCTTAAAGCACTAACTTAATGTTATTTAATTTTTTTGTACTGATTACCGTTTGAACTATTATATTATATTATTTGCTTTATTCAGTATTATATTTTTGGTACACAATAGAATTCTCAGTACATAGTATTTTAACAAGTTTCCGTTTCTTACTTCTAAGTCGATCCTGACGATAAATATTGACTGATCGCCAGTCGGATGTTAGCAGTCTAGTCAATCGACATCTAAATAACGCAATTTTTTTCGCTAAATATTGCCAGCAACCACGATAACTCTAACTGGATCTTCTTCCATTTGTACAACGAAATGTTGTACACTTTTGAGAAACGCACCTGAATAGGTCATACGATTAATAGTCATAGTGTTGTATTAAAACAAACAAAATTAGATAACTTGTTGAAATATCTAGATGGCAGAAACAGGCAGCCCAGATGTTCAAGCGTGCCGTTACTGACTTGATTTGCATTTGACATTTGTCAAGTCTAATACTAGTGATATACCATTTTGATTATGTGGATTATAAGAGTGTATTTTTAAAGGTTTCTTTCTAATATCAGTAGGCATTATTGATGGTAAACGATATTCTCTGAAACATATGATAACCATCTAAATATAAGAATCAGACGATTCCTTGGGACATAGCAGTCAGTTGAGTTTACATTCATTTAATAAAGCAACAACTAAAAAAATTTCAGACGAAATCTCAGATAAATACATATATGTTCCGATTTATTATCATGTTTAACCAATGTATCTATTCATATACGAGATCATATCTGAGCCATTCCATCACATTTGGCCAACATACTTTTATATCAATTCAAATCGAGTTTATAAGATTATATATATACGGTTGTTACAAGTCGATGGGTTGTCTGAAATGATAAGTTTATCTGCATTTACCTTTTTTTTTAAAAAAAACCTGCATTTGAATTGAATGGTAACTTTTTACTTGGTAAACTGATATTTTTTAAAGCTTGATTAGAGTTTACGCCTATAAATATAGAAAAACCAGAAAACAATCAGTAAGCATTAGCCTCGATCGAATGTAGCGCTTTTCCTACTCATCCTAACTCGAATCAAAATGTAAATACATAACGCATTATTACTGCCTTTGATTATCAGTGAAAACTGTGCTTCAAGTGACAGTAATTTTAATTGATGAAAAATTCCCATTATATTAAAAACACAATTGTATGAACGAAGAATATTCTTTTCAATAATTTCTCATCAGGTTCTACAATTATAAATCCAGATTAATAATCCATAAAATTGGCCAGATTTAAGGCAAAATACATCATTTGGAAATTGTAATATGTGAATCAGGAATTGTTTGTTATATAAAATAAAATCGTTAATGTTGGGGCTGACTAATATGAAGTGTTCACTTGAATCAGTTTATAAGCGAAATGAAATTGAGATAAATTATCAGAATAAATATGGTCAACATGGGGTAAGAGAGAGAGAGAGAATATTGTGATTACAAATCGGAAATTGCGTAATATGTAAAATAATTAGGTCAAATATAGTAGATTCAGGGGTGGATATTGAATAAATTCCTCAAAAAGGGGTTATCAAGTGTAAAGACAATAATAATAATAATAAGTTTGGGACATAAAATGAACATTAATCAGATTACGTCACCACATTATAAGATTGATTATTAGCTAGTTGGCCAGGGTAAAAGGAGTGGCTGGACATACTTCTTTTGGATACAAAGCTCTGGCTTTTTGATCCGAATAGCAATAGCTTCAGCCGTCTGTAGGATTCGCAGTCTGACGGAATTAGGTAGACTGCTGTTGACACGACAAACTATTGCAAAAGATTGTTCCATGTTGGCTGTATGTCCTGTTTGAACTAAATGGTCTAAGACAGTAATTTTCTGAGTAAAGTTGACTGATATCATCTATAAACTCAAATAGTTTTCAGATATACTGAAATGTGTTAAACATACATTTGGTAACTTAAATTACAAAATTAGCCAATGAAAGATGATAATTTTCACTTGATCGAAATATAAAAGAGAATTGAGTTTATACTGTACTTAGATGAAAACTGATGATTATTTCTTTATCTTAGAAGGAAATAAAATCGTTTAGATAACAGACTAGTTTAACATTACAACGGATGAAAATGCTTTTGCATTGTGTAAACATCATTAAAAATAAGAAGTAAAAATGTTAAGAACTAAATAATAACATCAAATTTCTTTTTTCAAACTTGTTTAACAAAATTATAATTAAGCCTATGTTGTAATAAAAACGATAGTAAAAATAATTTATGCTCTATTTAATTGGGAAAAGAAAATACACTGGTTTGTATCTTTGTCTCCTTTCCTTCACAATAAATGTTGAACTCCTCTTGATTTATTTTCATTATCGTGTGTTTTTGTCATCATTTCATATTCTCACATTAACTTGTCATATTTGTAATTTAATGGTTGAATTCACGAGACAGTTGAAGCTCAACCACGATGGAAAACCTGAAAGCACTAGAAGACCGCTTATTCCTGATGTGGGACCCCTCAGCAGTGCACATCCACGATCCCGATACGCTAGATTCGGATCCAGGTCCTATCGGTCTCGCGTGCGAACGCCTAGCCACTAGACCTCTGAGGTCTCATCTTGACAATATTTAGTAACTCTGTTTACCTAATGAATATTTTCACATCTTGAGGGTTTTTACATTTGACTGGAAAAGCAAAGAAAACTATGAACCTTTATTTGGCTATTTAAATATGTAACATGCGAGAAAGATTCGGATATGTAGCTAACGTTTGAACCATATTAATATTGATATTTGCTGTTCCTGTGTTATAATATTTTATATTTTACTTATCTCCAAAGTTGTTAGTTTACAGACAGATATTGCTGTCAAAATGAGTTATGCTAAAAATAGACATAAATAACAATATGGTAGCAATATAGTCCACTTCTTTTTCAATAATCACAGATATAGACCACTTTTCAGTGACATTTTAGTGCTAGAACTTCTATAATCTACAGTAAACTCAAAGCGAATTCCATTTTTTTAATTTCGTAAATTATAAGCTTAAAGTAACTACTATGGAATAAATACATTTTCACAGAATTTATTTATGACCATTGTAATGCCTTATAAAATCATGTGTCAATATAAAATAGATGTTTACCTGGAGCCAAAAAAATCTGTCAGATTCAATTTATTAAATAATTTGTTTATTAAACCTTTGCAAAAAAAATGTAACATAAATGAAAACTGTTACCGACCACTGTAAACTTTAGCAATGATCATATCGAATTAAAATTATGTATGTATATTGGAAATCCAGCTAATTAAACTTATGGGAGGAAAGAAATTTAAACTAACAGATTTAATTATAATAGTTTGATCTATTTTTTTAATTGAATCTAACTTTTTATACTTAAAAGCAATACGTGTTTTATGTAAGGAATTCATTTAATATACATTAAGAAATATGATAACAATCTGAGTAAGATTGTAGTATCAGTTGTCATGTTAAGCCCATAAGCCTTATTCTAGCTTTCGGACAGGCCAATCTATTTATTCTGCTTGAGTCATACTTTGACCTTAATTATTCGCTTATCAATCTTGACTGTTTTTATATGAGCGTATGTATTTGTGCACATTTTATCCCATTCAACGCATGTCTGTAACTTATTTTTGTCTAGCTATAACGCTTGGTTAAATGGGAGTTCGCCTACCCGCCATCTCCACTGCGCGTCGTTTCGCTTCTCTCGATCGCATTCGCTTCATATTCAAAAGTCCATTCTTGTTATTTGACTTATTTAAATCCGTTATTGACAAACGCGATTTAAGTCGATGATTATATATGAGGATAGGCGACATATATATTCCAACAACAATCATTCATTACGATCTCCTTCGAGTCAGATCTCGGGCCACTAAAGTGGAGAGCCCGTCGACATCATCGTTCGATCTAAACGACGACAAAATAAAGGGCCCCACTAAAAGATAGAACACATATCCCAAGTAGTCTTCTGAATATCTGGAAAGATATAATTGATTTGGATAAGATTCTATGTTTTGTGTATACGTAGACCGAACATAACCGAATATTTTTATCTCTGAAGTATTACCTGTGTATAATATAACGAATAAGTGACGTTAGTCAGTTCCAGATTACATTCTAAAAATTCATTAACTGAATGACCTAGTCTCGTCGAAATCCAAGGATACATTAATTATTAGATAGATGAAATCCATTATTTCGGGCTATGCTCATAATATAATGTAGTCTTTTTAAACTCGTGATTCATAGTATTTCTTCATGTTTTTTGATGCACTTCTTTGAAGTTTCCTTTCAAATGGCTTTACTACTACTATTACTGATTTTTTGACACAGACACTTTTCACTATATTAATATGTTGTCTGGTCCTTCCAGATTTTCCATGGTGGTCTAGCTTCAATTGACACATGAATTCAACTTTCAAATATATATTACATAAGTAATGTTATATAATGAATATCACGATGGTAAATTTTCTATCAGCCCTAAAAAAATTAACTACCTTCATCAGTCGGACAAATTGTGATTACCAAGATGTTGAATAGAATATTTTCACTTTTTGTCTAATTATTTTTTTGAAGCCAAAATTATTCAGTAATGGAAAAAAATTTGAAATTTGCGTGACAAAATTAAATTTACTAAAATTCCATTGCACTTGAATATGAGAATAGTTCATAATTGTACATTTAATATGATAGTGATGCTTTACAAGATAAAGGATTTTCAAATTTATCTAGTTCTGCAGTTTCGACGCCAGTATTTCAGTTATGTTTTCATTTACTTGTAATCATAGAGTCAATTATTTAAGCCTGTATTTAAACTTGAATTATTAGGAATAAATTATTAACGGAGATATTATGACTCTATTAAAATTTTTAAAGAAAACAAAACGATGTGAAAGACCGTCAGTAGATTTCATTCCAAGTTTCTTTCAAGAAGATTTGCGTATTTAATCTTTATTTGGCTTCCATTTTAAAACATGTAATATTTCACAAGAATCAATATCACAATGATAATAATTTCTGGTATTTAAAACAATAGATTTTAGTAAGAAAATTGTGAATGCAATTTAATATTTTAATTAAATAATGACTTTTTTGTGACATATTAATCTTCAAAATTATTTATCTTAGTATTTTTCATTGTGAAATTTGTGAAACCCTTCATTTTGACGTCAATTAGATCGGACTATGTTGTCGGCCGGCTCACCACTCTAGTGGCTCTGGAATATCTAACTCCAGTTCGACCGGATGAATGATTGTTCTCGAAATATACATGTCGGCTATCCTCATATATAATTATCGACTTAATCCGCTTTAGTGAATGACGGAATTGAATAAGTCAATTACAAGAATGAATTTTTGAATACACATATGTTTTGTACACTCATCAGAGGGACGAAGTGAAGGAAGCGAAATGACGCGCAGTAGAAAATGCGTGTGATCCAAGTCCATTTAATCAAGTATGAATCGATATTTATAATTTGAAAAAAATAAGTCACAGACATATGATGAATAGGATAAGAAGTGTATACACATACGCTCATACAAAAGCAGCCATGTTTGATAAGCAAATAATTAACAAGTTCAAAATGTGACTCAAGAAGAATAAATAGATTGGCCTGTCCGGAAGCTAGAATAGGCTATGTGGGCTTAAAATACCACTTCAAGTTCAGCGACAAGTGAAAGCTACACAGTGATGTCTTATCGATGTTAAATCATAATTTAAAATTTAGAAACTTAAGTTTCTCTGACAAAGAAGAATATAAATTCAAATATCTACTTTTCACTTTGTGAGAACTTTCATTTAAATTCGAACAAATGGTTCTACAGTAGCACGGCGACAATTTAATATAAAACATTAAGGAGGAAAATTATACTTGTAAAAGTCTCAGCAAAGTAGAATCAAGTTTAAACAGGATTCCCAAGCGAAACACTGGATTTACTTAGACTTCAATAGCAAAGATTTTTACAATATAATTTTTTCTCCTTAATTTCTTTCCCTTTATTTAAATATATATGCTATAATACATGCAGTTAACTTGTCGACTGCTTCATACTAGATCAAATTTTTTTAATATAATACTTCTAGCAGATATAGTACATTACCAAGAATCATTTATCATAGATCAGTCGATAAGTAGCCACACTCACACATTCTACTGATTGATATTTTAAATGTGAACAGCTTAAAACCAAATTATTCGAATGAATTGAATGTTAAAAAAATCGAAAAGTCTAATACGGAAAGCATACTTAAGCTTGTTACCCTTCGTCGAGGAGCACTCTTCATCCACCTCTGTCCTGAGCAATCCTTCCCAGTCGTTTCCAGTTGCTACTCGTCCTTTTCAAGTCTGCTTTCAATTCCTGACGCAATGTGTTCTTCGGCCTTCCTCTTTTTCATTTCCTTTCAGGACCTCACGTTGACGCCTGGTTTGTGATGCAGTTTGATGATTCCCGTAATGTATGTTCTATCCACTTCCAACATCTTTTCCTGATTTCATCTTCAGCTGGAAGCTGGTTTATCTTCTCCCAAGTTACGCCAACCAGTTCAAACAAATACGGAAAGCATGCTATCAATTTATTTGGAACAATTTAGTTTCTTAGCACTTGTCACCTATGTAATAAAATACCTGTTTTAAGTTTGACAATTATAAAAAATACAACAGACAGTTAAATGTTAAATGTCGGAAAAATCAGTCTAATTAATATTTTGAGAGTAATTTATGATATTTCCTTGTATTTTTTTACTGTTTCGTCCAAATAAAAAACAAGTACTAATATTTTGAAATAAAAACCAAGGAACCACAATGTAAGGGGAATCCATGTCATTTTGACAGATACATGATAAATACTTTTTAATAACTGGGTAGCTTTCTTTAATTATATTGTTAGTGCATATGTATAAACATATTTTTACCGTATTAATTTATTAAAAATATATTGTCTTGATATTAAATTCAAGAAGAAACGGTTGTGTTTCTAACCACATTGATTAATGTAGCTGTTCAAAGTATATGGGAATGATTTTCATCTTTGATATTCTACATAACTCCGAAACGAAAGATGTATAATTATCATATGAAAAGCTGTAAGAAACAAAGCGAAAACGATACATATCAATATATTCTATAAGGTAGAAAGTACTTGGATTGTCATGTTTCAGAACTTTTTTATGTTTTTAAAGAAAAATTGGAATAACCTTAGATTCATCTCATTGTTTGTTAGTTTGACTTTTCCCTTATGAAGCTGGATTGAGTGCCTGTAACTGAATAAAAAAGGGCATTTTTGAGCGTATGATATCGATATGTAAGACAAAATTTCCATAGAATAAAAAATTTCGAAAATTGACTATGATGAAGACCATTTTAGTAAAATATCAATGGGCTTTTAATTTGCATTAAGTAATTGGTAATCGTTTATAATTTACTAAAGAATTATACTTGTAGTATATGCTACTGATGTCGACAGATATAAGTAGTATGTATCATCAATCGAAAGTGAAATGCCTGGAGGCAGAAGGTTAAGAAGATCAAAGAAAATAGAGCGAAAACAAAGAATGGTTGATGTGGAAACGAAAGAAAAATGAATTCTGAGACGATTGATTGATATTTGAAAACGGAACAGTCATGTTTTAGGCAACTAATTAAAATTTTGCAAATGAAGTATTTACTGTATGATTCTCACATTTTGCTAAGATGTTCTATAATTTTGTATCCAAATCCTTTAGATTGTTCTCATTTGTGTTCTCGTTTACTACATATTTACTTTCTTGAACTATTTCTTGGTATATATATATGTGGTCACTTTCTATGTACTACAATCCAGTTATTCAATGACATTGTCATTTGGGTCAATCAGTCAATTTAATTCATTAATTTTTTTATGAATAACAATCTTATCTAAATAGATTTTATATGTGGATAAACTTATTTCGAGAAATATAAAGATATAAAGCCTACTGTCATATTTTATCCAATAACAATGAATGAAAATGCATACTTTATTTCAAGAAATAGAATTTACAATTGAAATGTATTAACACATTGTTTGTAAAGACCATTATAGAAAAGCATAGCATGGTGTATGTTAATTATGTTGATAAATATAAGTTGTATGTAGTGGAGCTCCTGAGCGTAGAAAGTTGAAAAAAATTGAATTTTGGAAGAACAGAAAGGTAATCAGAGAATTTGAAAGAACCATAAAGCATATAAAGGACAAATGAAGAACAATGTGCAAGCCACTTTGTAATTTCGCCTTTAACAATAATTTGACTATTCTCGCCAATGTTCCCGTTTACTATAAGAGGTTTTTTATATTTATTCCACAATGGATAAAGAAATCTTTAAACAAATTGACTCATATTATATTTCTTTTCAAGAACTGTTTATCACTAATTAATAACAGCTGATTTTAATAAGATAGTTTTTGATTTCATATGTATGAAAAATACAGCATAATTCAAAAGATTATGCACAAATCATTGCTCATGGTTTCAGTGTATTGTATATGTATTATATATGAATAACAATAAATGAAAGCGGTTCAAACTATAACATATGTATTTTTGTTTATTTATTTATAAAATTCATACAAATACTTGAAAATGCTTTGATTATTTGTTTTACAGATAGTTATTTTCAGAATGGGTTTTGTGGAGATTTTTAAAAATTTCACAGGTTGAAATCATGGGTCAATTGAAGCTAGACCACCATGTAAAACCTGGAAGCACTGGACGGCCGTTTCGTCCTAGTATGGGACTCCTCAGCAGTCCTGGGTTCGAATCCCGCGGGGTGCGAGATCGTGGATGAGCACTGCTGAGGAGTCCCATAACAGGACGAAACGGCCGTCCAGTGCTTCCAGGCTTTACATGGTGGTCTAGCTTCAATTGACTCATGATTTCAACCTGAGACAGTTATTTATTATGAGTTAAAACAATATACGTGATTCACTTGGTATTGTTTACTTGAATCTTCTCATTAATGTTTAGGACTGTAATTGATCAATCTCTTACTAGTTTACATTTCTATGAGTAACTTTCTATTTCATTAAAATGATTTGATTACCATTGTTTAAATATGGAAAATATATATTCATATATAACTTTTACTAACCCTATTTACATGTATTAGAAAGGTTGAAAACATTTTCAAATAGGTTTGGTTCAGTGAATTTTTTCTCTTTTGATAAATTTATTTGTTTATTTCTATATGTTATTAAGAATAAGTACTGTATCTACTATTTATTTATTTTGATACAATGATTATTAATAAGACCATTTTAGATAAACAGATCTTTTATTATAATAAATTTTAGCTAAGATAAACAATACACTATTTAGAGATGATAAATAATTATTCTAATAGTTGAAATCATAATTCAATTGAAGCTAGACCATCATGAAAAACCTGCAAGCACTGGATGGCCGTTTCGTCCCAGTATGGGACTCTCCAACAATGCGCATCCACAATCCCGCCCCGCAAGATTAGAACCCAAGACCTATCAAAAATTAAATCAACTGAACAAAATTGTCATCTTCCAATATAATCTACTTTTTGTTCTTATAACTAAAATCCAATGTAATGTTGCCTAAAATTAGTCAATTATCTGGTATAGTCTCATGTCACAAACCAAAGAATAAGGTATGCTGACATATAAGGTCTAATGCTTTCTTCATCTATGTTGTATTTTGATAATTTACTTCAGATTAAAATCAATACGTAAATCAGTCCATCTTGTTTTGATTACACAAACACCGTTTAAAAAAATTCATTTTTTGTTTTGTGGTTAATTCCCAAACAAACTGTTAGTAATGAACGTATCGACTTCACTTGAAGATATAAAAGAACTGAATATTACATATGAGCCTATATAAGCTGAATTAAACCGATAAATAAGTTCAAGATCTCAAGACTATTTCATCCTAGTGCACGTAGTATTATTTAACTGAAGACATGTTTGATTTTCTAATGAAAGTGTATCATTGTTCAACATTTTTTACAAAAAGCCATCAAAGTGTATCTTCCACAAGAGCAAAAACGTTTAATAAGTCTTTTTTATCATAAATATTTGGGATGCTAATTACTGAATTCATTTACTATTTAAATTGTTTATTCCAAGACTAGAATGTATTATTTAGTCTCTTACAGATATCGTTTCACCATTTATTAAATTACTTTCACATAGTTTTACAAACTAAATAAAATTCCGATTCTTACTATTATACATTATATTCTTCTTACATATTGAATATCTATTTCCGTTGTTTGTTGGAACATAAATCTATTATCATGCAAGAGACAAATAATACTATTTTTAGGAAATGTTTTCACAGATATTTATTAACATTAGTGAGCCAAAAACTCTAATTTAATAGTGGTTAAGTGGAAAAAAGTTAAACAAAATTAAACAAAAGAATCAGTGTATCTCGTGAAATAAATGTTTTCTTAAGTAGTATATCCACGTGACTATATATATATATATATATGTATATATATATATATATATATATATATATATATATATATTAGTTAGAATATTTCATATCGACTATGAGAAAGCATTTGATAGCGAGAATAAATAAAATCTTATTCGACACCCCGGTATACATGAGAATATCGCCAAAATCACCTGTAATTCATAGGACGGACTACACTGCAAAGTTGTGCATAGAGGACAACTGACAGATGCATTCCATGTGAGGACCGGAGTCAGATAAATCTGCTTACTCCCCTCCTTTCTTTTTCTTCTGGGGGTTGACCTACACATGTAAGGGGAATCACGGAATAAAATGGACAGGTTGGATGAAACTACATGATTTGGAGTTCGCAGAAGATCTAGTTCTATTCTATACACATCAACAAATACAAATGACGACAACCAGTGTAACAGCAACCTCTGAATAAGTAGGCCTCACCATACGCAAAGAAAAGGCAAGATCCCGAATTACAACATGGAGAACACCAACCCAATCACACTTGATGGAGAAACTCTGGAATAGGTGGAAACTTTCACTTACCTAACTAGACAGCATTATCGATGAACAAGGAGGATCCGATGCAGACGTAAAACCATGGATTGGCAAAACAATAACAGTCTTCTTATAGATGAAGAATATATGGAACTCAAAACAACTGTCAACCAACATCAAAGTCAGGAAAGACGCTGGAGGTGGATGGAAAATACATTGTGGTAATCAGCAAACTGCATCATGAGGCAAGCATGAAATCGGTATACTGAATGGAAGAGGAAAAGAGGAAGACTAAGGAACTCATTGTTTTTTAAATAAGAAGCAGACATCAAAAGAATCAAAAGCAACTAGAAACGAGTGGAAAGGACCTTCCAGGACAAAGTTGGATGAATAATGATGATGGTTGGTCTATACTCCTCGACGAAGCGGTAACAGGAGTAAGTAAGCAGGTAGAATGTTTCAACAGATGACTTAGTTTTTTATTACTCATCATTCATTTGTATTTAACTTTCAATATTATATTCCAAACCCATTATTCAATTGTTTTTGCTTGCTGACGATGTATTATGGAAGTAAACATTCTCAGATACTTGGTTATTTCAGCTAAAACTTAGTTTATACAAGTAGAACAGAGTACCTAGTACGTTTTGTGTTGGTTGTTTGAATCTAGACTCAGTAGCTAAATAGCCAACGCGATGTTGTTTGAAGCGAAGGGAATGGGGTTCCAGTACTTGAGTGAACATCAACTCGAATGATGAAACACCCAGCTGATGAGTCTCAAATAGGACGAAGCTCTCGTCCTGGATTCCATTACTAGCTGCTATCCATACCTGCCTACTCTAAGTGTCTAAATGACGTAAAAAACTACAAATGTTACTCAGGTGCTGATATTTCAAAACGCGTTTACAACAAAGAATCAAACACTCAATTTCATATATTCTTGTACTTATATGTTTGCTAAATTTTCATTATGAACGCTAAGTCACAATTGGTAAAATACAAAGTGATGAAATGTGTTTGACGATCGCTTGTTTAGATGAGATATTTTTCAATACGACCTTGTTCAATAATTCATATTACTAATTGTTCGATTTGAATGTAGGTATCTGAAAGTTATTTATTGGTCGACCAGAATTGTAATACACAGTTTGACTTACCTAATTACAGAAATAAGTTTATTTTTCAAACTCTTACTGTTTGTTTTTCCTTTCAGGTTACAAAAGAAATATTCCAGATTGGCCAAGATATTCGTTACAAGGCGATTCAGGTCAAGGTGTACATGATTTACTAATTCAAAATGTTAGCCGTGAAGATGCTGGAGTATATGAATGTCAAGTTTCACCTGTTGCTGGACAAAATCCACTTCGACGTCAAACCCTATTAGTTATATTAGGTATTTAAATATGTGAATATCAAATATTAAGTTCTTTCACCGTTTTAATTCATATTTTAAAACAATGGGGTAGCTTAAAATTTTTGTAATCGTTAGAAATCCATTTTTTTAAATATAACCAGGATGAAAATTAAAAGCCCTGAGAGTAACTGTTTGATTAAGTGATCTTTACTATTCAAAAGTAATCTTTCCATATTAAAATTTAGTGAGAAACATAGGAAAGTAATAAAAAATATCATACGGATAATATAAGAAGTGTTCGCAACACTTCTGGGAACCACATAACTTACGGAGATCATAGTTGGAAAAAATTGCATTTGTAGGTAAAAGTAAGCTTTAAAATTCCTGATGCTTAATACTTCTCCGAATCTAACAATCCCCCTACACTGATAATTTCTGTGTAAAGGTCTACAGATATCTCACTTTCAATATCACAACTTCTTTAAGTTATAATCTTGCTTTAGAGGACCCTGTCTGTCTACTAAACTGACTCATGTTGATTTGTGACAATGGACAACTATGGGACCGTTTAAGCCTGTGTCCCAACAACTTGGGCTTTTTGACTCCTATTTATTGAACCATGTCAATAAAAACACGTAAACTGGTAAATGCAATCGGATGTGATTATTTGATTTGTGCGATATTCATGCGGATGTCATCTCAAAAGTTTGTCACTATCGACGGCGACCAATTTTGAAGTCGACTTTTATCAATAGTGAACTGTTACAACGGTGAACAGAATATTTATTGCCTGAAGTAAAGTAGACGTTCATCTGTCACCAAAGAAATTGGTAGTTATCTACTATCTATATTCAAGCTTAATACAAAATCATCACTAATTTCTCTTCTCAGTATTTAGTAAAATTTATTAAAATAATATACAGTCTAATGAACATGTATTGTTTTATTAAGTTGATGATTTATAACCTAGTATTAAACTTAAATAAATCAAAAATGTTTATAATTGTCTAAATCTTGTGAAACATTTCGATTTTATGGTATCTTACGTTTATATTATTTTGATTAGAAACTACAATATGTGAAACTTTTTATACGACAGTTTCTATGGTTAATGCAACTACAATAATACTTGACGCTGTAGAAAAAGAGAGATGGCTGTTTAAAGCAGATTATTTATAGTCATTTACTGTCTGACGTATTTAAAATATCGGTTTTATTTATTGCAAATGCATGTGCAGCAAATTCTTAGCAAAAAAAGTCACCATATCATTGATAATCTTTGCATCAAAATTTTCCCAAGCAAACGTTTAAGCTCCGTTTTTGGTTGCTCGAGCTTCGTTGCACATATATACAAATTAAAATCTAGAACTAAGAATAGCTGAAAAAATTTCATTATTCAAACATATTTACTTCAGATATTTCTGATCATTCTGAACGAGGACGAATGATTTGTGCTAAGTTGCTACTTACCATATATAGATCTACATATAATTAAGACATCTGTCAATAGCCAAGAACAGAATTTATCGAGGATCTATTGGTATTAACGTAACGGTAACATTTATTTAACTGATATATGAGTTGCTCAATAGGGTCAGTATTAAAATTTAGAACATGAAATTTATTCTAAATACAATGGTGTGTGCATAGTATATTACATATATAATTTAAAATACGAATGAATTATATTCAATTAAATAGTGGGGTTTATTTGTTCTTTGTAAAGTAAAACCGAAAATACCCAATATTGTGACTTTACCGGGTGTACCACAACCATCAGCCAATGGACAATTGATTGTAGCTTTTGATTCCAATATAACGAATCCCATGAATAACAATCCATTAAAATTAATTTGTCAAGCGAAAGGCGGTTATCCTACACCGAAGTTTGAATGGTTTCATAATGGGAACCTTATTTCAGTATCAGGAGATTTAGATGAATTACAGAATGTCAATGAAGAAATACATTCACCAAAAATAACTAAAGATCAGTTTGAATTGGAAATTGATAAAACAAAACTTTCAACTCGAGATCGTATTGTGTGCCTAGTCAGTAACAAAGCAACAATGCGTTCAAATCACCTATATGAACAAAAGCTTAGAGCTGAAGTGATGATTGTTATCCACTGTGAGTTATGTGAATTTTTGATATTTATTGCTAATACTAATTTGTAGAAACTAGATATTAATATGTACAATATTACACAAAACCTGATTGTTATCCCTAACAACAATTTTCCTAATATATTTAAAGAACATTCATAAACATTTCCTAGTTTATCAGTAAACGTAGCAAAGTTTTTTTCAAAGATTTGCTAATCACCATTGTGCAACTATTATTCTGATTATAAGATAAAATCATTTGGTCAATTGAATCCTCAGTGATTATTCTTATGCAAAATGAATTGACAAATTTGATTAATTATGCAATATGTCACAATTATTAGTTGATAGATGACATATAAGTAAAGGTTAGATTGTCATGTGTCATACAACTAATAATTTCAATGAATTTAATATACATCAACTAAATATGGAAAACTATCATTCATCTCTTCAGTTTGAAAATAACAAAATACAAATAAATATGTAATTCAACAACAACAAAAAAGAGGATCTCAATGATTTTATATATAAAGAGAAATAGAAAACAACAGAGTACAAACCTAGTGGAAACAAAATAAGAAAGATCAGTTCAGCGAAGAGTTCTGTTTTCGGTGAATTCATTTTCAAAGCTGTACAGTCGCAAATATATATACTTATGTTTACAGGATGATAATAATACTGATAAAAAACTTCTATTAGACATTGTGACAGTAATGTTAAATACACAAAGGTATTAAAAAAATTTCTTTATAAAGCAAGGAAAGTTTAATTATCATTTGATTGTTAATGGCTTATGCATTCATCAAAAATTGATAGGGAAAATTATCAATGGGAAAGGATGGCTCAGCATGATAAGATAAAATGTTGAACTTGTGATTAAATGTAATCAGGAGGATTATAGAAACAGAAATAAACCCGTTGTGGATTGAAGATTTAAGGAGAAGATGGAAGGAGGAGCAGATGTCCATAACGGAAGAAGAGTATGAAGATAAAAATTACATAACATTAAGACCATGGTAGAAGAAAAGGTTGTACCAATCTCATTTTGACACACAGCTCTGGTTTTCCTAGATGTATGGCTGCTGCTACCTCAGCAATGCTAAGAATATGAAATATAGTTATTATTATCATTCTGAAATAATAAGCATATATTTTTGCGATTGTACAGCTTTGAAAATGAATTCACCGAAAACAGAACTCTTCGCTGAACTAATCTTTCTTATTTAGTGTCTTAATGGGTGTATCCCGTTTACTAAGGAACAAAGTCAGGTAGTTAACTTGAAAAAAATTAGTTTTCAGACACTTCAATTGAAATTTTTCGAATATTTATTAAGTAAATGAAGTGAATTTACAAATTACAAATTGTATGAAGCAAAATTTTTAAAAAGGATCATTTACTACCGATGAATAAAACAAAGTCTCAGACATTTCTACCTCCTACATTTAATAAAGTACTAACTATAAGATGTTTACATTCATTAAATTACAATGTTAGTTTATCAATAGTTTTATTCACTTCTTAAAATGATCTTTTTCTAAAAAATGAAATTATTTAATAAAATAATTTCATACACATAGTTCCCTTTATCATTTTGAAAAGAGCAAGAACAAACATTCTAGCAGAATAGCATGAATTCATTTTACTTCGTCGGTTCTCGTCAGCTGCTTACAACCTGTGATATTTAAAAATTATAATTACATAATGAGTTTAAATTGCTTACTGAATATTGTAAATATATACCTAATGTGAAAGAATATTCTACAACATTAATTGTGACAACAGTTCAAAAGTAGGTTAGAAACAATTGATTACATAATGAATAACATCCGTATATATTTTGTAGTACCTGGCTGTAGCCAGTGTTACTGGTGCTTTTATTATCCACTTCCCAATAATTGTCGTAATTTGCCTTAGTTAGGAATTATATATGGGGTTTTCATCACGAACTGACATCAGCTATAATGCCAGAAATTTATTTAGCCAAATGGATGAAAGGCTTTCGCGTTAAAATCCGATTTATATTATCTTATACCTGATTGATTCGTCCACAAATTATAGTCCCACCGTTTAATTTGTTATGTACAAAATACCCTGTGAACCGAATGTACGTTGGCATTAAGCACTGAAGTTGGCGCCGTAACCTTGAAATCTCTAAAACGCCTCTGATTGGCTCGTCCATAAATTAGAGTCTCGCCTCGTCTTCCCATTGTACATTATATGAATTTGGTTATAACCATTAAAACTTTTCAAATATCCCACTTTTTAACAAACCATTCATGGAAACAAACATTTTTTCTGATCCTTTTTTTACAAAATAACTAAAACTTTAAATCATTTTAAATATTAAAATAAACTTGATTCTTTTTTTCTCTTTTCCAAGTTACATTCTGAACAATAAAAACTGACCAGTAAAATAGAAAAAAAACTATTTTACAAACAATGGAACAGAGTGTATATATTTTTTTCTCCAAGTTAAATAGGTTTCTGTAAGGATTAAAATGGAGAAAAAAAGAATGTGTGAGTGTATCATGTGTTGCGTGAATTATAATTCTCCGCTTGATTAATTAATAGTTTCTTTAGAGATTTGCTGAATGTCTTGTTTTCTTTATTTTTCTTTCTTGTAATCTTATCATTGTTACTATGACAATTTTCATAGTTTACTTTTGAATAAATCAACTGATGATTGACATTTATGCAATTAAAAAAACAAAAAGAGTTAATAGTGCTAAATAATAAAGCTGCCATCAGTCTGAATGAAAAATATATTCCTTCTTTTTTAGAAAAAATATATTGCATTATATATTTATTACGCTTTTATTACTTTGAAAATTTGCCAGTACCTAGAAGGAAATTGAGAAATAGATTGTGTAAAATAAAGTGGAGAATTCAAATTGAATCATAATAATCTATTGAAATTAGAAATCTTGTTGTAATTCTCTTTGAATATAGTTGTTTATTAATTCTGGCATTTATGAGAAGCAACTAAACAGTTCATACCCAATTGTCATTATTATTATTATCAGATCACTCAATACAGTTGTCTTGGCTTGAAATGTAAAATATTTCATCGTAGAATTTCCACCATTAAAGACTTGGACAACAAAGATATAAAATAAAATTTCACAGTAGTGATTTTTATTTAACTGTTTAAGTTTATCGGACAGTACAATGTTTACGCTATTTTACATATATTTCTCTATTTATTAGTGGAGCACTAACAATCCTTTTTTTCATGGATGAGTTGTAGTATAGTTACATTTGTATCATCATATATTAAATGAGTAGGAAAATGTACACAACAATCAAGTGTATCTGCTTGAGTATTTCAGTATTCACCAAGTAAATTATGTAACAAACCGACTGTTCGTAAAACAACTTATTTATTTATATAAACAGAAAGTACATAGCTCAAAAATTGTAATGGGCCAAGACTATTCACATTGTAACGGCACAGTTATTTTATGGAAGTCCCTATTTTCAAATGCACCATGTTCAAGATCTATGGCTTCCAAATAATCGTACAAAATTAGATGAGCATAGAGAACCCAGTAAAAAATAATTTAAAAAAAGACAAAACCTTAACTAAACTTATATCATTACAGATTAACATGATAAATTCATAGAAGCTAAGCCTTTGGCGAATTGGTATTTCATAATTACTTAAAGGTATTCCTTGCATCAGTTACTTCGTCTAATAATAAGAAATAAAAACTTTTGATTGACATAATTAAATTTATTTTCGGTGAGACTATAATTTATGGACGACCTTTGAGCGACGCCAGATTGACCTTGAGAGTGTCATCCTAATAAGCAGGACCAAATAAGTGTTATGAACCTGTGTGTGGAATTAGAATTATAATTTACATCACTACCTGATACCAGCTATAATGCCAAAACTTTATTTATCTAAATGGATCAGTGAATTTCGTGCCTTATACTTTATTGGTTCGTCCGTAATTTATAGTCTCGCCTTATTTTCCTTTTCACATTATACGGTTTAACTTAATACTTTTACATATTTCTGAATACCACTTTATTTCTAGCTTTACCAGGTGATCCAGAATTTATTGACTGGGATAAATTCACAAATGAATCTACAAGCTTACTTGTTGGTTCAACAGTTGAAGTTACATGTAGAGTGACTCCACCTGGAAATCCTCCTGGTCAAGTTGTATGGCGCTTCGAAAATCCTTATTCTAATATGAACCTAGATCAGTTAAACGTTTTTAGAAATGATTTACAAATACCATCAATAAAGAATGTTATTTCTATTACGAATGAAAATGTAATCAACCAAATTACAGATGAAAAAATCTTGAGCCGACTAAAAATTACAAATCTTAATTCAACAATGCATGGTTTAGATTTAGTGTGTGCTGTTCGACATCAAGTTGGCCCAGAGAAAACAACAAGGAAACGAATGTGGATTCGACGTAAGCTAACATCTTTTATGTATTAAATATCAAATCGGTTAATAGCTTGTTTCAACAAAATGCTTTCAGGAACTTGGGTACTACTTTGATGTCATTTTAATATCATTGCCTATTCAGTCATTTCATGTATAGCTTCATCCAATAGTATTTTGCATGCTATTTAACTTTTGTTTTAAAACTTCAGTTAAGTAAATACAAGATTATCGTTTCGGCAACTGCTTATCGGGCTAGATAACTACGAATTAAATCCATTTTATTTCAAATATATTAACTAATCAGTTAAGCGAACTGTAGCTTACAATAAATTTGCTCTCAAGCTATGCAAAGGTGAATAAATAAACAGTGTATAACAGTAGCCGGTGTCTTAGATTGTGTAAGACTCAATTTTGACATTCAAAGGCATCAACTGACAATGGTATGTACGTTCCAAATAACCAAACAATCGTTCAATGGTAAATTTAAATGGTCATATAAAAATGAGTAATAAAAATATACCTTTAGGTGTTTAGGTATATTTAACAAATTATCATGATATACATTTAATGCAAATTAAGAGAATTACCAGTTTACAAGTTTGTGCCAAAGTACTTACATCAGCAGAACAGAAAGGAGGGTTCCTGTTTGCATTGAAGAGCACAATTATCAAGAAAATGATATCAAAATGTCAAAATATTTTCAACATTTCTATACCCCGCCATCCGCTTGGTAGGTGGATACGATATTGTTATGATAAAATCGTCCACATAATCAGTACCCAAAAAACTTTGGATTTACTACGTTACGCCGATACTGTTACAGTTAAAATGTTGAAAAAAAGGATCCTAAGAAACGGTTGTAAATCTTTTATTACATTAGTAATCCGTATATTTTTATTGTCCTACTACGTAATATCTTATATCACATTTGCGATAATGAGTCTTCTTTACCTTCAATCATCTTACTCTGTTATTCTTTCTAAGAAGTGCAATGTTATTACGTATCTTGAACATTGTTATTCCTCCTCTAGAAACGTGTCTTTTCTTTCTTTATTCACATAGAAGAGTTATGTCCCGTACATTGAGATACTACTAGGAATATTAAGTAAGACTAAACAGATTAATATGCAGTGAAGATTGTTTTGTAGAAAAAGGAGGAAATATATCTACATGGATTGGGATTGCGAGTAACAGTTTATAACGTATCAATGGTAAAACAAATTAGACTGCTCATAGCATAACTTCATTTTGAGATACACTGACCAAAGTAGGCTTGGTATACATTTGGTATTTTGTTTCTCAGTATGGTGCTTCAACTCAAAGCTATTCACTTTAGCGTACTAAAAGAAACTATATTAAGATCTAATAATATTTGGTGACCGTCAATAAATTCCTAGTCGGTTATTCTACACATTAGATCTTGTGTGTTGCTAAGAACTCAAACAAAAGGACTGAAATTTCATAATGATTTAATAATATATTCAAATTGTTTTGATGGTCCTGATTTCAGAATTATGTTTTACAGTTTAGAAGATAAAACGGTGGTAAATGATACATTTGAACAAAATTGAACGAAGAAATCAGTGCAAGCCAATTTTTATTAGCACTCACTATCTGTACATCCAGACAAAATAATATTTCAGTCAGAAATAAAAGCAACTTATCACAAGCTTACTGAATATTTCACTTAAAATATTGACAATAAAAGGTTGAACTAGTGGAAAACATATATACGTAAACGAATAAGTTATCAAGTATTTCGTTAATGAACATTTAAGCGAGTAATAAAAATAAACAGATAGTGTATTTAATCGAATCAGTCACAAATGCCTCTTTCTACAAGCATATATATATATATATCAAAGTATAAGCAAGTTATTACGGACTAAAATAAAAGCTATTTCCTAAGTTGTTTTATTCAATGCCTTAATAAGTTCAAATATGTTTAAGCAGGTTTTGAGTTAAGGCTACTATAATGTAGTGAATATTAACATTTAATACTCTTAAACATATAATTTCGAACGAGCCATATCCAAAGTTATAGTTCTTTTTACTTGAGTTGAATCTCTATGCTTGTTTTGATTTTTCATTGAACCGATTGATGTTAGACCACCATTAAGAATCTGGAGGTACTGGACAAAGGTTTCGTCTTAATGTGGCACTTCTCAATAGTGTGCATCCACGAACCCAGAGCCTTTAGTCTTGTGCATAAACGCTTAACCTCTAGACCATTGAGCCGGTATGCAACGGTGTTAATGTCTAACCTTAACCAATCCACAAAATTGCGCGACCATCTTGTTTTAATTGGCTAATTACTTGTGGTCAAAGGTTGAAGAATTTAATAGTCATATTCCTGACATGTAAACATTTATTAACGAGTCACATTAAATAGAAATAACCAATAAAAATAATAATAATAGTAATAAATCAGTCGTTTAGGTAAATAATAATCCATAGTTTCTCGTCCAATCACTGGTTTGTAGTAAATGAATTTTAAATTCCAATTTACTAACAACAAAATCTAATTAAATACATACATATAGTCTGTTTAAAACAACAACACTTAACCAATACAAACCAACATAAAAATCATACATTATTTAACTACTTTAAACTAACGAAAAAAATATTAAAGATATTTTGTATAAACCTACGGAACATTTTATTTCGTTTATCTTTTCTTCGTCTTTTTTCTCGATGTTTTTTTACGTTTCTCAGGTTTTCTTCTTCATCTAATCATCGTTATTTTCTTTTTTTTCATAAATGTAATTTACGCTGCGGATGTTGAATAAATTAAAAATTCATATTTTCTATATTAAAATTGAATTTATGTAAATGTTTAACTTTAAATGTTTGTAGTGTATTTTCTCTTTCTAAACAGTTAAAATTTTATAGAAAGAGGAAGTATAATTAAACTTAGATGTAAAATTTTTTTTATTAAAGATAACCATAATTATAATTTATAATTTAGGTACTTTTGCATAAATTAGTGATTATATAGGTATGCATAAAGATACATTTGAAATAATCTCATTGTTTAAGAACAAACGAATGAATTTCATTTTGAAAGCTTCTGAATACATTACAAAACATTTAGATTGTATTGGTGAAAATAGTGGAGGAAATATTTATAGAGGGAATTTTGTAGAATGAAGATTACAAGTTATGATTTCAATATATCAATGACACCTTCAAGCTAATATGTTATATATATATATATATATATATATATATATATATATATATATAATGTGTTGCAATACGTTTACCACACTTTTAGCCAAAGAAGGGAAGCTAGATATATGTTTTGTGAACTTCATTGTTTAAACGTTTTACTAACAAAGCACTCTACTTCTCTTAATGGCAAAGGAGGAACAGAATGTAAAAATATTAATGAGACTTAACTGCGAAGATATCACCGAAACGACGTAAATGTGCACCACATCATATATATATATATATATCAATGAAAAGGTTAGGGACACATGAAACGTACTTTACACCTATCATGACAATTTATTAAGTAAGTAACACCGTTGAATGCCGGCTCAGTGGTCTAGTTGGTTAAGCGATTGGCGCGAGACTGATAGGTCCTGGGGCCGAATCCCGCGAGGCGGGGTCGTGTATGCACTCTACTGGGGAGTCCCACAGCAGGACGAACCAACTGTCCAGTGCTTCCGGGTTTTCCATGGTGGTCTAGCTTCAATTGGCTCATGATCTCAACTATTGAAACTAATAATTTTATTCAAAACACAGTAAACTTCTGCACAACGATGAACAATATGTCTGCAGCTTGAAAATATTATATTCTAATATTGATGTATTTTAAACTGACATTATTTAATCATAAACGCTTTGGACTACATTCCATACATTTTTACAAATCTATTTATTTTGAGTTAGATAAGTTTAATATGGAAAACTAACACTTTTAATTTTAAAGATTAGAAAATTTTTGAGAAGCATTATTGTCTTATTAAATATCAGTAAACTAAAACTGGTCTAAATTCACTTGGTGTTGTTTTACTTGTATCTTACCATTGTTATTTTGGACTCCAATTGATCAGTCTCCTGTGGGCTAAAGAGTCCCAAATGGGACGAAACGGTCGTCCCGGATTCTATTGCTAGCCACTATACATCTTTGTTTAAAACTGGTCTATTGAAAATCGATAAATCAGTTGTTGTTTGTGTTTTTTTACAAATACAAATTAATCTTGATTAAAATTTAATCGCTTTGGTAAATTTCGATGATGCAATGAAAAGACGAAGGGTATCAGAACTACGTGATATATTTGCGCAATACATTTCAAACAATCTGATTACACATATACTTGTTAAGAATAGTTTAATATGTAAAATAAAAGGTCAACCAGACACGTTAATGGTAAGCTGTAACAAAGAAAATTAATGTACACGAAAACAATGTGATAACCACTCTGGATAAGGAATCAGTATTACTAGGATAAGTTCAGTGTAAGAACAAATTGTTTTTGAACAACAGAAGGGGTTACAGTTTCCGCATAGTCAAGCCTTCAATAAACTTTATTTTACGTTCTAGAAGGCTTTAGTATAAAATTACAAAGGCTGACTTGATATCAAGCTTATGACTAGTTTCAACCAAATGTTTCGCAACGGAGGAAGATGTCTGTCTGTCCTGTGATCTTATTTGACCATTGTAATTCATTCGTTTCTATAGCAATTCGGATACTTTAAACCTGTCTAGTTGGCCCTTTAATTTTCATATTAAACTATTTTTAACAAGTATACTTGTGATCAAATTGTTCAAAATGTATTGCGCGACTATATATCACATAATTCGGATAACTTTCGTCTTCCCACTGATTAAAATGTATTGTCATAACTCAATAAAAATATTAACAAACAGTTATAAAATTATGTTTGGAAATTTACGCATACATAAATTGTCTTACTTAAAAAAACGGCATTATATTTGACTTTTTACTAAAAGAAATACATTTCTGAATGAAATAATAATATACATGACCGTCTATATACAGCGATAAATGAAACTAAAAAGTAGAAGTGTGGTGAACAAGTACCCATGTGGGAATAACAGAATCTAGTTGAACACAAAATTATAGAACATCTTAGTAAAATGTGAGAATCACACAGTAAATACTTCATTTGCAAAATGTAAATCACTTGTTTCAAACTTGACTGTTCATTCTGCAATTGTGAATTAATCGTCTCAAAATTCATTGTTCTTTTGATTCCACTCTAATCACTATTTGTTCTTGTTCTTTCTTCTTTGATCTTCTCCCTCCAGACACGTCACTTTCAGTTGATGATACATACTACTTTTGAATAGAAACTTTGTATTATTTGTTCACATTTTAAACAAGTGAAATTTTTCTCATTTTTTTCATAATTATAGTGTTTTTCCGCTAAGTTATACAACAAGTGATTATTTCTTAGGTAGTAGCACGCCGATAACTACATCTTAGATCATTTTTGTTAACATCTATTTTACATTATGAATTCTATAAATCTTTGCTGATATAATATTCAATTAGCTGAAATTTTATTACAGACAGAAAAGTTAACTACCAATCTAACTTTATTATTATAATTACAAGAGAAACAAAAGAAAAATTAGAGAACAAATGTAAAATGATTTAAAGAAAGAAGAAATGAACGACCTGGTTGTTTTATAGTTTTATAAGCTCTTCATTCAGTCAATAAATGTTGTGACTAGTAACAATATTTGTTTGTTTCATTACACCTAGAAAACGTTAATGAAAATAATTTAACTGACTTATTGATGCATATTAATGTACAATACTCAATTTTTATTCTTAATTCATTTTCTTCTTATGGTCTTCATTTTGTAATAAACACCTTAGCCTAGTTTCAAGCGTTTCATACTCATTCTTTAGTTTCAAAACATTTCTTTTATTTTTCTCTTCATCTAATATCCTGGTTGTTATTATCTTATTTTTTTGCCTTATTTCGTTCCTTCTTTATTTCATTCGTTTGTATAATTTGTTTGAATAATTAAAGTTAAAACTTCATAATATAGACATTTAAACTTTCATTAGTCACGCAACAGTAAATAGTTAAAACATTTTGAAAATGAATTATAATAATTTTTTTTGAAAAAAATACTTTATTATAGAAGTATCAAATGAGTAGAATGAAAAGAAATTTCCCATTGTGCAATAAATTGGCAGATTCATTTATCATAATTTTCACTACAATGAATATAATGTCATTATTATTTATATATCTGTTGTGCCGGGAAAAAAACCGTTGATCACTTATACTCGGAACGAGGGATCTTGGCAATTCCCACAATGCGAAAGTAAGAACACAAGACTGATATAAGTGAAGATTTATTAGACCAAACACTATGACAACGACGAGTCGAATCTAGTCTAAAATACACTGGTTTATGTATTGATTGTACACTCATTTTGATTAATAATTAAGATTAGATCACATACTCAGTTATAACAAATCACTTACTGAGCATAGTTCATGTCAGGTGAATGCAAGAATGTCGTATATTATACAGAAGAAAATATCATACTGGAAAAACAATCAAATACTACACTGAATGATTCTCATGTTAAATGAAAACGGATGTAATATTGAATAAAACTCATAATGAGTAATTCAATCGAAAATTGACTTTTCTTTCCATCATATCAAGCAATAATTAATCTACTGTGTATAACTCGGGTCCTAACAATATATAAATCATTTCTTCTTTATTGAAATACATAATAAGTAGTCTATATATACACAAATGTCTGTATATATGATAGACGATGTACTATTTCTTAAAGAATAATGCATTTGTTTATCTTTAACAAGTAAATAAACATTATGGTACTAATAATGATAAACAAACAATGAATAGAAAGAAAATAGTCAAAATGTAAACTAATTAAATTTCTAGTTTTTCTATGGTGGCCTAGTTTCAATTGATTCATGATCTCAATCATAAAAAATTAAATCTTTGCTAATCTGATTCAATGTTATCAGTATTGTAACTAAAATGTTAATGGTAAATTATTTCCTTCATATATTTAATATACCTTATTTTATTTAAACGGAATGTAATATTTAGGCTTTTAAATACATAATAAGAAAACCTTTTATTTCACTGAAATAAATCATACGTTACTTAGAAGACACATTATTTCCTATTATAAACAATCATCTAGTTCGAATGACTCGATTACATGTTGTTTATAATTTTGTACGGTTTTGGATATATAGTCTTATATACTTCAATAGAAAATGTATTACAATGTTGCTTATATATATATATATATGCAGAAGTGATTTGACTGTTTCATATATAAAACAACATGATGTTTAAAAAAAATTAATATCTAGTAACCTGAAATTCTTTTTTCACAGTTTTTGTATAGATCGAATATTCTATTTTCCCGTTCATTTTAATGTTTCGAAGATCATTCTTATGAATTTTAACATTTATCTTATTTCTATATGAGTAAAAAGAACACCTCCCAGCGTGTCTAAGCAAAGGTCTGGTGAGGAAAGTGGACAGATCTATATTGACCCATTTAGTACAAACTAGTGATAGTGTCAGTATAAACCGATCCTTCTCAATTATTTATAGGGTCAGTAATATTTTGCCAAAGCTTGTCAGACTAAATGTCTTTCAAATAGATTAAGTAGTAGCCATCCGGATAAAGAAACAGGAGCATTGTGTACAAAAAAGTATCTTCAATCGCTCCTCCTCCCCTGGCCAATCCCAAGGTCAATTAATCAATAACAATCTTAGCTATAGAATGAATTAATTGGACTATTGTATTCAAATGCCGGCTCATTGGTCTATAGGTTAGGCGCTTGCGCGCGATCTACATGAATTTGAGCATATTTAAGAACTTTAACAGTTTCTTTTTTTGTACGATGTGTACACACAGGACCTAAATGTCCCGGGTTCGAATCTCGAGAGGAGGAAGCGCGGATGCGCACTGCTAAGGAGTCTCACAATAGGACGAAATGGCCATCTAGTGCTTGCAGATTTTCCATGGTGGTTTAGCTTCAATTGACTCATGATCTCAATTATTGAAATTAATATAATATCTACAAAAACCCCTTCTGATATTAAATTATATATATTCAATTTTAGTAACAAAACAATAACGGATACAAAAATAAACATAATGAAATTAAAAAGACTTTGATTAGGATAAGTCAGTAGTTTGGCATAAAACAGTGACATTATATACATATTTATGGTATTCTAATTTTGGTGTTTACAACTACCACTGTATTTTCATTATATTAAGGTTTAGATTCCTCTCTGTTCAAATGAGTTTAAAACCTCGTAATATAGAAGTAGTATGAAAATCTGGATTCATACACCCTATCAATATCCTTTGTATATCTGACTGTGATCGAATAACAAAATTAATAAGTTTTGAAACAATTTACTTTTTTATATAATCAGCGCAACTATTAATTTTCAAGCCAACTGTTGAATATATATTGAAGGAATTGAGTTTTTATATTTATTATTATAGACGTTTTCAATAAACATGTTAGTCGTAAAGATTCCTTTTTTCGCAATAAATTTACCATTGACTAAATTGTTTCACTTTTAATTCAGAACGTTTAATAAACCAGTAAACGGATAACTTTCACTTGAGGATAAAATGATAACTATTTTCTTTTTACACTCTAGCCAAAATTATTTATCACTTTTCCAAGCAAAAAACAAACAAACAGGATTAAAACGTTTCATGGATTGGTTAGGAAATTAAGAACTGGTGGAAATAGTTTTCCGATCAGAATAACTTTCTTAACTAAATATCTAAAACTGATAGTTTTTCATACATTTACAGGTTTTTATAAAGATAATCCGAACCAAGGTTTGTATTGCCTGATTTTAGTTAAGTACGTATGTAGACTTAGATGGTGGAGAAGATTTGTAGCTCAGGTGGATGATTTTGGTGAAGTTTTGTTCTCTGAGCTGGATGGTTTGGTCGTGGAGCTTTCATCGTTCTTCTGAACGACATCATCAGCACAAACTTCAGATAGAAGTGAAGTGTTCGAGTTTCTCCATCGTTCAGAAGAACGATGAAAGCTCCACGACCAAAGCATCCAGCTCAGAGAACAAAACTCCACAAAAAAATGTATGTAGACTGTAATTCAATCAGTTTCTTATCAAATTTAATTTGATGCGGCTAAATGATATTCTTTTAAGTATTTCATGTATCTATCATAAACTTTGCATGGATAACGTACAATAAAGTGAAGTGTATTTCTCAGGAACAATTTAAGAAAAAATTTATTTCAATAATAAATAGCCGAACAGAATTTACTGGTAGGATTGCGGAAATTCGTTGATGTAGGTCTTCCGAAGTCTGTTCGATTATAATATTGATCTAAATAATAATAACAACTATGCAATGATGAGTTATATTGTATCTATTTGGAAAGATGAAATCACAAGAAACATGACAAGTTGACGTTCTGAATGTTACTGTAGTTTTTTTAAAAAATAAGATAATAGAATTAAAATAACAAGAAGTTTCAATAGACAAGTGTTTAAAATCAATAGTTGATCTTCGGATTATTCATTGATTAACGGTTGCGAATTATAAGTAGCATTTGTTTTGTGACAGCGTTTCAAATGCCAATATGTTCCAGTTTGGTAAAGAATCCTATCGTTTTTTCTGTTAATTATCGTCTCTAATAATATCTTTGTGAAAATGAAAAAATAGTAAGTACTTTACTTTTAAATTTCAGATGGCCCGCAGCACGTCAATATACATGGTCCTTATGAAAGAATAACTGAACTGAAACAAAAAGTAAATGTTTATGATAAATTAGAGAGAGCAGATAATAAAAGCACAGTGACTACTGTAAATAAACAAAAGTTGTATGTTTATTTAGACAGACCACAATATTTATCATGTGTTACTGATGAGTATTATGGACAGGTTGAGATTAAATGGCGGGGTAAATTACATAACAGTAAAAATTGGGAAGTTATTACTCCAGTCGAATCATTTCCATGTAATGAACCTGATGCATTAAATAATTTTAATATAATTCAGGCATCAATTATACAACTGGTTACAACAAATCAAAAACGAAATGCTTTAATGTGGACAGAAATAGAATGCAGTGCTTTACCAAGTTATTTCAGAGAAGAAAATAAAAAAATTATATCAAACAAGGTCAATCTGGAAATGTATAGTAGGTATTGCCTTTTTTAAAGTGAGAAATAATGGTAGAATTAAAAGCCATTACTTTTTTCGAGTATATTCTATACTTGTCAATTATTCTGACTGAAAATAAGAGATACTTAAGTTGAAAATTGTTTGAAATAGTTTTATCTTCATACGATAAATATGTAGTGCCATCAAATTTCATTTTTTTTCCAGTTGGATATTATAAACTGTTTGTCTATTCTCTCCCTTCTACCTATGGACATTTACATGACCTTATTATTAGTATTATCCAGATAATCCAGACGACGTTTTCATTCCTATTTTGCATTACAGTCACATGAATTCACCTTAATTATTATAATTCGATATCTTACAGAGCATTTCGTAATATGTAATTAGCATATGCATACAGTATAATTTTTGTTGTAGCCTTCGAGCCTTGATAGTTACAAATTTCGTAGTACTTAAATATATATTTGGCGTGAAATACACCATTTCTAATTTATATAACCGAATCATATTCGAAGATAAACTGTACGTTGTCATGTAATCTAGATGCAGAGCAGTCAGTAATTACTGTTACGTTTTCATTCATTTAGCCACTCAATTGTAGATAATTTAGAATAATTTATATTGTAGAATTATTTGGAGGTATGACGTTTGCTATGTTGTAAATTTTTTATCACGATTGAATGTGCCACATTTGACACGTAGCATGATGGAGTGTTATTTTCGTCATACGAAACCCTACATTCTTGATGCGAGCCAGAAAAACGGCAGAGAAGGAAACACGTCTTCCATGATGGATTACGATGATGTAAACAATAATTATTACTTCTTTTTGTTTGTCTGTTATGTGTAGGGTCAAAATTTAGAAAAAAAGTGGAGTCTGTCCCTCACCGAAAGGAGAGGCTAGAGACATTGCAGTTTAAACAGCTCGTCGAAAATGGATTCAAAACATTTTTTTAATATTTAATATTGATACGCTTATTTACGAAGACAATGTATCACACATTTCGTTGTGGTGACGTTTTTTTGTGGCTACTTCAATTGATACCTCATTACTATTATTACATTATGACAATGTTGAAGCTTAGAAAATGTACTCTGTCAAAAGAGTTCGACAGTATATATGATTTTGTGGTTATTGTATTTTGATAAAACTGTTCAAGCTCACAAGTGGACAACTCTGTAATGACTAAATTAGGCCTTGAGTTGAATGATAATTTTTCATTAGCAAGTAACGTTGTTCATGACGCAATGCAAACTGGCTACAGTATTTAGATAGGTTTGTCATGGAAATGTGGTGACTGAATCATGGAATGCGTTTTCAAAAAGCTTATTTAGTTGTTATTATTCCCTAAATCTTGTTTCTTTTTTAGCCATCCCTCGCATTCCGACAATTACAGGATATAAGGAAGGCACACTATTGGCAGATGGCACTATACTAACACTTCACTGCACAGGAGAACAAGGAAATCCTCCAGGAAAACTAGTTTGGACTCAAAGTAAGACTAGTGGGAATATTTAATCCATGAACGCGTTCAAAATTTAGGTTTGCTAATAAGTTGGAGTTGGCGTTTGATTTTTGGTTGTCTATTTCTTGATATTTAAGAAATTATCTCATGGTTCAACTATTTATTACTACGTTCATAAAACCCTAAATCTACACTTGACTTAGCGATGATTTGTACATCAAAAAAGATGTTTTACGGCCTACTATATCCATTACATGTAAGTAATGAAAAGCTTTAAGTCCTGTTGAAACATTTCTATCCTACTAGATTGACATATTGCTGTTGTAATAAAAGTTACATCTGACAAGTTATAATTCACGTGTTCCTTTCATTACTTCATTTCTATTATTTAAATTACATCAGTTTCATGCTAGGCGTTCAGTAATATTTACGACAATGGTAATATTTCTGTGTAAATGATTCGTCAAATCTTTGAAAAAAAGTGTATTATAATTTTAAAGCTGTGGTTGTTTATCGTAAAACAAGATACCTAGGAATGTCAAGGTACGATATTATTTATTTATTTACGTCTAATAAGTGATAAATTAACCATCTTACGGTAACTAATATACTGATGTAGTGAAAACCAATGACTAAACAATTTGTCAACTAATAAAATTTGTCTTCTAATTACTCTTACCAGATAAGCGCAATGAACCTTTGAGCCTAAATCAATCAGTTAAGCAGATAAACACGAATAGATGTCCAAGAATTTTATAATTTAACGATATTTTAAATCACGGACTAACCTCAACTAGACAACATTGACAAACAGGAGGCATTCGACAACTATCTAATTTTAGTATGCAGTTCCTCATCAATTTACATGAACTCCATTACAGGTAAAATCGAGAAACTTCACGCTTCACAGCAGTTCGTTACTTTTGAACCAGCTAGTTAAAAACGGTTACCTGGAATCACTGATTTTAGTCATTGGCCACATATATACAATACTAAGGAACACTTCTCACATAAGTGAATTTTATTTTGGCTTTCTTTATGACTAACACTGATTAATCAACAGTCATCAATTGTTTTATGTTTATTTCATTTGTTTATCATAAACAATAGGTGTGACCAATAAGTTAGTAAACATATTTGTTAGTAAACATTCAGTTGTACTTACCGCTTGCTGTAGATAATTCTAAGATAGTTAAAATAGATTAACTGTTGTTCTGTCTCTAATGAAACAACTTGACTTACTTTAACTTTCTGAATTTATATTCTGTTCATGTTCTTATTATTCCTTCAGTATTAAAAGGTACCAATGAAAGTGAATTAATTGATGAGTCAAATATTATTCAACAAAATCAATCGAACAAATATCCCGATGGAATGATTTATTCAATATTAAATATTAATCTGACAAAATTATATGATGGAGCGATTTTTAGGTGAGTAATGATTTGTTATGTTAGATACTAAGTGTGTGTTCCTTATTGAAGCAGTGAACAATTAAACAACTCTAGAAATTTCACCATGATGATAAAGAAACATTATTCAATCAAAAAAATGCTGTGAATGAAATTATCTAATAAGTCCAGTATGGAATTATGAATGAAGGCTAATCAAAAACTTTTACTTATACCGAAAGTAATTTAAATACACTCTGGACGATACTTTGATAGTTTTGAAGTCGCTTTGTAGAAATTGTTCTTACTGGAGCTATTAAAATAATTAATATACAATAATGACTGCTTCATCCCCTCTTAACATCCATTTAATCACTCATGTAGTATCAGTAGCTTAATAAATCTTCTGACTGAACTCTTGAATCGGTTTCCTAAACTCTTCTAATAACCTCAGGTTCACTCTACACAACAACTTGAACACGAGAGAAAAAGCGCGAAATATGGAAACAACGCTTTACTCCAAGGTTAGTTCATGTACAGAAACTTTGGAGTATTTATAGCTTTTCAAATAACCTTGAGCTTTTGAAGGGTTCTATGACGCGAACAAACAGTAGCAGGGTATGAAATAATCCAATCAGAAATGTAACTTCTGACTCTTCACTTTCTAAACATTTATGAGAAACGTCTGTTCAACGCTTATTAAATAAAATGTTTCAGGGCCCCACTTAACTTTTTCAAGAAATATTCCAGATCTCTTCAACATTACCTTCATACAAAAATTAAAACTAGAAACTCAATCAGTTTAATAATTCATATTATCAAATCATCACAAATGATAGATCTTAAACATTTGCTTTATTTCAAACACACTTCGAAATTTTTCATTTTCTATAGTAAATAATGGTTACAAACACGTGAATATTCAAATATAAGTTTGATTTCTTACGTAAACTATTGATTATAGAGATTACTATTCTTTTATAATCATGTATCTAGTTATATTTATTCAATTGAATGACAAATGATTGTTTCGTCCCTTTTATTATCTCAATTCTGTAATTATACTAATGACAGTGATATGCATTATTCTTTATTCTATCAAAGTTGGAGTTGTTTCTTCATTATCATTATCATAATTTTTTCATAACCATTGTTATTATATTATTTTATCTATATTATTTTTTTATTATGTTGTTACTAATACTACTAATATGTTTAGGCATAATCCCGACAGACTAATTATAATAGTATAAGATGAAGTGACAATGTTACATTAAGAAGAATAATTGCCACCATTATACCATTATACCATGTCATTTGAAATAATCATATTAATAATGATATATCAATAAGAGTAACTCACAGATACATTGTTATTAGAGAATGATTATTTAGAAATATCAGATTACTATATTGAGATATTTATTTTTAGATGAAATAAAATATATTTTGTACTTTAATCAAAAAGGAATTATAAAAGAGATAAATGTGTTATGTGGTGAATGATAATGTGGAAATCATATGGAAAAGAATTCAATATTGGATTCTTACAATGAAGTTGTTTAAGGAATATGTATCAATTTATTAATTGAATTCATAATTTGATTGGAGCTAGACCAACATAGAAAACCTGGAATCATTAAACAACTGTTTCTTCCTGTTATGGGACTCCTCAGCAGTGCACATCCACAATCCAACCTCACGAGATTCAAACCCAGGACCCAGCGGGTTCGCGCGCGAGATCCCTCTGAATATGTAAAAAATAGTCGATTGTAATTGAAGGATAAACTAATTTGTTTTTCATTAAATGTGATTCGATCTAATAACTGTTTTATTCAACATTGCTTTACAAAAAAAGATTTAAGCAAAATATCTAATGATATTGTGGCTAATTCTAGGTTTATATCCAATTTAATTTTACAGATTAGAGAAAGAGGATAATAAAACATCTTTTTGTAACAGTGCTTGTACATAATTTTTCTTAAAATCTTCAAGTGTCCGAATCAGTCAGTCTTTTCAAAGTTTCTGATCCAGTGATTTATATTACTAGATGATACATTCCAATATATTTGTCTTGTAGATCATCAGTATGAATTCAATTAAACCTCTTTATTCAGTTGGCAGAAAACAAGAAAAATATGTTATATATTGTAATATTTCTTTTTGAGCATATCAATATACTATAGGTCTCTTATAGAAGCACATGATTATATCATATGACCATCACATCTAAATAACTAATTACAGCAAATCTAAAATAACAATTTCCAAGGCAATGATACCACAGTTAAAAATTAGTTAGTGTATAAGTTAGTTAGTCAATATATAGTCTTAGATATAAAGTGACCATGAAAAAAATTGCCAGTATCGAATATGATTCCAAACTTCTGAATGACCTAAGAACTTGAGCAATTTATTATAACGATAAGAAAGCTGTTCTAGATGACGTAATAAAGCCTCGTTACACAAAATACTTTTTTAAGGGTTGATTTAAAATCGAATTTCTTTATATTCAATATGATAATTAAAAATTTCGTCAGTGTAACCAAAACTATCGATGACACCCTACGCATTACCTATCGTTAGACATTATACAACACCGATAGACTTTAAATATGGATTCCATTATATCCAAACTATGTGTCTTATATATCGTATAAATAGAGGTCAATGATGTAGGAGTTTCGAAATATTATTATAACACCTTTTTCATCCATGGAAGTGACATTTTGTCATTAAAATGGGTAGAATATAGATTTGTTTAGAATCACAGGATTTACTTTTCAGACTTGCAATAAATGTTCTAACGTTAATTCAATTTTATTTAGATGTGGAACTGTGAATCCTGGGTACGGACATTCGAATGCACAATTCAGTTTACCAGTAGAAATTGGTGTATCCTATTCAGCAACAGTTTTAAATATTAGTGTCATAAGTGGAACTGGACAAATGATAGCACGATCAAAATTACGTGATGAACTTCAAACTATTTTAAGTTATTATAAATCAAAATACAGTGTTGGACATATTCCAATAGTCCAAGCAAAAGCTGGTCATGCACTTAAACTAATGTGTCAAGTTGAAATGTCAAATCCAAAACCTGAACTAGAATGGCAACTTCATCATTGTTCACCTGTTCAATTTGCATCAATTATGAGAGGAATCAACGATACAATCAACGATATGAAATCACAAAATGATCCATATGATGCATTTTTTAAAAGCTGCCAGAATATTCACTTAACAGGTAACTATTATTTTAATTACAGTCTAATTAATATCAATGTTATTAAAACGGATATTTTCCAAAATAATTTAGTTGATCGTAAAACAAGATTCGAAGAACGAATCGTAGTCTGATCACTGAGAATCAATCATTTCACATTAAAAGCTATTTTTCATCAAATAATGATATTGTCTGCTAATCAGTTAGAAACAAGCTGCGCTGCACGTTTTTTTTTATCTTTGTTTCGGACTCTTTGACAGTTTGCGCTCAAAACTTTACCAGAGATTATTCTCTGATCGGGAATGCAAGAAACCAATCCTTCTTACACTTGGTATTGTTTGGCTTGTATCTTCCCACTGAGGTTTAACACTGCAATTGATCAGTCTGTGATTGGCATATGTGCATAGTGTGCGTATGCATCGATATTGCCTGAATTCACAAGCTATTTGTAAGCAGTGATGGATAGTGGCTAGCAGTGGAATCCAGGACGCGCGCTTCGTCCTATTTTGGACTCGTCAGCTGGGTGTACCTGCATCTCAGAGAGTTGATGTTCACCATGGGACTCGAACCCACTACCATTCACTTCAAACGCTATCGCGTTATCCACTCAGTTACCGAGTCCTGATAGCCACTCAGTAGCTCAATGGATAACGCGATGGCGTTTGAAGCGAATGGTAGTGGGTTCGAGTCCCATAGTGAACATCAACTCTCTAAGATGCAGATACGCCCAGCTGACGAGTCCCAAATAGGACGAAGCACGCGTCCTGGATTCCACTGCCAGCCACTATCCACCAATCCTTCTTAGTTTTCTATCATTTATTGGCTAGAATATGGTAGTATTACTATGTTAAAATACAATAATCTTCACGACAATAATTTGTGAATGGTTTGACAAGAACTTCCGCGACTCTAGAAGGAAAGATGATTACTATGTTTACTGTGAGCAAATCATCTTTGATGACAATCAATGACTATTTTGAAGTGGAAGTCATTGAACAGAGAGAGAAATGCGGACAATTAGTTTCTGACTCAGAACTCCAAAATTAACCCTCATAATGAGAAATCATAACTCCATGGTTCCCCTTTTGAAGGCTTTAAATTAAGCACAGCTGAGAGGTTCTAAACGAGGGACTACTAGCTGTTCAGCATCCCTTCGTTTTCAATGGTTGTTCAGTTGAAGTCAGTTTATCATGTAATCTTTGTGTATACACATATTTTGCATCATATTTTTGATATAGTTACTACATTTTTCATCAATTATTTTGTTTTTAGATAGTAAAATGGAAGAAACGATAAGTGAGTCAGGCAAACTTCACATCTTAAATAGCCATTTGGAACTTCCTATAAATATATCACATGATGGAGATTTAATTGAATGTTTAATAAGAAAACATCCAGTTGATTATACTAACAGTTCTGTTCATTTACAATCATTCGATAAATACATATTGTCTAAACCTTATTATCAAAATACACATTCACAAGCCCTTACACTTTTAAATTCACATATTTTACTTTCTATTCAGTTTCCACCGATATTTTTAACTTTAGCAAAACAATTGAATTGGCCTGTAGAGTTGAATTCATCAAATAATAATGAACAATTTTTACCACATTATATTGTGGTTGAAGGTAAATCTGGTTATAATTAAATTAGAGTTGAATGCAGTAGTAATCCTAAATACAATTTAAAACATCTAATACTTGTATTTCCATAAGATGAATAAATTTCTACCAAACTAAATCTCAACAAAATGAAGTTTAATAGTTGAGATCATGAGTCAATTAAAGCTAGAACACCATGGAAAACCTGGAAGCACTGGACGACCGTTTCGTCGTAGTATAGGACTCCTCAGCAGTTCGAATGTCACGAGGCGGGATCGTGGACGCGCACTGCTGAGGAGTCCCATACTAGGACGAAACAGCCATTCAGTGCTTTCAGGTTTTCCATGGTGGTCTAGCTCCAGTTGACTCATGAATTCAAATTTTAAATAACCAGTATTATATAAGTATAAAAGATTAAGTGTTTGAGTAAAACAAGGATTGAACTTCGTTAATAGCCTATTTTCAAAAAAATGCTTCAGAACATACTCAGTATATCACATTTTCAGTATGATTTTATAATCATTTCCATCGTTTGATTATGAAATGTTTAGTAAACATTTCGAGTTCTTGAAGATTTAGTTAATAGTTTTTTCAACAGTTTACCTCCTATTGATAATAAGCAAAGTGAACGGTGGTTACAATAAGAAGAATAAAATTGTTAGGGTGTTCCTTGGACTCATGATTTGGATTTGTCCTCCAAATCCATATGTAATATAATGTCTCGGAAATTTATTGAATATTAATAATCTTGACTTAATACAGATAAACATTTTTAAAACGAACAGAAGACTGATAATAAAAGAGGTCCTTGAAAAGAAATTTTTGAGATTGTTCGTTTAGAGTCTTTTTTAACAATGTCTTGTTCAAAGTGTAAGATGTAATCATCATGAGATCCCTGGAAAGTACAACCAATACACTTTATTATCAAAGCCAAAAGAGTTTATAGAACTAAGAATACTCACAAGATTTATCTTATTTGTAAAAATCAATTTACACGAAGACCATTTTTGCTGCCAATATCTACTCAATTGACTCAGTTTCTAGAAATCGGTAACAATACTAAGTGTTTTTTTTAATTTTCAACTTAATTATGATACAATGCCCGAGATTATAAAAATTACATTACTTCAAACGTATTACTGTAAATGAACTTGAATAGTTGATTTGTAACTTAGTCACAAATTAATCTCATGAGATGTGATATACTTCAATGATAAAGGTATATGATAAAAAACCTGATTGTTATTACAGTCCAACATCATACAATGATACACTGAAAATCAAAGGGTGCAAGAAAGCAAATCTATTGGGATATCAAATGGAAATGAGGTCACTTAATTTCAAAGTAATAACCATATGATACAATAGTCACTTTCTTTGTTAAACAAATATTCTGCTTTACCCGTGTTTATTTTTATTCTTATGTACGGTATTGATCGTATCAGCAGCCGTAGATAACAATAATAAGTAATCTAAAAGTTAAAATTACATTATTCTTGTTCATTAAAAATGAATTTTTAGCTACTAAGGTTACTGACAATCTTTAGCAAAACGTTTCATAACTGAGCGAAATGTTGACTGCTGTTTATAGGAGTAACGTAGTTTTTGAAACAGTTCTTATCACATACATCAAGAGAAGACAGAAATCAAACCTTAGCACTGAATTTATCATAAATCGTGTGTCGAATGATATCTAAAAATTGGTGGGGGCTATTAGGTATAGGTGTTAGACAAATTATGCTATTGTTACTGAGTCAGTAGTCATGTACTGAGCATATTATGCTGCTACCTCAGAGATATCATTTACTTCAGCAATAAACATCCAAAATACTATATCAACAATTACAATGTTTAATGACAGCGGTATTTACAAACACTTACGTAAACTTATAAAAGATGTAGTGAAAATAAATTATCATAGTAAAATATTTGTAATGGGTTGGAAATACCACCATAACTGGTTAAATGTAACTAGTATTTCTTCCTGAATCAACTTATTTTAAATTCTATGACTAGTTTCATTTATTAAGTATCGTCTTCATAGCTTACTATTTTAGGTCCTTTAATTTTCTTCAAACAATGATTGGTGTTCTATTTGGTTTATAACTGTGTTTCAGGTGAATTCACCATTGTCTTCATCTTGATATATTTAGGTTGCTTCTGTGAGAGCATACATTGTGACAAACATATTTATTGATTTCTTAGGTCAGATATACCTCATATGTTTTATAAAATAAAGTGTTATCACGTTCGTCAAAAAAGATTGGATTTGTTTCAAATATCACAATTTTGTTATTCTCATTACATCGATTATGCAATAGTAAGGTTTAACCTACTGTGTTAATTATAAGTTTCTGTTTAGAAGAAATAAATAACAATATACTGAACATTGTTCTTATAATTACGAGGATAAATGGTTATCCTCCAGCTAAGTCAAATGAATTTGTCACTAGTTTCCACAATAGTGCAACGTTCTTCAAAATTCTACATGTGAACAAAAGTTTGAACTACATTGTGCAACCGAATTTGATATTTATTCAGAATAGCCAAGAGAATAATTTTATAGACAACAAATATATTTCGTACAGGTTTTTGAATTTTCATTTTTATTTTTAGAGCTAGACGTTCCCTGAATCCAAAAGACATGCATGAAACTATCACTATTTGCCAAACATCCGCTATCGATTTTTGTACTCGATTGTATTCGATTAATCCATCTAACACTATCACGATTAGTTCAGTAAAACTTCTGAGTAAAATTACATTTGAAATGACTAATCTTCAATAATATTTTCTTACTAATTTGAATGGCATAAACAGCTTGATTCCACTACCTTTTCCAACTGTTTAGATCTATAAGCATTCTTCAACCTTGTTATTGTGACCATAAATTGAACGTATGAAATAAATCTTTTAGTTTATGCTAAATTTGTGTCATAACAAAAGTGAATTAAAATGAAATCATTTCATAAATTTGTTACATTTTCAATTTCCTTCAGGTGGATCACTTGATTTAGATTTAGAGCCTATTTCTAATCCATCATTAAGTAAAACATCATGGTTTAGAAATGGCATACCACTTCCATTATCAAATAATCCAATTAAAATATTGAATTCATTCAAAAATGAAGAAGTTAATAAAAGTTCTAAATCATATTCTATTGAAGATTTAAATCAACGTTTAATCGTACAACCAACCAAATTATTTATTCATCCTGTTAAACGATCAGATATGGCCAATTACACACTGATTGTAACTAATGCTCTAGGGAGTAAAGAATTTACATTCTTTTTAAATGTAACTTGTAAGTTATAAATTATTTATTCATTACATAATATTGTTTTTTCTTTTTTACAATATTCACAATGATGCAATACATTAATATTAAATCTATAAAATGTAATTTGTTGTTAAGGAAAAAATGATTTTTAACTATTAATTGATAAACCATAGGATAAAACTAAGATTCATAATTTTTTTCTTTTTTTTCTATTGTTGGAAAAGAATTTTAATCACATTAGATGCTGTTTCAAGATTTCCAGTAAAGAGATAATAATGATAAATAAAACTGAAGAATTGCTTTGAAATTATTAATTTTACTGATACATTTAGTGATATAGTGTTAAATAAACTTGAAAATGTTTCTGTGGAGTGATTTTTAAAACTTACTGATTATTTGTCACTATATGACTTAAAAGTAAAATAGGTATATCATTAACTTACAAGAAATTCATGATGGACATGTGGATCAATTTCGTGAATGTTGGTTCAATGGTTTAGAGGTTAAGCGTTCGCGCGCGAGAGCGATATGTCCTGGGTTTCAATCTCGCGGGTTGAGATCATGGATGAGCACTGCTGAGGAGTTGCAGAATAAGATGAAATGGTCGTCCACTGTTAGCAGGTTTTCCATAATGGTCTGTCTTTAATTGACTCGTGATGTCATCTTTTAAGTTTTTGATAATCAAAACATTTTAATCCTAGATGTCTTGTTAGTTCAATAGAAGAAGGATGCTATGCAGTCACGACTAGAGTGGAAGATAAATTTAGATGCCATATCTTTACTTTTATTTTATGCCATTTTAAAGCAAGATATCTGATTAATCAAAATCATTTGCCCTAATTTTTCAACCAAACAGCGTAATGCCAATTTATTTATTAAAATAGGTTACGTATCTGAGAGAACCGATGAATAAGTGTATGATAAAAGAGGAGGTCAAACTTCAAATTATGACGTTTCCAAAAAAATCAATATTTTTGGATGCATTATCTCTATATTGTTCATAAAAAGTTATGGTTAAAACTGTGTATTTATTGGATACCACGGTTGAATTATACTCCGACAAAATATTAAGACCAACATTTTAAATTTTACTCCATATTTGTAGTTTTAACTATTCCAGTGACCGAAATTAAAAAAAGCACACAAATAAAAAAATTAGGTTCTACATTTTCGTGCATCAATTTTCATGATCTGTATTCGGATATTGTGGTGTCAATTTGATTGAAACAAAATTTACATAAAATACTTATCGAATAAAAGTCAAACGTAATATCTTGATTTTTATCATTAAAGGTGTAGGCTTGGCAACTCTAACAGCCATTTGATCATCTTACACCATAGTACAGTGAAACATCTGACCATTTCATATTAAATCGCAGAAAAACTGGCTACATGGGAAACTTATTTTTTTAAATCCTTATAAAAATAACTTGAGTTGTTCTCAATTATTCACAAGAAGTTTTTCAATACTCTTTATAGCTAAATAGATCCCTTTTAAATTGTTACATCTACCCAAACATATTGGTCGTTGTGTACAAAATAACAGTAAATTGGTTTGAAAATGAAATACTTACAACAAAGACACTCATTACAGCCCACTCAAAAGTTATCATATTTATAAAGTGAAACAGTTTATAAAGTAGTAAATTTCTGTGAACAATCATATCTCATATTATGTTGTAGATGATAGATATGAAAATCCTTAGGTAGGTAATACATATCAGTTTTCAATGTTGTAGAATAACCATATTTTCAAAAAGTCGTTTCTCAAGGTGTTTGCTGATTGAGCGTATGTTATAAATATTCATATCTTGTTTACCATAATTACGTAACCGATTGTTTATTGTTAATCATTGTTCTCTGATCAATTGATAACCGTCATCAATTATACTACAAGATGGGCCGCAATTAATTGGTTCCCGTTCAGTAAATGTGACAGTTTCTGGTAAAAAGGCTGAATTATTTTGTCAATCGGAAGCTAATCCCACACCCACGACAAATGCTGTCCGCTGGAGGCGTTTAACAAACACACTGATTGGTTATGATTCCGCAGAAAACATCTACAGAAATTCAATCTCCCGAGCATCTTTTTCTACAAAGAGTCATACTTCTCAGGCTGATTCAGCTGCTGGGATTCATTGTGATAAAGTAAGTTCTTAACATACTTTGATCCATTTTACAGTTACGTATATAGCGCTACCGAATCTTTATTTCAGGTGGTCTGAAAAGCCAGCTTGTCTTTGATATTGTCGTCTACTTCATTATAGATAACGTGTATCAGTTTCAAATTACACATCCAAACTTTGTATTTAACAAAATCTAGTCTACTAAAATAAACGAACCGTTTTGTAGCCTATTATTACTAGCTTTATTATATTTTTGGTACAATATAGAATTCTCGGCACAAAGCATTTCAGTGAGTTCCCATTTCATATTTCTTGGTCGATATTAACGATAAATATTGAGTGATAGCCAGTTAGATATTAGCATTTCAGAATTCGACGTCTGTGTAATATTCATTCTTTTCAATGCACATTGCCAGCCATAACGGTGTTGTAAATTTTTGTAACTTGTACAGCGAAAGGTCGTAAACTTTTCACAAACGCACCTGAATATGTTATGCAATTAATTGATATAACGACCCGTTAAAACACACAAGGAAACAGAAAACTTGTTGAAATATCTAGATGGCAGGAACAGATAGCCCAGATATTCAAGCAGGCCGCCAGGGTACATAATCTGAATATTGTTTAAATAAATAAGATATTATTAAGGGACTAAATAATTATGATGACGAAATCCTCTAAGACGTCAACAGGCGAGAATTACTCATGCATAAAACTCTCCCACAAAATGAGTGTTCTGCATAATCTCTTTGCATATGGAGAAAAATACACACGAAGATAGATCCAAGACATCTTTAGAAACACGTTGTAAGAGATGAAATGAATTAAGTCATAAGAGGATCACCTTTTTAACTGTTAGCTAAATCCTTAACGCCCTAAGTATCTGGTACCATCATATAGTCTAGTATGCCTGATGAAGATGTATTGAGAGGAGAAGGTTTTATTGTTGAATATAATTTATTCGCACTCTAATTAAACATTAGAGATCTGAATTACTTGAGTAGAAATTCAGTATTACCTAGATCTACTAATTTTAAAAAAGAGATGAATGCTAATAGAATATATTTATTGACGATCAATTGAGCTATGAACCAAACTGCAGTCCATGATTGTTGTTTACTGTGGTTTTTAGTACAATATCTTCAGTTAAGAAGTAAATATTAGTTTTCACTTGTGAAACAATTGTTTCATCATGTACTCTCATAGTTTTATTTTTACAGCATGACATTGTTCGCATATGTTAAATAGTGAGATAATTACTCTCTACTTCACAGTAGCTATGAATTTAAATAAGCGCGAATCGATATCAATCTACATTATTTTTACCATGTCTTTATGATACCACTGACTAAAAGTTCTCTTGTTATTTGATTTCGATTCAGCTTTTATCATTTAAATTTGTGTTTAAAATAAATATCGAGGTTGATTTTGAGCCAATAATATACAAATTGTATTCTATCCCATCCTATTGAGTTTAGACCATCTATTATAATCACCAATATTTATTGTACAACGTATACAGTTAATAATTTAGCATTCATATTTATATTTTACTGTTATTACTAAGTATTACCTTGAATTTATATATTTCTTTTGACAGATAATTTTCATTTAAACATTAAAATTAAAACACGAAGTTCAGCGAAGGGATCTCTTTTCAACGAATTTATTATCAAGCTGTACAATCGTATATATATGATAATTTTGTTTTTGTAAAAGTACTAATTCCGTGAGGAAATGTGAACACAGTTAACCATGACGTAACAAAAAAGGTTATAATACTAGATTACGTAATACGAATGGCAACAATAGATTTAGTGAATATAATAAGATGATTAAAATGTTTTTGTTATAATAATTAAAGGTCACAGAGATGTAAAAAATAAATAAGGTGATATGATGAGTATTTATAAATAAAATAATCAGAATATAAGACATAAGTGAAGGGGGAATGCAATAATAATAATAATAATTTACTTTCTTACTTACGCCTGTTACTCCTAATGGAGCATAGGCCACCGATCAGCATTCTCCAACCCACCCTGTCCTGGGCCTTCTTTTCTAGTTCCATCCAATTCTTGTTCATTTTTCTCATGTCTATTTCCCGGCGTAATGTGTTCTTTGGCCTTCCTCTCCTCCTTTGGCCTTGAGGATTCCATGTGAGAGCTTGTCTTGTGACGCAGTTGGGTGCTTCTCTCGATGTGTGTCCTATCCACTTCCAGCTCTTCTTCCTGAGTTCTTCCTCCTCTGGAATCTAGTTTTTTCTCTCCCATAGTAGATTGTTGCTAATAGTGTCCGGCCAACGGATCCGAAGTATTTTGCGCAGACATCTGTTAATAAACACCTGTATTTTTTCGATGATGGCTTTCGTAGTTCTCCAGGTTTCTGCCCCATACAGTAGAATTGTCTTGACATTTGTATTGAAAATCCTGACCTTGATTTTGGTTGACAGTTGTTTCGAATCCCAGATGTCTTTCAGGTGAAGATATGCTGCTCTTGCTTTGCCGATCCGCGCCTTCACATCTGCATCAGATCCACCCTGTTCATCAATGATGCTGCTCAAATATGTTAAGGTTTTTACATCTTCCAAATATTCTCCGTCAATCGTGACTGGATTGGTGCATGCTGTGTTGTATCGGAGAATCTCGCTTTTCCCTTTGTGTACATTGAGACCTACTGCTGCTACACTAATCGTCTTCTCCTTCATTTGTTGTTGCGTTTGGGATAGAAGGGCCAGATCATCTGTGAAGTCTAGATCGTCCAACTTCATCCTAGATGTCCATTGTATCCCACGCTTCCCTTCAGATGTTGACGTCTTCATGATCCAGTCGATCACCAGGAGAAAGAGAAAGGGTGAGAGTGAGCAACCTTGCCTGACACCAGTCTTCATTTCAAACGACTTTTTCAACTGTCCTCCATGCACGATTTTGCAGTGTGATCCATCATATGAATTCTGTATGATGTTGACTATCTTCTGAGGTACGCTGTAGTGTCGAAGAAGCTTCCATAGTGTTGTTCTGTCCACGCTGTCAAATGCCTTTTCGTAGTCAATGAAGTTGATGTAGAGTGATGAATTCCATTCAATTGATTGTTCCACAATGATCCGTAGAGTTGTGATTTGGTCTGTACACGACCTATCCTTACGGAATCCTGCCTGTTGGTCACGAAGTTGGGCGTCTACGCAGTCCTTCGTCCTGTTTAACAATACCCTGTTGAAGACTTTTCTCGGTATTGAGAGGAGAGTGATGCCCCTGTACTTATCACATTTGCTGAGATCGCCTTTCTTTGGTATTTTGATCAGAAGTCCTTTCCAGTCTTTTGGTACTTGTTCCTCATCCCAAATCTTATTGAAGAGAATGTGGAGTATCCTTGCAGTTGCCGCTACGTCTGCTTTTAGTGCCTCTGCTGTAATGTTGTCTGGTCATGCTGCTTTGCCACTCTTGATTTGTCTGATGGCCATGCTGATTTCTTCAATTGTTGGTGGGCCAACATTGATTGGGAGGTCCGTGGGTGCTGCTTCGATGTTGGGTGGGTTCAGTGGAGCTGGTCGATTCAAGAGTTCATTGAAGTGTTCTACCCACCTGTTTCGTTGCTCTTCAATGTTGGTGATTACCTCGCCTTCCTTGCTTTTCACTGGTCGTTCTGGCTTGCGGCGATTTTCAGAGAGTTTCTCTGTTATGTCATACAGTTGTCTCATGCTTCCTTCTCTTGCAGCCTTTTCCGCCGTCGTTGCTAAATCTTCCACATATTTACGTTTGTCGGTTCTGATGCTCCTCTTCACTTGTTTGTTTACTTCTGTGTATTCAGCTTGTGCCTTGGCTTTTTCTGCTCTTGTTCGACTGGTATTGATTGCTGCTTTCTTGTTCCTCCTTTCTTGAATCTTATCCAGTGTGTCATTAGTGATCCATTCCTTGTGATGGTGCCTCTTTTGGCCCAGGACCTCATGACATAATAATAGGATGATCAAAGGCCAAGGTAACGATAATGATAAGACGTACTTCTTTTGTACGCATAGTTCTGGTTTAAGCTCCTGGATGGTAAGAGCTTCGGCTATTTTTTTAAGAGTTGAATACGAAGAAATCTGGGTAAATTTGAACGAATCATATAAACAACCTTAAAATCAATATGTGGATGTGTAGAATGGTTATAGTCGATTATGTGTTCCAGTATAGAACTCCTAACTGCTTTACTTTCACCCTTATAGAACCGAGCTGGGATATGTTCCCGTATCCGAGTTGAAAGCGAGCGCTGGCTACGGCCAATGTACCTTGCTCCTCAAGAGCAGGTGAACTGGTAGATGCACATGGAGGCGACCAGACGCGGAAGCTTATCTTTTATGGATACAGAAAATAAGTTCCTACTAGTGAAGGTTATTCGCAGTTTAGCCGCGTTAACGGAACCCAGCTATAGAAGTTGGTTAGCTGGCCATTCCATGTTTGTTTTCTAAAGATGGATCTTTTTAAAGAACCATTACTCTTTCTCATCATATATTTCTTTCTTTCGTCACTAACTTACATCCACATTTTTTTCTGCTTTTTCTTCCCATTAAGATTGTTTCTGTTTACAAATTCTAACTAAATGAATAGTGGATTGGTGTTTGTATAAATTAACATTAAACCTTGTATTTTTTGTTTATTCAAATAATCTTTTACATTTTCTTTTCGGTCTTTTAAACTAATTAATTATAGATTATAGATTATAGATTAATGAAGACAATAGAAGATAAATAAAATAATATGACTATTTACACAATAGAAGTAGAATGGTTCATTTTAATCCATCAATGTATAATATACTTTGGAACTTTTGTGTAATTATATATATATACTACTGATATTTTATAAATAAATGCCTTAGAAGAGTGAAATGCCTTGATATTCTTCAATAAACTATGGTTTGTATAGGTAAAACGGCTGGCTAAATATAGCTTTGTCCATAAATATGCTCATATATACATATATATAAATGTATACAATTTTATCAGAATTTATGTATTTTTATAGAAAAAAGAATGATATACAGGCTACTGATTAAAGTCTATTGTATAAACGTAGAGATGGAACATACTTAGATTCTGTGGTTTTATTTATTGTTCATTCATACCTTAACTATAAGTACCTTCGTTTTATCTTCAAAAAAAATTGGACAGTTTATCAGTAGATTATTCTTCTTCTTTTTTTGTATTGACCTACCAGTTGAACATATACCTTTTATTACTTTTAATATATTTCTAATTCATTTGTTTATCTAATATGTCTGTATGCGTACACTTTGGGAAATAAATAAAAGTTAGTTTATTCTTGCTTATTTTTTTAAACTTAAATATGATAAGTTTGCTTTCACTTTAGTTTATATTATCAAATTGTTAGTTAACATAAATTCACTTGAATTAATCTAAATTATCCCATAGATGTAAATACTTCTAAGCATATATATATATGAAATTAGTGTACATAATCATTATGTCTAATGTAATTACTTGAAGTGTAAAGTAAACAGCATTTTGGATTTCTAAACATTAATTGGTCAGTATTTTGGCTAGAAATTACATTGTATAACAGTCTGATACCTTGTGTTTATAATCGTTTAGGATATAATGAAAATAATATTCAAAAATTGTCAACTATTCGTAAGATATCTTATTAAGTTTTTCTCATGACCTATACAAAATTGGAAAAAATAACACTTGAGTTCGAACCCTGAAATTCAAAAATGGACTCATCTTATTTCGCATATTTGTTTCTGGTGTCACTTTTCTTATCATCATAATTGCGATAGAGGATTAAACGCTTTCTACAGACTGTTTCGTAATAGATTACGAACGATAAAATGTAATCTGAACATTCAAAATAATACATGTCCACTTATAACTGATTGAATGATATAAGCCATGACATAACCATTTTTATGTTTATACAGAATGTTATATTCAGTTTAAATGTTCTCAAGAAGCTTGTTTGTTTGTCTTGGAATCATTTAAATCATCAGGAGATTGTTGTTTAATATTCAGAATATGGCAAACAAGATAAATTTATTCCGCATTATCATTTCGTATAATATTGTATGGTATAAAAACATAACTTTTTGACTTAACTCTGGAAAATTAGTTGTGTCCTTTTTCAATACGCTTTGATATGATTTGTCTACTCAATGAACAACATTTATGTACATTTGCTATCAAATAGGGTGAATGGAATGTTGGATTTAAATATTATGCAAAGTGTTGGTCATCAGCTCCTGGTGTAATGACTAGTACACTTACAATATACGATTTAAGTCCAAATGATGTTGGGCGATATCAGTGTAACATGGATAATGGAATCGGATCACCAGCTGTTCGTACGATTGATCTTACTTATCCATGTAAGTTTCTAACTGATATAAAAATGTTAATGAAATTTAATCCATTTAATCTAACTACCTGTTAATAATAATTAATGATCATTAATTTATAAAACTGAGCTCTCATATCGCTGATTTTAAGTTACTAATATCAAACACAATATACACAGTTGAGGAACTGGGAAATTATTTTCGCCACAACCATGTTTCCTATATGCTAAATATAGAAAAATCCTATTCTGAAATATTGCATAGGAGTGAACAGTCCAGAGAAAAGAATTAATACCTTTTTTTCCAAAAATCTAATAAAATATACTTGTGCCTAAATAATGTTATCTATTTTATCAATCCGTTCACATTAGCAATAATTCGTTTTTTGTTATTGTAGTTGCACCAAGAATAGTACCAGTAACAAGATGGTCAAGAGCTGCACCCAATATAGTTTCAAATAAGAATAAAACTATCAGTGTTACTCAATCAACTTTAATTTCTGATCAACTAATCTCTATTGTAAAAGGAGCTCATGCCAGATTAACATGTGTAATTGCTGCAGAACCTAATCCAGAAGTAAATTGGTTAAGAGAACCAGCTAATTTAACATTAATTGAAGGAGGTCAATTTCATTCAGTAGTTAAATCTATTCGTCCAGGATTATATCATGCAATATTATATTTGATACAACCACAAGAAGTTGATTTGGGTCGGTACTTTTGTAAAGTAAGTTTAATTTGTATAATAAAATGTATCAACATTATTGTGATTATAATAAAAAGAGATCATTTAACTAAGTCTTTTGAAACTATTGTTGCCTGGTTTCATATCCATGGACTATTAAATGATTTTATCAATAATATTAGTTTATTTCAACTAAGATATCCAATTTGTTTGTTTGTTCTTTTTTTGCTTCTTCTAAAACGTTTTCTGCTTGACTAGAAATCGAAGTTTTTTTGGGGGGGGGAATCGTTGAATTAATCCAGACTAACTATTTATATTCTCTTTGAAAATTATAAAAATACCTTTTTAGTTATTATGGTACCATATGGTAAATTACTTACAGTATGTCAAATATGTTGACGGAATTTTAGTACAGAACAGATGTTTTAAGCGCCAAAATAAAGATAATGACTAGCCTTAATTTATAATTTATTATATAAACAATATTAAATTACTTCTGTGTTCATTATGTATTAAAATTATTACACTTGGGACTAAAGAAAATAAAGGGTCCTACTTTTTTATGAACAAGTATTATTATGAGCATAGTTTATCTTATTGAAGAATAGATGTATATATATATATATGAAACTTCGGATAGTCATTAAAGTTGTTTTCTAAAATAAAATAATCTTTATTTGAACTGTCTACGCCAGATTATGTAATCACTGTAGTGTTATCTCTTTAAAGCTTATTGTTTTTTCATTAATCAAATAATGAAGTTATACAACTCATATTTGTTTTCATATTTATAGTTATATATCAAAATAAATTTCATAATCAAATTATGTCTATATTTAGTCTATATCTCTCAATGAATAGCCCACTGATTGTACAAATACAACAATTTGATTATATATCATAAACTCCATCATATTTATTGTATACTGAATAACACATTACATAGTTAGATTAACAAACAGTATAAAAGAAACATTTGAGAAAAACAGTCTTTTAGTAAAATGAAAGTGCTGAGAGTAACTACGAAATTTAATCTGCACATACACCAATCGTTTTGACACAGATACATTTCTAGAATATTTTTTAAAGATAACACAATTTAGTAACCAGTATTTCAAATTATTTACTGTTCATATCATAATAATGAAGTCAAAAGTATTGTAATTTTACATTGAATTTATTTCACACAATATATAAATGTTTGGAGTTACGTTTCTGTGTGACTCTTCTCCTTCTATTAGGGATTCCAAGGCTAGAACAAGAGTGCTGCTTAATGCATTACGGCCATTAGGTCTTTTTAGCTAATGTCAGTTCATGACCAAACCTTTATCAATTAAAAAAGTACTTCATAGAAAGATGACGTTTTACAATATTCATAACTTCTTCACCATTTATTTCAGTTCACTTGTAAAAGAAGGCAATAATCAGGAGGAATATCAATTAGTTGTGAGACGTTACAAAATATTTACATAATACATATACACAACCTTCAATCGTTCCACCATCTTAACTGCCTTCTCGTTTAGTCTGTCAATTCTGTACTTTTGATGTACTTGAACTCTTCCCTCTGTCTGACAACTGTTGTAACTTTGACGTTCCGCAACACACTACTTACAAACAGTTTTGTAAATGGCTTACACTACACAATATATAACTGTTTCTCACTATGTTTTTGAATCACTGATAAATTAAAGCGTTCAGTTGTTATTATAACTTACTATATACAAAGTCCATTCCGATACTGATTGGATTTATTGGAATATTTCTCAAAATAAATTTAAAAAATCTATTAATGATTCAATCTGATCAGAGCATATATTTCATTACGGGTCATTTCAACATTCACAGACATTAACAAGCTCATTTCATTTACACTTCTGAATTCATCCTTTCTAATTTAAATAAGTACACTTCAAATTCGTTTCTCTCTTTTGATCATCACTTCAGACTCATTACTGTATAACCTTAAGAGAACATGACAATATTCCTCTTATGTATATCAGTGTATCTCACTATGATGAAACTTCTCAAGCTGTTATTACTCTTCAAACTATATTTTAATCTCGTGTGAAATCGGTTATACCTATTAGTTTACATGTAAAATGGATTTTTACCAAATCCCCTTCTCTTATCATTTGTTGTCTACGTAAGAAAGCAACGACTCAAAGTGTTAAGCATAAATTGGAGATTTTATGTCATTTTATAATGGGCGTTTACTATTTACCACTGAAGATATATGTACTATTATAAAATATTATTTTTCAATGCTGAAAAAAATCCTTCCCATCAGAACACTTGGATGTGACATAAAAGAAAGGCTTGAGATGAGTTTTTTTCTGAAATACTTTCTTCATATCGTATGATGTTATACGCTTGAAAATATTTATTACTGATGAATGTGTTCATTGCCTACTGTTTATATTTTTGTCATCACAAAAGTTTTATGCTTTAAGATTATAGTATCATTCAATTTGTAATCTCTACCTTAGTACTTTTGGCACTGAAAAGAAAATGCATTTTAAATGTGATGCATCCCAGTAAATGTGTACAGATTCCTCTTCTTTGATTTTAAATGTACACTTTATGTGAAAGGTATTGTTACTACCTAGAGATCAAAACTATAAAGGGTTGTACTGGGTTCGAATGTGTTATCTAACACTTAAAAACTGAATTTTAAACATTATCCCATCAATACATAAGTAATAAAATTAATGTTAACTAAATGTTGCAATGATATATAATCAAAGCACCAAACAAAGTGACAAAACAATATTAGTTGCACACTATTTCAGACATATTTTACGTTATTTTAGTTATGTTATCCTTCAATGGTTAGTTAGAGGTCAGTAAAACACTTGTATACATGGTAATGTCATGCAAATTTTAATTTCAATCAATATTATATATAACCCTGTTTACTTACTCTATGAAACAACATGGAATGCAAAACGTAGCCTTTATTAATTTGTTATTCCTAATTACTACGGTTACTATTCAACTTAATGCTTCAATATATCTAGGTAATACTTGTGAGGGCTCTGTATAATTAGAACAGTTTATACAAAAGTAGACTGTAAGTTGCTTGGCTAAACAGTGTTTACTTTAATTTTTAAGAGCACTTTAGTAGCTGTAAAAGACCTATAATGAAAAATCTTCATTATAGGTCTGAATATCTATAACTACATTTTTTATTAAATTAAATATTTTTAGCAACACTTTGTTATCCTCTCATTTGAATAACTTTAAGGTTATTAATATATGACTAAGTCTTCAAAACTTTATATACTTCAGACAGGTTTTAATTCATTTAAATACAGATTAAAATTGTTCATTATTTTTTACGCTAAGCTTTTCAGTCTATGTCGTTAAGTATACATATGGCAAATTTTTGACTAAAAATCATGTATAATTTATCCACTTTCCGGAATATTGTTCTTAACTTCTATATGAGAGTTTATGGACAAGTTACATACCTATGATCTCATTCATATTTCATTTAGGATTATCATATTCAGCAGTAAATGAACACAACAAAATTCACGAAACAGATATTTATCTTGTTACTACCAATAGAGTTCATCGATCTTCACTTAAAAAACGATCTCACCCCAAATTTTCTTTAATATCATATTCAATAAAACTGGGGCATCTAAATGTTTTACAATTCGATATAAAGATTTACAATTAGTAAAAAAAATACAATATCAGAAGGGGTTTTGTGGAGATTGTATTAATTTAAACAGTTGACATCATGAGTCAATTGAAGCTAGACCACCATGGAAAACCTGGAAGCACTGGACGGCCGTTTTGTCCTATTGTGGGACTCCTCAACAATGCGTATCCACGACCCGCTCACGGGATTTGAATCCGAGACCTATCAGTCTCGTGCACGAGCGCTTGACCACTAGACAACTGAGCCGTCATCCAATTGTGTTAATGTCTACCTTCAACCAATCCACGAAATTGAGCGACACATCCACCATTGTCATCAGTGAGTTAATACCTCACAACTGACCCGGTTGAACTCCACTGGTCACTACTTCTCACTAGAACTGCAGAATATACCTCTTGAAGTCAGTCACCAGTGAGCATGTGTTGATTAGTATCAGAAGGGGTTTTGTGGAGATTGTAGTAATTTAAACAGTACAATACATCTAGAAGCGGAATATTGTGAAACTTTCACAGATACGTACATAATGATTTTCTATTGTTGATCATTTTATACTTCACACAATTTACTTTCAGTAACTATAGTGAATATTGAATAAGCAAGATGAGTGTGTAAAGTGAATTGAACATTCCACTATTGATTTTGTCCAATTCACATTAAATCTTTTTTTTGACTTCATGCATACAGTTATGACTAAAAATGCAATGAATTTTTTTATTAAAATTTTATTAAAAAACGACATATTTTTTACTGAATAATTAATTTTTAAAGTTAATTTATTAAAATTATTTCAATCTGCTGGTTTGATCCAACTTTTCAATAATGAAGATCGATTTATTTAATAATAACAGTAATCTGATTTTCCAGTTCACAGAAATAAACGAATTTATGATTGATTGATCATCGGGTGGTGATCAATGTCATATATATCAGGTTCTTGGTCGATAAGATTCAATCTGCATTAGGAAGCTCAGTCGCGGCCTAGATAGCTCAGTGGTAACATCTCTGACTGTGAAGCTGGGTGACACGGGATCGAATTCATCAGGGAGCATCAATTCCCTCAAGATAACAGGTATACCTTGCTGACGTGTGTCAAGTAGCACGAAACCTAGGCTCGGGGTTTCCTAATAACTCCCTCCAATCACCATGCTAATAAACTTTTATTTTTTTATTATTTGGCTTTAATATTACGCAATAAAAAACTAATCTATTTTATTTTAATTAAAACTGGAAAAAAACATTTATTGAAATAGGTAAAAAATTTAGTTGGCGAAGATATTGGTCGTGTGGATTTAATACGTCCGACTCAACCTGATCTCCCAAGTTCACCGCGTCTATTGAATGCAACTAGTACAAGTTTAACAGTTTCTTGGACACAAGGATTTAATGGTGGTCCAGAACAAAATTTCTTGGTAAGTAGACCAAAATTCTGCTCAAGTTTTATTAAATAACAGATTTAGTTGAGGTGTTATTCATCGATTGATAAAATGATTTTAAAATAGTTTTGTTGTTAATTGACACTAGATGCAATAATAGTATGTAGCTAGAAAATACTTGTTAGCTGGTTCACCGTCAACAACCCTAATTTTGAGACAATTTTTTCAAAACATACCTTTTACAGTGTTAACAGGTAAGCAAGCTGAATTTTTGTCTTGTCGTTTGAATAATCAGTTGCGGAATTCATGACGTTATTTTACTTGCGTCGTTTTTATTTTCCGTTCTATGTTCACTAAGCTTCAGTTGTACCATTTAGGGTTTGTTCTTACCTTTTCATGCTTTGTCAAAGAATTTTATTAGCAGTCATATGTTAACTATATATTATACAACGTCTGCAACATAAATTGCAATACATAACTCCCTTCATTATCACATAATTTAATATTTTAGGGGACATTCACCTGAGAAGAGAATATTAGTTAGGCTTAGTCATAAAATTAGGTTGAAATAACAATTGTGGATGTTTAGATTCTAATCAATTGAACCCATTCTGTCATGTTTGTTTATACAAATAAGAGATTTTATTTCCTGAATAAAGAAAATCTATCATATATTCTAAGACTAAACAAGTTCTGAAAACAGGACTATCATGTTTTTGAAAGTCTCGTATTGTAAGCATGTTAGCGAGCTGATTTTGAACTAACAAACGTATTATAAATATTTATAAAGATTAGATTTATGCAGTTATTACTCTTTGTGTAACTGTCTAGGTTACTCACTGATGATAACCCAAAGACATCATCCGATTAAATTAAAACTTACTTCTTGCTATTACTCGTTGACACGAAAATATCTCTCAAAATTACTGGTTGTTACGTTTTTCTAAATATTCTCTATACAAACTAAGTCACCTACTCATTAAAATGTGTGATAAGACCCTTTCTAAATTCACACCATTGCAATTGAAGTCTAGTGTTGTTAATATACATTCAACATACTAAAGAAAATAGTGAATACATTCTTAAATTACAACAAAAAAGCTAACAAATGCTTTATAGTTTTTTATTGATTGTCAATCCGTAATGTACATTAACTAACAAATTGAACAATAACCACAAAACAGTATTTCTTTTGTCTATCCAATATTGATTATGAACATTATGTAATGGAAAAAAGGTAATTAGTATTTAAAATAAAATAATCATTTTGGTATTTGTAAAACAAGACCACAATGAATACTACAATTTGTAATGACTAATAATGTAAACATGTAGATTAATAGAAACAATTGATCATGTGTTTCTTTCCTCTTTTTTTCTTTCTTTATTTCATCTTTCTTTTCTTCTTACTTTATTATAAATAAATAAGATATTTGTATTATCCCAATGAGTAAACAATTAGATTTTTTGACGTTTCGTGACTTAGTGTAAGTCACTTCTTCAGAGAATAAATAACCAAATTAGAATTAATCCAAGTTTAAAGTTCTTACTTTATCGTTTAAATAATTTCCAGTTACTTTTAAATTTATTTAAATACTACCTTCTATATATTTAATTTCATAGTTATATCAGATTTTAATTAAATTTCCTGAATGAATATATTTTACTTTTAAGTAAAAATTAAAATTAACCCCATTTTAATGTAATATCATTACATTAGCAACAATGTTAATTATATTGCAAAGTTTGATTATAATTCAGTTAAATTATGGTTTTATTATTGTAATTCATATAAGCTCAAAGATTAAAACTAGAAATGGGAAAAGATTGAAATGAAATAGTTTAACAAGAAAATAGCATTTTAATGAGGAAATGTTACTAGGTTGTTCTTCTTGTATGATCAAACTTTCTTAACAATGGTTATAATAAACATAAATACGATATACGTAGCGAAGAGTATGCATACTAACGTTTACTCTGAAATCTCAATAAAAAACATGCTGATTTCTAGATTTTGTTTGTAAATTTATTTTAACCTACTCAGTGACAATAAAGTGGCAGGAAATAAGACAGATTAAATAATTAAGGCAATATCGAGTCAATAAGCACAGTATACATATATGCCAATAAGAGACTGATCAATTACAGTCCCAAACATCAATGAGAAGATTCAAGTAAACAATATGAAGGGAATTCAGGTTAAACATAGTTAAAAAAGTAACATTAACATGATATGAATTTTAGTTTATTATATCAACACTTGTTTCGAATCTCGGCGAGACTCTAATTTGGGGACGACCTTTGAACGAATCTTGAATGACCTTGACAATTATTAGCCAATCAGAAGACAGTTAGTATAAAGTGAAAATATATTATAAGAAAGTAATGAATTACAGTGGATATTCAGATTTGTGTAGTAAGGACAGAAAACCTACGGCCTATGTTATTCCTTTCCTAGTATGCTTCTGTGAGTGTCCAGTCTTCTCTTGAAAGAGTCAATTGAAGGTGCGGACACACCTGCTTCAGGCAGCAGGTTCCAAGTATTGATGGCTCGGTGTGAAAACCTGTATGCCACGGGTATTTTGTTCGTTCTAGGCTTTTCTACTCGCCTGTTATGTCTTCTGAGGTGTCCCGATCTAGTGGGAAGAAAGGGAGAGAATAAGTTAGGTCCGAAATCATTTCTCAGTATTCTGTACATCAAAATTAGATCTCCCCTTAGTCTGCGATAGGACAGAGTAAAGAGGTCCAGCTTTTCAAGCCGCTCTTTGTACGATAAACCCCGGAGTTCCGGAATCGCACGTGTAGCTGCCCTCTGTACTTTTTCTAGTATGTCCGAGTCACTTTTTAAAAAGGGGCTTGCAGCCTGAGCGCAGTTCTCTAGCTTAGTTCTCACTAAGGATGTGTATACTGTGGTGAACATGGTAGTATCTAACTTAGTGAATGTCCTTTTTAAAGCCCAGAGGGTTCGAAACCACTTACCTGCGACCTCCCGGCAATGGGCCGTCGTCTTAAGATCATTGCTCACTGTCACCCCTAGATCCTTATGAGACCGGACTACGGGTAATGATACATCCTCTATGTTGTACTTATTAACCTTGGAATCCCCCAAGTGCATGTAGACACACTTTGCCGCGTTGATAGGCATCAGCCACTCTTTAGACCAGTTTATCGTTTTATTTAAGTCCGCCTGAAGAGTAAATGCGTCTTTGTCTCTAGTTATTACTCGCCAAATTTTTACATTGTCAGTGTATAATAAAATTGGAAACTGTACTATACTTGTAAGATCATTAACGTACATCATAAAAAGTAAAGGACCTAGGACGGAACCTTGGGGTACTCCACTAAGTACTGGTCTCCAGATGGAGCACTTGGAATTTATTCTTACTTTTTGTGGACGACCTACTAGGAAATCCTTAATTCATTTTAAAAGAGGTCCGGCAATACCAAGGTTTTCCAACTTCAATAGCAGTCTATTAGTTGGCACCTTGTCAAAAGCCTTACTGAAGTCTATGTAGACAACATCCACTGAGTTTCCGTTGTCTAGCGCATTAATCCAGAACTCCCTTGCTATAAGGAGGTTCGTTGTACAGGATAGACCCTTTCTAAAACCATGTTGTGCCATGTTCAGCAAGTTATTGGTTTCCATAAATGCCGTTATGGTCCGTTTGATTATTCTTTCCAGTATTTTAATTACAACACTGGTGAGGCTTACGGGTCTGTAGTTCGATGGAACTTGTCGTGGACCTGTTTTATGTATGGGAGTGACCATAGCGTCCTTCCAGTCCATAGGTAACACACCTTGGTCAAGTGACATATTGAATATCACAGTCAGTGGGGCCGCGACATATTGGGCAATATGTCTAAAGATTTTGGGGTGTAGTTCATCTGGTCCTGTTGACTTCTCCATGTCTAGGGTGCTAAGAGCCTTAAGCACATCGTTTTGGTCGAAGTCCACGGTGAGTAGCTGATTTGTTGACTCTGTATTATGGTCTGGTTCTTTCTCTAGAGGAGGTTCCTGAGTGAAAACTGCCACAAAGTAGTCAGCCATAGCCTCTGCTTTTTCCTGACCTTCCTCTATCATTTCAGATTCACTACCTTCTTCAATTAGGTTGGGAATCCAATGATGCATCATTGTTTTGTAGTTTATGTACGAGAATATTCTCTTGGGCTGCTTGAGATTCTAATTTAGGGACGAGCCAATCAGAAGCGTTTGAGCAATTTCAAGTTCACGGAGCCAAGTTCAACACGTGATGCTAACATACGATCGGTTTACAACGGATTTTAGAGAAGAGGTGTTTATTGAGAGGCCACAACCCTAACCTAACCCTAAACCCTAACTCTAGGCTACAACCCTAACCCTAGCCCCTAACCCCTAACCCTAAACACTAACCCTAACCCTATGGACGAGTTTCTATACCATATGCATTATGAATTCAGAACCTCTGAACCTTTATCAAACCTTAACAAGTTTTTAAATCATGTAAAAGAAGAAAAGCCACTGTAATTCATTACTTTCTTATAATATATTTTCACTTTATACTAACTGTCTTCTGATTGGCTAATAATTGTCAAGGTCATTCAAGATTCGTTCAAAGGTCGTCCCTAAATTAGAGTCTCGCCCGAATCTCTATACCTTTTACACTCTTGAGTATTGAATATAATTTTTTAAAGTTTTAGTGTAGAATTTTGACACTCAACTTCTATGATCTAATGTCAATTCTGTTCATTGAGGTGAACAAGATTTAGTTGATAATATTTAAATTACAATCCTTTAAATTTTCGTCTTCGAGATAAACATTTTTCTAAAGAACTAAATATTGCACTATTTATTAACATGACTAATATCCAAAAGACTTTCATTTATAGTAAAGGGAAAGTATTTACATAAAACTAACAACAATTAGGGGATCATAATGCAAATTGCTTCAATAAATAAGCTCAATACTTCCCAGCTACCTTAAAGATTGCATTTCTAATGAATACATAACGTTTCTTGATAGTACTTGGGTCTGTATTTAAGTAATAATCGCATTCGAAATTTTCAACTCTTCTCAACCCACGGCTACCTACCTTTTTGTTTACAAATTTAAAATCGTCGTTTGATTTATTGGCTACACTTTGATTTATTTTACAATTAATCTATTTACACTTCTCCAAACATTACCGCTAATTTATCTATAAAAAAACAGTTCCAGACCAACCCAGTAATAATGATTGTAGTACCATTTAGCTTTAACATAAATTCTGTGAACTCTTGATAAAAAAGAAAATAGTTCATTTTTTCATTGGTTAATTAAAATGTAAATTGTACTATTGGTTGTTAACTATTTTTTCAAAGTCATCATTCATTTAAAACATCTTTACAACTTGTCATTTGTCATCAGGATCAACTACCTTTTTCTAATGATGAAAGTATTAATTTTGAATGGAAGATACTTTGTTTACGTCAATAATATGTCTGCTTCACTATCCTTTTAAACGAATTATGTAATAAAAATATCCCATTTAACAGTAGTGAGATAGTTATTATCGATGCCATTATATTGTATTTGTACTTTTTGTAAACTGATTAGTATTGTTAGTAATAACCATTGAACTCAAACTTAGTAATTCAATCTTGTCATTATGATAATTGTAGGACATGCTTCCGACTAGAGCGCAATTTCATGTACGTATACCTGAAAAGCTATAAACTAGAGTCTATTGTTTGTGCAATTTAAGCTAGTTTTCAATGGCTCTTTAATGTGTTTCAGTGAGTGAATAAATCTCCACCAACCGTCTTTCTAAACAGTAAAATATATCACGTATTTTACCAATCGATTTGTTAGTTACTGATAGAAAAATGATTTATTATTCATGTATTCACAAAAACATATACAAGTATATAGTTATTGTTATCAATTTTTTGTTTTTTTTCTCATTCAGTTACATTGGCATCCAAATGAAGACCCAGATCGCCATGATAAAGTCAATATTAAAGAAGATCTAGACAATGAAGTATTAACCTACACTATCACTGGTAAATTTGGCGTAAAATTTTTATAATTTTATTTTCCTGAAATTATTAGCTAAAAATGGTGACAGACAAAACTATTTTTTTTCTTTCTGTGCTTACTGTTTGGTTAAAAAGAACTCCAAAGAAATCTGCTATGTAAATATTAAGCTTATTGAATATCATTCGAAATAAAGACACTCCAACAATTTAACGTAACTGTGAATCCACTTTGTAGTTGGACATATGTGATGCATAGAGCCGAATGTCAGTTACCAAAATAAAAATAGAAGCGGTAATCAGTAAATACAGCATACATTTTAGCATCTTAATCAAACAACATATAGTACTTACCGCAAAACAATGAAGATAAAAGATTAAATTTAGGATTAGCTTTTCTGAATGGATTTCATTTAGTTCTAATAGATTAATTTTGTTAAAGAAGTTAGACATCAACACCGTTGGATGCCGGCTCAGTGGTCTAATGGTTAAGTGCTCGCACGCGAAACCAGAAGGTCCTGGGTTCGAATCCCGCGGGGTGCGGGATCGTGGATGCGCACTTCTGAGGAAACCCATATCAGGACGAAACGGCCGTCCAGTGCTTCCAGGTTTTCCATGGTGGTCTAGCTTCAATTGACTCATGATTTCAACCAGTGAAAGAAGTAACTGAAAAAAACAACCAACAACTAAATCCTAGCAAATAAATTGTGCAATAAAAAGGTTTCAGAAAGATTATCATGAATAACTCAACTATGCATTTAATAGTGAATAGAAGAAAAATTAAATTGGTTTAAACATGAAAATTTTCAGGATAAGTTAAATTTTTATTCAACTTCACTTATCATAGTCGTATACAAAATCTAATCAATAAAACTAAAACTATGATTTGAGTCTCAGCACCTGATCATTATGACAGAATAGGTTCTGTAAATCTTACAAAGTGTAATAACAGTCTTTGAGCGACCATTCATTCTCCAAAATATTCTTCTTATGCATAAAGTTATTTAGAGTATTTATGGATTTAGCAATGAAGTGGACTCCACATACAATGAAATGTTAGTTGGTGATTTACTATATATATAATAGTTTCGTATAACCTATCTTACGATAGATATGGTGTGACTAAACTAAATTGTTGGATGATGGGTACGCGTAATGAACATGAAATGCTAAATCTAAGTTTCGTGTTGTTCAGCACTTGTTGACAAGGTGTACATGTAGTCTTGAGATAACTAATGCTTCCTGATGGATTTAATCGACGCCAAAACCAACTTATTATCTTTGTCACATGGTATGTTATAGAAATTTTGATTTTTGAACTTATACTCAATAAATATCACAACATTAAGTTATCAGTAAACTTTACCGAATGTTATTCTTTATATATTTTAAAATTTGACTGATAGCGTTTATTTCTTATCTTCTGTTGCAAGCTGTATAGTAGTAAGCATAATAATTGAGTGTTTGTTTAAACATTATAAAAGTACGTTTTCCAGCAAGATATAATTAATTTCTTGCGATGTGAGAGTTTTCGTTTTTTATTATTAAGGATCACAAATAAAACTACCTTTAATGAATATGCTTTAGTATTATAATATCGAAATGTATGACTAAAAGAAAGAATCCAGTGCTTAGTGATGTTAAAAAGATCAGTCAGTGTTCATCCATCGGGACATTTAGTCGCATTTATATTCAGTTTAATTTACAGTTCACAAAACATTGAGATTTATCAGTTAGTTTTATATTAGGAAATAACATAGATTGTCTCTTTGAGAAGTAAAACAAAAGATCATCATATTACGTTTACTCACTTATTGTCTGAATCAGTTAGTTAGTTACAACGTAGTACCAGGCATATATATGCATATTGTTCGAATGATTAAATCAAATTAATAAAATGTTTGTTGCGAAAGTGTTATATTTTTATTTTAAAAAATCAATATAACTTACCAAATGTTGGGTGATATTTTTAATATAGTAATAATGCCAGTTGTCATTCATATATAGAGAAAGAGATTTTTTAGACTATATGTTTTATAATTACTTATAATTGAATTGTTTTTTGTCACTTGTCAATGTTTCTATAAAATATTATATGATTTCTAGACAAGTACTTTCTATAAAAGATAACTAACACTTAGTTAGAAACTAAAGTAATTTTAGTGTAAAATACTATTGTTATTTATTTTGCTAATCAATATGTTCTATTTATTTTGTTATTATACATTTAATAGGTCTTCAAAAAGCTACAACATATCGTGTGTCAGTTAGTGCTTATAATACATTAACTACTACAACATCGTTTACACCCTATCTTTTGGCTTCTACAACTGGTATGTTATTCTGTATATTGTCTTTATGAAAAGAGTAGTTAACTAACAAGATAACTTTATTTTATAATATATCATGGTTGCTACCAATGTTTATGGCTTTTAATGACATAAGAGAATATAGTATTCAGTTGATGTACAGATACTACTTTTGATCATATAATTGTTTTGTGCGTTACAATTAAAACAGATTATATCAATTCAATTATATTTAAGAAGTCTTGGCTTAGTTTTCCTTTTTTTATTACACTATTCTAAAACATTGATTACAATACATTGAAATATAAGTTATTTAATGTAGAAATACTGAAATTATGAATTTAGAAGACAAAACTCTACAGACTAACAGGATTTCACTTAATTCATGTGCTGAATCAATTCTCTCTTTTCTTGGTTATAAAATGTTAGAGAATTCATTCACAAATTAAAATTTCAGATGTATTAACATATAGATGTATGCATTGTTAGATAAATATTCTTACATTCTACGCAGCATTTTAAAAAGATATATAGTTTCACTTAAGTATATGATCACATTTCAGTAAAATCAAGTTCATCGATTGGTTAAAGTTAGACACTACCACCGTTCAATGCGGTCTAGAGGTCCTTGGTTCGAATCCCGCGGAGCGGGATCCTGGATGCGCACTGTTAAGGAGTCCCATACTAGAACGAAACGGCCGTCCAGTGCTTCCAGGTTTTTCACGATGGTCTAGCTTCAATTAACTAATGAATTCAATTATTAGATTAAGAAAGTGTTCACAAACCATTCAATAATTTCATTCTAAATAAGCGTAAAATAAATATATATCTATGAAGCTCTATTTATTTTTATAGTTGACTAATAAAGAAATAAATTGTAGATTCAAGATTTATAACAGAAAATACAATTACAAATGTCACAGTAATTTAATAACGTTATCTCTCATCAAAAAATAAGGTTCACTCACTGTAAATCGTGCATAGTTTCAAAATCGCTAGCCATTTCCAATCTTTACTTCAATATATTGTCGTTTGTAATTATTTTTTTTTAAATCCAATCAATACTGCATTCAGATCGGTATATGCTTTTATCATACGCTAAAAATATCCAAGTCAACTATTGAAATGATTAAAGTATTAATTACTTAATCTCAGTATTAGATGATCAACATATTCTTTTCTAATTAAGAACAACTGACTATCTATAACAACCTAAGAAGTATTCATTTTAGATGTTGCTGCTTCTGATTTATTTTTCATATTTCATTTGAGTTTTAAGCTTTAAAAGAAACCTCTACAGGAAAAGTTTAATTTTTAAAAATCAAGTCTTAGTGATAAATAGTTAATGAGTAGTGTACAATTTAACAATCTGGTATACTATACCACTCTCATCATGTCAAATGTAATAGAAACATTTCTTCCTTTTGTACTAGTTGAAACAACAAATTATGCAGCTGACCTTAATTTATCAAAAGCATCAATACATACTCAGATGGAAACGGAAATTTATAGTGAGACAAGCTGACAGTTTTTATAGAACAGATTAGTAAAAACCATTATCAAGGCTGAAATGATAATGATTTGTCAAATGCTAAGTGAAGTAAATGAATGATGGTTACTGTGTGTAGATTCTGTTTTCAATTGAAATTAAACACTCCAATAAGCTTATAAAGGATTGTACGCAGCATTGCTAAGATTGGACTTGATAGTTACATATAAATTGAGCATTGAATAGAAAGTTAACGATAAATATATTTTTATGATATCCCACTGAGTAGAAAACTGTATTTCTGACATTTCGTGTCCTAATGTAAGTCACCTTTTCAGAGTGAATAAATAACAGAAATAAATTAACACAAGTTTAAATAGTTCAAAGCAAACATTGCAGAATATTTTTAGGACAACCATAATCACAAAGTGTCTTAACATGTCAAAATCAATTTATTTTAGTCAAAGTGATTCTGTATTAATTGGTGCGTCAGAAGGTGGGTATGAAAAATGTATACATTTGTAATATGCAGTAGTGGGGTTGAAACTGAGTGTGTAGATTGTGTGGAAAATAAATAAGGTCAAATGTGGTTCTTTGGATAAACAGTCCAGGTTGGGTTAATAGTCAGGCCTTCTTTCCTTTCTACTACTTAAGACATCACAAAAAATATATTTATTACTTATAAAGGTTCTTCACTGAAAGTTAGCATATATAACAAAAAGTAGAAATGCAGTTAATTATAATCTAATCTGTATACAACAAATAGATGATTTGTAGAAGCTTATTGAATGAAAAAGCTGAACACTGAAAACCACCAGTATACAGAAAACCCCTACTACAGTATAACCAATTCAAGATCAAGTTTCAACATATGTTGATTTAAGAAATGTTGACTTGAAACGTTTATCACCTATCTTTTTTTCGTACATTTGCCTATCGATTGTATTGATAACAGTTGTACACTAAAGATTTGTTCTATAAAATAAGTAGATCAATATGGAAATTCTCTTGAGAATATAACTCAATGTAAAATATACTGTCTCATCCAAACAAAAAATATCCATAAGAATAAATTTATGCAAATAATATTCCTTTGAAGACAAAATAATTCGTAGGGATTTACGCATCAATGGTTGTGTGATAAGCATTACCTATATGTTTAAATAGGAAATCATTTAATTTGTATGAGTGCTGTAAAATGCCTAGCATGAATGAAAGCGAACTGACGACTTTAGGAGGTCTAATATTCATGTTCATTCAAGAATAAAATATGGAGAGATAAAGGACATCTTGTCAATAAGAATATAATATCAAGATATAATAAGATTCTAAGACATATGATCACATTAACAACAAAGCTTCGTGTATTCTTTTAATGATATAAAAACTGATAAACACTTTTAATTATAAAACTTACTTTAGCATTTGATTCACTGTCAGGAGAGGAAGCAATGAGGGATGAAGCCAAAGCCAAATCATTAAAAGATATTCAAAGAGGACATTGGGATTCAAGATGGCGGTTAAGTTCTAAGAACTCTGAAAACTCCATAAATCCGGATCCCCAAAGACGATCAGTTCGATCTGGTCATGAATTAAATTCTCTCGATGATAATGCTTTTGTGATTATAATTGCAGTCTCTGTATTCGGATCATTTATTTTAATAGCAAATTTATTGGTAATATTAATATTTACACGATACAAGCGCCAAAAAATGAAACAGGATGAACGTAAACCATCTGGTGAGAGATAGATGAAGATTGAATTATATCTGATTGAATACATTTTTTCTTTAAACCCCCTATATCCTCTTTTTCACTGTTTGATTTGTATAATTTTCTATGACTTACATATCTTAACACGGTTTGACTTAAGTTTTATGTAATTTTCATCTCGTTATTTATGGTTGCCCTTTTTTTTAACTAAACTCACCTATGATAGAAAGTCAGTTGTTTGCTTCAGCAACTAAATCACGAAATAAACTTCACCCATATATATGTACATACATTAGTTAAATAGTAAATATGAGTTACTATCGAATCAGTCAGATTTTCTGTAGCATATTAGAAGTCTAGCAATGTCAATATCTAAGACTAAATTAATCAGTCTCTTTCTCTATTAGAGCTTCGAAAATAGGTTCGTCAATTCTACTAGTATTTATATGCTCAATTTAGTATTAATTTCGGAACTGTAGTAATTATTCTATCAGTAGTTGGAGTAAACATTGTTGTGAATAAGATTCAGTTAATACATCAACACCCCGATAAAATTATATCCTTTTGAATCCCATAGTATTCCATAGACTGGTTGTTTACTAATGATCCACAACACTAGGAAAGTATCCTTCTTAAAAATTTTCAAATGGATTCTCTTGAAATAAATCAAACTATATAAATCGCGACCACGTAAACAGCTGGACAGTGAATCAAAAAGGTTCATTAGAGTAAGTGGCTTATTAACTAGTTATTCCTTTATTTGAAAACAATTAGTATAGTCAATTAAACAGCATTTCCAAAGCTTTTTAATGATTACATAAGAATGGGGGCTTGTGAAAATTGTAGTATTTTTAAATCTAAGCAAGACTACCATTGAATACCCGGAAGTATTGGACGATTATTTCGTTCTAGTACGAGACTCCTCAACAGTTCGCAGCCACGATTCCACATGCTGGACTCAAACCCAGTACCATTAGTCTCGCGCCCGAATGCTTATCGTCTAGACCACTAAGCCAACATGCAATTGTGTTAATGTCTAATTTCAATCGGTTCATGATCTTGCGCAACCAATGTGCTTACTAGTGACTGGTTTCAAGATGGACTTCCTGGAGTATTAATGAGAAGTCGTGACCAGAGGAATTCAATCCGTGTCGGGTAAAGACAGGTATCTACCTCAGACAATGGATGAATGGTTGATCAGGATCATGGATCGATTGAAACTAGACATTAACACAATTGCATGTCGGCTTAGTGGTCTAGACGATAAGCATTCGGGCGCGAGACTAATGGTACTGGGTTTGAGTCCAGCATGTGGAATCGTGGCTGCGAACTGTTGAGGAGTCTCGAACTAGAACGAAATAATCGTCCAATACTTCCAGGTTTTCAATGATGGTCTAGCTTAGATCGGCTCATGAATTCAACTATTGAGCTTACATAAGAGTCTACTCTCTTAAATGTTGGTAATATATGATTATAGTCGAAACAGAAAACATCTAAAATCACGATTCTCATACTTACCCTATTAAGACCACCAAAAGAAGTCAATTTTAGAAAACTTTCGGTTTATCAAATCAACTGACGTTTAATCAAAATGCCACAGTAGCTGTCTTGCAATTAAAATCAACTTAAATAACACAAAAGATTGAAGTTATTGAAGCAAATATTAATTTAGTGCTCTCTGAAAAAATCTGTGAAGCTGATAGCAATTAAGATTTTTATGTCAGAGACTATATGAAGATATAATGTGCATACTTGTCAAGTTTGAATACTTAATCCAAAAAGCAAGCATTCGATTTTTCAGGAATTAGTTTCTTTTCATACTACGATTAGAAAACTTGAAAGTACTTAACTATCCAAACAATAGAGATCTACCGTTTGTCAGGCAGCGTAAAAACAACAATGAAATGTGACGATAAATGAGGAAATGTGTTAAAACGAGCACAGAATCCAAATTTAAAAAGGAATCTGATCACTTATCCATTCTTGGATCAAAAACTACTTACAATGATGTCCATCATTTAGAAATTCATGAATTTGAACATCATTAATTTAATTGCAGTTACATTTACTGCAAATATTTAATAAAAGTAGGATCTTTAAAAATGCCATTTCAGTTACATTTACCGTTTTAAATATATTGTGTTAGTAAAATTTATGTGCGATTAAAAATACTAACTATCTACTGAAATAGGATTATGCTTACTTGATGGGGATATTACAGAAGCTAAATTTATCATATCCTCATCATCATGTTGGCTAATCGATCTCATTGATTTATTATGAAAAGTTATAAATAGTGATCGCAAGTTCTTCTACTCATCTGAGTTAGAATGGGATTAGGACATACTCCAACGGTAAATTAAATGATTGAATGACTTCACATAAAAAATGAACAAACATGTAAACTGCCATTAACTGTAAGCCAGTATGAAGTATGTATGATGTGTATTTGTTTATTAAAAAATTACTTACTTTATTGGCATATATATTAAATAACTTTTATCCATTTTTTCAGCTGCGGGGGACCTTATGCAAATATACCCAGTAGAAAATGGTTTCTCAGAAATACACACAAATACACAGACCAGTTTTCCAATGTATCCAGACGATATGCGTTTAAATGCCAGTTACATGTTGCAGTCAGTACCACATGACCAGGTAACAAATGAGGTTATAAATGAAATATACTAATTAGATTAAAACACATTTTGCTACACCTGAACAAACAACACTTTAGTGTTTTATAACGATAATTTACTAGATTATTTACAGAAATGACTTATGAATAGACAATAACTTCTCAGAACTATCAATTGGTTAATTTTCATAGTTTGGGAATAAACCGAATGAATATACAAAGAACCAAAATAAAACATTATTATAACACTGACTATATACTTCAATGATAAACTCAAAATCTGAGAAAAATACTTACTGTTTTTGCTATCTGAAGCATTTAAAATCTAACCCTATATGACGAGAATTAACTGTTGAATGTCACTTTTATCCACGGTTGTTCTGTTTTTTTATTCATCCTAACATGTATTAAGATACATTTGACTGAATACTAAAGTAACTAAGTTAACGGTTTTCATTTTCTCTTCAGTAACCATACTGAGCTGTAACATTTTAAATGTACCCAAAGAGGTAAACTCATCATTCTTACTTCTGCACGAAGACTTCTGGCTACTATTTTATTTAACTATTATTGTGGTTTGGGCTACTTATGTTGACAGATATATGTAGTATGCAACAGTAATAGAAGACTGAATTAAAGAAGAGAATTAGGAAACAGAAAGCATTCGGAATAACAACAAAATTGAAAGTATCAAGTAAAGGACGACTGAAGATAGGTGTGCAAATAATGTCTATAATGTATGATTTTCATTATTTTGCAGAAGTACTATGTGATTGTACATGAGACGATAAATAGATTTACCGTACCTTGATCATCGTTCACTACATCATCAGCATTATTGATCAAAGTACATTACTCTCAACATCATATTGAACATAACATTATCTACCAAGAAATGTCACCTTATACAAAATACTTTAATAAATTTTAATCGACATCAGAATGTTTACTTCAGTCAAATATCTGACATCAGTCATATCTCGATAAAATGAGGAAAATATAGGACAGATGCAAAATAATTCATTGACTACATTACTATTATTTTTGTGCAAAGAACTGGTATTTTATCGTTATGTTAGAATAACAATACTTTTGTTTGATTTCTCATAATATAAATAAGCTATCCAATATTTTCCTCTTTCAGTAAAACAAACAAAAATATTTTGAGCAAGTCAAATATAGTGTAGAAACCACTCAGTTTCTCTGGTTAGCGTCTTTTTAGTGAGTTGATTTTCTACGGAATGGGGTCACTAACCCCATGCCCAACCCTTCTCCTTTATCCAGGCTTGGGACCGTCAGTAGCCGCAGAGGTGCTCCAGGCGGAGTTTTTAGTTTTAAACTTTGCTTAACATTATCTGAAATCATCGACTAGATTATCATACAAATCTTAATGGTGAAAAGGAAATCACTTGTTATTAAATTTATAGACTTAGAGCTTTGTCAACGTTTATAGACAGAAATGGTTCCATATTTACAAAGAAAAGATTTTCAAAGCCAAATACTTTAATGTAGACTAAATAACTGCTTTATTTTAAAACAGAAATATTTCAGTTCGAAGGTAATTTTTAAGAATAAACTTTTCCTTGATATTGTCCTTGGGAATATTTTAAGTCATGTTAAAATCACTGATAACAGTACTTTGTGTAACCAAGTACTCTAACCGAGTATCTGATGAGGTAAAAATAAAAGTAAGTTAGTGTCAATTTTTTCTCCATCGACATTCGTAATTTTTAGTCAATGTTATCATTATCCACCTTTAGTTTTCACCCTTTCAAAATGGATGGGAACAAATACCTTTGAATATATGTCCAGATCAAACTTCATCTATTATAAGAGGAAATCAAATATTTTCAAGCTCACCTCACTCAAGCATAAATGCAATGAATATGCAGAACTTCAACTCTCCAAATCATATAGAATTTAATAATCGACCTTCCAGTGATATATCTATTCAACCATCGTCTGTTTTAATAAATAATGCTGATCAAACTACAGTGGCTTATTTAAACCCAGATAATGGAACGGTAGAAGCGATTCAAAATATTCAAGATTATCATGACTGTTCAGAATTTATGCCCCCACTATTTCCCAATAGTTGTTCGTCTCACAATTACGATACAGAACAAAATCTGAGAAATATAGAGCGCCCTACACCCACTCACAGACGGCTTGTCACTATCGGTAGAACCTTGACTGAAAAAAGTAACAGAACTAGGTCACCACATTCTGGAGCTGCTTCAAGTGTTTCCACTATCAGGTCGAATGGATATGGAAATACTAATAGTTTAGAAAGGAGTCTTTCAACTTTTCAACGATCTCATCACTCGAACTTGCTGGGTGACTACAGACATCTTGGTGGTGGCTTGACGTTACCTAACGGGGGCCTCGGACTAAATATAATGAGTCAGAGTCCCCATCAAAACGGACAGTTGTTTATATCAAACGCGAGGACTTCAGGAAGCTGGATTCAAAATGGAATGACTACAAGTTTTCATGGAGGTAATGCTCCGTCATGGAAGCATTGTGTCAATCCTCATGCAAGCGGTAAATTTAACTTTTAGTATTCCAATGAAATATTAATGTGTTGTATCTCTGTGAAAAGTTGTTGGAAGTTTAGATAGCTTGTGTACAATATAACATGTTTAACAACGTCGTAGTGCAAAACGAGCTATTCAAAAAATAGCCACGAAAAATAATAGATTTAAATTGGAAAAAATCCTATTAAACGATCATATCTGAATTTCTGACCTTGAACTTCGTTACATTCCGAGTTCCTGGTACTAACTCACATAATCTTATTGGTATCATAGCTAATAAAAAAGCAAATGGACAGTACCGTACTACTGAGAACATTTCAATTCTATCTATAGTTAATATCCTAGCTATACAAATAAGCTCGAAGTTGACATTTAGTCGATGAGTAGTTCAAATTCAGTAGGAAATAAGTTAACAATATTTCCTTATATGGTAGGCGAGAAACTATCAGTATTATTTAACAAGAGGCGATTAAAATCATATATGAAGATACACTAATTTAATTTTACGTAAGAAAAAAATGAAATTATTGCATAATTTATTATCAGGCCATATGGTAGGGGAATTGAAATTTCATGGTCATCTAGGATTTGTGTGTCAGTTCGAATTAGATGCATAACTTCCATTATTTACCATCGAACACTTAAATGTATCAGTGCTTCAATACCATAAGTTGAGATTGTATCTGAATAAAGAACAATTAAGATTTATACGACATGAGGTTATAACTAATTATTCATCGATAGTAACATTCATATAAACAAAATCAAAATATACATTTTGATAGTTGAGAACATGAGTCAATTGAAGCTAGACCACCATGGAGAACCTGCAAGCACTGGACAGCCGTTTCGTCCTAGTATGGGACTCTTCAGCAATGAGCATCCACGATTCGAACCCAGGACCTATCAATCTCTCGCGCGAACGCTTGACCTCTAGACAAATGAACCGGCATCCAACGGTGTTAGTGTCTAACTTCAACCAATCTGCGAAATGACGCCACCGTACACCATTGTCTTCAGTGGGTAACTATCTCACAGCAGACACGGTTGAACTCCACTGGTCACTACTTATCACTAGAACTCCAGTCACTAGTGTGCATGTGTTGATTAGTATCAGAAGGGATTTTGTGGACAGTATAGTAATTTTAATAGTTGAGATCATGAATCAATTGAAGCTTTCAAGTTTAGATAAACTAGATTAGATTTCGAATATGCTTTGTTAAAAAAAATATTCTTATTTTTCACAAAACTTATTAATTTTAGATGAATACACATCATCAGAACAACAAGTAGCAAGAAATTCATACAATTCCTTTGGACAACAATCTGTATCACATCTCACGAACAGTTTTGAATTGCCTGATGTTCATGTTTTCAGCAACCGGCAGCATACACAAACGAACAAGGTTAGTACTTTTAACTGAACAAGTCCATCTTTACCACAAACCTATAAGATAATTATGTAAAGAAATATGAATTGAAATACCAATTCACTTTCAAAAAGACACTTTTTGAAAATAAAGATATCCTAGACTCTAAGTTGGCACAATAAAGTTTAGTAACAAGATTTAAGGCTAAAGCATATGTCATTTTGTTGGTACCTTAAAGAAGAACAAGCGAACTAAGTAAAAATAGTTAATTTTACATGTGTATAACAGAAGTCAAGATACTTCTTAAGAAGAAAGCGTAACAAGAAGTTCAATAGTCTTCAAAGGAACAATTTAAACGAAGTGTGAAAAACTACAACTTGATGGAACATAAATCCGATAGAAATGGTGCTGTACGTTGAGTTAAAATGAAGATAAAAAAGCACTCTGAAATACTCTATGTACGAACTAATCCCCATCTCTTTTTTAATATACCATAAAATTAATTGATATCCATCGTTAAAGTAGCTTTATGGTTAGCAATACAGAAAACCCTTGTATTCAGGTTAAAAAAAATGTTCATGAAATCTGTACAGAATCATACAATTCGATCAAGGCTTAATTCAAGCTTTATACCAAATCTGACTTGTCCTTGTTAACCCTCGTGGTGCATAAGTCGACAACTAGGATCCTTCAACCAACTCAGTCATGGGCAATCCTATCCAGCTTTTTCCAAGTGCTATTCATCCAGCCTCCGACCTCCGGCGTAATGTATTCTTTGTCCTTCCTCTTTTCCTTTCCACTTCAGCATTCTAAGTTTGTACTTAACTTGTGATGCAGTTACATGATCTCCACAATGAATGTTATATATATCTCCCATGTCTTTTCCCAGTCTTTTCTTCATCTGGAAGCTGGTTTGTTCTCTCCCACAGAAGGTTGTTGCTGATGGTATCTGGTCAACAGACATTGAGTATCTTACGTAGACAATTGTTTATAAATACTTGTGCATTTTGATGATGGTTGTGGTAGTTCTCTAGGTTTCAGCTCTGTACTTTAGAACAGGCTTACCGTTCGTAATGAAAACTCCTGACTTTAGAGTTGACTGACAGTTGTTTTGAGTTGCATATGTTCTCCAACTGTAGGAATGCTGCTCTTGCTTTGCCGATCCTTACCTTTACGTCTGCATCGTATCATCCTAGTTCGCCGATGATGCTGGTTAGGTACTTGAAACTTTCTACCTCTCCCAGAGTTTCTCCAGTAAATTTGATTGGGTTTGTACTACCTGTGTTGTATTACAGGATATCGCTTCTTCCTTTGTTAATGTTAGGGCTTATTGCTGCTGAGGCTACTGCTACCCTGATTGTATTTCTTTGGTGTGTATGAAATAGAAGAGCCAGGTCGTCTGCAAAGTACAAATCGTCTAGCTGCATCTAGGCTCTCCATTGTATTTCGTGCTTCCCCTCAGATGTTGAGGTCTCCATAATCCAGTCAACCACTAGATGAAAGGGGAAGGACGTAAGCAACGGTCATCACTTGGAATGCATCTGTCAGCTGTCCTCCATGCACGACTCTGCGGTGTAGGCCGTCCCGTGAATTCCGTATGATGTTGATTATTTCCTCAGGTATACCATAGCGTCGAGGAAGCTTCCATAAACTTCTCTTATCCACGCTGTAAAATGCTTTCTCATAATCAAGGAAGTTGATGTATAGTGACGAGTTCTACTCAACTGATTGTTAACGATGATCCGTAGTGTAGCGATTTGGCCTGTGAACGACCGATCCTTACGGAATCCGGTTTGGAAGTTGGGCGTCTACTGAGTCATTTATTCTGTTCAAAACACTGTTGAAAACGTTTCCTGGTATTATTATCAGTGTGATGCCTCTGCAGCTCTCACATTTGCCAAGATCTGCTTTCTTTGATATCTTGGTTAGGTATTCTTCATCCCAGTCTGTAGGCACTTTTTCCTCCTCCCAAATTTACCTGAATAGAACACGGAGCATGTTTGTAATTGCCTTTGTGTCTGACTTCAGTACTTCAGCTGCAATGTTGTCTGATTCTCCTGCTTTCTCACTCTTGATTTGTCTGATAGCCATCCTGGTTTCTTCGACTGTTGTTGAAGTAACAGCTGTAGGAAGATCAATGTGTGCTGCTTCGATGCCTGGTAGATTCAGTGGAGCTGGTCTATTCAAAAGTTTTTCAAAGTGTTCTTACCCACCTTTCCCTCTGTCCCTGGATTTCAGTAATTGGTGTGTCTTCTTTACTTCTTTGTCTTTTATGCTAAACAAGACAAACTCAGTTTCTTCTCTTGTTACTTCGTTTTCACAGGGTCCCGAGGTCTCATCATTACATTACTATCAGGAATCACCAGTGAAGTATATGGCACAATTGGAAAATAATTGGCCACAACCAAATCAAAATAACAATGACTGCAGAAATATGAGCATAGAGTTTCCGTCAAATGGATCGACTATACCACCACCAAATGATTTTCAAACTACTGGTTCCCATATCCCTTACATACAAGTTAATAGTTCCACTCCTACCGTCAATAGACCATATTATCATATAGCAGATGAAAATAAGAATATTATTAACCAAGAAGGTCCTGGTGCAGATCATTTACACGCAACTGACCAACGTTTAGGTATACCCAGAAACGTTTCAGATAATATGATAACACATCAAAATATGGGCAACTACTCTTCATATGGTTGTATTTTATAACAATCCGCATCCTGTTATGTTACTTCACTACAAAATTGTACAGTAAGATATTTCTGTGTATGAACTAAATTTATACCTGCTATAACATTTAATAGACACTTTAAAGAAGCTGTAAATCTATCCAAATTTAATCGCTCATAGAAACTGTACAAAGAAACTATGAAAAATCTTTGGTCAATAGTGACATTAAACAGAATCTCATGTTATGCACGTGCTTTGATTTTATATTTTTGGAAATGTATCATTTTCCTGATTGTTCACTGTAAATTATGCTATCTACCAGTACTTTATAAAAAAACAAAAACAAATCTTGAATCACCTTTGTATTCTGACATGTTTTATTGTTAAATTTGACTTCTTAAACTATGAAAACGTAACTGATAAGAGATTTACAAAACTTCGTGTTATTTTTTCTTATCTCTTTGATTTCAACTTCTTGATTAACTATTTTAAGTTCACACATTTCAAAATATTACATTAACAGATAGCTTGTCACCACATATATAAATATAAATAATCCCTGAATCTTCACTACTTTATAAGTGTGATCAGATTAATACAAAAGGAGAAGTTATGTTTAAAATCATAATGGTATTTTATTTGACTGAATAAGAAGGACAAAGATTTTGTCAATGAGAAGTATAAGATATACGTAAAATTAATGATCAATGGTGATATCGTTTTAAAAAGTAGCAAATAGTGTACGATAAACATAAATACACTGAGAGCATAGTATAATTATGACGTGTGTTTTGGAGTGATAGACATAATCCCTTCATAAAAAAAAGTAAATTAAACAATTTATTCGCTAAATTTTGGCTTGATATATCTTAACACTTTCATCCTCAGTATTAACTAGTGGTAATTATTACTGTTTAGTGCTGCAGTGAGTTTAGAGAATACACAGCTTACTCTTTGAAGAGAACTGAGTTTAGTGAGGTTGAGTTGATGTGTGCGATGTGATCTACAGAGGTTATTGTATCTTACTCAAATACGAAATTGATATTTTGACTTTTGGTAGCCATTGGAAGCTATCACAATATTCGATAAAATCAGAGGATAAACCAGTTTTAGAGATTCAGTATTTCCTTCTTAGGAATAAATTCAACACTGAAACAAACCCAAAAATATTAAAGAACTACTGATTTAGTTTGTGCATTTACTGTAAGACCAATAGTAAGTCAACTTGCTTTAGCAGACTAACACAAAAAAAAAAGAAACATAATCCAAGCATTAATATGTATTTTCAATGGTTAAGATTATGAGTCAGTTGAAGCTAGACCACCATGGAAAACCCGGGAGCACTGGACGACCGTTTCGTCCTATTGTGGGACCCCTCAGCAGTGCTCATCCACGACCTCGCCCCCTGCGAGATTCGAACCCAGGACGTACTGGTCTCGCGCCCGAGCACTTAACCACCAGACCACTGAGCCGGCGCCCAACGGTGTTAATGTCTAACTTCAACTCCACGAACAATGTATGTTTCTTGAGATGTAGCTCATAACCTGTGAGTCTGAAATTTCCCAAAAGACTGAAGTCAAAGATCAATGAATTACTGCATCAATTTCCTGTTTCAACCTAACCATCATAAATTATATTCTGCTTCGGCTAATCTGATGCTTATTCATTAGCCGTAGAATGAATCAAGAAGAGAGTGAACGAAATTAATTCTTTTTATCTTCAGTAACTGAAATTTGATGTATACAATAATTCTTATCAGTTGAAAGTGAAGCTATAAAACTGAACTTCATACATAATTTATGTTAGATACTGAGATTAATAGCTCTCTTACAACCAACATTTCCGTAGATCTGGAAGACGCTCCTGTAAGTTATTGATATGTAAAGGTGTTACTTCTTGTAAATTATTTCAAATAATACGATATAAAGTGAATTTATTGTTTTAAAGTTTTTCATCATCTCCAAACCGTTGTAAGTTACAACTAATTATATTACCAGCAACAAACGTTTCGAAGTAAATGTTCATCCTAACACTGATCTAAACTGTCAATGAAGTTAGAATTAATAAAACACTTAACGAATTGTTTTTAAGAAATGGACTAATTACTGTTTCCAGCTTAGTCCTGTGAAGCATATAGACTGCTTTACTTACGTCATACATCTTTGTGCAGACATTTTAACACACTTAATCTGTTGTGATGTCATTTTATTTGGCTTAATGACAAAATAACATTCTGTGAATAACAAACTCTGGTCAAAGTGAGTATTTAAAAAATTTTTGGCTAGCGCACATGCCCTAACTTTCGTCTTATTAAGGTTTTGTACATTATTCGTAAACTAGTTAATAAACTGATGACAAGTCTGATCACAAAAGTCGCAAGCTTTTACATGAAATTCTGATAAAGTGTAAGTCTAGTCAGAGTTTCAGTATCATTTCCTTATAAACAAGAATAAGTATATTATTCCAAACAAATTTCCTCTCGCCTAATAATAACAAACAATAAATATCCATAACTAGAAACGGTTAGAAAAACACATATATAATATACACTAGTTTGTTTATTGTTCATGAGTGATGTCAAAAAGTTTGGTTAAGATTTTCAGTGACCAATGTTCCCCATGTAAATCTAATTACGTTATTACCAAAGGTATTCAGTTAAGAAATGCATTATTTCATTGCAGTCAAAGGAATTTTAATGTTATCAGTGTGATGACTTTTGCTCTTGTCATCTATCACGTGGATAAATCGCCAATCAGATCATCAACTTATATGACCTCATTTTTGTGCTAAACCGACGACACATCAAGCAGCACTCAGTCAGTCAGCAACAACGTAGAACTTTGTACGTACGTACATCAGTTCGAGTTGCCATACCACATTAGCACAGAGACAAATTGTCGATTCAAATCCCATAGTGGTGGAAGTAACAAAAGTATAAGTGTAGTGAAGGAGAACACAGGTGAGGACAACCGAATTATATTTAGCACAGAGTTACTTGGTAAAATAGAAAAACTGTACTATAATACCTAATTTGCAAAATGTTCAATAATTGTCTCGGACCTCATTGTTCTTGCATTTCCATACTAATTGCTTTCTATTCCTGTTCGTCCTTCCTTGATCTTCTCGACCTTCTGCTGCCAGACATTACATTCCTGACTCGCATTAGAAACTACTTATGTCAATATACGTAGCACCCACCACATAAGTAGTAATCGGAAACATTAGGGTCTGAAGATGTTATTCAAGGCGTATAATCCAGTGAAATAAATTTAGAAAGAAAAAAAGAAAGGAACATGAAGAATTCAGAAGATTAGAATTTGGGAGAACACAAAAAGTGGATGTGTGCTACTCATTTTGACATAAGTAGTATATGATGCTAGTCATGAACAGAAGGTCTGGCAGGGCATCGAACAGTCAAGAATGGTAACAGGATGCAATTTGCATGAAAATCTAAGAACAATGGAATCTGAGTCATTTTGAGACAATAGGTGGACATTTTGCAAATTAAGCATTTACTTTATGATTGTTAGATTTTATTAACAAGTCCTGTAATATTTTGAAACACATTCGATTGTCCCCACTCGTGTTCGATTCACTACAGATGCACCTGCGTCACTGCAAACGATTTTGAGCCATGTCACTCAGGGTCTCCAACCATCGGTTGCTGTCATCTAGCGGTCCCCAACCAGGTAGTCTACACCTCCCAGCATGGCTCAGTCCACTTGTCAGTGACTTCATGAACTTGAGCCACGTTTTAGTCTGGCCGCCCCTACCTTTCTTCCAATCTACTCCTATGCAACAAAACATCGCTCGTCGGGGCAGTCGGTTATTGGGCATAAGTAACACGTGTCCCAGCCATCTCAACTGATGAAGTTTCACCACTTCATCAATTGATTTGCCATCCATACCTAGTACCCGTTTCCTAACAACTGCGTTACTTACTCGATGGTCCCAGGATATACGAGCAATATTTCGAAGACACCTATGATCAAATACTAGTAACCTACGGATATCCTCTACTCTGACCAGCCATGTTTCACTGCCATAAACTAGGACGGAACAAACTGCTGCGCAGTAAACTCGTCCTTTGGTTGATAGACGGATATCTCGCCTACGCCATAAATGACGCAAGTTGGTAAAAGCTAGTCGAGCCTTCTGTATCCGTGCTGACATTTCGTCACACACCAGACCACAAGGGCTGATGAGACTTCCCAGATTAGTGAAGCGGTCGACACGCTCAACTACTTCACTCCCTATCATTAGTTCGGGTGTCGATGCAACCCAATCCTGAAGCAACACTTTGCATTTCGAGGGGAGAATCGCATGTCGAACATGCTTGCATTGTTGCTTACGGTGATCAGAAAACTCTGCATTTTGTCAGCATCTTCACCAAATAAAACTATGTCGTCAGCATATTCTAAGTCAACAAGTGAATCTCCCAGTGAAAGTTCAACTCCTGGAAATTTAGATGAGGAAAGTGTTATCTCTAAAAGCACGTCAACGACAAAGCTATATAAAATTGGATAGAGTGAACAGCGCTGACGAACACCATTTGAGGTAATCAATTCTGATGACAGTTCACCATAAGCTCTCACTCGACCAGTTATGTTCGAGTAGAGAGCCTTTATAAGGTTAATGTACTTCTTTGGTACTCCTTTCAGTGACAAACACTGCCGTAAAACCTTACGATCAACAGAGTCATATGCCGCCTTAACGTCAAGAAATACTACTATTGAGAGACGTCCAAATGAGTGTCTATGTTCTAGGACCTGACGTAGTGTGAATATCTGGTCTATAAAACCACGTCCAGGTCGAAAACCGGCCTGGTTTTCTCTAGTCTCCTCGTCACGAGCTCTAGTTAGGCGTCGAAGCATTATTGAAGCAAATATTTTAGACACTACATTAGTCAAACTGATTCCTCTATGATTGTCACAAGAGGACTTTTGTCCTTTCTTATAGACTGGCACAGTCAGTGATTGAGACCAGTCAGTTGGGATTACGTCCAGTTCCCAAATTCTACCTAAAACCTCAGTTAATCCCACTGCTAATACTGGACCACCATCCTTAAAAATCTCAGGAGTAAACCTATACGGGCCTGCTGGTCTCCCTCGCTTCAGATTTCCTATTGCTTTTTCAACTTCGTAGAGTCGGAGGACCTACATTAACTTGCCATTCAGGTTAACTGGAGACCGCGGGAAACCGAAGTGTGGCTGAAGGCCAGTTGAACTGATCCCTAAAGTGTTCTGTCCATCGATCCAATCTCCTGGATTGAGAATGTATAATATGTCCATCTTTCTCTGAGAGTGTTTCGCTAACAGTCGGGTTCCTAATAACGGTTTCCTTAACAAGTCTGAACAATTGTCTGCTGTTACCTATTGCCGCTGCCTTTTCCACCTCTCTTGTTTTCGCTACCCACCACTGTTCACGATCATTGCGTAGACTTCTTGTCAGCTTGCGCTTAAGCTGACTCCGCTCTTCATTATGTTCAGAGCCAGGTGGAATGAGTTTCCGAGCATCCATCAGTGCTCCAGAATGAGCGACAGTCTTCTATCGAGTCCCTCGATCGGTGGCTGATGGAGATGTGATCTATTTGGGTCCAACGTTGGGACGAATTAGGTGGTCTCCATGTTAAAAGATGCTTTTTCTTATGCTTAAAGTTAGTATTAGCAAGAAACGGGCGGTTATCTGAGCATAGCTGCAACAGACGGTCGCCATTATCTGTTCTTTGAGCCATGATGCTATAAGATCCACCCAGGTGTCTTTCCCTATCGCTTAGTTTACCTACTTGAGCATTAAAGTTACCGGCCACTATTACTACATCCGAGCGCCTAGATTTTCGGAGGAGATAGGAGAGCTTTCTGTACAACTCATCTTTTACATCATCTGAGCTACAGTCAGTGGGAGAATAGGCAGAGACGACGAAGAGGCAACGACTAGTGTCTCTAGCTTTCCGAAATTATAAAGTCCTAGCTAAGGAAGCCTGGTGTCCTATTTGGCACAATGTTCGGACGTTAAAAGCTCCTACATGTAGTTTATAGCGTGGTTTTAGAAGTCCAGGAATAACATTCCACCTAATCGAATCGTTTGCATATGGTTAGTCATAGAGATAAAAGATTTATTGGGAGGTGTAGGAATGATCTGGTTGTGACCAGCTTGGTCTCGTGTGTTGTTATGAGTATGACAGCTGATGTCACTTCCTGGCTTCCCACACTATGGAAACGTATTTATTGAGGAACCTGAAGAGAAAATCGGATTAGTGTTGGTCTTAACGACCTGGGAGCGTGATCGCAGAGCCCAAGGGACAACTGCTTGAGGCCAGTCACGCACAGCGTTCTTGTGGAAATTTTTTAATGTGCTAACTCCGTTCTTCAAAGGGCTTTGCCTCCGGGGACGGCAGCATCGCTGCAGATGCTGGTTGTCTGATAAAAACGCCTGACTGTTCTCACGCCCCTCTACAGTCAGCCGTACGACTTCACCCTCAGAACTTCGGTTGCTGCTTCTAGTCTTACCGTTCTCCGATCGACGCGCTTGACATGGTAGAAAGTACAGGAACATAGGTTCCAGCCAGTACATCTTGGTTGAGACATCACGATAGGCAAACCCAACCACCGCCTCAAGGTAGCAGATACGGTCGGGTCAACCGGCACTGGCAGTCTTGCGAGAACTCTGAGTCCTTACTTGTCCTTCTCGCATGGCCCCTCCCATTTGGTTCAGAATGCAATCTAGGCCTCCACTGTATGAACAATTTATTTCAGATGTACGTAGTCTATATACAAGCAAACCAGTCAGCATTACCCTGTAAAATAAAAAATAACAATTATACAAGACCAGTTAAAAAGTGGCTGCGGATGTGAGAGCCTGCTCAATCCCCCATTTTCAGTGAAAATTTAATCCGTTTTGGGGAAATTTTGAGGAAGTGGCACAAAGGCTCCAAAATTTCCACACATCTGGGGAAGTTCCCCAATATTTGCCTAAAACTTTGGGTTTTCCCCCATACTTTGAGGAAGACTAATGGACTTTGTGAAAAACCCTAAACTGTACCTAAAATGGGGAGATTGGATGTATATAATAAACTGGTAATAATTTAAGAATGAGAAATCATATAACAATACCCAATAGGTCAAACAAAAACTTATGATAAAGGAAATACGAACATATGTACAAAATTTAATCATCATCCATTATGAGTAGATGTAATAGTAGTCTATAAATAATTCCTGGCAGTTACCATTCATTTATTCTTCGTCGGACATAAAAGTCAAACAATAATTATTTGAGTAAATGTTTGCTCGCACATTCATATGAATGGTGATTAATGCTATGGCTGAAAATGAGGGACATTATTACCTGCTGACTGTTGTGACATGTGGTGTCCGAAATCTGTTGCTCACGCACGGTATGATACTCGCTAACCCCCCCCCAACTGACTACTTGATGGAGAATACAAGATTGAAATAGAAAGTGGATTGGATCACCGAATAAAGTGCACATATATTCACCCATACATACCACTCTATCCCTTGCTAGAAATGGAGTGATATAGGAAATTGACCCATTGACCTCGATCAAATGAGCTTGACAATTAGGTCACTTCTGATCGCCATCGAATGACCTTTTCGTCAAGACCCTCCTGATAAACTCTCCATGTCGCTGACACTGAGTCATGATTTTTTTAAAACCTACCAGTATCCCATATAAAATTACGATTTGATCGTGATTCACCAATTATCTGCTTATGAAAAACAAAGGAGTGCTGCATCATATACTGTTCTATCATTGATGAACTCGGTGAGACAATATTTCATGGACCGACCCATCATATCTAACATGAGAGGTTTTGGATTTTTGCGCGAAATTCATTCATCCATTTGGCTGAATAGCAGTTTGTTTGGTGTCAATTCGTGATGAAAACCCTAAACCTAATTCCTAACCCTAACCATCAACTGTGAATCATAATTCTACTTCCTTACATTAGTTTATAACCCTCATTTAGTCCAAATTTGTAGATAAGCATTCTTAGTGTCACTATAACTTCACTCAAAAGTCATTTATTGATTATAGTCTCGCCAAAAAACCATTCTCTTGAACATCTTACTGTGCATCGTCTGGATGTAACCTCTTTAATAATGGCCTCAGTGAATCCAGTTTCCTCAACAGGAACCACTAAAGCAAGCGTGTACATCCCCAGATCAGCCATATGATATTATTAACTATGAAAAATATGGATGTTTTTTTAACCACTTTTCGGTTCCATTCTATTAAACAGATTATAAAGTTTTTAAAATGTACTTGACAGAAAATATAACAAGATATAAACGACAGTTATTATACACAAATTATTTTTTACAAAATTCTCATATTTACATGAACGATATTCATATTGAATTCAGAAAGAAAATACTGTACTAAACCGACTGATAATCATGCAATTTTTACAAACAAGTTAGGTGGTTATAATTTCTAGACCATGAGATCATTATTTGTGATGTGATGCAGTAGGTTCTCGAGAAGAAGAGGCTTGTTGTTGTGGATTTGTCTTATTCTGACGTTGTCGAACACACATAACCAGCTGCTCAGCTGTTACAGGATACATGATACTTTCAATAATGGCTAGCATAAAATATAAAACATGGTTACTGTTTATTAACATTCTTAAATAGCCCCATGCAGTTGTCAAAAGAATTATTACCTTTTTATTGTGTAGCTATTAGATGACTGAACTAGACAGCCACCTATTCTTCGATATGATGCTTAGTCTTACTGTTCGGAGTACGTATAATTTAATTGTGGAGAGCCCGTAAAACTTAGTATTACCAAGGTACAGTCGTTTGCGTAGATATTGGTTTCACTGTCATCATTCGTGTAAAAGAAAGTTACGATTTCTCAGAAACTAACAATTAGTACTATAGTGGTCACATTAGCTGTGAGTACGGCTAAAAATTCAAGTACATATTCATCTTTGTGTTTCTCAAGTATTTTTTCATAACTGTTGAAGTGATTTTGTTGATCATTTCTCTTATTTCGAAAGTCCCGGTGGGTGACAAAATCACTTTGGTTAAAGCCACTTGATTTTTGACAAATTGAGAAAACTGAATGAGTCGATCTAAGCTAGACCAGTATTGAAAACCTGGAAGCACCGGACGACCGTTTCGTCCTAGTATAAGTAGGATGTTCTAGTCTACCAAAAACAAGTATACTGTGCATCAAGCGAATCTGTATTGATATACATCTATAAAAAATGATGTTTGGAAGTAAATCCTGAAGCAATTGTTTACTGATTGAAGTATTCAGCTTTCGATTAGCTCTGTACCACCTACTTCAGTTTAGGAGGCTGGGTGACATTGCAGTGAACGAGAACACCAGTGGAGACGACCGAATCTCTTAGTAAAACCTGAGAACCATACAGTAAATACTTCATTTGCAAAATACCAATCAATCGTCTCAGATTTTATTGTTCCTTCGTTTTCACACTAATCATTCTCTTTTCTACGATCTTGTTAACCTGCCGCAACGCATTTTACTTCCGATTGATGATACATACTACTTATATCTGTAGACATCACTAGTATTCACACCAAGTGGCTCAAATAGGTGAGAAGTGGGATGAATGCGTACGTTGCAAGTATTTGATCATAAGTGTCTCCAAAGCACTTTACGTATCGTGGAACCAATTAGCAAGTAATGATATAGGCAACGGTTTGATCTAAGGTATGAATGACGAGTCGATCGATAAGGCTATAGACCTATATCGCATTGTTTTCTCTTGAGCTAAACTTTTACAATTTGATCAATCTAAAATACATCATTTTTATTTTAAATCATCTAGATATACAACCTATTTGACAATCGAGTGTATATTTTATTTGATTTTAAACGTTCATAAAATATCAAAAACTCAATAATCAAAACTTACCGACTCCTGATTTGTGATAGTTCGGCTCTGTCTTGTCAGTGCGCACACGTAGAACTTTCCAACCGACACCAGGAACGCATATACATTCTACGATCTTTCCGTCTAAAACTTTATCACGTGAACTAACATGTGCAAGCTTGGCAGATGGCACCGTAAGACCACCAAGAAAGAGATGTCCAATGTAACCCGGAATTTCACTAAAGTAATAAACAGATGAGTGCAGTTCTCAGTGTACTAACTGATAACGATAAACAGTGTTAAACAATAAACATTTCAATATTACTTACTTATTAACGCCTGTTACTCCTCGTGAAGGAGCATAGGCCGCTCACCAGCATTCTCCATCCATCCCTGTCCTGGGCAATCCTTTCCAGCTCCTTTCAGTTGTTATTCATCCTTTTCATATGTGCTTCTATTTCCCGACGTAATGTGTTCTTTGACCTTCCTCTTTTCCGCTTTCCTTCAGGATTCCAAGTTAGAGCTTGCCTCGTGATGCAGTTTGATGATTTGCGTGATGTATGTCCTATCCATTTCCATCGTCTTTTCCTAATTTCTTCAACTGGAAGCTGGTTTGTTCTCTCCCACAAAAGGCTATTGCTGATGGTATCCGACCAATGAATGTTGAGTATCTTGCGTAGACAACCATTTATAAATATTTGTACCTTCTTGATGGTGGTTGTTGTAGTTCTCGAAGTTTCAGCTCCGTACAGTAGAACTGACTGTCTTGACGTTCGTATTGAGGATTGTGACTTTGATATTGGTTGAAAGTTGTTTTGAGTCCCATATGTTCTTCGATTGCAGGGATGCGGCCCTTGCTTTGCCAAACCTCGCCTTTACATCTGCATCTGAACCTCCTTGTCCATCGGTGATGCTTCCCAGATATGTGAAGGATTCTACATCTTCCAGAGTTTCGCCATCAAGAGTAATTGGATTGCTGTTCTCCGTGTTGTATTTGAGAACTTTGGTTTACCCCTTGTGTATGTTGAGGCCTACTGATGCAGAGACTGCTGCTACACTGGCTGTCTTTATCTGCATTTGTTCATGTGTATGCGATAGGAGGGCTAGGTCATCTGCGAAGTCCCAATCGTCTAATTGGTTCTGAGCTGTCGATTGTATGCCGTGTTTTCCCTCAGATGTCGAGGTCTTCATAATCCAGTCGACCACCAGAAGAAAGAGGAAGGGAGAGAGTTGACAGCCTTGTCTGACTCCGGTCCTTACTTGGAATGCATCTGTCAGCTGTCCTCCATGCACTACTTTGCACTGTAGTCCGTCGTATGAGTTCCGGATAATGTTGACAATCTTCTCAGGAACTCCGTAGTGTCGAAGAAGTTTCCATAACGTCCTCCTATCTACACTGTCGAATGCCTTTTCATAATCAATGGAGTTGACGTACAGTGACGAGTTCTACTCAACTGATTATTCGACGATGATCCGTAGTGTCGCAATTTCGTCTGTGCACGACCGATCCCTACGGAATCCAGCTTGTTGATCTCGAAGTTGGGTTTCTACTGCGTCTTCCATCCGGTTCAGCAACACTCTGTTAAAGACTTTCCCTGGTATTGACAGTAGTGTAATGCCTCTGTAGTTTTCACATTTGCTCAGATCTCCTTTCTTTGGAATCTTGACGAGGTGCCCTTCTTTCCCGTCCATCGGCACTTGTTCCTCCTCCCAAATCTTTTTGAATAGAAGGTAAAGCATGTTTGTAGTTACTTCGACGTTTGACTTCAGCTGGTATATTGTCGGGTCCTGCTGCTTCCCGCTCTTGATTTGTCTGATGGCCATTCTGATTTCTTTCGCCGTTGGTGGATTGCCAACTATAGGAAGATCTGTGTGTGCTGCTTCGATGTCCGGTGGATTCATTGGAGCCGGCCTATTCAGGAGTTCTTCGAAGTACTCTACCCATCTGTCCCACTGTTGTTGAATTTCGGTGATTGGCTTGCCTTCTTTGTCCTTGACCGGTCTTTCTTGTTTACTATATTTCCCTGCTAGTTTCTTCGTTGTATCGTAAAGCTGTTTCATATTTCCTTCTCTTGCAGCTTTTTCCTCTGTCATTGCTAGTTCTTCCACGTATTTCTGCTTGTCGGCTTTAATGCTCTTCTTCACTTGCTTGTTTGCTTCTATGTACTCAGCTTGTGCTTGAACTTTCTCTGCTTGTGTTCGGCTGTTGTTAATTGCTGTCTTCTTGTTCTTCCTTTCTTTGATCCTGTCCAGTGTTTCTATAGAGATCCATTCCTTATGATGATGCTTCTTGAGGCCCAGAACCTTTTGACACGTTGAAGTTAATGCTTCTTTGATACCTTCCCAGTTGTCCTCCATAGTAGTTTCTCCTTCTTTCAGTAGATCCTGTAAGGTTTGGAACCTGTTGTTGAGAGCTATCTTGAATTCATTGAGTTTGTCGGTATCTCGAAGGAAGGCTGTATTGAACCTTTGTAGTGCTGTTTGTCCAGTTCTTCTTAAGCTTCAGTTTTAAATTGGCCACAACTAGGTGGTGATCTGAAGCTATGTCAGCTCCTCTCCTGGTTCTCACATCTTCCATTGTCCTTCGGAACTTTTTATTGATTTAAATATGATCTATCTGGTTCTCTGTGGTGTGGTCCGGTGAGATCCATGTAGCTTTGTGTATACGTTTGTGTGGAAATATTGTGCCTCCTATGACCAATTTGTTGAATGCACACAGATTTGCAAACCTTTCCCCATTTTCGTTTCTCTCTTCCAGTCAGTCCATGTCGTCCCACGGTATCTTCATATCCGGTGTTGTCTACTCCGACTTTGGCGTTTAGATCTCCCATCAGAATGGTGAAGTCCTTTCTTGGGCACTTCTCTATGATTGATTGCAGCCTCTCATAGAATTGATCTTTAATGTCGTCGTTGCTATCATTGGTGGGTGCATAACATTGGATAATATTCATTGTGATCCCCTCCTTCTTTGTTCTGAATGATGCTTTGATGATTCCGGATCCGTGAGATTCCCATCCTACAAGTGCATTTCGTGCTACTTTGGACAGCATTAGAGCAACTCCCCGAGTGTGAAGCAGTTTCCTCTTCGTGGCCGGAGTATAGCAGCATCTCTCCCGTATTTAGCCTTTGTTGTCCAGCTTGGGTCCAATGGGTTTCGCTGATTCCCAGTACTGCCAAGTTGTATCTCCTCATTTCCGTTGCTATTTGACTGATCTTCCCGGTCTCCCACATTGTCCGGACGTTCCATGTACCTATAAAAATTGTTGCTCTGGTTGTTAGGAGGGGCATCGGCCTCGTGGCTTCCGAAGGAATTCGACTTTCACCATGAGGCGTCATAGTTCTAAATGAAGACCTTCTAACTCCCAGGGCAGAGTTGAAATGGTTTGAATTATTTTTACTGGTTAGCGTTTTTTTTGGCGAGTTAGTTTTCTAGGGGATGGGGTCGCTAACCCCATGCCCAACCCTCCTTTACCCGGGCTTGGGACCGGCAGTAACTCTAGAAGAGCTACAGGCGAATGTTTTGAATATTACAGTAGGTGTAAAATGCTCATATTTCCATTTGTTCGCTATCATACCTTAAATAATGACGTTATTATTAAATATCGTTTTAACTGTTACACAACCCTATAATTAAGTCAGATTATGGTGATGTGTGACTTCATTATAAATCATAGAGGAATGCGATAATTTTCTGCCAACAATATTTAAAGTCACCGTCTCGAAAAAGAAGAAAGAGATAACTTTTAGAGAGTTCTCGTTTGATAGGGATTTAAATGAACACTAGAGATAGGAACACAAAACGTATGTTTCAGCTGCTTCCACAGTAATATGTTTATTTAGTGTGAAGTGGTGGACATTCAAATCTTCCATTCGATTTTCTCAAGACCTAGTTGGACGTTAATGCACAGCATCTTATAAATATGCTGAATTTCTCAAATACATTTTAATTTAGCGATTGACCTTCAAAATGTAGAGCTATCAAACCACTTTTTTTCCAATATTTTAGATGATAGACACCGTCTCTATTTTAGATTTGTAGTATAACAGCAGGTTAACAGGTCATCCAATCTATTAGAACGATAAGATAGAATTTCTATTTGTCGTAAATAAGTTCTGAAGAGATTGGTGCTTTGAATTTCAGACTTTCAGTTAACCCTCTACTGTCGCCTGAAAAATGGAGGTAAAAATGAAACAGTATACATCCAAATCCGAATAACATCAATCAACTGAAAACCTATTCTGATAAAATGCAGTCTTTTGATAGCACTGAGCAACAATGCTAGAATGTTTGGGATGCGCTTCTTTCCCTCTAAATGCAAGTTGTTGCTTCAGGACTGGTCTGCGTCAACACCTGAACTAAGGATGGGAGTGAAGTAGTCGAACGCGTTGACAACTTCACTTGTAGTGTTAGTCATTAGTTTTAGCCCATAATATATCTTATTCTAGTTTCCGGACATTCCATTCTATTCGTTCTACTTGAGTCATGTTTTGACCTTGTTAATTATTCGCTTATTAGCCTTGACTGTTTTCATGTGAGCGTATATGTCTGTACACTTCATGTCCCATGACTCATCACATGTCTGTAGTTTATTTTGTCTGCCTATAAATATTGAGTAATGCCCGGCTTGAAATGGAGTTGGCTTCCCAGCCATCTTCCATACGCTCTAAATGGAGTCAGATTCACGTCCACAAAATTGGTGAGCCCTCATGTCAATTTTGTGGACGTGAATCTGATCAGCTTAATGGGTTGGTGTCTGACGAAATCTCAGCACGGATTCGAAAAGCTCGTTTGGCTTTTGCCAATTTACGTCACCTATGGCGAAGGCGAAATATTCGTCTATCAATTAACGGACAAGTATACTGCGCGGTAGTTCGTTTTGTTTTACTTTACGGCTGCGAAACGTGGCCATTAAGAGTAGAAGACACTCGTAAGCTACTAGTATTTGACCACAGATGTCTTAGAAATATTGTTCGCACCTGCTGGGATCACCGGGTAGGTAATCGGGAGGTTAGATGCACAGTATTAGTGAATGATGGTAAATCAATTGGTGAGGTGAATTTTCGTCGACTGAGATGGTTAGGCCACGTGTCACGTATGCCTGAACACCGCTTACAACGACGCCCAATGCTGACCAATGTCGGGGATGGTTGGAAGAAAATTAGGTGTGGCCAAACCAAAACGTGTCATCAGTGCTTGAAGTCACTAACTTCTAGTTTGGGTCATGTTGGTAGATGCAGATTACTTGGTTAGGGTCCGCGTGCCTATCGTAACCAATGGTTGGAGACTCTGGTTGACATGGCTCGGAATCGATCACAATGGTGTAGATGTATACACTTTCTATCTTCCCTTCAACTATGAGGTCAAAATTACTTTATATCTTTCTTTCTGTATTATATCCTTATACACAATCTTTCTTTTATATATTACTACCATTGAAGTAACTACTTCTATGAATTTGGTATTCATCTTGTTGTGCTAATGAGGTATGGCAAATTGGACCGATGCATATATGTGCCTGATCCTACGTTGTAACTAACTGACAGATTTACATTTGAGAGGCAAAAACGTTTAAACATTTTTTGAGATTAGTTGGCTTAAATTACAATCCAACTACATTACAACATCTTATAGATGATTTCGCTGCAAATGCTGTAGCGATTCATCATTTCAAAACTGAGCAAAAGCTTCGCACCAAGCTGTCTTCATATCATGACTCTACTACCTAATTTTTCTTACCGTCATTCAGTTATTTATATTTAATCCTAATGTTTTTAATTTTTAGTCGTTTTTTATTACCACCTTCATGTTTAGAATGTATTCTTTATATTTCTCATACTACTTAAGTAGATAATTAACTTTCACACATTTCGTTTTACCCTACTATTTCGCTCTTATTTCTCGATAGTAAGGGAACCCTATTTCGATTCTTGAAGTTGTGTACTATTTATATTTTTCTACAGACTAAGAACAGTAATAGGTGTCAGTGAGCAAGCAAGCGACAGACATTTGAAATTCGGACCCCGACTCTCCAACACGTCGATAACCCCTCAGCCTAAAATGGCAATCTGTTACTGCAATAAACCAACTGACTGAATATAGAACATCCAAAGGGGTAACATCGATTTAACGTAGATCCAAATGTTACATTATAAAATCTTCGTAACATAGTATAAAATGTTTAGATGTGAATATTCAAATCATGTGTTATTCCACGTAGATGGTCTAGTGTCGTTCTGTTCAAGTAATATTCTGCGAACAGTTTGAAACATACAACTATTTCCTTATACTTTCTTATTATATGTTGCTGTTGGATTTCTGCAACAGACTGTTCGATTTTCAATCCATTCCTTTTTCAGAATATCAATAAATTTCTATATACTCGTAATAAGTCTTGGTTAATAAACACTCGACTCGATTTCCTAGCTGCTCCTAAGAACCCCACACTGAATCTATACGGCAACTTGAACACAAGACTGATAAGGATTAATTTAATTCCTAAATCAATTAAAATGATTTAAGAATACATATTTTATATAATTCATTTACAATTAGATTTGTATAAATTGAGTTGTGTTTAACAATAATAATTCAGTAACCTACATTATGAACACATTTGCTATATTATACAACATTCCCGACCGAAGCTGCTACCTTGAAACGGTGGTCGGGCTTGCCTATCGTCATGACCCAACCGAGCTATAATAGCTGGAACATATCTTCCTGTAGGTTCTACCATGCCAGACAGGTCGATTGGAGAACGGTAAGACTAAAAGCAGCAACTCAAGATCTGAGGGCGAAGTCGTACTGGTGACTGTAGAGGGGTGTGACAGCAGTAAGGTGTTTCCCTCAGACAACCAGCATCTGCAGCGACGCTGCCTTCCCACAAGGAGGGGTGAGGTTAGAAAAGGTCGACCCTAAAAATGTCACACCTCACCTTACCTCACGGATTTCCGTCTCCGGCGGTAAGGCCCTTTCAAGAACGGAGCTAACACATTAAAAACCTTCCACGAAAAGGCCATGCGCGACCGGCCTCAAGCAGTTGTCCCTTGGGCTCTGCGGTCACGCTCCCGGTCATTAAGACCAACACTAATCCAATTTCCTTTTCAGGTTCCTCAAGAAATACCCTTCCACGGTGTGGACAGCCGGGAAGTGATATCAGCCCTCATACTCGTAACAGCACACGAGACCAAGTTGGTCACATTCAAATCCTTCCTACACCTCCTAATACCTCTCTTATCTCCATGGCTAATCCTCCTCACGTCTCTTTATCACCTCGCACCGCTAGGGCAAATGATTCGAGTACGCGGAACGCTATTCCTGGTCTCCTGAAATCACGCTCTAAACTACACGTAGGAGCTTTTAACGTCCGAACACTGTGCCAAACAGGACAGCAGGCTTCCTTAGCTAGGACTTTAGAATCCCGCGCCATCGATGTGTGCTGCGTCTCCGAAACGTGCATACAGGATCCGAGTAGCGACATCCATTTGACCTCACCATGCCAAAATAAAGAACCGACTCAATTCATACTCTGTGTATCTGGAAGCCCTGATTCTGCTTCCCGTGGCCTCGCCGGCGTAGGCATAGCTTTGAGTCCTAGGGCAGAACTAGCTCTCTTAGAGTGGATCCCAGAAGACAGCCGTTTGTGCGCTGTCCGACTAAACGGAACAGTAAGGACTCGGAAAGATGGGGACACTCATCGTCTCCGTCTATTCTCCCACTGACTGCAGCTCAGATGATGTAAAAGATGAGTTGTACAGAAAGCTCTCCTATCTTCTCCGAAAAGCTAGGCGCTCGGATGTAGTAATAGTGGCCGGTGACTTTAATGCTCAAGTAGGTAAACTAAGCGATAGGGAAAGACACCTGGGTGGATCTTATAGCATCATGGCTCAAAGAACAGATAATGGCGACCGTCTGTTGCAGCTATGCTCAGATAACCGCCCGTTTCTTGCTAATACTAACTTTAAGCATAAGAAAAAGCATCTTTTAACATGGAGACCACCTAATTCGTCCCAACGTTGGACCCAAATAGATCACATCTCCATCAGCCACCGATCGAGGGACTCGATAGAAGACTGTCGCTCATTCTGGAGCACTGATGGATGCTCGGAAACTCATTCCACCTGGCTCTGAACATAATGAAGAGCGGAGTCAGCTTAAGCGCAAGCTGACAAGAAGTCTACGCAATGATCGTGAACAGTGGTGGGTAGCGAAAACAAGAGAGGTGGAAAAGGCAGCGGCAATAGGTAACAGCAGACAATTGTTCAGACTTGTTAAGGAAACCGTTATTAGGAACCCGACTGTTAGCGAAACACTCTCAGAGAAAGATGGACATATTATACATTCTCAATCCAGGAGATTGGATCGATGGACAGAACACTTTAGGGATCAGTTCAACTGGCCTTCAGCCACACTTCGGTTTCCCGCGGTCTCCAGTTAACCTGAATGGCAAGTTAATGTAGGTCCTCCGACTCTACGAAGTTGAAAAAGCAATAGGAAATCTGAAGCGAGGGAGACCAGCAGGCCCGTATAGGTTTACTCCTGAGATTTTTAAGGATGGTGGTCCAGTATTAGCAGTGGGATTAACTGAGGTTTTAGGTAGAATTTGGGAACTGGACGTAATCCCAACTGACTGGTCTCAATCACTGACTGTGCCAGTCTATAAGAAAGGACAAAAGTCCTCTTGTGACAATCATAGAGGAATCAGTTTGACTAATGTAGTGTCTAAAATATTTGCTTCAATAATGCTTCGACGCCTAACTAGAGCTCGTGACGAGGAGACTAGAGAAAACCAGGCCGGTTTTCGACCTGGACGTGGTTTTATAGACCAGATATTCACACTACGTCAGGTCCTAGAACATAGACACTCATTTGGACGTCTCTCAATAGTAGTATTTCTTGACGTTAAGGCGGCATATGACTCTGTTGATCGTAAGGTTTTACGGCAGTGTTTGTCACTGAAAGGAGTACCAAAGAAGTACATTAACCTTATAAAGGCTCTCTACTCGAACATAACTGGTCGAGTGAGAGCTTATGGTGAACTGTCATCAGAATTGATTACCTCAAATGGTGTTCGTCAGCGCTGTTCACTCTATCCAATTTTATATAGCTTTGTCGTTGACGTGCTTTTAGAGATAACACTTTCCTCATCTAAATTTCCAGGAGTTGAACTTTCACTGGGAGATTCACTTGTTGACTTAGAATATGCTGACGACATAGTTTTATTTGGTGAAGATGCTGACAAAATGCAGAGTTTTCTGATCACCGTAAGCAACAATGCAAGCATGTTCGACATGCGATTCTCCCCTCGAAATGCAAAGTGTTGCTTCAGGATTGGGTTGCATCGACACCCGAACTAATGATAGGGAGTGAAGTAGTTGAGCGTGTCGACCGCTTCACTAATCTGGGAAGTCTCATCAGCCCTTGTGGTCTGGTGTGTGACGAAATGTCAGCACGGATACAGAAGGCTCGACTAGCTTTTACCAACTTGCGTCATTTATGGCGTAGGCGAGATATCCGTCTATCAACCAAAGGACGAGTTTACTGCGCAGCAGTTTGTTCCGTCCTAGTTTATGGCAGTGAAACATGGCTGGTCAGAGTAGAGGATATCCGTAGGTTACTAGTATTTGATCATAGGTGTCTTCGAAATATTGCTCGTATATCCTGGGACCATCGAGTAAGTAACGCAGTTGTTAGGAAACGGGTACTAGGTATGGATGGCAAATCAATTGATGAAGTGGTGAAACTTCATCAGTTGAGATGGCTGGGACACGTGTTACTTATGCCCAATAACCGACTGCCCCGACGAGCGATGTTTTGTTGCATAGGAGTAGATTGGAAGAAAGGTAGGGGCGGCCAGACTAAAACGTGGCTCAAGTCCATGAAGTCACTGACAAGTGGACTGAGCCATGCTGGGAGGTGTAGACTACCTGGTTGGGGACCGCTAGATGACAGCAACCGATGGTTGGAGACCTTGAATGACATGGCTCAAAATCGTTTGCAATGGCGCAGGTGCATACACTCTTTGTGTTCTCCCAAATTCTAATCTTCTGAATTCTTCATGTCCCTTTCTTTTTTCTTTCTAAATTTATTTCACTGGATTATACTCCTTGAATAACATCTTCAGACCCTAATTTTTCTGATTACAGCTTATAATTTTCCTACATCTAGCACTACCGGATTTGAATCGACAACTGCATGTCTGTGCTATTGTGATGTGACAACTCGAACTGATGTACGTACGTACAAAGTTCTACGTTGTTACTGACTGACTGACTGATTATACAACGTTGATAGTTCGTCCTAAGATGTGAATACATATCATAAACGCTTGGAAGTCAGTACCTGGATGAGCGGTACAACAGACTGGCTGAAGCCTCCATGCCACCTCTCCACTGCTTTGTCCGTTTCAGGAAGGGTATCCACAACAGAGGGTGAACCGAACGTATTTCACACCACTAGAAATATTATCCTATCTACTAATCTTCACCTTCATTAATGTGCCCCTTTTCGATGGTTTCTCTTCTTAATGGTCACTCTTACTAGTGTGAACCTAGTTACACATATCCTTTAGTTTGTACGTGTAAAATGGTAGATGTGGTTCGCGATGATAAGACGCAAGTTGTTTCTGTGATTATTGTACATTCTTTCAGGTACACAGGCTCTTTTTGTGAAAAACATTACAGAATAGGTTTTCAGTTGATTGATGTTATTCGGATTTGGATGTATACTGTTTCATTTTTACCTCCATTTTTCGCGACAGTAGAGGGTTAACTGAAAGTCTGAAATTCAAAGCACCAATCTCTTCAGAACTTATTTACGACAAATAGAAATTCTATCTTATCGTTCTAATAGATTGGATGACCTGTTAACCTGCTGTTATACTACAAATCTAAAATAGAGACGGTGTCTATCATCTAAAATATTGGAAAAAAGTGGTTTGATAGCTCTACATTTTGAAGGTCAATCGCTAAATTAAAATGTATTTGAGAAATTCAGCATATTTATAAGATGCTGTGCATTAACGTCCAACTAGGTCTTGAGAAAATCGAATGGAAGATTTGAATGTCCACCACTTCACACTAAATAAACATATTACTGTGGAAGCAGCTGAAACATACGTTTTGTGTTCCTATCTCTAGTGTTCATTTAAATCCCTATCAAACGAGAACTCTCTAAAAGTTATCTCTTTCTTCTTTTTCGAGACGGTGACTTTAAATATTGTTGGCAGAAAATTATCGCATTCCTCTATGATTTATAATGAAGTCACACATCACCATAATCTGACTTAATTATAGGGTTGTGTAACAGTTAAAACGATATTTAATAATAACGTCATTATTTAAGGTATGATAGCGAACAAATGGAAATATGAGCATTTTACACCTACTGTAATATTCAAAACATTCGCCTGTAGCTCTTCTAGAGTTACTGCCGGTCCCAAGCCCGGGTAAAGGAGGGTTGGGCATGGGGTTAGCGACCCCATCCCTAGAAAACTAACTCGCCAAAAAAACGCTAACCAGTAAAAATAATTCAAACCATTTCAACTCTGCCCTGGGAGTTAGAAGGTCTTCATTTAGAACTATGACGCCTCATGGTGAAAGTCGAATTCCTTCGGAAGCCACGAGGCCGATGCCCCTCCTAACAACCAGAGCAACAATTTTTATAGGTACATGGAACGTCCGGACAATGTGGGAGACCGGGAAGATCAGTCAAATAGCAACGGAAATGAGGAGATACAACTTGGCAGTACTGGGAATCAGCGAAACCCATTGGACCCAAGCTGGACAACAAAGGCTAAATACGGGAGAGATGCTGCTATACTCCGGCCACGAAGAGGAAACTGCTTCACACTCGGGGAGTTGCTCTAATGCTGTCCAAAGTAGCACGAAATGCACTTGTAGGATGGGAATCTCACGGATCCGGAATCATCAAAGCATCATTCAGAACAAAGAAGGAGGGGATCACAATGAATATTATCCAATGTTATGCACCCACCAATGATAGCAACGACGACATTAAAGATCAATTCTATGAGAGGCTGCAATCAATCATAGAGAAGTGCCCAAGAAAGGACTTCACCATTCTGATGGGAGATCTAAACGCCAAAGTCGGAGTAGACAACACCGGATATGAAGATACCATGGGACGACATGGACTGACTGGAAGAGAGAAACGAAAATGGGGAAAGGTTTGCAAATCTGTGTGCATTCAACAAATTGGTCATAGGAGGCACAATATTTCCACACAAACGTATACACAAAGCTACATGGATCTCACCGGACCACACCACAGAGAACCAGATAGATCATATTTAAATCAATAAAAAGTTCCGAAGGACAATGGAAGATGTGAGAACCAGGAGAGGAGCTGACATAGCTTCAGATCACCACCTAGTTGTGGCCAATTTAAAACTGAAGCTTAAGAAGAACTGGACAAACAGCACTACAAAGGTTCAATACAGCCTTCCTTCGAGATACCGACAAACTCAATGAATTCAAGATAGCTCTCAACAACAGGTTCCAAACCTTACAGGATCTACTGAAAGAAGGAGAAACTACTATGGAGGACAACTGGGAAGGTATCAAAGAAGCATTAACTTCAACGTGTCAAAAGGTTCTGGGCCTCAAGAAGCATCATCATAAGGAATGGATCTCTATAGAAACACTGGACAGGATCAAAGAAAGGAAGAACAAGAAGACAGCAATTAACAACAGCCGAACACAAGCAGAGAAAGTTCAAGCACAAGCTGAGTACATAGAAGCAAACAAGCAAGTGAAGAAGAGCATTAAAGCCGACAAGCAGAAATACGTGGAAGAACTAGCAATGACAGAGGAAAAAGCTGCAAGAGAAGGAAATATGAAACAGCTTTACGATACAACGAAGAAACTAGCAGGGAAATATAGTAAACAAGAAAGACCGGTCAAGGACAAAGAAGGCAAGCCAATCACCGAAATTCAACAACAGTGGGACAGATGGGTAGAGTACTTCGAAGAACTCCTGAATAGGCCGGCTCCAATGAATCCACCGGACATCGAAGCAGCACACACAGATCTTCCTATAGTTGGCAATCCACCAACGGCGAAAGAAATCAGAATGGCCATCAGACAAATCAAGAGCGGGGAAGCAGCAGGACCCGACAATATACCAGCTGAAGTCAAACGTCGAAGTAACTACAAACATGCTTTACCTTCTATTCAAAAAGATTTGGGAGGAGGAACAAGTGCCGATGGACGGGAAAGAAGGGCACCTCGTCAAGATTCCAAAGAAAGGAGATCTGAGCAAATGTGAAAACTACAGAGGCATTACACTACTGTCAATACCAGGGAAAGTCTTTAACAGAGTGTTGCTGAACCGGATGGAAGACGCAGTAGAAACCCAACTTCGAGATCAACAAGCTGGATTCCGTAGGGATCGGTCGTGCACAGACGAAATTGCGACACTACGGATCATCGTCGAATAATCAGTTGAGTAGAACTCGTCACTGTACGTCAACTCCATTGATTATGAAAAGGCATTCGACAGTGTAGATAGGAGGACGTTATGGAAACTTCTTCGACACTACGGAGTTCCTGAGAAGATTGTCAACATTATCCGGAACTCATACGACGGACTACAGTGCAAAGTAGTGCATGGAGGACAGCTGACAGATGCATTCCAAGTAAGGACCGGAGTCAGACAAGGCTGTCAACTCTCTCCCTTCCTCTTTCTTCTGGTGGTCGACTGGATTATGAAGACCTCGACATCTGAGGAAAACACGGCATACAATCGACAGCTCAGAACCAATTAGACGATTGGGACTTCGCAGATGACCTAGCCCTCCTATCGCATACACATGAACAAATGCAGATAAAGACAGCCAGTGTAGCAGCAGTCTCTGCATCAGTAGGCCTCAACATACACAAGGGGTAAACCAAGGTTCTCAAATACAACACGGAGAACAGCAATCCAATTACTCTTGATGGCGAAACTCTGGAAGATGTAGAATCCTTCACATATCTGGGAAGCATCACCGATGGACAAGGAGGTTCAGATGCAGACGTAAAGGCGAGGTTTGGCAAAGCAAGGGCCGCATCCCTGCAATCGAAGAACATATGGAACTCAAAACAACTTTCAACCAATATCAAAGTCACAATCCTCAATACGAACGTCAAGACAGTCAGTTCTACTGTACGGAGCTGAAACTTCGAGAACTACAACAACCACCATCAAGAAGGTACAAATATTTATAAATGGTTGTCTACGCAAGATACTCAACATTCATTGGTCGGATACCATCAGCAATAGCCTTTTGTGGGAGAGAACAAACCAGCTTCCAGTTGAAGAAATTAGGAAAAGACGATGGAAATGGATAGGACATACATCACGCAAATCATCAAACTGCATCACGAGGCAAGCTCTAACTTGGAATCCTGAAGGAAAGCGGAAAAGAGGAAGGTCAAAGAACACATTACGTCGGGAAATAGAAGCACATATGAAAAGGATGAATAACAACTGAAAGGAGCTGGAAAGGATTGCCCAGGACAGGGATGGATGGAGAATGCTGGTGAGCGGCCTATGCTCCTTCACGAGGAGTAACAGGCGTTAATAAGTAAGTAATATTGAAATGTTTATTGTTTAACACTGTTTATCGTTATCAGTTAGTACACTGAGAACTGCACTCATCTGTTTATTACTTTAGTGAAATTCCGGGTTACATTGGACATCTCTTTCTTGGTGGTCTTACGGTGCCATCTGCCAAGCTTGCACATGTTAGTTCACGTGATAAAGTTTTAGACGGAAAGATCGTAGAATGTATATGCGTTCCTGGTGTCGGTTGGAAAGTTCTACGTGTGCGCACTGACAAGACAGAGCCGAACTATCACAAATCAGGAGTCGGTAAGTTTTGATTATTGAGTTTTTGATATTTTATGAACGTTTAAAATCAAATAAAATATACACTCGATTGTCAAATAGGTTGTATATCTAGATGATTTAAAATAAAAATGATGTATTTTAGATTGATCAAATTGTAAAAGTTTAGCTCAAGAGAAAACAATGCGATATAGGTCTATAGCCTTATCGATCGACTCGTCATTCATACCTTAGATCAAACCGTTGCCTATATCATTACTTGCTAATTGGTTCCACGATACGTAAAGTGCTTTGGAGACACTTATGATCAAATACTTGCAACGTACGCATTCATCCCACTTCTCACCTATTTGAGCCACTTGGTGTGAATACTAGTGATGTCTACAGATATAAGTAGTATGTATCATCAATCGGAAGTAAAATGCGTTGCGGCAGGTTAACAAGATCGTAGAAAAGAGAATGATTAGTGTGAAAACGAAGGAACAATAAAATCTGAGACGATTGATTGGTATTTTGCAAATGAAGTATTTACTGTATGGTTCTCAGGTTTTACTAAGAGATTCGGTCGTCTCCACTGGTGTTCTCGTTCACTGCAATGTCACCCAGCCTCCTAAACTGAAGTAGGTGGTACAGAGCTAATCGAAAGCTGAATACTTCAATCAGTAAACAATTGCTTCAGGATTTACTTCCAAACATCATTTTTTATAGATGTATATCAATACAGATTCGCTTGATGCACAGTATACTTGTTTTTGGTAGACTAGAACATCCTACTTATACTAGGACGAAACGGTCGTCCGGTGCTTCCAGGTTTTCAATACTGGTCTAGCTTAGATCGACTCATTCAGTTTTCTCAATTTGTCAAAAATCAAGTGGCTTTAACCAAAGTGATTTTGTCACCCACCGGGACTTTCGAAATAAGAGAAATGATCAACAAAATCACTTCAACAGTTATGAAAAATACTTGAGAAACACAAAGATGAATATGTACTTGAATTTTTAGCCGTACTCACAGCTAATGTGACCACTATAGTACTAATTGTTAGTTTCTGAGAAATCGTAACTTTCTTTTACACGAATGATGACAGTGAAACCAATATCTACGCAAACGACTGTACCTTGGTAATACTAAGTTTTACGGGCTCTCCACAATTAAATTATACGTACTCCGAACAGTAAGACTAAGCATCATATCGAAGAATAGGTGGCTGTCTAGTTCAGTCATCTAATAGCTACACAATAAAAAGGTAATAATTCTTTTGACAACTGCATGGGGCTATTTAAGAATGTTAATAAACAGTAACCATGTTTTATATTTTATGCTAGCCATTATTGAAAGTATCATGTATCCTGTAACAGCTGAGCAGCTGGTTATGTGTGTTCGACAACGTCAGAATAAGACAAATCCACAACAACAAGCCTCTTCTTCTCGAGAACCTACTGCATCACATCACAAATAATGATCTCATGGTCTAGAAATTATAACCACCTAACTTGTTTGTAAAAATTGCATGATTATCAGTCGGTTTAGTACAGTATTTTCTTTCTGAATTCAATATGAATATCGTTCATGTAAATATGAGAATTTTGTAAAAATAATTTGTGTATAATAACTGTCGTTTATATCTTGTTATATTTTCTGTCAAGTACATTTTAAAAACTTTATAATCTGTTTAATAGAATGGAACCGAAAAGTGGTTAAAAAACATCCATATTTTTCATAGTTAATAATATCATATGGCTGATCTGGGGATGTACACGCTTGCTTTAGTGGTTCCTGTTGAGGAAACTGGATTCACTGAGGCCATTATTAAAGAGGTTACATCCAGACGAATACGGTAAGCTCCAACAAGAACAACTGAATCATATGATGCACTCTGAAACAAATCAACCAAACCAATGGATATAGTTCCTATTTAATATAGACATTACGCTTTATCTTGTACAATGTGCTTTGTTATAATCCTAGTCTGTTTAAAAAGTAAAAATGTATTCGCCTAAAGAACCCGTATTACAGTCAGTTCAATATGCAGAGATATTTCGTTCCTTTGAATCTTAGTCCAAGCACCACATACAAATTACAAGTACTTGGGTATCAAGTGAGGCAACAATATGTTTGATGAACACTGTTCCTACCATTTGTATGATTGAAGCTACAAGTCATCAGATGTAACGATAACGACAAGAAGTGATGATCCACTTATTTATATTGCTACTTAACGACTACTGAGCGCAATCATGTTTCATTATGTTTCGACATTTTTAAGTTGTGGATGCACTGACCTCAGCTTAATGGTGGATACGTTACCGAATGAAGAGGTATATTCATCTAGACAGCCAGTTTTTTGCACGTTGCTTACTTCACGCTTAAAACCAGCTCTACCACACAACATTTGCTATAAATTACCATGAAATAGGACTCATTATACTAAAATAGAAACATAGTGAATATCGACATGTCTAAAAAAACATACTTGAGCTGTTTCACCAATTGATTGGTCTTGGGTACGTAGCTCTAGGCAGAGAGTATTGAGTCCACCACTCCTAATTACTGTAGATACTGAATATACGCAAATACCAGAATACTCAGAAGACAAGGGAATCACAGTACAGTGTTTTTTCGTTCCATTAAAGCTCAATGATAATGATTCCATGGGAGGTCCAGTGAGCCAGCAAGAGACATGATTGTCCTATTGATAAAAACGTCAAAAGTAAAGCATGCATATATGTAATCTAATTAGAACTTTTCGATATTATTCAAATAGTTGAATACGGCTATTCTAAACCGATCGGCGTATGCAAGTTGAATGTGAGCTAATAGTAGTTAGAAACTACTATATATAGAACCCTATATACCCTGGTACAGTCGAGGTGGGGAGAGTTCCCCTTCACTCTCGAAATACTCTCATAAGAAAAAGATACTCGCAAACTAATTTGCAATCATTTGGTAACATTCATTTCCATTTTATATTGCGTCATTCATATGTTCCCATTATGTGTATTTTATTTTTCAATTTGCCCGACCGTAGCTGCTACCTTGAAACGGTGGTCGGGCTTGCCTATCGTCATGACCCAACCGAGCTATAATAGCTGGAACATATCTTCCTGTAGGTTCTACCATGCCAGACAGGTCGATTGGAGAACGGTAAGACTAAAATGGCAATCTGTTACTGCAATAAACCAACTGACTGAATATAGAACATCCAAAGGGGTAACATCGATTTAACGTAGATCCAAATGTTACATTATAAAATCTTCGTAACATAGTATAAAATGTTTAGATGTGAATATTCAAATCATGTGTTATTCCACGTAGATGGTCTAGTGTCGTTCTGTTCAAGTAATATTCTGCGAACAGTTTGAAACATACAACTATTTCCTTATACTTTCTTATTATATGTTGCTGTTGGATTTCTGCAACAGACTGTTCGATTTTCAATCCATTCCTTTTTCAGAATATCAATAAATTTCTATATACTCGTAATAAGTCTTGGTTAATAAACACTCGACTCGATTTCCTAGCTGCTCCTAAGAACCCCACACTGAATCTATACGGCAACTTGAACACAAGACTGATAAGGATTAATTTAATTCCTAAATCCATTAAAATGATTTAAGAATACATATTTTATATAATTCATTTACAATTAGATTTGTATAAATTGAGTTGTGTTTAACAATAATAATTCAGTAACCTACATTATGAACACATTTGCTATATTATACAACATTCCCGACCGAAGCTGCTACCTTGAAACGGTGGTCGGGCTTGCCTATCGTCATGACCCAACCGAGCTATAATAGCTGGAACATATCTTCCTGTAGGTTCTACCATGCCAGACAGGTCGATTGGAGAACGGTAAGACTAAAAGCAGCAACTCAAGATCTGAGGGCGAAGTCGTACTGGTGACTGTAGAGGGTGTGACAGCAGTAAGGTGTTTCCCTCAGACAACCAGCATCTGCAGCGACGCTGCCTTCCCACAAGGAGGGGTGAGGTTAGAAAAGGTCGACCCTAAAAATGTCACACCTCACCTTACCTCACGGATTTCCGTCTCCGGCGGTAAGGCCCTTTCAAGAACGGAGCTAACACATTAAAAACCTTCCACGAAAAGGCCATGCGCGACCGGCCTCAAGCAGTTGTCCCTTGGGCTCTGCGGTCACGCTCCCAGGTCATTAAGACCAACACTAATCCAATTTCCTTTTCAGGTTCCTCAAGAAATACCCTTCCACGGTGTGGACAGCCGGGAAGTGATATCAGCCCTCATACTCGTAACAGCACACGAGACCAAGTTGGTCACATTCAAATCCTTCCTACACCTCCTAATACCTCTCTTATCTCCATGGCTAATCCTCCTCACGTCTCTTTATCACCTCGCACCGCTAGGGCAAATGATTCGAGTACGCGGAACGCTATTCCTGGTCTCCTGAAATCACGCTCTAAACTACACGTAGGAGCTTTTAACGTCCGAACACTGTGCCAAACAGGACAGCAGGCTTCCTTAGCTAGGACTTTAGAATCCCGCGCCATCGATGTGTGCTGCGTCTCCGAAACGTGCATACAGGATCCGAGTAGCGACATCCATTTGACCTCACCATGCCAAAATAAAGAACCGACTCAATTCATACTCTGTGTATCTGGAAGCCCTGATTCTGCTTCCCGTGGCCTCGCCGGCGTAGGCATAGCTTTGAGTCCTAGGGCAGAACTAGCTCTCTTAGAGTGGATCCCAGAAGACAGTCGTTTGTGCGCTGTCCGACTAAACGGAACAGTAAGGACTCGGAAAGATGGGGACACTCATCGTCTCCGTCTATTCTCCCACTGACTGCAGCTCAGATGATGTAAAAGATGAGTTGTACAGAAAGCTCTCCTATCTTCTCCGAAAAGCTAGGCGCTCGGATGTAGTAATAGTGGCCGGTGACTTTAATGCTCAAGTAGGTAAACTAAGCGATAGGGAAAGACACCTGGGTGGATCTTATAGCATCATGGCTCAAAGAACAGATAATGGCGACCGTCTGTTGCAGCTATGCTCAGATAACCGCCCGTTTCTTGCTAATACTAACTTTAAGCATAAGAAAAAGCATCTTTTAACATGGAGACCACCTAATTCGTCCCAACGTTGGACCCAAATAGATCACATCTCCATCAGCCACCGATCGAGGGACTCGATAGAAGACTGTCGCTCATTCTGGAGCACTGATGGATGCTCGGAAACTCATTCCACCTGGCTCTGAACATAATGAAGAGCGGAGTCAGCTTAAGCGCAAGCTGACAAGAAGTCTACGCAATGATCGTGAACAGTGGTGGGTAGCGAAAACAAGAGAGGTGGAAAAGGCAGCGGCAATAGGTAACAGCAGACAATTGTTCAGACTTGTTAAGGAAACCGTTATTAGGAACCCGACTGTTAGCGAAACACTCTCAGAGAAAGATGGACATATTATACATTCTCAATCCAGGAGATTGGATCGATGGACAGAACACTTTAGGGATCAGTTCAACTGGCCTTCAGCCACACTTCGGTTTCCCGCGGTCTCCAGTTAACCTGAATGGCAAGTTAATGTAGGTCCTCCGACTCTACGAAGTTGAAAAAGCAATAGGAAATCTGAAGCGAGGGAGACCAGCAGGCCCGTATAGGTTTACTCCTGAGATTTTTAAGGATGGTGGTCCAGTATTAGCAGTGGGATTAACTGAGGTTTTAGGTAGAATTTGGGAACTGGACGTAATCCCAACTGACTGGTCTCAATCACTGACTGTGCCAGTCTATAAGAAAGGACAAAAGTCCTCTTGTGACAATCATAGAGGAATCAGTTTGACTAATGTAGTGTCTAAAATATTTGCTTCAATAATGCTTCGACGCCTAACTAGAGCTCGTGACGAGAAGACTAGAGAAAACCAGGCCGGTTTTCGACCTGGACGTGGTTTTATAGACCAGATATTCACACTACGTCAGGTCCTAGAACATAGACACTCATTTGGACGTCTCTCAATAGTAGTATTTCTTGACGTTAAGGCGGCATATGACTCTGTTGATCGTAAGGTTTTACGGCAGTGTTTGTCACTGAAAGGAGTACCAAAGAAGTACATTAACCTTATAAAGGCTCTCTACTCGAACATAACTGGTCGAGTGAGAGCTTATGGTGAACTGTCATCAGAATTGATTACCTCAAATGGTGTTCGTCAGCGCTGTTCACTCTATCCAATTTTATATAGCTTTGTCGTTGACGTGCTTTTAGAGATAACACTTTCCTCATCTAAATTTCCAGGAGTTGAACTTTCACTGGGAGATTCACTTGTTGACTTAGAATATGCTGACGACATAGTTTTATTTGGTGAAGATGCTGACAAAATGCAGAGTTTTCTGATCACCGTAAGCAACAATGCAAGCATGTTCGACATGCGATTCTCCCCTCGAAATGCAAAGTGTTGCTTCAGGATTGGGTTGCATCGACACCCGAACTAATGATAGGGAGTGAAGTAGTTGAGCGTGTCGACCGCTTCACTAATCTGGGAAGTCTCATCAGCCCTTGTGGTCTGGTGTGTGACGAAATGTCAGCACGGATACAGAAGGCTCGACTAGCTTTTACCAACTTGCGTCATTTATGGCGTAGGCGAGATATCCGTCTATCAACCAAAGGACGAGTTTACTGCGCAGCAGTTTGTTCCGTCCTAGTTTATGGCAGTGAAACATGGCTGGTCAGAGTAGAGGATATCCGTAGGTTACTAGTATTTGATCATAGGTGTCTTCGAAATATTGCTCGTATATCCTGGGACCATCGAGTAAGTAACGCAGTTGTTAGGAAACGGGTACTAGGTATGGATGGCAAATCAATTGATGAAGTGGTGAAACTTCATCAGTTGAGATGGCTGGGACACGTGTTACTTATGCCCAATAACCGACTGCCCCGACGAGCGATGTTTTGTTGCATAGGAGTAGATTGGAAGAAAGGTAGGGGCGGCCAGACTAAAACGTGGCTCAAGTTCATGAAGTCACTGACAAGTGGACTGAGCCATGCTGGGAGGTGTAGACTACCTGGTTGGGGACCGCTAGATGACAGCAACCGATGGTTGGAGACCCTGAGTGACATGGCTCAAAATCGTTTGCAGTGACGCAGGTGCATCTGTAGTGAATCGAACACGAGTGGGGACAATCGAATGTGTTTCAAAATATTACAGGACTTGTTAATAAAATCTAACAATCATAAAGTAAATGCTTAATTTGCAAAATGTCCACCTATTGTCTCAAAATGACTCAGATTCCATTGTTCTTAGATTTTCATGCAAATTGCATCCTGTTACCATTCTTGACTGTTCGATCCCCTGCCAGACCTTCTGTTCATGACTAGCATCATATGCTACTCATGTCAAGTAGTACACATCCACTTTTTGTGTTCTCCCAAACTCTAATCTTCTGAATTCTTCATGTCCTTTTTCCTCTTTCCAAATTTATTTCACTGGATTATACGCCTTGAATAACATCTTCAAACCCTAATCTTTCCGATTACTGCTTATGTTTTACTACCTCTACCACTATGGGATTTGAATGGACAACTATATCTCTGTGCTAATGTGGTGTGGCAACTCGAACTGATGTACTTACGTACAAAGTTCTACGTTGTTACTGACTGACCGACTGATTTTTCAATTTACACCAGCTTATATATGGTAGAAACCCTGTCCTATATAAACGATCTCAAGTCACTGACTGGTCGAAAGTTGAATGCCACCGCCGAACGCAAACACTGAAACAGTCTTTCTGAAACCACGTATACCATTCGAACTGGCCGCGTTTTACGTTTTCACACTGATCGAACAGCAGATAGGGTTGACTATGTCTTTAGAAAGTCAATATCAATGTCTGTTGTCTATTCGAGACCATGTTCAAGACTAGTGAAGCATTTCAAATTCGCTCTCCATCTGTCGCTTCAAAAAGCTTGTTTCACGTGCATTTATCTGGACACCCTGTGGCATCTTCGTCTGGTTCTGCTGGCGTTGGTATCTCACTAAGCACTAGTGCTGAAGTAGCACTGAACGACTGGATCGTCATTAATAGTCAGTTATGTGCTATTAAATTAAAAAGTTCCATCAAAGTGATAAGACATCGGTGTGAGGAACGATAGAATTTCGTCACATCCGCCTACACTCTGACAGATCGCAGCTCGAATGCTATGAAGAATGAGTTTTACCACCAATTAACTGTTCTACAGAAAGCACATTCGACGGATATTGTGGTGCTCGACGGGGACGTGAATGCTCAGGTCGGGCGGCTAGGCACAGAAAAGAGTCGTTTAGGTGGCCGATGGAAACTTGTTAGTTAGGTCATATAACGATGACCATCTACTTCAACTGTGCGCATACTACCTGTTTCTGGTTAGCACTAACTACCGGCACAGCCATCGCCGACGTGCTACCTGGCCCCCTAACTCTCCATCTTAAGTCTGATTACATTCCGACCAGCTGCCACTAACGTCGTTATGTACAAAACTGCCGCTCCTTCTAAAGTACTTGTCTAGACGCTGACCATTCTCTTGTTTGCGCCCAATATAGCTTTCTCCACAGGAGCAGCTGAATTCGTAGATACACACAGAAGTGGCATCATAAGCAAGCCGGACAAAGGAGGGGGGCTAGTTCTTATGAACAAAGCTGATTACATTAATAAAATGAACATGATTTTGAATGATCCGACAAAACACTTGCGGGTACAAGAAAATAGTGACTCTGACGGCTAATAAGAAACCGCTTTTCTTGAAGCTGCAACTCAATGGTGATTTAGCTAGCGATGTATTAGGGGTTAGATTGACTAGAGCAGTAAAGAAAATGTTTAGTGCTGCCAACCTCTGCGTATCGTATTCGACCCGATCGATGGTGATTCCGCAATTGAAGGATAAGTTACTTGGTTATGCCACTTCTATGTGTATCTGCGAATTCAGCTGCTCCTATGGAGAAAGCTATATTGGGCGCACTACCAGGCAACTGAACCAACGAGTTAGTGAACACCTCCTTTCGTGGTTAGGAAAAGGTTACGTCAAAACAATACGCAGCTCAGTTCAATCACACTTGATCGATAGCGGTCATATACTGGACAGAAACAAGTCGTTCAAAGTTATTTATCGTATTCCCACTAGTTTTCCTTATGGTGTTCGATCTCGTCTCTTACGCATAGCGGAAGCTATAGGAATCCGAGCCAACAAGCCAAGTCTTTGTGTTCAGAAGAAATTTGTAACACCTTTATCTCTCCCCTGGCCTTAAGTAATAAATGAATTTATTTATTCTTTTTCTAACTCTCTCTTCGTTTATTATTTTTCTTCACCTCCTCCTACCACTTTATTTTCTCTCAACTATACGTTTCATGGTCCAATTATCCGAACATTTCTTATTACGTTATCTTATAATTTTATAATTGTTATCTCAGTTTCTATATTTTTCTAATCATTGACCTATTTCCGATTATGTAACATTGGTTTGAACCTTTATTATTCTTATCAAAACTAATGCACCTGTTGTCACACCATCAATTTGTACTTTTCACGTTTCACTTATTATGTAATCGTTTTCATTGTTATCATTGACTTATAAAATACCTTGATTGGTTTAGTAATTTCGTGTATGCATATAAATATTACTGTATATTAGAGTAAAGCCTGATGAGGATCTAATCGGAAACAATATTGTTCACTTATATATGTTGTTCTAAATTTACAATATGGGAATATTTCAAACTGCCCATCGTCCAAACCATCAGATGTTATTGGTTGGAATATCATCGGCTTCTCACACACCAGGATTCTCACTGCCAGTGACTCAGATGAGTTGGAAGAGTTTCCGGCAGTCACCAGATGCGGCTGCTACCTCCAACTCATCGGCACACTCGGACCACCAGGATTATCGGCCCTTTTCCCAATTTCATTTCGTGACAGTCTTCGTGTACGGTCAAACTCGTGGTTGGCCGGAGTAGACAGACGGGCTTCAATGAGTTGTAAGGAGCCTGTAGAAACCCAGTGCTTATAAGCGGGACATTTCGCGAAGCCGCAAGCGACTTGACTCTCCATTTTGATAGCGTCATGTAATTGCAACCGATGCTCATCTATATTTCTCAGTGGGTTGATAGCTAGCCTTGAACCTAGCTCGGTTTGATATTTAGTTACAACAGAAGCTGCAACCAATTTGCTGACATTGATCCGTTTATGATGATGAATTTATTGGCCATTGAAGCGTAAGGTAAGATTAGCACAAACAAGAGCATGGTCAGCGTCTAGATAAGTACTTTAGAAGGAGCGGCAGTTTTGTACATAACGACGTTAGTGGCAGCTGGTCGGAATGTAATCAGACTTAAGATGGAGAGTTAGGGGGCCAGGTAGCACGTCGGCGATGGCTGTGCCGGTAGTTAGTGCTAACCAGAAACAGGTAGTATGCGCACAGTTGAAGTAGATGGTCATCGTTATATGACCTAACTAACAAGTTTCCATCGGCCACCTAAACGACTCTTTTCTGTGCCTAGCCGCCCGACCTGAGCATTCACGTCCCCGTCGAGCACCACAATATCCGTCGAATGTGCTTTCTGTAGAACAGTTAATTGGTGGTAAAACTCATTCTTCATAGCATTCGAGCTGCGATCTGTCAGAGTGTAGGCGGATGTGACGAAATTCTATCGTTCCTCACACCGATGTCTTATCACTTTGATGGAACTTTTTAATTTAATAGCACATAACTGACTATTAATGACGATCCAGTCGTTCAGTGCTACTTCAGCACTCCCTGGTTGGGCTTCAAGAGATAATGCAACAAATTGGTTTGAGACGTTATCAGACATATCAGAATGGAAGCAAGTAACGATCTTGGCATAACTTTCTACAAAAAAGTCAGAGGAACTTCTTTGACTTAAAAAGTTCCTTGTGGTTGTATTTTTAGTAACGGAACTGCTTCTTCTATTACTTTTCACTTTCATTCACTTATTGTATGTATTTACGATACTTACCTTTATTTCTTCACAATCTTATTTTCTTATTGTGTTGCATATTTGTGCTTAAATAATGATTATAGTAATAACTTGACAGGTAGGTTGTTTGATCATTTTCGACGTCTATATCAGTTATGCAGTTTAATAAAGGATAACAGTGTAGAATAGAGAAATAAGCGAAAAGGAATCAGTGCTATGAAAAAAAGTCCCAGAGATAAAAGTTACATACAGTGGCTTAGATAATGACAGACATGGTACGTACTAATGTTAAATAGAGTTTTAAACAAAATTATTTGTGATGCAGCAATGAGTAGTTGCTTCATTGTGACTGTTTTTTACTGTCTTGTCCATTTTGATCTATTATTTTAGGCTGTTGTGTGTAAGCAATATTAACACCACAAACGAGAAAATCTAACTATTGTACTGTCGGTACTAATTCTAATAAAGTTATCTGCGAACTTAATAGTTCAAGGGTATAAAAACGGCTATTTGTGTTTGGAAAACTACTATATTAGTTAGTAGTAGACAACAGAGGCGTTACACGCGTCCATAATTGGATGTTGAAAATATGTATGTTGAAGACACATTTGTAATAAAATAATCGCTTATTACTTACTTTGAATGCAAAAGTAAAAAATTTAATGATATTACACAAAACGTACTGATAACTGCGCTCGAATCACATATACGAATATCAGCTCGTCAGACGGTGTCGATCCACTGGAAGATTCTTTATTTCCCATTTGTACACTGCGTGAGCCATACCCAGGAGGTGTTTTAAAGTACAAAACAAAACGACTAAGCTCTTCTGAAGAGAAGATTTGAACAGGAAACAAACTCAAAGACATTGTCTCTGGTAAATGTCCTGGTTCTATCAAAGTCAAATGATTTGGTAGAGTCGTTGCTACTATTTCAGCAACAGCTTTGTCAATCCTAAACAAAGTAGTTTCATATTATTAAGGGTAAATACTTAATACAGTTAAAATCGTCACTTATCAGTTAACTTGAATACCTAAAATGCTAAATGCTCCTGACGAAAACTATGGTTTGCAATGCATAAAAATACGTAAGACCTTAAAATAGTTATGGGAGGGTTTAAAACCAGGGTTTTAGCCACAATCAGATATGAATAATCTGGATAGATTTGGTTCGTTAATCGCATTTTGTTATTTGCAGCACAAATAATATCCTCTACAAGGACGGCTAAAACCCGGAATTTTGTCGCTCTTTCTGTCGATGCATTTTAGACTAATCATTTTACTTACTTCAGGACAACTGCTTTCAGGATGAAAGAGATTTTGATTCAATTTTTAAACGGTATATGCATGCTTCACAAGTAGCATAAGTTCTTACATGCATACTAGTATTGATACAAAGAACTTGTAACTACCTACAAAAATTATTCCAAACTTTAGTCATCTTAATGTTGGAAACAATTGTAATATAAGAAAACAAATACCAATCTAAAGTTAGATACTTACTCAACTGTTCTTTTTAAAATATCTTGTTCTATAACTGTTTGATGCATTTGGCGAGCTAAATGTAGTGGTGATACCACAAAAGTATGCCCATCAGATGGCATCGGATTCGGATTAGCTCCATGGCTTAAGAGAAATCGTGCACAATGAACCCATCCACGACGGGTAGCCTAAAAAGCGATGGAAAGATGGTTCGAATTATGCATATTTCAAAAAGATTTCCTAAGAATGAAAATAAGCAGATGGTTAACCCATAAAAACTTACACGGGTAAGAGCACATTCACCATGGCAATTAATAGTGTTGACTAACGCTCCTGCATCTAACAGCAGTGATAAAACAGTGAGATGACCCTGAATGGTTGAATTTTGAAGAAAAAGATTAGTTTTATGTGTTAAAAAAAATACATATTTGAGTAAAAGAACAAAGTTTCCAAGTTAAAATAACACATTTTACAGTGAAAAAGCGGACGCATGATACGCAGGACTTGCTCTTCCTACACCGTGGAAATCTTGTAGATTTCAGTGTTACACAAATGTTGACAACGCTTTTGAGTTGTACTTGATAAGCAGATAATATTGGATTATATTAACGACAAACTCGACAGTAATGCTGAAATACTAGGTTAGAGCTACAATGAAGAGCTGATTTAAAATTAATACTTATCTTTTCTAAATGTGTAAATTACACAACACGCGATCAGTTCAAGTGACTCGAAAAGAGGAAATATGTTATTTTAATCAAGAATTTCACATCTCTTGTAGATTAGAACAATTAACCCAATGTACAACTCAAACGGTAGCTCATCTACCAATTACCAGCGTACATTCTCGGCTCTGCGTTATGCTTTCTTATGTAGCCGAAATAGTTATACTAACCAGATGCGCAAACCTAAGTAGACGGAACTGAATCCGAACCTGTGAACTAACTCAAGAAAACCGAGCCCTTAAGACGGTTTACCATAGTTACTTCCTCACTAACTAATCAGTCTAGGATTAGATAAAATAGTGTACTGTTACATGTCTCATGGCAAGAGTCAAAAAAAGTAAAAACAATCATAAAGGGAAGAGTCCCTTTCTGGGAATATGCTAATGTGTAAGAAATAGTGATGTTTACACATCATAATCCATGTACTAGATCCTATTAAAAACCATCTTATGTGAGACTGCATATTTTGATTACCTCTCAAATTAGAGATAAATGAGAACAACGATTGTAATATGACACATCCTACAAAGCTACACCACAAAATATGGCAAGATTGTTCCAAATACATAATACACTTCAGTTAAAGCTTGATGCAATGAGCATAAGAGATCATTCCAATGACTAATCACCTCAAAAGGCTAAATGCTGGTTTTGTCACTTATTCACGTATGCTTGTTAATTGAGGTCTTCTGCATAAATCAAGTGTGTGCATCATCAGTTGTTTTATAGAAATCTACTAATCATTAAAAATATTCATTCTCTATATTTTTTGTTTGGTTCGAATTCATATGATACAGCAATATAAAACATGAAAATCGAAGCACAAAATCCATCATTTCAAAATTATTAGGTGACAACACTTTTATTAGAATATGTTTAATAGACAAATAATTACAACAATGAGTAGAACGACATCCGTTAGTGCTTTCTGTCATTGGTACGTCTAAACTTTGTGGTAATTCGCTAACTAGATATGATGAACTCGTTATCAGTCAACAACATATGTACATAAATTAATGGCAGGCAGACTTATAATATTTTGGTGGAGTTTTGTTCTCTGAGCTGGATGGTTTGGTCGTGGAGCTTTCATCGTTCTTCTGAACGACATCATCAGCACAAACTTCTGTCTGAAGTTTGTGCTGATGATGTCGTTCAGAAGAACGATGAAAGCTCCACGACCAAACCATCCAGCTCAGAGAACAAAACTCCACCAAAATCATCCACCTGAGCTACAAATCTTCTCCACCATCTCAAGACTTATAATATCTAAACCACTTAACTAATCGGTTTATCCCACCTCACTTATCAAACAAATAATCTTCAACCTCGATTTCTCTCACTTAATATTTTTACCAATGCAGTAAGAATTCAAAAACCTTGAGAATCAAAGCATCTAAGTAACTAAAGTTCGTATTCTATGATTACTTCACTGGCTGAATGTTCTCCAGTAAATCTAAACAAAACTTCTCCGACCTCAACTTCACAAATATTGTGTAGCCACTGAATGCAAGCAATTTTACAAAGACTAAGAACCAGACAATTTCGTTGACTGTCTCCCGGTCTTGAAAGTTTCCTTAACTTTCTTGAGATCATGATATGTGTGATGACTGTGGTACTACCTAAGTGTCAAAAACAATGAAAGTAGTTTTAAAAAGAATTAATATTCTCGAGTTTTTAATCTATAAATCTACGCTATGAAACAGTAAAGCCTGTCTACTTTAATGGTTTAGAATAACGGTTTCAAATGGCCCTGTACAAACTTTTTACTGAACTGGTCAAATCAACGGACGCTCATTTTTGTATTAATGCTTAGGTCAGGTAATTCGTTACATATGGGCAGTGAAATTCCTTGGCAGATGCTATAGAAACGTGGTTGTAAAACGCTCGTTAATGGATGGAATTTTTCTTCACTTTTTTGTAGTTAGGTGTTTAGGAACAATCTGAGACCCATTTGCAAATGTATCGAATAATCTCTGGAACAATTATTGTAAGAGTTAAAAATACCTGACTCCATAAATCTGCTGAAAGTAAAAAATCTTAACTTGAGACAAAACTGAGGTCACAACCTCAATAGATTTTATGGAATCTTGACATCAAATCATTCAAGGACAAGCTGGAAATCAACCAACCAAAGGAATTATGCCCTTAATATGAATAAAGATCCTCAAGTTAATTTATAAACTGGCAAGATTGGATGTGACTATTTTCTTAACAGTTTGGTGTTAACTACGCTTTTTACTGGATTCTCAAACAAGAAATGTGTTAGACTGTGTTATGTCCTCTAAGTTGAGTGGTTTGGATGAGCTTTCATTGTTGTTCTGGATAACGCCATCAACACTTACTTCATATGAAATACGTAATCAAACCACTAACCCTAGAGAAGACAACCAAATTTATCCACTTGGACTAAAAATCTCTATTATTTCAATATAAAATGTTACAATGCGTATATTGAGCGTCAGGGAAAGAGGATAATAAGAAAAGTAATTGTCTTACACCATCAGCAGCATAAATTAAGGGTGTAGAACCATCAGTTGACCTTGCATTTGCTGATGCACCATGTCTGATAAGGAGACCAACAATATCCGTGTAACCTAAGAAACATAAAGGCTTTAGACAGTAAGTAGACACAAGATAATACCTTACTTAAAGCACCATCAAAATACTTATATCATGAACTATTGGAAAATAATCAAACTTGCTTGAACTATACAGAACTACTGAAAACCAGTTATTTGACTGAAAGTTGATGAGTAAATACTATTAAATATAACTGGTGTACGATATCAACCAACAATTAACTTTTGAGAACTGCACAGTACCAAACTACCAGCATATTTCTGGTTAGTATATCGACATATCATTCTTACAAAAAAATAAGGACCTGATAGAATACATTGAAGTATAAGCAGAATAGAACAGAATCCTGCTAATTTACACGATTCATCAGTATCACAAGTCCGTTTTGAAAGAGAATAAATTATCCCTAATTAGTTTTTATCACGACTGGATATAAACATACAATTTATAATACGTAATTGTAAGTATGGAAAGTATAATGAACTAAGTAGCACATACCTTTCACAGCTGCCTTACAGATAACAGGCATATCAGTACCATGGTCAATTGGTGATATATGTGAAAATCTCAATAGTTTATAAACTCTATCGGAATCTCCAATAGAAACAGCATACCGCAGAAGTTTCACTATTACATAATATTAATTATCTATTAGCTTACTGCCATCGGATACTGCTACAGGTGTGCATTGTGTATTTCGCTGAAATGATGAGAAGAGTGGACATTGCGAAGTCAGCATCTGGAAAAATCTCTAAATTTTAAAAAGTCATATAACCCTAATAAACACTTGCTTATATTTTGGGTTCTCATTCTAGTTTTATTTACAAATATTTCATGGGCTGTGAGTTTTTTATCTGACCATTTTGTCTTTGCAATGTTACTGAGACTTTACTTTGCGGTCATATATATATTGTGAATTAGGACAACATAAATGAGCAAACAATATTGCTTTCAATTAGATCCTCATCAGGCTTTAATATACATTAATATTTGTATGCATATGTAAAACTATTGAGCCAACTAAGGCAGTTTATGAGTCAGTGATAACAGTGAAACAGATTACGTAAATAAACAACACTTAAAAATTAAAAATGATAGTGTGATGAAAAGTGTACTAGTTGTGATAAAAATAATAAAGGCTTTATTTAGCTGTCTTTATCTACATTTAGACAACGTCAAATCATATTAAGCATCACTAAAATATCTTTATCACAGACGGTGAATTTATGTTTCTGACAGTTATAAAAACCAGTTATTCATTTGAAATCATTTGGTGAATCTGCACTAAACATCCAACGGTCCTGAACTTTGTCATCTAGTCTTAGTAGCTCAAACTAAGAGTTAATAATTGACAACTAGACATCATATTTTTAACTAATCCCACTTTGCGTGAGTTTTTTCCAATAACTAGTATCACATTTGTCACAAACAATTGATAGGAAACAATAAAATACAGGGACCATCTCTTGAAAGGAAAAATGCACACAAATGGTTAGTCCTTGTAAATTATAACCTTTAATTTATCAGAATAACTTTAATATTGACCTAAAATTCATGAATATTGAAGAGTCTACCTTTAACCGAATCGCTAGCAGCAAATAGATTACGAAAGTACTAAGGAGGTCTACTTGTTCAACAATAAATGACATTTTATTTTAAAAAAGTACCACAACGTAAAATAACGCCGCGCTATCTAATGTTGTGTAAAATCAGGTTGAAAAACTGTGTAACCAACTTTAGTGAAATACACGCCAAGTGCCAGAACTTTAGTAGGTTATCGAATATTGGAAGACTTCGTGCAAAAGTCCATTTTCTAGGGAAAAGCCAGTATTTACCCAAATTTCGAGTGCGAATGGCAAACTATGTGGACAAAAAGACATCATGATAGGTGACCTGCTTCGGTCTAGGCACCCGGGCAGTATCACAGCCCACACACAAATCAAGTGACTTATGTGGCGCATATGTATTCGGTGCTGCTTTGCATCAATATTTATGTGTTCAAATAAATAACTGAACTAAATTAGAAGCGGAATGGATCCCCAGTCAGTCAGGCCCTGAGGTAAGATGGAGCTTTATCAAGTCTGAAGTCCTTTGTTATTGTGTTAATTCACAATGATAGATGAAAATACTTCTGGAGACAATTCTTCGACGATTGCAGATCCAACTACACAATCTAGTAGCCCACTAAACTAGGATACTGCAGATGTGGATAAATTAGACAATTTTAATAACAAAATAATAGAGAATGAAGTAATTTGAGTGTTAAATGTACATATTTTTTTTCCAAGAATGGGTTTAAGTGAAGTTTAGATTCTTACATACGATCCATTTTACCAGAGCGTTGTCAAAATGGAGTAGTGGTGCTCCAGTGTGCACTACCTCAAGTGTACTCATTTCCATGATGTTTCGCTGACCTACAAGTAACTTTCCACTCCCATTGATTGCATTCATCAGTTTAATAAAAGCTTATACATATGAGTCACCGTTAACATTCACACCTATTTTGGTTAGCCCTGATGAGTAACTTGAACTGTTACTTGAGCTGTTTTTTTTACTATTCAACGATAAGCGGTGACGTTGGATAGAAGATGCACTGTTATATGAAACAAAACTTTGTTTAAAGAAATAATATTTATTACTGTATAGATCCTTAACAGCAGGTTTAAAATCCAACTTCAAGAAAATATATGCGAAGTACCATACCTTGGTATTATTAGTGAGGTGGAAACGAAAAACATATACATCAGCCGAAATTTCGTATGCTTATAAAATAGTGACATATATAAATAATTCGAGTTACGAGCAAAGACTACATTGATTACGGTTTTAGATTGTCCTACTTGCGATTTTCATTTGGGACTGAAGAACAAATGGAAATCTCGACTCTTCTCTCTCGAATGGAGAACAAAGTGATCAGTTTGTAAGACGACGGGTTTTATCATTTTTATCACATGGTAACGCCAAGACCTTCAAGATGTGATCGCAACGACCGCAAAGGGCATTAGAACTTTAGAGTTTTACACAACTGGAAGTCATACAACCCTAATTAACTGTATAGACACTTAGAAACCGAGTTTTTTAATCGTGCGAGAAGAGCTTAGAAAAGAGTGTAGGTGTAGTTATGAGGGAATTCTGGCGAGACTATAATTTATGGACGAACCAATAATATCTAAGATAGCAAGTCTTTAATTCATTCAATTATTTGGTTAGATATCACTTTGGCACTATAGTTTATGTAAGTTCATGATGAAAACGTCAAATGTAATTCCTAACCCTAACGGTCAGCTGTAAATCCTAATTACTCACACTAATCTACAAACCCCATTCAACCCTGGTAAGTAGGTGGACAATTCAAGGTCATTTTAGCGTTGCTCAAGAGTCATCCATAAATTATAGTCTCGCCCGGATTCTTTCGCAACTCATATGACAGGCTAAACAAGTACGAATGTAGAGGAAAGACCGCAACTAAAACCATTCATCACAATTAACTTACTACAGAATTACCAATATATTCTATCAAGTATACCCCTGAGCTCGCAATTATGAAATACATTCTTAATTGAAAAACTGAGTTCACTAAATATTTACTTCATTTGATAATTAAATAATCACCAAACTCGCCGCCTAGACCACGAGTTTTGACTGTAGAATAGCAATTTTTCCTTAAAGGATGAAAGTTTGAGACCTTGAGAATTCAGCTGAATTATTTTACACTCTGAAAATGACTATCAAAGGTTAGAATATATATCTTAGGACGCAAATCCCAATCACACGATTTTGGGGAAATTTCGGGGTTTCCAAAAGTCCAATGACAGTTAGCAGTTTTTTCCGAAGCTTGGGGGATTTTCGCCACATGTGGGTGAATTTTGGGCCTTTTGTGCCATTTCCCCAAACTTTTCTATAACGGCTTCCCCAGAACGGACACATTTTTCCCCGAAGTAAGGACATTGTGATAGTTTGACTTTACACCATTCAAACCTAACAAATTAACTCACTAGCTCTAAGCGTGCACATCCAAGACTTGAACTCATGGGAGTTGACATTAAACTAGATATAACTATAAAAAATATATATTGCTGTAATCGAATCTAACGTGGAGACTGTTCAACCATCTCCATAAATTTGTATTGAGGACAGGATAACCCCAAGCAGTTTGCAAGTTTATGTTTGGTTTGTAGGTACAACCTTCTTATGTCAAATATCCCAAGTGTTGCAACCAATCAATCTCATTAGCAGATTGTAATTATAGGACAGTAACGGAACTACTTGAAATCTCGCCAGATTTTACTTCAACTTTAATGAACTGTTTATCCCTTGGAATCTCCTTACGATCAATTAAAATTAAACGTTGGCCACCGAAAGGCTCCGACTATTAACTGAATAGTAAAATAACTAAAAGGGTTTTAAAGGGTTTTAGACCCAGGTAAGGACCGAAGTATGTTTAACGATAAAAGAGAAAAATACTAGTGGTCTGTAGAAAGATAATGTGCTTGGTCTTTGGGGATATACCAAATTTCCTCCTAAAGGACTCCTGTGAAGTTGCTTGGACTGGTTCGGATGGCAGCGAATCCCAGCGTTTGACTACTCTTAAGTTGTAGAAGATGTACCGACAGTCTGTTCTGTTGTGTTGTGTCTCTAGTTTCCGGGTGTTGCTCTGAGGTTTGCAATCAAAATAAGCTTAAGCAGGTGTTTAAGGGGACTAAGGTTTGAGTCTCTGAACTGATTCGACCATTAATGGTGCTAGTTATGTATTAAACTAAGCAATCAAATCATTGCTTAGGCTCCCATCACGTTAATCTAGTCTCATGTGTCTATGACTTACCAACTGAAGGACGTTATTATCGTAATACATTAGTGTGACTCATAATTCTAATTCATTTTTAAAGGACACGCAATACTGGTCGGTATGCTTGTGCGCTTTTGTGGTATTTGTATGAACTAACGATTCCTTTGTACTCGTTGAGTGATTGATTTCGAATTCCGAATACAGTATATTTGTTCGTGCTTATATGGTATTTCTTGATCCGATTGTATTATTTTTGAGATTTCTAGTTTGTGCTATATTTCAAATACTCCTAATTATCATATTGGCATCGCGATGGAGCCTGCAATGGAACAGTTAGATATTAATTCAACCTTTGAAGCTTTTGAGGATTATTTGAAAGGCTTTGATCATGGCACATGTATTCAGTGTTTGACAACGCTTCTACCAGTAACACCTTCTAATATGATTTGTACCCACCGAGAGAAATCAAAAGACAGAGTCGAGGAGATCGGAAGAGTGTATTTGGCGATAAACAATATATCGGAATTCTCCGATCTAATCTGGCTAGCGATTGCGATTGATGTTGAGCACGGCGTTACCACACGTGATCTGGTGCGGATGCATGACCGAGCGCCTTCAGCTAGATGAGTCCACTAAAACTAATCTGGTCAGCATCCAATGTCGAAAACTTACAGGGCTATTTATTTTGAGGATTTATTTACCGCAACAGATTGAAATCTGGAGCATGACTAAGAAAGATGTTAAAGGTGATAAAATTGTGGCACATTTCCTGACATTCATCGGAAGAGAGGCGTACAGCTGATTAAAAACTGGCATATCCAGAAAAACCTACTTCATGTAAAATGCACTAATTTTGAATACCGTGAAAGAGTGAAGTTTCATAAGATGATTCGTCAAAATGATCAAAAGGTTAAGAAATTCATCCTTGAATTGCAGAAACAAGCTGCTAAATGTAATTTCGGTGATCAGTTTCATGTGCTTCATTGCGTCGTTTACTTCAGAAGAATATCACAGTGAATCAGATACGTGTTCATTTTGTGTATCTAGTTTCGGGCTGTTAAAAGACTTCATAAATATTTATTCGGAAAGAAATTCACCATTTTTACTGATCATGAAGCTTCAAAGTTTATTTATCATCCTGAAAAATCCTTAGCACGTTCCTCAGCTGCTATGGTTCAACGATGGCGCATTGCTCTGAGTGCATATGACTTTGCGGTTCAGCACAGAAGTGCCAAACAGATTCAACACGTTGACTACATTTCTCGACAATTATTACAAGATAGACCTGTTGATACTTTAGACTGTTTGTTAGTGCAACTTTTACCAGTGAGACGTCCAGATCTCATTAGAGAAACTCGTTGATACTTTGGATGTATACTCAGTGCTATACGGAAAGGCTGGAATGCTAATTTGAAAGGTGGATTTCCTGTCTATTTTTCAAAGTGAGATGAGCTATCCACTACTCCCGATGGTATTTTGTGTTTAAATGATCTTGCTGTAATTCCTCCTTCATTGCGTAAATCTGTCCTTGAAGATCTTCATAGTGGACATTTAGGTGTTGAGAGAATGAAGTCTTTGGCAAGGCTCACATGTTGGTGGTCAGAGGTAAGTGCAGATACATGTCGTACAGTAAACAGTTGTGGAAAATGTCACAAGTTGAAAAATCAGCCTTCGAAGTGGATTCCATGGCCAGTATTGTTTGAGGCCTGGCAGAGGATTCATGCAGACTATTGGGGTCCGTTTCTTGGAGAATACTATGCACCTGTAGTCATTGATTCTCTTTCAAAGTGGCCTGACATTTTTTTCACAACTTCACCAAGTTCTGATTTCATAATCCAAGCATTAAGAAAGGTATTTGGTCGAGAAGGGGTTCCCATGGTGTCAGTGACAGATAATGGCTCTCATTTAGCTGCAGGTGCAGTCACTGCCTGGCTGAATGGCATGGGGTACAAACATCTGTTTGCTGCTCCCAGACATCCTTATTCTAATGGTCAGGCAAAAACATTTTGTCAAGACATTGAAAAATGGTATTGATTCTATTGCCGCCTCAACATTTAATGAGCTGGAAAGGTGAGTAGATACCTTTCTACTGCAATATAGAAATGCCAAACATTCGGTGACGAAAGGGGCTCCATCAAAGCTATTAAAAGGAAGAATTCTTCGTCCAAAATGAGGTATTTGGTGTCTGCACAAGTTACATATTATCGTGGAAATGATCTTCGACCATCCACGAGGATTGTTCTAAAGAATGTCGGGAAATATATGGTGCGAATTCTAGATATCAATGACTTAAGCACACACAATCGACATGTTGATCAAATACAATTCCAAGAACCAAGTGAATCTGTTCCAATTTTAGTTGTTAATTCTAATGTTAATCAGTACGTTCAAAGTAATACAGAGTCCTTATCCAATTCACTGTCCGACAGACACAGGATGAATTTGAGAAGTCGCACAATCGATTGCAGACACTTAGTCTCAAATTTAAGCTGTGGCGGATGTGGTATTTGTACGAACTAACAAGTCCTTTGTACTTGTTGAATGCTTGATTTCGAATTCCAAATACAGTACATTTGTTCGTGCTTATGTAGTACTTCTTGATCCGATTGTATTATTTCTGAGATTCGTAGTTTGTACTATAGTTCAAATGCCTCTAATTATCATAGTTTTACTTAATGACTGTAATCTCCCTAATAATTGTTTTTAAGTTTAGAAATAGGTAAAGCTTAAAGCGATTTTGTCCCTGTTCTGACTATAACCTTCACATAGACTCTGGGTTTGTCAGTTTCGCGTTTACGGTTCTAGTAGTATATCTGTATGACAAATTAAATCCTACAACGTTTCGACTAGTACCTCATCAAAAATCCGTACGCTGGGTGCTGTTAAATGTCTACGGGGCAGAAACGAAAGACTGTTCAGATCCGTGAATTGTTCCTCAACTATAAAGGAGACTCATAGTGATGACCAATTTAAGGGAAACGACTACGGAATAGATCCCTTGTTAGGGTCGGAATATACTAAAGTAGGTTAAGCTCAGCTGGAAAGAGAAATTGAGATCGAGAGGTTACGTCAAAAGGGAAGGGAACATTGTAGCTGAGCTATGGCTGACAAGGTGATATCTTACGAGTCTACATCTATCACACATGTAGTTGATGTTCCTCCTGGAAAAGACTGGATGACAATGATATCCAAAGCTTTAGACCTACCAAAGTGAGAGATCATAAGGTTTGATGGTAATCTCAATTACCATTAGTTTTATACGGAATTTTCAAGGCTGTTTTGATGGAGGCATTGGATCCCGATTTAGGTTAAACTAATTGGTTCAGTATTGTGATGGTGAAGCTTCTCGAGGAAGCATTCGGTCAGAAACACATCGTAGCCCAAACATTTATTGATAGGATGCGGAATACCACTGCTATTAATGGACCTGATCCAGATAATCTCAGAAAGCAGTCTCGTGAGATGCATATTGTGAGCTGACTATTGCACAGATGAGCACTTCATTCAACCTTAATTGTACAAAGACTGTCAAGCACCGACGTCATATGCCGTCGAAGTATGTAGTTTGAGACACCATACCTTGTTTCACAGGAAGAGCAGAGAGATAGTAATAGGACTGCCCACATTAATACCCAACTCTATACTGAGAAAAGGGTTAAGCGTGCACAGAAACGAGTAGCATTCGCAGTAGTGCCTGTATTGATAAAAAATTGGGAAAAGGCGGTACAGACTTGCCCTTTCCTAGATAATGAGGCTAGGTTTCCCGAATGTATTATACAGACAGCGAAGCAACAGTTCTACATTGACGTTTTATTAACCAGTGGTTATACGTTATAAGAAGCCAAAATAGTATACCCTCAGCTGACGGAGATGTTACATTTACTGTTCTAATCTGACCAAGTGGGCCAGCAACAATTTTGAATTAATGAAGTTTATTCCGGAGAAAGACCTCACAGAAAGTAACGTGGACATTTGTTTATCTATGGGAAGAAATTAAAGAACTGTAGGAATAGAGTGTAATCTCTGAACGGATAAGATCTTCATAGAGTGCGAATTCGATGCGACTCCTACAAGAAGAACCATATTGTAATTTGTAGCTCCTATATTTGACCCCTTTGGGTCTGTAGCTCCAGTTGTTTTATCAACTGAGTTAATTTTGTGAGACACTTGTCTGCAAAATCTGGCATGAGACGCATTGCTTCCTACGGAGTGCTTTATGAGATGGGACTGCTGGCTTAGAGGTATGAAGCGCCTCAGTGAACTGTCACTTCCAAGATGTCTCGTACCAGAATCGTGCAAACCACTGGCTCTGCTGATGCCTTAGAATTTACATATGGTCATCAAGCCGAAAGTTAAGACACCTAATAAGCCAAAGACCATTGTAACAAAGAAGTCAATAACTAAGACCCTGAGGAAGCAGACAGCACATATTCGCCGTGCTATCGAACATGGTGTCGTGAATAAGAGTGAGGGTGCATCTAGCAGCTTTAAAGGAGCCAACACTAGCCTTAGACAGATTTTGTGTAATTGGAACCAGAATAGAATAGCAAATACCATTTTAGAAAGAGGGAGTGGATGACGTTCCTAGAGCCAGTCATCAAAGCAGTGTATGCGGACGGATCATGAATTCAATAAGAAGGACGCTGTAAGAACCATTTGGAAGGTTTTATGTGTTGGTGAAAATCCCTCCATGTATATGCTTGTACTTTGTTCCTATTGATCTTCTTAGTTGCACATTGTTAACTTTTGGACTACATTTGAATTGTTAATATTTGTATTTTATTATAGTTTTTGTTTTTACCACACCTTCACTAATTCCCCATGTTTCTTCCCGAACTGCACTTATGTTGTTTTACTTTATACTAAGTCTGAGCGGCAGCCATTTTGGTTGGTTCCTGCTTTTGATTGCTTGACCTGTGTTGACTGGAATTGTGCATTTTGGTTGTGAATTGAAGCACTCTTCCAGAATTGAAAACACTGTGTTATAGAGCGACCAATTATTACCTTTTGAACGAATCTGTACGTGATCTATCCAGACAGGATAGAATAACATTTATTTGTAGTGATTGTTTAGATTTGATCAATTAAACAATTATTGGTTGGATAGCTGTGTGGTTATATTTGTTTAGAACTGCTATCTTACCCAATTACCTTGTTTTGGTTTCAAACGGGCGAGGGCGCGTATGCAACTTATCCAGGCAGCTGTCCAGCAGTCCAAACGTGGTTTGGATCCTACAGTTCTAAACAAATCTTACTTGGCCGAAATCCTTTGGGAATCGTTCGCGGATTTTCTGGAAATAATTGGTCGTTTCGCTTATAATGCCAGTTAATCGTCGAAGGAGATCAGGCTCAAAGTTCGTCGATGTTAACGAAGAATCCCCTATTGTCAAGCAAGTGCCTTTTGACATCCTTAAGGGTCATGGTTCAGACTTAAATAGGGTTAATTATCATGGCAGTGATTCTAGCCTTAATTCGATGTCAGATGATGTAAAAATCTTAGTTTAAAGGAGGAGCAAGGGCCTGAATTACTAGGAAAGAGCATGGCGCCTATAGTTCATGTTGTTGGCCCAGAGCTACCAAAGGTTGAACTGAGTTATTTCGATGGAGAGCCAAGAGGTTATTGGAAATTTGTAAGGCAATTTGAGACGTATGTAGCATCGAGAGTCACGGATGATAGCCAGCGCTTGCTCTATTTGATACACTACTGTAAGGGCAAGGCTAAAACAGCTATTGAAGGTTGCGTCACGATGGAGGCATCCTCTGGCTATAAAAGAGCAAGGGAGATTTTAAAACGTTTTTTCGGACAGCCTCACGTAATTGCTCGAGAAACACTAGAGGACTTATTCAGTGCTGCGAATTTTGAGTATATTGACGGGGACCAACTATCAAATTTGGCTATTAAGATGGAAAACTGTGCCATGGTCTTGGAGCAGATGAATTATACTTCTGATCTAAATTCCTTAGTTACCTTGGAAAGAATAGTGAGACTCTTGCCTCAACCTATGCAAGCCCAGTGGGCGGACTGGGTGGATAAATTGACTGAAGATAACAGGGAACCGACCTTCGACGAGCTCACTCAGTTTATCGCATCGCGTGCGAGAGTGGCTTGTAGTAGATTTGGACGGTTAGCAAACCGTTCAAGAAAAGGACATAACGTAAAGACGAACTGTCACGTGCAATCAGAGCAAGGGAATAGTTCGACAACGAAAACTAAATGCAGTATGTGTTCCTACGACCACGCTATTGATAAATGTCCACAGTTCTTAGAGCTTACAGTCCAAGACAGATGGTCTCACGCTAAAAGCAAGGGTATCTGTTTCGTCTGTCTTAGACAAGGACATAAGGTTAATGAATGTAAGATGACAAGGCTCTGTAACGTTGACAGTTGTAAGAAGAGACATCACGTTCTGCTGCACACTGACTCGACAGGCAACGTCGTAAATGATAAGCCATCATGCTCGGAATATAGGAAAAGAGTTGTTAATCATATCAGTAAGGTACAGACACTGGAGAACGAAATACGTAAGCTTTATGATGAGTTTTCAGATGCTTATTCAAGTGATAAATCATTATCAGTAGACGACAAGGCGGCTATAAAGATTGTGGAAGGTGGCACGCGCTTCGGCAACGGTCATTTTGTAGTTCCTATACCGTGGAAAAAGAATCCAGATATGAAAGTGGATAATTATGAAGTAGCAAACCGTAGATTACCAAGTTTGAAGGATATGTTGTCGAAGTATGTCAGTCTGCACATCAGGTATATCAAAAGTATTGAAAGTGATTTTACTAAGACTTATGCGGAGAGGGTCTTTGAAATATATCTGCAGTCTTATTATCGCCCTCGATGGTATTTACCTCATCATGCAGTATTAAACATAGAAAAACCAGAAGAACTTAGAGTGATCCTTGGTTGTGCCGCACAGTTTGCAGGGGTTTCCATAAATGATATGATTTATCAAGAACCCGATGCCACCGCTGAATTAAGGTGTATATTAATAAGTTTTCGCAAGGAGGCAGTTGCAATCCCTGCAGATGTTGAAGAAATGTTCATGCAAGTGAAGGTCCCTGAGTCTGATCGAGGAGCTTCAAGATTTCTGTGGTGGCAGGAGGGAGACATGTCTAGGGAACCATCCGAGTTTCAAATGACATCCCATCCATTTGATGCCACATCATCGCCATTGTGCGCGAACTTTGCCTTGAATAAGACGGCCCAAATATTCTCAGACGGTTATGATGGTTATGTTGTAGACGCTGTCAAGAATAATTTCTATGTTGATGATTGCTTGATATCCATTCCCACTTGTGATCAAGCAAAGAGTTTCGTTAAGCATATAAGTGAATTATTATGTAGAGGAAGTATGCAAAAATGACCGATCTTGAATATTGGTTCAAATGTCCTACTTTATTGCATGGCGAATTTTATATAACAATCACTGACTGTCCGAAACCTACCCCTGACGATATTGAGTTTAGAAAAACTGCTGTGGTTAACTTGAGTAGTATAAAGCAAAACATGTCACCTATTCTCTCTTATAAATCCGAGTGGTTGAAATTAGTCAGGGCCGTAGCCTGGCTTAGAAGGTTCATAGAATTTCTGATGGTGCTTCGTTCACCGAGTCATGAAGGATCCGTTCATCTAGGATGTTTAAAGGTCAAGGAGCCTGACATCGCCAAGGGTAAGAATTTATTGATGGTTCAAAAGGAAGTGTGTGGAGAATTATTTAGTGAATTTAGAAACAGAAGTAAAGTAGTAAGTCATAATGATCTGAAAGGTTTATCATCGATAATGCTTGATGGGTTACTCTGTGTTACAGGTCGGGTAAGCTACTCAGAATTATTAAATGCTTTTGAACATCCAGTAATTTTACCCAGTCAACACTTAGTGACGGAAACGATAATTAGACATTGTCATAAAGAACCAGGACACACAGGAAGGTCATTAGAAAAAGGATATAGATATGTGTTTACTTGTTTGCAAACATGGGCAATACATATTGAACTGATGTATAGTTTGATTACTGGTTCATTTATAATGGCCTTATTACGTTTTATTGGAAGAAGAAGGAAACCTCCGGAGATTTACAGTGACAGTGCGTCAAGCTTTGTGGTGACAGTTTCTAAGTTAAGCAAGTTTGTGCAGCAGTCGAATCAGAAGATAAACATTGAATTGACAGCGAGGCCCTCATCCAACAGCATGGGTGGAGTTTGGAGAAGAGTGATTAGGTCTATATCACGACTGTTATTGTTGATCACCAGAGAACAGGTGAAGCAGGTCTCCTTGAAGCTTTGGATTAGTCTTTGTTGTCATTAATGTAGTTAGGTCGAGTAGGCGTACTGTTGTAAGTCCTACTCGTTCCTATGGTGTGATATGTTATATAATGAACCATGACCGTAGGCGTCAAGGTAGCTTGTGTGGTATGGAGGGATTTTGGGGGCCGGTGTAAGATCCATTTGGAAGGTTTTATGTGTTGGTGAAAATCCCTCCATGTATATGCTTGTACTTTGTTCCTATTGATCTTCTTAGTTGCACATTGTTAACTTTTGGACTACATTTGAATTGTTAATATTTGTATTTTATTATAGTTTTTGTTTTTACCACACCTTCACTAATTCCCCATGTTTCTTCCCGAACTGCACTTATGTTGTTTTACTTTATACTAAGTCTGAGCGGCAGCCATTTTGGTTGGTTCCTGCTTTTGATTGCTTGACCTGTGTTGACTGGAATTGTGCATTTTGGTTGTGAATTGAAGCACTCTTCCAGAATTGAAAACACTGTGTTATAGAGCGACCAATTATTACCTTTTGAACGAATCTGTACGTGATCTATCCAGACAGGATAGAATAACATTTATTTGTAGTGATTGTTTAGATTTGATCAATTAAACAATTATTGGTTGGATAGCTGTGTGGTTATATTTGTTTAGAACTGCTATCTTACCCAATTACCTTGTTTTGGTTTCAAACGGGCGAGGGCGCGTATGCAACTTATCCAGGCAGCTGTCCAGCAGTCCAAACGTGGTTTGGATCCTACAGTTCTAAACAAATCTTACTTGGCCGAAATCCTTTGGGAATCGTTCGCGGATTTTCTGGAAATAATTGGTCGTTTCGCTTATAATGCCAGTTAATCGTCGAAGGAGATCAGGCTCAAAGTTCGTCGATGTTAACGAAGAATCCCCTATTGTCAAGCAAGTGCCTTTTGATGTCCTTAAGGGTCATGGTTCAGACTTAAATAGGGTTAATTATCATGGCAGCGATTCTAGCCTTAATTCGATGTCAGATGATGTAAAAAATCTTAGTTTAAAGGAGGAGCAAGGGCCTGAATTACTAGGAAAGAGCATGGCGCCTATAGTTCATGTTGTTGGCCCAGAGCTACCAAAGGTTGAACTGAGTTATTTCGATGGAGAGCCAAGAGGTTATTGGAAATTTGTAAGGCAATTTGAGACGTATGTAGCATCGAGAGTCACGGATGATAGCCAGCGCTTGCTCTATTTGATACACTACTGTAAGGGCAAGGCTAAAACAGCTATTGAAGGTTGCGTCACGATGGAGGCATCCTCTGGCTATAAAAGAGCAAGGGAGATTTTAAAACGTTTTTTCGGACAGCCTCACGTAATTGCTCGAGAAACACTAGAGGACTTATTCAGTGCTGCGAATTTTGAGTATATTGACGGGGACCAACTATCAAATTTGGCTATTAAGATGGAAAACTGTGCCATGGTCTTGGAGCAGATGAATTATACTTCTGATCTAAATTCCTTAGTTACCTTGGAAAGAATAGTGAGACTCTTGCCTCAACCTATGCAAGCCCAGTGGGCGGACTGGGTGGATAAATTGACTGAAGATAACAGGGAACCGACCTTCGACGAGCTCACTCAGTTTATCGCATCGCGTGCGAGAGTGGCTTGTAGTAGATTTGGACGGTTAGCAAACCGTTCAAGAAAAGGACATAACGTAAAGACGAACTGTCACGTGCAATCAGAGCAAGGGAATAGTTCGACAACGAAAACTAAATGCAGTATGTGTTCCTACGACCACGCTATTGATAAATGTCCACAGTTCTTAGAGCTTACAGTCCAAGACAGATGGTCTCACGCTAAAAGCAAGGGTATCTGTTTCGTCTGTCTTAGACAAGGACATAAGGTTAATGAATGTAAGATGACAAGGCTCTGTAACGTTGACAGTTGTAAGAAGAGACATCACGTTCTGCTGCACACTGACTCGACAGGCAACGTCGTAAATGATAAGCCATCATGCTCGGAATATAGGAAAAGAGTTGTTAATCATATCAGTAAGGTACAGACACTGGAGAACGAAATACGTAAGCTTTATGATGAGTTTTCAGATGCTTATTCAAGTGATAAATCATTATCAGTAGACGACAAGGCGGCTATAAAGATTGTGGAAGGTGGCACGCGCTTCGGCAACGGTCATTTTGTAGTTCCTATACCGTGGAAAAAGAATCCAGATATGAAAGTGGATAATTATGAAGTAGCAAACCGTAGATTACCAAGTTTGAAGGATATGTTGTCGAAGTATGTCAGTCTGCACATCAGGTATATCAAAAGTATTGAAAGTGATTTTACTAAGACTTATGCGGAGAGGGTCTTTGAAATATATCTGCAGTCTTATTATCGCCCTCGATGGTATTTACCTCATCATGCAGTATTAAACATAGAAAAACCAGAAGAACTTAGAGTGATCCTTGGTTGTGCCGCACAGTTTGCAGGGGTTTCCATAAATGATATGATTTATCAAGAACCCGATGCCACCGCTGAATTAAGGTGTATATTAATAAGTTTTCGCAAGGAGGCAGTTGCAATCCCTGCAGATGTTGAAGAAATGTTCATGCAAGTGAAGGTCCCTGAGTCTGATCGAGGAGCTTCAAGATTTCTGTGGTGGCAGGAGGGAGACATGTCTAGGGAACCATCCGAGTTTCAAATGACATCCCATCCATTTGATGCCACATCATCGCCATTGTGCGCGAACTTTGCCTTGAATAAGACGGCCCAAATATTCTCAGACGGTTATGATGGTTATGTTGTAGACGCTGTCAAGAATAATTTCTATGTTGATGATTGCTTGATATCCATTCCCACTTGTGATCAAGCAAAGAGTTTCGTTAAGCATATAAGTGAATTATTATGTAGAGGAAGTATGCAAAAAATGACCGATCTTGAATATTGGTTCAAATGTCCTACTTTATTGCATGGCGAATTTTATATAACAATCACTGACTGTCCGAAACCTACCCCTGACGATATTGAGTTTAGAAAAACTGCTGTGGTTAACTTGAGTAGTATAAAGCAAAACATGTCACCTATTCTCTCTTATAAATCCGAGTGGTTGAAATTAGTCAGGGCCGTAGCCTGGCTTAGAAGGTTCATAGAATTTCTGATGGTGCTTCGTTCACCGAGTCATGAAGGATCCGTTCATCTAGGATGTTTAAAGGTCAAGGAGCCTGACATCGCCAAGGGTAAGAATTTATTGATGGTTCAAAAGGAAGTGTGTGGAGAATTATTTAGTGAATTTAGAAACAGAAGTAAAGTAGTAAGTCATAATGATCTGAAAGGTTTATCATCGATAATGCTTGATGGGTTACTCTGTGTTACAGGTCGGGTAAGCTACTCAGAATTATTAAATGCTTTTGAACATCCAGTAATTTTACCCAGTCAACACTTAGTGACGGAAACGATAATTAGACATTGTCATAAAGAACCAGGACACACAGGAAGGTCATTAGAAAAAGGATATAGATATGTGTTTACTTGTTTGCAAACATGGGCAATACATATTGAACTGATGTATAGTTTGATTACTGGTTCATTTATAATGGCCTTATTACGTTTTATTGGAAGAAGAAGGAAACCTCCGGAGATTTACAGTGACAGTGCGTCAAGCTTTGTGGTGACAGTTTCTAAGTTAAGCAAGTTTGTGCAGCAGTCGAATCAGAAGATAAACATTGAATTGACAGCGAGGCCCTCATCCAACAGCATGGGTGGAGTTTGGAGAAGAGTGATTAGGTCTATATCACGACTGTTATTGTTGATCACCAGAGAACAGGTGAAGCAGGTCTCCTTGAAGCTTTGGATTAGTCTTTGTTGTCATTAATGTAGTTAGGTCGAGTAGGCGTACTGTTGTAAGTCCTACTCGTTCCTATGGTGTGATATGTTATATAATGAACCATGACCGTAGGCGTCAAGGTAGCTTGTGTGGTATGGAGGGATTTTGGGGGCCGGTGTAAGATCCATTTGGAAGGTTTTATGTGTTGGTGAAAATCCCTCCATGTATATGCTTGTACTTTGTTCCTATTGATCTTCTTAGTTGCACATTGTTAACTTTTGGACTACATTTGAATTGTTAATATTTGTATTTTATTATAGTTTTTGTTTTTACCACACCTTCACTAATTCCCCATGTTTCTTCCCGAACTGCACTTATGTTGTTTTACTTTATACTAAGTCTGAGCGGCAGCCATTTTGGTTGGTTCCTGCTTTTGATTGCTTGACCTGTGTTGACTGGAATTGTGCATTTTGGTTGTGAATTGAAGCACTCTTCCAGAATTGAAAACACTGTGTTATAGAGCGACCAATTATTACCTTTTGAACGAATCTGTACGTGATCTATCCAGACAGGATAGAATAACATTTATTTGTAGTGATTGTTTAGATTTGATCAATTAAACAATTATTGGTTGGATAGCTGTGTGGTTATATTTGTTTAGAACTGCTATCTTACCCAATTACCTTGTTTTGGTTTCAAACGGGCGAGGGCGCGTATGCAACTTATCCAGGCAGCTGTCCAGCAGTCCAAACGTGGTTTGGATCCTACAGACTCTACGATCAGTATTTTTTCAGAAGGTATTGACGGACGAGTCTTTGGAGTTATTTTTAATGGAGGTTGAAGGAAAACTGAACATTCGACCACTCATAAAGCAAGTTCAACTGTACAATATTTCTTTAGCTTCAGTTTTGGCTAGGCTCAAAACCAGGTTGTGATTCCGAGCCATATTAGCTTCTCTGTTTGGTTTTACAGCTTCTGCCGAAATTCTTGTTTTTTGGTTTACGAAGATTTGATTATTCTGGTACTCTGAAATGTTGTCTGATGGGATACATGTGACTTTGTCCTCACTTGCGTTGTAGAAAATGCTGTCGCCTACAGCCATGTTGTTGAAACTACATGGACTTATCAGACGCCTAACATTCTCGTTTTCCTCTTCTAGTTCATGTCGCTACATCGTGTAATGATATCCGGCTTGTCTATAATGAAAACATGTTTGTTGGGATATTCAGGAAAATATCCCAAAAATTATCCTGTTAAGCCTAATGCTATCCTTGGACATGAAATGGTGTCATCTTATTGGTCAATATTTGTTTAACATGTCATTTTCCTACTGGCCATTATTGTACAATGTTATTTTCTACTTTATGGTACGTTGTGGTCTGCTTGACTGGTATATAAACAAAGTATGTTTGAAATATAATGATTCATGTCTCCGAGGCTGTGACTTGTGTTCTGGACTTAACTGGCTGGGTTAGACAGGGAAGCGGGACCAATCAGAACCCTAGGCCGTTCCATGTGCTTGTGCGTCTTTGGTCCGATCAATAATTCGCTACCCCTTAATCCGCAGTATTTTTCACAGTCATAACAATGTTCTTGACAGTGGTCACTGTGTTAGTGGCTCAAAGTCCTTCAAATTAATTCAGAAATGATTCGTTTCGACTCTTGGTAAGCTCTACCCAGAACAATTTCACAAACAGATCTACGAGGTAGAAGGATAACTTCTATGCTAACAAACTTCAGGTATTGCTAACACAAGCAATACCAAAATATGGCAGCAAGTGGTGGGAGATGAGGGTCTATAATGCGGAGAAAGGACTTTGTTACAGGTCTTCAAAGATAGTAACTGGGTAAATATTGTAGGCTAAATCTTGAAGGTTATTACTTACTACTATTCTTTCCCAGTCAATGTTCCGACAGTCAGTCACAAGCAATGTTAAAAAAACTTTGACGCCACTTCCTTCTCCCCTTTAAAATAAACACAGGCGAGAAACAATATGAGAGAGTTTAAAAACGGAGTGACCAAATGTTGCAATTCCAACTAAAAGAAGTAATGACTTCACCTTCAACAGACACATTCCTCATGACTATGCATTCGTACACCAAATCGTATGAGAACACGACAGGGTTTTAAGTCCTTGTACTTTACGTCAAATTTAGTTAAATGTACAAAGTTGTTTAAATTTGATAAGCTGTATTCTGTTTCAGTTATCGTTAAAGCGGTAATTTGTTTCCATTGTTGGTTAGTATGATACCCGAGGGATTACCGGAGTTACTGGAGAAGTTCACGGAGAAGGCTATGTCAGAAAAGCCGAATGATTTGGTTGAGTTCGCAGCAAATTATTTTCATAACCTTCTGGAATCCAAAAGTCAACTTGAAGAACGCAAGTTACTCCCTAATTTTTTTGCTTAATTAATCCAGTATATCGACAAGAATAAAAAACCTGAGATTTTTAAACATTCTAAGGAATATGATTCTCTTATAAACTGAATTCTTACACCTGGCCAAAGTTTTCAACCATAGTTGAGTATTTTACTGTGAAATCTCACGTTTGGAAATGAATTAGGCAGAGTGAAGGAATCCGCTTGATTTAGCATCTCAAGCATTACGTTTCATCATTTCCATATATTTGTCCAGAGGATAAACCATTTGGTGAATCCGAAGTATTCAAATATTTGAGAAACGTGATTTCGTCTGGTTCTTTAGCTGATCAGCTGACCAGACAACCCAAAAAGGGGAAATAAAGGGGTAAATGCTTTGGTAACGAAAGGGGAAATAAAGAGGAAAACGCGCCAGAATGTCGCCTTTTTCGCCTGTCCGGGGGAAATAATGCGGATTTTCCCCTTTATCGCCTTTTTGTCGACAAATTACGGACTTATCGCCTAAATATCCGCCGAATTGTCGTATTTTCGCCTAAATATCCGCCGAATTGTCGCATTTTCGCCTAAATTTCCGCTGAATTGTCTACTTTTCGCCTAAATATCCGCCGAATTGCCACATTTTCGCCTAAATATCCGCCGAATTGTCGCCTAAATATCCGCTGAATTGTCTACTTTTCGCCTAAATTTCCTACTTATGCGCGTAGTTTTCTACTTTTCGCCTAAATACACACATTACCTCCTATTTTCCATCCATCGACAGAACCCCAAACGTCTCCTATGTTCGCCTTTATTTTCAACCACAGACAAAAATATATCTGCAATGCAGTTGAAAAGCGGTCGACCGTCCCTTCAGACTATAAAGATTGTATTTATCGTTTATAATCCCATCACAGTCTCTAAATGATATGCTTGTTTTTCATTAGATCTGTCTTCATACATTTCTTCTCATATGCTCATGGAAGCTAACGAAATTTAAATTTTTCATTACTATATTGATATAAATAAGCACCAAAATATCCGGTGTTGTCCGTCATTCTACTTCTCATTTTTACAGCGTCAGTAGATTTGTACAGGCGACAAGTTAATGAGGCTTAGGTTGACCAGTGTATCAACAATCAGATTACTCTGAATATTTCTCTGTCTATCAATATTTATACTTAAGACAGCCATAAGCGTAATTAGGTGTCATTTAGATAACCTATTGTGTAATATACATCTAAGCTGGTCAGTTTCACCATGCTGGCCGCGATAATTTCACATTCTACTTTCTTCACTATACTCAGTAACACTTGTTTTGATTGGGATAAAGTAAAATTGGATGTCTCTAGTTTTAGTCCGTTGTCCATTGCATAATAAATCTACACATGGAGGAATATATAGATGCTCCAGTATATATTCGTTTAGTTTTATGTCACCAAAATGAGTTGTCTCCCTCGGCTGAACCTATAAAAGTGTAATTGAAAGTAATTTTGAATAAACGTTTAGTTGGTCAATGTGATGCTACTATGCTGTATTTATCCTTAATATACAAAGACGTTTTAGTAGGATCACATGTTAGTGAAAGTGACCCGGGTTATACATTTTTCTTGCATTGATTAGTGTACTCATACTGAGGATACTGAGCAACTGTAATAATGTTATCATTACAACATGTGAAACTAGTTAATTTATTTCAGAAATCACAGTAAAAAAGAAATAATATTGCTAAAAATAGCGGTGACGAATTAACTCCAACGTTTCTACAGTCTAATATGAATGAGTTCTGAGAGTATTTGTATGCTTTATCAGTTGCCTAATGAAACCATATTCATGGATTCTGGAGTAATTATTTTTAAGAAGTTCATTTTAGATTCTATGACAGAATTGCTAAGTGGCCTAAAGAGGACTTGAGTACCTATTAAAGCTCTAATGAAGCAAGCCAGCTTATACAAAATGTCCTGCAGACAATTCCGTAAAGCATATCTTTGAATGTATTGGAATAAGAGCTTTTGTTTTAGACTATGAGAAGCAAAACAACTCTAGATTTTGTGTCATCACGGACTGATTGTTTACGAGCTCACACCTCACTATAGGATCCAAAGCACTCGAAGTATAAGGACTGTAAATATTATTATCTTTGTTTTATTACTGGCCAATGCTATAATGGAAAAATAATCAACTCACAGTCGTCTCACATAAAACATTTGCTCATAGGTTGTAAGCTCATATGAATCCAAGATGACGCTCATAATTTCTTAAAGGTTTTTATTTCCCACTTGTTAATTCACAAATAGGATTTACCTGTCCCTACTGGCCTGTTTGCTAGTTAAACGTATGCTATACAGATATCTAACGGTTATGGTAAATGGGCAGCCTTGAAGATAATATTAATGCCTAAAAGGACAGATTCTTGGTTTGAGTATTAGTTGGGACAGTAAGAAGTTATGTTATAGGTACACTTAGCTGACGACTCGTCAACTTAAAATGTTTTCAAATTTTGAGTGTTAACAAATCACTATCCATGATCTATTGTTGTGCATAAGCAGCTAGAAATAGCTAATTTTTATGGTAATATTGTGGTGAACAGAACACGGGTGGGGACAATCAAATGTATGTCACAAAATTACAGGACTTGTTAATAAAATCTAACAATCATAAAGTAAATGCTTAATTTGCAAAATATCCGCCAATTGTCTCAAAATGACTCAGAATTCATTGTTCTTGCATTTTCATACGAATTGCATCTTGTTTCCATTCTTTGCTGTTCGATCCTCTTGTCTCTCTGCTGTCAGATCTTCTGTTCACGACTAACATCATATACTACTTGTGTCAATATAAGTAGCACACACCACAATATCATTAATTTAAATAGTTCTCCCATAAAATATGCATATGCAACCCCATGTTTAAAGCGGTTATTTTATCAATGAAATTTTAGACACGAGTATATTTTCCGCTTCCACTGGTATTCCACAGTATGATGTTACGATAACTGTCAGCGATTCAAAACAAACGATTCCCGTAATAACCACAACCTCTGACAGGTTTGTTCGTTCGTTTCTAATGTGTAATCGATTATTTTTAATAACATTTAAGCGAAAACAACAAGTGTTACGACGATTCAGAAATCACCTTAAATTTATTACAGCTGTCAACTAGTGAATGTTTCATCCCTCTACTTAACAACGAAAGTAATTTAAACGGAAATAATCTCAAACATGTAGTTATCATCCAAACTGTGATTTGGGTTGTCTTGCTCTGTGTTGTGAAGTTATGCCTACTTATTGTTGTCTGTGCAACTGTTAACTGATATATCATTCGGACAAGTGCATAAAATATCAAAAGATTTTGTAAAGTGCATTTGTATCTTGACAGGTGCACTTTCACGTATTGATATTTGTTAACTAACTCAGAAAGTCTATATGTAGTTATCTAGTGTTCCTAAAAATGAGTCCAAAGTGGTCTCTTTTGTTTTTAAAACCTTTTACATTATTCTCATTACAGTTTTCTATATTCACTGAAATCCTTTATGTGTAACCACGTCAAAAGATGAGTTGATGACGAGTGTCAGTCAACTGTTTTTATGTTGCTTCTTGATTTTCATCTGTCAGGTGACATATGAGACTCAAAAGATTACAGCTCTCTTCTTAATGTTCCTAAGTTTTTATGTAGGTATATGGTGGTTATATACACAGACCCAGTAACCTTCTACTATACACACCCATATTGATGTTTTATGGCCGAAATAAATAATTGAAGATGAAAAAAACCCAAGAACTTGTTAAGGACTCATTTGGTTGAACTTATGGTAAAGACAAACAGAGATGGACTTGGTTGTATTTCAGCCTACCTTAAACATGAACTACTGATATGAATTGAAATGACATGAATTATCGTGAGTAGCAACAAGCTTTAAAATGTTTTGGTGTGTAAACTGAAGCGTACTAATTTTACTGATATTGAATAGAAGTTGTAAATTTTGTATCCTCTTATTTTTCAGAAAGAAACTTCTATTTACTTAGACACGAAGAATTAGTATAAGAGACACGAAAAGGTGCATCATGCATACTGATATATTATCTTCACATAATTCAAAATTCGTGTTTTTCCAAGTGTAATAACCGTCTTATTAACATGAGACGCTAAAATATGGAATTATTGAGGTTTGTCATCCAACTAGTTAAAAGAAATATGCTTTACTTCAAATAAATTTATACATTTAATGAAGTTCCACAATGGCCTTCGAAAGCTTGAAGAAATAAATTTAGAAATTTTTGATATATACGTTGTTTAGTTTCGGACGTGTAACAATGTAACAAATTGGGTAATTCTAACCAAGTGTTTTTTCACATTATTAAAGAATTCTTACGGTTATTCATTCAATCTCTAATTAAAGTTTAATCAGGCATTTTCCGAAATCGGGTCATCATAAAAGACAATACATTTTGGCAGATCCTTACTTATGACTCTAGGAAGCATTTAATAGTAATAAAAAGTTTGGTATATATTGTCACAATCGTTTTCTCTGTACCTGGGTACTTTATGTTATCCATGTGTACTACATCTGCTAGATATCAAGGCTGAAAGTCTTATCCATCCAAATTGATACTCTTGGATTGTGATATATATCGTCAATATATTAAAAATCATGACAATTCCTTTATGCCAAAAGGAACTATCACTATCAATCATGGAGTAAGATGTGTATAAGGTGTGTTGAACTTCTAGACTACAATTCCGATTGTTCTAGTGCAAAAATATATTCTTATTATCTTTTTTTGTAATGAAAAAATGAAGGCTTAAAAACTTTATATATATATATATATATGCAAAATATTTTTCAGTTAGCAACTGATATTTATTTAATAGTTGAATTCACGAGTTGATTAAAGCTAGAACACCAAGGAAAACCTGGGAGGACTAGACGGCTGTTTCGTCCTAGTATGGGACTTAGTACTGTGCATCCAAGATCCCTCTTGCGGGATTCGAACTCAAGGATTTCGGCCTCGTTCTCAAACACTTAACCTTTAGACTACTAAGTTGGCATCTAAGGGTTTGAATGTCTAACTTCAACTAATCCACGATATTACGCCACCGTCCACCACTGTCTTCAGTGAGTAACTGCCTCACCACAGACACGGTTGAACTCCACTGGTCACCGCTTCTCACTAGGACTCCAGGAAATATCTGTTCAAGCTGGTCACAAGTCGGCACACACCGCTGGGGAGTCCCATACTAGGACGAAACGGCTATCCAGTGCTTTCAGGTTCTCAGTGGTGATCTAGCTTTAATCGACTCATGAATTCAACTATTAGGTTACCACAATCTTCACAAAAAACCGCCAATATGATGATATTTATTTGACAAATGTTAATTTACTCAAGCGGAGAGTTTGTACTTCGATATTTTTTCGATTGCTATCACCACATCCAGATAAATAAGATATGGATACACTTAATTAGTACTGCTAACCCTTCGATCTATTACAAATAATTCAGTAGATTTATTTCTGGAAATATTTGTACGTAAATTAGTGCACATCGTTTAGCATATATATATATATGCCTGACTACGTATACGTTAGTATATAGATGTGTGGTTAAATACTTTGCAAGGCTAACTACATTTTGACAACCGTTTAACATCTAATTAAAGAGTGATAAGTAAATATATTAGACCACCTATTCCATGCATATCCTGACTAAACAACTGATAAATTGAAAAACAACACGAACTTTTATCACGGGAAATTTATACATTCGTTGATTGTATTATCTAATGATAAATTGGATTTAAATTAATGTGAATAGACATACTAGTGATACTGTGAAGATTAATATTTCTTTTTGATCTCTGGGATCGATTGACCTAATTTGATGTATATGAATGAATAAAGTTTAAAAACACTAAGATCTTTGTATGAAAAATAAAAATAGATTTCTTCACATACCTATAATAGTCGAAATATTTAATACGAGTTATAAATTATTAATAGGTTACTATGTTTATTAACGGCAAGGTTAAAGATACATATTTATCATTCTTACTAGTTTGCAGATGAGAGAACTGATGGTTCACGATAAACATATTCTTTGGGAGAATCAGTTATCGACTCGAAAGCAATTAGACTAAAGAGTTGATTGAGTGTTTAAGGCATTCAACTTTCAACTGCTAAGGCACGGGTGCGACTCTTTCTTCATCTACTCCGTTTTGCGCAACTGGGTAATTTCACTAGCTAACAAACTTAGTGTGGCTTAAAACCAGGTACACGAATGTGTATTTGAAAAGTGGATTGGATTAATGTTTATGTATGTATTATCGCTATTCTTATTGTGATTGTCATTATTATTACTAAAAATCTTATGAACTCGTGTTCATCCATAAATGTGATAACGTGACTTTCATCTAGAATAATGATCGCTTAGTTAAATCATTTTTATTCAATCATATGACAATTGCATATGAAATCTCATTCATTTACTTGTCAAATCTCCTAAATGAATGATTATTAGAATAAACTATACTTTAGGTTATGGTTATTTCGTACTCATCAATTTCAAGTTGTAGTTCACTGTCTAAACAATCAAAACAACACCAAACGTTATTTGAGGAATGAGCAATTGAGAAGTTAACAAAAACGTTGAAAACAATTACTGTATAGAAAAGTAAATAAAACAAATAATGGTATTTATTAACAGCAATATTATTTAACTTATGAAGTTTGTTTCTCTTATTATCATACTTAATTTTAAAATATACTGCTGTTTATAGCTTTTAAAAGGATTGAAGTTATTTCAATCAGTAATGGTAAACTTATTCTCAAATTACACGATATTTTATTAAATTGTTAATGTCCAACATGTTTTAAGTCATATCTCCAGTTCGTTGTAACGTCATTATAAATCTGTTCGAATAATTTATTCATTCTTTTGTTTCGTTTAAAGAGAGAAATAATATTATATTTTAATTCTACTTGTTGGCTTTGTCGATTTCCAAGTCTGAATCTCATATTTATTAATGGGTTTTTGTTCTCTTAACTAGTAAAAATAAAAATAGTATAAGTTTCCATTTTCGTTTATTTAATTAATTTGGAGGATAGTTTGGTAGGAAATTACAGGTATAAATTATATACTTATATGCGAATTTAGAAACCAAGTTATTTATTGTTTTATGCAAACTTGGTAATGAACTACACTAACGGAGAGTGCTGAGCGAATTTAGTAAATTAATAGAAATATATATATATAATCCAAAAGTCATTGAAACTGAATGCCTAGAATAATCCATTATTTTCTCCAATGAAAAAGTTTTGCTATAGGAAACAAATATAGGAGAAAGTAATTATTATTACACACTAAATATCTTTTATTGTGATTTATTTAATAAAATATTTTGATGTGAATCATTAGAGCAAAACGCTTATACCTGTGCCAAATAATTTTTGTAGTGAGAATGTTTTATATGCCTTACTCGTAAGAATTTCGCCGTAAAGGTTGGAAAAAAATGAAATAATACAGCTTGGGAAAGAAGTAATCATGGTTATAATTGGATAAATAAATTGTAAATGAAAATCATAGTCGTTTTATTTAATCAACATAAGTAGTCGCTTATGAGAACATTCTTCGTAAACATTTTTTTCGAAGTACAAAGCCCATTTCTTATGATCTTGGTAGACTCTGCTTGGTAATTGACCGGTGGGAGACTGACAAAATAGTTGTGACCCAAGTTTGATGTCTGCTTCCATTGATTGTTATCGAGTAACACAGTGGTCTTTCTTGAAATGACTTCGTATCGTTCAGAAAAAGAGTTGGTGTTTTGACAGAATCTCTGAAATGTCCTAAATGAAATTACTCATGTCAGATAATGTTAGGTCGTTTCCTGTAGTGTCGACTACAATATTGAGCCCACATAGCTTATTCTAGCTTCCGGACAAGCCAATTTATTCATTCCTCTCGAGTCACGTTTTTGACCTTGTTAATTATTCGCTTATCAATCTTGACTGTTTATATATGAGCATATGTTTGTGCATTTCTTATCTTACTCATCACATGTCAGTGACTTATTTTTGTTGTGACTATAAATATCGATTCATGCGTGGTTAAGTCGAGTTGGCTTGCGTGCCTTCTCCACTGTGCGTCGTTTCGATTCGCCCTCTCTTCGCTTCCTTCGCTGCGGTTCTCTGGCTGTCTATTCAAGTCAACGATTGTACAAAATATACACATGTCGAAATCCATTCTCGTATTTGACTTATTTAATCCCGTTATTCACTAACGCGAGTTAGGTCGATGATTATATACGAGGATTAGTAACTTGTATATTTCGAGAACAATCATTCATACGATCGACCTGGAGTTAGATATCAAGCCACTAAACACCAATATGTTCATACTTTCTGATAAATTAATGTGTCCAGTAACCTTTGATACAAAAGGACTTATTGATATAGATAATTAATTCATGGCATATTTTTTAGTTGTCCTACATATTATTAATACCTTCCTAAATCGATTTCCTATTGTTTAAAATAACATGTTTATTAACCTCATTATCTTTACTGATTTTAAATAATTACACCAAAATTAGTTATTTCCTTGTATCTAAAAGACTAAACCATATTTAGTTGATTTGTCTCATGCAAAATTAAGTGGGATAGTAAAATGTTCTCAGACCGAAGCCTACTTTTCTCCAGTCTTATGTATGAATATTTGGCATTTTTACAAAATCCCGAGGTAAGCTGTTTGTATTACCTAGTAAATATATATATGGTCTATGAATCTTCTATTATTATTCATCTGTATGTCAATTATGAGGAAAATGAGGTGTTGGAATCCAGGAGATATTATGCAAACTGATTAATATTCAAATCGATCTTCCGAACTCTAATAGAATACCAGTTACCCCAAAGTTTGAAGTACACTCTACTGATGAGTAGCGTCCAGATGCAAACTTAGTTTACAAACCTATTTATTTCATGTAATTAAAATCGAATCAAAATAGACGTTGATGCAGTGTTCTTCGTGCTGATATTCTCATTATGAAATTAAAATGGAAAATCTGGTTGACGGTGACAACTAGAAGAAAAATCTATGGTCACTCGTCAATGATTTGTAGAACTCCAGTGTTTCGGACTTCCAATGAACCATTCAATATGTTAGTGACTAGTCAATTTGCATTGATTGATATGGGTTTTTAATATTAAATAGTTTAGGAGTTTTCGAGTTTTTTTGTAAATTTAGGAAATGCGTTTACATAAATAGTTTAATAGACCAACCATTTTCGTCTAGTTTAGTGATAAAGTTTTGGAATACGTTGGTGTTTGATCGATTATCTAAGGTAGCACCAGTTTACATAGCTGTTACTAATAAGTGCACGTTAGCAAGACACCTTTTTGTTTCCTCATACATTAACCTTATTTAACAATACAGGGCGAACGTAAATGTTTCTTTCTAAAATTCCAATTGCAGCCTCTTATGTGTCCTAATATTGTAATATTGTTTAGTGAGTCCATTTTTCGAAGCATTGATACATATCCGAAATTCACTTTTGAAAAGCTTACAGGAACTCAATTCAGCCTGGTTCTGTAAGGCTAAAAAGAAAGCGTTTAGGAGTTCAAATCTTAAAACAATTAATTTACTACGATTACTCAAATAAACTACATTCGTTTTGAGTCTATTTACTTAATCTGTCTAAATTTACCAAGATCTTTCCGTTTTTCCCTTTCTTAAAGTGATAAAGTTTTTGGTTATCTGGATGTTATAGAGCCTAAAATTTGTATACGAGAGAAGTATGTTTTACCTTTGTATTTACCTCGACGGTAACATATTATTGTTACTCATAGTGCTTTCCAATATCACTTCACTAAATCTTTTTGATACCTTTAAATACTGAGATAAAAATTAATTTGATTATTTTACTGGATTTACATTATAATTTAATGTTAAATTGTAGGTTTTACATATCTTCTTCACTCACACACACTGTTGTTATTAATTGCTTTATATGACCTGATATTGTATTCATTCTTATTGCGTCATCATATTTATCCACTGTTCACATTTCTACACGGAACGAAGCCTTAAATTTCATATACATACAATTCGTTGAAAAGAAATCCTTTCATTAAACTTCGAATTTTTAATGAACATACGTATCTAGTCGCATTAATAATGAGTAGTGAACTAACTGAATACTGCATATTGAAGAAGTGACTTAAAGGAGTCAGCATTTATATTGCCAATCCCAAGTTATAATAATATTTCGGCTGGTATTAATTTCATCTAGAACTCTTTCAACCAAATTTTGTGTTGTGTAGACATTTTATTAAAAACATCACTAATTCAACATTTTAAATAATTTTACTAAAATAAACTATTGTGTTAGATATCCTGACTAGTTCATTGATGATTATATTGTATATCCAACATACTACAAGGGTATATATATTAAAAAATATCAAATGTTTGCTATTAATTTGCTTATGATTCATAATTAAGACTCAGTGCGTATGTGACATTATGCTTACTAATTAGGTGAAATTTAATACAAAATATGAATAATTTCTGTTATAGTAAGATTATTGTTAAGTATTAGGTCGGAATAGTTAAACTCCTGAATGTAGTTTGAATGTGTTAATTGCAAATATTATTTGATTGTAACAGTTTCTGTACTTGATTGTCTTACTCCACTAAAAATTTTGTTTAAAAGATTAGTTTGAATGTAATATTATTTGTATTTAGCTAGTTGAAGATAATCTAACTGAATAAATTAAAATGTACATATCACCCGTAAAACAATTTTAATGTCCTATATTGTAGGGTTTCAATTCCCTCTCATTGTTTCTTTTGATGCAACACTGTGTTATTTTTCCGATGTTTACTTGTATTATAATGTTCAGATAGGTAATAACTTCAACTGATGAACTCTTATATGAGATTGCATGTCAGTAACTTGATCTTAATCATAAACTAAAGTTGTTGGTATAATATATGATTTCTAAAAATTACTTAAATATATTTATATTGTCTTCACTGAAGGAAGTCCGTTCTGTACCATTTTATGCGTTACTGTAAGCTTCACTAATGTTTTCCGCTATCGCATACAACAATGCCCATGGCACGCACGTATTAATTTCCTACAAATATTTTTACAATTCTAAATTGTTTGATGTGTGAAACTTCCGTTGAGGTATATCTGGCAAATTAGCTTATCGTAAGATATATACTTAACTGTTAAATAAAACTCACAAATACTTTTGTAATTTAATCTCTTTTATCGAATTTCTCAATTATGGTTATGTGCTATTAATTCCCTGAATTTTACTTTTATATTAAATTGCAAAGGTGACAGCATTTATTTACACACTTGATTTACAATTTGTGCTACTCATAGTGGTTTACGAAGGTTATGATGAATGCGAAGTTAAACATTAAATCAATCTTGTAATAATTTTTATAAATTAATACATTGTCCATTTCACATAAACTATAACTGACTTTAGATCACTTACTTTATCATGTTGAGCATTATTGTCAGTTTATAACTTTTTCGTTTTCGTTTTTTTGTTTATAAACTGAAATTATTGTGAAGTTAATTGTTTTTAAGTCTGTTTCATCGGATCGAAACTTAATGTCCTATTGTAAGTATATGGCTATGGAGATTGTCGGGTTTCATAAAAAAGTATGAACCGATCAATGTAAGATCAACATTTAAAACCTGAAAGCACTAGAGTGCTACTTCGACCTAGTACGGGACTGTTCAACCTTGCACATCCACTATTCTGCACACGGGAATCGAGCCCAGGGCATTCAGTTTTGCGCGCGAACATGGTGGTAGCGTAATTTCATGGATTGATTGAAGTTAGAGATTATTACCTTTGGATCCCGGCTCAATGGTTTAGAGGTCAAGCATCCTCACGCGAGACTAAATGTCCTGAGTTCTACTCCAACATGAGGGGTCGTGAATGCTGACTGTTGAAGAGTCCCATATTAGGACGGAACGGTCCTTCAATGCTTCCAGGTTCTAAATGTTTGTCTTACATAGATCGATCCATAATTTTAATGTCTAACATTTGTTAAAAAATCATATACTTGAGGGTCCCTGAATAACAAGGTAACCTATAGTCAAGACATATCACTTGATTTAAAGTTCACGAATGCCGTTAGTTTTATTTTTCACTCTAGAAATTACCACTGTTGGGAGTATTATCCATATGCATAACAACTTATCTGATATGATAATTCTTTCTTTAGGTCGTTGGTTTCGTTTATTTCAGTTCACACATTTGAAAAGTCATGCTCAATTTTCATGATATTCACAAAAATATTTCTAATTTTGTTTTTTTCCGATGATCCATGTAGATTGGTAACAAATAGTTAGTCAAACTCTTGTTGAGTTAATTCAAGTTTATATTTATTTGGACTGCCCTTTTTTGTATCTTTTCACTTAAACAAACTATACATATATATATATATATATATATATATATATATTTGACCTTAAATTTACCATGACCTCAAATGACATTCAGATTTTAAACAATGAAAGGTTAGTTTTAAAATCGGGCATTTTATTAATTCGCTCTTTTGAATGTTAGACTAGAATATTGAATTTGTGGTTAGTATATGGGGTGCAAATCGATTCGAAATGGATTTTGTGTTATATTGGAGTACCTGATTGTTTTTAGTTAAATGGTATAGAATATGCATTTTTATTTTGTATTACTATAACAGACCAATACAACATCGCGATCTCTATGGGGTATTTTGTGATATGAGCTGAACAAGGGATCGGGAATGTCTATGTCATAATGGTGTTGCAATGAATTCAGTAGTTGTATGCTGTATGGCTGTAAGTGTTAGTGGGTTTAACTATTAGACCAAAAACAGGCATTCCCAACTTCTGTATTCAAAAATGCAAGGCAAAACTTCTTTTATGAATGGCAATTTCGATAAATACTAAGACAGATTTTGTTTAACCGACTGACTGACTTAGCTGTATGGATCTAACTCAAAGTTTAATCTTTAAGCTATGGCGAAATAACTACCTAGCGTACAAGCTAAGAAGTTTTACTAGAATTGAGAACATTTTTGTTTGGTTTTATCATCTAATACATCGGCTTTCATGTTTCAACTGAGATAAGTTTCCAGTAATTAGTGTTTAAGCATCAGAGTTAATTTATTTGAGTTGATCAGTATATGTGTAGTGTACGAGGATTTAGACAGAGAAAAAGCAATTTATTGTTTAACGCAAAATCACAGAGTGCTTTGGTAAAATATGAAAACCACACATTCAATACATTATTTACACATCTTCCGTTAGTTGTCCTTTGCAAGCTTCATGATTCTTTCAATTCTCTTTTTATTATAATTACTCGCTGTTTCCTTTCCTTCTGGCATGTATTCCACATCTGATTGCTATTGCATACTACTTATATCTGTTAGTATAAGTAGTATTCATCACACATATTTTTGTTAGATATGATAATACAGCCTACAAAAGGTATTGAGTAATGTAGGAAATCCGTGTACTGAATTTTGTTGCTTTTCATTACCCGATGCTACTTTATTGAAAATTGTTTACACGTGTGAATGCTTCGACATTAGGATGTATCCTCAATAACCTTGCAAGGAACTAATCTATACAACAAATTCAATTAAAGCAAAAGTTAATGAATTGACAAAAAATTCTGTTATATTGAAATGTTAAGAAAAGCTTATTCATATGTCCCACGTGGTTTTCATAGGCCATACAAATAACAGTCGAGTTAATCAGACTTTGTCATTAAATAGCAGTAAATAGATAAAAGATGATCATACCTTTAAAACTTCTGTCTTGCAATCCAAAAATATAATAACTGACGTTTACCATTTTGACTTTTCGTGTATGCGTTTACATCATGTTTCATAATAAAGTAGTGACCACATTAGCAAAGGCAGTAAAATAATTCAAATTTGTGGATCATATGAAAGTTCCAACCTTCTTGTCTCATCAAAGACACTCATTCACCTGTAACCATTTGTAAAACAAATACTTTTATTGCTTTTAGGAAGACTTTACTGATTCCTATTTATTCCTAAGTATGTAGATTCTCGAAAAGAACATATCACAATACTTAGGCCTCTTCTCAAGATATTGATAAAACTTTGTTATATTTTAAAGTAATCAAAGTTAAACCATATCAAAAAAGGGTTGGAAGCAAATTAAAGTATAGATGAATTTCTCCTTTAAATTTGACTACTGGACGGTAAAAAGAAGTCTTTTTGTCTAGTTTCTGGTTGTTTGACTTTTTCTTCTAATTTCAAATGAATCAGTTAGCTTATCAATCGCTTAAACAATAATTTTCAGTGTTAGCAGTAGAATACGGAACATTTTGATTTCGCAGTTTATATAGATAAAGTTAATTTAAATGCATCCACTCTTTGTAATCAAGTGTTTCCAATCAATGATCTCATCACACTGAGTATTTTCTGATATATTAACAGTAACCGTTGTGTTTTAAGATGTTATTCTTTGTTGTTGTATATGATAACTGGTTTATAAGCTTTGAAAGTAATCTTGAACAAATATTTCATACTCTGTAAATATTGATGTGTTGATGTCGTTGCTATTTGTCATGTACATACATGAAATTACGTTGCTAAACCATATGTTTTTAGTGTTTCCATATGTTGTAATTTACTTTAAATATTTATTTGTATTTGCCAGCATGTTAAATAAATTGCAAATAAGTCCCATCTGTTTTGATGTTATTTATTTGCAGATCGAGTAGGCTATATTGGTGCACGTCGACACAGTGGTAAGTTGGATTTTTTTAAAGAGAATTTTGTCTTGTCCGTATTCACTTTTTCTGAAACACGACTATCTTAATGACCCTAATTAGACTTTCGCCATCTTGATTAGTATACCTTCTAGATGACGTCTATCACCTAAAAACATTATATCATGGTTTTAACAACAGCTGAAGTAGTTAGGTTTTATGAATTAATGTAGTACATGCCAGCGTAACACGATTAAAATACCGAAATATTTGATGGTTAGTTGCTATTTTACTAAAGTACCACATCAGCAAATTGCTCATTCAAATTTGGAAGATTTCAGGGGATAAAATCACTGACAAGCTAGTTGAAAACTAAACTTTTCATTATTATGAAATTATCCAACCAAGATGAGAATATTTTATTAATATTTCATCAATTCACGAATAATCGTTCAATCAAATAAAAGAACTTATGAATCAATAATTTTGATTGTCATATGTTAGTTCATGTTTAACATCTCTTAATCAAGTTATGAAACCAAACTTTATCTGCCGATATATATATATATATATATATATATATATATATATATATATATATATATATATATATATAAGGGGAGTAAGTATAAACAGTGGACTTCTATGTTCGTTAAAATAAATCGCAACCAAAGTTAGGATTTTGATCTGTTGTATCCTTTCTTGTTGTCTAGCCTTGAAGTACTGTATGCCTCAGAGGTTAATCGTCATTGAGGATGCCTATACTATGAAGGGAATCCCATCCTGTTCTAAAACGTTTTATAAAGCATTGTAAATTTTTCGGTAATTTTTTTATTTGTTAGTATTTATTTCATTTAAAAAATATTTCATGTGTAAAAGTTGATTGAATACTTCAGCATACAGAACAAGAATAACGAACATTGTGAAATGAAGTGAATTCATTTCATGTGCTCTAAGTCAACTAAATAAATGAAATGTTTTACAATTGTAATTTTACATGTAACATTTCGTTCATTTTGGTCCATTTAGTTCACTATTGAAAAGAAATAATTGTAAATACCTCCTATATTCATTTTTGCTTTACAAAAGTTTATCAAGGGGACTAATTTCATTGGACATCTACTTTCATAAATTTAACTTGCGTAGGACAACTTATTTTCGTTTTAAAACTCATAAATCAAATTATGGTTATTAGGCATCTTATAAAATAGACTTTGTGATACAAGTTACCTAGTTGTTATATGTCTCAAATAAGTATTGTCTTATAAGCTGGTGGTTGAAGTTAGCCTACAGAATACCCTGGACCTAAGTTTCGTGCTGTTGACACTCGTCAGCAACATGTACATGTAATCTTGAGGGAATTGTTGCTCCTTGGTGGATTCGACCCCTCGTCACCTAGACTTTGATCAACACTAAGAAGGACTTGATATATCTGACATTGGTCCCTACTCGGTGATCAGTCAATTATAAACTATCTCTTGTAAAAGACTTCATTGTTTCCTATATTATTTATTTTAAATCCTAAACTATATTCATCAAATGTTATTTAGCTTCACCATCGTTGTTGGTTTATTCAACTAAATTTTCTGTTTATCAATTTTTATTTCATTTTTACTAATCAAATGAGAAAAGTACTTTTCAAAAGATCATGAAAATAAAGGTCACATATGAAAATAATCTTTCCATTGTCTTTTATGAGTAGTTTAAAGTGAAAAAAAAGAAAGTTCATTTTTATCTTGTTCAAAATTGAAGTAATATATATATATATATATATACTACCGAATGTTTATATATATATTTTCGCGTCTCAATGATTTTCAATAAAGATAACGAAACGAAATCCAGTATTAAACTCAGTGTTTGTTCCAAAAAACCGAACAAGAGAGAGAGAGAGATAGTGAACTACTTTGAACAACGCAATTACTAAACATCTCTTGGATACAGGACATCAGGTTAATACCATGGAATCTTTCAAGGTAGTTAATAAACAATCAAGCTCCAGTTTTTTGAAGTTTGCTAAAGCAATCGCTATAAGGAGTCGGAAACTTGATTTATGTGTTCTAAAGGAGATGGTTGTTAATCTTTCCTTACCTTGGTGATAAATATTAGTTCTTTACATCATGTAGATCTTGTTCAACTCTTCCCTTCAAATAATTACATCAGTACGTCTTTTTATTTCGACTGTCTTCTAGATTGGCAATCTTATTTCAAGTAACTGGGCTTTACTCATTTTATTCTTATGATCAGCATTTACTCATTACCTAACCACTTGTTTCTAGCACTTTAGATATTTGTCAGCATCAGTGTTGTATATAAAGTATATATTTACAATATTTTTTCAGTCTATCTAATTTATTGACACCATTACTATACTATACTGATATATCTTGAAAGTAGCTTCCAACTAAGCTCTTTCTTGTAAGTAATTTAAGCCCATTTTGTAATTATGATTTATAAATATTACAGGTTGTAAACATATAACGAGAACCAAAGTAAATTTAATGAATTCATACTATTCTGCTCAAATCCTTGTTCTTGCTCTCTTCAAGATTGTAAAGAGAACTATGTATAAGAATGAAAAATCCAGTATTGTTGAAAAACATTTACAAGCAAAAAAAAAGAATGGGATAAGATTGATATAAATAGTGTACTGCTTATTTTAGAAACGAAAATTGAGTAAAAAAATAGACTAATTCAAAAATTTTCCTTAATGATAAATAATATATTTAATCGAAAGTATGATCTACAAATTTATAGTTTAATAATTGTCAGTCAATAAAGTGTACTGCTCAAGTCATCAGCATCTTTAGCGATTATTCATTAGCATTAGGTATTTTTATTTGAAAAATTATAATTATAACATGAGACTTCATTTTATATTTACGTCAAGTTGAAATTGACTGATCAGACATCTACTTTCAACAGAGTATTTGTACAAACATATTTTGTAAATTGATTTGTTTACTGTCGCTATTAAATTACAGAAAAAAGGTCAAGCATAAACAAACCCCAATATGATTTATCTAAAGTCAGACAAATATGTCATTATGTAGTGATTCTTCTTTTTTTCTATATGAAGCTAAGCAGCTAAATATAACCGTATTTCTATTATGATACAATAATCATTGAGATTCAATATATTGAAGCTACGGGTATTATCTACTGGGCTACGAAACTTTTTATCTAATGTAAATCATGAGTGAAATTTTCATTTTAAAAACCATGTTGTTAGATTGAAAGAAAAGCTAGCAACATTCAATGAGATATGAACAAAAAATCAATAAATATAATAAACTTATTAAAATGAAAGTAGGTTTGATTTATTCTAAAAGAGATCAACACCCTGATCATTAAATTTGTTTAATTTATTAACAAAAATCTCATTGCATAATAACGTATAATATTAGTTTTTGATTAATCGGCTAGTCTATACATTTTACCAACTAGGCTACTACTACTACTACTATCTACAGATATATTTTTAATTTAATGGACTAAATCCCATTAATTTGGGTAATAAACTTTTCTATTAATTACATTGAGATTTTTAAGTCAATATTTCTATTTTATCAGTATAGGGATTGTGAAGATTATTAAGATTTTGATTGAGATCATGAACCGATTGATGTTAGACCACCGTTGGAAACCTGTAAGCACTGAACGGCCGTTTCGTCCTATTGTGGGCCTCCTCAGAAGTGCGCATCCACGATCTCGCTCATGGGATTCAAACTCAGGGCCTTCAGTCTCGCGCTTGAACGCTTAACTTACTGGACCACTTTTTAGCACTAAACTTTCAAATTGTTCATTGAAATAAAACTGTAATATTGCTATCATTATTATTCAACTGATATAATATTCCCCGACAGAAGTATTCACGGAAATAAAAATGAAGTTACATATTGATAAATTTGGATGCTGATTCATTGGTCTAGAGGTTAAGAGATCATGTGTGCGCACTGCTGAGGAGTCCCATACTAGGACGAAGTGGCCATTCAGTGCTGCCAGGTTTTCGATGGTGGTTTAGCTCATATTGACTCTTGAATTCAACCGTGGAATTTCTACAATCTCCACAAATCCCCATACTGAAAATATAAATGACTTGAAAATTTTTTTCGTCTTGTAATCAATTACATCAGTAGTTATAAATGTAAATCACTGTCATAGGATAAAATAACTTTTTAAGTCACTCCAAAAGTAAATATAAATTTATCATGAATTGATTTCCCTTAGGTCTTTGGTGAGATCAAATAGAAAAACGTAGCAGTTAGTAGTTATAATTTAAGTTTTTTTCATATATTATTAATTATACGGTGACATCATTTTATTCGTAATTTCATTTACTTCAAAATGATGCTGTTTTAGTAGTAAATTACCTAAAATACGACTCGTCAATCAGCTAAATATATAAAGATATATTTACGTAAGCATTCTTCTTCATCATTGAATAATATTGACTTCAGAACTGTTGAAATTCACTTGAATTTTCATTAGTTCCATGAAACACCTGTAACTTGTGAATTTTAATAATATCGGATTGAGATAAATATGAATAGATTTATTAGTGATCTTTTGTGCATTATCTCGAATCGACTGAAGTCGTTAGTGTGAACAACTGAAATCGTATTCAATAGTCTACGAATAATATGCTCAATCTAAGGCTTTAAGGATTTTGTTTTGTTAGGAGAACATATTTCGAAGGAGTCCTCAACACAGGCAAAATAACTTCAGTGTTGTCTAGTTTTCAATAACTTCTAAGTTGATTCCATCTCTTTAACTAAAGCTGACTTTCAATTAAATAATAGTCGTAAACTCCACTTTTAGTAATAATGATCTAGTGTTTCTTGGAGGAAAAAAGGTATTACAATTAAGTAATACGTTAAAATGGGCTGTATAAAGTCATGTTTTTTTATTATCAACTATTGTCAAAGTTAGTGAAATAATACCAAGTGTTATTTCAATTTATATTGGGCTTTTTGCAAAATGAACACCTACTTTAGTTTTACTCGTTGCCAAAAGTGTGCTTTTGAACTTGTTAGCAATTTGTTTAAAGTAACACGGCTGAATTTAAACATGCTACAATGATGTTGAAGTTATCAGTACAGGGTTGTGGAGATTGTCGACTTTTAATTGAGATAAATCTCCAACTGATAATTTTCAGACCACCATTGGAAACCTGGAAGCACTGGACTGCCGTTTTGTCCTAGTATAGGATTCAGCATTGTGCATTCACGATCCCGCATGCGGGACTCGAACTCAGTACCTTCGATCTCGTTACCTTTGTTCTATTTCTATTGTATGGATCTGTATTTTGCGTAAATGAAAATGTGACTTTTATTTTTCTAGTAGCTTTCGTTAGCTGATACGTAATTATTATACTTTTCTAATACTCATTATTATTCTGCCAAGATTGGTATGTATACTTATATTAAACCTTGAGTCATGTATTTATCCGGATTATATCTGGAACTATGTCATCCAAAGAAAATGAAATCGGGAATAATAAAGTAAGGATGAGTTATTAGTCAAGTATTTTGGTTTCTGAGACTATGTTTTAAAATGTTTGTTTAAAATCCAAAGGATTAATATGTCAGATTATCAATGATATCACTATGTATTTATATAATATATGTCCATCTCCATATGTACTTTTAAGGATACTACAATAGAACGTCGTTCTGTTGTCGATTTTGTCGTTGTATCAAACTTAAAGTATATTCTTCTAGTCAAATCGGAACCAATTAACTATTTTAGCGTCAAAGGAATTTAGAAAATTTATGATTTTTTACATAGTTTGATATTACTTTAAGATTATCGAAGTCATCAAGAATTTGATGCATTTGACCGATACCGTTTCAGATTGTTTTACCTAGTTATCTGTTTTGTTTTGAACGAGGTTCACTAACAATATACTGTGAATTTAGTTGATAAGTAACCTATTCATCCTGATTTTTCCCACTTTTTAGTGGCAGCTGAAAGTTTTAATCCAGCCACAATAACTGATTTGGAACCTGTTGTTCATCCAAAGTCTGTAGCACAAAAACTTCGTTTAGCATCAGTCGTTAAACCAATTTTCATTTTTCGTTCATTGGATGAGGTGAGTTATGGGAAGTTTGTTCGTGCAATCCAATTTTTGGTTAAGCTTTTATGACAATGCTGATTTTCAGTGAGATGAATTGCTAACAGTAGGATTTCTCAACTTTCTAATTGTTGTACAGCAAACATGAAAACAATTATTCTGATGCATCCACATAGTTAATCTCGAGTTAAACTCATAAAGAAAAATTGTTTTAATATTTGAAGTGGCACAGTGAGTATTTCCAAACATTATTAAAGTATTCGTCTGGAAGTCAAGTGCTATTTATGGCATTAATGTCTGCCTCAGGTTGTCGGCACTTTGTATTCTCTGGTATGCCTTGAAGATTCTAAGTTGTAACTCGCCTTAAGATGCACTTGCGTGGTTCGCGCATAGTATGTTCTATCCATTTCCATCGTCTGTTCCCGATTTCCTCGTCAACTGGTAGCTGCTTTTTTTCTACAACAGTATGTTACCACTGGTGATCTTTGGCCAATAAATCTGGAGTACCTTGTGTAAACAGCTATTAATGAGTACCTGTATTTTTATGATAACAGTGATGATAGTCCTTCGAATTTTAGACCTCTGCAATAAAACTATTTTAACGTTAATTTTGAGAATTCTAAATTTGGTGTTGGCTGACAGTTCTTTTGAGTTTCATATATTATTCTTTTGTACAAATATTGTCCTTGTTATATTGGTTTATACCATCATAGCTGCATCAGGTACTGTTTGTTTATCACTGGTACTGCCCAATTACATAAAGGGTTCCATCTCTTTCAGAGTTCACCATCAAATGTGATTTGGTTGGTCCCGACTGTTGTATATGCTGAACCCTAATGCTCCTGAAGCCGCTGCTACACTTGAATTCTTTGTATGTATGTGTGGCTACGTACGCTATAACACGGTTAAGCTATCTGCAAAGACGAAGTCACGCTGCTGTGTCTAAAGTGTCTCTTCTGTATTTTCTGCTTCTCCTAAAGTGTGGGGGTCACCATAATCCAATTGACAATCGGAAGTAAGAGTAGGCAGCCTTTGTGAGGGTAAGTGCTGCCGCCTATGACATTATTGTTTAAAGCTTACAGAACTGCCAGACACACAATATTCTCGCTTCTTTCTCCCAGCCTGTGTCACCCCTTGGTGCATTCATATCCAGTGTTGTCCATGCCGACTTTGGCATCTAGATCCTCCATCAGAATAGTCAGGTGTTTTCCTGAGTGTTTTTCTGACATGAACTACTGCCTGCCACGAAACTGTTCTCCACCATTTTCGCTGCTATTGTAAGTGGAAGCGTAGCCCTGGATGATATTCATTGTAATCCTTTCATATTTTTGGCTTTAAAGAATGCTAAGGTGAGATTCTTGTCTTATAAGTGCTTTCTCCATGCTTCTTTGGAGAGTATCAGTGAAATGCTTTGCGTAGAACAAGAACTTTATTCTTCGTCTTCAGAATACAATGACAACTCTCCTGAAGTTGGTTTTTTCTGTCCAGATTGTGTTCAGTGTGTTCCACCTATTTCAAGGCGAGCCAAGTTGCATCATATATCCGCCGCTATTTGAATGAACCTTTTAGTTTCTCGCGTTTTCCAAACATTTCATTTACCCATAATAATTGGTGCTCTATCTATTAGAAGGGGCATTGGCTCCGCGACTTCAGAAGAACCTTGGCTTTTATGATTAGGCGTCATAACTGTTCTACGTGAAAACCCTTTAACTCACAGGGCAGAGTTTGACTGGTGTAAATGATTTTTTCTGGCCAGCGTTTTTAAAGCTAGGTTTATTTTAAGTAATGGGGTTACTAACCCTACTCTCAACCATCGTCATTTATTCGTTGTCAGGACCGACAGTAGTCCTGGGGGGCTCTAGGTATAGTTAACAATCATATTCGAAACTTAATATTTCTTACCTTTCTTCTGCATTTGACTAATTATGGAAAAAATCAACTTAGGCTCATGACTATTATCACTTATTCACCTTTAATCAAGACTGTATTCTACTCACAATAATTTATTATATTTGATAAATACTTCGTATATAAATATATATATAGCAGGATTTTTTTTAGGTTAGCTTGACAACATGTATATGGTTGAGCATAACACGTATGTAGTCTGTATAACATCCCTACAAATATTTTTATACTTCTTATAGCCGGAATTATAAACAGTATATTTGATGATGAACTCACACTAATTGATGTTTATTAGTTTGGACAAGTCAAAAATGTACTATATTAGAAACCACTAATTTTTAATAGCTTTCTAAGTAATTGGAGCGGAAACATACTTGACATAGCGTTTAAATGCTTGTTAGCAGTAATCTATGTTTCACATAATTGGCTTTTTAGAAAATGAAGATGAAAAAAATATGTTTAAGAAAAGGAGATCAAAGCAAGAATTATGTGATTTAAAGTTATTCATTTGTGGAAATAAAACTAAGGTTGAGCAAAACGTCTCTTGTTTGAAAATGAATTTTTTATTTTTTACTGAACATTACAGCTATCCTAGTCTTCCAATTTGTTGACTTCATCATGGCTAACCACGAATTCTTTAAAAGGTTTTTAAAACCATTTTTGGGTTTATATTGTAAAATTCTCTGATTTCCTCCTTAATAGGCAGAAACACTCAGCCTGAATTCTACTGCCGCCCACAGTCCAAATTTACTAGCAATTACCATTCATGTATTCTTCGTTAGGATATAACAAATTCAAAATCATATTTAATTTACAATCAAAGCAACAAAGTGTCGTCTTTGGCTTTGGTATATTCATTGGGTTAGAGTGAAATGACAACCATTATCTATGTGTTGGTTTTATACAGTCACTGATTAGTTTGGAATTTCATTTTTTTTATACATCTGTATAACATGTCACCTTCCATTAAGTAGTCACTAGTAGTTTCTGAAAGGACCAAAAGGAATCTAAAAGCCTAAGACTGTTATACTACTTGGTTTCTAATTTTAATCTTTATTCAGAAGAAAATTGTTTAAGGATTTCACTATTACCACAATTAATATCAATTTTTCATACAAAATACTGCTGAACATAATTTTTACAACAAACCGGTTTAAATGTTTCAAATTAGTTTTCCTATGGATAAATTAATGATCTACTAACTTCTGATACATCTTTTCATCTATAAAAATTAAAGTTTTTCACCTGTTATCTTATAAGATTATCCTTTTTTGTTTATCCTCATTGTTAATTATTTTTTTCTTTCCTCACTTTATATTTAACAAATAGATTCAACTGAGAAGAGTAATCGATGCGATAAAAGAAACACCTGTGACTAAAGGTCAAGTAATTATAAATCAAGGTGAAGATGGTGATTATTTTTATGTAATTGAAAGGTGAGTGTATTAAATGAGCTAAGACGCTGGAAATATAAATAGAATTTAAGGAGTAGAAAATAATATATATATAGGATAAATGGGCTAGATTGTTTTACTGTTAATTTCTTATAATTAAATTGTTTATTAAGCAATGAGAAATCTTCAAATGTCTATGCTGTAACGAGTTATTAGTTGGATGTAACTGACAATAATATAACACTACCATAAGGTTGTATATTCCAATATTTATTGTTTTTCCGAACGAATTAGTTGTCTAACTTGAAAGTTTATTAATATTAAGAGTAAATAATGAAATTTCAGTTTTGAAAGGAATTTGGGTATCTAAGCTTGTTATATGAAATAACCTACTGGATAAGTGAAATTCTTTAGAATAACTTTATTACCTTTGAAATGGAATGGTAATCAAAATGAAATTTAAGTTAACAAATGTAAGAGGGATATTGCAACAAGTTTCTCTTGTCATTCACGTACCACTTTAGAAGACACATATAATTATACAAAAATGCAAATAAAATTAAAATTTTCTAAAGAGATAGAAGAACTATCTTCAAACACCATGGTTTTGTGTTCGCTCTTATTTTATAGCTTTATCATTACTTAATATAAGGCATTATTAAAGATTTTGAATTGTTTGAGGATAGATCCAAGTGGTCATTAGTCCTGTTTTCTTTAATGATAGACATGGACAAAGTTGCATGTGTAACGAATGGTTTGTACTTGATAAAATAACACCTTTTAGTTATTTTGAAGATCTTAAATAACTATTCTTAATCATGTTTATAATAAATATAAAAGATCAGTACCGACACAGCCGATAGTTTTCAAGGTGCTAGGTAATATAACAGCATAGTATTTGTCAAATGTAGAGAATAAATAATGAAAAATAATATGCTGTATAGTTTATTTTATCAGTTCATAAGATCAGTACGATTCTACTGAACGAAACTAAAACCATCCTGTAATTTCCTACTTATTATTAATTGTGCGATGTCGTTAAGTTTAGATTTCTGAACATAAATAATGTTTGCTAGGCTTTAGTGGGGGTATCAGTTGAACATTTACGTTAAGTGCTGACTTCATAATCGTACACATAGGTAATACAACCTATTAAAATTGAATATCATTACATTTATGAAGAGAAATTTCAATACTTTCGATCAAAGTTTAGTGTAATTAGAAACTGGCTGAGGAAAGTTGTTGCTGTTAACCGTTTCATTATGTACTATCCTATTTATAAAATGAAATAACTTCACAATGAAATTTATAATTATCATTGTTCAGATCGAATATTAATAAAAATGAGGTGAAAAATGTCTAAATTAAACTCATTAATTTTAATTTATAATGTGTACTGTATAAAAACGTTGTTGGTTGTTTATAAAATATACTTTTTTTTTGTCTTATGAATGTTTATAACGGACTGATTCAATTAATGTGTATTAATTTGATGTGTATATATTTCTGTAAATCTTACTTAATAAGATATAATCTATTATCAGTGTACATATTTTGAACTGTATCAAAATGTATATGTTTCTTAGATTAGATTACTTAATTGTTTAAGAATATTCTATATATGCAATTGGTAGAATACAATGGGATTAACTTGGAGTTCATCCACAATAATATATAAGACTTATGGGATCAAGTTTCTAAACGATTTGAATACGTAAATGAAGAGCAAGAATTTATCGATTCGAGTTAGTTTACATCACAAACTCTATTTAACCAGACATTTAGTGAAACCAAAAAGAATTGAACAGTATGAAATCCACAGATTGAATAGTTATCTTTAGTGCTGTTTTAGGTATGAGGGCGGTTATCACGTCCCGGTTGCCCACCGTGGAAGGGTTTTTCTGGAGGTACCTGAAAAAGAAATTGGATTAAAGGTGGTCCTAGTGACCTGAGAGCGTGACCGCAGTGCTCGAGGGACAACTTCTTGAAATCGGTCACCCACGACCTTTTTGTGGGTAATTTTCGTGTTAGCTCTGAACTTGTTGAGACATTACCTCCGGAGACGGATATCCGTGAGATAAAGCGAGGTGTGCATTTTTAGGGTCGACGTTTTCTAACCCGACCCCTCCTTGTGGGAAGGCAGCATCGCTGTTATGCTGGTTGTCTGAAGGAAACACTTTACTTCCATCACACCTCTGTACAGTCGGCAGTAGGACTTCGCCCTCAGACCTTGATTTGCTGCTTTTAGTCTTATCGCTCTTCAACTGATCTGTCTGGCATAATAAGACATTGAGGAACGATTGTTCCAGCTAGTATAGCTCGATTGGTTCATTACGATAGGCAAGCCCGACCACCACGTCAAGGTAGCAACAACGGTCATGACAGATTGAACTAAGGATTTTCATGTCTCTCAATAAGTATAAAACCTTTTAATCATTATCAGTTCATTCTTGAAATAACTTTTAGTTAAATAAATTATGCGAACCTGTGCTGAAAAGTAGAGTTATTCAACTGAGATACTTGTAGATAGATCACAGTTCTTGTTAAATTCATACATTTTCCCCCGAATATTTTTTTCGAACTGATTTGTGTATTTATCTTAACTCATTGCATTAATAATAGTAATAGCTTTAGTGCATTATCAACTCACAAATATTTCGATAAATTCTTTCTTATTTATAAACGTGAATAAGGAAAGAACAAATATTTTAAGCAGTGTACTTATTTTATCTTGGATTTTTCCCAGCTGCTTACAACGTAAAACCATAGTATTAATCACTAAGAATGAAACAAGCATACGTGTACATTATATCAAAAAACGTCTTAGATAAATTTAGCTGATATTCTGCTACAATATTTGTCCTTTATTTAAACTCAAAATAATTTGTTAGTGTTATAGCTGAGCTTTTGGAATGAATTATAGTAGTAATTCATTTACGTTGGTTTGCATTTTTCTGTTGTGTAATAGTAGGATTCACTATCAGATAAATTCTCCTGTGGAACTAAGGTTTTACTAATGTTACACTATGCTACCCGCAATGTAATACACCAAATAATGCCAGTTACAATATTCATAGTTATAATTTAATTCTCTATGCCTTTGATCTAACCGTATAAAAGTGTTTTAAGGCACCGTTTATATGTAACCACAAATAACAGAAAAAATTTTCATTTGTATCTTCTTTAGAAATTGATTACTAATTCTTTTAACAAAGTTTTGATGTGTTATGTCTCCGAATTCACTGAACATTATCAGTTCTGTAAACTAATATAGTTGTCAACTTAGCTTATAATTAATTAAATATATTCATATATTCATTTATCGTAACTAGATATTATCATGTTTTCTCGTTAATTAGATTACTAATCTGTATAGGTAAAGCTTCACCATGTTTTTTTAATTGTGTTGATATGTTGTTAGTGATAGTGTTTCTGCGACTAAATTATTTGTTTGTAAAAGAGACTATTTCTATTTGTGGTTTTGTTAGATATGTATGAGAAAATATGTACATTAAAGTACTTTGTTTGCTCATAAGGGACAAACTGGTTTGTTTCCATTTTAGTGGGGACTATGATATAATCATAAATGGGAATATAGTAGGAAGTTACGCTGGATCGGGTTCCTTTGGAGAATTAGCACTTATGTATAACACTCCTCGAGCGGCTACCATTATAGCGAAAACAGATGGTGTATTGTGGGCTTTGGATCGAACAACGTTCCAACATATAGTTTTGCGACAGGCATTTTTAAAACGTCAACTTTATGAGAACTTGCTATCTTCAGTTCCGCTTTTAGGGAGTTTAAGTGCATACGAACGTACTAATTTGGCGGATGCACTTGGGAGTCATACCTATGAAGATGGGACGTGCATTATTCAAGAGGGTGAACCAGGAGAAGAAATGTACTTTATTGAGGAGGGATGTGTTGTAATTTCTACCAAGAATTCTGTAAGAAATATTTTCATCATTTGTTTATTTTGTTTATCAATATTAATAATTTGTCCTTTATGTGATATCACTGAATTAAGTTTTTTATAATGTACGATATTCCGATTACCATATCTTACTTTTTCTCTGATGGATTGATTTTTTTTTCAGAATACACAAATTATTTGTTTCTTCTAACACCATCTACATGTAGCTAGTTTTAATAACTAGCGACATATGTTTAACGCCATTTTTATTATTTGATTGTTCATAATAACAACTTATCAATTGCTTTAACGAAATAAATAGTCATGCAAAAATGTTCCATTCTTATTGAGATACTAATGACGCCATTATTTATAGGTTAAAAAGTTAACGATATGTCCCATAATAACTTATTAAAGTTCGGTAGATATGATAAAATAAATTTGAAATAGTAACCATATCGGAGAAACGTCATGAAAATAAATCTATTCGGGTTTAACAACGTGACGGAGAAAGGATGTGGTTTGTAAAAATTACAAGTCACGAGCATGTAGAAGGATTTTATTTTCATACACAATATGAGTTTTCTATATGTATATAGCAAGGAGATCACCAATACAAAATGTCAAATGAATATGTACTATCTCTTTTCTTCCTGGTTTCTATTTACCTTGCCAATGATTCAGAATGATAAGTCTCTTTTCGTTGAATAACCCGTGTTCATGTGATAATTTATCATTGTAACCACCGCTATGCCCTTTTTTCCAACCTGTCACAAACTCTCTTTTTAGTTTCTGGACTAAAATAACAGATTTTTGTGCTTTTTTAATTCATTCGGAGGATTGTTGTTATTAACGAACATATTTTACATTATCATTATTAACAAAGAATATGTATGTATTTAATTGCACAGCTTTGGAAATAAATTCATTGGAAAGCAATATTTTCGTTAAACAACTAAATATTAGACAAAAAAATGTTTAAGATAATTAAAATCTACTATTCTTTACTTCTTAGCTTCATTTAGGCGACTGGTATAATTTCAATATTTAGAACATCAGTAGTTTATCTTTTATTGAGGTAGGAAATTATAATTATTGATTATCTAAAGTAGTCAATAATTAACATAGTTCAACTGTGTTTTATCTTGGATAAAGAATACACTGATGCAGTATTAATTTAGCCGTCAGTTTTATCGCACAAAATCAACGTTTGTAAATCGTTTTGATTAATTAAAGAAAAAATGATTTCTACTTGTTCTGTTTAATGATTAGGCTGAAAAGTGGGCTATTTTATTTTATAACTAACCAATTTTTTTTAGTGCGGAAATATGTATAATTTTCATCCGTATGGTGTTTATCTAAATGTTATGTCGACCTCGAGAAAGTTGGTTTTGAAGTTTGTAATTACCACTAAAAATATTGGACTTGATATATTCAGATAAATTAAGCACTGACTAGATTGTTTATGATAATATATCTGTTTTAAAAGTTGTTTTTGATCTTGAATTCAGAACTACTAAATGTGATTGTATAATATCCTATGAATTTCAGATACCATTGTCATATTTATAAAAGAGAGTATTGTCTTGAACATTGGCTGTGATCTATGACATACCAGCAACTAGTTGAAATACAAACGACTTTCACATCATATATGATTATAAAAAAAGGGAAACCAGTAGGGAGTTTTCTTGTCAAAATCTAGCACAATTTAAAATTATTCTTAACACAGATTTTAGTTGCATTATGTATGTAGCATTTATTTGAATTCATCTTTATATTATTGTTAAAATAATAGTTTTTCAATACTATATTTTAATGAATTTAGGAGTGTAAATACACTCAGAATCTTAATGATAAACTTCCATAAGTAATGTATTTGAAAAGACATATTCGCTACATTTTGTTAGTACATAATGTCATTTTACAACTTTCCTATTTTGTACTAAATGTGTTTCTGTTAGCTAATAAATTAGTTTTCGTAAGGATACAAATAATACCAGTTTATCTCATATCATGTTCTCATATATGTCAGTATTGGTAACTATACACAAAACTTATTTGATGCTTAACTTAGTTATGGTAATTCAATGACGGATCTTATTGTATAGAAGGTTTGACAGCAAGCCTTTACTATATCACTCATTCAATTATCTATACTAAGTTAAATGAGACCCCATATTAAGCGTTTTTTTTTCGCAAACTCATAAAACGTGGTATCATTGCTGTTACAAGGTTGTTAAGCAATGTACAATTACAGTAGAAAACTGATTTGGTTAATTATAATGAAATTGTAGCTCAGCTAGATAGGGTGGTGCATTGTATACCATTGCTCAAGAGGACTATCTAAATTGTCTGCTGAATAAAAGTGATTTGGCGATTTAAGTAACTATTTCCTCACGTGACAAAAAAAACAAAAGTTTCATTTATTCATCATTTATGATGATACGATATGTTTCTGTAGGGTACTGTTTCAGAAAACCTGAGAATTCTGATTGATACAAGATTAATCATTAAGATTTATAGACTGATATTCAGAAATAACAATCAATGCGAATATCTTTTATAAAACCGTTTGTGAATTGTTTCTTCTATTTATGAAGAAGTACACGGAAAAAATCAATTTGTTAGCGATTCAGTATTTGTTCTTATCATAAAAAATAGTTTACTTATTTTGAAAAAAGTTTAAATAAATAAGTAAATATTTCTAAAAATGCAAATAGGTTAGAATTTTATTTCAGTGGGAAAAAATCCTACTGAGTCTTTACTTTTTTTAATGAGTTTAACTACATTAATAATGTAATTTTTTCACAAATAGAAAGGAGAGGAAATCGTACTCAAACAGCTGCACAAAAATGATTATTTTGGTGGTACGTACATTATTGTATTATGTTGCAATATAATGTTGATCATTTTCTAGTACTTTTCTTAAAATCTGAATAATTTTTTGTTATGTATTAAAACGTCAATATAATAGGTTTGAGCACTTATATCTATAGAGTACATTTGGTGATAACTTGCATCACAATATACAGCTAATCACTAATCATGCATGTTTATATTCTAAAAATGTCGTGGTTCTTTTCGGAGACGTAGCTGTATGTTTTTTAAATATATGTATAGGTGTGTAAATGTAGCTTAGTTAATTTGCTGATATTCCGTTAGATATTTACATTAATGATTAAGGTATTGGTTTTTCTGTTAGCCTATAGTAAATTTTATTTACAATTGACTGAGGATTTTTCTAATAGGATCCAATCAATGGGAGTTGTGATAGACTGAATGCCCGTCACACAACAACAATTCGACGTTAACAATCTACATGCGAATAGAGAAGACGAAACTGAGGATAAATTTATATTCCATACAGAAGTCATATTTAAAAAAGAACAACTTTTTACTGTAACACTGAATGACCTTGAGTCACGTAACAAAATAATCCAAAATGCGTTTCACAACCAATCAACTAACACCAAATGGTCTTGAGAAAAGATCAATTAAGGAGATGTCATTGTGATTATCCTTTAAAAATGAACCTACATGTGTTTATAAATAACTAAATAACTTGATCTCTTTATAACAAAATGTCCCAAGATTCACTGTAACAATAGTATTTTAGACAGAAAGCTTTCGGTATTTAGTCTCTATTTATTGAATTGATAAGGTACACTTTCATTCATTACAGATTCATTTATAATTCATATTAGTTAAATAGTGTGACTTTGTGCGGACAAATTTATTGTATCTTCACAGTAGATGCATAATATGCTAATAATTTGACAAATTTTATTTTCTGAAGCTTATAACCAGCTTGTGATTTATATTATTCTACAGTTTTCCTTTCAGAGAAGTCTTTACTTGACTCTACAGACTTGTTTATACGAATCAGTTTTTTAAAATATTTGACTTCACTAATGTAATTTCTGATAAGGTTATAATAAATAATATTTTTTTTATCTTTTACAAATAGAATTAGCGTTAATTTTACATGAACCCAGGAAAGCATCAGCTCGTGCTGTTGGTAGAACTAAACTTGCAGGTCCGTGAATATTTCAAGTCTTGTTGGTCTATATATGTTTTGATTATTCTGAAAAAACATTTTTACTGTCTAACAAGTTTATAATTTCAAGGCTTTATCAAGTAGTCAATAAATGAATGTTCTTATGGTAATTTAGTTGTATGATGTATTTTTTTTTCTAAAGACATTTTTAGGCATATTCGATGTTCAGCAAATCATAACTAATAAAATTGTCAAGGTCCACCTCACAATGAGATACATGACTAATAAATCTCTAACATCCATTTGAATGCGTCAAAACTGTTCCCGAAAGTTTATTTAGACAAACAATTTCTTTTATAAATCTAGTTAGTGGAGCGTAAACTGTTGGATGATTATCAATAGCTATTCTATTATTTAAAGCTTATGTATTTTAACTTAGTGTACGTATGTGTTATTTGCTGAACTTCTAATTGCCATGTTGGCTACTGATAATGCTTAAAAACATTTGATCCCACAAGTGTATATGCTTACAAACTCTGATTTTAAAAAAAAGTAATTTCAAACTACATCACTTAACATCGATATAATGTAGGTATTAATGCACTAACAAATGTTAGAATGTGAAATATACTATATTACCGTTCTCAGTCAGTTTATTAAAATTTATGTCAGTTTTCATATCTTCTCTCTGCTCGTTTCGTTGTGTATGGAATTTGCAAAATATTTATCTTTTGAGTTATTCTCTCAAGATCCTCTTTCTTTCCTTTGTTAGTTCTGGATGTATCAAGTTTTGAACGACTTATGGGACCATGTATAGAAATTATGCAACGTGAAATGGGACGTTATCGTACTCAATTACTTGAAACTTTGGGACCCGATGATATACGTAATAATCCTTCATTGGCAAAATTCGTAGAATTCGAACAGTAATTTCAGAAAAAAGAAAATACGAATATGTCAACTATAATGAATTATGAAAACAAACTACAATTGTCTGTTCTCATTCATTTCTTCATATAGATGTTTTACGTAAATGATCGTATTCTCAATGTTTTGTTGATGAATTTCTGTATCTTTCATGAATATAAACGTTTAACGTTTTCATTGTCTTTTTACAATATCTGTAACGTGATTATTCTCACTATTTTCACATACATTCAATTATCGAATGTATTTTTAAAAAAACTGATGTTTATTATTATCATTATTATTCGTACAATATCATATTGTAGGCATATTAAACTAATTACTTCAAATACTACTTATAATCATATACTTCTTTCATACAAATTCCATGATACACTTTACAAAATAGTTTGATTAATTATCTTTTCATTATTATTACTATTATTATTTTCCTAATAATTTAATAACCTTTATCAATTCTCGTATAATGTAAATAATTAATTGATGATTGGGTTTTTTTTTACTTGAATTGATGTGAAGAAAAAATAAAACAGATGGTGAAAATTAATTGAAGAAAAAGAATTTCTCCATTAAATAATAAATATAATTGATCATTTATAAAAAGAAAAAAAGAAAAAAGAAGAATTGAAAAGAATTTCATTGCATTTCATTCAATCAGTTAATACTTTACTTGTACACTTAAATTTATTTAGTAAATTGAAGATAATAACAGATGAAAAATTATTATATTTATTGACAATTATTATTTATTACTGCTTATAGTTCATATTAATTTAGTTGTATTATCATTCACTTTACAGTGGTTGTTGTTGTTGTTTATTTAGAGTTGACATTATGATTATATATTTTAATAAAATGAATACAATAATAATAACAATAGTAAAATAATGTACTATTGTTGAATAATGAATAAGTATTCATGGTATTTATTTCCACGGTACATACGTATACAACTATGATCCTGAAGTAAACTTTCTCTTATTTTGTTTTCTTCCATGCTAACTATCATTCATGTTTAGTGTGTGTGTGTGTGTGCGTATGCATGGTAATGTTTGTACTACCTCTTTTTCTTTTATGAAACAATGTTTGCCTTCTAGAGTGTTTATAGTTTATTCATTTGTAAATGTACAACTATGAATAGATTTTATGCAGTTCTAAATTTTGCTGATAGTTGAAAATTTTCTAATCCAACTAAAAGGTACTTTATATCATTTGTGGTAAAGTTATTATTTTATTTAGTTGTTTTTTTTAAGTAATGATATATATGTTCGCTGTGTGTTATTTATTATTAGAATCCTTCATGTTTGTAGTGAAATAATAATCAGATAATTTCAATCGATTATGACTTCATTGATTTCTTTATTTCTATCATACTACACATCAATAAAAGAGAAATACTTTTTGATTGTTGATTTGGAAAATACCGAAATGTTTGAAGTGACGTATTTAGAATTGGTGTTTGGAAAGATATATATATATATATATATATATATATATATATATATATATATATATATATATACAATTTAAGAAAATATATTGGCTTTAATATGAAAGCCTAAACATCCAATACAAGTAGTTTCATCTCTATTATTCTTTTTTTGGTTGGGGGATAAAACCTCTGTTTTACAATCTGTAAATTGCTTTAATGATTACAATTTCTTGGGCAATGATTTCAATTTTTTTCTGATCATAGTAATTACCTATTACATGTGATCAGGTCAGTTTTTGAGCTGATTCATATGGCCTATAATAATCGAATTATAAAATAAAGCGAATCTGGTTCAGTGAAACCTCATATTTTAGAACTAGCTAGATATAGTATGTTATAGTACTTAAAATTGAGACGAACTTTTAAGTTTGAAATATAAATTTAAGTTTAGTTTTGCAGGAGATATTTACAACGTTCACAAGTAGATAAGCATATTTCATGTCCACTGAGCTTGCTAGAAACATTCATTTATAAATAAGTATATTGGCGTTTTTATTCCCCTGAAAATTAAAAAATAAAGTAATTTTAAACCCTAACGTTAACTAATTAATTCATCATTATCACGATATGTATTCAGCAATATGTAAATTTTTGTGTTTAAGCCTAACAAAATCAAGAAACACGTTCCAATTTTACAATCTACTATAAAAAACTTCAGTGCTCTTAGTGAGACTAAATGAGACAACAAAACATACAGAATTGTCACGTAACCTAACCTAACTGTGAGGACATAAAATATGGAAGGTTATCGGTGTGTTTGTTTGTAAATCAGATAGTTGAAACAATGTTTAAGAATGAGAATGTGAGACAAGAATTAATGAGGACCGGGACATTGTCACAATAAGTTGCACCATAAATTTAACGATACTTTTTGACAATTTACACAACATTTTGAAGATCTCTGAGTAAAAATCACACGATGAGTTTCAACATATTTAAATTGAATGAGACTGGAAGTGAAAATATATTTAAGGTGAATTGAGGAGTGATTTATTCAAATGATTATCTGTTTACTTCTGAATTCACAGGTTTAGTTCAAGCGTTTTGTTGACAATAGATCTTACAAAATGTATAAAATTCTACTCTTGCTTGGAAAGCATTTCAACTGACTTTATAATTTTGACACTAATACAATTAATTTTAAAGCAAATCCACTTGTAATAGCTATGTGAACAGGGTCAAATTAAGTGCTCTGAAATTTGTATGTGAACCTTTCGTCTTTTCAAAATTGACGTACAACTAGGTAATGTGCAGAATAGAGCTCTCTTAGTAACAAATAGTTGTTCTTGGTTACTGATGATTTTGTGAGTCACATAAAAAACGCGTTCTATAACAGAATAGTCTAATTATTGTTTAAATAAAGCTTTCTGATTTTCCTTGTTTTAAGGAAGTTATATTCGTGATTTAAGGCTGGAACCTTTTTTATAGGAAGAATAATGTTTGTTTCCACGCCTTAAAGAAACGTTTACTGCAGATTTAGAAATACCAGATTTGTTTGATGTCTATTACATAATTTCGCAATTTTATTTACAACTTTCCTGTTTTGTAAGTGATTTCCATTTACTAATGGCACTTATTTGCTTTCTGTCTTCTAGAAGATCTAAATGCTGCCGTCAATCTTCAATAAACGTTTGAAAATATTTGACTCAATGTATGCTGATAAGTAAATGTGGAATTGTAGCTTGTAAAAAAGAATATTCAGTTTAGAATAAAATAAGTTCCAGTTTTCTCGACCTTCAAAGACTTTTTATAACATAACACTCACCAGCGCATAATAAGTAGATTAATGTCTTCCGTTTCATATAGAAAAATGAATTATTTTTACTTCGGATTATAATATTTTCATTCCGTCTATTCACCTTAAGATACTGTTTTAAAGGTGTTAGAATTTTCACTGGTTGACCAAGATTTACTCAGTGCAGATTATTGGTTTCATATAAGTTCATATGTTCTATTTAGAGCCACATATTGTACGTGTACAATGATGTAGTTCCTTGATTGAAACATCTGGTTGGTTTGTCAATCTATAGCTCGCTGCATGACTGATAATTTTAGATCATTTTGGTTTACAACACAACGATCATAAGCTGTTGTATTATTTCAAATTTTGATTTTCGGCTGTAAAAGTAGTTAAGAGAAAACCACAATTGGATTCAACTTGCAGACTTTATAGACATTTTATCTTTTCAAATGTAAATATTTGTATCTTGGGTTATATTTTCAGATTCAAATTTCTAATTTATCAACTTTAGGAACATTTAGGCTGGCTACGCAAATATTTGAGTATGTCCATTTTAACTACTTGCAAGTAACACAAATACAGTAACCAAAATAGGTTATGTAGTCGGTCGATTTCATGAATCGATCGACGTTAGACCACCATTGAAAACCTATGAGCACTGAACGGAAATTTCTTCCTAGTATGGGACTCCTCAGTAGTGCGTATGTACGATCCCGCAGGCGATATTCAAACACAGAACCTTCGGTCTCTCAGTAGAATGCTTACTCTTTAGACTACTGAGCTTTATCAGATTTCGTCAAAGTTAATGAAAGATTGTGTGAAATTATAATCCCATAATCATACAAGTAATATATAAGTGCGTTCTTGAATGATTATCCGGTGTTAAAAACCTGACTACTGCCTTTTACATTTGTTTTCCAAATACAGAAGTCTTTACCAATTATGCACTTTTTCGAGCCTGAATTGAAATGTGATAGCACTATGATGAATCGTGTTTAATCTAAATTTCAAACTCAATATATGCCTTAAATCCTCAAGTGCTATGGCGAATTTTGCTTTCATAATGTAGAAGAAAATTTATTTACGGTATTCTATATTTTAGCTAAAGATGGATGAATTACGATCTTGTAAAAATTAATTGTTTGACGTTAATTTATCTTCCTAGAAACTTTCCGAAACTCTATATTGACAACTAAATGAGTTTATGCTGGAAATTCAAGTAAACAACTTTAAATAAGATATATTCATGACAAATGTTTAGGAATATAAAAATAAGTCTACCAGTGAAATGATTATAAATATCATATATTTGTATATTACCGTTATAGTGTAACTGATGATTAACATGCTAACAGGATCGTACGTTACTTAGTTCTTGATTAATAAATACTTTCTCATTTTTTGTAACAGAAATCATAAGTAATTGTTTTTCCGTTTTTCTCAAAATTTTTAAATTTTTTCCTGCCTTATTGTTTCCATTTTTACCTTGCTGAATTTTTTCATGCCAAGGTTATTTCTGGCTACTATAAATATATATGTGATGTTATTAAGCTTTAATTTTGTTTTCACTTAATGTGTGATTCCTTTCTGCCTTAGTTTCTGGTTCCATCTTTGTGGATTATTGCTAAAGAGTTATGTGCGCCAAAATATAGATGCATAGCCATATTCAATCTGATGTTTATATATTACCACCATTTGTAGTTTGAGGACAAATATATAGTCTATCCATTCATAACAAGTGAAACAGAATATTGAATATCTTTGATTCAAAAACGTTAGGTGATTTTAATACTGACAGTTCATTTTATAAACAGATATATCCTAGATTTTGGACACATGAAAGTGATTGAGATAAACAATGTATTTGCCTAACAATAATCATAATAATAACAATAGTAATAATGGCAATAATAATAGTGTGCTGACATAGGGAAAACAAATTTTGAGCACGAAATTTGATAAATCCTATAGGGAATATAATGCCGATAGATGAATAAGAAAAAAGCTTCTAGCTTTCTAATCCAATTTGATATGTTGACGATAATTTTGCTATTAATAAATTTTGTTTGTTTTGTGGTGAATGAATGAATGTTTTTTTAAATGGAATATTTATCAATATACATTCAATTATATTTTCTATAAGTAAATTATTAATAAATCAAATCCTGTTGATGTGGACGACAAAATATTTTATTAGAAGTGAGAGGAAATGCTATATATATATTGACAGTTCTAAGAATACAACTAACTCATTTATTTATATTTGATTCTTTTCAATAGATGCTCAATTTCGTGGACTGGTTAAAGTTAAATATTAACACCGTTGGATGCCGGCTCAGTGGTCTAGAGTTTAAGCATTCACACGAGAGACCAATATGTCCTGTGTTTGAATCCTGCGAGGCGGAATCATGGATGCGCACTGCTGGGGAGTTTCACACTAGGACGAAACGGCCATCTAGTGCTTCCAGGCTTTCCATGATGGTCTAACTTCAATTGACCGATGAAATCAATTATTAAATCAATGTAATATCCACAAAACCCTTTTCTGATAATATAAGTTATCAATAACAATATATATTTTAGCACACTTTAAAACTGACAACAAAATATGAATTTAAATTGGTTTATAAAATCGATTTAAGTTTTAAAAATGATCAAAATAATGGATTTGGCACATTAATAAAAGTTGTAAGTGTTGTAACATCGAGTAAACGAGGGTAATTTATAAAATAAACCAAACGTCAATGGGTTCCATCGCTCGAGATGTGGCTATTGCTTATGCAGTTTGGTGTTAGGAAGAAATTACAAATATTACTTATCATGTCGATGGTTAATCTTGTTAGAAAAAGAATATCATCATATCCAAAACAAAGCTATTATATTCACAATTATTTCATGCTGAACTAAATGGAATTAATTTGGAAATGCATCTTTAGTTTTCAGATAGGGTTTAAGCGCCCTACTTACACACTATTTGAACCACTGAGTCTTCATAGTCAGATTTTAAAACAGCCAGTATTACATACAATTTGTCAAGGTCTATCAAATTATTTATACTGTGTTCTCATTATGCTTATAAAAAACATTCATGTCTGGAATTGAAATAATTGTTGTACATATTTTATTGGTATTTATCTTATATCTGTGTATTCCTGTAAATGTGACTAGTTATCTGGTAACATGAAATCGATCAATATGAAATGTGAATTTGGAAAGAAAAAATAGAAAGTCTGCATATCAGTTGAAGCTTAATATGAACAAAACTATTAAAATGTTTCACAATGGCGAACATATAAATGAATACAGTATTAATACCGAAAACAATGGTCCAGTATTCTCTATCCGTTCTAAAATATCGTGAATTAAGGCTGAAAATAAGATTTATTTTAATAGCTAGTATCTGTTAAAACTTATTGTCTTAAACTATGTTCTCTAGCATCGCTGTTGTGCACAATTAAATTATGCCGACAGTTATTTAATGACCACTGCTCATTAGTGTATTATAGAAGTTTGCAAAAGAACTAATGGAACATGACATGATGTTTCAGTGAAGCAAATTTAAGTGAAAAATACCCTAGGATTAAGAATAAGTAACAGTAAATAATAAAAGATCGAAGAGACCTGGGTGACACTGAATATCTCATTGTTACAAATTATTATCAGAAACTTAGCGTCCTATTAATGTCAGTACTTCAAATAAGACTATTAACAAATTTATTTTGTACTGTTTATTTAAATTTTTACATTGATTCTAAGAACGGCAACTGATCAGTCTATGTGTATATGTGGCATATCTGGATTCTGTACAGATTGCCTCGATATTGCCTTAAGTCACAAGCATTATAGACAAAAATGGATGGTGGCTAGCAGTGGAATCCAGGACACGTGTTTCGCCCAGTTTGGGACTCGTCAGCAGGTACGTCCGGACGACGAGTCCTAAATAGAACGGAACACGTGTCTTAGATCTCACTGCTACCCACCATCCATCTGTTCGCCCAATATATATATATATATATATATATTTATATATATATATTCATTTTGAACAAAGTTCTACGAGATTTCTAATTATTTATTGAAATACAAACAGGTCATACTGTTAAGGAATGAACATTATATGATAGAAATAGCCGTATAATAAACGTATAACGCCTACAATTATTATCAGAATTTCATGAAATCTAAAATAATAAAGGAAAAGAACTTAATTACGAAACTAAAGGACTTATACTACACAAAGTACAACGGGAGCAACAACTCATCAAGGATTTCAACTGCATAAAACCTATAATATAATAGATTTTATGAGGTGTTCCCCATTTATTCATATTTCGATGATTTTATATTCTTACTTCAGTGATCCTATACTAGAAATTTATGCATAAAATTGGTTATTTTGTTCAAAAATTCTCGTGATTTCTCACATGAGATTACAGTTACATTATACTTGTTGGTTGAGTTATATTTCGAAAATTTAACAATATTCATTCCAGTCACAGTTGATATAGGTTGTCTACAAACAATTAGATATTTTAAGCATTAAATCAGCTATCGAAAATATTTTACTGTGTCCATTTTCATGTATAATTATGTTATATTTTGTTTATTGTCTAGACGATTTTAATATTATTCTTTAGTTTACTTTTTTTTTGAAGTCATAAAGAACAGTGTTTATGTAAACAAATTTGTTAGTTCACTGAAATTTCAATAAAATTAAATAGATTTATCGAATCCTGTGAGCGGGATTGTGGATACTCACTGCTGAGTCACATACTAGGACGAAACGGATATTCAGTGTTTCCAGGTTTTCCATGCTGGTCTAGCTTAGATCAATTCATGAATTCATTTAATACCTCCCTCGCTTATCTACGAAAACAAATATTTGAAGATAATTTCAGGTTTGATAAAGATTTGACAAAATTAATTTAAAATATTTTCACTTGTTAAAATTGATATTTACATATTCATGATTTATCCGTGAGAAAAGTGATAATTTTAAAGGATTTAAGTTGGTTGTGTAAATAAAACGTAAAAACTAAGTCGAATACTATTAGTTGATATTATATGATGAGTAATTTAGATAATTCTCATTTTATTTGATATTGTTTACTTGTATCTTCCCATCGATGTTTAGAAATGCAATTGACCAGTCTCTTATTGGCATATTTGCATACTGTGAATCTTGTTTCGATAGTCCCCTAATTTAAAAGCATTAAAAGCAAAGATGGATAGCGGCTAGCAGTGAAATCTAGGATGCACGTTTCGTCCTTCTTGGAACTCATCAGCTGGATGCACCTGCATATCAGTATGCATGTATGCCAATAAGAGATTGATCAATTGCAGTACTAAACATCAATGGGAAGATTCAATTAAACAATACCAAGTGAATTAAAACTTCATCCCATTGCACAAGTAAGTGTCTTTCAGGACTCAGTAGCTATGTGGACAACGTGATGGCGTTTGTAGCAAACGGTACTGAGTTTATATAGCAATCAAACAGACCACAACGTAGCATAAAATAGAAAATAACATTTGTACAAAATTTGACCAAAAGTGTCTGTGAATGAGGGAGGTAGTGATTAACAGACAGTGAATAATTCAAGAATGGTTAATCGTATAATAATTGTTCATAGGTCAAAATAAAACTGATAATAAGAGGGACATGAGTATGAACAGTTTAGTTACATAAAAATTACATGATAAAAATATACTCATAGGACTGGTCCATAAGTGGATTTAAAAAATTACCATTCATTATTCTTATCAGGATATAACAAATAGATTTGAAAAAACAACGATCCACAACATTGTTCAGGATTGATATGGAGGACGTTAGCTAAGACTAATCTCCATGTCTTGAATGAATTGTTAGGTAACTAGTCAACTGAAGAACATGTAATGATTTCGTTCGCGTTTTAAATAAATTACTTTATTTTAAATAATTCATGGTTAAAACTTTGTTACTTTACGAAACATTAATTGGAAAATGATCGTCCGCAAACTACGACTCACGCAAATACGCACTGTCACATAAAATTATAAATGATATTCTTTCTGCTAAGACATATTCAGTAAAAAAAGCTGTTTTAAATTCAAGATTAGTTGATGACTGGAGACACCTTTATATGTATTGTATTTTAGTTACTTTGTTTCTGATAAACAACCAGAAGTCCTACCTCAATTCTAACTACAGGTTGTTGATTTTCGAATAACTTAGTTCTATGATTGTTGAATAGCCTATAAGAAATCTAAAAGTTTATTGAAAAATCATAATTGGTGAAATGGAACTGAATTAGAAGTAGAGTATCAATGACCGTACTGAATAATAGGCAACTTATGTCATATGCTGACTGAAGTTGGTAATGCTATCAGCCAAATCCTAATTCACTAACTGTAGGCCCCTTGATTCGTCTGAAATCGTGGTTGATCACTACCATGAAGTGCTCCAATTTTAAAAATAGTTGTCTAGCTGATATCACTACCTAATTAAATGTATTATGTAATATTAGAAAACTAATATCCTTTTTATTAATATTTTAGCAAGAAGCAAACGTTCACTTTACCTTATTTAATGTGGAAATTAAGTACAATTAAACATTATCCTCATGTAGCATAATGCAGAAGAACTTAATAACAAACGTTTATTCATACTATTCACTAATGCCGGACATAATTAACCACCTGGAAAAATTTTAAAAAATTAGATATGCCATTTGTTGTTTTCCATCACTTTAAACTTTTCATTTTAGTTTTTTTCAGGGACCGATCAATTTATCACAAATTCACTTTCACTACACCATTTGAAGTCGAGTGTTATTTCATTTTACCCTTACATTTATTTTTCTGAAAGTTATTGTTTAAACAGGTTTCAATTCGGATGAAACTTGGTAGATCATACGCATGTTCCGGAAAATTCCGTTTAAAATTAAACTCGTTCTGTGGTATAACCACGTAAAGGAACTTCAATACTCTTGATTCCCAAGATTAACTATATATATATACAGAGCCCACCAGAATACACTCAGCACCACAGTTGCCGTACTTTAGCTCTCTAAATTGAATCTCCGTGACATTCAAGACTTCAAATGATTTGAACCATAGTTCAGTTTACTAACCGCTTTAATGTCTTCGAACATACTATCTACTTACTGATATATTCAGACAGAAATGAATTACACTGGTTGAAATCATGAGTCAATTGAAGCTAAACCACCACGGAAAACATGGAAGCACTGGACGGCCGTTTCGTTCTAGTATGGGACTCCTCAGCAGTGCTCATCCACGATCCCGCCTCACAGGATTCGAACTCAGTACCCATCGGTCTCGCGTGAACACTTAACCTCTAGACAACTGAGCCGGCATCCAACGGTGTTAGTGTCTAACTTCAACCAATCCACGAAGTTGCGCCACCGTAAACTATTATCTTCAGTGACTTCCTATCTCATAAAAGACCTGAAGTTAGACATTAACACCGTTGGATGCCGGCCCAGTGGTCTAGTTTGTTAGGCGCCTCGCTCGAGACCGATAGGTACTGGGTTCGAATCTTGCGAGGCGGGATCGTGGATGCGCATTGCTGAGGAGTCCCATACTAGGACAAAACGGCCGTCCAGTGCTTCCATGTTTCCCATGGTGGTCTAGCATCAATTGACTCATGATTTCAACCAGTGAAATTTCTAAAATCTCCACAAAACCCATTCTGAGAAATAAATTAATCGCAATCCGATAACAGGAGATTAGTTGTGAAAATAGTGTGTTAGTTTTACACGCCATAGAATTTTGTGTGTAATGTGCTTGAATTTTGTGCCTTCCGACAGTTAAGAACGAAGGTCTTTATATAAGAGCGTCAAATAATAAGTCACAACCTTACTGTGAAGTGAATATCCTAAGATAATATTGTGAATTAGAACATAGAAAACAATTTTTCTAATTACAACATCCTAGTCTTAAACTATGTATAGTTGTAATTCTCTCATAGATATAGCGATATTTGTAGTGCTGATGACTACGTAAATAACTGTAAGTTTCATCATTAAATAATGTGTGCCAAAATTGTAATTTAGAACACCTCCTTACTTCACATATGCGTCCAGTTAATGGAAGTACCGATATTAATTTGTTTTTCTTTTTTTGTTAATAGGCTGAGTTGTAGTGAACAGAATACGGGTGGGGAAAATCGAATGTATTTAACACAAAATTAAAGGACATGTTAATAAAATCTAACAATCATAAATTAAATGCTTAATTTGCTAAATGTCCACCAATTGTCTCAAAATGACTCAGAATTCATTGTTCTTGCATTTTCATACAAATTGCATCCTGTTTCCATTCTTTACAGTTCGATCTTCTTGTTTCTCTGCTCTCAGACATTCTGTTCACGACTAACATCATATACTACTTATGTCAATATAAGTAACACATACTACAGATTCACCTCAAAGATAAAACATACTCTCATCAGAAAAATATTCATTTTAATGAATTAAAGAAAAACTGAAAATTAAATAGGCAATACATTTTGATGATAATTATTGATATGTGCAACTGTATTAATTATGTATTATTCCTTAGTTACTTAAAAGATTCTTGAAATTTCACTGTTTTTCTTTATGGCGTTTTAAGCGACAATTTTCTCTGATATAATAATAATAATAAATTATCTCAATTGATAAGAAAAGAAAAGAGATAAATAGGGAAGTGTTATTACTTTCATTCTAAATATAATTGATAATGACATTTCATACCTTTTTATCAATAAATTGTTGATACTTCCTTACTTACATATTTAGATTGTTTAATGTTTCATTATTAAAAACAAAACAAAACAATGATGATTTCCACAGTTTTGCAATCAGTTATGCAAAAAATTTTTGTTTTGTTATTGAAGTTATTGATTAAAAAAAGAAAAGTCAAAATACATACCCACAACTGTTATCCTTTTTTTAAAAATTACTCTGAAGTAATAAATGTATACTGCATAAACAACATAACTGATTTTCTGATAAAGATTATTATGAAACCATTTTGTAACTTTGATAAAGTATGAATTTACAAATAAGTAAACTATGTAGAAGTCATTTTACCTTGTAACTGTATCAGCTCCCTTTCAATATCAACAAATTAACAATATACATGTACATTACAAAAACGTTATTTGCCTAAACCAATATACGAAATCCATTCCAAAAAATATATTGTTCAGTGAAATACGATAGTTTCTTAGTAATGATAATTCGCAAAGTAGTGAGATAAAATTCTTAATTGCTGCATTTACATACGAAAAAAATCACAATTGCGTTGAAATCTATGTTTTGTATAAATCAGTATGGTGTTTCATTCACATGTTAACATCAACATCATCAGAGAATGTAATGCATAACTTCGTATTATTATCTTAAAGCACAATTTCATTCCATTTTCGAAGATTTATTAGTTAATGATTACTAAACTATTGCATATATGTATGGATCCTAAATAAAAAGAACAACCTCATCGTTGTTATTGTTCTTTTGTTTCATATTGTCAAGTGTCTAAAACTTTGTTTTTGTTTTCTTCAACCGGTAATTAGACAATTATTGTAAGTGACAAATTTTAATATACTGCGTCAGTTGTTATTGCACGATAATAATGAGTGGTGGTAGTACATTTCGGTAATTCTACTTTATAAAACATTCTTATTATTTAAAAATAATTATCTCCAACTTATAAATCAACCAGAAGAATTTTAAAAAGATTATTGTCTGTTCAGCACTCAAAATAATTATGATTAGTCTGTAAATGTCTGTATTGGATGACTTTGTATAATAATAAATAAGCATGGACCTTAATTGGCATTCTTTGTAATTAATAAAAACCTACATTCAATATAAACTGTATAACAGACTGAAATAGTGTCCTTTTATCACAATACCGAGTTAAACAAACGTATAATAAATCTATTGTCTCATTAAATAATATATAAAGGGTTTCTTGAATTTATTCGAAAGACTCAGAAAACGTGTTTAATTTTCATCATTTTATAATCGTTATCTAAAGCTCTTATTCCAAATAAATAAGAATAATGTCAGCTTTGTGGAGTGATTTCAAAGAAAGCAGCTGAAATATTGTGGTGTATGCTACTGATGTCGACAGATATAAGTAGTATGTATCATCAATTGAAAATGAGATGCTTGGAGGCAGAAGGTTAAGAAGATCGAAGAAAAGAGTACGAGAACAGAGAATGATTGGTGTAGAAATAAAGGAACAATAAAGTCTGAGACGATTGACATTTTGCAAATGAAGTATTTACTGTATGGTTCTCAGATTTTACTAAGATATTCTGTAATTTTGTATTCAAGTACATTCGGTTGTCCTTACTTGTATTCTCGTTCATTGCAATATAATGAGTAGAACCAAGTTTACAAGTGGAATGCAATCTCGTTTGACGAAGAAAGTAGTCATGCTGACTGAGACTGATTCAATCTTTTTTAATTCATCCACAAATCTGTAATGATAAGAAAAATATATAATTTTTTAAACCAAACGAATAGGAAAGTAAAAATACTTTCCTGTTTAGTGTTTATATGACTATCATACCAAATGTATTTTGGCATATTCATAGCGTCTTTTCGTTATGCTAGAGATGTTGACTGATAAATAAACTCTGTAAATTGACTTTTCACAAGATGTTAAACTGAATTTTAGAGTTGGTAATTTTGTAAAAACTATGAAATGTATTTAATTACTTTGATACTATCATAAAATTAGGACTCCTCTAGAAATGCCCTCCAATTAATAAATTATTACACTCTCTGAACAAATTATTACTATCATTGCTTATTGTTACCACGTGATTTATTCACCAATCGAAATACGACTTATTCAGTCTTAGTACTGTGTTGAACCAATGACGTTCGACTGGTACGAACAGACTAGCGTCCTTACTGGTCGTTTGTTCGCCTAGCCCTTCCAGTTGAATCCAGAACGCCAATAACTGCTTCCACTATGCAAATCATACCTGGTTTACATACCAGCCAAGCAGACCGCAAAACAGCATAAAATAGACAATCACATTTATACAAGATCGAGTCAAAATGTGGCTGTGAACGTGGGAGACTGCAACTAATAAACTGAGTATAACTTAAGAACAGTAAATCGCATAATAATAATCTATAGGTCAAAATGAATCTTATAATAAGATGAATATAGATATACACAATCTAATTACTGGATAGTTATCCAAAGACTAGAAGCCACGATATTACCAGTGATCAAGCCAAAAATTTGGATTCGCTACGTAGACGACACCTTCGTCATCGTCAAAAAGGATGAACTGGAAAACACATACAAACTGATCAACAACGTTTTCAATGACATCAAGTTCACAATGGAACAGGAGTCAAACAACCAACTAGCATTTTTGGATATATTGATCACTAGAACTGATACAGGAAAACTGGAAACTCAAGTATATAGGAAACCAACCCATACAGATCAAATTCTCAACTACAACAGCAACAACCCAAGGGCTCACAAAATCAACTGCGTACACACATTGTTCAAGAGGGCGAGGACACACTGCAGCACACTGGCAGCACGAAGAAATGAAGAGAAATACCTGAAGGACATATTTCAAAAGAACGGCTACCCAATCAACTTTATCAAAAAGCACCAACGGCACACAGCATCACAACCCAAGTCAGGCACAAAAATCAGTAAAAGGATCACCCTACCGTACATACAAGGAATATCAGAAACTGCAACGAGACTGCTGAAAACCTTCGGGATAGGTGTGGCACACAAACCAACAAAATCACTACAATCAATCTTATGCAAACCAAAAGATGAAATAACAAAGGAGAACAAATCAAACATTATCTACAAAATAAACTGTACCAACTGCGACAAACACTACATCGGACAAAGCGGACGTCCCCTCCACCTACGCCTACATGAACATCAATTAGCAGTCAAACGCCATGATATTTCTTCACTTATTTCAATACACGTGGATAACTACGGACACTCATTCGATTGGGAAAATGTAGAAATCTTAGACAGAGGAAACTCCAAAAACACCAGAGAATTTCTAGAAGCCTGGCACTCAGGTCAATCAGCAATCAACAAACATATTGAAATCAATCCAATTTATCAACCAATCAGGAAAACCATGCATAAATATGGGAACAAAAATCAAACCAATGGGAGACACAACCAAAACAAAGAAGTAAACAATGATAAATTTAAGGTCAACAAGAACCAATCAACATCGAGGTGCACAGAACAAGCTGTGAAAAACATATGGAGAAATTCGAACACTTCACTTCTATCTGAAGTTTGTGCTGATGATGTCGTTCAGAAGAACGATGAAAGCTCCACGACCAAACCATCCAGCTCAGAGGACAAAACTCCATCAAAATCATCCACCTGAGCTACAAATCTTCTCCACCATCTCATAGTTATCCAATAAGAATATACGTATAATATTAGTCCATTTATAGTTCTTAGGAGTTACTCGTAATCTATTCTTCGCTAAGATGTAACAGGTTTAGTTAGACGAATATCTGGAACAAAATAACTTGTATTATTCATTCTACATAAAGTATTTCATATTATATTGATTTATCTTTTACTTAAGTATACCGTTTTAAATGATAAATCTCCTTATATGTTTTCTTACCAATGCAACGAAACAAAATACATTCATTTCATCACATTAACCTTTAAAAATCACATCAATTTTCTCAGCATGAATTGTAATTTTAACAACAAATATTGTCATAATCATCATCTATTTAAACAAATAAACTAGATCAAAGAATTATTGGTTGACGATTCATATTTTGAATGATTCTGGTTTTTTCAAAGTTGATTACATTATTTTGTATGCAAAATATCAAACAATTCCTTATCACTACTTGTTTCATTGTTTTTGTTTTACAATTTTAGTTTACTTTTTCAACTTGCTTGATTAAATTCAATAGAGAGGATCAAAACTTATGGTTAGATCAATTTCAATCAATCGTTTAGAATGATGCGATTATTTCGATCTTGTGAAAAAGTGGATTCAGACTTTATAGGTCAATTACCAATCAGCTAGGCTTATTTATAGCCCACTAATATTAACTCTGTCATGAAATCCTGTGGGATCAACTGTATATTTTATTTATTATTACTCAGTATCAATGGTATTTTTTTCTGTTAATTTGACATTTTGAAATTCAATGCATGTCTTTATACTCAGACAGTAGAAATGGCAGTCTTGTAAAATACAGTAAAAATTTCATTATATTGGTATATATCTTCAGAAAAAGGTCTTGTGGAGATTGTAGTAATTTAATAATTGAATTCATGAGTTAATTGAAGCTATACCATCATAAAAAACCTGCAAGCACCGTTTCGTCCTAGTATGGGACTCCTCAGCAGTGCATATCCACGACCCCGCTCCACAGGAGTCGAAGCCAGGACCTATCATATTCTCTCGCGAATGCTTAACTACTAGACCACATAGCCGGCATCCAGCGGTGTTAATGTCTAGCTGCAACTATTCCACGAAATTGTGCCACCATCCACCATTGTCCTAAGCCAGTTACTATCTCACAGCTGAGCCGGCTGAACTCCACTGGTAGGTCCCGGGTTCGAATCTTCCGAGGCGGAATCGTGGGTGCGCATTGCTGAAGAGTCCCATACTAGGACGAAATGGCCGTCCAATGCTTCCACATTTTCCATGCTGGTCTATCTTCAATTGACCCATGAACTGAATTAGTATGTATCTTTATTTAATTATTAATCTGGAAATATTTTGGTGCCAATCAGTTGATATTATCCACTTAAATAGAAGTGTCACAATAAATAAGTAAAATTAGTTACGAAGTATACTTGCTAATGTTTTGCAAATCCAGATGACTATTTTCCACGTTTACGATCTCAGATTCGTCAGGTTAAAAACTGTTTTGCACATAACAGTGGAATATTATAATATCTTGCGTTCAAAATGTACTACGTCATGTAATATGTGTTACTCCATGTTACATAACCTAATAACAAATATTAGCATAATCTTTTACTATGATACTCATTTAGTGTTCTGATCATGGATAGAAATAAAACGACTATACACTGTTTACAGATATAACTTTCTGATTATTACATGACTTTTCCGTTAACTGCAGTTAGATACAGATCATATCATGAATGCAAGCACTTTGTTGTTGATCATAGTATTTCAGACAGCTGTAGTGCATTGAGAATTTAAAAAAATGAATGTTAAAACGATTCAATTATTCAGAAAACCACGTTTCTTCCACTATATTATGATTCATTTTATTGTCTAGGCATAGTGATTGTCCTACATATTATCCAAACAAATGTTTGTTTTTTCTTTTGTTCTTCCTATAATTAATGATATTACTGTGCAAACAATTCAGATTTAATCAAATTACACTCATCAAAATACCGATGCAATTTTGTATGGAAATCAGGTACTTCAACCTTTTAAAAAAATATTATAACAACATTTCCTGAATAAAAGAAGAAATCACATATTTTTATGTTAAATGTCAAGCACTATAAAATGATTAGAGTAAATAAATAAAATATATATGGAAGAAACTTTCCATTATAATTATCAATAAAATAAACAGTCCATAATTTATTCACTTAGTTTTGTTTACATGTATTTTCCCAGTGATGTTTAGGACTGCAATTCATCAGTCTCCTGTCGGCATATGTGCATCCTGTGCGGACGGCCTCGATATTGCCTGAAGTCACAAGCTTTAGCAGCAAAGATGGATAATGGTTAGCAACGGAATCTAGGACGCACTTCTCGTCCCATTTGGGACATATCAGCTGAACGTACCTGAATCTCAGTGTTGATGTTCACTCTGAGACTCGAACCAAGTACCGTTCGCTTCAAACGTTATCACGTTATCCATTTAGCTACTGAGTCCTGATAGACACTTGGTGGTGCAATGGGGTGAATTTTACATTTATTTGGCATTGTTTACTTGATTCTTCCCATTGTTATTTAGGACTACAATTGATCAGTCTCTTATTGGCATATGTGCATCTTGTGCGGACTGTCCATAATTTAGAACATTGTTATATCGTTAAAATTAAATTACAAAAAGGACTAATTTCTTATTATTAAATGTTAATCATTTCAAACAATCATTAAATTGTCTTTGATACAGTTTAAATCTCTATGGAAATTCTAATGAACATAAAATAAACACTAATTTTTAGAAATAAACAAATAATCTTACAAATTATAACGGGTTAGGTAAATTTACACAAGAAATAAAACATTTTATTGTTGAATAAAGGTTTTCTAGTAATAAAATTTGTTTAACCTTTTTTATCATTGACAAGAGTAAAATAAATTTCTAAACGTGTCGTTTACTTCATCTATAAAAATATTCTTTATGTTGTTAATGATTAGTTTGTTGTAAACAGTCACAAACAACTTAAAAACTATTTAGTGAGGCCCTTTATTTTATCGACTATTTGATCGGACGATGTTGTCGACAGGCTCACCACTTTAGTGGCCCTGGATCTGAATCCAAGTAGATCGTATGAATGATTGTTATTGAATGATTGCTGTAGAAATGTATATATCGCTTATCCTCGTATATAATCATCGACTTAAATCGTGTTAGTCAATAACGGAATTAAATAATTCAAATACGAGAATGAATTTCGAATAGGTATATTTCACATAATCTTTGATCCAGATGGAAGCGAATCAACGCTCAGTGGAGAAAGCATGCGAGCCAACTTATTTAGTCAAGCGTTTATCAATATTTATAGTCACACAAAACTAGGCTATAGACATGTGTTGAGTAGGATAAGAAGGGCACACACATAATACGCTCATATAAAAACAGTCAAGATTGATAAGCGAATGATTAACAAGGTCAAAATGTGACTCAAGTAGAATGAATGGACTAGTCTGTCCGAAAGCTAGAATAATGTATATGGGATTAACACAAATGACCGACACTACAACCACTTTTAAAATAAAACTTACTAGCAGTATTCATTCTTATTGTTTCCATTACGAATTATATAATAATTAAATATAGCACTAGGAGTAGATAATTATTCATTATTATCAGCAGGCAAAATAATGAGATGAAATTCAGAACTGACTCTTGCCATGAATAGACACAATTACGTACATTAAAAAAAACTTGTATGGTACTTGAATGTATTTAATCAAATTACATTTCTCGTTGAAAATGACTGCATTCCTAAACATAAGTGGGAGGATTCAAGTAAACAATACCAAACAAATATAAACGTTACCCCATTGCACGAGCAAGTGTCTATCAGGACTCAGTAGCTAAATGGATAACGTGATAACGTTTGAAGCGAACGGTACTTGGTTCGAGTCTCAGAGTGAACATCAACACTGAGATTCAGGTACGTTGAGCTGATATGTCCCAAATGGGACGAGACGCGCATCTTGTATTCCATTGCTAACCACTACCCATTTTTGCGTATAAATTTATTAATTGATAAATAAAGTTCTTAAAGGACAGCATTCTATAATCATTCTCTAGTTATTCATATTAATCACAAGTAATCTCATGCATGAATACATTTCTTCGATTTGTATATGTTTACTTTGGCACGGCTTTTGAATTTTCCGTAACTTGTAAACTCTTCTTTGTTTTTAAACTAAAAGGGACAGTTTGTTTTAAATGAATTATGTAAACATAAAATTAAGTTATGGTAATTTTATTCATTTTATAAACATTTTAATTATAATAGTAAATATACAAGACATATATTATTGAATTAAGCCAATTAAGGATATACTAATAAACAATAATAAACAATTTTGTTAAATAGTAATATCAATAGTTGAAATTGTGAGCCAATTGAAGCTAGACCACCATAGAAAACCTGGACGCACTGAACGGCCGTCTCATCTTAATATGGGACACCTCGGCAGTGCACATCCACGAACCTGCCCCTCACGAGTTTCGAACCCAGGACCTACCAGTAATGTATTTTAGTACAGTTTAATTATTAAACTACTTCAAAATGGGTAATATATTATTTTTAAAAAATAATACCGTCAAGTGTTTTGAAAAAGATGGCATTATTTACAATTTATGTGGTGTATATTCCGACTTCTATTTTATTTGCACTGATAAAGTGTCGCCTTTGGATATTAATTTTTTCTGTTCAACCTAAATTTGTACATAACTATTTTTGGAATATCAACATAAAAAGAATGATTTTCAATTATACGGTACTTTTCAAATTATAGAAGTATATATTAAACTCTAGTGAATGACTAAACAGAAAATAGCAGTTAAATAGTCTTATCAAAGTTTTCAATAGCTCGATTACTGCTTTTACGTATTCTTCTCTCATTTACAATAATTAAGTTATGTTCGTGTTTGCTATTGAATGACGTTTGTTTTCGTCAGTATTCATTCAAGTCGATTTACCGGTACGTATAACCATAGTGATTGAAAATCAGTATAAAATAACTTAAGGAGATAAGTTTATTTTAAAGGCATAAACGTTATTTATATTTATTATAGATCATAAAAATAGTCAACATTTGCAGATACTTTTATCATGATTAGATAGTTTTAATTTCGGTTGGTATTTAAAGTTAATGACAAGATCAAATAAATTTAAATAGAAACGGTTTGTGTATATATTACTTCACAATTACGGTCCAAAAGATTATGATCGAGGCATTTTCAAGCTTATACAATAATTGTTTGGTTTAAAAGAAAACCTAAAACGGTACTCATAGAATATGGTAAATGTATACATTTTAGACTTCCTGTCTAAATTATAGAATGGAGACACGTAAGTACTCATGATTGAACGAAGGAAAAATTCTCTATTCTTGTTTTAATAAAACCGTAGTGAGTAATGAAAAACAGAATTCGTTAAACGGTTAATACTTCTCCAAACTAGACGAACATTTTTCGTAGTACATAATTTCAGATGTCATGGGTTCTATCATACTGATGTTCAATGATTTTTAAATTTTCTATGATTAGAGTTGTTAGGACAAAATATTTATTTTTCTTTATCTGAATAAGGTCAGTGGTTCCTTGAAATGTCTAACATCCTGGTGTATATATACATATATATATATATACACTGATAAATTAATCCTCTATTTTGGAGATAAATTTAAGCATATTACTTGAATAAGTAGAAAATATAGTTTATAGTAAATAAAAATAGATATAAAAGATTATTTTATCTCTAAAATATTTGAATGTTAGTCAAGTGTTTTGAATACAATAAAAATTGATGAAATAATCAAATTTTCTGAATTTGTTCTGTATTGAAAAATGTTTTAATTTGTACAACTAAATGATGGCATTAATAGGTTTCACATTTGTTGTTCGTAGTAATTTATAAATAGTTTATATCCTAGGGGGGGGGGAAGTTAAGTAGTTTTGTGAGCATTTTATAGTACTCCAGTGTAGTGGTCGTTATTCGATATAGTCCTTTAATCGTTGTAAACAGTTCGTCTTGATAACCATTATTAGATAACATCCCCAACGGTGTATAAATCAGAAGACGGGTACGAAGTATTGATGGCGATTATTATCGCATGACGCACAGATCACTTAAACCACAATCACACGAATCAAAGGCTGATGCTTCAAAGCAAGCGAAAGAGTGAGCGTGCGAGCTCAATGAATAGGATAAAAATGTACATATATATATACATAAGGAAATGAATGAACCATCAAATCAACTAAGCGACTAACATTAAAGCTAGAAGAATAAATACATGCGTAGGCGGTAAGCAATGCTCAAGCAACATATTCATACAAGCGCAACAATAATTAAGGTACAATGGTATAGATTAGTTTTCATTGTACAAATGACTGTCTGTTAAATAAATTAACAAAAAGGTTTATCCAAATTAAATGTGAACAAACTCAGTTGCACGTGAGCTGCTAAACCAGTATACTTTTATTCAAGCAATAACATCAGTTACAGTACCATTGTAAACCAAAAAATATTTGACGCATGATATATTCTTATCTAAAATTATTCATCAGTGTGTAGACCTATGAATTCAAATGAGAGTTTCTTGACAAAATAACGGTCAAATTATTTTTTTGTTTTTATAAAAAAAATTAAGGCAAAAATGTTGTCATATAAATAAGCTGAGTATAATGTAACATAGTATTCAATATAAACTTAGGCTTAGTAATTTATAGATTTGTAAGCTAAAAGCGGTTCCATTCAGCCGCCGTGAATTCTAAAGTCTTTTAAATTTATATTCACTGTTTTGGTTTTAATATGAATGTTAGCAGCCCTTCAGTTTCCTAAATGTCCACAGCCCTATTCTGACATTTTGAAACAGTTTGAAGGATATATAACTGTTTAACTCTCAATATTGTTTTGGAAATAAGCCTCAGGAAGTGTATTTAAAATTGTCCAAAGTGCGTAATCTGTAAATGTCATCCAAGTTAAACTGAAATTCTTTAAAACTCCTTGACAGATAAAGTAGTTAGTTGGGACGCTTATTCACCACTGGTCTATCATAAATACTAAGTAGTGTCCATGCGACAACCGTTTGATAACCCATTAAAGTTTATTGAGCTTGCCACGCTATGAACATACAATTTATTTATTTTTCATGACAAATGACATCTTTAATTTTAATGGTTTTTCACAGTAACATTTAATAATTTATTACATTATATTAGATCTAACTTGATAGGTTAAATATAATCAGGAAAATGGTTTACGATAAATTTAACTATTCTTTCTGCATACTTTCATCTGACTAAAATGCACATATTTCGAGTACGAATTGTCCTTGATTATGCCAGTTTGTGGTTTGTGATTAAAAGAAACAACTCCTCAGATCAATGACTGTTTCAAAATGCTGTATAAAATTAGTGATACGTAAAAATGGATAAATTGGTTCGGTTATACTTTGAATAATACGTAATTATTACGATATGTTTCCATTTCTTAATTTACGATGCCAGTGATGCATAATTGTGTACCCACCATGACTAGTACGCGTACTTATCAAAGCATTATGGCAATTTGAATTCAAGCACATCTTTTTATTGGTTGGACGGACAATAAATCTGTTATAAACACTATTCAGATAATTAGATTTTCTACCTATATGTATCATTTAATTTACAAAACAACTGAATTAGCGGATGAAAAAACATAGTAATTGAGTCTATAAAACGATGACCGAGTAACTTGAGTATTTATTTTTTTCCATATAACGAGAGATTAAAATATCTAAATCTAAATATCATTGAAGAGCGACTAGAAGTTATGGCGAACTTTGAAATGCTTTACAAAAATGATAAAAATAATAGATAAATCATGCTTTAAAATATTTGTATACAATTAAATGGTAGAATTAAAATCCTTGATAAAGTAGACAACTCAAAGATTATAGAAATATACAGCTAAAAGTGGTAATTGAAAGTGATCTCATAGCAATGCATCTTGCATCCTTACAATCATTCATCATTCAGTGTATTCTAATAAAAGGGAAGGATGTTTGATTTTATTGGTTGCTTGAATTTTTTGCTGATTTTGAGGACTTCAATCGATCAGTCTCTGTAGACCTATGTGCATCCTGTGTGGATTGTGTCGATACTTCCATTAAGTCACAGGTAGTTTAAGCACAATTGGACGGTGGCTAGCAGTGGAATTCATAGCTCGCGTTCCGGTCTGTTTTTGAATAGTCAGTTGGGCGTATCTGGATCCCAGAGATGATGTCCATAACGAAATACGAAATTAGTACCTTTCTCTTTAAATGCAAATGCGTTATCTACTTGGCCACTGAGTCTAGATAGCCATTGGCTTGTATAATGGGGTAAATCCCAGAGTGAAAATAGACGCTAAAATCCAGGTACGCCCAGCTGACAAATCTGAAATAGGACAAAACGCGCATCCTATATTTCATTGCTAACCAATATTAAACTCTGTTTAGAAAATATTATCCTATAATAGTTATAAAAATCCGTTCACATGGTTACACTGACTACTTAATCTGTATGCTACAGATGAGTTGTATTTTCACGAAAATACATCGTGTTCCCTACTTTGTAATAGTGACACATGGTAATAATTCGCGTACCAGTTACTATTTAGATATAAAGTGTATTATTTATCAGGTGTTTAGTGTGAATATTTGCTGTCATTGGAAAAATTCATACAAAATAATGCGATTATGATTTTACAATCCAAATATAGTCTGTTACAAACAGCACATTAAAATAATGACAGACATAAGTTAGCATGATCTAACAGGCACATATTTCTAAGTAGCCTGAAAAAATTATTATTACTTTTGTTTACTACTAAATAATGCATTCACAATGAACGGAATGTATCCAAAGAATAAGTTATTTGATAATGAAAAGATTATTGGATATCAGTCAAGTAAAATAACAAGCTTCCTTATACTAAAAATTCGTCATTTTACATCTGATCCGAGTGTATATCATGTTCACATGCATATCATGATTTAATAATAAAATTATAATAGTCTGGCAATAAAGCACTGTTCATTTATTATATACATACACGTAAGCATGCACAAATAAATCACTTCCGAGTTATAAATTTTCATGTCGAGTTTATTTTGTTGTTTTGATGTAGAATTTTATACGAAAACAAACGTGACTATGAAAGGACAGACAAACTATTCATTTAGAAGTAATTAAACGTAATAGGTATAATTCAAGAATCATTTCTGGAAACGGTTATAATGAACAATCAGTATTAGATGATAGTTTTATATTAAAATGCATTTTTATGTTCTAATGGATCGATTTTTCGGATTCCTTTTGGCTGAATTCATTTTCTGAATATAGAATGATAGTGAAAGTATTTTGTTTGCCTAAAAGATTACTTCCATTTCATCAATGATCCCTTTTGATCATCGATTGAAAAGTCCAGTGATCAAATTTTTGTTGTGCATCTAGTACATAACTGCACCACATTTATCCGTCGTACCTGTGGTTGTTCGTTCAAAAGTTTTGTTGCAAAATGAAGCTACTGTGAAGCTACTATAAAGCCCTGTATTTTATTGGCAACACTTTGTTACATATAAGATAACACATACCTTTTAGTCTTTAGACAAACTGGAAACATTTAAATCAATTAATCCATATTATACTGATGTAAAAGTCATAACTCTCAGCTCAGTTTATACCTGATGTTTTATCAATAAAAAAGGTCTATCACAAAATTTAAAGCCAGATAATCTTAACTAGGAAGAAAAATAATTTGTCTGAGAAAAATAATTTAGAATATGTAGTAGGACTGGTTGTTCAGAATATAATTGTTATGTTATTATTACTAAAGTCTACGTATCTTGATGTTCTGATAAAATATTTCTATTTTAAGTATAATAATGGAAATACTGACAACCTTACTTATCATAGAGGCGGTAAAGTTGAAAGTTATAAGGAGACAATCTAATGAAATGTCAATTACTCACTTTTAGTAACGACGTTTTAAATTTTAGGTGGTTAGCACTTCGTGGATTTTCAATTTATATATCTTAGATTCAAATGTCCCAGCAAACTTCGGTTAGTACAATGGTTTCTTCGACTAACTTTTCCTCATTTATACACTAATTAGTTGGCGATTTCCTTCAAAACTAGCTAGTGTATACAGATAATTTGTAGAAATAATACTATACATTTTACATAGATTTAGAAGTCACCATCGAATCTGAAATATTCGTAACTGGCGATATCAACACCTTTTCATCATTAATCCAATAAACTCCTTCTGTAACTGTATAACTAATCGAGGTTGGATTCTTAACAATTTCGTTATATAGCATAAACTATACTAAACTTGTTTTATTTAATGTGCACGCAATGTATTTTATTTTTCCTACCTAAATAGTTATCTAAGTATATATTTGCTAGGTAATTTAGTATTATGGTTTTCACTTGGAGACTATTTTGAAGTCCTTACAAAAAAATTCAATATTTTTATTCATGACACATAATAGGGAATACGCAAATGGTAAACAAAGAAATATTTGTTATTGAAAACAATATTAATTAAATACTATTTCCTTGAAAAAGCTTGGACCAGATTGCCAGGCGAAACGTTGGATTTACTTCAAATTCTTTCTCTGAGATTTTACAAATACATTCTTCTTCTTTAATGTCTCACATTAGCTCGAAGCTCAAATACTGTGAAACTATTCGATCAAATTTAGAGGAACGTTCTTATCTAATCTCCAAAGCTTAGAAAAAGGTTATTCTTTTTAGGGAAAAAAAATAAACAAAATAGAATCTGTAATCACTGGTTGATAAACTTTTTTTTAAACTGATGAATGTTTTAGACAGAATATTCAGTCTAACTTTTGATGGGGAAATTTAATTGTTTTTTTAAACAATAGGATTATAATTTAAGCTATTAAAACTTCTAACTTACAATTCATAAGTGTTTTCAGGACGTTACACGGATTTATTAGAAAAAAAAACCGATTTATCCGTTTTATATAATCAATAGAAATCATTTGATCTTTGAAAGAACCGATTAATGCTTAACTAAAGATTATTAATGAATATAATTATTAGAAAATTCTTTTCATGTGTGGCATTTATAATTAATCTTTTATTGACAAACTAATATTGTTTAAAAAGTATATGAAAATAATAATAATAATAATCTGGAATGCTTTACTTGTTAAGGTTCAATTCTAGGGAAGATTTTCTCTAGACTTATTGTATAATCATTTACCTATTATCAATTATTATTAACATATATGATCGTATATGAACATTTTCTTTAATCATTTATAGATAATGACAGTTTATCTGTTAGTAAGATTTATTGTTGTAATTCAAAGTTATTTATTTGTAATCAAAGCACATTTGATAGAATTGTACGGCATATGTAAATTGATTTTTTAAAAAAAACGTTCTAATAACCTATAAAAATTATGGTTGAATGTAAGGAATTCAATTGGTGGAACATATGGTAGTTATTATGATTTATAAGCTTTAGTAATTGTAATGGTTGTAAATGTTTGTATTTTATAAAATTTATTTGAAAAAGATGAACTTATTCACTATTTATAATTACTAACTTACTTACATACTTACGCCTGTTACCCTCAAGGGTGCATAAGCCGCCGACCAGTATTCTCAAACGCATTTTATCAAGGGCCATTCTTTCTAGTTCTATCCAATTGTTTTTCATTCTTCTCATGTCTGTCTCCATTTCTCGGCGTAATGTGTTCTTTGGTCTTCCACTTCTCCTTTAGTTTTGAGGATTCTAAGTGAGGGCTTGCACTGTGACTCAGTTGGATGCTTTCCTCAATGTGTTTCATATCCGATTCCAGCACTTCTTCCTGTTTTCTTCCTCCAATGGAACCTGTTTTTCCTCTCCCAAAGTCGGTTGTTGCTGATAGCGTCTGGCCAACTGATATGAAGCATTTCGCGTAGACAACTGCGAATAAACACTTTTGTCTTCTAGATGATGGCTTTCCTAATTCTCCAAGTTTCCACCCCATACAGTAGAACTGTCTTGACATTTGTATTAAAAATTCTGACTTTGGTGTTGGTTGACAGTTGTTTTGATTTCCAGATTCTCTTCAATTGTAGATATGCTGCTCTTGCTTTGCCAAGCCCTCCTGGGGCTGCTGCTGGTCCGAAGTTCGGATAAAGGAAGAGGTTTGGGGATGAGGTTGGCGACCTCATCCCGTAGAAAACTAACTCGCTAAAAAAGATGCTAACCAGAAAAATAATACACTATCTATAAGTTAATGTAAATAAAAGATTATTGAATCGCTTTAATTAAAATCCTTCGCAATTCTTAAGAGTATAATCATTAAGTATATCGAAAGAACAAGTTAGTTGTAATGTCATCATCAAAGAAATTAGAGTTTGTTTATTTACAATTAGTATAACATAGCAAAGGATAATTAAGTTTTAGTTATCGATTAAACATATAAGTGTTTCAATTGTTATGTAGATAATGAGAATAATTCCTTTTGATGAAAATAATTAAACTTGGTTTACTCTAGTGAAATGCGATGATTGGTATTTTAGATAATAATGAAACAGCTGTACTTTCATTTAAGTTACTTTTTTGAAATTCTGATTATGTTTTTTTAAAACTTAGATGAAAAGAAAACGATTAATTAAAAATAATAAGGTAAGTTGTCCAATTGTTTACCTAATTATTTAAAGTACATCAAACCTTATGTTTAAAAGGTATATTTCGACCTAAATTACATTCCAAATTTGTTTAGTAGAAACAAAAATTATTCCACAGATTTATAATCATCAGAATACTCAGGTTGACGGGTTTTCAGTTTCAACTAAGTTAAACAGCTGAAGAAAAAATTGGGAATCATTAGGTATAGAGAATAACTAATAAGCTGCATAAAACAAATATGAAATAATAATATAAGTCATTCAGGATGCAACGTATAATCTATTTGCTCATACTAGCAAGCTAATCAAACTTACCGTTTTACAATTTGACACGATTTCGAAAGAACAATGAATAAGTATGTAATCATTTAACAGACTGAAAAATATATGAATCTGATATCAATCGGTTTCATGAGCAATAGGTATAGCTGTACTTCATTGAAATGTTATCTTCATAGCAGAAAATTAAACAATACTGCTAACCTTCATAATACAGTTTATGTAATTAATCTTGAATCGTGATAAGTCGTTGTTTCCTTTTATCGCAAAATATGACGAACTACATACAGTGTTAAGGTGGTAATCTATATGATCGAAAAAAATCATTTAAAACTATCAGTGCTTAACATACAATCAGTTAGCAAGTTACTAAAAGTTCGAGATCAGGAATCCATTGTAAACGATCATCGAAGAACTATGAAATATTGGAGAGAACTGCACAACGATCTTCACAAACCCCCTATAGTGATGATAAATATGTGGGATTAATTTCAAGAAATAATCTAATTTTTATGGTAAAGCTATGGTAGGTGAAGTTCAGCCATTCAGAGAGTAAAAAAATAATAATATTAGCTACCGATGATGATCGAATATTAACGAAAATTAGAAGTTAAATATGTAAACCAGTAGATGTCAAATCAGTAGTCAAATGATCATGCACTAGCCACTAAGCTTGAAAATTCTTATATTAATTCCTGGTAAAGTTGTGCGTGTGCCTTACTGAGGAGTCCTATAGTTAAATGAAACATCTCTTCAGTGCCTGCTGATTTCCTTTAATTCTCTAAACAAACCTAGTCCATAATAGATACATATTATCAACCAGATAGAATATATCGTTTGAAATAAAGTTTATTTGTTTCATTAGGGGATAAACACATAAATCACTTGCATACAAATTATTTATAGAAATCCGGATATAAAATAGTAAAGCTCCCTGATATGCATAAAAATACAATGGAACATGGATTGTACATGTTAACTTTAAACTATTTATAAATAAGTACAAAAACTACGACTGTATTAGGTTTGATTAACTGATGGTGAAAGAAAACAATGATTACTACTAATGGTACTATTATTATTAATTATTGTAGGTACTTGTGTATTACTATTGTTATGATTTAATCGTGAACAGCCTTGCTTATTGATTGAAGAACGATTAATTATTGAATTGTAAAAATAACACAATGTAAAACTAATGCATAATAATGATAATCCAAATAAGAATATACCCAATGATGTCCACTGAGAATAATTAAAAAATCCATTAATACTCTTTGATATATATGTATTGTTCATTTGATATTTTGATTGATTTAAATAATAACCTGTATGTATACAAAATATCACTGAAGCTATTGATATACTAATTAATCCAATAACTGAAGTAAATAGGACACAATAATGATATATTCTAACACGAGTTGTTACATGTCGTTTTAATGGTTGCATATCATTTATTGATAGATTACGATTAATGGAACTTAATTCAAACATTATACATGGATTCGGTATTAAACGATTACTAGATGTCAAATTTTCATTTGCTACATTTAAAAGATATTTTGTATTATCTGTCATTATGTTGAAGTTTTAGTTCTTTTTTCTTCTTCGTTTATCTTTCTCAATGATTTATTTAATTTAAAATACAAAAAACTTTAAATGTTGGTTATTGTTATCGTTTAAATAAGGAAGTAAATGTGAACCTGTAACAAAATATACAATTCCGTCTATGCATTATTCTGTTTACAGATAAAAGTTAGGTTTAAACAAAACATTATGATTGGTTAAAGTGATTTATGTTATCTATTATCTGATTGGTCAATAAAATCTATTTATTTAATTGAAAATAATCTACTGATGAACAAGTAAATAAATATGAGATGTTATAAATAATGGGATAATAATTTTTTTTTTTTCAGCTAAATAAAACGGCTATATTTTGTTTTTAATTGGGAAATAATAAGGTAGAATTAAATAAAATCTAATAATTTAATTTACCCATTTAATACTATGTTCAAGAGAGAAAATCAGTATTATTGATAATGCTGAACAATATGAATACATTTCATTTCATTAGGTTTACATCAGCTGCTTACAACCTAAAATATTTGAAAATCAACGTTGTTACAGATATTGACAAACTTATACATTAGAGGGTGATTAAAAATGAATATATGTATCATGATGTAGCGAAGATTTCAATAGAGTTAATAAAGTTATAATCTATTTTCAGTTGTTTCATTACACAATCATTTAATGTTTGTTAACTCTTAAAGTTCTAATTGCTATATCAATATTCTGGAACTTTCCCTCTTAAACTTTATTTATTCGAAACAGACTTTTTTATGACCTTATTAACTCTTGAAATCTTCACTAAATCATGATACATATATTCATCTTTAATCACCTTGGCATTTATAAACATGTCAATATCTGTTATAAAGTTGATTTTCAAATATTTTAGGTTGTAAGTAGCTGATGAGAACTTAACAAAATAAAATGAATTCATATTATTCTGCATCAATCTTTGTTCTTGCTCTATTTAACATATGTTTCTAGACAAAATTAAGGTTTCATCAAAATAATAAGCTTATTTAAATGATATCAATAAGTTAATCGTAATATGAATATTATTATCACACATTTGATATTACAAATTCCTAAATATGTTTTTTATAGAACACGTGGTTATATTTTATTGTTCAACCGATACAATGCAGTTGTATATACCTGGTGAATATGCAGTTTTAACTCAGAGATGAAAATAGTATAGAAAAAATAAGTGGAATAAGTAGTTTTGTAATACGATTTGTTTGACCATGAGATTACGTCATCTCTCAAAACTGTTTCTCTTTGTATACTTGATAAGCTGATTAATAGAAAGTAGACACTGTTTTGTAACTTGTGTACTTGAAACAGGTTTTCATACAGCATAAGCTATATACAAAACATAATGTAGTGATATTTACCTAGGATAAGAAATTTACACTTCTAGGATATTAAGTCGATTACATATTTTTGAGGGATGTACACATTATACTCTTATTCTAATCACAGATGTTTTTATGAGATTTTGTCCAATACTCAGCGGCTTTTGTTTAAAACGTTTCACTTTCATTCTTGTTAGTATCTATCTGAATACTATTTTTAAGAGTACAATTTTGACAAAGAAATACCTGGTTTTGTAAGCAGGGAACAGTTATGGTCAATTTTTGTTAATACTTTAACTCAAAAGCAAATGAAATGAACCAACTTACGAAACATTTTGCTTCCTAACAGATTATTTTATGATAATACTGACTGAAGGCTGAAACTTGTGTATCATTGATAAACTACATTATATTTGAAGGCAAAATTTCGATCTTACCGAAAAATGTAACTTCAATTTATCATATCATTTGAAACAGAACTTCAAGTTCACTCTTTTCTACTAACGTATACTTAATTGATTCGTCCAAATAAGAGTGAAATCTTGTTCATCATACCCGATTCCATCCGTAGTCGAACAAGAATTTCAGGATCTCTTTTGGACTGAAGGAATATTATGTCACCATTATAATACAAAATTATTATTCATTTATGAAATTTGCTCAATCACCGATTACTCAAACCATGTAGTGTATAATATCTAATAACAGACTTGTTATATCTTGTGGACTGCAGATTAGACGGCAGCGAATTATCGATAGGACCAAAGACGCGTAAAACACGTAAGAACGACCTAGAGTCCTGATTGGCCCTGCTTCCCTGTCTAGCCCAGCCAGTTGAGTCCGGAACACTAGTCTCAGCCTCTGCGATATGAATCGTTATATTTCAAGCATACTCTGCTTATATACCAATCAAGCAGACCATATCGTACCATAAAATAGAAAATAACATTTGACACGTGAAATAAGTATTGACCAGTAGGAAAATGATACAATCTCAAGTCCAAGAATAGCATTAGACTTAATAGAATAATTTTTGAGATATTTTCCTGAATATCCCAACAAGACTATCAGTTTAGGGTTGAAGAGTTTGTTGAGTTTTGATTAGGATATTCTTTGGATGCCGGACCAGTGGTCTGGAGGTTAATTGTTCGCTTACGAGACCAATGGTCCTGGGTCCAAATTCTTCATGCTGGATCGTGGATGGGAACTGTTGAAGAGTCCCATACCAGGACGAAATGGCAGTCCAGTACTTCCAGGTTTTCACTAGTGATCTGTCATTGATCCATTCATGATCTCAATCAAAATAATAAACTGTTGAATAAGTTGCAGTAGACTTTTAAGTGAGTATAATGAATTCATACTACTAAGTTAGCATCCACTAGTCATTTATTCGGCTTCGAGTGTTAACTCGTATGACAAGTATAGCTCTGTATTTTATTAAAATATAACAGAGATGTATATATCTATATGTATATAACTATATGAAAATTTTCCAGGATTAATTGTATAACAAAATGTGTAACTTGATTAATCACTGAATACATAAAATACATTTGCTTTTAGTCAATCATTTATTATAATTGGTAAATCGGAAACATATCATTAAGGAAATTAATTAGAGTCAGAAAATTTATCGAAGCATAATCATGAATTAAAACTTACTTTAACACAATATAAATTAGAATTTATTTATTGTGGAAATAGATTGATCAGAGAATTTTCCGAGTTAAAGAAGTTAACTAACTGATATATCTATGATAACTTACCTAGCAAATATACTCTGTGACGAACAGGTTGTTAGAGTTAACCTAGTGACTAACCCGCATTCATAACATGTCTCTATTTTGGAAAGTTCTACAGTTTTTCAGATTTTTTTAAAACCCATTTCTTTTCTTTTTTGTTATTGTTGTTGTTTTGTTTGTTTTTTTTGTAAAAAAAACTTGTTAAACTACCTTGTGCTGAGAATCCTATATTGTACCAAAATATAATATTGAATAGAGCCATTAACAATAATAATAATAATAATATATTTACTACTTTCCTTCATTAGTTACTTGAGGACTTATGTAGTAAATAATTTTGTCATAGACTATCTTTAAGAGTAATATATTATTTAATCTTATGTATAACCTAAAATCTATCCATGTGATATAATCAAAAGACATGAATGATTATCTTGAAAATCTTCAAATCAGATACTTTCAAAGAGTTCACATCTTAAACACTGTAATAATATCTATATTGTTTTTCCCATAAATTGCATACCAGTTATACTTTTGATTATTTAATAACCCTACCGTTAAACGTTACTAAGCGTAAATTTATATACAATTTATTTAGATGGTATTAATAAATTAGTATTTAGGAATAAATCAATTGAAAGTCATTATTGACGTCATTAAAATGGAAGAATATAGAATATTACAATCCAGTCTATCATAACCATTCACCTTTTTTGATTGTAAATGTAAATTTACGAGAACGACAACATATTTATATTTCATTATTAAATATAATTAGGCATAAACCCATGTATAGTTTACTGATTTCAAATGGTTAAACATAACATTGGTGTTTATCAGTGAAGATATAAGTGAAAAATAAGTCTCAGTCAGCAAAGTTTGGTAGAAATAATGGTTCAATTATTGTTTTTTGTTTCATCCTGTCAGTTGTCAAAGTGGATAACACATGGATGATCATTTATGCAAAAATTGGTTTAGTTTATTAAAAAAAATAAAATATAGAGTGTTTCATCAAGTTTTGTAAACGGTATGACGTTATAGCAACTACCTACAATCAATTTTGATTATGGTTAATTTTGGTTAAGCCCATTTATTAACTTATTTGACAGACCATGTTATCAGAATAGTAACAATTAGCATATTTCTCTGTACCATTATAGTCACTAGAGTACATGACAGACTCTAGCTAAAATGTTGATTGCTTAATTATCACTCGGTGATTCATCCTCCTCCCCATGTGTATATGTACTCAAATCCTATTATTAGTCCTTGCTTTGTTTTGCTAAACTCCTATGCAATTTGACTAAAAATTTGCCTATATAATTGCTCGTATGTACTTATTCACCTCTCCGCTTCCGATTCGATCGATATGCTTATAGCTTTGTGATCTGCGCTTTCCCTTAATAAACCGTAGTTGCCGCTTCTGTTTGCTCTCTGACTTCAAACACCATTGAGATTTATATAATAACGGTTACGAGGGTGATTGGTTAACGAAGCAAAGCCACTACAACGTCTTTTATTCATTAGTGATAATCCACACAAGCTTCATACAGAAATATCTAAAATAAACACACTTGTGTTGTAGTTCACCTCTAAAGACTAAATAGCTGTTTAGGGATAGTATATCTTCATGGAATTGTAGTAAATTAGATAGTAGATAAAATAAAACAATAATGTGGATTAATGAATAAATAGAATGTGGCAAGTAGTCGAACACACAATGGCCATATATTTCTATTTTCAGCTAGTCTGCTAAATAGAATTGTACCCCAGGGATGATATTAAATTTGAGAATTAAACCCAGTTCCATTTAATTCAAGTGCTCTACTAGTGATTCAATTATCTAATGAGTTTAGAGAAACAATCACTTGTGTAACATATAGGATATTTATTTTATTATTTGAAATGTTTTAGTCATCCTGTTATTAGTATTGATCAGTCTGATTCGATTGGTCTTAATGCAATTAAAATATCAAGAATAGGATAACTTAAACTTTTATAATATAAATATTATTATTTATTCCTCAATACTAAATGATTTATTGCTTACATATTTTACAGGGTGAGTAAACGAAACCAATCTGAATTATTTCTAGTGTGATATAAATGGTGCTTTCAATGAACGTAGCTACAAAACTGACACTATCATCAACCTTTAGTAAAAGCTACGTTCTTTGTTTTGTTTTGTTTTCAAATAAAGTATGAATTTAAGTAAAAGGAATTGAAGAACATATGGTCAACTAATTCATTATATATTCAAGTGAATAATACTTCAAGTGATGTATTCAATGGAAAAAGAAAACACTTTATAATCGTAAATAAACTTTATTACATTCAAAAGCATTTTTTATATTTCAATTACATTTAAAAGAAGAGAGTTGATTTTCAAAAGGTTCAGTTGTATAGATAAGATTTTTTTCTATTTGTAAATATTATTAAATCTTTAGGTTATATATATTGGGGAAAAAACAATTTCCATTGACACAAAACGTTTGTACTTTTACAATTGAGTAAATTACATTCTAATTCAACTGATAAATTTAAAGTTATTATGTCAATTTATTGCTTAATTCATGTAAAGATTATTTTATATGCATATTTGATGGATACTTTATTAATATAGTTCACAGGAAGTATGTTTTAATTGAAAGTTGCAGACTAAAAAGTGATAATGTTCATAGTTAATCATTTAAAAGGATAGAAACTGTATAAAACACGATGTGTATGATGATAGTAACGGCATGACAACGATTATGTCTGTTTGTAAAAGATTCACACGACAAAATAGTTTTAGTATTACTTACTTACGCCTGTTATAAGTGATAGTTATAGTATTACAACAAAAAATTTACCCTTATTTATAAGATAAGGGTTGATACACGAATAATGATTTACAAGTAGACTTTGTATGCACGCTCACTAAGTAGTTTAAAATTTAATGCATAGTACATTGAATCATCAACTGGTTTTTCATTGTCCAAACGTGTTAGCACAACGTATTCTTGACACCACGATTGATCGAATATATAGCCTACGAGCTTCTTTGCATGCTCCTTAACTTACGACTACTTGATTGTAATCTACTGCCCTTAATGTAACCTACTTACTTCCTTGTTTACGCTTGTTACTCTTCGTGGAGGAGCATTGGCTGCCCACCAGCACACTTCATCCAATCCTCTCCCGGGGAGTCCCTTCCAGTAACTATTCATTCATTTCAGATCTGCTTCCAATTCCCGACGTAGTGTGTACTTCGACCTTCAGGATTCCATGTTAGGGCTTGCCTCGTGATGCAGTTTGGTGATTTCTGTAATGTATGTCCTATCCATTTCCATCGTATTTTCCTAATTTCATGTTCAGATGGGAGTTGGTTTGTTCTCACCTACAATAGACTGTTGCTGATGGCATCCGGCCAATGGATGTTGAGTATCTTGCGTGGACAACTATTTATGAGTAGTAGTTCTCCAAGTTTTAGCTCAGTAAAGTATAACTATCTTAATGTTCGTAATGAAGATTTTGACTTTGATATTGGCCTGCATACAGTTGTTTTGAGTTCCATATGCTCTTCAAATGCACGAATGTTGTTATACTTTGCCATTCCTTGCCTTTACGTCTGCATTCGATCTTTTTTGTTCATCGATGATGCTTTCCAGGTACGTGAAGGATTCCACATCTACCAGAGTTTCGTTATCAAGGCTTCAAATGCAAGCCACATAATTTACAACTGAAAAAATCCGTGCAAGACCAGTTTTCAAATCGATATTAAATCATCAACCTAACAAAATAGAGATTATAAAGACCTCATAACTAGTTTCAAACTAATGAATAGTTTTATTAATATTAAACATCAATATCGAATTGTAAAGTAAACATCAAGGTTTTGAGAATATTTTCAACAGACTACAGGTTAGAAAGACTGTCATATCAAATATTTATGAGAACCAAAATAGAAAATTCCTAAATCACCCCATAGTTCAAATAGAAACAGACAGTTTCTGATGAAGTTTTGTTCTCTGAGCTGGATGGTTTGGTCGTGAAGCTCTCATCGTTCTTCTGAACGACATCATCAGAACAAAATTCAGGTAGAAGAACGATGAAAGGTCCACGACCAAAACAAAACTCCATCACATACAGCTTCTGTCTTGAGAAATGTATATTTTTTATTTTGATATTGCTGTGAAAAGCCAATAATTACAGCACAAATAATCATTCATTTCATTAATCTTAATTTACACTCTAAGTCAAAATGATGATGTCATTACTAGCGGCTGCGACTTGTACATATTATGTTTTACATTAATTATTACAATTACATTTCGAAAATTAAATTATGGGCTAAAATATATTAATTGTGAAACACGACATTCAATTATCATTTCTAATACCGCCACATTTTTGATATACGAATTAATAGGATCTATTTATTTATATTTTTCCTGTTCGAGCACTAGATATAGATACTTAGTTACTTTCACCCGTTACCCTTCGTGCAGGAAGATCGGTCACCCCTCAGAATTCCCCATCGAACTCTGGCATGGGCTCTCCTCTCCATTTGTTTCCAGTTGATATTCATTGTTTTCATGTCTGTCTACATTTCCCGACGCAAAGTGTTCCTTGATCTTCCTCGTTTTCTTTTCTTTTCAGAAGTTCAAGTTAGGGCTTGCTTCATGATAGAGTCTTTCGATTTCCGAAGTGCATGTTCTATCCACTTCCATCGTCTTTTCCTAATTTCCTCTTCAACTGGTAGTTGGTTTGTTCTCTACCATGGTAGGTTAATTTTGATCGTATCTGGCTAATGGACACTGAGTATTTCAGATAGACAATTGTAATATGAATTTTGACTTTGGTGTTGTTTGACAGTTTTTTTGAGTTCCAAATGTTCTTCCGTTATAAGAATGCTGCTCTAGCTTTGCTGATCCGTGCCTTCACATCTTTATCAGATCCTACTAGTTTATCGATGATGGTGACCAGGTTAGTATATAAAAGTCATCACATCTTCCAGAGGCTCTCCGTCAAGTGATATTCGGTTGGTGTTCTCCGTGTTGTATTTAATGATCTTGATTTTTACTTTGTGCATATGGAGGCCTGCTGATGTTGAGGCTGCGCTACACCGGCTATCTTCACCTGCTTTTGTTGGTGTGAATGGAATAGAAGAGCCAGGTCATCTGCGAAGTCCAAATCATCTATTTGCATCCTAGGTTTCCAATGTATTCTGTGCCTTCACTCAGAAGCCAAGGTTATCATAATCTAGCCAGCCACCAGAAGAAAGAGAAAGGTAACAGAGAGAGAGAGAGAGGGAGTAAGCAGCCTTGTCTGACTCCAGTCTTCAATTGGAATGCACTTGTCATTTGTTCTCCATGCACAACTTTGCAGTGTAGTCCGTCGTATGAATTTCATGGGATATTGATGATTTTCTCAGGTACACTATAATGTTGAAGAAGGTTATATAAGGTTGTTCTATCCACACTACCAAACACTTTTTCATAGTAAAAGAAGTTTATGAATGATGACGACTCCCATCCAATTTATTGTTCAAGGATGATCCGTAGTGTAACGATTTGGTCTGTGCGCGACCAATCATTATTATTAGAGTCACCGATGAGATATTTATTCATTTTTGATTCGTCTTAACTGATCACCTTGATCGAGGTAGAATCTTAGTTTATCTCTACTCACCAAAATGAACATATTTAAAGTATATCAATTTCTTTTGAATGTTTCGACATAATGTAGAAAATTACTGTTTGACAAATACGCTTTCTAAAACAATAACTTAAGTCAATTTTTAAGGGATATAGGTGTTACAATCTGACACATACTAAACATTTATTTGACAATATGGCATTCTTATATTTTAAAGAAAGTTTGTCACCGTTCACAAAATATGTCATCCATCTGTTAATATAATAGTTTTACAAAGAAATAATCAATGAATTTATATATTACCAGCTGTGAATATCTGATATTTTAGCATGTAAAAAGTACAACAAGTGACCGTGAACTTATATTAACTTTATCATAGGTAATATAGTAACTTCATAACTGCCATTTACCTAACCATAATTAAATTTGTACAAGATAGTTTATTTTGATCATTTGTTAAAATCATCTAATTCTAAACATCTATTTTAAGAGATGAATGAATATTCATTATTTATAAACACTTAGAATAGAACTAAAACGGAATAGTTTACAGAAACAGTTATATGGGACATTCAACTAAATTGTATTATCAGCTTTATCCTCTTACAACATTCTTCTAAATGTGCGCTTTCGTTTATCAAATTTTTTTGTTTTGATTAAAACTGACTCATCAGATATTTTTATTATTATTTCAATTCAACAGTCTCTTAGTGCTAACAGATAGTTTTTCTGAGCTTTAAACGTTGTTGTCTTTTATCATTCTTCAAATATGACTGTAATCTTGTCATTAAAGGCAGATAAAAATATCACATTTGTATTTTTATAAACGTATTAACAACTTTTAAAAAAAACTCTGTAAAAAGGTATTTCAGTGACTTATAGATCAATTTCACTTCTATTTTTAACTACTGCTTTTAATTCCGTTTATCATTGAGTTGATATTTTGTATCTTAGGGTAATTATTATGAAGTTCTTTGGTCATTTTCTATTTCACACAAAATTATATTTGTCTTATTAAACGAAAATATCCTACATCTACTGGGAATCGTACAGACTAATCATCCCGTTTCACAGTACTCGTGTGTTCAGTATCCTAATTAATAGCACATATAAATAAATTTTTTTCAGAATAAATTTCAACTTTAAAGGTTACTTAGAACGGGTATATAGTGATATCCTGATATGAACAACATTAAAAGTTATGTTAAGTGTATGATCAACTACTTATGTGTTACTCAACTCCATTTAAGGTTTTACTCGTCAACTATCAGTGTTATGTCTATACTAACTGCGATACATGGTTGATAAAACCCTCATTACTTATGAAATGGTGGAGAAGATTTGTAGCTCAGGAGTTTTGTTCTCTGAGCTGGATGGCTTAGTTGTGGCGCTTTCATCGTTCTTCTGAACGAACTCCAAAAACACCAGAGGATTTTTAGAAGCCTGGCACTCAGGTCAATCAGCAATCAACAAGCATATTGAAATCAATCCAATTTACCAACCAATCAGGAAAGTCATGCACAAATATAGGAACAAGAATCAAACCAATGGGAGACACAACCAAAACAAATAAGTAAAGAATGACAAATTTAAGGTCGGTAAGAACCAATCAACATCGAGGTGCACAGAACAAGCTGTGAAAAACATATGGAGAAATTCGAACACTTCACTTCTATCTGAAGTTTGTGCTGATGATGTCGTTCAGAAGGACGATGATAGCTCCACGACCTTCATTACTTATTTTATCAGGTTTTTAATTAATAAAATTATCAAGCTGTTAAATTTTTTTTACCAAACTTTATTGTTCACCTCATATTGCTGGAACAATTGAGACGAACTTGTTATACAAAGGTTGACAGACCATATCAACAAGGTAACTTTGAACATCTATTTAAAAATGCGCCATTCGAAGTTATATTATATCTCAAGCAATTCAATTTGCACAATGTATACTAGTAAAAAGTGGTTATTTTGTTTCATATTCTTCAGAAATTCCAACCGAAATTCGTTTATCTTAAAAATCTGAGCTGATATTATTGACTGTTATCATCTGGTGTTACTACGGCGAAAGCCATGTGATTCAAACACTACATTTAAAGGAAAATGTTTCATTAAAGAATGATTATGGAAATTATCTGAATGTCTGTTACTAACTGATGATAAGAATTCATGAACATTAATTTTAATAGTTCTCATCAGATCGTAGCTTTTAATGGATGGTGGTAAACTACTGTTCAATTTTAGATCACAAAACTACAAGCGTCTAATGCAGAATTCAAACGAAGAACTCCTATATCTATTACAATTAAACCATACCCTAATAATTAGTACAAATAATTATCATTATTGCTGCAGCATTTAAAAACTGTTCAATCAAATAAGAATCAAATTTTCTTTATTGTGCATTTTCACTAGCGTTTAAGGTTAAAGAATTATAACTATCCATTTTGTAGATCACTAAGATCTATTCACAAAGTCTTGCCAATAAATAACAAAGAAAGTACTGTATTTCTGTGATATACAATTTTAGTTAAAAGACTATCAACCATTTCATACACATAGTTCTCTTTATTGTCTTAAAACGAGCAAGAATAGTATGAATTCATTTTATTTTGTTAAGTTCTCATCAGCTGGTTACAACTTAAAATATTTGAAAATCAACTTTATAACAGATATTGACATGTTTATGAATGCCAAGGTGATTAAAGATGAATATATGTATCATGATATAGCGAAGATTTCAATTGAGTTTCAGATAATTAAAGTTTGGGAGGGAGAGTTCTAGAATATTGAACTAGTGATTAGAATTTTAAAAGTTAACAAACATTAAATGATTGTGTAATGAAGCAACTGAAAATAGATTATTGTGCGTATGAAGTTAAATATATTATTATTACTACATTGATTTTATCAAAAGATAATTATTTTTATACAGAGACTCTATAATTTGATTGTCGTTTATATTTTTTCTGTTCAAAAAAGGCGTAAACATAAATACAAGTTTTCATTTCCTGTAATCCTATAGTAGTACATAATTCCCTACCTAACGATTATTTGCAATTTCCTGAACATCATTACTGATGGTTTTTTTTCTCTGAGATTTCTACTATTATTATTATTGTTATTATTATTATTATTATTATTATTATTGTTATTGAAAACGATGTCCTGTTAGATTTAATTTAATTACAATCAACGTAGTTTTATGTTTGTTGGTCAGTAACAATGTTTTCTTGTGAATAGGAATGATATAATAATAAAAATCATGTTCAAAAGAGGTTATTCTTAGTTTAATTCCTATATGGTCACTCATTTAATTGAATTTTAAATTCATTTAGTCTGAAAATCATAGATTTCTAAAAAGAAGTCATCTTGACGTACAATTAGAAGTTATCTATGAACTTGAGGATGGTTTTATGTGTGACACCTGTTTATGTGACAACCACAGATATATAAACTGTAATGATGAATCAATGGTTATTTCAATGCTAAGGACTAAACCTTTATCATCTTTGGAGGTTATAAGAAAATAATGTAAACCATTACTGATGAAAATGATCTAATATATTAGAACTTCTTTAACGCTTTTTAATTCTAGTTTTAACTCAACTGTAACATAAGATTATTTAGTAATATAACTATTTCATGTTTCCTTTCATCATTTACTGATTTTTTCGACTTTGGTTTTATTACGACTTCATGATTCTATCTGGATCAAACACAGTGCATAAACAAGTTACTGAAACATAGGTACAAATGATAAATGAGATAATTCATAGAGAAGATTGACAAGCAAGTCAATTGTACATGTTTGGCGGTTGGAAGTAGTCAACAAGAATACCTGAGTCTAGGTTTCGTTCATTGTGTTACTTTTTAGCAAAGCAAACCAAAATTATGGAAAGAACTGTTACCACCTGGCTAACTTGAATCAGCATTACCCAGATTCACAATCGTAAAAGTTACTAACAAGCTAAAACAGACCTCTTTCTAAACAATCGAACTCGATCTTCGTAATAGGATTAGACAAAACTGATATCTGTCACTGATTAATATCCCGGCACTTTTGAATACTTTTGTTCAATAGGAAGTCATTTGTTGCACGAATAGCTCAGTGGTTGCGTCTCAGACTGTGAAACCGGGTGATCACTTCATCAAATCGATGACGATGTACCAGTTATCAAGTTTACAGTTATTCCTAGCCGATGAATGCTAACAGACACGGAAAAAAGGTACAGAGTTGCTTGGTGATCATCTCCAAATACCTAAGTTCCCAACATAGTCTACGCGTTGTCTAGTGACTTAAGCTAGGGGCCTCAATACAAACAGTTCGATAAAATTCTGTTAGAACCAGAAAATCTAGGCAGACATGATATCAATCATAGTTTAGTGTTCAATAAATCGTCGTCACTTTTCATGTAGAGATTCAATTCTGTATTATCCATTGCATTAAACGTTTAAGTAAGCACAAAGAGAATTCCTCAACTATATGATGGACTTAACAACAAGGTATTTGATATCGAATCACAATATTTGTAAAAATAGACCTGAAGCCTCCACATACTGGTAAAACAATATATTTATCAATAGAAAAATGTTTTAAATAGAACTCAATGAAAATGTACACGTTTATACCAAAACCCATGGAAGGGTAGTTAGTCATAACTATTATTTAAACGATTTTTAAAACAAGATTCAATTTCTGAAGGGGATGTTTTAAATATTCGTTTTGAACTACTGTTTAATTATATAGTAGTACGTATATATAAGGACTAGTTAATCATTTGCAGAATATGTCATCTAACCATGGATACATATATCTCACAATCAAGTGTTTTGATCTCAAATACTCAGAAGCGATGGATTTGAGTGAATTAACGTTGTAAGTAAATTTGTTTTAAAGCCGAATCCTTGAAATTCATTATAAAAATCACTGAATATAAGCCAAAATCATGTTTTAAAAACCAACCGAATATTTGTATAAATTCTCGAAAAATATTTTGAACATCTTTTACCAGTATGACAGATTGGATGTTTTATAATGAACAAAACCTTGGACAGTTTCAAATATGGATGGTATTTAACTATGTATCGGTTTTAGACAAAGACGTCTACCGGTTAAGGTTTACTAACGTATGGAAGCTTAGCGGCCAATATTCCTGCTTTATCATATGTAACTCAAAGCATGTAAATATTATGAAACAATATGAATTATATGTTGCCACTTTTAGTGTGATGAAACTTTGCCGTGGAAAGCTAATATGGACTTTGAGGCTAGTCAACGTTATCAACTTAATTTGCATCTAATGAAGTTGGGATAATATATTGTATATTTTAGTAATGTAAAAAGTAAAAATAATAATTTTCAATAGGAACCTTCTTCATGCTTATTGAGTTCATTTTGTTTAATCCCTAGGGAGTTTCGTTTAGTGGTTAAGGTGACTGGAATTCTCGCTGTATTTTCTTACAACTGCTCATGACATTAGTTATTGAATTCATTGTTTTAAATAAATCACTGACTACCAAAAAGCGATATACTTTTTCTGTTTAAACATACATGAAGCCAAGGAATTAATATTTGCATTAATGAAACGATTTATTTCACTTAACATTAAGAGAAATAAATCGTGCTTATGGTCGAAAACTGACCTTCATCTTAAATAGAATGGGAATTGCTTGGTTAACTAGATAATCTTTGAATAATGTGAGAGTCACTTACTCAAAATATGTTTGAGATAGAATGGTATGTCACAGAGTTGTACATACTTCACTTAACAATTTTTTAAGGGTTTTCAATACGGTTTGGTGCTTATTCGTTAAGATTTGTCAGGTTGTGTAACAAGGGAAAAAGATATTTGGAACCAATAATTGTCATTTGAATTTTATAGTGGAGTTACTTCTCGCAAAACATTTTCTGTTTTTTAACCTTTAACTGTTAATGTTGTAATTTTCGAGGACATTAGAGAAAACTAGCCAATTTAATTTCTCTCAAAATTTTTTAGTCAACTTACATAAATCACTAGGTATTGTTTGCTTGAATCTTTCCATTGAGGTTTAAGACTGCAATTGATCAGTCTCTTATTGGCATATGTACATACTGTGCGTATTGGCTCGATGCTGTCTGAAGTCACAAGCTTTATAAGCAAAGATGGATAGTGGCTCGCAAAGGAATCCAGGACGTGCGTTTCGCCCCATTTGGGACTAGTCAGCTGGATGCATCTGCATCCAAGAGTTGAGGTTCAATCTGGGACCTGTCTGAGATGCAGGTGCATACAGCTGACGAGTCCCAAATAGGAAGAAATGCACGTCCTGGATTGTACGGCGAGCCATTATCCATCTTTGCTTACATCAATCAGTTTAAGCTGACTTATTAACTACTCGTTCAGTGTACTAAGAAAATTATCCACTAGGACATTACGGGAGTTAGTTATCCACTTAGCTTTTCCTTTTAAAGATCCGTATATACAAGAAAGACTAGAGTATCTGACAATCGTTTTAATTTCGGTTGGTTTTTCAGTCAACCTGTAAAAACAAATCTCTGAACTATCTCATCTATTTTCATTGTTGTTTAATATTCAACAAACGTTAATGTTATTTTGATTACCATGCTTTATAGGTTCTTTTTTCATAATAGATGTAGTACAGTTTATCTGAAAACTTTATGAATTCACATGATTAGACATTTGAAAACAATTCATTAATCACAATATTGAACAACCATTTATTTGAACAAGATTGTGAATGGGATTTTGTTTAGTGAAATCGGATTATAATTAACTAAACTAGATTTTTAAAAAATCTGTTTCATTCTCATGCAGTTACATAACACTAATCTTGTTTGTTTTTGTAAGCTGGGTGGCCTGAATTATTGCTCTCGTAAGATAAAACTAAGATGTTTAGTGAAATACTACAATTTTATATGCAATTCTATTATTGTAGTTCGACATTAGCGATAAAATTACATAGTGTTGAGTTTGATACACCTATAACTTGTGACATGTACTTGTTAAAGAGTAACTTAGCTTATGCCAGACTACAAAGACTGAATCCTAAATAAAGTATGGTGATAGAAAGCACTTCTGAAGATTTAGATAGACTGTGAAAAAACTACTGAAATCGATCAATTCGGGATTGTACAATTCACAAGAAATTATCCAAACACACTGAAAGCATTCCAGTTATGAGAAATTTTTAATTTTTTTTCTACATGATTGAGTAATATAAATACGAAAGGTAAGAGTAACCAATTTATTGGACACAATTATTACAATAACAAAATAATCACTTAAGCTCGTTGTAGATTAAACTATTCAGACTAATGGTAATAATTTAACTTGCTAGTATTCATAAGAATAGTACAACATAAATACACTGTTTACTTCTTAAATATCTAAAATGTTTACCGGGACATTCTTGGTCAACTCTCCCATAGTAATGAAACAAATTTTAATATGATAAATTTTCAACTTACATATTCATAAAAAGTAGGTACACGATAAAGTACAAAAAAACGTTATTTTCCCATTAAATATACTGTAAAGCTAAAATGAATATCTATTTCTTCTTATGCATAACTCAACCAACGAAATTGATGTGAACAGAGAGACAAAACGCGACGACAAACTACGAAAGCTATTTATTTTATTTAGCTCAAGGCTTGTAAAAACGTAAAATTTATTTTTGTTCCTAGTTTCTTGCATAAACTATAAGCTTTAGTTTGGTGCATGATTCACTGCCATATCCTTTTCTACTCCAAAACTATTGTAATTTAAACGTAATCTTCTGTACTCTATTTTCTAATCTAATCCCCAGTTATAGACGTCATTGTTTCTTCCTGATTGTTTGTGCGTTATGGTCGTGTTAGTCATCTGTTTACGCTAATCTGAATGGGGAACAAGATTGGAATTGGGAATAAATTGAGTAGTATTCCAGTTGAATTGTCTCTCTTGTGTACTTTTCAGCCAATCAGTTAATAGTAAAGTTTTCTTCATTCTACACTGGGCAACTAGTCTCACTTCAAACTCATGCACACTAGCCTCAAGGTGAGGCCAATTAGTCTTAACCTAGGTTTTAGACAAGTTATCCTCTGTGTAGTAGTAGGTAGACAGATCAAGGACGCAACAAAAGTGAAGATTAAGGGCGAGCAAAAAGACCATCAAATGAAAAAACAATGTATTTATTAAAGACTCATTAAACTAAGTTTAGGCTAATAATGCCATATCGAAGAAATGGCCACAAAGAATGCAGTGATAAACAGCTTTATATATATGCATATATAAATATACATTTCTTTATTAAAAAGATTATAGATTTTATATTCATCACGACCAAATAAACTAAAAAAATGAACAGAAAACATATATCGGATCATTTACTAAACTATAGAACAGGCATCGAAAAAATATCTTATATTTAACTTCAATATATTTCTTTACGTTGTTGATGTTATTTCTGTCTTTTATAAGATTTTAACGATAATATTCATTTGGAATGAAGCAAGCGGAAGTAACATTACTTGAACAAACTTACACACTGTTTGAAGAAACGAAAAAACAACAACAAATTAATGGAAAAGATTGATGCATGAGAGAATTTCAAGAAGAAGATCAAATGAAATACTCACTCAATAATATTCACTTTTCATAATCAAACAATTGAAACATTTGTAAACAGCATAAAGTGATAACATTCTTTTTATTCTCACTCATATTTTGAAGAGCGATGATTGATAGGAACAAGATGAAACAGTGAAAGTTACATATTCATATGTCATGTTTGCAAAATATGAAAACAAAATTGAAGAGTCAATATACTACTCACATTTAGTGAAGAATTCATTCATTCACACAATATGCACCCGGTCACTAAGGTTCTGTTATATCCTAGTGAAGATCAAATTACGGGTAACATCTGTGAACCTTTAATGGCCTAATTTAAATGTAAGAAATGAACAGTAAGTAAATCTAGCCCATATATATATCTATATATATATATTCCTATTGTATAACTGTTCAGTAACTACATTATGTATATCTATATTTCTCTTATTATAGATTTCATTTTGACCTTCAGCTTATTGTTATACGATTTGCTGTTCTTAAATTGTGTCCAATTTATTGATTACCGTCTCCCACGTTCACAGCCACATTTCGGCTCGATCTTGTGTAAATGTGATTGTCTATTTTATGGTGTGATGCGGTCTGTTTGGCTTGTATATAAACCAAGTATGTTTGAAATAAATGATTCGCAAAGTGGTAGCTATTTTTGACGTTCTGGACTTAACTGGACGGATTAGGTGAGCAAACGACCAATAAGGACGCTAGGCTGCTATTACTGGTCGAACGTCATTGTTCAGCACAGTACTAGGATTGAATAAGTCGTATTTCGATTGGCGAATAAGTCAAGTGATGACTAGCCAGACCTAAAATCACAACAAATTGGCGACGAAGATTTTGGGAAAGAAACACAACAATTAGTGACGTGGATTTTGGAAAGAAATAAGCTATAATAATTGCCGGTGATTTTTGGAGTCAGTATTATTATTAGCAGTAAAAAAAGCGTGGCACTTCTTCAGAACAGTTGCATTTACTATTACAATAGCAGACTGCAGCTATTCAACAGCAACTCCTGGAAACACTTTTGGAGAGACTTGCTATTAGACAAGATATTCCATAACATAAAGGTATAGAGTTATATCTATTCCAGAATTTAGTTTTGATGCAGACAGTGGTCACACTTTTGAAGCGTGATTTATCAGGATAGAAGGTATTTTCCGAGTAGAATTTGCTTCTATAGATGACTCAAAGATAGTCCGGCTGCTGTTACAGACGCTTGGTCCTAACGAGTGTCAAAATTATATAAACCATATCCTGTCAAAACATCCACGAGAAGTTAACTTCGATGAAACTGTTAACATTTTAAATAAAATGTTCTGTAAACAGATGTCCTTACTTCGTATCCGGTATAACTGTCTACAGCTGACTAGAGAAGCTAATGAAGACTACATTAAGTACATCGGAAGATTAAATTTACTGGCAGAATGATCTAAATTAAATGTATTAACGGGTGATCAATTTAAATGCTTATTATTCATTTCTGGTCTGAACCCTCTCATCGATGCTGACTTTCTCATGAAGCCGTTATCCCGTATGGAACATGACGATGAAGCGACGCTACAAGCCGTTACTGCTGAATGCCAACGATTAACAAACTTAAAACAGGATTCAACTATGCTCGAAATCAAAATTGTGTTGCCATTTAATCATTCTGTTCATGATGTTAAGACAGTTCGAAGACAAAATACTACCGAAACTTATAAATAACACTCGAAAATTCCTAAACCTTCAATTAAATGTTGGTATTGTGGTGCGTGGCAATTCACAAAGATTTGCCAGTTTAGAAATCATAGGTGCACTATATGTAATAAAGTCGTTCATAAAGAAACAGTCTGCCGAACTAGAGAAATTTGGAAATCAAAGTAAACGAAGTGTTCTTATCAGTATCAAAACAAGTATATAAACAGTACATATGCTACACTGGCTCTAAGCACAGCAGATAAAAAATATGTGGAATTAATGATTAGTGGTGTTCATATTTGATTGCATTTGGATACAGCATCAGATATCACGGTAATCTCTAAACGAACGTAGAATTTAATTGGTTGTCCACAAGTATTTAGAATTGAACACACAACTCGGAATGCATTCGGAGGCATAATAAAGCTTGTTGGAATAATAAAATGATATTTTGAATTCCGAGATAATTACATCACAGGAAATTGTTATTTAACGAACAGACATGATTTGGATCCTATTGGTATAGATTGAATAGACAAACTAAATCTACAGGATATGCCATTGGGCGAAATATGCATGACGAAAAGCACAAATGGTCATAGAGATCTACTCATCGTCAATAACGATAGAAGACCTTTTGCAGAAACATAAAAACTTATTTCAGAATACGTTGGAACGCACAATTGGGAAGGCAAGATTATACTTACGACAAGATGAAAAACCTGTTTTCCGCCAAAAACGTCAAGTTCCATGTTGACAAAAGTGACAGAGAATTAGACTGTTTCCAGAAGCTCGATATTATACAACCTGTTAATTATTCGGCATGAGCAGCATCAATTGTAGTAGTTCAGAAAGCGAACGAAGCTATTTCCTTTTGTGCAGATTTTTCAACACGATTAAATGATGGTTTACAAAATCATTCACATCCACTACCTTTGAAATAGAACTTATTTGTAAAGCTCAACGTTGCACCTAACGTTTCTAAAATCAATTTATCTGAAGCCTACTTACAGGTGGAAGTTGACAAAGATTCAAAGGAGCTATTAACCATTAATACCCACCATGGACTATCATTTTTACCGCTGACCGCTTGGCGTAAAATCAGCTCCAGCAATTTTTCAGCAGATAATGCACACTATGACGTCTGACCTCGAAGGTGTAACAGTTTAAATGAATGATATAATAAATGTTCGTTTTTCTTCTCAGCAACTAATGAGCTGATCAAACCTTGCGCACACTGAAATAACGCAAGCCGGTTCTCAGTTACAAAAAGTGAAGTGTGAACTCTTGATTGAGTCTGAAAAAACATTGTTTCATTAGGACAATTCTCGAATGTCACATTAAATAAATATCTATGTGAATAAAGTTGTCTAACATAATTCAACAATCGATAACTCTTCCTGATCCATACTCACTCATATGCTGATATATTTCAGCTATCAGCAATCAAACAGCGCAAATGAAAATGTCCAAATATCAGTGTTGATCAATTTCTTGACAACATTCTTACTTGTTGGACGTCAGAACGACAACATTCCAATGTACAATATATAGACAAATGTAGGACAAGTGAGATGATAGTGAAACATGAAAAAGGATAATCCTCTGTAGGTTTCACTGAAACGTCTACAGTAAATTCAACACCACTCACTTATCTATAAATTATCAGGCTTAGTGTGTAACTCGAAATATATCATCATTGCTATTATTACTCTTATTACTTCATTTATTAGCAATATTCTAGTGATTTACAATTCATCTATCTACAAAATCACACCAACTAAACTATCAGAATATGGAGTTGATTTGTATGACACGTCCATTCGTTAAATCAACGCTTCTGAATCTACACTCACAAAACTTCACCTCACTTTGTTTTTGTTGAATAGATTGTGTATGGTAAACATGATACCTACTTAATTAATTAAGTAATTAATCAATCAATTGATTAATTATGCGTAGAAAAGAAGTACGTCTTATCGTTATCGTTAAGTTGGCCTTAATTATTTTGATTATCCTATTATTATTATTATTATTATTATTATTACTGCATTCCCCCTTTACTTATGTCTTATATTCTCGTTATTTTATTCGTAAATGCTCATCATATCACCTTATTTATTTCTACGCCTCTAAGACCTTTAATTAATTAATTACCTACTTGCTTAGTCATATAGTCATAGGGATACCTGTAATAAATGATGGTCGAAATAAGATTTGTGATAAAACAGTGTGTTAAATTCGGAATTAGTAAATAGGTCGAATTGCCATACATGATTTTTCTCACCATTAAATCCAATAACTATGATTTACATAACAACACCAATGTGAATGATGATGTACATCATGCATTGCGATTAGTGTGAAACATAGCGGATGAGGATATTCTTCCACACACCAGTGCGAATGCTCGATATAGAACATAAACACCACTCACCAATGTTGTATTTCACTGTTTATCAGACACACACAAATCCTGTACTTAGTGAATAGGTGAGTGGAGAAACTTACGTGTTTATGAAATATTATTTGTATGAAGTCGGCTAACATTGTCAGTAGACTGTATTGATGATGGGTAAATACAATCAATGTGCAAGCACCAGTCTTCTATCGTCTCACTCTGAAATAAGAGCGTTTTTCTCATAAACTAGACACACATTGAATGTGTTTCAAACATTTAATCAGTGGATTGTTTAGCTCAGACAGGAGTGTAGTGCTCATCACGAACTGACTACAAATGATACATTATTGGAGATAAGGAGGCGATGAACAACCCTTCTTCTATACATCTGATATTTCTCAACTGAACTATCATTTTCGATTTACACCTGATTGATGTAAATTTACTAGACACTGAACCACAACGAATGAATATCAAACTGAATAATCTTTCAATTCATTTTAAAGAACAAAAGTCACGATAGGTGAGCTATACACTGCCCTCCACATTGGTGTTGGTAACTCATCTAGGTGAATGGGAATCGGATGAACTTGATTTGGTTGTCGTATTTGGATTGATGTCACTCCTCATTTCATTTCCACTGATATTTGTTCCTCAACCATTGATTTTTGACGTTGAATTGATGTGTGAAAATATCATGGTTCTCGTGAACATCATTGCAAGTCCCCCTATGTTTCATTATATCGAATCCAACCTTTCATTTTCAACATAAACACAATAGTTTCCTCTACTACGACAAACAACCAAACGCACTCAGTCCATGGACTCTCACAACAGTCGAACGATTTGCTTTGAATATCTCGAATTTTAAAATACATGATTCAATCGCTCGATTACTCTTGCAACAACATTCGTTTCCGTGAATACCTGTTTACTGTGATCGAAGTACTTCATTTGGTTAGATGTATTAGCCAATACATACACGTTGATAACTTCTAGCTTATTCAGAATAGCTTGATTTTATGATTGAAGGACACACACACACACACTCGACATAGCAATAACTGACAACACCCTGTCCAACCGATCATTCGAAGTTGATCACTGAACCGCTAGACTATAATAAATGGACGAACCATTCAGATTTAACAAAGCGGGTTTCTAATTTTGGAACGAAATTCGTTCATTTATTTGGTCAAATATCATTTAGCATTATGGCTGATATTATTTCGTGATGTAAACATTAAATGTAAATCCTAATCCCAATTCCTCACGCTAACCTATAGCACTAATTCAACCCTGGTAGTTAGGTAGACATTCCAAGGTCATTTTAGCGTTGCACAAATGTCCTCCATAATTTGTAGTCTCACCCACAAATTGTCCCCGTTTTATGATGTATAAAGTTTATTCGCCTTTGTTGATTATATTAAAATATTACGCAATTTCGAGAGTTGGTTACTTTTCAGTGTTGTATATTCAAAAGCTCGGTTGTTCAAAGAACTATGAGTTAAATTCATGAAGATATGTTTCAAAGGAAAACACCAAGGCAAACATCTCGAGAAGTGTCAAGTACAAATTAAATATTTGATGATTTTCGAACTGTAACATGTGCAGACTCTGAGATTATTGGTGACAAAAACTCTTTGATTGTTTCGATGAATTTATAGGAGTTCTGTCCCAGAAAACAGGTTGTCAACATGTAAATGCTTTGGAGTGCCTAAAACTTTGAAACGTATTTCATTGCTTGTGTCCTCCACTCAATGTCGATGTACGTCTAGTTCCCTCTGTATTTTTCTCACTCTCCTTACAGATCTATATACCTGTTTCCTCTTTCTATAAACCACAACTACACGTAGTCGTAAATGGTGATGTCACATCTTAAACTTTCACCTATTGATCATTGATGTCAACATTCAAGTAGAACCACATAATTTACAATACCACAAGTCATATCATTACAATTATGAGGTGAGATCGATAGAGTCAACCTTACGATTATGAATATCTTAATAAACGAATAAATGGAATTCTCTTGTTATGACTGATTAGATTGATTCGGGTATATTTGCTCAGGATGATTTATGTTTCGGAAAATAAACATTCATCTAATCGAATCTATCGCAACCGGTTACAAATCCACAGTGTGTATGTGAGTTGTCGTGTCTGAACAGTTTCGAAGTGACAAACGTTCATTTTACATCAAAACGATCGACTAATTTGATAATTTGTGTGAATCGACATATTCCACAAAGATTTATTGAACACACAAATTACTGCTTGAAAATCCATGGAGTGAGGAGTAACACACAACAAATCACTTGTGAAACACAATAACCTAGTGCAGAAATTGGCCTTGTTCTCCTAAGACAATACGCAGTTAGTTATGAGCATTGTTATTAAAACCAACTAATTGCGAACATTTGTCCTTGTTATCATTGTGAAGTTGAATAAGCATAAAATCAAAAGACACAAAGAAAATATACATCACAACGAACAAGCAGTTTAATGATGGTCATTCAACACATCACTCGGATATAGAGATATGATTTTGATTTGGAGAATAGTGTTTCGATTGCATGAATGAGTTAGCCATTGTTGTTTGCTCATTTATTTATGTAAAGTGATGCGTGACCTTTTCGAGTGGTTGCCATCTGTTGTTTAGTTGTCTGAAGAGGACGTGTTTGAATCACGTTCATAATCAAAACAATGATGAAGTAATGTAAATAATCATTAGCAATGAGGTCAATAACATTATGAACTAGTAAATGATATTCATTGTTTACCAGAATGCCGTAATAATTTTTAAAATTTCTTTGGAGTGAGACAAGGATGTTTTCAATCATTAGACATTTGTCGTAGTTACCCAGTCTCATTATTAGACCAAACTGAAACTAGGATTTCTACCAAGGATTTATTCATCTACTTTGTCGACATTGATTCCCTGTAGAAATTTACCTGCATAATGCAGCGTATGGTTTACCACAAACTACAGACGGTTGACAAATTTGACTCGTCTATTCCACACTGGTCTGGACAGGTCAGAAGATGAAACATATGCGCAGGTGGCCCACAAGGAGATCGGTTCTCATGAAGATCTATATCACCACTTCACAAACACTTTTGTTCACTCACGTTTCATCATGAGACAAATCTCAGCTCAAGTAAGCTATACTGTACGTACGTTTCCATATTGAAAACTGCTCTATCAATCTTTCAAGTTGTAGTTGAATGGTCTAGTCAACAAATGATAAGGATTCAACAGAACTTTTCAGCAAAGTCTTAATCTCTTAATGTCATTTAATTTTCATTTTCATACTCTTCTTCCCTTTTGGATATCTGCTTCCCTTCCATCTTCTCCCTAAATCTTCAATCCACAACGGGTTCATTTCTGTTTCAATGATCCTCCTCTTTACATTTAATTTCAAATTCAACATTTTGTCTTATCATGCTGAGCCATCATTTCCCAGTGATAATTTCCCCATCTATGTTTTGATGATTATTTAAGCCATTAACAATTAAACGATTATTAATTTCCCTGTTTACAAACAACCTCTTAATACCTTTGTTAATTCTATCTCACTATCATCATGTCTAATGGAAGTTTATTATAATCCTGAAAAAATGAGTATATATGTTCGCAATTGCACAGCGGAAAAGAGAACTCATCGTTGATGCAATCTATCTAATTTAACAGTTATTTTCACATATTTGCATGTGCATCTCAAAAATATATCATAACAAGCATTCGGTTTCACAGAAATTTATTGAAAATATCTAGCATGTTACACTTAGAAGATCTAAGCGATTACCATGTTAGATTTTATCTGGTCATTACAGACTGATGAATGAACTCTAATGTACATGGATATGAAGCAAGCTTGTCACACATATACAAACGTCTGTGTGCAAAACACTTTTACTTTCGCTGGATAATAATAATAACAACAACTATGATAATAATAATAAAATATAAATAGTGATAATAATTAATATTAATAATCCCATTGTCAATATTCATCTACACGGCATTGTTAATTATTTTCAATTTTCTACTACTACTGTACTGATTGGTCAATAAATAAATAAATAGACAATTAGAGATTATATCCCTTCCAGATTTGATCTTATTGTTACGAAAACCACATTTCCCATATAAATATTCTGTAATTCATGCAGTTCTCATATCTACCGATCCACAGTTGATGTTTGCATTATTCAACATAACTGACGTCGGAAAACGAGAAACAAACGAAAACAATAACTTGAAAACAAAAAATTGTTGTGGTTTAACCGATTTTTCAAACCAATTGTGATGAACAATTGAGTAGAGAACTCAAATACTCCATCTTTTCGAAATCTTGTGTTCGATATTAATGACTTGTTACCATACCAGTCATCATTCAAAACAATTTGAATGGAAACGGATGTTCCAATATATTGAATCGTGTAAATGTTGGATGTCAGAGTGGGGTAGTATAGTATGTGATTTCATGATGATGTTCAACGAAATAATACACAATAGAAATCGAATGGTGTTTGGTTATTAAACTTGTTTGTTGATGAATAAACTTCTAGTTATTGTAATTATTGTTATTGTTATTATTATTATTGACTTTATTCAGTGTTGTATTTTAGTACAATATAAAATTCTCAGTACTATTAATGTTGGGAACTCGTTGTAAGTTGTACAGTGAGGTAATCATCACGTGTACAAAATAGATAGTGTGGGAAGTGACTCGTCCACATTTACTACTGATTTCATGGTCTTATTGACAACTCAAGTTTTCAGGTGAATTAACCTAAACTATAGACATCTCACAATGACCTTACCCTACTAACCATTACAAGTATCCGAAATTGGATAGCGTGTATAACTCGCATTTCTCGTTATATTATCTAAATGATGATAATATGATTGACATTAGTTACTTCTAAAATTTTCAATGTTTTATTTTTAACACAAAATTATTCTATGCAAATTGAGATCAGATAATGGTAGGACAGAGTGTGGAATCTAGTATGCTTAAAAAAAATTACAGGTCGATCGACATGGATTTCGATATTGTCCAATGTGCGACAGTGGTTTTTAGCATTTGTATTGATCTACTGATCCTCAAATCAAGCAACAAATTGGTCAACTGGACTTGAATATAGGTTTTTTGTGTCACAAAATCTAACACACAGATGTCATTTTACATGTAATTCTGATTATGCGTATACCGATTTGAATAAATGTGATATGTTTTGCGCTTTGCTAATATTCGCATCTTCCATTTCAAACTGGTGAGCTAGAGTACTTTGATTCTTCATTTTCTTTATCGCTCTAACCAGAATAAGAAGGCCAGTTTTGTAACGTCTGTTTTCCTGATGGTTGCCGCAGTATACGTAAAATGACGTTTAAGGTCATCAATCGCTAACCAATTACAATGATAACGAACTGCGTATTTGTTACTAAAACTACAAAACAGTAAAAATAATTAAAACTCCATGAGCCGAATGCACACTGAATAGTTCACTTTTACGGAAATTCATCTTTTTTGGTCTTAGTTTCCTTCCTCATAAGTTGTTTATTCCGTACCTTAACAAATAAAACCTCGACTTTATTTTTTCTAGATAGTATCGGGAAAATCACTTCGACTAAATTTTGATGTTCAATTTAGATTTAGTTATGAGATTTATAGACAAACATATAGAGTAGAGATTGGGCTAGCATTCTATTAAATTCTGGCTCATTGTTTTACGTTCACTCAAGAAAGTACTATACCTAAACTCATAATAAAAAGTTCCCGTACATTTAAGGATCTTTGGATGACACCCACATAGTTTGGGATGAAAATATTGATTTCTGTGACATACCGTATGAATTCAGTAGCTACTATGTCAACCACATTTATAAAGAATCAAAATTATACTCCGGATTTCATTTCTTGAACCCTTTGTTCGAACGTAACCTGATAGTTCACTGAGAAAATCAATGCACAGAAAGCCAATCTAAAAAGGTAAATATATGAATTAAAGAACTGGGTCTAATTGACCTGGAAAAAGGCATGGTTTGCTCTCTGTCCGTAATCTTCTGAAGGATTCTAATCAATGATAACCGAAACTGAACTTTCTATGCTACAATGGATATTTATCGGTAATGAATGTCCATCCAGATTTCCTAACAGAAGTTTTAATCGAACACTGTCACATGAAAAACTGTCTATAGTTCTAAAGTTAATCTCAATAATGGACAACCAAGTTAAAGTAGTTACAGGAGCACAGATCCTGAAAATTGACTTTCAAGATATTTTTAAGAAACATTTTGTTCATCTGACCTTTGAATAATCTCCTTAGCCACCTTATGATTGATGGATTATGGAGAAGAAGCTTTAGCTTTTCTACATATGAAAGTTTATTTATGGGTTTGCTTGTTTCTTTGGAGCAGATTATACCAACCCGAATGAAGCGAAATCTCACACAAGTAATCTCCGAGTATTTCCTTCTTTGGTTATCGAAGGGATTGAGAAACTTAGTCAACAAATCAATTTGAGAACATCTCATAAACACTGGTCATGTTTCCCATCCCGAGTTTTCCTTTAAAACCAGTAAATTCAAATAAAGTCGTTCTGTAGTGAGCGAAAATTTAGTGAGGATAATCAATTTATTGTCTAATGCAAAATCACAGTGTCTTGGAAAAACCTAATGAGAATAAATAAAATTTTACAAATACATATTTTATGTGAACAAACCTTCGACAAAAGTAATAGTAAAATGAAACCAAAGTGATAGGAAGAAATAAGCACGTAAGGAAAAAGCGCTAATCGTTAATAAAAATAAAGTCTTTGAAGCTCAATTGGTTAAAAACAAGATTACCGATCTAGAAGAGATCAGAAGAAAAGATTCGATAAGGCAATCAATTGAAAGAGTTGATTAAAATGTGACAAAACGTTTGGGTCATCAAGGCAGAGAAATAATAACAGCAGACTCCTTTTGAACACACAGTTTAGGTTTCTTGCGGCTGTAAGTGATTGCTTCAACAAACTTCGGAAGACTGGTGCTTTTGTGTTTATTAATCAGCTTGAGAGATTTCAAGGTATCGACTTGATGTCTTGTATCTTAAATATGTCTAATAATTGCATTGTAGAATACTTCCTCTTTGCCGAAGGCTTTTTGGAATATATTCAGAAAACTTATGACATCCCTTCATTTCTGTTCAGTCAATGCAGCTGCCTTGGCAGGTACATGTCAAATTTTATTGACATTCTTGGCGGTGATATAAAAGCTAGTCGGCCTTTGACCTAATCATTATTCATGTTGTTTTACAAAAGATTAATAGTTTGGATAAAGTGTATGTTCTGACCAACTAAGTCTAAAGCCTAATCATATTGTCGTTACAGTATAACAATCTTTGAAATTGAGAAAAATAAATATTGGTTTCTTAGTAACTGTACCTACAACCGACGTGCCTTCCTTAGTCATTTTATTTAATCAGTGAATTTTTTTGAGCAGCATTTGTTTCGTAAACATTTTCAACTTACATCAATTCTGCAGGTTTCTTATTAGTACATATTCGTTTTAACGCATAAAGCAGCATTTTGACCGATACCTTTTTATAGCTGTACATGTGGTAATAAAATTGAGGTATAGAAAATTCCTAATACTTGATCAGTAAACCGAAGGCTGAACAATGCTGACATCTCTAAGCTATATAATAATGGAAAGAAAACGGAATTTGTCAGTGTAGTGTTAAATTGCACAAAAATGTGAGTTTTATCGGATTACTTATTGAGAAGGATTAGTAAAAAATAAAAGGAATATCGCTGAAAATGAAATGCGTAACTTGTATTTCAACCTATTAAAGCAAATATTATCTTGCTTGAAAGTTTCATTCTCTGATTTGTAAACATTATTTAACTAAAAATAAACAATTCCAGTTCGTTAAATTATTTACGGTCAAAACTGTTCAATAGGCTATGAGATCATTGAAATCATGTGTACCATTTACTTATTCGAATTGATTTATTGATCAAACTAACCATATTGTTCTGTATAGCTAAACTCCATTGTTATGTGTTATGTGTTCTAAAACTTATGCGAACGTCGTATCATAGCTGACTTATCAACTTCATTAGAGCGTTTCTCTCACTATCCAATTGTTTTTCACCTTATTTCCAATTCATTGAATGTCGGTAAGCACCGAGAATAACTTGACTTACATGACATTGTCCAATAAATATAGTGATGAAATTGTAAATAGAATAGATTGTCATCCTAGTTTCGTGGTCAATAATTTAGTGAATATCGAGTGATTGGAATGCATCTAATAATGGGACCGAGTTCACACGTTTCGTCTTATTTAACACTGGTTAAGTGAATATAGTTGCACAGCATGAATTGATTTCCACTTGGAGATTCGAACTGAGTAATAAATTTGTTGTGTAACTCCGACAGGTTATGCACGTACTTAATGAGTCTAAATGTCCACTAATCTGTTCAACGTATATGAATTTTAATTCAGTTTGAAATTGAATGGGTCATTTCATTGTCTTTATTTTTGACCTAAATTTGACCGGACTCAGTTGACTTATGTGTATGCTCTGTGGATCGCTTCGATGCAGGTAATTTTTAGTCGAAGACTACAAAATAGGACGAAATGTGCATCCTATATCCCACTGTCAATCACGTTGCATTCACTCTATACTAATTTGTTTTTCAATAGTTAGTCACGGCAATTTACTCAGGATCCAAATATCTCAATCAAGACTGATCAAATGTCAGTCAAAAAAAGTCAACATTAGAATAATCTAATCTATTTCAAGTTGTATTATTATAATATTTCATTGCTCTGCTCTTCATATCCATCAAAAATGCAATTCTTCTTCTTAACCATAACATAACTCCATTCATATAATGGATAAATATCATAAATAATTTATTCACAATATGTCAAAATTGTTTAACTAGAGAATTATCATTTATTCATAACCTATTTACACTTTGGTTTATTACGTACTTTATAGATACATGAAAATCTTTCCAATGACATTTTAGATAGTGCATTATTCTATTAGTTTATTATAGTCTGATGTATTCCAATTAACTATGAATATTATTACACAATCTTAATGAATGATATCTACGAAAGGAAAATTTTATTACTGGATTATCATTATTTCTTTTTTCATTTATATCCATTGGTTTACATAGACACTACAAATCCTATAGATTATTTATTTTGGAACAATCGGCTTGTTCATGTCACGTGTTCCGATTTCTAGACAATAAACCGTGAGATTCTAAAACATGGCATAGGGCAATTCACTTTTACCTAGTTCTTTTTAATAATAAGGTAATCATTTCTACAAATGTTGTTTCATTTCACTGGATCGTCTGCCAGTTGTAAATGATAAAGTCAATATTGAATAATTATTCATTTCATTAGAAGAGAAATACAAAGAAATAAGTTACAATAAATACACTACATATTGTTACATTTATAGTTAAATGCATTAGGAGAAAGAAAAAAAGATTATCAATCATCTAATAAAGTTATTAACCCCTATAAAATGAATAATAGCGATACTTTGGTAAATCTAGAGAAACAGTAACTAGAAGTCAGTAACTTCAAAAGTAATAAAATATGATAAACTATTGATATGAATATCATTTTAATTACAAACTTAATCCTGAAATTAGATAGATTATATAGAAAAATACTAAACTGCTAGCTTTCTATAACTGTCTATAGTAAAACAAGGTCAAGAAATAACATATATCGCTTTGTATAACATGTAAAAGTAAGCTTTTTTTATTCGTTTAATTAACATTTAAAAGATAAAGGATTAAATGAGAAAGTGGATGGTTAGATGTACACAAAATTCCTAGTCAAAATATCTTTTCATACAGATAATGACTACGAAGATAGCTATAACAGGTCTATATGTATTTCACTGATATTTTGTTTCGTCTATTGTACGGAAGGTCATACATCTAATAATTAACACTCTCATCTTACAGATTTATGTATGAGTAACAAATAAAGAAAGAGTTTTGCATATATAAATAATCTTGTTGTTTAACAATCACGGATAAGTAAACACTTTGTAATGGTAAAGAATGAATGATTAGCAGTGACAATCCGAAGATAGCTGATCCTAAAACGATAAATGTTTCAAATAGCGGTGAAACAGTATTCTATGTTTCTTATACAGTGTTTAATGGCTTGAATTATACCGTTGTTTCAGTTAATATATAAACAACGGAATGACCCATTCAATTTCAAATTGAATTAAAATTCCTATACGTTGAACAGATTAGTGGACATTTAGACTCATTAACTACGTGCATAACCTGTCGGAGTTATGTGGTGGTCGGTATCCGATATAAACCTTAACTTCGTATACAGTTCGTCTTGATAACCGTTCTATATAACGCCCCAACGGTATATTAATCAGAAGGCAAATACAAAGTGTTGATTACGTTTATTGCGAGACCACACACATATATCCAAATGTACAGATGCGTTAAACAAGCATAGAAGAGTTGTGCCGAAAGGCAAGCAAGCGATCGAGCGAGTGAGCGAATATGAGTAAGCGAATACAATCAAGCGAGTGAGATCCAGAGCCAGAGCAAGAGCGAGACGAGAGTATGTGTGTGTGTGTTGAATATGAATAACATGGACATATATATACCATGTGAAATGAATGAGTAATCGAATCAAATAAGCGGTTAGTAGTAAGCCTAGCAGAGTGAATAAATGCGTAGGCAGTAAGCAATATTCAAGCATACGTATTTCATACAAGCACAAAATAATAAGGGTACAGTAAGTTGTTATAGTGCGGATGACTTTGTCAAAAGGGCTTAACTGAGCTAAATGAGAATGAACTCAATTGTACGTGAGTCACTATAGTTACACAACAAATTTATTACTCAGTTCGAATCTCCAAGTGGAAATCAATTCATGCTGTGCAACTATATTCACTTAACCAGTGTTAAATAAGACGAAACGTGTGAACTCGGTCCCATTATTAGATGCATTCCAATCACTCGATATTCACTAAATTATTGACCACGAAACTAGGATGACAATCTATTCTATTTACAATTTCATCACTATATTTATTGGACAATGTCATGTAAGTCAAGTTATTCTCGGTGCTTACCGACATTCAATGAATTGGAAATAAGGTGAAAAACAATTGGATAGTGAGAGAAACGCTCTAATGAAGTTGATAAGTCAGCTATGATACGACGTTCGCATAAGTTTTAGAACACATAACACATAACAATGGAGTTTAGCTATACAGAACAATATGGTTAGTTTGATCAATAAATCAATTCGAATAAGTAAATGGTACACATGATTTCAATGATCTCATAGCCTATTGAACAGTTTTGACCGTAAATAATTTAACGAACTGGAATTGTTTATTTTTAGTTAAATAATGTTTACAAATCAGAGAATGAAACTTTCAAGCAAGATAATTTAGTTAACCTTCTTTTTTAGTGAGCCTTTTTGTTGTTTAACATAAATATCCAGAAATTAGGACGAGCACATTGAATCAACGAGCAACTCTGCATAGTTTTCACGTAAATCACTTTATGAAAGATGTTGAAGATTTTGAGCACACTGCTGCTGGTTGCATAGTTTCGGTTTCTAGATGGTATCCGACTTCCAAAGATTTTGCATACTGATAGTTCGCGTCAGTATGGTGATAAATAGTTAATCAGACTAAAATAAACCATGTATATTGACTTTTTAATCTGTTTGAATTGAACTTAGTTTATTGGATTAGATCATTTGGGATGCTAAAATCATCTTGACTACACCTAAGATGCTGAAAAACAAGCAATAATTCTAATAAACCATCACGTGGATCATTTGCAAAAACAACCAATTCGCAGGCAATATTCCAAACTACACAAAAATTATCAGTAGCTTCCGACTTATATGTATAAAATAAGACTCAGTAACAGTCACCGTTTAACAAAGTCAAGAAACGCCACTACTTCTTGCTAAATCAGATCAAATGATCCAACCACATATCAATCATCACGACATTCATAATAAAAATCAGATAAAATTGTAATATATTGATTCCACTGATCAGTTCGAATGGTTTACTGAGAAAATTGAATACATTACTTGTTCGATAAAGAGATTAGTGTTAGTTAACATACTTGATGCCTATGTCGTTCAGTTGTTCTCGTTACTTTAAGCAAAAACAGGCGTCGAAAAAATATCTTATATTTAACTTCAATATATTTCTTTACGTTGTTGATGTTATTTCTGTCTTTTATAAGATTTTAACGATAATATTCATTTGGAATGAAGCAAGCGGAAGTAACATTACTTGAACAAATTTACACACTGTTCGAAGAAACGAAAAAACAACAACAAATTAATGGAAAAGATTGATGCATGAGAGAATTTCAAGAAGAAGATCAAATGAAATACTCACTCAATAATATTCACTTTTCATAATCAAACAATTGAAACATTTGTAAACAGCATAAAGTGATAACATTCTCTTTATTCTCACTCATATTTTGAAGAGCGATGATTGATAGGAACAAGATGAAACAGTGAAAGTTACATATTCATATGTCATGTTTGCAAAATATGAAAACAAAATTGAAGAGTCAATATACTACTCACATTTAGTGAATAATTGATTCATTTACACAAATATGTACCGTGTCGCTAAGTTTCCATATAATACGAAATGTTTGAAAGTTTACCTACTAATTTATTTCTTTGTTTGACAGATTACACGGTCATTTAGCTTGCCTTTGATGCCTAATATTAAACGTCGTTAAAAAAGCATTTGTTTCGCATTATATGACAAACAATACTGGTTGTTGAATCCATTTCAACATGTTCAGTAGAATGTTTGACCCCTCATCTATTTAACTTCCCGAATTCTGATATCTCCTCAAATTAGGTTATTATTATTGTTATTGATATTATCAGTGATTACAGTGATTAATTTACAGTTACTATCACATTTGTCGTTCTGCCTTTAATAATCATAACAATTTGCGCATGTTGCTTGTACTCAACTACAAAATATTTAATCTCCGACCGCATCGATTCACCCATTAATTGAACTTTAATGCATTTGCAGATTATTTTCATTCGTCAACTAAATGACATTGAACAGGTTGCACACAATTATATTGTAAAACATTATATTTCTTCATGCAAATTAGTGTGTACGAGCAAGTAATAGAGTGTGAGTATATAAACAGTACGTATGCTACACTGGCTCTAAGCACAGCAGATAAAAAATATGTGGAATTAATGATTAGTGGTGTTCATATTTGATTGCATTTGGATACAGCATCAGATATCACGGTAATCTCTAAACGAACGTAGAATTTAATTGGTTGTCCACAAGTATTTAGAATTGAACACACAACTCGGAATGCATTCGGAGGCATAATAAAGCTTGTTGGAATAATAAAATGATATTTTGAATTCCGAGATAATTACATCACAGGAAATTGTTATTTAACGAACAGACATGATTTGGATCCTATTGGTATAGATTGAATAGACAAACTAAATCTACAGGATATGCCATTGGGCGAAATATGCACGACGAAAAGCACAAATGGTCATAGAGATCTACTCATCGTCAATAACGATAGAAGACCTTTTGCAGAAACATAAAAACTTATTTCAGAATACGTTGGAACGCACAATTGGGAAGGCAAGATTATACTTACGACAAGATGAAAAACCTGTTTTCCGCCAAAAACGTCAAGTTCCATGTTGACAAAAGTGACAGAGAATTAGACTGTTTCCAGAAGCTCGATATTATACAACCTGTTAATTATTCGGCATGAGCAGCATCAATTGTAGTAGTTCAGAAAGCGAACGAAGCTATTTCCTTTTGTGCAGATTTTTCAACACGATTAAATGATGGTTTACAAAATCATTCACATCCACTACCTTTGAAATAGAACTTATTTGTAAAGCTCAACGTTGCACCTAACGTTTCTAAAATCAATTTATCTGAAGCCTACTTACAGGTGGAAGTTGACAAAGATTCAAAGGAGCTATTAACCATTAATACCCACCATGGACTATCATTTTTACCGCTGACCGCTTGGCGTAAAATCAGCTCCAGCAATTTTTCAGCAGATAATGCACACTATGACGTCTGACCTCGAAGGTGTAACAGTTTAAATGAATGATATAATAAATGTTCGTTTTTCTTCTCAGCAACTAATGAGCTGATCAAACCTTGCGCACACTGAAATAACGCAAGCCGGTTCTCAGTTACAAAAAGTGAAGTGTGAACTCTTGATTGAGTCTGAAAAAACATTGTTTCATTAGGACAATTCTCGAATGTCACATTAAATAAATATCTATGTGAATAAAGTTGTCTAACATAATTCAACAATCGATAACTCTTCCTGATCCATACTCACTCATATGCTGATATATTTCAGCTATCAGCAATCAAACAGCGCAAATGAAAATGTCCAAATATCAGTGTTGATCAATTTCTTGACAACATTCTTACTTGTTGGACGTCAGAACGACAACATTCCAATGTACAATATATAGACAAATGTAGGACAAGTGAGATGATAGTGAAACATGAAAAAGGATAATCCTCTGTAGGTTTCACTGAAACGTCTACAGTAAATTCAACACCACTCACTTATCTATAAATTATCAGGCTTAGTGTGTAACTCGAAATATATCATCATTGCTATTATTACTCTTATTACTTCATTTATTAGCAATATTCTAGTGATTTACAATTCATCTATCTACAAAATCACACCAACTAAACTATCAGAATATGGAGTTGATTTGTATGACACGTCCATTCGTTAAATCAACGCTTCTGAATCTACACTCACAAAACTTCACCTCACTTTGTTTTTGTTGAATAGATTGTGTATGGTAAACATGATACCTACTTAATTAATTAAGTAATTAATCAATCAATTGATTAATTATGCGTAGAAAAGAAGTACGTCTTATCGTTATCGTTAAGTTGGCCTTAATTATTTTGATTATCCTATTATTATTATTATTATTATTATTATTATTATTATTACTGCATTCCCCCTTTACTTATGTCTTATATTCTCGTTATTTTATTCGTAAATGCTCATCATATCACCTTATTTATTTCTACGCCTCTAAGACCTTTAATTAATTAATTACCTACTTGCTTAGTCATATAGTCATAGGGATACCTGTAATAAATGATGGTCGAAATAAGATTTGTGATAAAACAGTGTGTTAAATTCGGAATTAGTAAATAGGTCGAATTGCCATACATGATTTTTCTCACCATTAAATCCAATAACTATGATTTACATAACAACACCAATGTGAATGATGATGTACATCATGCATTGCGATTAGTGTGAAACATAGCGGATGAGGATATTCTTCCACACACCAGTGCGAATGCTCGATATAGAACATAAACACCACTCACCAATGTTGTATTTCACTGTTTATCAGACACACACAAATCCTGTACTTAGTGAATAGGTGAGTGGAGAAACTTACGTGTTTATGAAATATTATTTGTATGAAGTCGGCTAACATTGTCAGTAGACTGTATTGATGATGGGTAAATACAATCAATGTGCAAGCACCAGTCTTCTATCGTCTCACTCTGAAATAAGAGCGTTTTTCTCATAAACTAGACACACATTGAATGTGTTTCAAACATTTAATCAGTGGATTGTTTAGCTCAGACAGGAGTGTAGTGCTCATCACGAACTGACTACAAATGATACATTATTGGAGATAAGGAGGCGATGAACAACCCTTCTTCTATACATCTGATATTTCTCAACTGAACTATCATTTTCGATTTACACCTGATTGATGTAAATTTACTAGACACTGAACCACAACGAATGAATATCAAACTGAATAATCTTTCAATTCATTTTAAAGAACAAAAGTCACGATAGGTGAGCTATACACTGCCCTCCACATTGGTGTTGGTAACTCATCTAGGTGAATGGGAATCGGATGAACTTGATTTGGTTGTCGTATTTGGATTGATGTCACTCCTCATTTCATTTCCACTGATATTTGTTCCTCAACCATTGATTTTTGACGTTGAATTGATGTGTGAAAATATCATGGTTCTCGTGAACATCATTGCAAGTCCCCTATGTTTCATTATATCGAATCCAACCTTTCATTTTCAACATAAACACAATAGTTTCCTCTACTACGACAAACAACCAAACGCACTCAGTCCATGGACTCTCACAACAGTCGAACGATTTGCTTTGAATATCTCGAATTTTAAAATACATGATTCAATCGCTCGATTACTCTTGCAACAACATTCGTTTCCGTGAATACCTGTTTACTGTGATCGAAGTACTTCATTTGGTTAGATGTATTAGCCAATACATACACGTTGATAACTTCTAGCTTATTCAGAATAGCTTGATTTTATGATTGAAGGACACACACACACACACTCTCGACATAGCAATAACTGACAACACCCTGTCCAACCGATCATTCGAAGTTGATCACTGAACCGCTAGACTATAATAAATGGACGAACCATTCAGATTTAACAAAGCGGGTTTCTAATTTTGGAACGAAATTCGTTCATTTATTTGGTCAAATATCATTTAGCATTATGGCTGATATTATTTCGTGATGTAAACATTAAATGTAAATCCTAATCCCAATTCCTCACGCTAACCTATAGCACTAATTCAACCCTGGTAGTTAGGTAGACATTCCAAGGTCATTTTAGCGTTGCACAAATGTCCTCCATAATTTGTAGTCTCACCCACAAATTGTCCCCGTTTTATGATGTATAAAGTTTATTCGCCTTTGTTGATTATATTAAAATATTACGCAATTTCGAGAGTTGGTTACTTTTCAGTGTTGTATATTCAAAAGCTCGGTTGTTCAAAGAACTATGAGTTAAATTCATGAAGATATGTTTCAAAGGAAAACACCAAGGCAAACATCTCGAGAAGTGTCAAGTACAAATTAAATATTTGATGATTTTCGAACTGTAACATGTGCAGACTCTGAGATTATTGGTGACAAAAACTCTTTGATTGTTTCGATGAATTTATAGGAGTTCTGTCCCAGAAAACAGGTTGTCAACATGTAAATGCTTTGGAGTGCCTAAAACTTTGAAACGTATTTCATTGCTTGTGTCCTCCACTCAATGTCGATGTACGTCTAGTTCCCTCTGTATTTTTCTCACTCTCCTTACAGATCTATATACCTGTTTCCTCTTTCTATAAACCACAACTACACGTAGTCGTAAATGGTGATGTCACATCTTAAACTTTCACCTATTGATCATTGATGTCAACATTCAAGTAGAACCACATAATTTACAATACCACAAGTCATATCATTACAATTATGAGGTGAGATCGATAGAGTCAACCTTACGATTATGAATATCTTAATAAACGAATAAATGGAATTCTCTTGTTATGACTGATTAGATTGATTCGGGTATATTTGCTCAGGATGATTTATGTTTCGGAAAATAAACATTCATCTAATCGAATCTATCGCAACCGGTTACAAATCCACAGTGTGTATGTGAGTTGTCGTGTCTGAACAGTTTCGAAGTGACAAACGTTCATTTTACATCAAAACGATCGACTAATTTGATAATTTGTGTGAATCGACATATTCCACAAAGATTTATTGAACACACAAATTACTGCTTGAAAATCCATGGAGTGAGGAGTAACACACAACAAATCACTTGTGAAACACAATAACCTAGTGCAGAAATTGGCCTTGTTCTCCTAAGACAATACGCAGTTAGTTATGAGCATTGTTATTAAAACCAACTAATTGCGAACATTTGTCCTTGTTATCATTGTGAAGTTGAATAAGCATAAAATCAAAAGACACAAAGAAAATATACATCACAACGAACAAGCAGTTTAATGATGGTCATTCAACACATCACTCGGATATAGAGATATGATTTTGATTTGGAGAATAGTGTTTCGATTGCATGAATGAGTTAGCCATTGTTGTTTGCTCATTTATTTATGTAAAGTGATGCGTGACCTTTTCGAGTGGTTGCCATCTGTTGTTTAGTTGTCTGAAGAGGACGTGTTTGAATCACGTTCATAATCAAAACAATGATGAAGTAATGTAAATAATCATTAGCAATGAGGTCAATAACATTATGAACTAGTAAATGATATTCATTGTTTACCAGAATGCCGTAATAATTTTTAAAATTTCTTTGGAGTGAGACAAGGATGTTTTCAATCATTAGACATTTGTCGTAGTTACCCAGTCTCATTATTAGACCAAACTGAAACTAGGATTTCTACCAAGGATTTATTCATCTACTTTGTCGACATTGATTCCCTGTAGAAATTTACCTGCATAATGCAGCGTATGGTTTACCACAAACTACAGACGGTTGACAAATTTGACTCGTCTATTCCACACTGGTCTGGACAGGTCAGAAGATGAAACATATGCGCAGGTGGCCCACAAGGAGATCGGTTCTCATGAAGATCTATATCACCACTTCACAAACACTTTTGTTCACTCACGTTTCATCATGAGACAAATCTCAGCTCAAGTAAGCTATACTGTACGTACGTTTCCATATTGAAAACTGCTCTATCAATCTTTCAAGTTGTAGTTGAATGGTCTAGTCAACAAATGATAAGGATTCAACAGAACTTTTCAGCAAAGTCTTAATCTCTTAATGTCATTTAATTTTCATTTTCATACTCTTCTTCCCTTTTGGATATCTGCTTCCCCTTCCATCTTCTCCCTAAATCTTCAATCCACAACGGGTTCATTTCTGTTTCAATGATCCTCCTCTTTACATTTAATTTCAAATTCAACATTTTGTCTTATCATGCTGAGCCATCATTTCCCAGTGATAATTTCCCCATCTATGTTTTGATGATTATTTAAGCCATTAACAATTAAACGATTATTAATTTCCCTGTTTACAAACAACCTCTTAATACCTTTGTTAATTCTATCTCACTATCATCATGTCTAATGGAAGTTTATTATAATCCTGAAAAAATGAGTATATATGTTCGCAATTGCACAGCGGAAAAGAGAACTCATCGTTGATGCAATCTATCTAATTTAACAGTTATTTTCACATATTTGCATGTGCATCTCAAAAATATATCATAACAAGCATTCGGTTTCACAGAAATTTATTGAAAATATCTAGCATGTTACACTTAGAAGATCTAAGCGATTACCATGTTAGATTTTATCTGGTCATTACAGACTGATGAATGAACTCTAATGTACATGGATATGAAGCAAGCTTGTCACACATATACAAACGTCTGTGTGCAAAACACTTTTACTTTCGCTGGATAATAATAATAACAACAACTATGATAATAATAATAAAATATAAATAGTGATAATAATTAATATTAATAATCCCATTGTCAATATTCATCTACACGGCATTGTTAATTATTTTCAATTTTCTACTACTACTGTACTGATTGGTCAATAAATAAATAAATAGACAATTAGAGATTATATCCCTTCCAGATTTGATCTTATTGTTACGAAAACCACATTTCCCATATAAATATTCTGTAATTCATGCAGTTCTCATATCTACCGATCCACAGTTGATGTTTGCATTATTCAACATAACTGACGTCGGAAAACGAGAAACAAACGAAAACAATAACTTGAAAACAAAAAAATTGTTGTGGTTTAACCGATTTTTCAAACCAATTGTGATGAACAATTGAGTAGAGAACTCAAATACTCCATCTTTTCGAAATCTTGTGTTCGATATTAATGACTTGTTACCATACCAGTCATCATTCAAAACAATTTGAATGGAAACGGATGTTCCAATATATTGAATCGTGTAAATGTTGGATGTCAGAGTGGGGTAGTATAGTATGTGATTTCATGATGATGTTCAACGAAATAATACACAATAGAAATCGAATGGTGTTTGGTTATTAAACTTGTTTGTTGATGAATAAACTTCTAGTTATTGTAATTATTGTTATTGTTATTATTATTATTGACTTTATTCAGTGTTGTATTTTAGTACAATATAAAATTCTCAGTACTATTAATGTTGGGAACTCGTTGTAAGTTGTACAGTGAGGTAATCATCACGTGTACAAAATAGATAGTGTGGGAAGTGACTCGTCCACATATACCAGTGATTTATTTTTCTCATAAACATATCTAGTGATTTGTGTTTATTTAAATCAATTTACATTATTATGTCAGATGTTGGAATTGGTTTAACAATGTTTCAAGTCCGATTTTCCCTACGCGTCCTACCTCGACTGTCTCATCAATCAACGTATCTAGTGTTCTATGTACGTGATTGTGTGATGGTATTGAACGGATTACTTACAAAGTGTCATTTGTCATGTTAACAATATAATGATACATAAATAAATATAAGTGTATAATCCGATAATACAATATTTATTAAAACAAATGCATGTCATAAGTGATAAAATAATAGATATATTTTACGTTCAAAATCTAAGGTAACCTAATAAAAATATATAAAATGTAAGTGAAAGCTTTCACAATTTCATAAAGCCATCAGCCTAGTGATCATTTTTCATTATATAATTAAAGATAGAACAAGGAACGGCTGTTATTTTGGTCTGAATATTCATATTTTCGGTTGTATGTAATATGTATCTAAATAAAGTTTAGATTTAATCCAGCGAATGTATCATAATGCTCCCGGATTATGGACAACACGTCAACTACTGACAGAATGTGAGAAAATTGAGCTGTTTATTAATTTTCCGAGATTTATTATTAAACGCTACCACTCAATTCCGCTTGAGCAACCATTCATCTTCATGAAATGAGTAACAGAAAAAAAGAAACTAACGAAATATTATTATTCTGCATATTTCTGTCACAATATAACGGTCGTTTGAAGTATCATTTTTCTCCCCACATATCTATTGCCTTCTACCCAATCATTTATCAAATATTTGGTGTGATTTTTAAGTATGTAGTTCATCAACGTATTTTCTTAGTGTCATTTGATCTAAATTGTATTACATTTTAGTGTTTTACAAACAAACCCATATTCATATTATGTAATTTTCAAACAGTGTTATCCTTTAAGTGAAGAAATATGATTTGATTCTTAGTCTTGAATAATAACTAAATAACCATTATTGTATAAATCTAATCATCATTCGTAGAACTGAGTGAACAAAGCTATGTAAAATTAAAAACTCTGTTAAGATTGTCAGTATAAGAATTCGGAGCATAATTAAATTGGTAGAAATTTATGAAGTGCCTAATCTAAATAACATCCATGAAAGTGTTTTTGGTTTTGTTACTCTGTATCAGTTTTGTTTATACTGTGCTTATATTGTGAGTCTCATTCAAAGAGGTAATAAATACTGATTATAATTAGAAATCTCTTTGTTTTGGTTTTATTAGAAAAAGTATTGGTTCTCATGGTAACTGAGAAAGAATTATTATCCGTTATTATTGGTTTTTCGTCAGTATAACAATAAGTAAACATTATATTCTCAGTTATTTTGGACTTATTATTATAAAACTATGGGATTGTAGCGAACGAGAACAAAAGGGGGGTGACATTCAAATGAATTCGAATACAAAAATTACAGAACATTTTAATAAATCTTGAAAACCATATAGTAAATATAAATAAGTAATATATTTGTAATATCCCAATGAGTAGAAAAACTAGATTTTCCTGACGTTTCGCGACTCACCAGTTCAGAATTAATCCAATTTTTTCTCGGGTTTTTTCAAACGTGCATTAATTCTGACCTTGTTATTTATTCTCTGTATAAATAGCTTACACTGAGTCACGAAACGTCAGAAAATCGAATTTTTCTACTCATTGGGGATATTACAAAAATATTACTTATTTACAGCAATCTACCCAATGCTCAAATTATTCAAAACCTTGGTAACGATACCATATAGTAAATACTTTATTTGCAAAATACCAATCAGTTATCTCAAACTTGACTGTTTTTTCTACAAATGTCAATCAATAGTTTCAGACTTCATTGTTCTCATTCTCTTTTCTTTAATCTTCTTAACCTTCTATCTTCAGACATTTTATTTTCTATCATTGATACATTCTACTTATATCAGTAGCACACAACTATTATTATGACTTCTCAATTCATATCATAATATTTATTCAATTTATAATGATGAATCTATAAACTAACATATAGATTGGTAAATATAATTTTTCTATTGACTAGACATATTCTTTCATTCTGATTGGATTATTCTATCAGTCTCTATAGTTAGATTTTTTCATTTTATTATTTTGTAATTCATTAAAAATTTATTAAATTTTTTGTTGTTGTTATGGCTTTTTTTTCTTTTCTTTATTTTAATCCAAATCATAAAATTTCTTATTCCAAGTGTTAGTAACAATGAATTTATTGACCAAATAATTATCATTATATAATTGATTATTGATTTTTTTGCAATGGAATCATTTTACAAAGTGTAAATAATGATTAAATTAATAAAGTACATCAACAATTAAATGTATTTTATTTAATATTTGGAAATAATAATAATCTATAGATGAATAATTTAACAAGATTTATTTTGATATCAAAAACTGACAAAATTAATTTAGTAAGTTCATTTGAATATAGTTTTTTTTTAATAAAATTAATTAAATTATTTCATTACAATTGATTATTCATAATTCAATATCAGTGATTTATCGATTTTCGATTGTTGATATACTAATAATGTATAAAGTCATTCCATAGAAATTTGTTTTTATATGATCAAGATGACTAATATATTTCAATTAGAAGCTGAAAGAAATGAATATTAAATGTTACCATCACACTCTCTAATGAAGTCATTTCATTTATTTTAAGAATGAATAAACATACTCTAAATGAAAATAGAAAAAAAAAATTAGGTTTAAGATTGAATTATCACAATTTGTGAATATAGTTTTCATAGCCTTTAATTGATATTAGCTGAAAACTTTCTATAAATCAAAGGATATAAGATAGTAATTTCTTTACAATGTATGATTTGTCATTAGTTTATAAACTAGAAATTTCTCAAAAAATAAGCAAATGATTCTTATATTTCGTAGTTGAATTTCAGTCATTGGAACCGAGATAATATATTAAACATTAGTTTATACAAAAGATGAAGGAGAGAGACTTTTAAGAACGAAATTTAAAAATGAAAAAGTTTTTAAGACAAATTTAGATAAATAAGTTAATGGATAATTTCTATATAATTGATTGATCATTGAGTGTTGATCAATGTTGTGAATGTCAAATCCTTCTTAGTGCAGATCTAATTCTATCGATCAAGCCTTAATGTGGCCATCAACATTGAGTGCACTATGTTGAGATAAGATTGTGGTTGAAGGTAATCAAAAGAAAACTCCGGACCTATTTGGCACTCGTCATCAAGCTGTACCTGTAATCTTGATGAAACTGGTGCTCACTGAGAGTTTCGATCCCATGTCACTCAGCTTCACAGTTAGAAACGCTACCATTGAGCTTTTCGGGACACGACTGACTTCCTGTAGGACTAAATGTATCTACAATTGATTGATCATTAAGTAGTGATCAATGTCATGGAAATCGGGTCCTTCCTAGTGCAGATCAAATCCTGTCGACCTATTTCTTCATTTTCTTGGATGCTTTTTACTTTCTAGTACACTAACAACTGATTTTTAAACTTGTACTTGAATGAAATACTTATTCAACTAGTTAACCTGAAATGTTAAAAGTTAAGCGCAATATGAGAATAATAATGACAATAGAGGTTTATCAATAATTATAAAACAGAAAAGAATATCAAAGAAATTGATTAAACGTCTTATTTAATACTTGCGTAACATATTGGTGAGACCACTAAAATATAACATAATAACTTGAGTTTGAAACTATTTCATTTATCGATACAATTACGGATGCAACACGTAAGAAGAACGTCACGAAATGTCTCTCGGATGTACCTTAGATATTTTCCAAATTAAGAATTTATCGATCGAGAACCTTACTCAAAACTATGTCTGTTTTTGCAAATTTACTTAAACTGGAAGTCATGGACCGATATCTGTATAAAATGGACTAATTTTTTATGATTGAAACGTATAAAACACACTAAACATAGTTCATTTTAACGAATTTCTATATAATCTATCTGATGTAAATATCAGTTTGTGAATCTAGATACTCACCATATCTGAAAAATAAAACTACAATATTTTCAGTAAGTACTCCTTCCCATCTCAGGCACGACAGCACATATAAGCATAATTTCACTACCTATTATTTACACAGTACTTCCGTATATCTTTTTAGTTACTGAATAGGATTAAAATAGTTCTCATCAAGTTATATTTATTTTAATAAGATTTAAATCTATAAAATCGCACAGAAGTGTATAAACATGGCTGTTTTCTTAAATTGACGGTTTTGTAATATGATTAACGTTGCCAGTAACATTCCAATCCATGCAATGTTTTTAAACAACTGCCTGCATATTTTTTGAGTTATTTTATCCACATAGGAAGAGTGTTTACTCCAAGGCTATTTCTAAAATGATATTTATGCTTTTTAAATTTTAGCACAGATATAAACACATTATGCAGTGACATATAACCAAATCACATTATTATCCTCACAGTATTACAGAGTAAATCTTACCATTTAAGAGTATTGCATAATAGGCCTTATCATCACAGTACCTTCAGTTAAAGTGGTTTCAGAATAGTAAGTTTAAATAATTAAACAATGTTTAATACAATTAAGCTGAACGATACCTCAGTTAATTTAAAATCTTTGAAGATATATAAACAATAGTCTGTTTTATATAATAATTAAGCCTACCTATAAATCAAACAGTTTTCGTGTATGAAGAATGAACAGGTAATGCATTTTGATATTAGTTATACTGATAATTGGTTGATTTATATTATATCCTAAGATTTAATTCTCACAAGACTTCTTTCTGCTGTAGATAAGTTAAAGGTTAATCCTAAATTGATAAACTTAAAGATGAAAATGTTTTGTTAAATGTACAAAAAATAACGTTATACGGTTATACAAAATTTGAATAAAAACTATTCAGTTGTTGAGTTCATGAGTCAACTCAAGCTAGACCACCATAGAAAACCTGGAAGCACTGGACGGCCGTTTCATTCTATTGTAGGACTCCTCAGAAGTGCGCATTCACGATCACACCTCGTAGGGTGGTTTAGTGCTTAATTGCTCGCGCGCGAGATCAGTAGGTCCTAGGTTCAAATCCAACGAGCCGGGGTCGTGGATGGGCCGTCCAGTGCTTCCAGATTTTCCTTGGTGTTCTAGCTTCAATTGACTCACGATCTCAACAAATGAAATTACTGAAATCTCTACAAAACCCCTTCTGATACTAAAAACTATTCATCAATAAAAATACTTCCTCATAAAGACTCAGTTACTCAGTTTAACAGTTTGTTAACATTATTTAATGATCAGTCATTTTTTGTAACTTTATGAATTAAGCTAACTAACAAATGATAGTTTGTTCTTGTTTAATTAAAGTAAAATAAAAAAAACCAGACTGTGATGTAACAAATTTACTCAAAATATTGTATATGTAAGAAAATATAATTTTAAAAAATTTCAATGTTCAGTCGTTTGAAATGTCTGAAAACCAGTATGTTATTTTTGTTGAACACTGTATCAGATATAAAAAGAAAGAAAGAAACCATAACTGAAAATATCTCAAGAGAGATAGAAGAAAAAAGAATATTGGTTACTTTACCGACTCTGACAAATGACTAAAAAATCCCTTAGAGAATTTACATAGATACATATATTTATTAATAAGCTATTGATAGTTATGTGAATTCTGTGCATAATTTAATACACATTTTATTAAGTCAGCTGAAACTAGTTAGCATAGTAATGAATAACAAAAAAATTTTTCCATGTGTTGGATACTGTTAAGAGTGTAGTGTATCATATAATTTGAGGGGGGGGGAAGCAAAGTTTATCATTTGAAAGCATTTGAAAAATATAACAGTCTGAAATATAACCGATCTAAGTTTTATTAAAAACAAAATGTAAATGAGGTAAAGATGAACTCATACAAATTTCATCTAATTTCTTTGGTTTGATTTACCCTGCCTGAAACTTTTATTGAATAATATATTTTGATATAATTAAATTTAATGTACAAATGTTTCTATGATGATAGGAACTTTATGAATGAATGCCATACCATATTATAAGAGATATTGAGTTCTATAAGTTCGTTAAACTTAATATCTATTATAAACATTTAGAATCCCAGTGAATTAGATATTTCATAGCTATATGAAGTATATCTATGATTATGTTCTTTCATTGACCAATCAACATCGGAAATAGGATGAATCACTTTTAAAACAAAATATATTGGAAAGGTTCACTGTTTTCAAAATATCTGTAACAAGTAGCGGAACCAATAAACTAATTTATTATTATGAAACTATATAGGTATTTAGGTTCTGGTTATGCATATATTTGATGGTTAATGATCCAATTTATTTCGATTGTGTAGAAATGTAGCAAAAATATATTAGGCTAAATTTATCTACCTACATTAACGATATCAAGATTTGTATGCATAAATACGTACAGATGTGTAAAATTAGTAAAATGTTTATTTTATTGGACTATCTTCATCCCAATGTTTTATTCTAGATAATCCCTTAGTGATACTTTATGTCAACTATGTGAACCAATATATATATGAATAGCGAATTCATTTGTTACGTAATGTTATGTGAATTGTGAGTAAAGTTGATAAGTTTAAGAAAATTGCATAGTTTTAAAAAAATCTTTTAACAAGTAATTTTGACATTTAAAAAATGCATAAAAAAGGTTAAATAAATTCATAATGATCCTTTCGTAAGCTTCATTATCGTTTATTTCTATCAAATAATTCATCAACTCGTATATTATGTTATAAAAGGCTTAGTTGACATCAATATATATATCGACTTTTATAACGTTTTTGACAGTTTTGTCCTTTGAACTAGATGGTTTGGTCATGGTTGTTCTTCTGAATGATATCATCGACACCTCTCCTTGTATTATGTTTAATATAAACGATTGAAACATAATAATGATCGTCAATGATCGTAATTTTAAACATTAATGGTTCATTTTTGAATATTCTTCGAATAGAAATTACATTTATAAATGATATTTTGAAAATAGTATAACCAGTTATTAAAATGTCATCAGATAAAATAATCATTGTCAATAGTTTTAACTGATATTAATGTTTGTTAGTAGAATCGAAACAAACCAAGCTACCGGATAGACGTTTAAGACATCTGGATTGTTAACGTAATTAGATATAATCCGATAAACTTACTTTAAACAATTTAACATGGTTTTTATGGTAATCATTAGTATTTTAATGTTTAATATATAAAATTATGATGTTAAATGAATTAATATAATATGTCATTGAATAATCAATGTATTAGATAAGTAACACGAAAGGACAAGATTCATCAAAATATTTTAGAATGAGGTTAATGAAAATTTTAACTGTCAGATTTGACTAAACTTATTTAATTTCAACTAATATGATAAATGTATAGTATCAAGCAGCATATTAGAAGAAGAAATTAGAAGAGAAAAAGAGAACATTTACATAAAATAATGAATGTTGTTTGATTGTATATTGTTAATTCATTTATACAACTATATTATTCTAGAGAAAATAAGCTACTCTTAGAGTGACCTTTAGGGTTAATTCTGTACTTATTATCAATGATAACACATATAGCTTAAATAATATGACTATTAGTTTGATGATAATTACAATTATTTACATCGACTTTACATGATTAGTGAGTCTTAAAATTTGAATATCAAAGCTGAGTTATTTTCAATACTGATAAGCTATCCATATGCATTCAATTTAATTTAATCCCCAACAAGGCTTCTAAAGGTGGCAAGTGATAATCTATACTTTCGTTTTATGTAAGCTTGTTTACAAGTTTGATAAAATGTTAAAGCGTTCTAACTATTTATGAGGAAAAATTTAGATGTATCCATTTATTCATTAAATACAGCATTATTAAATGGATTAATTTAAGGGTTAATTAAAGCAAATGAAATATGATGTATTCCTTGTCGACTTTCATTATCATTACAACAAATCTCTTGTGACCTACGTCTTTAAATGGTTCATCCACTCTCACCTGCGAATCGTGATAGTTACATGTTTTACATTCAAATTTTGAACATTGATTTCTCTATCTAGAACCTAACTAGTTTGGCTGTTCATCGTTATTCAGTCGTTTTTGTAAATACTTTCTGTTAATGTGATACAGCCCTTATACTTATGGTAGTAGCAAAGAACCGAAGTGATTATCGGAAACCATCATATCCTAGATTCTGAAGTAATTTATTACGTTCTACTTTAGTAAAATAATTTTTTATATGTTTTGTTACAAATTGTATGTTTAAGTTCAAATTTGATCCTCTGCCCTGATCGAAGTAAATCAGCGAAAACGTTCGGTATATACTACATGGTCAAACGAATTAAAATCTCTTTAGGGAACAGATAATCACAACAAACGTCGGCTATAAATTTTTCACATATTTTCGACGATCACCCCAAGCTAAACACTAGCTTTGAATACCCAAATAAAATACGGTTTTCATTGATAATTAACGTAAATAAAACTTGTATATTTTAATTACTCAAAAGCTTCACAAGTGTGATACAATAACAGATTTAGGTTTAGATGGTTTACATAAAGTATTTCTATCAAGTTATATAAAACGAACTTGTCTCACCACAAAACTTTGTTTATAAAAATAAAATTGTATGTTAATAATACTTGTGATGAACATGCTAAAATCGTCTGCGCAATATTTTTTTCATTAATATTACATAATTCATTGAGTGAATATTATAGTAGTCCGTTAATGAAACTTGATATAATAGCATTACCTGAAACTATACATCGTTTCATATATATATATAGTGATGATAGGATTGGTTATTATTTAAAATTCCCTCGTATTGTTGCATATAGACATCAACACTCAGGACGGTGTCAGTAGATATTATATATTATTATAAAATAATAAAAATAAACAAACAAACAAAGTGATATTTATCAAATCTGAATGACAAATTATTTATCAGAAATATATGATTTTTCTTTAGTTCTAAATAACATTTGCATCTTGACAGTGATTGACAATATTATTATATAATTTATATCAGTAGATAAGTTTAAATGATTTAAACCAGATAATTTGTAATCACGACATTCTAATAAAAGAGAATTGATGATATTTACTTTGTATCATTCGATTCATTTATACCGCTTCCTTTGTATCTTATTTTTGTTTAAAGATTGATATGCTAAATTACGTATTATAAAATACAATTTATTACTTTTTACTTTATTATCCTACTAGTATTACAGTAACCTCACATTGAACAGGATGAAAATATCTAATGAACTTTAAACTCATATGATTGGGCTGCTTGACTTATTGCTAAGGTTTTTCGTTTATTCGTCTTTCTCATCGAATCATCAACGAGTGGAATTCATGACCTCAGCACGCGGTTGAGTCTCCATCCATCGACTCTTTTGAAAAAAAGTTGGGTCAACTGAGAGACTATCTTTGCTAGGACTAACACAGGCTATCAAGCCTCTTGTCCTTTACAAACTGAAACTGATAAGCAATAATTATGCTTTGTTTTAAAGGCTTGGTCTGTAGAGTTATCTAAGAAAATTATATACAGAATTTGCTACTTACTGTTAATTTATTTTACAGTAATATAATCTTTGTTTCTCAATCGTTTTGTGATACGTAGTTACTATGGCAAAATAAATCTGATAATGTTGTATTTCTATTAGTTACCAAAATCAAAACCACTAAACCGTTATGCATATGTAAAAAGTTGAATTTAAGGTAATTCATAATGATATTAGATTATCTCATTGTATTTTTGTTTCTTATTCAAATTCTATCATTCGTAAAATCATTATCAGCATATGTTATAAAAATTCTCAACATAAATGGTAGACTTAATTGGGAAATATAACACAATTTCTACTAAGTATAAAATCACGTTATATTTCTGGAAATTGTAGTAACAGAAAAGTAATTCAATTAAGCTAAAAAAAACCCAATATTTTGACAATTCGGTACTCATTTATCTTGATCTAATTGACTAATGGATTCTTTATCTGCATAAGCATTTTTTTGTCAGAAAACACTAATTCATATGTTGGCAAATGGCTTTGTATATATCTTATCAATTTGGTAACCAAATCTTAGTTGAATCAAAAGGCCTAATCAATCGAAATTTTTTTTTTCATGCATAGCTAGAGTTGGTTCAACAATGATCATCCCTTTGCATAATTCGCTCAGTGTATTTCTGTCACTCAAGGAGAATAAAAGCAAAAACAACTCGCTAGATGTTTGCCAAATTACTAAGCACTGCTGTTTCCTATCCATTTGTTAGTGGTAATTGATATAATAATTGTACTCACCATTTGGTTATTCAATATTTATTCAGTATATCCGAAATGAACTTGGTGAATGGAAATTGAGGAAGAATCAATTTAAAGATTTCAAATTCATTAAAATGAATAAACGACTTGATAACCTACAATTAAGACGCCATTTCTGTTTTGTGACAATCAAATTCTATATTTCATCTTTTAAAATAATTAGCACATTTATGTTACAAGTGTGTATTATAATATTTTAATTGGAAACACCAGGGAGACTATAATTTATGAACGAACCAATCACGTATAAGTTAACAGATCTCGGATTTTGACGCGAATTTCACTCATCTATTTGATTAAATAGAGTTACGGCATTATAATTAATGTCAGTTTGTGATTAAAAAAGAACCCTAATTCAAATTTCTAACCTCAATCATCAAATGTATATTATAATTCTAATTCATTACACAGGTTTATAATCCTCATTTAATCCTAATGATTAGGTGAACACTCTTAAGGTTAGTCTACTGTCGTCCATAAATTATAGTCTTACCTATCCTAAATAAAAATAATCAGTCAAAAAGGAATTAAGATATAAAGATAAATGTATTTTCAGTGGGGTACATAATTTTCACTAAATGTTACTATCCATTGATTGTTTTAACACAGAATTGAATTAGTACATTTTCCATTATCTTAATAAATCACTTATTATGTCCTATTTTAATTATATTAGAAAAAAAACTCTCTTTAGGAACAACATTTAGATTTAACTGAATTCTAGAGAAAATGAAGAACATTTTCATACATAACCGAAAATTGAAAAGATTGAATCTTTTGTTCATCGAAGAATATAAAAAACAACAACAGCTATTTACAAGACACTATTTATAGAAAATGTTTAGCATTTTATTATCTTTGATGATGGTTAAGGTTTTCATGAAGACTAAGTAATATAATATTGTGGTTTTTACTGAAATAAATGTGAATGTAAACTATAAATGCTGGTAACTAACTGAGCTTACCAATGTTTCTCTACTAAATTCTGGAAGGAAAATTTTTTTAAAGACAAAATACAAAAATAACAAATACAAACCTAAAAAAAATTTAATACGGAAATGTTATTTATCAGTTTAAGGTCAATGTTCTCCAGGTTAATGGCTAATTTATTGATTGCCCAGACAGTATAAGACGATGAAATAAATGAATTTTCTTTTAAAAAAGATTATGCTTAAAAGACATATAGGCTTCAAAAATGGTGGAGAATATTTGTAGCATAGGTAGATTCATTTGGTGGAGTTTTGCTCTCTGAACTGAATGGAACAAACTGTTTAATTCAACGAGCAAAACTTCACCAAAAATTCTTCAAAAATGTTGTGTTCAAAAAAGGTTGTTTAAATGTTTATTTTCTCACAGTTTTATTGTCATTTTCATGATACTTCTCTGTCAAATATAACACTTTGTTAAATATATATTTAGTTAATCGAATACACATCTCTATGAATATGAATTGTTTATCATGATATTGATTTAAACGTTGATTTGTTATTAAAAATGTTTTACATATCAAAGTAAACTTACGATGATTTTGAATATCGTTTGCACTACGAACCGAATTTATCTAGACAGTAATTAAAAGCCACGGAAGCACTCGACAGTTGTTTTATTCTAGTATAGAACTCTTAGTGAACAACACTGACCACTTGAGAAATCTAATTTTGAACACTTTGGCTTTGCAACTGAGTTGATATACAAAGTTGTACAACGGTTATCTAGTTAAATTCATCAGCATGTCAATCTAAATATTTAAAAATGTTCGATAAAATTGGTTAGTTTGACATATTGAATTCCGGTAAGTGTAAATTTGATTAACTCATAGGTTAATTCTTGAATAAAGATAGTAAACATGTTTTACTTTATTGAAGTTGCTTGACAACTAATTCTAGAGTTATATCACTAAAAGTTCAAGTTATATTATTTACTATGTATTTAAAGGTCTTGGAAATATGGCAATTCAAAAGACAATCTTCTTATCTAAGAAAATTAAAATAAATTCACTTTTCGCAGTATTCTACTTCTAGGTTTTATTTACTACACGCATGTAAAATCATCTGATAAATTCAACGGATTAACGTTACTTACTAACATCCATCTTATGCAACCAACGGAGGGTATAACTCATAAAATTCTTGGAAGATAACAGCAGTAAGCTAAACGAATCACGTTTTGTTTACTCTGATCATAAATAAATTGCTTTCTTAGTGTTCGTTAAAAAGCAAATATTATAGGTGGAAGAATGTTTTATATAATCGATACTATTTTTCATTCAATGGAGACATAAATTTTTATTGCTCAAAGTTAAAGTTGAACACCAATGTTGAATGCTTTTCAAAATTATTTTGTTAAATCCTCCAGCTGTTTGTCATCAAGTGATTATGTAATAAGGGATCATATTTCCGTTCATTAACCTTGAGATAAATCGAGGAAATAATGAAAATCATTGATCTCACTTCTGGTCATTCTTCAGATTTGTTATTTAGCTTTTACATTTTGCTCATTTTAAATTTCAAAATTCTAGCTAAGAAGACCATCCGAAATGTAGTTCCATTGTGATCAACAATAGTTTGTGTAATAGATTGTACATTGTCCATTATCATTTACTTCAGTAAAAAGAAATGAAGGTTTAAGATAAAGATGGGCAGTCGTTAGCAGTAGAATCCAGGTTGCACGTTTCGCCCCATCTGAGACTCGTCAGCTGGCTTTACCTGCATCCTAGAGTTGTTCACTCTGGGACTCGAACTCATTGCCATTCTACTAAAACGCCATTGTCTTATCTACTTAGCTAGTGAGTTACGATAGCCACCTGATTGTGAGGTAGGAAGTTTAAATTTGCTTGATGTTGTTTACTTAAATCTTCTCATTGATGTTTAGGACTGTAATTGATCAGTCTCTTACTGTTATATGTGCATACTATATGCGTATTGCGTATTTACAAGCATTATAAGTAAAGAGAGTGAACATCAACTCTGAGATGCAGGTACGTCTAACCGACGAGTTCGAAATAGGACGAAACCGTGTCCTGGATTCCACTGCTAGCCACAATCCAGCTTTGCTTAGAAAGCTTGTGATTTAAGGCTATATCGAGGCGATCCGCACAGGATGCACATATGCCAACAAGAGACTGATCATTTGCAGTCCTAAATAACAATGGGAAGATACAAGTAAAAACAACACCAAGTGAATTTGAGAATTTAAGTTGTTTTATGAATCCAAAGTAACAACGAATATTTATTTACATGTTGAATTTATTGAAACTGACTTTACAAACACACCCTATCGTTTTATGTAGCTATTATTAAAGCAAAAATGTTCAAATATAAAATCTCTACAGTCTATTTGCAATTACTTAATATTTCATGCATGTGAAAATCAACTAGAAAAATTTGTATAAAAATCATTTTACTCTTAGCTTTTATCAATTTAAAAGAATTATCTAAATGGGTTGCCAACTATATTCATGCATATTTTTTCACTCACTTGTTATATTGAACGTTTGAAGTAACAATGTGAAATCGTTCTTTATTTTCTATATTATTTATTTATTTGAACACAATAATGTTGGTACAAAGGGGCACCGAATACATATGCGCCATACAAGTCATTTGATTTGTGTGTGGGTTGTGATACTACACGGGTGCCCAGACTAAAGCAGGTGGTTTTCTCAGAGGGTGACACTTGGAGCCTTCGACCTAAAGGTCTGGTTATCAAGGCAGTGGAGCAACGTCAGGGGATACAGTCTCCCAGTAACCGATGGCAAATGATTGGTTCATATGCCATTTGTTCCTCCAGGATACTGGAACCCAAGGGCATCATTCGTTTGGAATCAGGGTTTCCCAACTCCCATAGGTGGATTCTACGTGTCTGCCAACCAGATTAAAGCGCCGGATATTCTCTTTTCAACATCTGGAGTTGATAATCAACAACGCCGTCACGAAAAGGCAGTGAGTAGGACTTCCTTGACAGTGTCTGTATACGTGTGGCTATGTGAGAGCATTTCGATATGGAGAGATAACTCTCCCCACCTTCGTCCGTATCAGGGCATTTGGGAGCATGAATAACATCTTAACAGTTTGTAAAGGATAACAAATAACAAAAAGAAAGTTGACATTTATTTACTACTAATCCTTTTGGCTATCGTAATACCGATTTTGACTAATCAAAAACAATCACTTTGAAGAAAAATAATTTTATTCATAGATTATAATTGACCAACAAGTAATACGCCGATAACTCTTAACAATAGATTATCAAAATTTATTTACTGGAATTAAACACTTCGTTATTAATTAATGTGATTAACAAATATAAACAATGAACGGTTGATTAGGCAATTGGTTTTATGGGAAAACTAACTGAAGATAGCATTAATCACTTGTGACAGATTGATAAACAATTAATTTTTTGTGTTATATCTTCATTTCACTGCACAAAATTAAGGAATATTTATTGTTTATTGAAGTTAATGTCAAACAGCAAGCAAGCTATCAATAAAGTGTATAGTGCACACAATGACTTAAAATAATAACATAAAAAGATTTTTCTGGAATGCTACATCAACATGTTAGTTGTTATCAATCATTTAAAAGAACCTGTACAAGTATAACATGGTTTTACAGTAGTGTATCGAACATTACTTATTAATGCTAAGTTTCCCTATTTTGATTTGCAAACATCTTGTCAGAAACGTGCATATACAATACAATATTAATAATCACCTGTTTCAATAGATGATTCGGATTATTGAATCGTTAGTCATCTTGATGAGGATCGGAACTCACTACATTTTTGAATTAGGTTTTATTCTAGTTGATAGTTTTTTTAAAAAACAATCTGTAACGATATTATTTATTTAACCTTCATTCTAATGAGATAACTGTCAATAAAAACGAAATTTTAACCAATACATTTGAACCTGTTTTTTTTACTTAGGTTGCTAACACAGTAAATATATTTTGAAATATAATCATGATAAAAGTATGTTACTATCACTCTAGTGTAGAAAATTCTTGAATTACCATTAAAACTAGAAATTAAAGTATTCATAAACAAACTTTAAATCATTGATGATTGTTTTATGATACTTATACATTATTATTAAAAAAAATCCGCTTGCTTCAAACATTCTTGTCTCATTATTTAGAAACTTACTGGAATAAAAAAAAATTGGTGTAAACAGCTTAAATAATCTTACCAATGAAACTCAGTAGTTACATAAGCAAACCGGTTAGATTCACTTCGAATATAAACCTTTTATTAGAAAATATACCTTACTAGATCAAAGTTCGTATCGTATTAAATGTACTAGTTAATACATTCTATGAAGGCGATAAGTTACCCAACAGATAGAATCTTATGTTTACATACGCTAAAAATAGGTTATTTTCTTGAAATGTAATTCATGTTATCAAAATAAACTTAAAATTTGTGTAGAATATAACATAAGTGCCCACTTATCTAGCACTTTGTGTGTCTCTATTAGAAACTTGTATTTCACTTATCATTGAAAAGCACATTTACTACTTAACAGACATAGTGTAAAAGCGATTTCCATGCGTTCATACAAAACAATCATATAATTTGATCACTTGAAAACAAACTATTAGTCTTTAGGATCTATCTCTATAATCCAATTCTTAAAAATCTTCAGCTTAATAATTGGCAATTAAATAAGACTGTTAGGTTATGTCAAAAAAGTTCTTTCCATGATTTTTTCATAATGTCATTTATTTCATAAGTAATTTAAATTGACAGTTTATCTAATATTGGCAAAAATAATAACCATTAAGGTCTCTATAATAATTTCCCACGTAAAACATTTAAATCTGTAATACGTATCTATAAAGAGTGAACTGTTACGAAACATTAAAATTTCTAAAAAAAACAAGGTTATATTATCATCATAGTTTTAAATATTCTAAAATATCTTAACTTCCCAATTCATATCATAATTTACCTTCTTAATGTTCCATGACAATGTTATAACTTGTGAATCTGTGTGCTTTGTTATTGTATAACGCAACGATACCTCCAATCAGAGAGCAGCGACTTATCGATCGGGTCAGTGACGCGTAAACTCGTGCGAGCAGCTTAGAGTCCTGATTGGTCTCGCTTCCTGTCTAGCCCAGCCAGTTAATTCCAGCCTCTGCAATATGAATCATTTATTTCAAATATACTCGGTTTATATATCAACCAGACAGACCACAAAGTACCATAAAATATGAAACAACATTTGTACAATATTTAGCCAAAAGTAGCTGTGAATGATCGAGATAGTAATTAATAGACAGGCCATAAACTCAAGAATGGTAAATCTTATAATAATAGTTCATAGGTTAAAATAAAACTCATAATAAGAGGAACATGAATATGAACAGTTTAGTTACATAACAATTATACGATAAAAATATACTCATAGCATTGGTTCATAAATGGATCCCAAAGGTTGCCATTCATTATTCTTATCGGGATATAACAAACAACAACAGATTTGAACAAATAAAATATAACAAACGTATTGTTGATATTTCGCTTTTCGAAAGACTAATTTAACTTCCTTATTACATTTTTTCCCGTTTGGAATGAAATATGATACATTAATGAGAAAATAATAAACAAACAAAAAACAATAGGTTGACGAAATGTTTAACAGAAAGATTTAAAATTATTGTTTACATTTGCATTCACTGTAAATCCAGTTCTATAAACCATTTACTATGTAAAAAAAGTAATTGAATTTAAGTCCTTGTAATTTTACCAGTTTAATTTTCCTATGACATAAATGAAAGGAATTTTTGAAACGAAGTAGGAATACTGAAATAGAATAACTTTGAAGTAAAGAATGTATGTGGATAATGATGTCTTAATATAAAGCAAATATCTGAAATCACTCGTTACATTTTACAAATCGATACTTGTATCACCTCTTTCGAATAGGTAAGAATAACTTTATTACGCTTTGAAGAATCTCATACAGATGTATGATGATGGTTCGAATCAAAAAGGGAGCAGCATTTGCATCAAGTCTTCGGACGTTTCCTCCTGATTAGCATCAATTTGAACGGAATGTAGGCAAAAGATTTTCTGGCAATTACCTAGAAATACTCAAAAAGATAGTAAATTTCATTAATATGCTGTTGTATTTTGCAGGAAATCTATGCATAAAAAGCATCTCCTTATAATTTTTTTGTCAACTTAATACATTACGTTAAACAATACTAATGCAGTTGAATAACATGGCTGTCAGTATGGGATTCCCAAGATTATCGAGTTTCACTGAAATCACTAATAGATCTAAGTTAAACCCCCGCCGAAAATCTGGAAGAACTGGACGGTCGTCTTGTCCTAGTGTGGAACTTACCAGCTTCTGACACTTGGAATTGGACACTGAAACTTTAGATCATTAGGTTATCTTCCGACGGTGTTAACGTCTAAACTCATTCAATCCAACATATTGCGCCATCATCTTCCAAGAGTTGAACAAACTCCTCGGTGGTGCAACCATAGCTCAGGGTGATGTCCTGCCCAACATTCAAGTAGTGTTGCTTCCACTTATTGATTTTCATTGGTCTGAACACGGAAAAATAGTTTACATAGTGTTCCGATTTTTAAACACCATTCAATAGTAGTGAATAACGAATGTTTGATGAATATATATATGACTAAAGAACAACACGTAATAATTTTAATCTAATTTAGTACAAGCTTTATAATCCTTTAAATAGAAGTTCAGTAATGTCCGTTCTAATTATTGTAAACTAAGAAATGATGTACTCAGAATAACAGTTTCTCAAACGTGAGGCATTCGGTTTACTTATAGCTTTGTGCTTTCTTCTATTCAATCTTACTTGTGTGTTATTTATCTCTCTGCGTACTGACTTATGCTTGCTTGTTGTTTTTAGAATAATCTTGTATGTTCATTACCGAGTATTTTTTCTGCTGCCATAATATTTCTATTTGAAGAAAATATTTAATTTTCTTTGTATTATTTTATCATACAATTTGAAGTAACTTTTATGCAGAACATTTACAATAGCAACGAAAAATCATATATCCATCATATGTTATTGCACTAAGTTCACTCAGTCTTACCCTATAAGAAGCTTTAACAACAGGTCGATGTTTAATATACAATCAGTCATATATTATATATAAGAACTTTTGTCTGAATTTGATTGAATAGCTTCACAGTATTTGGGCGCCGAGTTGATATGAGACATTAAACAGGAAGAATGTATTTGTAAAATCTCAGCGAATGAATTTGAAGTAAATTCAACGTTTCGCCAGTCAATCTGTTTCAAGTTTTTCAAAGAAATATAATCAAACATCAAAATTATCAAATAGAAATAGATACACCGTTCTCCAGTTCACTGTATACTGAATAGGTCATCCAATCACCGTTAACAATATTTAAAGTAGATATTTGTACAAGTGGAAATAAATGACATATGAATTAATGACCATTTAAAAATATGTAAAATAAATATGAAATTTACTAACCTAACCAACGCAAACCGCAATAACACTTCACGGTATCAATTTCCGAAGTCTCGTTTCATTTTATGGATTTCAAAATTGATTGAAATGTAGTAGTATGAAAGTAACTTAAAAAAATACCTTATTCAGACCATCAAGTTAATATGGATAGATGACTGAAAAAGATTCTTTAACTTATTACGAACTTCTATTTTTGATCATACATTCGTTGAAATGATCTCATTTAAGTTTTACTTCAGAAATAGATTTCTATGCTAAATCTATTTAAACATTTTTTTGTATAAATGATTCTTGCAATAGGAAGTATATTCTTTTCTCTTCAGTATGAAAAATGATTGTTTCCCTATTCTTTGCTTATTATTCTCTTTGTACATTTAAATTTCAGGAAGAACAATAGAATCAATGTAATGTTTTACATTAAATTGTTTACGAAAAGCCAATTCTAAAAAATAAAACAAATTTCATATCTACGAAGTATGAATACAAGTGAGACCATCTTAATTACCTCTCACAATAATAATAATAATTCATATCAAACAAATAAATTATTATATAAAACATCAATTGATTATCAATATATAGTAGCTATTGCTTATGTATTTATTCAAACAACAATTTGTTCAATTGGTTTCATATTGAATATTATTAATTTCAGTATATTCATATGCAGAAAATTTTCAGCGTCTGCTTATATATTAATGACAGTTTTATCACTTGCTGATGCTATTACATTAGGAGTTAGGATACCTCAAGGTTGTATTTTGTAAGTTGATTAAAACTATTCATTTTGTTCTTATTATGTATGATATTTTTAAACGAAATTATAAAACCTTCTTTTGTTTGTTATAGTTTAATTAACTTAGTCTTCAAAAGTGGAGATCAATTACGTATTTATAACTGCTTTATAATTACGAAAATGAGTGTTATCGAAAGATTTGTATGAATTTTATCGGTTGTCGGATTAGTGTTATCCATCCCTTAGCTAAATAATGACCGGATAATGGTTGCTAGGATTTTAAATAAATAACCAAAGCTCACAACGAACGGGTATTTGAACACCGAATCGCTGGTCAGTGCAATATGAGTCATTTTAAATAACAAAAAAATGATAAGCTTGTAACGAATTCTTAATAAAAAAAAGAAAACAAGATCAGAATTCATAAGAAATGACGATGACTGATTTACATTGCTTATGTGAGTCATTCAAAAACCAATGAAGTTTGAGTCTATCAGGTTTACTTTTCGCCTGTTGTATCGCCCCTTATCCACGAAATTCTGAGAAAACGTTTTTGTAGTATTATTTGAGACATTTTGGCATCCCTAAACAATTCTTCATTTATCTTTGTGAACCTACAGTTTAATGAGTTTCTGCATTTAAGAACTGTAAAAATTATGATATTGTAGATTTTAAAGTTCTTTTCGTTTATTATGTGAATTTATTTGCTTGCTTAGATTTTATTATATTCAGCAATCTAATTCTGTGTGTATTCGGCATTTTGAAGTTCTTGATTATGACTAGTGACCGTGTTTGCTGACATTTGAACAGCGCTTTCTGTCGGTTCAATGGACACTCTTAGTTTTGCTCTCTCTGAATCGGAGAATAGGTTTCCACTCACTGACTAAAATTGACTCCTTTAAACGGTCATCCCCAGCCAATACAACTATATCGAGAGAGAACGTACATCAACAGGAAAATAAGACAAATACAGTAATAAATAATCTGTTTTTCAGTAATGAGAAAATTAAATAAAACATCTATCTTATGACCTATTTGAATGAGATTTTCTTATAAAATCTGAGCATATTATAAACTAGGTGAGTGTTTCACTCAAGAGAAGAAAAAGATATTTATTGGTTTGGAACACTTTGAAAAGTGCACAGAATAAACCAAATAGACACGGCAAGATAAAACCAAAAATGTATTGTAAGCAAAGATGGATTATTGCTAGTAGTGGAATTCAGGACGTGCGTTTCGTACCGCTTTCGACTCGTCAGTTGGATGTACTTGCAATCCTAAACATCAGTGAGAGGATTGAAACCAACCGTACAGAATGAATTTAAACTTCATTCCGTTGCGCAAGCTGGTGGCTACAAGAACTCAGTAGCTAAGTTTATAACGCGATAGCGTTTGGAGCGAACGTTACTGGTTTGGAATCCCCGGGGTGAACATCAACTCTGAGGTGTAGGTACGTCCAGCTGACAAGTCTCAAATATGACGAAACGCGAGTCCTGGATTCCAACGCTAGCCACTGACCATCTTTGCTTATAATGTTTGTGACTTAAGACAATCTGCAATTCACAGAAAATGTACACATGCCAATAAGAGACTGATCAATTGCTGTCCTAAACATCATTGGGATAATTCAAATAAACAATACAAAATGTCCAATTTTCTATTGTCCATTAAAATAGTGAAGTAATACATTTACAAAAAGAAACTAACAGGAAATCAAGGAACATAATTTACACAGACATTCAAATCATTACAATTTCTCATTAAATACTGGTTAGTTACTATATTATATGTAGATTTCTTAACGATGTTTTTCGTAAATTATGCAAAAAATATTACGATAGACAGGATGGAACTAGTGGCTAACACTAATAAAATCTTTAGGAATATTATTCAACTTAATGTCCAGTAATAACCTTAAAAATACTGAAATTTACAAGGTTTGATTTAGTTGAGATAATATTGTAATAATCTCAAGTCAATCAAAATCTAGTTTTGTGGAATAGTTTCAATCAGTGAATAAAACAGAATAAATGCTGTAGAAAAAAAACAGTAATCTAGTAAGCTCCATAAAACCATTAATGTGTCTATGAGGTCACGGGATAAAAAAAGATAATATTTCAGGCCAATATATTTTGTATCACTTCAGTAAGGAATTCATTCAGTATGACATGTATGAACTTCAGTGTGATATTTATATCCTCTGTACCAAATCAGGTGAACTATATTCGCTGTGCTTTTTTAGTAACTCTATGTATTTTTCCCCACTAGTGATATTATTGTGTTACGTACATGTTTTCGGAAGTCAATAGATTTTCATTATCACTAGATCATAGTAACCTTATAGGAATTATAGTGGTTCCCGTTTCATGTGTAACCAGTAGGACAGTTGACAAAACAGTGGCATTACGAATATAACTGTATAGTGTTTTCAGTGAATTATTCAAGCTGCTTAGAACAGTCTGATACTGATCATTTATAATCCTAACCTTTGACAGTTGCTTGGAAAGCTTAAGTACTGTTATGAGATTTTTCACTGAAGGTTCGCACTTCTTCACGACTCATCATTAAATCGTTAATTTGATACAGTTTTTTAACTACTGTTAATTCAACTTCAGTATGTCATAATGTCAGATCTGTGTTCCTTAGAGTAATATAGTAAAGTTTAGCATCTATTTTTTCGAAATGCTTCCTGCGAATATACTCACTATTTCTCTATTTATATGATATACGATTTGTCTTACCTCAATTATATTTTTTATCTGATTTCCATCCTTGACCTGTCTCATTTACCTACAATTCTCCCTTTATTTTTATCAAAAATATTTTTCTTTAAACAAATATTTGTACTTATCCGGACTGTTGTACATTTCAGAAACATGAATTAAATATACTCTCCTAACAGCTCTATTAAATAAATGTCCTGGTTATGAACATATGGGTTTATTTCAAAATATTTCATGTCCTAATTCACATCAAAATATTCTTTTGTTTGTTCTCATAGATATCTATATATAATCTTTTTCTCTGTTATTTTTCTTTGATAATTGGGTACATAAGTTTGACCTGGTACAACATAATAGTTATTTTTGTTCAGTCATATACGGTGATAGATCTAATTATATATTCTTTCCTTATCAGTTAATTACTCAAATAAAACATAACTGTATACTTCAAATGTAAATGAAATTTTAGCTTATAATTGCTACTTGCATAATTATATAACACACTATATTGGGTCAATAATTTTCTTGAGTTATTAATACTTTCATATCTGCTGTGAAACATTCTCTACTCCTAGCTATGCAAAGAAATGGTGTCTTGAGTAAGCACCGTAGTTAAAATTGAGCAAAGTATAATCGTCATTTAGCACATAAATAGGTTCAGCAAGAATCCAAGAAATATAACTTAGAACCAATGAAGGACTGATTCTTTCATGTTAGAAGTAAGATACGTATCGCTTAGTGTTGAAGAATAATATTGCTATATTGTAAATCAATTATTAACGGATGTATAGTGATTCGAAACATAGCATTCTTATAGCCACGAGACTCTAAGCTTATTAGTTTGATCTAGGTTAGGTTAGTAGTTGTAAGGTGATCACGATTGCTTTAGAAATTAATATCAGAACGGGTTTTGTGAAGAATGCAGTAATTTGAATAGTCGAGATCATGAGTCAATTGAAGCTAGACCGCCATGGGAAACCTGGAAGCGCTAAAGGGCCGTTTCGTTCTAGTGTGAAACTTCTCAACAGTGCGCATTCACGACCCTGTGATCGCGTGATTTGAACCTAGGACCTATCAGTTTCAAGTGGTATATCCTGTAGTTCGAGTGAGAAGCAGTGACCAGTGTTTGTTGTAAGATCGTAACTCACCGATGACCATGGTGGATGTGTCATTCAATTTCGTGGGTAAGCTGAAGTTGGACATTAGCACCGCTGAATGCCGGCTCAGTGGTCTAGTGGTTAAGCACTCACACGCGAGGCTGATGTCCTGTGTTCGAATCACGCGAGGCGGGGTCGTGGATGTGCACTGCTGAGGAGTCCCATAATAGGACGTAACGGCCGTCCAATACTTTTAGAAATTACTTTACAGAAGAAATAACGAAACGTTTTGTTTAAATGATTCGTATAAATAAAAGAGTTGCTTTTTAATGATAAAGATACTTCAAACTAAACACTCTTCATTTTATAGTGTTGTAGGATAATATGTAAGGGATTAGTTAGAAATTATCGTTATTTCTTAGCACTGTTTTAAAATTCATGGTAAGTTAAGTTGAGTTTAAACAAAATAAAAGAAAAACGATTCTTAACGTTTTGAAATAAAAAAAGGTAGTGATAAACATTCTAAACAATTAAACATTCTATAAAACATTCGTTTACAGATCATCGGAGTAGCAAAATGTATTTAATATACTAAATTTTCTTTTTCTTGATTGAATTGCTAAATAAAAAAAATCAGCTTTAATTTCAAATTGAAATATTTATAGGAATATATCAAAGGACAATGCTAATCTATCGGAAAAAATAAGTAGTGTTAAAACACTTTTCTGATAACTGACCGAAATGAATAGAAATTTTAGTTAGAAGTTTAATCAAATTTTTAGTGTTATGTTTCCGAATGTTAATATTATTTCTTATTACTATCTAGATCTTGATGGTGAAGATTAAAGAACTGGCTTTTTATTTATTTATTTATTTATTTACTTACGCCTGTTACCCCTCATGGAAAAGCATGGGCCATCCACCAACATTCTTCGTAAGACTGTGTTCTAGGCGATACTTTCCAGTTGTTTCAAGTTGTCTTCCATTCCTTTGATGTCAGTTACCGATACGCGACTCACTGTGTTCCTTGTTATGCCTTTTATACATTTTCCTTCAGAGTTTCAAGTTAGTACATGCCTCGTGATGTAGTTTGATGATTTCTTCAATGTATATCTTATCCACCTCCAACGTCTTTTACTAATTACCTTTTCAGCTGGGAGTTGGTTTGTTGTCTCCGACAATAGGTTGTTGCTGATGGTATGCGGGCAGCAAACATTGAGTATCTTGCGTAGGCAATTGGCTATAGATACATGTACATTTTGAATGATGGTTGTAATTGTTTTCCAAGTTTCAGCTCCATACAGTAGAACTGTTTTGACGCTCAGCGGATGCACCAAACTCCACCTGTACCATTTCTAGGATTACTGCCAGCCCCAAGCCTGCTTAAAGGAGGAGAGTTGAGCATGGAGTCAGCAACTCCATGTTGTAGAAGACAAACTAGCCACAAAAACTCTAACCAGAAGAAAAACTAGCCTCAGTAAGCTTCGTTTTTATCCTATTAGGCACCACTATTTCGGAATACCGTAAATGTTAAAAAGGTGGGATCGCATTGACAATGGCAGTCCAGTTGATTACTGAAATATAAACACGGCTACTAAGTAAACGTGAAGAAATATTGTTCTGAAGTTTCCGGTCATCACGTCCTTACTCTTGAATGAAAATCCCTCATATCCTCTTGTATCTTCGTTATCGTTTGAGCTTTTCCATGCATTTGTCAACAACAATACCCACTGTCAGTGGAGTAGATAATAGCTAACAAAGATTTACAGAGTATAAAAGAAATTTATTGTAAAAATGAGGACAACATATATAAGCGGACAATAATATTTGAAACCGTCATCAGGTTTTACTCTAGCTAATAACGTTCCATATGATAGATTACGGAAGGCAGTTAAAAGGACGTTTTATGCAACTGGTCTTACATTTGCATTTCCCAGTCGACCAATGATGCCTACTCAAATGAAAGTTAGGTTATACAGGTTCACCTCTTCGATATTCATCTATAAATTTAGCTGATGCTGTAGCGATAATTATATTAGGTGTACTACCATGCAAGTAATCCAATGAATAAGCGGAAGTCTAACATCTTGGTTTGGAAATGACTAGACAATACACGGCTCCATATAATCAATTCCTTTCAAATGATTGTATATCTTTGTCCTGTCACAATAACGTTCAACCCCATCTCCTACGCATGGCAAAAGTTATAGGAATCCGGTCTTATATTAGTAGCACGTGTTCAGAAGAAACTCTTGACATCCCCGTCCCTTCATCAGCGGTATATGGCTTCATCAACAATTTTACTGACATTTCAAATTCTGTAATTGTTTGTCTTTCTTTTCCTCCTTCTATTTTGATTTTTCCCAGTCTATTTGTTTATACACTTCGTATCACGTAATTTCTATAATGTTTTTTTATCATTATTTTAATGTCTATTTATCCAAGTTTAGCCTACTTCCTATATTGAACTATTGACTAGAACTTTTATTATTTATTAATCTTATCAGTGCAACTATCACACTTGTGTTCTTACTATCAAATTGTACTTTCTATTCATTATATGTAGTTGTACAATCAATATGATCAAGGTTTAGATTTTTAGAAACACTATCCACTGCAAACCGCTCAAAATCTAGAATTGTCATTATTCACTGGCGCTTTAAAATAAAACATTTTTTCATGAAATGTAATTCATTGTCTTTTTAACGTGAGTATTGGTATGCTGAAAATAACTCGAATTCATTTTGTATTTTGTGCAGCAGGAAATTTTATTGATAAATAACTCACCCATTTAAGGGTAGGTTAAGGGTAGTTAAATGTTCAGTGTTCATGTACTAGAAATAAAGTGAATTTCTGTCGATTGAACCGTTTAACAATTGAAGAGTAGTATTAATGAGATTTTTGTTCTGACTAAACCTGACAATTTTTGGATTCAGATAATCATTTGAAAGTAATGTAATGTCGACCTTTTCGAACGAGACACATAATAAATCCAAGTGGGATGGGAAACAAAACGAATGTGTACAGATTACATAATGTTAATCATTCCAGTATCATAAGACCTAGCTTGATGAAAACAACTTACTTAATATATCTAGGACTCTGTATCATCCTCCTTTTCGTATTCAGGAAGACAATAGCTCATTCTCTATAAGAACTTGTGAGCACTGACTGAACTCTATGGTAGTACATACAGATATAGAATTTTAGTATATTCTTGAATTAAAATTGGAATGGAATTTAGAGTTCATGTTTAGTTCTATTTAAAACAGTGTTGAACTATCACTGTGATTATCTACACTAGGTGTAAATATTTCAAACTGATGAATTCTAATTAGGATAAAATGGGTTTCATTGATTTCAATGATAATGCCATATAATGAAGTTATTTACTTGATGAAGTACACATCAAATATGCATTTACCGAAGTGAATGTGCTTTTTTTCTGACTGCTAATCAAACAAAATCTTCACTGGGTCAAACCCATATAGTTTATTGTCTACCAAAACGAAAGATAGTTCAGGGACGTTTTCCAAAAATATCATACATGGAGGTTAATTGATTGCATTTCTAGTGATTCAACAATTGTGATGATCTACCTAAAAAAGGAGAGAGATTACAACTTGAAGTTTTCGGATAGTTCAGCTATCTTGAGAAGGTTGTGTAATGATCTTGAGGTTAAAGAAACTTTTCAGACGAAAATAATTCACGCATCAGAAATATGAATCGTCTTTAATTCCTCTTCAATGACACAATGCAGAATGGAATTATTTTGAATCTAGCTTGAGACTACCGGTTTGGACACAACATACGTTATAACGATATGTTTGAATTAACATCTGTTTCAAACCAAATACCACCGCAATCTGAAGCAGATTAAGTCTAATATAGCTTACCAGACCGCATGTAGTATATGACAATTAGAAGTCCCATATAATTTTAGGTGATTTCAGAACATATGGCAGTGATTTAATAAATAAGAAATACATTTATAACACCTGGACAAAAATTGAAAGTTTGGGGTTTCTCAACTTAGTATAAGTTATCTTTTCAGATAACAAATGACTTTTTTAGAACTAAGACAAGCTTAATCAGTACTTGAGACAAATTAATTAATCAATACATACCAACTAGTCTGATCACGTTAATGTTATGTTATTCAAGTCATAGGTTATTGTATACGGGACATGTTCTTGTATATTGGTGAAAATGTACGATGTAAAAAAATGCGATATTTATACAGTAAACAAGTGATTTAGTAAATGTGTGTTAGCAGAATGAGAGATGAACAAGTTGATGTGACTATTCGAAAAGATAGTTTAGGTTAGTTTGATGTTGAAAACTTCTTTTGGTTTCTATACCACCAACATGAATTTGAAAAAATTGAGTCCAAGTTGTGTTCTGAAGATTATATTAAGTGTTCATCTAGCTGATAGAGCATAGTTACTTTCTTACAAAAAAAAATATAATAGCATCTAGGCATCTGTCAATCGGAAGACTAATTCATAATGATACATCATAGCTTATCATTGTTACATTTTTTTCCTAAACGATAATTTTAATGGTTTTAATTTAAAATTGAGTTAGCTTCAATATACTATTACGTAATTCAGTTGATATAATTGTTGTGACACATATGAAGTCTATCAAGAGTTTCATATAGATACCAAGCTCAGAGATTTTTGATAAACAACAGGACCTATGAATCTTTAAGAACATTAGTTAATTACTTTACTAGTCGTTTTTATAGTCATTCGTTTTAATGAAATCATTCAAACTGTAGTTTTTCTTCATTAGTTTCATGTTAACTCATGTAAATTTATGCAAATATTTATAGTTTAAAATTTCGTTTATTTGACCACTAGATAGTTTAATCGCTGAAAAATTCCCATTATATTAAAACACATTTGTATAAACGAAGAGTATTCTTTTTCAATAATTTCTCATCAGGTTCTACAATTGTAAATCCAAATTAATAATCCATAAGATTGGCCAGATTTAAAGCAGAGTACATCATTTGGAAATCGTAATATATGTGAATTAAGGATTGTTGTTTGTTAAATATAATCAGTTCAGACCATTAATTTTATATAACAAAGAACATTTCTCAATTCATATATTACAATTTCCAAATGATGTACCCTGCCTTACATCTGGCCAACTTTATGAATTACTAATTTGGATTTATAATTGTAGAACCTGATGAGAAATTATTGGAAAAGAATATTCTTCATCCATACAATTGTGCATTAGATATTATCTTTATTTTTCTACTTCTCACAAGTTAATTACATAAATGAGTGAGGATAGTGTAATTCAATGAAAATTAAGTAAATTTATCTCGCATATATATAATGGCATATATTATAATTATTAGAAGAGTAAATCATATGATTGGCTTAGAACAATCTCTGGAAAACTCACCATTTTATAATATTAAAAACAGGAAACCAACCTATAAAAATCTTTCATTTATATCATAAATTGATTGAAAATCGTTAATTAAAATGTCACTAAAATTCTCTAATATAAATGAGTAGTATGTGTATAAATATACTCAATATATAATATTATATGCTCATCAATTAAATAATAGAGCACATATTCAAATGATTGATTTCCTGAGTGATACAAATCAGATTCATAGATGAATTTCATCTATAATTTTGTTTATTCTATAAGGATTGTCATCGATTCAAAAAATTTTTTCTATATTTATATTTAATAATAAAATCAAAACTACTACATTACATACATTACATAAATGATTATAATATATTTGCAATATCCCAATGAATTTGCTTATTTATTCTCTAAAGGAGTGGCTTACATTGAGTCACGAAACTTAGAAAATTTAATTTTTCTATTCATTGGGATATCACAAATATATGATTATTATTATTATTTATAACAATTATCCTAATGCTCAATTTATTCGAAATTATCAAATCAAACCTTGGTAATGATTATAATAATGATTTATTTCTAAACGTTATAAATTAAGGAAGAAAGTGATAGAATATCAAGGTTTAATAATGCGAACTAAAATCCAACTGATGAATAGTAGAACAGAATATTTCACCCATTAAGTAGTATACTTAAATGATTTTAACCTACTATATTACACTTTCACACATGAACGTTTATACACTATGAATCAGAATAAGAATAATAAGGTATTTCATTTGTAAATAAATTTGTTCAATTTAAATATTTATAAAATGTTTTATATATGTTGCCGTTTTTAATTTGTTTAATCTGGTTGGTGTTTTTTTAGCAAGACTTTTTCTACCGGACGGGGTTGCCGACCCCATACCTAACCCTACTTCTTAACCCAGGCTTGGTACAGACAGTAACTCTAGGAGAGATACAGATGGGAAAGGACAAACCAGCTTCTAGCTGAAGAAGAAATTAGGAAAAGACGTTGGAAGTGGATGGACATGCATTAAGGGAATCATCAAACCACATCATGAGTCAAGCGCCAACTACGAATCCTGAACGGAAAACAGAAAAGAGGAAGGCCGAAGAACACACTGCCTTGGGAATTGGATGCAGACATGAAAAGGAAGAATAACAACTGGAAAAACTGGAAAGGGTCGTCCAGGACAGGGTTGGATGGCGAGTGCTGATGGGAGGCCGATACTCCTCCTTGAGAGGTAACAGGCGTAACACATATGTTGCCGCTATTTTGCCGCATTAACCAATATCAATTCTTCTAAATGTCCATGATTTATAAAGACTGGTGATCAGATCTTTTCAATAAGTCAAAATATAACTATTCTATCTAAAATAATGTGCTGCCAGTATCACATATCCCTTGAAATGGTTTCTGTAATTTAATATTCTATATTTAGAACAACCTATATTGATATCCACCAACTATCATTTAATTAGAATATATAGAATTCTTGTGCATAATGAATAAATAGCTACTTATATCTTTTTTGTTATTAATTATTTCTAATCATGCATTCACATTTATTTTGATAGTTTTCTATCATCGAAGATAGACTTTCACTTTGGTGCTTATTATTCAATAACAATTTAAATTTTAGTAGTTCAGATCATGAATCAATCGAAGCTAGATCGCCATGGAAAACCTGGAAGCACTGGATGGCCGTTTCGTCTTATTGTGAGACTCTTCAGCAGGGCGCATCCACGACCCCGCCTAGCAGGATTCGAACCCGTGACGTCAATCTCGTGCGATTTTGCTTCACCACTAGACCACTGAGTCGGCATCCAAAGGTGTTAATGTCTAACTTCAAGTAATTCACAATGGGATGAAACTACCGTTCAGTGCTTCCAGGTTTTCTATGGTGGTCTAGCTTCAAATGACTCATGATCTCAACTACTGAATTTACTAAAATCTCCACAAAAAACCCATTCTGATATTAATTAAAATTTTATTCTTATTCTATTTATATTACAGATTTTATAATTTTTGTAATTCCTAATTCCTCAATCATCAAACAATTTTTGTTCACTATTGAATGTCTTTTATGTATGATGAATATTAAGTTCGAGTAAAACATACTTCAATAAGCTCCATATTCATATAAATTGTTCTTTCAAAAATGATAACATTACATATCATTGCGTTATTTCTTTATGGGAAAAATCAACGATGACAATTGTTTATTTTTCTATAAATTTCCAATACCTTAGTTAAGTGTTTCATTAGTTAAATCAAATATCTTCAGATTTTATTTAAGTTCCAAGCGTTTTACAACAGTGGCGTATGGGGAAAAACCATCTTCATCAGAGTTATATAAAACTATTATGATACATTATTATCATGAGTTCCTTATATGAGTTATATTAAGACCTATCGTTTGATTAAGAAATAAGTAGTGGTTTGTATACCTGGGCGGTATTCTAGCCCTCATACAAAGTGAATGACGAAGGATAGTGCATACGTATTTGGTGCCGCCTTATACAAATATTTATGTGATTAAATAAAACACATTGATCAAGTAATACATAAAATCTAATAACACTTTTTATTGGCGAGCTATAAATATCAATGAGAAGATACAAGTAAGCAAAATCAGGTGAATTTAAAACCTCACTCATTGCACAAGCAAGTGACTATCAGGACTCAGTAGCTAAATGGATAACGCAATAGCGTTCAAAACGAACGGTACTGGGTTCGAGTCTCGGTTTGAACATCAACGTTGAGATGCAGGTACATCCAGCTGACGAGTCCCAAATATGACGAAACGCGAGTCCTGGATTTCACTATTAGTCACTATCCATCTTTGCACATATTTCAATAAGAGACTGATCATTTGCAGTCCTAAATAACAAAAGGTAGATACAAGTAAAAGAACTCCAAGTGAATTTATTCTATAATGTTATTTGAAGAAAATAATTAAGTAAATGAATTCAACGAAATTTATTTATTCTTTTTTAAAGATGATTAAAATTTCAAACGCAATCGATGAAATGAGACTCTTGTTTAAGAAAATAGGCTTGATCAATTGAACATTTGTCTTTCACTAAATTAATGAAGTACATACACTTAAGTATTATAAATAAAAATTGTCTTATTTAATCTTATGTATATCAGATCATAGATAATGTGAACTACTTCCATTTTTCTTTCTTTTTTTTGATATATTTTTTTTCATACTTCATCATGACCAATAAACTCATCAAAGAGATTATGTTAATCCCTCTTTTTTTTTGTTTTATTTATCATTTGAATGGAACCTACTTTATGTTCATAAAAAGAGAATAGATTATGAATCAGATCACATTATATTATGTCGATCATTTAAATAGAACTAAATTTATTATTCTAATATAAGATCAATCTATTTCATGATTCATTATTGGACAATAAAATACATTTATTAAAGAAAAATAGAATATTTAGTTTATATAAAATAATACTTAGGAAATACAAAGATGGTGTGTAAATGAGGTCAGTGTTATTGAACTGTAAATAATAAAATTAAAAAAAAAATAGTTTCCATAGTTTTATAACATTAGAAACTAGTTCTGTTTTTTTTTAAAAATTTTTTTGTGGAAAATTGAAATTGTTTGTTTATTTACCATTTCTGTAAGAAATTACCCCACATATAGAAATAGATAACACTGAATAAACTTTTCATACAAGTTAATCCATGATAGACTTAATTTTTGCCTTAAATGAAACATATGATTAAGTAGAATAAAAAATTAACTAATAATTACTGTTCCCATATATGATAAAGAAATATAGAAAAAAAAGGTTGATATATAATGGTTCCCATTTAAGATGCCTGATGATTATTACTTCCTTTGTAATCATTTCTAGTAATACTACTTTACTTATACCATTGGGTAACATGTATCTCACTGAAACTTCTGTTTATTTTACTCCAGATCATGTGTAAATAATAATGGTATATTTGATCCAGAGTACCCTACGTTTTCTTACGTATTTTATTTAATAATGAATTTTGAAAGAATTTATTGTGAAATATGCAAAAGAATACACTAGCAATGATAAACAGATAAATGTTTGAAAAAACCTCAGCTTGTCTGTCTCTCGTTCAAGAAAGTTAAGATTTCAGATGAATTTGATAGAATTGTTGTGACGGACGATTTTCGAAATCTGTTAGTGATACACGGTGTGGTACGCAATAACCATCCAACTGATTATTTGAAGGAGAAAGTGCATTGGACTACCGAAGAAAATCCACAAATGTTCATTCATATATACCGCTTTATTCTTAGGAAATTGAACAATTTCCTGGCCAATAAAATGCATTTGTTATTGAGGTAACTTCTGATTGCCATCGACTGACCTTCGCATTAGGCCATTTCTGATTGGCTCTCCATATCAAGAATGAAGACAGTACTGAAATGAAGCATCGTTGCTACTCAACTGGTTTCACTAGATAACACAAAATGTTTATTACATCATACAAAGGTAGATCATTACCCTTCCGACGTGGCAAGTATAGAGGAAGGATTTCTACTAAGTTATATGAACTTGTTTCTAGGATCCTATATCTGGAAGGAGAGTAAAGTCTTTACGATTATAGTTGTCAAGCTACTTTTGAGTAGTGGACATGAAGGGAATATAAGTAATGCATTCACAATAATCAAAAGACAGAAAATACTAATTTTATTAATTTTGTAGAGGGAAGGAAAGTGTTATTAGCCTCTCTCTGCCATAGTCACTGACTATTTATCAAATAATCTCTATTTGTGTTTTGCAACCCCCTTCTTTTCGCAATTTTTAGTATTTTATCTCTTGCATGATTGTATTGATGTTCACATATAAATATGATCTAATTGAAAGATTACACAACCAATAACGTCTTTTATCTTAATTTTGATTAATAGTAACTATAGCACATACATTTTATTTTTATTCTATAACACAGAAATATAAATTGTTCTTAATTAATAGTTCAATTCATGAGTCGATTGAAGCTAGATCATCATGGAAAACCTGGAAGCAGAAGACAGCCGTTTCGTCCTAATATGCGACTCCTCAGCAGTGCGCATCTATGACTCCGCCCCGAAGCATTCGAATCAAGGACTTATCGGTCTCTCGCGAACGCTTAACCTCTAAACCACTGAGAAGGCATCCAACGGTGTTAATGTCTGACTTCAAGCAATCCAAGATGATCTTAACTACATTTATTCATAAACTCTACTTCTAATTATTATCATCACTTTGATTCCAAACACTTATCCAAAGCACGTGTGATAACTTCCACATAACACCTAAACTTTGTGAAACCCTGAAGAATATATTGAGCAGTGTCACTGAAGTTATAAACAAAAACTTCTGGAATTCTCACATTTAAATATTTTTTTAAATTTTACATCTTTGGTTGAAGTTTAAATAAATGTCTTTATGACTATTTATTAATTAAGAGAAATTATCTATTGAAATCGCAGAATTGAATCATCAGAATATCGCAAGCAGTAATTTTCTCAGCAAAACGTATCAATAAAGGGCATCTTCCTTTATGAACAACCCATTTCATATTTTCTTTTCTTTTAAAAGAATAACTATGAATTTGAAAAGAGTATATCACATTTTTTTGTACTTTGTTTCATTTTAGCCTTCCACATTTGAATCATCATGCAACGGATGCAGCTATCTATATTTATATGTACAGTATATATGTTGAAACACCTGTATCAAATATGACAGAAAATATCAGTGCATGGTTAACTGTAGCACTTGCTATTGAACGTTATGTCAGTATGAAACATTGGTCTTTATCAAAACGATATTTTACACGTAAAAGTACACGTCAATTAATTGCTTCGATATGTATAATAGCATTTATTTTTAATATACCATATTTTGCAATTCAACGAGTATCATTAAAATATGTTGATGGTGTATTACAATTACATAGTGATTTAACTAGTTTTTCACGTTCAACATATTATGCATTTTATTCTTGGTTACGTATTGTATTTGTTCAAATTATTCCATTATGTTTCTTATGTGTTTCAAATTGTTTATTATTTATACTTGTATCACATCATAATCGTCGATTTACCAATAATAAAATGAAGAATAATACTAATAGTAAAGAAAATAAATTATCTAGAAATATGTTTAGCAAATCAAAAACACATAAACAACAAATTCAAGTCGATGATGCATCACAAGATAGTTGTACAGATGCTATAAATTATTTCGGTGAACAAAAATTAATTAATGAATCTAATTTACAGTCAATTGAAGGAAATGAACTTGCTATTCCAGAAAAAATGAATAACAAAAATGAAGTTGAGTTGACTTCCAGAAAGAGTACTCACGATAATAATAATAATAATAATAATAATAGTAACGATAATAATAATAGTAGTATTAAAATCAAAAGACCAACATTGAAAGATCGTTCTAAACAACGAAGGCAAAATGCCCAAACAAAATTAACTATATTGTTAATAGCTGTGATTTTATTATTTTTAATTGGTCAAGTACCCCAAGCATTAGCTTATGTTCGAGTATTCACTACACTTGGTGTATGCTCTATTGATCAAATACAAACATGTGTAACTTATCATTTATATAGAATGATAACAATTAACTTAGCTCAATTTGCATTCGCATCAACATTTTTTCTTTATTTATTTCTTAATAGAGATTTTCGAGAAACACTTAGGTATACTTATTGTCGTCTGTGTCAAAAATGTTGTAAAATTTCTGAAACTAATCAAGGATTATTAAGAGAAACAAAGTACCTTAGCGAACCACCTAATCTCCAGAAATAACTATATATATATATATATACCTTTTTTCCAGTTTAACTGAACAACTTGGAATTTCTTAGATATATATACTGCATAATTTTGTTTGTTACTGTCATTTCAATTATTCATAAATGTTGTTTGAATACAATGATTGTTTTTGCTGTCCTGTTTGAGTCAGGCAAAAGTTGAGTCAGAATAAATTTGTCCAAACATGTTGACCTTTTAATAGACTACAGTAACCACTTAACATCCTAATCAAGATTCCATTGTTTCTTATCTCATGCATCTTCACTAAAACATTTATTGCAAGTATAATGATCTTAATCACATGTAGAAATAACCCTACTTTTATGGGATAAACAGAATCTGATACGTGTTTTTAAAATACCATACAATTCGTAATTCGAATTTTACAATCACGTTACTGTCCTTCTAAAATCTGTGAAGATCCGGCACTGAACACTTCATTCCTTCTACACATCTTCATTGATTTATATCACATCATATTCATTAGTAATCAAATTCATAAGTTGCAATTTCAGAGCACAGTAGCAAAATAGATTGTCCCTAACTAGAACCATTTTCTTCATTTCACAATATTTTTGTCTGAATAACTGAGAGCATATTTTTGAATGATCACGTAATAATGTTGTTATATCCCGAAGACAATTATGAATGGTAACTCTTAAGAACTATTTATGGATAAATACGATACATATACTTTTATTGTATAATTATTTAGTAACTAAACTATGCATATTCATGTTCCTCTTATCATCAGCTTCATTTTGACTCATAGACTATTATTATGCGATTTACCGTTCTTGAGTTATGCCCAGTCTATCAATTATAGTCTCCCACATTCACAGCCACTTTTGGCTAGATCTTGTACAAATGTTGTTTTCTATCTTGTGGTATGATATAGTCTGTTTGGTTTATCTATAAACCTAGTATGTTTGCAATACACGATTCATATCGCAGATGCTGAGATTGATGTTCTGGACTTAACAGGCAGGGTTAGGAAGGAAGCAGGACCGATAAGGACTCTAGATTGCTCGTACGGGTTTTATGCGTCATTGGTCCGGTCGGTAAATCACTGTTCTCTAATTGGCGGTATCATTACGTTATACATTAATAGGGCACAAGGCCATTTACTTACGCCTGTTACTCCCAATGGTGCATAGGCCACCGACCAACATTCTCTAACCTACTCTGTCCTCGTACAAGGCCACAATTTATAAAAAATGTCTGCAAAATGATAGGTAACGACCTATTTAAACAATTTTATGCTTTCCTGCTTTTTCCTAAAATTTGATTAATAGTTCTGATTCTATCATTTAATTATATAAACAAATGAGGGGTTTTTGTTATCGTATTCAAGGTACAAAGTATCAATACGTCTTTTTAAAAAATTTGTTTTACCAACCGTTTCTACCAACTTTGCTTTTTACTGTTTTTTCATTAGAAGTTATCACTGATGGGCATATCAAATTCTCAGTAGTAAATTTATCGGTTAAATGGTTTGATGATAAGGGTAATAACGTTAAATCGAAAAATGTCAGTAGAATGAATTTTACCATTTTCAACTATAGAAAATACAAATTTAAATTATTGATTTGTCAGTCTAGTCGATAAATATCCTGGAATAGAGCATTCATAAGCCAAACTAATAACAGTACCATAATTTGACAGCTAAGTACATTTATCAATATTGTCAAATAATTTACATCCTCCTGCTGAGGATTATTCAGAATTCCACACACATACCGATGATACTTTCACTAGTCATCTAATATTTTATGGTCTTTTTCTCTAATTTTTTTAATGAACTGGTGCATAAATACTTTATTTTAAATGCATCCGACCAAAATACATAAAGCGTTATAAACATTATTTGACACCTGATTTTAAAACACTGATAGTGAGCGTGTGCAATACATACAATTTGTGTAGATACACTAACACTCGATAGGATTTATCCCAAATTAACGAGGCTGTAGGTTTCGTAATAGTTGAGATGACACGGAATGTCTACTTTTCAACTGTAACAAGTAGAGTACTTTGGTTTAACCGCATATTGCAATTATAAAACATTATCTTTAAATTTCCGAGCACGGTATGTTTTGGTAATTTTACAATCCATGAACAATTGATATTTGTACATTGCTTAGTACCACATTTTCCCCTATTTTTCTATATCGTCCACAAAGAGTCATGTCTGACTGTATATAAGTCATCTTCAAACTGCTTATAAAGACAAATTACTCATATATTCATGCAACATACAGTAAAGTAATCAGATTTTTATATTTCAATTTCTGACCATCACATAGTAGACAGTATTTCTGTAGATCACTAAGAAAACTAACATAATAAGCCACGTTTCTAAAACTCACAGTAATGTTCAGTTTATATATTTTCAAAGATTTCTGTATTTAACTAACCCTGTTAATTAAATCACTCTACAGATAAACAATTTTTACTTCATTATAACTTCATGAAGTGATAATGTGTAATTCTTCCCACTTTACATCATTCAAATGGATGATTCTATCTTTGATTTCATCAATCAAGGTTTGATTAGTTCGGTTAGTTCAAAAATCCTGTCACTTAATTGTATCAAAAAAATATGTATTCTCTATTACTCAGAAATAATCCTTTTTAATATTTTGGCAGAATTATAATATCCTTTTATGATGTGATAATTGTTATATATATTTAGTCCATGTGTAATTCGCCATGTACAACTATTTCTATCTCATAGATAAGTAAAGCAATTAACTTAACACCAAGTAAAACATTATATTTGTTCTCTGCTACTATTATCTCTTATCTACCACTCCAATTATCACATGCCTTAAACTGATTCAGTTTTGCTTTCGTGCTCTTCTAATATAATTTTTATATTATCCATAACTAGAGCTGAAGAGATTTTACTAATCATGTGTTTTATCCATTAATGTACTTAACTACATTTTAAACGTTTGTTTAGTTTTCATATTTTATTATCACTTTTGGTAAACTGTAATAAATAATCAATATATCATGAATACATGAAATTTATAAGCCTTACATAAATGTGACGTACTTTGACTGGAACTTTTGTTGTTACTAAATTAAATGGAATAGATAAACATTTTGAAAACAAAATCAATATATCAGAGAGTAAACATTCTACTAAGAAAGTTATATCTAGTACTTACAAACCAGTACTTCTCGACTGATTAATCCAAGACGATGATAACAACAGTTATTTTGAGATGATCATTTCACTCAAAAATCATCTACACTATAATGATAGTTTCTAGGAGTCAAAGTGAGTTAATCATCTCATTAAGCTTGTATATGAAAAGTAGATAATCTAGACAACTTCAATGTAAAGAATATGGAATAAAATGTTTAAATCACATTTCTGAATACCTAGAAAGCATAAGAGTGTATGAATAAATATATGACAACACTATGCTCAAAAGAAGCAAGACACATTCACAAAGTTCAAAACTTTTCAGAAGAAATTTGCATCCTGTGGAGAAAAGAATGACGACAGAAATCGCTTATATATCGGGAGACTAAAATATCTGAACAAACAAAACATGGTCCATTCAGCTTCATCTTGAGAAATAAATTTATTAAATAGATAGAAACGTACTTAACATCAGCCCATTTTCACTTCGAGCATTGTAGCCATCAACAACAAAGTACATCCAACTATTTAATTAACAAGAACATACTGAATTTTTTCAACGGCATAACCCGTGAGCCAATTTTAAAATGTAAATATGATTAAATTAAACACTAGCCTAGTTTTATTAATAGCCTAAACTATTGTTAGATTGTGGATGCAGTCTATATGAGACCATAGATTTACATTTCCTCCTAGTTCTCATTCACCAATAAGCCTTATCTACGGTACTGAAGAAAGGTCTGTTTTCTACGGTTTTCGAATGTATGTTACTCAGAGACACTAACACTGAACATACTGGATCATAATCAACAGTCTGTTAGGCCGAGAAGTTTACATCGATTTGTCGCTGAAAATTAAAGTGTTTCATTTTTTAGCATGTCAGCGAATGAAGCAATCTACAACCGTTTTGGTGATATTGATTGCTTTTCACGTTTCACTTATTATGTAATTGTTTTCATTGTTATCATTGACTTATAAACTACCTTGATCGGTTTAATAATTTCGTATATGCATATAAATATTACTGTATATTAGAGTAAAGCCTGATGAGGGTCTAATCGAAAATAATATTGTTCGCTTATATATGTTGTTCTAAAGATATTGATTGCCTCAGGATTTCGGATTGAACTTACCAACAAATGGTAAGTAACACAAAACTTATGTATAAGGCTTTCTACCAATTCCCTCCAAACACAGTACACACCATATCTTTAAATAAAATCTCTTAGACAATGTGTCCAGAAATACAGATTAATGTAAGTCAAATTACTTGAAGCTCAAAACTTACATTATATCGTAATACAACTAGTAATATATATTTCATTTATAAAGTGAAGTCATTTTATTGGAAACTGATAAAATTAACAAAGGAACAAAGTCATATTGTTTTACTAACATCTATATAAAACGTTTCACATAAGTTGTTTGATTTATTTATGTAACAAGGGATTATTTACAGACTTGTATGAAGCAGATACCGAATATCGAAATATATATATGTCCAAAACATAAACTAGTATGTTTTTCTTCGTTAGAATCTAAATCCTTGTACAAAACCAACATAATTTATGTATGATTTTATAGGAAATAATGAGTAAGACTGGTTATTAGTGTGATTTATTGTAATGTATTGCATAACCATATATGAATATTCCAAAATGTAATGTACATCTATTGGTTAACCAATATGATTCTCATCTTCAAAATACAATACTAAATTACTTAAATTGTAAGAGGAAATAATTTATATATTAAGTTGTGTATGCACACATTTACCACGTTTTCTAGTGTTACACAATCACTACACCCGTTCATTTGCAGAAGAAAAAAGATGGATGAAATATCTATTAAAAGAATTTTCATATATATAATTTGTAATATTTACAATCAATTTAAGAATATACAAATTTCGGACTATATTGAAAAGTGGGGTCAAAATGCGCATAAATAATCAAATCAGCGAAATGATAAAATGATTACAAAAATAAGAAGTCAAAATATCTAGGTATGTTGAATATTTTAACTGATTGATGAACTTTTAGCCTTCAGAATCTTGAATAAGCTTTATTATACTGTTATTCCAAAGTTTTAAAGTTATCAGTTTATTCAATATTCATTATTAATTTCTTTATCTCTCCAAAGTTGCACTTTGTTAAAAGCGAAGAACAAAACCCATATTTGTTAGTACAAATATTGAAATCTCCTTTGAAATCCGCTGTCTAGTAATTGATGATATTTATATATATAGTTTCAGTGCTAAAACCGTTGTATTTAATTTTGGGAGAGTTAAAAGATGATTATTTTTACAGTTTAGTTTTTATGTATCTGATAATTTGAAACTAAACAAACAGTATGATCAAAGTTTTTTATGCATCAAGTAAATTGTTTTAATCTTTGTTATGAAAACATTAATTTAAAAAGAAAACTATACTACTATTTATTATGAAATGAATAAGAATATACCGATTTAAAAACGAAGAAAAGAAAATCACATTGACAAAACACTGTTGGCAGTCAAAACTGTTTTCGCTAGACTAGAAAAACAAATTTATATGGTATATACTTCATGTCCATAGGAAGGATGGTTAATTTTTCAATATCATATGATATAAATAATGTTTGTTCATTTAATCTCTTACGATCACGGATGTCTACACAAATGCGTTAACAAAAAAAATTGGAACAATGTAGCGATTTAAATCAAGTCAATTAATGACTTATATTTCTTTAGTAAAATAAATTAGTTTGAATACGGTTTATTTAAAGCAATGAAATATATAAACATTATATTCGTAGAACCTAATTAAAAATACATACTGGCAACTGGAATTATTTAACAAAAATGTAATATTGCTAAACATCAGTTACTTAAAATATATTTTCATTACAGTCACTGAAGTGGGAATGGAAAATCGAGGAAATTATATTCAAACAATTTCTAGAAGTTAGTAGTTGAATTTATGATTCAATTGAAGCTAGATAACCATGGAAAACCTGGAAGCACTGAACGGCCGTTTCGTTGTATTATGGGACTTCTCAGAAGTGTGCATCAACGATCACGCATATGAGGTTTGAATCCAGGACCTATCGGCCTCACACGCGAACGCTTAACATCTAGACCACAGAGCTGGTATCTAACGGTGTTAATGTCTAACCTCAACTTATTCACGTAATTGAACCACTGTTCACCATTGTCTAAAGGTTAAGCGTCCGCATGAGAGACCGATGGTTCCTGGTTTGGGATCCCATGAATGAGATCGTGGATGTGCGCTGCTGAGAAGTCCCACACTGGGACGAAACGGCCATCCAGTGCTCCCAGGTTTTTCATGGTGATCTAGCTTCAATTGGCTTATGAATTCAAGTATTAAATTACTAAAATCTCCACAAAACTCTCTTCTGATAATCATAATAAGTAGAAATTCAGGGTAAGAAAGGATGATGAGTTCAATCTATTAATCAGTAATTAATCTTCGAAATATATAATATTCTACAGAAATATGGAAATAACTCTTAAACGTTCAAAATCTGAAGACACAATCAAAATAAAAAATCATTTTTTTACGGAGACGTTAGATGTTCACTAAGTTCAGCAAAACTTAATACTGACTTTGAAAACTTGAAGTTATTGGCTTTTAGCTCTGAAGAAATGCTGAGTGTTCGTACTCTACTTAGATAAAACAACAATCTATCGTTGTTCTATTTTCAATAACCGTCTAGTTAAACTAAGTTACTGAGTTATAGTACATATATTTTGCCTGTAATACGTGATAACGAAAGTATTATAATGTTCCAGTTGATTATATGTTAACATTATACTTATCAAAATCTTAAAATACTTTTGTGAAAAGCAGAAACCTCTTATCAGACATTAAATCAAAAATGAAAGTATTAAAATTAAAAATATTAAAAACAAAACAATGGTTTCCATTTCATCTCTACTGATTTTAAGATATTTCAATTTGACCCAAACTTTCTAATTTTCATTCTGGTTTCTTAACATGTTCAAAATGTAATATCTGATATATCGTATACTACTGATAAACTTCGATTGATCATTATGTAATCAAATAAACAATATACTTACAGGATATCAAATATTAGTCCAAAATAGGTGAATCAAACATTGATCCTGTTGGGGATGTTAGATCCCCAGAACTCACTTGGTAAATGGCTTATTTTTGTAATTCTATTTTAAAAATTCGAATTTGTTGTTCTCGCACCAAAAGCGCTCATCTTCACCTTCATGTCATATTTCCAACTTTGGAGGAACTAAAATGCTATTGGTTCGTTATCTCTTTTAGTACGCTATTTTGTACCGTTTCCAAAGAACATTTTTATGCTGTATATATATGCTTGATTATTGCTTGTTGTTGTTTGTGCTTCTGGCTGCTAGTATAATATATTTTCCTCTTTCGAACTTGGACTCTCTATTTGGCGGGGATGAGACACGTCGGGATAGCTAGCTTATCGGTCATTGTGTCAAAGAGTCTTCGTTCCGTTCTTAAATTAGGTGAACCCGTAATCTCTTCAAACATAACTGATCCGGACAAAAAAGTTTACAAAAATCAATTACAAACTAGTTTGTCTAGATGAACTAACACGATATATTTGTAAAAAAAATATAATCATCCGTCCTCTATAGAGTCTTTTATGATAACATCATTAGAAAGTACTAAAACGTAAGAACAGAAACATCTATGACAAAATAGACAAAATGCTAACTTAGATAAAAAAATTTATTTGTCATGTGTTATGGACTTTGTTTAGTCACTTTACCCAATCAACATGTAGGAGATAAAGCGTTCGTTATGAACTTGTTTGAAAGATAACTGCGTAAGTAAAATCTTTCGTAATCCCACCAGAAGTCAGATACAAGGTGCTCAGCTTTGTTGTAACTGCCTAACTCCTAGACCACTGAGGGGACATCCCCTGGTTTATATGTTTAAATTTAATCGATTAGCGATATTATGCGATCATAGCATGTTTTGTACGGTGGACATGGTTGTACTTCACTAGTCACATCTCGCCTATGCTAATAACAGTTGTGTACTTACGAGTGACTAACTTTCGGATTTAAATGTAGATATGCAAACCACCGAACGCTAATTTAATTATCTAGAGTTTATACGGTCGCTACGGAACTGAAGGTTCTGGATTTGATTCTCAATGTGATGGTCATTCAGGAGCAACGCAGAAGTGTCTTGCACTAAAGAGAAAGTCGTTCACTACTTTCTGATCTTCATATGTTGTCTAACTAAAATCAGTTCGAGATGTAAACCAAGGAAATGCAACATTCTCTACAAACGTTATAATACTAAAAACTAGGAGGCACAAATTTGGTATAAAGTGAACAATATTTAAATGATAACAGTTTTACAAATACGTAAACATTTATAGAAACTATTACATACACGTGTCTATCGGTCAAATTAAGAAACTACAGTTACTTTTGTCAGGATTCAATATGGCAATTTCGCACACTGGTGTGATTGGAAATCTTATCTGCGAATTTGTTTTTAAACTGCAAACTTCATATAACGTTCTCCCATACTTTGCTAAGATTATTATCTAAATAATCTTCAGTATATAGGACCCATTTAAATTAGAATGTAAAATGGAATGATAGTATCACTGACTTTGTATCTTTTTTGATAGATGAAGTGAATAGTTTATATGTGTACTTCATAAAACTTTCAAATATAATGAACTTGGATTAAGAATAACCACCAAGCTACATTTACATAATTTTTTCACATATACTCTACTATACAATTCTCTTACCTACACTTGTTCTGATGAATGAAAAATTTAAACCTTTTTTGATGAACTCCCATGTTACCCAAAAATCTAAAATAAAACTGTTTTATCATTAATCATGATATACAGTGTCTAAAATCCATATTAGTTTAACTGTAGTCCGACTTTGTTTTGAAAAAAATTATATTTTTGCACAACGGGAACACCAGGATGACTTTATAATACAAATGTAAAGTGAAGAATACTAAAATGAAATATGTTTTTTGCATGTTTGGCACTACAAACAGTTATAACTAATAGATAATAAGGGAATATATTATAAACACAATATTTTAGAATGGAGCTGTACTAAAAGCTTGTATTCTTCTCCAAAGCGGTATAAAAAAAATTAAATGAGTAAAGATTTTCTTTTTTTCCTGTAGCTGTATGTTGATCTTATCCTTGAAAAGATAAGCAGTTACAACAGACGGAATAACTGGGTTAACATTCATCAAAATACTATCGTTCCAATGTAAAAGGTACTTTCGATCTTCAGATTACTTATCTCCTCACTATAATGGCTTATCAAAGTAACATTGGCCTACAAGCAAAAGGTGCAAACGTACCTCAATTATATATATTGTTGCGTAGTCTAATTTTGATTTGAAGGATAGCTTCTGAAAAGTCTCTACTTATGGGATGATAAATATACATCCACTTGTTGCTGGTATTTACCTAAGCGCTTCAAACTTGTATCCTGCCAATACTCCGAGATTTGTGTTTAGAACACCTTAATTTGGTATTAGCATACTCATACACGTGTAGAAGCTGGTACTAGGTCAAGCCCACATAGGTTATTCCAGCCTATGGACAGATCAATCTTATCATTCTTTTTATGCCATGATTTTAGCTTGTCACTTATTCGCCCATTAAGCCTGACTGTTTTTCATATGATCGTATGTGTGTCAGTTACTTGAACTATTCATGATGTGTCTACAACTTCATTTCGCTTGACTATAAATATTGATTCACACTTCATTAAATCGAGTTGGCTCACTCACCTTCCCCACTGCGCGTCATTTCCTTTCTCTTCGATCTCTCCTCTTCACTTTCTTCGCTTCGTTTCTTCGGTCATTTGTCTGGATGAATGATTGTATGAAATATTTATATTCGAAATTCATTCTCGTATTTGACTTATGTGATTCCGTTATTCACGAACGCGATATATATACGAGGTAGCTGGTATGTATATTTCGATAACTCGATGACAATCATTCATACGAGCCAACTAGAATCAGACATAGGGCAACTAAACATGTAAAATATCAATTATTTTCTGTCATACCACAGCACTATTGATTTGTACTAAAATCAGAAACGTTTTCCAAATTTTGCTAGAATTCTAATAATGGTTTCTGTATCCGTCATTTTCATGATTACCTAGAGGCACAGTGGCAGCAAGACATAGACTTTATGACTCTGTCCCTAAAATAAGAACGGACTCTGAAGTACTTCACTTTATATAAAGTAATAGTCATTGGTATTCCATGAGTTTAAAACGTGAGTTAAGATTATCATATAAACAGCTAGACGGTTTGTATATGGTTAAATGGATAACGGTTACGAATAGAATACGGATAACATTTTATAATCGTATAATCTGCCTCGCAAATCAAGAAGTTTTATTGGTTTTTTTGTAACATCAGCGCATTGAAAGCTATCTGAACACTCGCAATAAACTAAACGACGTGAAATTATTTGAATTATTTAAGAAATCATGTATGATGTATTGCAGATACGTGTAACTGATACTGACGACTACTTGTAATTTGCTAATGCAGCATTTGCTATGAGCTAATACTGCAAAGAGCAAATGGAATAAAACTCGTGTAATTTGCCTTGTAACTTTAGCCTGAGTCCTTTAACACCTATAATATCAATTGATTACGCTGATATGCAAACACTGTTGTTGATGACGTTTTGGTCTCTAAACTGTATGGTTTGGTCGTGAAACTTTCATCGTTATTCTCAAAGCCATCAACAGTACAAACGTCAAGTAGGAGTTTGTAAACTCCACGACCAAACCATCCAGCTCAGCAAACAAAAATCTATCAAAATCATCCACCAGAGCTACAAATCTTCTCTATCATCTCAAAACGTTGTCATACACATAAATGGTAACTTAACATCAAAACATCAGTTTATATTAAAATTGTCATCACTTCAATTCTGAGATAATCATAGCTTTCATTTTAGAATGAAATGTTGTATAAAATTAACAAAGTAATGAATCTTTGAATTTAGATTTGAGTGTATAGTTTTTTTCCAATATTTTCTTTTTAGGTCAATGTAGAATGTCGTTTAAAAAAAAATATATCAAACAACTGGAAAAAACAAAAAATGTTGATAGACTACAGTCTAAAATCATGATTAACTGATATCTTTTTACGATAAGATTAAAAGTGTTTTGATTTATATGGGGGAATAGATGTGTCTTTTACTATGGATACATCAATATACATATACATGTAGTTGTATGTATATAAACACATATATGTGTTTTTAAAAACAAATAGACAAAGATGAATAATTCAGTTAAACTCTTGTGAAAAAGAAAAGCAAAACAACAGACAGAATGACAGGAAACTCATGGATAAATGTATCGCTAAAACACTTCTATCAAATGATTAAATCGGTTAAAAATCATGTTTAATTCTAATAGATCACATTCTGCTTGAAAACATTCAGACTAGATTGGTGAATGAAACGTTAGGACTATTCATATTTCAATCTCTGAGGTTATTCACGCATACCTGTTCCTGCCATCTGGATATTTCAACAAGTTATCTGTTTTCTTGTTTGCTTTAACACATCACTATGCTTATTAGTCTCATAACCTATTTAGGTGAGTCTTCGAAACGCTTACTACATTTCGCAGTACAACTTACAAAAGAGCCGAATCAAAGACAATGTTGTTGTTGACAATATGTATCGAAAAGAATAAACATTATTCAAATGTCGATTCCTGATTTTACTACATACGTTTATAGAAGGAAAAATACATATATCTCTTTGTTGTCAGAAAATATTTGTCGTTTTGATCTCCTATCCATCTCCTTAATTATGTAAATATAGATAGAAATAAATCTCAATCAATTTACAAAACGTTATTCATTGTACATTCATAAATAATTCATTTACTTTCATAGAAAAAGGGTTAATCTTGATCAGTTATATCAATTTAAAGAAACCCAATGATTTGAATTAAATTTATTGTTATTTACTTCATTCAACATGTATATCATTTAAACAATTAAATAGCAGTAAATTATAAAATTATTTGGTTTTTAAGACAAGTAATTATTTGTCTTATAATAGTTAATTTGCTTAAATCATGTGTGTGTCATACGATGATAGACACAATTTAAAACAATTAGTCCTTTTGATAAATTTCCATAGTGTAATAAGAAGACGAAGATTATTGGAACTATGTGATATATTAGCGTAATACACTTCGAGCAATCTGATCACATATACACTTGTTAAGAACATTTATATATAAAAATAATAGGTCAACTAGACTAAGAATGGAGCATAAGAGAAGACAAGGATAATAAACAAATAATATAAAAACAATTGGAAACCTTCTCACTCTGGATAACAAGCTAATATTATCAGGGTAGGTTTCAGGTGAGAACAAACTGCTTTTGAATTTTCATATGGCTAAGGTTTCAATAAATTTTAATATACACCTTTTTACACTTTTGTACAACACCACAAACGCCGGGTTACAATCAATTTTTTGACCTGTTTCAATTATGTGTTTGGCAATAAAGGAATATGGATGTTTATCCTCTACTATTATTGTATCATTTGATTCTATTTGTTTCTGTAAACATTTAGGTACATGTTCACACACCCTAATATGGAGATCACGATTACTCCTCCTTATGCATTTGTGACCACACACACATTTAAATTGGTAAACGCAGTAGGATGTTCGAAATATATTATGCTAATATATCACATAATTCTGATAATCTTCGTCTTCTTATCACATTGTTGAAAGTTATAATTCAATTTTACAAACATTTGATTTTGTTAGACAAATCATTTCTACCAAGTAATTGAAATAATTTTTTATCTGGTAATTCTATACATTCTAGACTTATCCATTTGTTCAGAACTGTCTATATCTTCGTGAAATTTCTTAGTTTCTATGACTATTTTATAATTTTTACAGTAAATGATTTTGATGTAAACTATGAAGAAAACGCCTTTTTGTATTTTTTTATTATAAAACTTTATTAACTCATATTACAAATTGTTTTCTGAATTTGAACGAAGTGGATAGTTGTTTAACAGAACACTATGGTGTTCTTAATATTTATATTTAACAGTCGTTTAATTTGTTGTCAAATGATTCAAATTATGAAAATCATAATTACAGCAAACACCAAAAAAGATTTTGATTTGTTGAATGGTGTGATAATTACAGAATTCAACATGTACAAATGCAGTAACATACTATCTAACAAAAACACTTTTTATTTGAAAATCCTAAATGAGGCATTACGAGAAACGATTCACAAAAATATACTAAACACATAAGTAGAGAAAGAACAGGACGGCCGTTTCGTCTTAGTATAGGACTCCTTAGCAGTGCGCATCCACGATCCCGCTTGCGGGATAGACTCATGAATTCAACTATTAAATTACTACAATCTCCACAAAACCCCTTTTGATACTAATCAACATATGCTCACTTGTGACTGGTTTCAAGAAGTATTTCATGGACTTCTAATGAGACGCAGTGAACAGTGGAGTTCAACCGGGTCTGTTGTGAGATAGTAACACACTGAAGACAAAAGTGTATGTGTCGCTTAATTTCGTGGATTAGCTGAAGTTAGACATTAACACCATTTGATACCGACCAGTTCAACGGTCTAGAGATTAAGCGTTCGCGCGCGAGACTGATAGGTCCTTGGTTTGAATCTTGTGAGCACTTCTGAGGAGTCCCGCAGTAGGACGAAACGGCCATTTAGTGCTCCCAGGTTTTCCATGGTGTTCTAGCCTCAACTGACTCACGAATTTAACTATAAAACTACCAAGATACATGTATATATAAATTTATTTATAAATCGATTCGTCAATTCAACAATCTGACTATTTTCAGTAAGTACAAGTAAACACTACGAATATCTATCCTATTATTGATTTATTTAAATTATGTTGGTTATAAAACATACAAGAGAAGTCTATTGAATTGTTGATCTAGTTTAAAATGTTTGTATAAAAATGCTAAATAAGATATCAGTTTGAATATATTTGATTGGATAACTCTATCAATCAACTAGTTTGCTTTAACGACAACATTTTGTTAAATATTCTATTTACCCTGAATATGCCATACTTTCAAAAGTTATTAGGTTGAATATATAAGTGCACATGTTTTAAATAGATAACTCACTTCTTAAATAGGTCGACATATAAGGTAAACAAATATGACTTAAACATGTATTTACATACATCTTCTAGTTTAGTTAACATATTTGCATGTAAATATTATTGTTTTGCTCTAGTGAAAATTATACCGTAGAATTTAAAAAACAACAACATGAAAGAACCTTTGACAATATTTTTTACATTATAAATTAACTGAATTAACTTTGAGACACTATTTTTATACTATCCACTTCTTAGATTATATGAAGTATACTTGGATGCACATTGATTGATTAATAAACAGTTTGAGAATATAAATCTGTCTGGAGTATAAGCATAACTTAGTTAAAATTGTTTTTCTTAATTTATTACTCTGAGACAAAAAAACAACACAGAAGAACTCATCATTTAGTATTCTGCATGTGTTCAAAAATGACTGTCTACTCAGTCCATATAATTCATGAGGTATTCATAATTAATTCATCTCGTGAGTGAAATAATATGTTTTTCTTTCTTTTGTTGGTCATGTCTTAGACATGTTATGTAATTCCATTAAGGGAATTAATTCTTTTCATAATAATAACGGATAGAAAATTCAGATGATTAAAAGATTATATAAATGTTTATGATATTTTTATTACTGATTACTAAATAGCTAATTTTACAGTCGTTATTACTTGAAATCGGTAATATGATAATATATTATGAACAGCAATTTAAAGATAGAATAATCCCAGTGCATATAATATGTGGGATAAAGCTTAATCAGTGGATTACTTTTAGAAATGTTCCCCAAAGAGGTTAATGAACAAGTGCATAATGTACAGTTTATTTCATTCATATGTTTATATAGTTATTGATGGCATACGCACGAGTTTATAGGTATTTAACATAAAATAATATAGTGAGTTTTGGTACAATAACGAATGGTCAATCATTCCGAACTCTAATTTTTTTGAATTGATCACTTCATTGTATGTCGATAAAAAATTGAACGGTTTAATAACGGCTTCAGTCCACCTACAAGTTGAAATCGCAAGTGTTAGTAAATTAGTGTATATTTACGAAACATCGCATACATGATTAGGTCCATCTTATATCAGTTAGCCAAAGAAGTAAACACTTGAAAATAGTTGATAAAAAACCTTAGTAGACCAATTTGTAAAGAAACTGGTTGTAGAATGATTGAAACATCATAATGATTACAGTATTTACATATGTATGTTAGCCAGGTTATTACTACACTACTTTTGTCATTCGTTATCACATAGATTAGTGACAAATATATATGTAATTCTACACGGAAACAGCTAATCTCAAAGGTGCCGAGTTTAGGAGCAAGATATCTCAAGCCGTTGTGGATTAGACTTTTAAAAAATATTTAGAACCAAACTCTCCACTTCCATAACGGTATTCACGTTGCGATGACTACTCATGAATCTAGAAGTCAGGTATGATATTGTCGGTGATACACTCTAGTTCGCTGAATAGATCTATTTCGAGTGTGCTTAAAATGCGGTTATCACTATTGATCAATTCAACATAATAACAAGCAGGTCCTTTAATTGTGAGTCAAACTAAGTATGCCTTGTTGTCATACTAACAATGAGTCTTTTAACATGGTTTAGTGAAAAACATCACAGATCGATCGTTTCTATATATAAATATAAATTTAACGGTTATCAGTTTTGCACCATTTATTTATTATACAACTCTCTTTGTCAATCTATCCCTTACTTTTTATAAAGCATCAAACGAATTAAATTTCACGATTTTATCAGCTTTTCTTTGTGGATTTGATTAAAATAGACATTGTTTGAAGTATTTAGTAATTTTTTAAATAATGAAAACAGTGATAATCACACAGAATATGTCATTAACAAACCTTTTATATTAATTTTTAATTAACCAAATGTGTATTTCAATTTATTACATTTAAACTTCACTAATATGTATCTATTAGTTGCTGTATTTATTTTAATATAAACTATGTGTGTAGATAGCGATGTTTTATGGTGTAGGAGTAGGATAGAAGAAAGCTGGGGGCGACCAGACCAAAATATGGTACAAGTCCATGAAGTCATTGACAAGTGGACTGAGCCATATTGGTAGGTCTAGACAACCTGGTTGAGATCCGCGAGTTGATAGCAACTGATGGTTAGATACCTTGAATGCCATGGCTCAAAATCGTTTGCAATGGCGCAGGTGTGTCCACTCTTTGTGTTCTCCTAAATTCTATTCTTCTGGATTCTTCATGTCCCTTTTTCCTCTTTCCAAATCTATTTCATTGGATTATACTCCTTGAATAACATCTTCAGACCCTAATCTTTCCGATTACTACTTATACTTTTGTTGCCTCTGCCACTATGGGATTTGAATTGACAATTGTATCTCTGTGCTAATGTGGTATGGCAACTTGAATTGAAGTACGTTCGTGCGAAGTTCTACGTTGTTACTGACTGACTGATGTGTGCAGATCAAGCATATTGAAGCAAGTAATTACAAATCATATACACGCAATTGACTATCAATATGAGAAAATTACTTGACTATTGACATGTATTCAATTGCAATTTATTAGATAAAGAAAGCCATTGCCAGTTCTGAGCTTTTTTCTTTAGTTAAAAAGACGAAAAAACCCATTTCATGAACTCATTTGAATGATTAAAATCAGTCATTTTAAAGCTAAAACGTTTTATATTGAGAAATAATGTTTGAAGTATATGTTTGTCTGAAACACAATTTGCTAGTCAATGTGAAATAAAATGAAAACTAAGATTCTTCATTATCACAAATCAATTATTGAGGTGAGTTTAATCAGAATATATTAATCTAAATTAGGCAATTATTAACACATTTGAAATAATGAAAATTTCAAAATTGTGAACTTATTTCAAATGTATCTAATAAAACCATTCATTCCATAAAATTCTTTTTCATTTATTTCCTACAAAATATAAATCAGATTACGTTGAATATGAGTTTTTAGAAATAAACTTCATCTTACAAATGATATTCACTGAGAAGAGCTAGTCAAGACGACTTTTAAACTTATTAACGAAAGATGTATAGAACTGTAATTGATCAATCTCTTATTGGAATATAAGTATCATGTACGGATTGCCTCGATATAGCCTTGAATCACAAGCATTATAGTCAGAGATGGATAGTGGCTAGCATTGGAAGCGAATGATACTGGGTTAGAGTTATGGAGTGAACATCAACTTTAAGATGTAAGTACATCCAGCTTACGAGTCCCAAATAAACGGAACATGTCCTGGATTCTATTGCTAGCCACCATCCATTTCTGGCTATAATGCATGTAACTTAAGTTTATACGGTGATAATCTCAATTGATTGATCACTGGGTGGTGATCAATGTCATGTGTGTCAAGTCCTTATTAGTGCGGATCAAATGCTATCGACCATGTTGCAATGTGGCCACCAGTCTAGGTGACTCGACACTGTGATAATCCGTACAGAATTCATATACACTAATAACATATTGATCAATTACGGTCTTTAAAAATCGATGAGATTATTTAAATAATCACTACAAAAATGAATTATTAACAAAAGATTTATTAGAACATTATCTCAAAGTATACAGAATATTGTTTTAATATAATTTTTACACAGAAAAGAACTTTTTATTAGTTTTACTAAATAACTTAAAGAACAAATTTACAATTATCATTAATTAAAACAATTTGAGCAACTTCATAAAAGTATAACAATAATAATTTCTAATTGAATTTATTTTATGTTTCATTTTTATTTTAAAATTTATACAATTTTATTCATTTGATATTCAAATCCCAAAGTGATCATCAACTGTTAGATGCAAGTATATCCAGCTGACGAGTCCCAAAAATAGAACGAAACGCACGTCCTGAATTCAAGTGCTAGCTACTATCCATCTTTACTTATAAAGCTATATAATTTCGTCTTATTTTTACTTTTTTTAAAATATTTTTTGGAAAAGAAATTTATCTATTTTATTAATAAATTTCATTTATTATTCATGAAATAAATTTAACATTTTTCGTTTGCAATTAATATGAATAGGATCACATAATTCATTGAAAGTTATATAAGAATGAATGTAGCAAAGAGATACATCTAACCAAATAGAAACTATGTTATATATATGTATATGAGTATGAATGAGTGTTGGATTGTAGTTAAAAAAAGAATTGATTATTTCAATTTTAAGATAAAATTATCTTCATTTGGTAAACTAGAAAAGAAGTGAGTATTGGTAAACATGTATATTTCCAAGTGACCTAAGCTTATAATTATATAGTCTACCTATATAAGTACCATGTATATTTATATTTCTTATTAAAATCTTAATAACCAACATTTTGATGGATTTAAAACTTTTGATAGATTTTGTAAATAAATAGTTGACTATAGATATGTTAATTTAACATTGATCATTAGTGGGCCTTAATTGATTTTAATCAACAATATGATGTTCACATAACTATAAATGAGTGTTAACAAATAAAATAATAGTTGAGGGAAGAATATTCTTCTCACTAAATTCTCTTCAGGTTCTACAATTCATATATCCAAATTAATAATTCAAAAAAATAACCAGCTTAAGGGAAAAATACATCTTTAAATCTTGTGAATTTAGAATTGGGGGATTTTTAAACGATAAATAATTGAATAATTAAATTTTTGTATTTAGATCAAAATAATAGATCGTCGATATGACGAATCAATCAACATTATGTTGTTACTCATTTCAATGAATTCATGAAGACATCTCAGTTGTTAGATATTGACAAGTGGTTAAAAATTTTCAATATAAAGTTATAACTGTTTCGTAGAACTATCCCGACAATGAGCTTAATCAAACAATGATTTATTTTTTTGATGATAAAATACATGAAATGACCGGAATTATTGAATACAAAATATCATACATATAGCCTCTGACACGGAAGTCCTACTCACTGCCTTCTCGTACCGCGGGTGTTGTCTACGAAATTGAGAGGACGAAAAGTAAATGTCAGACGCTTTAACCAGGTTGGTGGACATGGAGATTCCACCTAGGGGAGTTGGCAATCCGTGATTCTAAACCAATGGTGCACATGGGCTTCAGTATCCTGAGGGAACAAGTGGCGTATGAACCAACTATTGGTCACCGGCTACAATCGGACTGCATCTCCTTACGATGCTTCACTGCCTTGTGGATCAGATCTTTGGGTCGAAGGCTCCGGGTGTGGCTCCCTAAGAAAACCACCTGCTCCGCTTTGGGCACCCAGGCAGTACCACAGCCATAAAAATATCAAATGAGATTTGTGTGGCGAATATGTATCTGGTGCCTCCTTGTACCAATATCTATGTGTTAAAATAAAAAAAATAAAAAAAGTTCCTTTTATTATCTTAAGGAGAATAAGAACGAATATAATGTGAACTCACATTATTCTGCGCCAATCTTTGTTCTCGCTCTCTTTAAGATCTTGCTATAAACGATATCAATATCATGAATGCACTTTTCTCCAGTCGATGCAAGACTTATTTTATTACTAAACAAGAAAGAATCCTAGTTTAATGGACTTGAGTTAAACATCTCACAAGGTATTCTACATCTGTAAATGTTAATAAAATCTTGAGATGTTTCGAAAACTAATTTATTCAAAATAGTTTTTAAACCACTAATTAATAACGCAGTTCAATACTAGTCACGTATTTTTCGAATAAGAAATGTACAAATAAAACATTTAGAAGAATATATGGCGTTTCAAACAATTTAATCAACATATTCTGAGTATTTTGTAATCAGTGTTATGCTCAAAATTTAGTTATCAATATATATATATATATATATATATATATATATATATATATATATATATATATACTTAGGATGGATCATAACATTAAGGCTCCAATACAAATATGAATAAACTTAGTACAGTGTCTCAAATTAGTTTGTATAGCTCATTACGTATATCATTTCAATACTAGATAATTATTTTCACTACTCATGATGGCATATTTAATAAATAATTTTCTTTCTTATTTAAAGGCAAATAAGAAGTTAGGCTTTATTAATATATAGGTTTTAAGATTTATTAAACTAGAAAGAAATGACCTTTCTCACATTATGTCCTCTGACAAAAGAAATTTAAAATTTATTATACTGTCTCATAGTATACGTCTTCCTAAATTCTCCATAGTTACTAATATGTTTCTAAATTATCGAAAATGAAAATGACTAACCTTTTTTTGATGAAATTAGATTTTAAACTTTAATTATTATGAACCTTCTTCACTCTTCCTTGACTATGATAAGTATACATTTATCGATATTATGCTATCTGGCTCTATTTGGTTCATGAATTATATATCAAATTAATGGAACAATATATTCCAAAACAATTTATTACAGTTAACTCTAAAAATCTTGGCAATTATATCTTTATAAGGTCTTCATTGTGAAAGAACAGAAGTTAGATGACTTGAGAAATTTAAAATAAATGAGGGACTAGTTGAAAATATAATGATTGATTTAAAATTACAAGGTCAATATGATATGTATTTATGACATTATAGTTTCTTTGTATAATGTGGTTGGGAAAACAAATAAGAACTCAACTATCGAATAATTATCGTATACTGAGTTACGGATTCATAGTTATGAAAAACCGAAATGTAAAATAAAATAACTGTCAGTTATATCTTAGTATTCTACCATTCACGAAAAGAACCTGATATAAAATGAGATAACTCTTGTAGATCTTTTTTAAAGTCATAAAATTGAATATTTAAGATCAATGGTTAACATTTACAATCAACTACACAAAATGATCATGCATGAAAGATAAAAATGTACTTTTAAATAAAATCATTCAAACCAAGGAAGGAAATCCACATCGGTATTCACTATTCTAGATTTCATGTAATAATAGAAAAAATTGTAAGTAAACAAAGGGAATAATGACGTCCAAAAGAGTAAACACGCATCAGAAGAATAAAAAATGTATCATTGCTATGCCTCCCTTGCTTATTACACATACCTGAGAAAAAACAACAAAGAATCACTGAAATTCCCATGATTCGAAGTAGGATCACCAAGACTAGTACATGAGAAGATTAGTTTACCCAACAAAAAACGACGAAACTAGTCGAAAATAAACACATTATTTACTGTACATCTATTTTGACTATTAATTAAGATAAAATCAAATAGATGAAAAATACCCAGAGTTATAGCATGTTGTATGTCATACTTAGCATAGTTCACGTTAATATAGTACAAAAATATCTTCTTGACTTGAATAAACATCAGACTTAAATAAACCAATGTTATGGTATATAAAATATCACACGGGAAAACAAGACAAATACTACACTAAATAACCATCACACTGAGTAGCATGGTGTGTGCTACTGATGTCGACAGATATAAGTAGTATGTATCATCAATCGAATGTAAAACCCTTGGCGGCAAAACGTTAAGATCAAAAGAAAGGAAACGAGAACAGTAAATGATTAGCTTGGAAACGAAAGAACAATGAAGACATTTTGCAAATGAAGTATTCAATGTATGGTTCTCAGATTTTACCAAGATGTTCTGTAATTTTATATTCCAATACATCCGATTGTCCCCATTTAAGTTCTTGTTCACTACAGTAGTATTGGACAAAATCAAAATCAATAAAAGAATTTCATTTTGAATGGACATTAAAAAACGGAAATACGTTTATTTTAATCATAATAATCATGATATATTACTTTTTGATTTTATCGTTAACAAAAGTTTATTACGTGTATTTAGTCAAAGAGTTGAAATAAAGCGTAAATTGATTATGATTTACTTTCCATACAAAGTTTCAATATTGTGCTTCTGACCATATTATACTCGAAAGCTGGTAAAAACGAATATTTTTATGTAATTTATAATTTTAGAAGACATAAAAATATCAAAACCACTCCAAACAATAAGCTTACAATTAGTTACATCAGAATAGAGCGGATATATGTGCGATAACTTTACACTACAAAATCAGTCAAGTAATATTCAGTAGAATTACAATTGATGATAATAATCTAACAAGAACTTTGAGAAAGATTCAATTAAATACTATAACTTAAAACTTACAACTGTAGATCTAGTTACTATAATTCAATTTCTACAGTATACTATTTACCTTTTAAACTATTAGGTTGGAAAGTAATTTATAAAAGGTATCACTGGTTTCAAATAAATAGAAAGTAAAAATAAAATAATAGTGTATCTGTGATATCCCAACAAGTAGGAATTAGGATTACTTAAGATTCACTTATTGACAGTAAATAAAGCAATAACCGATAATCATCAAATAAATCCAAATCTAAATAATATACGAGAACATGTCAGAATGTTTAATTAAATCAAAACACGTATGAACACAACATTGTCAAATTACTTTGGTCAATGTGATTTTGTATGAGACATCATCATGTGTATTTGTACGTACGCTATCGGGTGTAAATACATAAAGTCAAAGTATGCGTAGTAAAGCTGTGGGAAATAAATGGAGTGAAATGTGGTTATTTGGATTAACAGCTCAAATTGGAAGGATACTCAGGCGTTCTAATCTATTGAGAAAAGATGGATTTAGCAATAAATGAAGGATTACAACTACTCGCCTTTCTTTATAGTTAGAAAAATGTTTGCGAATATTGTGAATATTTTTACTATCTATTTGTTGGTTGTTTGGAATAGTATGTACTGTTATTGTCGATTCGACTCGTAGATTTTTCAGCCCTACATGATTATAAAGATATCTGTTTGTTAAACTTAGGTGTCCCCTGTCACAATTCTAGATTTCACGAGAAGAATCTTTAAAGTGAAACCCGTCACAATCAATGTAACCTAATCTGCAGGCATAATCGCATGCAGGTGTAAAATAAATATTTTTCCTATTTCGAATAGTGTTGGTTATTTTGTGGAAAACCATAATTCTGTATAGTTTCAAGATACGCTACGATTTTCAAATCTTAACATAAAGGTAAGTAAAAACCACAACACTAATACATGAAAATTTGTTAGAATAATTATTTAAACGATTCTTTCGTTTGGATACACTTTTAATGATAGAAATAGGAAAATTGTTAAAATACAGGTTGTTCATTATCGTACTTTGCCTCATTAGCTTATCTTCTGAAGTTATTAATCTTTGTGTTTCTACTGAATATATGTGGAGCCAGGGAAATTTTTACTGGGAATGGATGTGTACAGTTGAATTTGATGTACTTATCAGAATGTCTGAATCTTCGACAGGTGGTTAAATTTAGATTTCGCAACTCATTTATTCAAATACGAAATGAAATTTCTGTTCTCTATGCCTGATAAAGAGAAATGACAAATATTTAGAAAGCCGAACGCTTAACATACTATTTGTTCAACACAACAAAATCTTAAGTTTCAGAACGATGTCAATAACTCTGTCTAGAGTAGTTGCAACTTAATATTTATACCGAGGCAACCGGCTCAGAATGCACACATGACAAAAGAGACTGACTAATTCTAGTCCTTGACATCGACGGACGGAAGATATAGGTAACTCTTGCAAATGAATTGAAAATTCATACTGCTTTTTAACTCAGGGACAACCTGGAAACACGTTGGGCGTATGTATTGGAAAATACTAAATTCAAGTTCCGGAGTTAACATCAAAAGTAAGATCCAAGCTCATACAACTAACGAATCCTAAACCGGATGAAACGCGCGTCCTGAATTCCTCTACTTGTCACTAGCCAACTATTTTAATAATTCCTCAGTAAATTCGATGTGCATATAGATTGGTTTTACTTAATAAATGAGTGATGAACCTTTCTGCTTTTTAAACAAACCAACGAGCTGATTATTCAATCATATCAAATCACATGTTAATCTATTTATGAATAAACAAATTTTTTAGGACTACGTATTCAGTAGCCAAATCTCCATTGTGTTTTCTAGTTAACAGAATTCTTCAGTTTTCCACTTTACAATAACGTTTACATAAGCTTTTTAGTAACAATCTGTCTTTAGATTAGTACATCCAGTCCAAATTAGCCCATTTGATCTTTTTAAACGTCACAAATGTTTGAAAAGACAAAGTATTAAAACAGTGTAACTTTTGCTTAGACTCAAATTTGGATAGCTCATTGCTAAAAGTGTGGAATATTTTAGCGGTTTATACTTTATTCCATTATCGTCAAACAATTTTCATGTTATAAAAACGATATTTAAATCAGTAAATTTCGAACAACAGTCTGAAAGATGTTCAGCAGGTACAATAATGATTATTGTGATATATATATATATATATATATATATATATATATATATATATATATATATATATATATATATATGAGTAACAAATATTTATGCAGTATTGATGCAAAACACACTATCTTTATAACTGGTATCTTGGCAACGAAAAAGCAATTTTGTATCTAAGGTGGTGAGTGTTATTTATTTATGTTGAAACATTTAACTGATAACACTCTATCGTAAACGCAACTGACGCCTATCCTTAAAGTCAATCACATCAGAGATAAATAAACAAGTATACACTGGTGATTACAATGCAATAGTATAATGTATTCCCAGTTTTTGTGAAATACATTTAAATTTCCGATAAATAAACAAAATGGAGGCTGAGAAAATGTAGTTGTATATACCCACATAATAGCTATCTGATTTGATAAAACGAAGTACTTTATATCTGTACATTCACGGATTTCAGTCCATAGTACAACAATGGAAGTTTTTCAAGTTCATTGAATATATCAGTATTAAAAACATAAAACTGGTAACGAGATAAACAATATCGATATTACTTACCAAGATATATTTGATTTATTTCTGAAATATCCTTTAAAAAAACACTTATGTTTGTGACTTTTTTCAAACGCAACTGGCGGTAAAAAGATAGAGAATCAAAGAAATGATTTCCTTTAATTATGAACTCATTTACCTCCATTTTTTTAGTATGAATTCGCAATAACACCAATTAATACCACTTATGAAACCCAATGGACAACGTAATCCGTTATGATCAAAAATGTTACTTTATATATCTGAGTTAACTATCATACGTAACTAGGATAAAAACGCAGTCTAACTTTTGTGAATAGAATGAACAAATTATTATTGAAACAATGGTTGGTCAATTTTCAACACTCATTGAAATGTCATTTAAGTATATTATGGTCGTAAGTTGAAAGAAATCATTGTATGAACTCATAAACATTTGGTTTCATATACATTTCAGATCATTCATTCTACAATGTTGACCTCCACCCCACCCTCGTAAATAAAGTTGATTTTCAAATGTTAGTATACTGCAAAACAGCACAGACTCAGAATTATAATTCCATTCATTCTAATCACAATTATATGAACATTTGACTTTTTCCAACTTACGTCACCTATGGAGAAGGCAAGATATCCGTCTATCAATTAAGGGACGAGTATGCTGGGTGGCAGTTCGTTCTGTTCAACTTTACGGCTGCGAAATGCTGCCATTAAGAGTAGAAAATATTCATAAGCTACTAGAATTTGACCACAGATACCTTCGAAATATTGCCAGAATCTGCTGGGATCACCGAGTAAGTAATAGTGAGGTTGGACATAGGGTGTTAGGGAATGATGATAAATCAGATGATGAAATGGTTGGGCCACGTGTCACGTATGCCTGAACACCTAATAGCACGACGCACAACGCTCACCAGTGTCGGGGATGGTTGAAAGTTAGGGGCGGTCAAGCCAAAACGTGACGCTAGTGCTTGAAGTCACTAATTTCTAGTTTGAGCCATGGTGATAGATTCAGAATACTTAGTTGAGGTCCGCATGACTATCATAATCAATAGTTTGAGACTCTGGCGTCGGTGTATACACTCTATTTTCCCTTAAACTATGAGATTGAAATTACTTTATATCTTTCTTTTATATATTTCTACCATTGAAGTAACTACTTCCACGAATTTGGTATTCGTCTTGTTGTGCTAATGAGGTAACTTGGACCGATGCCCATATATCCCTGGGTCTACGTTGTAGCTGATTGACCGACGGAAATTGATTAAATAAAAAACATTTAATTTCGATTCCCACTTTTTCGTCTTATATCACTAGTTTCCAATTTAAAAATATTTCAAATTGACAGATAGTTCCCATTTAAACATTAAAATTAAAACACGAATTTCAGAGAAGGAATCTCTTTTCAACGAACTGATTATGAAGCTGTACAATCGTATATATATGAAAACTTTGTTTTTGTAAAAGTACTATGTCTTATATTCTCATTGTTTTATTCGTGAATGCTCAACATATCACCTTATTTTTTACACTCCTATTTCAAATTGTATTATTCGTTATAATATGAAATAAGTAGTAAATAGTTAATCAAATACATTTTTTATTCAATATAAAGTTCATTCTTTTCATCATGATAACTGAATCCGATGTTCTATCACATTATCATCTGTTATGCTTTTTTCTCACTTTTTCTAAGCTAATAATGATAAAGAATTCACTGAGAAAGACATTTTGAAACGGAAATTAAACGTAGTGATTAGGTAACAACATCGTTGTATGTTTAGTAATTGGTCAAATGAAAGTTTGTTTTCTAATAATTAATTCAATAGAATTAAAACATTGATAGAAATAAATTTTAAATAAAAGTTAAATTATTAATTTTACATTTAAAATAATTTTCATCCAGTTAGTCTTAATGAAATTAATTTAAGTCTAGAACCAACTAAGTACATATTTACAGTAATTCTTCTATGAGTATTGTGTAATGTTCTGTCATGTTTAACACAAAATATATTTCATCAGTACAATAATAAAATAGTTAGCAGAATCAAATGATTGCACCTTAATTGATGACCTTGCATTAATTGAAAAACAGTCTAAAATTACAATGAATAATATAATTATAAACAATGATTTAACATACTCTAATCGGTGAATTCTAAATGAATGTTTTTGAAAACGGAATCAAAAATGATCAAAAGAAGAACAGAATACAAAAATATATAATTAAACATTATTTGTTGAACATATTAATAATAATAATAGTAAAATTAATAATACCGAATCGCGGGGTGAGATTAAAATTAATGAAAGTCAAATTTAAGTAGAAAATGAAAGAGAATTACATAATTAATACTCAAATCAAATTAATATGCGGACATAAATATTAATAATAGTGTAGGAAACAAAATTAGTATATATCAAAAAAGTTTTAGTGGTATTGATCAAATATAACTATAGTTACCATGGAAGGAAAAGGTTTATCATTTTGTTTTTTTGTATAAATAGGTCAGGTTAAAAACATTTGATAATAATCGTCTCTGTAAAATGGAATAAAAAGAATGTTTATTTTTTTGTTAATTATTTTGGACTTATAACTAACATCTTTTTGATGCTCAGTATCCATTAATTTCTTAGATATTGCATCTGTAGAGACCATCGACTTTCAGGTAAATATTTGTAGGATCGAGTTTAGAAAATTTCGTGGGGGCAATACTCTCTGTCCTTCATTCATACTTACAACATTAAATGCATGTAATGAATAAATTTTTTTCACAACATCTTTTTCTTGCACCGGTCAAGCTTATCAATGGAGCTGATTGTATGAAATTAATATATATATATATATATATAGTTGAGTTAGCTCAATACTTAGGCGGTTTTCTTCACATTTCCAATTATTCACCCAGTTTTAACATACTAATCTGTTCGTACAGATTCAGTTATGTTTTCATAGTTTATCATAACTAAATATTTATCTATTTCATTATTTTCTTCAATAAACATATCACTTCTTTTCTGAATAAAATCCATTTCTGTAAAATGATTTATGTGATCGATATACTGTTGTGTTTTGATCACTTATGTCAAAAACGTAGCCAAAAAATTGGAATGGTTTCTTTCAATATGATAAATTGCTTTATACTAGTGATTCACTGTATGAATACTTTTTAACTATAATTTATTTCATTATGCGTTATTCTTCAATCATTTGATAATTCATAGATATTGCGTGAACATACTGTCTACGATATTTTAGAACAAACTTTTGCATGAATAAATGTATTTATGTTTTACTTTGTTACTTACTTACTTACTTACGTGTGTTACCCCTAATGGGGGAGCATAGGCCGCTCACCAGCATTCTCCATAGAACTCCGTCCTGGACAATCTTTCATAGTTGTTTCTATCTGCTATTCATCCTTTTTATGTCTGCTACCAAGTCCCGACTCAACGTGTTCTTTGGTCTTCCTCTTTTCCGTTTCCCTTCAGGGTTCCAAGTTAGGGCTTGCCTCGTGGTGCAATTTGATGATTTCTATCCACCTACAACGTCTTTTCTTAATTTCCTCTTCAGCTGAAAAATCGTTTGTTTTTCCCCACACTAGGCTGTCGCTGATAGTATCCGGCCAACGGACAGTGAGTATCTTGCGTAGACAATTGTTTATAAATAGTTGTAGTATTTTGATGATGATTGTAGTAGTTCTCCAGGTTTCAGCTCCATACATTAAGACTGTCTTAACATTCGTAATGAAGACTCTGATTTTGTTATTAGTTGACAGTTGTTTTTACGGAGTTAATTTATAAAAACAGGATCTTTAATATATCACATATGTTGCACATCAAGAGGTATTATTATATTATTGAGCAGTTCTTAATATATTGAATAAAATCGTTATACTTCCCGAAATGTATAGCCTTGGGTATTTATGACTTAGTCAATTCAATTCTCACAACACAATGAACATTGTATAATTTATACTGCATTACAATACTTTTTAAACGTTATAAAAGTGCTTAAACCTCGATAGTAAGTGAAAGCATATGTGGACAATTTAAGTGTAATTCTCAATCTATGAGTGCAAGTGAAATGCCTTCAACCTCTTATTATATTAGAACAAGTTACATACATTAGTTTTTTTTGTTTTATTCATGTTGAGTCAGTTGTTTTATCTTAAATGATCACTATAAAGACATTTGTTATTTATATGCAAATATATCACTTTTTCTATGTACAAATAGGTAATTTTGTTCTATTTCTCAGAAATAATAAATTCAACATATCTTAAAGTAGTATAATTATAAATAGACACATTATGGCTTTTCTTTTATAACTAAAGTATAAAATCTAGTTTATAATAAAGTCAATCACTTTGAATCAATCCCAAGTGGGTATTTTTTACAACTGAAATGATTATTTTGATTTTGAAAGATTAAAAAGATATCCTGTGACAAACATAGGTGAGATACTTTTATGTAAAGAATAGAATTTCTAGCTTTAAAGAACTACTTTTGAATGAAAACGGATATTCACTAAGGGTTGAGTATGGAGCAAAGAATTTCTAATAAACAGTGAAGTACCATAAATTATTCGTTAATTTCGATTACACAAAACAAAATATTGATCACTCCTAGCTTCGTTCACAAAAACTTCCTCAATATAATAAAAATATTTACGTACTTTACCCATTACTATTTCAATTAATATTAAGACGTGAAAGGTATAATTAATTTAGCAATTTCTTCCCTGGAGCTAGACAATAATTTCTTTCTATTCCTACATTCATAGACATAGTAAAAAAAATAGGATGTAATCAGTGAATAAATGATAAAATTAGCTGCATTCACATGCATTGTTAGTTACTAACATTTGTTTTTTTGATTAGACTAAGATGAATATCTTTCTTGAGATTTCACACTAATCTTGAAAACGGTTCTTAATCAATCTTCTTGCTTTTTCCTATAAATCTTTAATTAATTCCGTTACTTAATCTGATTCATATTTGTGGTTAACTAGTGCCTTAAAACCTCCCCCTGTAGCTTTTCTAGAGTTAGTAAGCATTTGGTTAAGCATAGGTTTGGAAATCCCATCCCGTAGAAAAAAACCTTGATAAAAAACGCTAACGAGATTAAACAAACTAAAACATTCAAATTTTACCTTCCCAGTTGAAGCAAGAATTATGATGCCTCATGATGATAGATGAGAATCTTTGGAAGTCACGAGGCCGATGCTTCTTCTAACAACCACAGCTACAATCAATATAAGTACATGGAATGTTCGGACATTGTTAGAGACCGGAAGAACCAAACAGATAGCTTCAGAAATATAAAAATACAACTTAACGGTCTTTGATGGAGTTTCGTTCTCTGAGCTGGATGGTTTGGTCGTGCAGCTTTCATCGTTCTTCAGAACGACATCATCAGCACAAATTTTAAATAAAAGTGAAGCGTTCGGATTACTCTATATGTGGTTCACAGCTTGTCCTGTACACCTCAATGTTGATTGGTTTTTGTTGACCTTAAACTTGTCATTGTTTACTTCTTTGTTTTGGTCTAATCTTCCATTGGTTTGATTTTTTTCCTGTTTGTACATAATTTCCTTGACTGGTTGATCTCACAACTTAACAGTGCTCTGAATCAGTGAAACCCATTGTATCCAAGTTGGATAGAAAAGGTTAGGTACAGGAGAGATGCTGTTGTACTCTGGTCACAAAGAAGAAAATGCTCCACATACTCAGAGAGTTGCTCTGATGCTATATAAGAAGCACACAAAGCACTTATAAGATGAGAATCTCATAGATCCATGATCATGAAATAGTCCTTGGAAAAAATAATTCATTACTAATTAACCATAAAAACTAAATAACATGGAAACCTCTCTTGAAGTAATGTGTAATTTGAAGTTTAATGTAAAAAAAGATCAAATGACTGTGAGGCAATGAAATCTTGTTTTTATTTATAAATATAAGCTTAAGGCTCTCATAGTTCAATTAGACCAATTAGAAAAAAATAATTGCATTAGAATACCTATTAGGTGATTAAAACTACATTCCAATCATTTATCTTAGTAAGTACATGTAAGTACTATAAAAGATACAATGATTATTTCATATTTACTGTAGTGGGAAATTACATTTTATTTTATTTTCAATTTGATAATACATATTTCTTCAGGCTTAATTTTAAATGCTTTTTCAATCACTTATGTGACCTTGTATAGATATTTGTTTAAAAGATAAGAACGTAAACATTACCTTAGGGAATATTTTCAAAACAAGTTTACTTTTGCTCTATAGAACTCACTACTATCTAATTTATTTAATCTAAACTGAATACACATAAAGAGTCTGAAGAACCGCATCATCTTTAAGAAATTAAGTTAGTCACTTTTTAAAAAGATTCATTTATTTATTACAATCATTCGTGAACTCCATATTCGTGCATGTTATAGTTATGATTATAATTATGATATTTTAACAATCTTTCAATTCATTCTCTTTCCTTTCCACATCATAGATATCATGATTTTATTATGTAAATAATAAACATTTATTGAAATTATTTTATTCAAAATCTGATTCTCTTTACTCATTGATGTGTAATGAATTCCGGATTGAATTGATTTCATTCTTATTTTGTTTATTTACGATAATGAATTCAGTAATTATATTTTTTTTGTGAATAATGAAAGTTCTTGAATTTATTTACTTATTGTATTCTTTCTTAGTTTGTCAATTATTATTTCTCCATACATCTATCTCACTCTCATGTAAATAGACAGAATTAATATGAAGCTGAATAGAAAAATCTTTAAATTACTTCAAAGATGTTTTTTTTGAAATTCTGGATTGTACAATGTTATTATGAGAACCAGATAACAAATTTTAAACTTCACTGAATTGTATATGTCATTCGATTATTGTTGAATTTGCTTTATTACACTCATCTGTTAACATAGCTTTAATAAAAGCGCTTTCCATAATCATTTTGAAAACCTATGGGTTTCAGTTTGAGCAGCAATTTGACATCTATAGTTTGATTTTTTGTATTGATTTTTAGTATAACTTGAATAATAAAAGATCGTGGATGCTGAGGAGTCCCACAGTAGGACAAAACGACCGTTCAGTGCTACCAGCCTTTCCATGGTGGTCTAGCTTCCATTGACTTATGATCTCACCTACTGAATTTATTTTTTGCAAAATTATAATTATTTCAAGAATTCCATATAATCAAAATTTTATAAATGTATAGTAAGCAAAGAAACACAGTGAATTGATCGTATCCTTTAATGAATGACTTTGTTGCTTTATTTAGATGATAAAATGAATTACCCCAGAATGATGAATTTATTTTAAGAAAGATTTCGACTGCTTTGTATAATTTCATACGTCAAACAAGCTTTATATCATTGAAAATAAAATGGACACAAAATATACTCATATATATTTATAGAGGAATTCGTGTATGACGTTTTCAGATGATTTTATAGATTGTCTAAAACAATAAACTGAGGAAATTTCATATTGATTTAATACCATATATTTCATTCTGAATGAAAGATTATTGTTTGGATTTCCAAGCACAAACAATAAAACTTCAGAAGAAAGTGAACAATATGTATTCAGTCGCCCATACTTTGCTTGAAAATGATCATGATAATATTGTATCCGAATCTTTTAAGATAATCCATAAACAAATTACTTTAGATTTGCTGATTTTTGATGAAGTTATTGGTATAAACCATTGTGTTTTGTTTGCTTAACATAGTTGTTCCAATGTTCTTCATTGTACTTTTTCTTTCTTTGTCTTAAACCCTATTTTCATCCCGTTTTAACTTCTTTCTTCTAGGATATTCACATAACTTTACTGTAAATAACCGTCCATATGACTGATTCGCTTGGTATTTTCTCATGAATGGTCATTTTATTGATACAAATACTTACAAACACTAAACTTAATCGAAACTTTTGAAATGAATCATGTCAACTTGTTTTAATTCTAACAGTCAATTTAATTATTCCAAGCTTAAAAACAGCTGAAGAAAATCCATGAAATAAATGAATTTATATGACACCACTACATATTGCATCGATTAAGTAGAAGGTAGCTAGCAATGCGATGAAGGACATGCTTTTCGTTGTTCTTGGGACTTTTCCAGTGGATGTACCAGAAATTGAAGTTCAATGTCTTGTCTCTACATTACAATAAGTTTAGATCAGTATGTTGTTAGAAAATCACTTAACAAATATTATTGATTTTTCTAGTTATCACTTCCAATTTTGGTTTTTCGGCACACTTAATATGATAAGCAATTTTTGTGAACATTTCTTCAATCAGATGAAACTATAAGAATATTAATACATACTCATGTACATTTGATTTTAAGATTCAAAGATGTAATCCATCCTTCTTATTATTATAAATTGAAAGTTATTCTGCAAACTTACAGTTAACTTCTCGACCATGATCTTAGTATATTTTATCATTATGTGTTACATTTTTATTTTAAAAACGCAACAATCCTTGAAAATATCAAGATGATCATGAAGTATCACTTAGTGGTGATTCAGATTTGTCAATAAACATATATTATTCAAAGATAAGTAGATATACGGAGAAAAAATTAACTAATCTAATCATGAGGTAGTCAAGAAATGTAGAATCTGCATCAAAATAACTTTTCTTACTTTTCCTGCTGAATAAGTTCATGTAAAGGTCTTACAAAACTTTATCTATGATCACTGAACCAATACTTGTCAGTTATTTTTCTAAGGTTTGTTTAGCTTACAAAATGTATAAGGTTCATTGCATTTCTAAATTAAATATACACTTCTCGACAAATTCCATGTTCCTGTAACATAGCAACTGGTAGCATTCTTATTATACTGTCATATTGATTAATTTAACAAGGATAATTTGATTTTATCTGTAACGTGAAAGACTGAATATTCAGTAAGTGTTTTTGTCATCATTTTTGATTAATGAACTGTCACCACTATGCAACTGTAACATTTTTAGCTACACTTTATTATCTTTGGACATTAGGACATTTGAGATTACACGTTACTCTATCACTTTTATTCATCGTTATACCAAATCACTTAACTAAGTTACCACAATATTGAATAACATCGTGATCCCCCCTTAATAACTAGAAAATTAGTTATCAGTAAGTAGTAGATTTATTCAGGTATAATAAAGGACTGATTTATGAAATTTTCAAATCAAGCATAACGCTTTAGTTTACAACACAGAATGACCGTAGTTACATAACCATCAGATGTTCCAACCATTTGTGAGGTCGTAGGTTTTCACCGCTGAGAAGTCCCACACTAGGACAAAGCAACAGTCCACTAAATCCTGATTTTCATGATTTACCCAACTAAGATCAGATAGTGATGGAAACTATGAAAATTCAACTATCGCCACAAAAACGTGTAGCAATAAGTAATCATTACTAAATCCAACATTTACTTTGAAAGCAGCATATATATATATATATATATAGGGAAACAGAAATCTTTCGTCTTTTGGGAATTAGGCAACGTAAATAGGATAAAACGGCATAATTAAACGTTTTAGTCAGGAAAGTAAATAAAATTGATTGCTCTTCGAAGTAAATCTAGCCAATTTCCTCTGTGTCTCACTATAATATTACACTTGAGATTAAGCAAATTAATCACCAATCAATCTGTTAGAATTTATGTAATCAGATTATAAAACGTACATCTTTCTATGGATTATGTTTATTAATGAGTTTGGTGGTATCTTTCTATTGAATGAACTGATGATGTTATAGCAATATGTCTTCAGTGTTGGTTGTTTTGAAGCTATCAGACTACAAATTGTAAGCAAATGCTGAACTAGTAAACTATGTAGATATCTCTAAATTTAGAAAGCCCATAAACTTTTAGCATCCAGAGTAGCAGTGCAAAAACATTAATAATAAAATTTTCTCAGTACAAATAACCAATATACAAAAGCCTAAACTGTATATACAAAAGAATTACTTCTTATCGTTGTATTTACCATGGCCTTAAATTATTATTATTGTCATTTTGTTTCCGTTGATTTTGCTTTTTAAAGTATGCCTCTATCCTTCTTTGTTTCTTATATTCCCATGATTATATTCACAATTGTTTTTGGTATCACTTCATTTCATCCAATTAATATTACGCTTATAATTATTGTGACAAAAATATTTTAATTATAGGTATCAATACCGAGGTTGGTTAATTTCAAATAAATTGAGTATTGGGTAGAGAGTTAATATTAAATATATCTTTGTTATATCCCAATGCGTGGAAAATACTAGTTCTGACGTTTCGTGACTTAATGTAAACCACTTCTTCAGGGTAAATAAGTAATCGATACCAAATCAACACAAGCTTCACTAGAACAAAGGAATCAGTCGCATCGTTTCTTTTGTACTATTCAAACTTGTGTTTCTTCAGTTTCAATTATTTGTTTACTCTGAAGAAGTGGCTAACATCAAGTCACGAAACGTCAGAAAAACAATTTTTCTACACCTTGGGAAAAAATATTTATTATCATTTTAATTATCTTATTTTAAACACACTAAAATCCACTGTTAGGTCATCGATTTTATACGCCCTTTTATTTGCATACACACAGTCCTTCTTAATTACTATTTATTCTATATATTCTAGTATTATCTTTCTATTACACCATCATGTTTATTCTAATTCCGTAAGTCCTGTCGGAACTAATACTCAAAATGATAAGTAAAGGAAATTCTAAAAACGAATTTATTAGTTCTGATATACTCAGATGTGGATCTTCAAAGATCAAAATCATTGATTTTATCAGTATTTTATAAGTTTGTTTTCATTCACTAGGCTTGCATCAGAGAGTCATGACCAGTGGTTACTAAATATTACGGATAAAAACGATGATGAATCAGTTCAATGAACAGCAGAGTTTAAAATAAAGATGTAAGTTATAAAAATTATAAACACAAATTGATGATAATTGAAAATACTGCACCACTTTTTTAGTAACATACTGATAAACGAATAACATAGTACTCTTGAAAAACCTTCAATAATGTACGTTTATACGACTTTTATTAAAGATTTTTAAATAGAATGTAGCCACTTTATATTCTTTTCATCTAGGATATTACTCAATTCTGAAGAGTTGCGAACATTTTGGAAAATAAACTCATCCCTTCATTCTTCAAGTAACAAAATAAAACGTACATTTTTCATCGAGTTACTCCGCAATCAGTACAGTGAAATTAGCTTAGTTTGATCAACAGACATCCATACATCCCAATCCTTCAACGAATCTGTAATGTAACTCCCCTTTTGTGATTTCAAAGGAAATTTGTTCTAAATGTCTTAATGTCAGAAGTGAAGCGACGTTCACCAATCAATTTACTTGTTGCTAACTTACAAACAGATCCCCACTTACTTATTGTGCTGTGTTCACTCTTAAAGCTTATCGGAGTAAATATAGTCGGTTTACTTCTTATGTGGTAGTGAACATAAAGTGAGTGTTAAACACCAAGCTCAACTTTACTGACAGTATTACATGATTTCAAGGAAAATTTATAAAGCTAACTTTTCTGAAACCCTCATGATGATGTGGTTGTCCAAACATCCTGAAAACTCCAATATGTTAACTACATAATACCTACCAACACCGGTTCTACGGTAATAAAACTTATTAACTTGATAAGATATATTCCTTCAGTAGTCCTGTATTTTGAGATAGTTTTAAAACAATACATCCTCTTTCACTGATAAAATTAAACATAATCAACCAATCCATGTATATAAACATCTTCTTTGCATTGAAGCAGAAAACTATATATCTTTCCTTTCCATGACATGTTCATTTTGTCATTGTTTTGTTTTCATACATTTATTTATTCTCCGTTTTCATACTTAAGTCACCCATAAACCTATCTTTCAGAACTTGTTATATTGTAACCTATTCCACTGAAACACTGTTTCCATTCATCCTCAAAGTGAGAATAATTTGATTTGAACCTAGTTTCAGTTACAAGGTTTTGTATTTACCTATCCACAGAACTGCACCGTAATCTGTAATTTTGTAGCTGCATGCTTGATAATTTATCTTTACATAAATCTCGTATATTCGGGTGTTGGAAGACCTATTTATTATTAGTATAAAGATTTGTTGAGACTATTCAGTGTTACTGATATTGTGAAATGGGCTAGGTTAGATACATTTTATGCTCACTGGTGGATAAATTCAATAAATGATTCGAGAACTTTCAGTTATTATAGTTTAGCCCTATTGTTTGTGATGCAGTTATCCACCGAAGACAATTGAAAATGGTCGAATAATATCGCGAATTGACCAGAGTTAGGTATCTATACTATTGGATGCTGACTAAGTTGTTTTGAAGTTAGAAGCTTGCCGAGTGAGTAAAGTTTTGGGGCTCGATCCCCATTAATGTGGTCAAGGATGTATCTTGATGACGAGTCTCATACTAGGATGAAATTAGCTGTTCAATGCTTCCTGTATTTCAGTGAACTTTCAACTGAGTTCAGTTCTTAATATTAATAAGGTCCACTGATCAATCTGTTTTACGTATTAAATCAAGCTCCACATCAACCATTCTTCTAATTACACATATCCCAGTATGTAAAGCATTATATATTTAATATAAATACGACAGTTTAATCATTAAAAATAAATCGTGGGAAAAAAATGTTGCTTCATTAAAGTATTTATCTTATCAGAATAAGCCCTAAAGATACTTATTATATTTCAGAACAAGAAATGCTAAAAAGTTTGTTTATCTAGTCTGTTCGATGATTGAAAAAATTATTTTGACATCAAACGGCAAATATCATTAACATTGATAACTTAAATTATGGTATCCATCTGTAGGCTCAACTAAAAATGGGTATTAAATCAACTATATTTCTAGTCTGTATTTGGTTAAATAACGTTATAAGAACGAATATAGTTCACGATAAAGATGAACAAATTCACTTGATATTATTTGCTTGTATCTTTCTATTGTTGTTAAGGACTGCAATTTATCAGTCTCTTAGTGGCATATATGTATCGTGTGCGGATTACCTTGATATTGCCTAAAGTCACTAGCTCATCAGCTGGATATAACTGCATCCCAGAATCCCGGAGTGAACATCAAATCTAAGATGCAGGTACATACAGCTGACGAGTCCCAAATAAGACGAGACGCGCGTCTAGCCACCATCCATCTTTATTTATAAAGCTGAGCAAAATTTTTAAAACGAATATATTACACGACGATTCTCATACATGAATCTTTTTTTCAAAAGACTATCTCTTTCTTTTTGCACACTTTTGAATGTACTAAAATTTTCTAGAATAGAAAACCAAGTTATTCATGTTCACATTTATGAAGATATTTGATTTGAAGATGATAAAAAAAGCAAAATGTAAATTTCATCCTATACCGTCTTTAAAATTGTACTGGATGAGGATAATTTTAGTTTATAGTAGCTTAAACATAAATATATAAAAGATCTTTATCGTTACTCTTAAATGATGGAAATTTTGTGCGAAAATCAACTACAATGTATTAACATTATCGTATAATATATTTCCACTGTAATTATTTAAAACATTACTATATTACTATAAAATTTAACATTATAACACTTAATCGGATACAATAAAATGCTTTGAAGTAACAAGATAATTGATCAACAAGCATCTAAAAGTGATTGATTGACAATTAAAGTAATACTGTGTTAATATATGCAATTAAAGTGAATCATTAATATTAAGATCTGAGTACAAAAGAAATTTAATTTTGTAATTACAATCTTTTACTAAGATAAGCAAAACCGTGTCGGAAATCATCGGTTTTCAGTTAATTTGATACAAAAATAAAATATACTATCGACTATGGATCATATGGGTATTAAATTGGTTTGAGGATTGTGAAATTAAAATGTTGAAGCTGCAAGTCATGAATAAGATTATCGGCACGTTCACCTTTTTTATTTGTCAAAAAAGCCTATGAGTTAGCATATTTATTTATGAATTCATCAGTATGACACTTTTAGTTGCTGCCTAATTCTTGAGATCCAACCATTCTTTATGTTAAACGTGAAGAACACGTTTTTATTTCCGCAATTTAAGAATTCGTTTAAGAATTCATGCTCGAGTTATCGATTCGAATCGGTTAAAAGGATGAAGAATCGCAGACGATCTAATCCATCTTAAACGATTTCTCGGCTATTAGTTTATTCACATTAAAGAAAATTGGAGATGGCATAAACGATAAACCATTTTCACGTTCTGATATTAAACTCCAGTTAATGAAAATTGTTCATGTAGATTTAGATATGAGAAGCTTACTTGCAATTTTTCTGAAATGAAACGACTCATTTAAATGGTTTACATTGTCTAAACATCAGTCAATGTTTGAAAATTATATTATACATATGAAAGGATAAAATATCACCTATGCTTACACGTGTGTCCTTGCTAAGAACATAGACATACAATGTCATTCCTTTTTAATATTCGTAAGTTATTTTCACTAACAGATGAAATGTCATGTTCCTTGCTTCTTTTTATGAATAATTTTTAAACAACACCATCTATTCATAACTAGTCAGTACATAAATAAGGTGGCTTAAGATATAATATCGACTCTAGAAATTAAACTTTTACTTATAAATGGACAATTTATTCACTCAATGAACGTATGGAATTAGTTTAATAAAGACATTTGCATACTTTCCAGCAGTAGTATTTGAAATACACTATTTGTTCGTCACTGTGTTCATCACTTACTTGGTTTGACAGTGTGACTTTATTAGTAAAATCTTCAAATTACCATAAATTGAAACCTCCTACTCTTTGAAAACATAACATTTTTAAATATCAACAGAATATATCTCATTATCTACCAGGTTTCTAGTGATATAATGTTTAGTTTCTATGGTATCACATAATGTCATATTCCTTCCTAAGTCTGGATTTAAATTCACATGTATTGTGAAAGTGAGTTGTATTTCCAGATGTCATTCGTCAATGCATTTTTCATGAAACTTTACTTTCATCCATTCGATTACTTGTAAGGTTGTATGAGTATTACTGAAAAACTCTATGCCAGGATGAAATACTGTCATTTGCTTACAGATAACATAATTACGCTAAGGTGGTTCAACAACTATTTCATACACAAGAACATATTGGAATTCTGTTGGATACCTACTATTTGCATATTCTTATAATAAAATAAAAGTATTTTGTAATAAAAACATTTTATTATTTTCTATAATATCAGAAGGGACTTTGCGGATATTATAGTAATTTTAATAATTGAGATCATGAGTCAGTTGAAGTTAGACCACCATGGAAAACATGGGAGTAATAGACGGCCATTTCGTCCTATTGCGGGACTCCTCAACAGTGAGCGTCCACGATCCCGCCTCGCGAAATTCGAATCCAGGATCTATCAGTCTCGCGCCCGAGCGCTTACCCACTACACTACGGAGCCGGTCGGCATCAAACCGTGTTAATGTCTAACTTCAACTAATCCACGAAATTGAGAGACACATACACCATTGTCTTCTGTGAGTTACCACCAAACAACAGACCCGTTTGAACTCCACCGGTCACTCCTTCTCACTAGAACTCCAGGAAATACTTGAGGCCAGTCACTAGTGATCATATATTGATTAGTATCGGAACGGATTTTGTGAATCGATAAGTCTTGGTTTCGAATCTCACGAGGCGGGATCGTGGATGTGCACTACTGATAAGTCCCACAATAGAACGAAACGGCCGTCCAGCGCTTCCGTGTTTCCTATGGTAATCTAGCTTCAATTGACTCATGATCTCAACTATTTTGTGTAATTTTTTTACGAGATTATGATAAGCGTTAATTTTGAAATAATAAGAAAATATTATTTACATGCAGTTGTTTTCATCAGCATCAAACGAATGTTTCATCATAATGATGTACTGCAAAGTGATCATGAAATTGTAGAATTGTTTGTTTTTTTTAGTTAAAACGACATTTATATGAGCTGAAAAATAAAGTTTTCTTTTTTATTTTACTATCAATATAAGTCGATTGCTAATAAAATTTATTTTCTTTATGATAAATATTTTAGTCTGAAAATACCAACAGTGAAAAAGAAATATGCAATGCGTTTTATTTTTGTTACTAAATTGCTAACATTGACTCTATCTTATGTATATCGATCAATAGGGTTTACTTAATCTAACAATGAACATTAACTATAAATAGATCAATAAAATCGAGTTAAAAGTTACATCTCAGCGAATTCATTTTATTTTGATTGATTAAATTTATTTTTTATTTTTTGTGAACACAAATATTGATACAAAGAGGCACCGAATACATATGCGCTACACAAGTTACTTGATTTGTGTTTGGGCTGTGATACTGCTCGGGTGCACAAACCGAAGCAGGTGATTTTCTTGGGAAGCCACACCCAGAGCCTTCGATCTGTAGGTTTGATCCACAAAACGGTGGAGCAACGTAAGGAGATGCATTTCCATGGTAGCTGGTGACCAACAATTTGTTCATACGTCATTTGTTTCCTTAGGGTCCTGGAGCCCATGTGCACCACTAGTTTGGAATCAGCGTTTTCCAACTCCCGTAAGACCTTCCATGTCCACCAACCCGGTTAAAGCGCCTTACATTCACTTTTCTCTCTCGTAATTCCATAAATAACACTCCGGCCTCAAGAAGACAGTGAATAGGACCTCTCCGGTAGTGGCTGTATACACATGGTAATGTGAAAGCATTTCGAGAGGGAGAGTTAACTCTCCCCACCCTCGATCGTACCAGGGTATTTAAGAGCAACTGAATAAATAATTTATGCTCTTTTGAAGTACAAATTTTTAAGATATCTTAAAAAATGGAAATACTATCTACCAATTGTTATTCTACATCACAAAGTAAACATAATAAGTACATAGATGAACCTAGCATGAACACCGTCCAAAATTGTTTAGAAAACAGTGCACAGCTTTATATATGATCCAGATAAAAACTGATATACACTTATACGAATGATCTTTGCAATAAAAAATATCACAGTTTTAAAATATCTCTTTGCTAGCTGAATGATAAAGTAATCAAAAGTCCACAGTTTATTTCAAAAGTCATTTAAATTTGTAGTTACGGCGCATATTGCAATATGATCAAAAAAAATAAAACCTCCATTGCTTTTCAATCATACATAAAATTCGAGCATCATTGTACAGCTTAAAACGTAATGAAAAATTCATTCACTATATCTAAAGTAAAAATTCCTCTAGGTCATACGTTTTAAACGCAAAACAATCACAAAAATAATATTAAACCATAGAAAATGTTAAACTGTAAGAAGAGGCTGATGATGGCTAACAGTGAAATCCAAGACGCGCATTTTGTCTGACGGACCAATTTCAGCTTACAACATCAATAGGAAGTTTCAAACAATCAGTAAAAATGATTCATGCACTAAAGTATGTTGTTAAAATAATAACTACTGGGATAATTTTCATATATCTTCAAAGAATTGTTTCAGTTTACTTCATTTGAATTGAAGACAAATTTAATTTATCCTGTTTGTGATTAGAACGTACTTGAAGAAGACTTTATAACAGTTACTCATTATTATATTATTAATCAACTAAGCATATGTTAATGAACGATTCACGTTTAGTTACAGTAAATACAACGTGTGTTTATAAGTTAAATCAATATACCTAGTGTCTTTTGTACCTGATTTTTTAATTAATTATTGTTAATTTCACAAATAACTTTAAATATGTTTAATTGTCTAATCTTGAGCCTAATTCTCATTCCTACGAAACGAATTATTATAATTGACCTATCATATTGTTTTGTCTTTAGATCTAATTTAATATCTGTCTAACTTGTGGGGTTTGTGCCCTATTATTTATAACGTAATAATACCGCCAATTAGAGAACAGTGATTTACCGACCGGACCAATGACGCATAAAACCCGTACGAGCAATCTAGAGTCCTTATCGGTCCTGCTTCCTTCCTAACCCTGCCTGTTAAGTCCAGAACATCAATCTCAGCATCTGCGATATGAATCGTGTATTGCAAACATACTAGGTTTATAGATAAACCAAACAGACTATATCATACCACAAGATAGAAAACAACATTTGTACAAGATCTAGCCAAAAGTGGCTGTGAATGTGGGAGACTATAATTGATAGACTGGGCATAACTCAAGAACGGTAATCGCATAATAATAGTCTATGAGTCAAAATGAAGCTGATGATAAGAGGAACATGAATATGCATAGTTTAGTTACTAAATAATTATACAATAAAAGTATATGTATCGTATTTATCCATAAATAGTTCTTAAGAGTTACCATTCATAATTGTCTTCGCGATATAATAACATCTGTTCAGTTTCCTAGTGATTACTGTTTTAAAAGAAAGCACTGTTAAGTTGACTAACCAACTACCTTTCAAGGGAAAGTTGTTTTTCTTTTTCTTGAATAATTGTTAACTAAAATTTTACATCATTTTTCTAATACATCCAAAAGAAGTGTAAATTTTTCCGAATTTAATAAAACAAGACTATCTATAGAAAGTAATCTGTTAATGTAATAATCATTAGATTAATTAACACTATAGCTCAGCAAATACTTAAACCATAATATCAAAACTGTTACGTAAATAACCAGATTGGTAGTTCAAATATTTACGAATTCATGTTCAACTTTTTAAAATGAACATTCCTAGTTTAAAGTAATCAGCTATTATTAATCTTTCATCCTCTATGTATAATTTAAAATTGATTTCAACAGTTGGGATCATGAGTCAATTGAAGCTAGATCACCATGGAAAACCTGGAAGCACTGGATAGCCGTTTCGCCCAATTGTGGGACTCCTCAGCAGTGTGCATCCACGATCCCGCTCTCGAAATCCGAACCCTTTTATTAATAAAAAAGGAAATTTTCTAAAATTCATTTCAATAGATTTACTTGAAACTTAGTGTTCTATAAATAACAAGTAATTCTTATTTCTTTACGAACACTGAAATTCATTAAATATGAAATGTGTAAAATTAAGTATTTGATACATAATCAGTTGTGATCATTCTCTGATCACAGGGCGTCTACTATAATTTATAGAACAAATTATCCTTTGTCAAATAATTCGTAATTAAGTTGTATTTCAGTTTGTGTTTTGTGTGATTTAAGCCTCCACTATAATAAATGGATTCGGAATAAAATCATCGGTAACCCTGAATTCTCCTCAAATGAAATACTTAATAATGTCTGCCTGTTTAATACAACCATACAGATATTTATAGCGAAATAAATTTCTTAAGTATAATCTCTACACAGTAGCACAAACCCATTAGTTTGTAAAGCTTCTAATAAATTGTACTTCTGTACTATAATGGCGAGGGCAAAGGCTGAATCGCACTTCCTCTTAATGCATTCCGGTTGGTAGGAGATATTTTCTCCATGAACTAACGCGAGTGGCGAATTGATGACTGGGATGACCATCCACTCTACCATAGATGGAGATCAATCTAATCGCTCAAACTGTCTTAATTTGATCAATTGAGAAGAGAAGTTAACCTTGAATTGAAAAACATGATTGAGGTACTAGAGAAAACGTTCCTATTGATGCCTAACTGGATTTCTTCTGAAAGAGCCATTAAATCAAAACAAAACGGGCCAGAAAGAAGGTCACAAACTGTTCCGTTATCAGTGCGCAGGAGTCATCACTAAAACTACTAGTGGTATAATCGTGATGAGAGCATATCGTACATGACGACTTATTTCTGAATTGTTTTGAGTACCTGTGTACTCTGTGTACTATAGTATGCGTAGCTGAAGGGTTACGCATTCTTTATATATATGTAACATACACTTGTGACTGTGAGCATCTATCCTTATGTGTGTTATGTTGGATGTATATACCTTTTATCTGGGCATTCTATATGTACATGTAGCGCATACTTGCGGCAGTTCCACATTCCAAACTGGTGTGTTCACCACAGTTCTTGACGATTTTGGGTTGTTCAGGAGTTCCCAAAGGTGATAGGAAAGTGTAGACAAAATGCGCCTGTCTACACCACAGAAAAGTGTTGGCTGTAAGGTGTCCGGCTGTATTACAGATATCAATTTCTCTAATCACATGCACGAGTTACAGAGTAAATTGTTAACGTATCCGTTTACTTTGCTTTCTCCAGCGATTCATTTGCGCACCGTTGCGAAGCTCTTTTCTTTAATCGTAGGAGCTACTGGGTTCTCCTACTGTGTTGAGAGAAAATATTACTAATACTACTACTATTGTTAACTTTCAGCAAATTTTGAATTTAGTCTTATTCTGGTTTAAGTTTTCTATTTAATCACTTGTCATAGATTCCTATGACCGAACTGGTGAAAACTTCCTCTCTGAACATTCTCAACATACTCTCATGGAGATAGTTTACGATAATGAAATTACAGGACGAAACGTTTGTAGAATTCTTATCAAATATTTATCAGTGGTAATTTTCAACATTGTAAAGATGGAGAGAACAGTTGTGTAATAGTTTCCTTTATCAGACAGTAAACATGGTTTCTCTAATTATTAAAATGATATAAACATTTGATTCGACATGATCTAATAACCGTTTTATATTCTTATGTGAATTCAAAATGAAAAAGGCTACAATACCATTTTAACTTCCAATTTTTCACACATGAAAAACATGATTATTTTTTAAATTATTGAATGAGCAGAAATTTCTCCAGATATTCAAAATCTAGTCCTATTGTGAAATATATAACAAATAGGGAAGTATTACCATTGATATACTTCACTGCTGAGTACACGTATTTAACGGTGATACATTATCAGTATGGGGTTGTGGAGATTATTAAGTTATTTTGATTGAGATCGTGAACCAATTGATGCTAGACCACCACTGAAGACCTGGAAGCACTGGACGGCCATTTCGTCCTATTAAGGGACTCCTCAGCAGTGTACATCCACGATCTCGCTCACAGAATTTGAACCCAGGGCTTTCAGTCTCATGCGCGAACGCTTAAACTCTAGACTATTAAGTCGGCTTCAAACGTTGTTAATCTCTAACCTCAACCAATCAGCGAAATTGTGCGACCATCTTCTATTGTACTGAAGTAGACATCTCTCTCTACCCGACACGGATGATATATTAATTCGTGAAAAATAGAAACATCTCAGTAAAGAACCATCCCGTTTATTTGTAAATACGTCTTTATCGAAACATTACAAATTCTTCTTAAACAAATAATACAATCCTCTACATTTTAATCTTTTTATCATGAATTTTCTAATCAGAAATTTTGTCAAATATTTAGAAGAGTATTTACGCTTTAAATTAGCCTCAAAATGTATATCTTGGGAACATTCAAGGTATCATACTCTGTAGTAATTGTATCCTTTATAAAGAACATTACAGCTGTCCTCGACAATTGACATTAGTAACTTGGATTGATAAATATCACCATGACTTGATGGTGTTTAATTCATTAAATGAATTGGAGTGTATTTTTGTATTATGGACTGTACACTAATATGTTACCTTTAAGTTGTATCAGTAACTTAATTTTACCAAGAATGTAATGTCGCCTAACTGTATATAAATAGCGAATAAGAATAATGTAGTTCAACTGCTATCTGTAAACGGATTTAGTTTTTAGTCAATTATTTTTCTCATGTAAATTCTCATCACGTAGGAAATTTAGAACTCCCCTAAAACATTGTATTTACAAATGTTCAATGTTCTATTAGATGACTGAAACAGTGTCATGTTAACTCATAATGCCAAAATCCCTTTTTTTAATATGATTGAAGAAGCACTATCACTTCAACCTTACTTCTTCATGGCATATGATAATCTTTAAATACTATTTCAAAGTCTACTTTGCATAAGCCAACATCCATAATTTAGCACAACTACTTGTAATTTAAAAGTAGTTTATGAAATTTAAATAAATTTTGTATACAATGAGCATGATTGTCACAATAACGACGGAACCTTTATACCTAAGAAGAATGCCTAGGTAACCGTAGCACTTGAACGAGACAGAACCTAGCTACTTAACCGGAAAATATAATAACAATATTTGTCATCGTCTGATTAAAACGTTATTGGTTTCTCATGAAAAAAATTCACTTACCAAGTGATATCAAGATTTAACTTTTGGCGACTTAAATGAAAATCTGTCCTTAATGGTTAGTAGAAACATTACTTGATTGCCTTGGGATCGGTAATATCCATCGCTCTATACTCTTATTTTTATATCTTCTTAGGAAAAACCATATTACTTTGCGGCACCTGTCGCATTTTAAAAGGATTGATGATATTTATATTATCTTGCTCAGGCTGTATGGCAGCCTTAAATAAAACTAGGAATTATGTTAAGGTATAAACTTTCTGACGATCAACAGGGTAAACTGAAGTGCACTACAATACACATAAATCACAGGCGAATAAATAATACTAAATGAACAAGCATAATTTCTTCACCAATTAAGTAACAAGCAATTCTGTTATCATTTATCTTGTGTAAAGTAAACAATTGTTGTCATCGGTACAAATATTTTTATATAACTTTGTCATTATTCAGTAAAATGTATCACTTCCAATGAAGCAACTAATAACTGGTCAAAGTAACTGGGGGGATAATTCAAAAGATAATTCCTACTCTGTTTATGACAATAAAGATCTTGTTTTTTAGTAAATAATACTTGGAAATACATTAAAATGCTTAAACCATTATGGAAACTCTTACATTTCAAAAGACCTCGGTGCATTACAGAAACCTCCTCTTTGTAACAAAGTCTTCTTGGCGTATACATAACTTTAAATCAAATGATAATTAGCATTAAGGCAAAATACTATCTGAAAATCAATATTTATCATCCGTCCATCATTCAACAGTTATAATAGGAATGATAAGAACTACGATTTACTTTGTTTCATGATCATGATTTCATCAACAGTTTTATCTAATAATATGTCGAATAACGAAAATTGATATTATATAAAAAATTTTGATGTGTGAATTGATGGACAAATAAAATTCACTTTATCTGTTCCGAAAAGCGTATACATAGAAATGGGATTATAAACTGAAGTGTCAAAAAATCCTGATAAACTTAAACGACGATATGTTTAGAAAACGTATGAATCAACAGATCACCTTATCTTCAAATCTTAAATGAACGATCCCTCATGATGTGCAGCTTAAGGAATAACTAATGCTTCGAACTGTGGATGCGCACTGCTGAGGAGTTCCATACCAGGTTTTCAATGGTGGTCTAACATTAATCGATTCATGATCTCAATAAAAAAAACTCAACAACCTTCACAACCTCTTGCAGATAAATAAATAACCATTAGAAGACTTTCTTAAACTCTTACACTTTTCATCGTTTTCCTAATGACAGATTTGATGTAATTTCCTACAATATTTTCCGTTATCGGAGAATAGATTTTATATGAAATTAAAGATAATAAACCTCAACTACATAACTGGACTAATATTTTGTAATTAGACAGTGGATTTTCAAATAAAAATAATATTAGGTAATATATTTACGTATACTACTGGTGTGGTGTGTGCTACTTATATTGACATAAGTAGTATATGAATTTAGTCGTGAACAGAAGGTCTGGCAGCAAAGAGACAAGAAGATCGAATAGTAAAGAATGGAAACAGGATGCAATTTGTATGAAAATGCAAGAACAATGAATTCTGAGACATTTTGAGACAATTGGTGGACATTTTGCAAATTAAGCATTTATTATTTTCTGATTGTTAGATTTTGTTAACAAGTCCTGTAATTTTATGTTCAATAAATTCGATTGTCCCCACTGGTGTTCTTGTTCACTACACTGGTACACTGACGTATTTACTATAATGAATACTTTCAAGTACTCAAGAGAACATTTAGCCATACTGTTTGGGAATAGGAAAGGCACCTTTGGCTAGTTTTAATGTAGATCATCATTTCTAATTAGAACGTTTGAAATATTTATTATCAAATACTGATATTACTACCTGATACATTAACTTACAGAATCGATTATGCAACACTTTCAGTAAAAATTGATAAAGCTTAATTAGTTTACTGAGAAAAACCCATTAAATAACTTCTAAGTACTCTTTAATTTTACGACAAAATTGAATATAATAGTTAAATTCATGTGTCAATTGGAGCTAGACCACCATGGTAAACCTGGAAGCACTGGACGGCCGTTTCGTTTTAGTATAGGACTCCTCAGCAGGGTAGTGGATGCGCACTGCTTATGGTAGTCTATCTTTAGTTGACTCATGAATTCAATTATTAAATTACTATAATATCTAAAAAAAACCCTATCTGATTAAAATTGAATAAGTTTGATTTAATTAACAAAATATATTGAAAACAATAATTAAACATACTCATTATTTTTATGAACTATTAATGATACACTTATATAGATAATTATGCTATATACCTTACTTTTCACTTCAATTTTAGTAATATAAACTGGATTTTTGTATTTTGTATTCAATAAAATATACTCTAAGCTTCCTAAATTACACTGATAATGGACAGCAGATTCTGATTTAAACATAGTTAACTTAATCCTTAGTGTATATTTTAAATTTGTGTTAAGCAGAATTCCAACTCAAGCAAAATGTATAGAAGATAAACAACCTTGAAGTATTTATTTATTTTAATAACAGCTAGAAATATTCAATCATATAATTCTTATTAAAACGGTATATAGATGATTCATATAAGGTATTGTTTTAAACTTATCCCAGCTTAAACAGTAATACATTTAAACCATTTAAACGAAAGCTCACAAATCCTCCTCTGTCATGATGTATAAAGCTTAAGAAATGAAGAAAGAAAAAAAAAGAATTCGATATAGTTCGCTTACAATAACTAAGTAATGGAAATTCATAATCAAAATGGTTATTTGAAAAAAAACTATTTCCACTAGAATCTACACTACTACAAAATAAAAAATATAATTTATCTGTAATTTTAAATCAAACCAATTTAGTTTTTTTGTAAATGATTACTTACCTACCAAAATTTTTACCAACAATACAATTCCATGTTGCTTTGTATTTACGATCAAATTCATGTTTAATATAACTTGCAATATGCATATCAATATTATGCTTTTCCATTGCGATTGCAGCTACATAAACAGCATCATCTTCCATTTCAGGTATCATATCTGATTTATCTATTACTGCACGAGATTTATCTATGGCCATTTTGTTTTGTTTTCTTATAGAGTAAAGATTAGTTATAACATTTCATTTCTTTTTTTTTAAAGAGTTTATATCTACAATTAGTATTCACTACTTTATTAATAATTGGTTAGAAATTATGCGTTACCTTATTTAACTGTCTTTATTTGTGGAATACTTTATGATGAATCTCATATTTTATCAAATGAAACTTACTACATTGTTAATATTGAGTGATATGAACTTTCTTTAAAGTAGGTTTGTATTAATATATAATGTTTGCTAGCCTTTAGAACTAATCATGTAATAAACTCCTTTAATTAACATTTTATAAATTTTGTTTAAGATTTAATCTGTGTGTGAATTTCGGTTAACAGATTCTGTATTCAAGATCCAAATTGTTAATTTCTAAATTTACTTTATTTTTGATCAATCTATACAACTGTACAATTTGACAGAATTTTATTTTGCCAAACCAAAACTTGACATCAATCATTGAATTCACTAACTTCTAGTCTGAGCCATGTTGATAGATGCAGACTACTTGATTGAGGTCAGCATGACAATCATAAGCAATGGTTTGAGACTCTGGGTGACATGGCTCAGAATCGATCACAATGGCGTTGGTGTATACACTTTCTATTTTCCCTTAAATCGCGAGATTATAATTACTTCATACCTTTCTAGTTCTTTCTTCCTGTATTATGGCCTTATACATAAACTTCCTTTTATATATTACTACCATTGAAGTAACTACTTTTATAAATTTGGTGTTCATCTCGTTGTGCTAATGAGGTATGGCAACTTGGACCGATGCATATGTGTGCCTGGTTTTACGTTGTAGCTGAATAACTAACTGATTCTGCAAAATATCTTTTTCTATCAGGAGCTTCACTTAATCAGTAATAAAATTCAACACACAATTATCGCTTTTTTAATCTGTAATCCATGCATTATTTTAGGAGTGTAGGCTTGAAATCTTAATTAGCACCCCATGTAGACCGATGTATTGTAACTGAATAAGTAAGCTAAAATCATAAGGACAAAAAAGATTCATACGGCATGTGATTTCTTACTTCGTCAAAAATCTAGAATGAAAAGTCGATAATAATAAATGTTATCGTAACTCTAATTACTGGTTTATTTCAAAACCAGAGTTTTCAAACAACCCGAATACCTAAAATGACTATACAATTTATTAGCTTTGATAAATATTTGTGATTTCTGCTACCACTAGCCATACTCTATCGGAAAAATTGTAATGAACAAATATAATGTCATATAAAATCCTTGTTCAATAAATAATAATAAACTACACTGATTGTTTTTGAGTATTCCTAATGATTTCTGTCCACTATATCATTTATTGGACATTCCATCTAATACTTATCATATCTTCATCAAGTTAAATATTACACAATTAATTCCGACCAAATCCCGGTATTCATATGCCCAGAAAACTGACTAGTTGTTACTACTTGTTATTGTTATTTATAACAAAGAATATTTGAGCAAAATATTGATTTCAATAACTTCGTCATCAGGCTTTGTAATTATAAGTTCATAATTGTTATGTTATTTTACAAGGGCCAAAATAAAATACGCTAGTGAATTAAACAATGTTATACATTGAAAACGGGAAACTTTTTAAGTTGTTACGTCATAAATACTTCAAAAATGTGTCATTTTGTAAATTCAAAACGTCATTTACATAAGGATAGAATGATTCGTTGAAATGTGTCATGGTATAACCAGTATAGTAATAATAATAAAATAAGTCATGTGAATAAATTACGTAGCAGGAGAATTTCATCTGGTTAATATTCTTTGTTTTTGATTTTTTTATGGTGATTTTTAAAATATTGTTCACTGGTTTTCGAGTTATAAAAAAAGATTAAATTTATGCCTGCAGAATTTAAAGTTTATAATGTGAACCTAAACAAAGTAAATAGACTGAGATTGACCAATAAAAAGTACACTACTCGTTAATTATCACCAAATTATTAAAGAAAATAACTTTCAAGGTACAACACTAGTATCATGGATACTAAGCGATTTATTTGAGTTAGGAGTCGTTCATTGATGACTGTAAAATATTAAATGATATTAAAAAGATAAATGTTCTAAAGTTATCGCACTGATTAATATCGAAAACGCTACGTACTACACAAATGTCGATAAAGAACTAACTAATAGTTTGGACACAGAAGTTTTCCAGATACATTTTAATCCACCACATACATTTGATGTTCATATTTTAAATACCAGTAAAATAACAGCTCTAATTGCCACCATGATGTGGTAATTTTAACTACCAATGTATAATTTAAACACATGATGTACTATAATGACAAGTCATAGATTTTATGTTAATCAGATGGTAATCCTCTAAGTTATCACTTTAAAATTTAAATCGAAAAGAGAATGAGTAACTAATCACCCATAAGATTAGTAATGTATTTCTTTAATTTCATGTGCTCACATTTTATATTTCTTTTAACTAGTGTAACTTAAATGTAACCTGTATAACATACTATGCAATCAAAAACATGTTCGTTGATTTTAAAAGATTAACACATGTGATAGATATTATGACTTATATAAGTTATTCTTAAAATAAAACAATCGTAATTACTTTTAAGAAATTATGAAGAGATTCAGAATTCATGAAAAATCAATACAAATTAAAAAAGTAATTATGGATGAAGAAATGCAAATGGACGTTATAAGCACTGTTATTGCAGCATTACATATATATGGAAATGAATATACAAAAATGAAAAAGTTCATAGAAAACAAACTGAATAAACGTTATCTTCCTACATGGCATTACATAACTGGTTATGATGTGGATAGGTTAGTAAGTATTTTCATTCTATTCATGTATTTCTTAATTATTCTGCGAAATTCATTTTGTCTAAACTTGTAGGTAATTCAATTCCGTAGAAACTTCATACAATAGTAAATGCAGATTTTCTTTATGTGAATCAAGCGCGTAGATCCGTTAAATCATATTTGTAACTAAGGGTTATTTGATGCCGGATATTAAAATCACCACTGAAAACACACAGTTGATTCGTAATATTTCGAACATTATTTGTCCCGGAAATTTTCATCTATAATAATTAACATCCACTTAAAAAGGAATAAATCTGAAGTGTCTAGAGTAAAATGTATCTCACTACAAAACGATCGTATAACCAGATTAATTAGGCTGAAATCTGAATCCTCACCTGTTTAGACAAAATGACAATGAAGTCTACTAAGTACTTACTTATGTTGTTGACTAATCGTTGAGTTTGTATTCCGATTAAACGTGATAAGTCCTTCCTCAAGAAATCAATTCTACAATAATCTATCACTTCATATACGTGGTGTTTAAAGGCGACTTTAAAGAACGAACTAGATGAATAACTTACAACTACAGAGCCTTGTACAGAAAATAACTAATTACAAGAATTATAGTTTGGTTCATTACTCCTTTATATGAAGAATGTCTCTTTCTTCTAACAATTAGTTTACTGGCCAAACACATGAACTAAAGGTAAGCAAGAATTTGATAATGAAAACTACAAGTGAAACAAATTACTTGAATTCACAACATCCATGAGTATTTATATATTCATCTACTTGTCCTGAACCATTGATGTAGGGCTTAAAATTCGTTTACGTACACTAGAACATTATCCGGATTGGTTGAGGAAAGGATAAGTAAGAGTGATTACGAGTCTTATTCTTGCTCATTTGGTGGACGCAGAACACCAACTTGAACTGAATAAGACTTTGAAGGATATCCATCAAATTTACCTCATGGTTGCCAAGTTTTTTCCTATATATTGCTGAAGTGATCGTGATCGAAATCCGTGAACTTAGTATCTATGTCCACAAAAAGTTTATACAACTCCTCTCTCCATCTTCGCCGTCGATATTGAAGTGTGTTTTAGCTAAATTTTGATAAACCCCCATTCCTTTCAAAAATATTCAAACGTTTTTCTAATTTTTTTCAATTTCATATTTGATATCTCTTCAATATTCGTCTCTTGACTCTTAAATAACTACTATAAAATCGACTTTTACTAAACTATTTTGTTATCTCTCATTTAAATATTACGTAATCTAAGAACCGTTTAACTGAATATTTCGATCCTTACAAATTATTGCTCTAATGATTATGGTCTTCTTCGCTCTAATTACTCAATTAATCATGTAATATTGCTTTATAATGATTTTGATATAATACTTATAACGTTACTCCACAATCTGATTAGCATCATTTTGTTGTAATATATATATCAGAAGTGTTTTTCGTGAATACTATAGTAATTTCAATGGTTGAGATCATGAGTCAATTAAAGCTAGACCACCATTGAAAACCTGAAGGCGCTGGATGTCCATTTAGTTCTATTGTGGGACTCTTCAGTAGTGTGCATCCACGATTCCGCCTCGCGAGAATCGAACCCAGGACCTATTAGTCTCGCGCACGAACGCGTAACCACTAGACCACTGAGTCGGTATTCAATGATGTTAATATCTAACTTCAATAAATTCATGATCTCAATCAATGAAATTACTACAATATCCACAAAAAAACCTGATATGAATCAACATATGCTCACCAGTGACTGGCTTCAAGAAGTAATTCCTGGAGTTCTAGTGAGAATCAGTAACCAGTGGAGTTCAAACGGGTCTGTTGTTTGATAGGAACTCATAGAAGACAATGATGTATGTGTCTCTCAAGTTCGTGGATCGGTTAAAGTTAGACATTAACACCGTTGGATACCGGCTCAGTGGTCTAGATGTTAAGCGTTCGCGCGCGAGACTGATAGGTCCTGGGTTCGAATCTCGCGAGGTGGGATAATGGATGCGCATTGCTGAGGAGTCCCACAATAGGACGAAGTGGCTGTCCGTTGCTTCCAGGTTTCCTTGGTGATCTAGCTTCAACTGACTCATGATCTCAATCATTGATATATATATATATATATATATATATATATATATATTAGAGTCATGACGAGAAACTTATTGAAGGGAAATTTCTTTGCTCTGTTTGTCTTTTACTAAATGTCTGAATGGCAACTTTTAAAATACCGAAATATTTTCATGCCTTAAAGAAAAAACCTTAAATAATTTATTATTTATCGTCGTTGAAAATGACTGGAACATACACTATATTGAAACAAAGTTCTGTTTTTGCTTTTATCCCAAAAATTTTATACCTGTTCAAAATATCGAACTAAGTCTATACGTCGATTTTGTTCTCTGTTAAACAATCTTCAAATACAACACAATTAAACTGAATTGGTTTTTATGCATTAAATTTACCATTTTATTGTAATCATAATGTACATTTAAGTTATATAATGGAAGTTATAAAAAGTTCATTTTATTTTTTGTATTTTAGCTCATTACTAATGCCTGTTCAATACTTCATTTCATTCAAATGTGAAGAGAAGAATGTTACCGTTTTTAAAACAATCTAAATATAATATAATTACAAACATTCATTTATCATATTTCTTTTCAATTCCTTATTTATATCCAACCAAGTATATGTTTAAGCAAGTATTCATATATTTTTCAATTAGGTGTTGCTTCGAATAAGAACGAAATGAAATAGCTCCCACAATAACTATTAGATCAAAAATGTTTTATGATGAATCTAGGTATTACAATCTATAGTTTTCAGCCCGTTAAGTTATTTTATTGGAAAAGAAACTTATAATTGAACTGGATTTAACCACGACATTGAGTATTCTGCTGTTATTGCTTTTACTAGAATACTTCACTCATATGTTTGAAATTTTGTGTAAATGTGAAAAATGAAGAGAGGCTTTCTTTTTTAAACTAAGATATTTTGAGTATCTAAGTCTATGCTATGGTTATGAACTAAGATATTTACGGTTAGGCTTGTTAAACCTGTTATTCTACGTGCAGTTATATGATTACAACATTGAGTAAATGTAAATAAATAATATAATATATATTTGTAATATCCCACTGAGTAAAAATATTAAATTTTCCGACATTTCGTGACTCAGTGTAAGCCACTTCTTCAGATCAAAATTAATCCAAGATTAAATAGTACAAATAATCAATGCAAGAATATTACGTACTCAATTGGGTAAATGGTTTGAAAATGAACGTTGATAATTTTATCTCTTCACTCACTCATTTCAGCATTGATCTAGATTGCTAGCTGTAGTTTAATCTAGAACCCAGATTTCATTGAAGAGTCTAAAATAATCCCTTGCTTATATATATATATATATATATATATCTTTTGAAATATATCTCGGTCAAAAATTTATAAATCAATTTTGCTAATGAACTCAAAACTATTTTAACAGTGATTTTTTATCAAAATTCAGAAATAATTAACTATAAATTCCAGGTCTGTTTATGAACTTAATGGTTTACTTTATAAGAATAATAATATACTGATGCATTCTCAACTATAGAAATGTATTTCTATTTGCAGATATTGATTTTGATTATTGAAGATTTTAAAGATGTATGATTTGATATTGGATCGACATTGGTGTTTCTTTTCTAGCCTGGAATATTCCTCCAAAAAATAATAAATAAATGTAAAGAAACTGTTTTACGAAATGTTTGAGCCTTAATCCTGCCCCAAAATAACTATCGATTTCTCACTCGAATTGATTAAGTAACTTAAACATGAAAAATTCCAAATAAAATGGATTGGAAGAAAAGTAACGAACTAAAACATCTAACTTATTTATGAGATTCTGAATATCCCTTTATTTAGCACATCGTAATTGGATAAAATTATAATCACTAACGAATATAATTGCATGTCAAAAGCTATTGACTAGAATTTCCCTGTAAAATAGAACAATTAAATGTTACAACACCATTTGCTGCTAAACCAGAGACAATTTCATTTAGACTGACTGCGATATAAATAAATCGTGAGTTTATTCAAAAGCGTTTGAAGAATATTAACTCATTGACATCATCGATTTACAATTAGTTAGTTAACAATGTATCATAACAAAGGCAAATCATTATGGCTATCTAGATCTGTTCACAAACTTTAGTAGTTAGTTGACTATACAGAATATGACAGGTGTACCTATCATATTACTCTTAGTATCATAACCAAATTAGCCAGGTACTATTAAGAATATCAATAAAGTCTTGACTTGAATAAACTAAATCAGATGAATAAAGAGTATTTATTCTAAACGCAATGCAACATAATTTTGATTTTTATGAAAATATTGCCTCGTAAAGTTAAACTTTCTGGATTATTACATAATATACCGATTTTAAACAACTTTATATCTAACAAATCTTGTTAAACACTGTGATTTAATGTATCTTAACGACTAGTGCATACCTTACGGAAACCAAAACCTGACTCCTGTCACGTTTTGGGCTGAACGATCTTTATAATATTGAAACCAGTGATACGATCAACTTTGTCTCACATATTTTATACAAAAATGTATTTTTCAGCTTGGATTTATTTACATTTACAAAATAAGAAAGTCGCATGCTCGAAAAAGGCTGTAATCAAGTTAAACGTTTTAGACTAAACTATGAATTTGAGATGACGGAGAAGATTTGTAGCTCAGGTGGATGATTTTGATGAAGTTTTGTTCTGTGAGCTGGATGGTTTGAGAGAGAACAAAACTCTATCAAAACTATGGATTACTTTGTGAAATTCATTATAACAAGTTATTATGAATTATGATTACTAGACGTAGAATAGATAATGTTGAAAATTTAAAGAATAAAACTTCATAAAGAAATTGACATAAAAGATGAGGAAGTTAAACATAATTTGATAACCTATTAAGTTTCTTTAATTGATAATCTATAATTCACCTCTTATCTAATAACTCAATACCTCTATTAAACATTCATATTTATAGTTATGAAGATATTTCACATGTTAAAGATATGATTCAAAGACAATTCTTTTTTTCATTCTTCATTTAGAAACTTGTTTATAGTTTTCATCATTAGAATAAATCTAATTAGTTATAAATGAAATAAATTCATTAGGTACTTATTTCAATAAACTAAACCATTAATTTAATACTAAACTTTATAATATTCTAATGTACAATAATTGAAACAATAGAACTACATGAATGATTGTGAATATGTTATTATAACATTATTATACAAACAATAATATATTCTTAATAGAATATGAAATTCCATTTGCATACATACTATTCCTTTATCTGTTATAATGTTTACTATTCCATTTATGTAATATCATAAATAATCCATTCATTTTATTAAGATTACAATGAACTGTCATTTAAATATACTTATTACTTGTTGTTTTCTTTTCATTATATGCTATTGTAGTTATATAATAATTATTATGTATTTTTTATATAAAAAAGAAGCATTACAAAAAGTATCATATATTCTTATTCAAAGATAATGTATCGAAACATTCTCATCTGATTTACATATATACACTTACTTCAATCTACAGAGTATTGCCAGGTTGATGTTCAAACAATTAGATCATATAATATCATTTATAATATTCATAATTATTTGAAGTATCAATATTTCTTTTTTAATTATACAATTGAAATTAGGACTTTGAATATATATATTAAACCTGTTATCTGGATATTACATCCAATTACATTTAATAGTTATAAAATACTAATTAGTTTTATTATGCAATATTTCTATAACAAAATGGATATAATCAGAATGGGTTTTGTGGAGCTTTTTAGAAATTTCACAGGTTGAAATCATGGGTCAATTGAAGCTAGACCACTATGGAAAACGTGGAAGCACTGGGCGGCCGTTTCGTCCTAGTAAGGGACTCCTCAGCAGGGAGCATCCACGATCCGGCACCCAACGAGATTCGAACCCAGGACCTACTGATTTCGCGCGCGAACACTTTATCACTAGACCACTGAGGCGGCCGGCATCCAATGGTGTTAATGTCTAACTTCAACCAATCCACGAAGTTGCACCACCGTACACCATTGTCTTCAGTGAGCTGATATCTCACAACAGACCTGGTAACGGCTTCTCACTAGAACTCCATGAGTATCTCCTGAAGTCAGTCACTAGTGAGTAGTTGATTATTATCAGAATGGCCGTCTAGTGCTTCCAGGTTTTCCATGGTGGTCAAGCTTCAACTGACTCATGATTTCAACCTGTTAAAATGAATATAAGAAGATAAACTATTGACAATAAGTATAAACTAGTGCATACTGATTTTTAAATTATTTCATGACTGAAAATGGGAAAATTTCTGAACTCGGTATTATCAAGTCATTATATCAGATTATGGTTCGAAATTTGAATAATTTGTTATGAGAAACGAACCGTTGTTGAACGAAATTAGGTTCTTTTTAAAAAAAACACTAAACCGAACATTGGTTTGTTAAGTTTTAGTTATTTTTATATTTGAATTCAAGAGTCAATTGGACCTAGACCACTATGGAAAACCTGGAAGCACTGGATGGCCATTTCGTTTTAGCATGGAACTGCTCAGCTTCAGTTGACTCATGAATTCAACTAAAAAATTAATAAAATCTCTACAAACCACACTTTTGATAATTTTTAGTAAGTTGCTTTGTTATACATGCCTTAACTCATGAAGTCAGAAGTAAGGGGAATACCTTATGACAACCTTTATATACTATCATTACATATCAAGAATGAGAAACACTGTTTCCCGGCTCTTTATTTAAATAATATCATAGTTTCTTCAAAGTTGAAATTCCAACTTTTTGTTCGATTCAGTTCACAAACTCGTGGTGAATAAATAAAAGTACTGGCCTTATAAAATGTATTGATGCTTTCAATAATCACGTATTAATCTCGTTTAATATAACGTCCTTAATTTTAATAAAATTGTGTAGTACGAAGTGATTTCATATTGACCAACAGTTGATGGTCTTCGATGGCAACAAAACAGTTTCATATTTAACAATTTTTCCTTTATAGTTTATTCGAAAAATGGTTTGGATGTTATTGAGTTACACTTTACTTTTTTGTTACAACAAACAATAAATGAATTGCTACTAAATGTTTTTATAGAAAACTTACAACCCTGGATATTGTTTGGCTTGTATCTTCCCATTGAGGTTCAAGACTGCAATTGATCAATCTGTTGTTTTAGCATGTGTGCATACTGTGCGTCTGCCTCGATATTGCCTTAATTTACAAGCTTTTTGTAAGCAATGATGGATAGTGGCTAGCAGTGGAACATAAGCCAAGCAATACCAGGTGAATTTAAATTCACCCCATTGCACAAGCAAGTGGCTATCGGGACTCAGTAGCTGAGTGGATAACGCGATGGCGTTTGAAGCGAATGGTACTGGGTTCGAGTCCTAAGGTGTACATCAACTCTGAGATGCAGGTACATCCAGCTGACGAGTCCCAAACGGGACGAAACGCGCGTCCTGGATTCCACTGCTAGCCACTCTCCGTCATTGCTTACAAAACCCTTACAACCGATAATAAAGCTAAACTCTCCCATAAATTTCATAACTTGAATTTATTTTATAAATTATTCCTCAAATAATTTTATCCTCAACAATTTCATTATATTATTATTGTTATCCCACTGATTCCTTTTTTAAGAAATTACCGTAACTAACCATTTAAGGTAGAATGAAACCCTGGTTAGCAGAAAATATAAATTGTTCTGATTTATTGATGATTTGAATTTTTTTCAATCAAAATCAAAAACTAAAAACATTATCACAATAGAAAGTAATCTCTCATGGATGATATATTTGACCATTATAACACTTTATACTTTTGTTTCAGAAAAAAATGGAAACGAGCGCACTAAAGTATAAGTTTCCCTTTGATAAATGTGACAGTCGGTAATCAAATCATTAAAAAAACAACTTTTTTTCGAATTAAATTTGTGCTGCCTAAAGCTAAGTTATCTAAAACATTTTTTTCAAAATGTATTAAATTAATGATCTCAAACTAATAAATAAAACGAAATAAATGATCTTTAAAATCTTTAAATTGCTTAACTTTAAAATTGGTGTAGATAGTATACGTTGTCAGATAACAAAAATTTACTAAATTTATTAAAACTTTAATAATAAGACATTCTATCAGCAATGTTATTGAGATGACTTCAAAAAGTTTTCAGAAGTTCTAGAGGATTAGAAGAGATGCTCTTTATTCAGAACTTGATATAGTCTTCCGAAATATCACACTTAGTATACTGCTATTGGAGGATAGTACAAGTTGACTCCTTGTAAATAGGCTTAAGTATGATGATGTTATAACCGATACTAACAACTATAAATACCCATGTTTTTTCTTTCGTCTTCTGATTTGCGACTGTGGGGTTCTACACGTTGGAGTGCCGTTAGTTGTATATCGTATTGTCATAACTAAGTAGAAAAGGTAACTCTGGTGACAAGGTGTACCAATAAAAATGCCAATCACTCTTGAACAAACAAGCAGGAAAAACAGTATGAACAGTCTGAAGTTTGTATTCTGGAAATCCTAACTCAACAAATGAAACTTAGTCACAGAGGACTTACTAATGATTCATGTAACTCACATACCAATTTCATCATTAATTCTATTCATGAATTTCAGTCCATTCATTTGTCTGGTAACACATTCGAATCCTGATTCAAGAAGTGTGAAGATTTGTTTAAGGTTGACTTCAATAAATTTGATCACGCCTGTAAGGTCGAAATGCTTCTAAGAAAACTTGGCACGGTTGAACATGAATGTTACAGTAATTTCATCCTTTCAAAGAGCTCAAGAGGTTTACGTTCCGACGCAACAATTAACATTCTGTCACAAATCTTTACTGTGCAGTCATCTTTGCTGAATATCCGCTCAGGATAACAAGAACCAGTGATGATGATTGGGTGAAAAATACAGGTTTACTAAGTCGCGAATGCGATAGGTTTAAACTATCATGAATGAAAAAAGATCAGTTTTAGTGTCTTGTGTCTGTATGCAGACCCCTGAAGACACAGTTATCAGAACTAGAATTTTCAACAAAACTGAACAGTCTCTGTTAAAGTAAATAACCACGGGACTCCAGAGATTGGAATATAATATCTCCATGGGTGAAAACAATAGCCAGTCACCGTACGTTCATGCTAAAAAGAAATATTCCGGCTCAGGAAAACCATCCTGCACAGAAAACCACCTATGATCTCCACACTGGTCATTTGGAGGTTGACATTACAAGTTCTGTTTCTATAAAGAACATTCTTGTACTAAATATCACCGTAAGAGGAATTAAGAAACCAGCTGCAGAAAAAGAACCACTAAATGTTATCCATTGAAACTCTGTTTCAAGAAATACAGGTCTGGTGCGGTAACTAAAACAATACTGATAGCTCATAATCGAGCAAGAATTTATCGCCGAAGAAAATATGTAACGGAAGACACCGTATTCGTCTTCAACTTGATAAAGCATCTGACATTACTCTTATCAGCTCAGAAACTTGGAAGAATATTGGAAGGTACACCGTTCACCTAACAATCATACAAGCACACAGTGCTTCCGGTGAAAGCTGAATATTGCTCGAGAAGTACCCTGCACTGTTTCTAAAGGTAAATCAACAACGAATTCGACAGTATACCTTACAAAGAATCCAGCACTCGATTTATTGGGGTTAGATCTGACAGAGACACCAAAATTAGCCAACTGTACAACAAACAGCATTTGCGGCTGAGTCATAACCGGTAACCCCTTAGAGAGGAACCATAAGAACACCGGGTTACGAAGAGATCATCACTTGTTTACGGAAAGATTGGGAGGATGCATGAAAGCTAAAGGAGTAATAACCCTCAGATCTGAAGCCATGCCCGTTCATCGACCTAAAAGACCTGTGCCTTATGTTCTCGCCAAGTGGTTGAACAAGAATTAGAACGGCTTCAGAAAATGGATGTCATTGAGTTTGTGAACTTTTCAGACTCGGCTGCATCTATAGTGATAGTCAAGAAGTCCAAGGGCAACGTCCGCCTATGTGCAGATTACTCTGCCAGACTAAATGAAGCTCTACAATCTCACCACTATCCCTTGTCTTTACCTGAAGATCTCTTCGCCAAAGTGAACGGTGGCAAGCATTCTGCGGAATCGGATTTATCAGACGCCTATCTACAAATTGCAGTAGCTGATGAAAGTAAAGACCTCATCAGGTCCAACACACACACGGGTCTGTTCTGAAATAAGAAAATGCCCTTTGGAGTGAAGATGGCACCCTCCATATTCCAGCAAATTATGGACACCATGTTACAAGGTATTATAGGAGTGGCAGCTTACTTATACGATATCGCAATCATGGGAGCAGATAAAATGAACTTGCAAAAGAAATGTAAACGGGTGCTAACACACATAGTTGAATATGGTCTTCACCTCCGCACAGAAAAGTGTACAATACCTCGGTTTCATGACAGATAAAGATGAACGACGACAAGATCCAGGATTGGTTAGTCATCACGAAAATTCACTTCCTAATCTCCTTCGTCTGCGTGCTCCACTAAACCATCTACTGGAAAAGAATTCAAAATAAGGTCGGTCAGCAAACTTTCAAGCACCTTTCAATAAAATCAAGCAACTCCTAGCTTCCAGTTTCTTATTTAGGCATTGTGATCGTTCTCTACCTATGGTGGTTGCTTCAGATGCTTCAAATTATGGTATTAGAGCAGTTATTTCTTATATTTTTTCCCGATGGAGCTGAAAAAACCAGATCGTTAACAACAACAGAACGGAACTATAGTCAAATTGAGAAAGAAGCTTTATCGATTATCTTTACCGCAAAAATGTTCCTCAAGATGATATTTGGTCAGCAATCTACCTTAATAGCAAACCATAAACCATTACTTGCGTATTTGGGTCAAAGAAGGGAATTCCTGTTTACGCGGCTAACAGGCCACAACGATGCGCAACAAAAGTTCTTGGTCATGATTTCAGGGTCGGGTTTTGTAGGTAGTAAAAATTGTCATTTATAGAAGAACTTTTAAAGATAACTCTGATTTACAAAGAAATTAATAGTTGGCACTCATAACTATTTAAAGTAAAGAAGATCCCAAGACAATGGTAGATAAGGAATTAAACACTGACTGTTTTGTATATACAAATAGTTTCTGTAAGACCTTTGAGCAACGCTAAAATGACCTTGGAATGTCCACTTACTTATCAGAGTTAAATGAGGGTTATATATTAATGTAAGGAATTAGGATTTACAGTTGAACGTTAAAGTAAGAATTAGATTTAATGTTTTCATCACGAACTGACATCAGCTATAATGCCAAAATGGTATTAAACCAAATGAGTAAATGAATTTTATGCCAAAATCCGAGATCTGCTCTCTTAAATGTGATTGATTTATCTATAAATTATAGTCTAGCCATAGTTTCTTATTTATTTTTTATTCCTTGTAACGTTGGTGTGTTAACAGTTGTTCGGCTGTTTGTTTTTCAGTTCAAACCATGAAAATGATGTTATTACGTGTAATTCCTAATGATAAAAGGATCAAATAAATTATAACAATAATCATCTATTTCATATTTCATTCAATTTAGATGTTTGCTTTATATGTTTGATTTCCAGACTTTCTATCCGTTTCTATGGTAATATCAGATGAATGATTTAAATGGATTTTCCATGTAAACCCGTTAGAATAATTTTAATTAGTCTGTGAATATTATTTCATTGTTTTCAAACAGACATTGTTATATTCTCTTAATGTTTAGTTTAACATGAACTGTATACATTTAATTACAGGAAACCTATAAGCTTTTTCTAATATCTGAATAATAATAGTTCGTAAATCAGATCATTTTAGCTCCTGACTATTATTTTTTTAAACTACTTCCTTAAATTTACAATCTTTTTCTAAGCATCCATACCCGCATGAAATAATTTACTACATAAAGATCATAAACATAACTAGTTTGGAACCCATTTTCATTATAAACAGCCATTGCCATCAAAATCATTAACAAGGGAAGAGTCATTTGAAAGGACATGGATCTTCGACTACATACGATAACTAAGCTGTAATCTGTATGATATTTGAAGAATTTGAAACAATACATTCACAAAGTTAAAATCTGATGATTATTATTTTTATGTACAGTAGATTACATTCATTGGTATCAGAGAATCATTGGATAATTCAGCACCTAACCATTTATGAGAAGATAAATTTTAATTTATTGTTTGGTAACATGCTCATTTGTTGCACGAAGTCACATCACCTGAATAATCCTTGAAAACTAGAAAGAATTTAGTAACCTTTATCGTTCTAGTTTAAGATCAATTCTCTATAATCCATCATGATGTTAAAAAAGTTGTCCTTTGCTTTGGAGAAATGCTTTCGGAAATTTTAAAATAACATTTTATAACTGCAATCATGAAATATTCTATTCATTTAAAATAATCCATAAAGTATTAGTTGCAAAATTTCATATCGTAGTGATACCTTTACACCTGATTTTGTTTTAAAATGATGGTTCACTACAATAGAATAAAAGTGATTCACATATACTCACTATGATGACAGTTTCTTTAAATGGTGACTCATCTGTCAATCATAAAAAACTCAAACTATGTTCGTACTAAACCTGTATCAACACGAGCTATCACAAATTAAATATATACTTATAAAAGAAGGTATGAAGCTTATCAGTAATATATTTAAGTTATTGATGTTTAGTTTCTTGGGTAGTTATTGGCACTCCAAGAATAGTAATTATCTGTATTATTTGGAACAGTAAGTCACTATATACACATCTCAAGATTACTTTTCTTAAAAATTGATATTACCTGGAAAACCATTGCGAATCAAAGGTCCTAAGGATTCAACCCAAGATCTGTAAGTCAATGGTCCGCATTATCAACCATATTCTAGCTATCATATTTTAGAACGATCATCTGTTTGTATCAATGGTAATCCTTTTACACTTGAAATGGTTGAAATTTAATTGGTAGTCAAGCAGATCATCGTAAATCTAAACAGAAATGAGAGTATAATTGTTCTCAGTTTGCTTGGAAATCTTTAACATCACTTAACATCATTTATTATGAACTAACATGACTGAATACAATACTATTTTATGAAGTGACGAAAGTGTAGAACATGTACCCTCATATTACAGTTCAGTGGTAGAATAAATATTGAGCTAACAAGTAGATTTAAGGCTATCTAATTCCATTTCATACGTTATTTCAGGAGTCTAATAATAAATTTTAAAAATTTTGCAAAACATACAACTGATCATTATACTGATGATAAACATTTGTCTTTTTCTGAAGATCTCTGTATGGTAATAATCAATCAGCACGATTTACATAAAAATCAGAATAACACCATATCATATTTACATGATTTTAATAACCTTGTTCTTAATTTAAAACACTTAAATATTTTATAAAAGTTTCAGGGAAATTATACAATAAATCGTTAATACCTTTAAATCTTAATAACTTTCATCTGCTCTTGTAGAGCAAGACACATTGGCCGCAGCCAGTGCTCGCTTTTAACTCGATTACGGGAACATGTTCCAGTTTGGTTCTACAAGGATGAGAAAGTAGTTAGAAGTTCCATACTTAAACATCTACTCGACTGTAATTATTCTATTGATCCAAAGTTTGATTTTAAGGTTGTATATACGATTCGTCCAAATCTACCTTGATTTTTTCGCTTTCAAAATAGCCGATGCCCTTACCATCCATGAGCTCAAGCCAGAACTACGCGTACAAAACAGGCACGTCCTATCATTATCGTTACCTTGGCCTTAATTATTATTATTATTGATGCATTTCTCCCTTTACTTATGTCTCATATTCTCATTATTTTATTCAAAATTGCTCATGATATCACTTTATTTGTTTTCTACACCTCTATGACGTTTAATTATTGTAACGAAAACATTTTTATCATCTTACTACATTCACGTTATAATTCGTTACTAACTTATTAAGTCTATTGCCATTATTTGTATTACATAATCTAGTATTATAATCTTTCTATTACATCATCTTGTTTGTTCCTTATTCACATTTCCTTGCGGAACTAGTACTTAAATGAGAACATTTTCACCAATTGAAATCATGAGTCAATTGAAGCTAGACCATCATGGAAAACGTGGAAGCACTGGACGGTCGTTTCGCCCCAGCATGGGACTCCTCAGCATCCACGACCCCGCACGCAACGAGATTTGAACCCAGGACCTACTGATTTCGCGCGCGAGCACTTTATCACTAGACCACTGAGGCGGCCGGCATCCAATGGTGTTAATGTCTAACTTCAACCAATCCACGAAGTTGCGCCACCGTAGACCATTGTCTTCAGTGATTTGATATCTCACAACAGACCTGGTTGAACTCCACTGGTAACGGCTTCTCACTAGAACTCCATGAGTGTCTCCTGAAGTCAGTCACTAGTGAGCAGATGATTATTATCAGGAGGGGTTTTTTGTGGAGATTTTTCAGAAATTTCACGATTGAAATCATGTTCCACCATGTTTCCATACTAGGATGAATAGGCCGTCCAGTGCTTCCAGGTTTTCCATGGTGGTCTAGCTTCAATTGACTCATGATTTCAATCAGTGAAATTTCTAAAAATCTTCACAAAAAACCCCATCTGATAAAAGAAATTTTCATAAATATCTACGTTTGTACAGCTTGATTATAAATTCGTTGAAAAGAGATCCCATCTCTGAACTTTTTTTTAATGTTTAAAAGAGAATTATCTGTCAACTTTGTCATAATGTTTTGAATAGAATCATTTATTTACTTATAAGTGCTATGTGTTTTTTTTATATAAAAAAAATCCGAAATCTCAATAGTGTTTAATTACCTACACTGTTAAACGTATCTATCTCATTCAATAAAAACAAGATGTTACTATCCTAAAAATAATAGTAACTTTAACTATTATCAAAGTCGATAAAAATCATAAATAGTTTCGATTTATTTACACAAATATTTGATATGTATATTGTTTCTATTGTATTATTTTATAATTTTTTTTTATTATACAATGATGACTGACAATGATCATGTTTATACTTTAAATAATATTGAGTTCTCTGCTACTATATTACTTGTTTATTCTAGAATCAATACAATTCGATCATTATTATTATTATTATTATTATTACTAGTTCCTACTATTAACCAACAAAAAGCCAAATCATATGAAGGTAACTAATAGAGTGATAGAAAGACACAACTATACTATTTGATTATAATTAAACAATTTTCATATAAAATTTAAAAGAATAAACTATACATTACTACTAGAGTTTAAAATACAAAACAAAAGTAATAGAATAAATTATTAATAATTTCTATTTATTTTAGTACTAAAAAGATTTTATTAAAAATGCCAATAGAACAAAGACCATATAGTAATACATTACATCAAAGTGGTGAAAGAAAAGCTGTTATTAAATATGTTGAAATGAGTAAAGAAATGCAACAAGATGCTGTACAAACTGCTGCAATGGCTATGGATAAATATAATGATGATAAAGATATTGCATTATTTTTAAAAAAAGAATTTGATCGTAAATATGAACCAACATGGCATTGTATTATTGGAAGTAAATTCTCAAGGTATGATAATTTACTGTTGTTGTTTTGTTTTGTTTTTTTTTGTTGGTATTATCCATAGTTTAATATCTGTACTTTTCAAATGTGAAATAAAATGAATGACTAATAGTTATTAAGTTTACTCCTCCTTTCTTTATTATTAGTGTACAAAATTAAAAGGAAAACTAGTACACTTACAGAAATGTTTGGATCTAATTTTAATGAAATCTTACAAAGATATTGAATGATATCTGGTTATTAACATTTATAGTTTACTTGGAAATATCTTGGTTTAAACTTTTAGGTTTTTACTAAGAAAATTCGATAAATGAAATTGATTTCTTAAAGTGTTTTTTTATCAGAAAGGGGCTTTTGTGGATATTATAATAATTTCAATAGTTGAGTTCATAAGTCAGTCAATTGAAACTAGATCATCATGGAAAACTTGGAACTATTGGATGGTCATCTCATTTTGTTAATTGTCTTTTTATTGATAAAAAACACATTTTTACTTTTTTGCTCTCATAACATTTACATAGAAAGTATACTTACATTTGAAGTAATGATAATATTAGAAATTAATGAACCTTTTTACTACTTTCTCTACATCTTTCTTAGTCTATCTTGAATAATTTCTTGGAATAAATACACTTTGATCATAATAAGTCGAAGAAAAAACTACTTTTAAATAATTATTTGATTGTATCTTTTAATTGATTATAGTAATCTAAATGATTTTGAATAATTCGGTTACTAAATTCTAACTTTTCTTTTATTCAATTAACTTATTTAAGTAGTCACTTTAAAATATTTCAAGGTGAACTAAACTGAAACAATCAGATAACTTATGAAGTAAATTAGAACTTTAAAAATAAGTAGGTAATAATTATGAAAACTATAGATAGGAAATGCTCTTTTAATCTTGAATATAGTTCATACACATACAAGATATTAGGTCGATACCTTACAATATTTTAAGGTGATTAGTAAGCAGTTAAACCCTAGTATTCTGTAGTTTGCTGAAGTCGTTGCTATCAGTCATTAAAAACCTGTGTTCAAAAGGAGATGGTTATTAATCTTTCCTTGGCTTGGCGATAAATATTCCTTTTTTTTAACTCTTTTTTGCATTTATTACATTATTGTAATTTTAATTCGACTGTCCTCAAGATTAATAATCTTATTTTATCAACTGAGCTCTACGCATTTTGTTCTTATCAACATTTACTCATTATGTAATCACTTGTTTCTGACCATTTGAACTGTTGCCACAATTAATGTTGTAGAATATTCTTTTACATAAAGTATATATTTACAGCATTCAGTCTACTAATATTATTTACAACCTTGCTATATTATACTAATGTGTCTTCAATATAACTTCAAAACTAAACCCTTTCACGTAATTTAAACTCATTATGTAATTATCATTTTTTAAATATCGCAGGTTGTAAGCAGTTGACGAGAACCAACGAAATAAAATGAATTCATGCTACTCTGCTAAAATCTTTATTCTTGCTCTTTTCTGAATATATTTATATGAATGCAATATGTATTATTAGTAATCATATTCAGTTTTGCATTAGTTACATCAGTTAACTGAAAAATTTAGCATTAAAGGTCTATTATCCGAGTAATGAAACCGGTTTAAAATTATTGTTTGATACTTTATTGTCAATCATTAAAACGAAAAAATTGAGTTAGTTTTCTGTTAAATGCCATCTTGTATGTTACCATTGGATAACATTGGTAAAAGTAACATAAAATCATATTATCTTTCAATAATAACCGAGTTTAATAACAGTTTGTAAATGAACTTAAAATAATTTAAATGTTTTTGTTTGTAATTATTGAGTAACTCTTTATTCTTTATTGTTTTCCTCTTTAGTTATGTAACGCATATAAAACAATTCTGTATTTACTTTTCATTGGAAGATCGTGGAGTTCTTCTTTTCAAAACTGTATGAAATATTCAACTAAAAAGTCTGTTTCATCATTACTTGTATTAGTTACGATTATAATAATATAGATATCAAGCAAATATATTGATTTATGATAACAAAATGATCAACATAATATAATTTAAATCTGATTTTGACCATTTACATAAATTTATTTAGTTTAATTAAAAGATTCTCTTTGATGTTTTTTTATTATACTTAGCGGGTATTAATAGTGCAAGGTTACACTAATTACAACATAACATACTGACTAATCGAGAGATATTCATCTAGTCCTCAAATCCGCCTCAAGTCAATTGACCACATTTTTAAGTAGCCATATAGCTGTCAATGAAATAATAACATATAATAAGACTGACATGGGTTTTCAACATGTAAAGGGAATGATCGTACAGCCGAGTTTATTTTTGCACTGAGAAATGAAAAATAGCTTATAAGACTTCTAACTGAACGCCCGAATCGGTTTCCTAAACGATTCTATTAAACCCAGTCAAAATCTACACAACAACTGGAACACAAGAGAAAACGATTGAAATGTGAGAAGAACGCTTCACTCCAAGGTTATTTCAGGTTAATTCGCATTTCAGATGCCCTTGGGCTAATTTGACAAGATGTTACCCAACTTTTTCAGGACCCTTCTGGACTATTAAGTGGAATAATCTGGATCGCCTCAATAATAACTGCATTTAAATCCTAGATATGAATATTTACTACACAAATGTTACCCATCCTTAAGAAGCAAACTATTAAATAAAAAACAATATCATGAATCAATTGAAGCTAGACCATCATGGAAAACCTGCAAGCACTGGACGGCCGTTTCATCCTATTGTGGGTCTCCTCAGCAGTGCTTCCAGGTTTTCCATGAAGGTCTAGCTTCAATTGACTCATGATCTCAACTGTTAAAATAATAATATCCACAAAACCTCTTCTGATATGCTTGCAGTTACTATTCAGAATATTTTGTGCGATAAAATTCCACCAGACATTCAATTACTTAACGAACCAAACAAAAATGTATTTAAGGCTCTTTCAAATATTGAAGTGTTCACAGATTGATATTATCATCATTACCAAATACTTGATATTTTGCATAACGACTACTATTTTGAATAATTTCAGTCGGTACATCATATTCCTCAGGTCAATTTCATTAGAATGAAAGTCATGGGGTTTGTATATCAATAAGAATTATTTTAACCACTTTCAGAATTATATTGATTTATAAATAGACCAAAATATATATTGAAACACTAAAACCAAAGCACATATTTGTCCTTAGGCAGCTCCTAAATTAGTTAAATTTATAGGCAATTAGTTTAAAGATATTTAGTTAATAACTAAATTACATGAGTTCGGAATGTTTTAATGAGTCTAATGGATAAAGATATAAAATTGGCAATTAAAAGTACATTTTCAAATCTTTTCTGAAATCATAGATATTTAGAAATTATTTATCTTAGAAATATTACTGTAATATTGAATAAAACTTTTAACTATAAACTAGCTATTTATTATTGTTATTATATACTTGTTAGTCTATATTCTAGATTTTGAAGTGTTCTCATACATTCGAAATTTAGTTTATCCTCTCGAAATGTTTACAAACTTTGATTGTAATGATATTTACCAAAAATGTCATTTAACCTGAATAACTGAAATTTCAATGCTTCAAATATTTAGTGCATAACCATAGAATAGCATATACATATACATTATATACATATATTCTTTCATTTGTATTAGTTCACCTAAATTATATAAAATAATTACACAGTTATAACATTACATATCAAATATGCTTACATAATGAGAAGAAATTACTTTTCTCAAATCAGTAGTATTACGTTACCATTCAGAAGTGAATATAATGGCTGTATACGAATTTTTGATTATGCTTTAATGTATACATATATTTCTTCAAATGTAAATGTAATCATAAATTCTTGGTTTACTTATTGTTATACTTGATACTTCTAAGTAAATACATCGTAAACATGACATTTACAAAAGTGATATGATTTGAGATTAGTATGTCTTATAGGCATTAATTTCATCATTTGGTAATTATCCTAAAGAATCAGAATTCAGTGAATTTGAGTCATGTTTATTTTGTAGAAAATATTTTATTTAAAATTTTATGATTTTGTTACAAAAATCTTATATTTTACTGGCCAGTCTGATATCTTTTTATTGGAGCAGTGGATCGATAATTTGGATTCGTGATCAATTGTCCCTTGGCCACATTTAGATCATCTCAGTTGACACCCATACAACATTTTGTTAGTAAATTGAGAAGTCATATCAACATAACACTTAAATCACTTTTGTTTGATAAAATCAACATATCAACTTTTCAAAGCAAAAAAATACCAGACTACATCTCGTTTAACTTACATTTCTCCTTATTCATATAGAATCATCGAAGTAGCTCATAGTATTTTTCTCGAAATTCATAAACACAAGACAAAGTTTCATTTATCAACTACCTTATTTTATACTTAAAAACCCATTTTAAAATTATAAATAGACAAGAATTTTAAACCTCACTTCGTTCTCTATTCAGTTTATTCATGAAAGGAGATAAACAGCATGAGGTTCATGGAAAGGTTACACAAACAGTAGAAATAACCAATAGAGTATGTAATAATTTTTATCATCACTAAAAACTTTCGATTACTGGTTCGCATAGCCTAAATAACATATTTATTTGAATCTAAATTTAATTAGAGCTAATGGCTATTTACTGAAATGTACAAGAACCAAACGACTAATCATTGAATGAAATAAAATTGTTGTGATAAATTCCACTGTTGTTCTTTAACATATATTACCATGTTATCCACAACAACTACGATTGAGTTCTTACTAGACTATTTACTTACAATGAAGAAAATATCATTCTCACCATATACAAAGCTAAATGATAACTCTTATAAGTTTTACTCATTCTTATCATTCAATGATATGCGTCTGAATCGTCGTCTTCAATAAAGTTTCAAATCCATTACAGTCGAAAGCATAAAACAGAGAATATTATATCCAACGTAAATTGCGAATCCTCGTGTTCTTCTATAAACTTATCACGAAATTTATATTGCACAATTCAGTACAACTTTCAGTTTGTAAGATTGACAAATTTCATACATTTATATTTATTTAATATATAATTGGGGTAAGTTGACCCATATTCAATCATTTAGCCTTCTTGGTTCATATATCAACCCTATAGTTTTCAACTTTAACAAAATAATGGAAAGTTCGCTTTATCTGAACACCTAGCAACCAACTAGATATATCCATATCACACCAGGCTTATGCTTTACAGCTTCGAACTCTCATAGTTGTAATTTAGTTACTCAAAATCTTCTTGAACGAAGAATATTCTTTCCGATAAATCCTCTTCAGGTTCTACAATTATACATCCAAATTATAATCCGAAAAATGGCCAGGTTAAGGGCATTCTTTAAACATACTTTAAACTATGTACTTTGCCCTTACCCTGGCTATTTTTCGGAATAATAATTTGGATATATAATTGTAGAACCTGAAGAGGATTTATCGGAAAGAATATTCTTCGTTCAAATATTAGTCTCGTAATATGACGTCACAGCAAGAGGTTCTTAGGTGATTTAATGAAGTACATTCAGCCATCCAGTTTTCATTTGAAGAAGAGAGTGATGGTTGAATAGCCATTTTGGAAGTTCTCTTAACTAAGAGAGAGGATGGATCGTTAAAAAGGAACTTAAACAGAAAAAGTACATAGACTGGACAGCATACGCATTTTCTTAGCTTTGTACCTCTACAGTACAAACGAAACTTGATCAAAACCTTTAGTTACCGTATGCGCACTATATGTTCTGTTGATATAGTTGGAAATGAGCTTAATGACTTGCATAATACTCTCAGGGAGAACGGCTACCCTAGAAAGTTTATAATTAAATATATGGTCACGATGGCGAAAGTAGGCGAAATACAAACAGCGAAGAAGAAATCCCTGTTCATGTGTCTACAATTCAGAGGGGATGCGACTAACGAAATACTAACTCAGAGATTACGTAGGACAATACAAAAGTCTTTTAACACCAGAGAACTGCTATTAGTATTTTCTACGCGCCCAATGGTTACACCTAGGCTAAAACATGAATTACCTAGAATGACCACCTCATTTTGTATTTATCAGTTCGACTGCTCCTGTGGAGCGAGTTATAATGGTCGAAGTTCTAGGAATTTACATTTTCGTGCTCGTGAACACCTTCCAGCGTGGTTATATAAAGGTTTGATGAAGAAGGTGAACAGCTCAATATTGGTCCATTTAGTACAAACCGGTCATAGTGTCAGTATAAACCAATCTTTTTCAATTATTTATAAAGTAAGTAATTTTTTGCCAAAATTGGTCAGACTGAAAGTCCTTCAAACGGCCGAAGCAATAGCCATCCGGATGAAGAAACCGGAGCCATGCGTACCGAAGAAATATATTCAACCACTCCTTCTTCCCTAGCCAACTTCAAAGCCAATTAATCAATAGTAATCTTAGCTACTGAATGACCTAATTTGACTACGACCTTTCGCAGTCAATTGTAATTGACCCTGTTATCTTTATTCACAAATCTTTGTATTATTATTATTATTATTATTATTATCATTATTATTATTATCATTGGTTAAACATCATTATTAATCTCCCCTATAAAGTGGTTCATTCACTCCGCATTCATCCCTCCTTAATACGTCTTACTAATTTTTCACACAATATAGCCTTCCACTAAACATTTGACCGAATTGTAATTGCACTATTATTTCTCTCTCACCCTATTTGACCCACATTTATTCTGATCATGGATCTTAAATTTCACTTAACATATACGCAGATTCAAGTTAACATTCTATCTGAATGATATCGACATTAACAATTTTATTGTATTTTGTTTAGCAATCCTAAATTCACATACTTTAAACGATGTACTTTACCCTTAACCTGGCCATTTTTCGGATTATTAATTTAGATATATAATTGTAGAACCTGAAGAGAATTTATCGAAAAGAATATTCTTCGTTCAAAAATTAGACTTTAAATATGATGGGGATCTTTAAACAATTTTTTATTCAAAGCATCCAACAAGTTACAATCTGTTAATGTTGACGACCTCATGATTTGGGTTGACAATTATTGCACGGTTCTTGTGATTCCTGGTCTCGATTGATAAAAACGTCTTGGGTGTGATTAAAATTTTTTTAGAAATAAGTGATTGGTTAACTTGTTCTTGAAAGTGTGTGCTCATGTGATAATGAATAAACATTTTGTTACCTGTAACAATCTGTATTGCAAAAATATTATATCCAAACCTAGTCAAAAATCGTTACACTTTTAGTGGGGGTAAAAATACTTATAAACAAATTTTTCAGGAAGTCTTGAGATATATTTGCTCAAATGATACTTTTATGTTCACGAAAATATAATTCATAAATGTATTTGTTCTCTATATTTCTCAATCTAAGACACATATACATGGGTTTGTGCCATTACTTTTCAGTAAATAATTCTCATGCTTCTAATTCTTTACCCTCCCCCCTTTCCGTTTGTATCCTAATAATTATTGTGAAAGCACAAACTACATGGACATAATTCACTAGTTTGTGCTTTCACAACCAACATATACACTGAAATCCCTCAAATTCTAGATTTTGCAGGCCATAATTTGTCTTCTGAACTCCAGTACCTAGTTCTAATCGTAACAAAAGTCTATTTAAATTAACTAACATTGTTCTCATATTACAGTGGCAGAAATTAAATATATTGTTCTAAATACTTCGAGCGTCTTTATTACTTTTATTTTCTTCAGCAACTTTCAATAAAATTAGTCTTTCCAAGATTATTGATCTTTGATTTGAAACAGAAGTGTATCATTATGGTGGAAATTGACTTCAAATAGAAAGACAAAAATGAAAAAGTTTTGTTATCACTTTATTTTTCTGAAGGTTATCTTATAAGTTTAATTGGTCACGTTAAGGCCGGAACATCAAAGATATATATCACTGTGTAAGCGACTACTTTATCTTTTATGTGCCATATGCTTTCGTTATCACCAATGAAATATCTTTCCAATGTAAAAGGTATCTTCAACAATTAAAGGTTATCGATATTTTAAGAAAGTAGTTAACCTGTTAGGTATAATTTCAAATCATGAAATGTACCTAAGAGTCTTTGTTATATTTGTACGAATTAATACTTCTTTTGCAAATTATCCCACGCTTCATTTGGATTACAAAATACAACACCTTTGTAGGCACTCACCTATTTCTCTCCGAACTGAATGTCCATTTGTGATAACTAGTTTAGATTTTGTATTGTTCAAGTCCTAAACGATTTACCCTTACTTTAAACGAATGAACTAAACTTCCTGACCATTGTGTCATTTATATATGTGACCTTGAACATTAGTGTACAACTGCAGATATGTGGCTCCTTGTATCTTTCACATTTCTAAATGCCGAGTCACACTTTAATTAACTTCAGTGGACTGGTAATCATTTATCCATATCGCATCTCTTATTGTCCTCCTGAATAAATTAATGTATAAAATAATTTTTTCAAACTCAATTCGTATTTTGCATGCTTTACAACGGTTGCTCAAACGAGGTTAACCTAAATACCATGTACGAAATTAGATGAATTCATGTTCATGGACTATAAAAAGCTAGAACCAAGTGTTGAGTGCCAACTAAGAACTAAACACAGCCCTTCAGAACTCCATTTAGATAAAGAACTATCCTCAACTCTTAACATCGACAAGTATGGGTCGCTCATTACATGTTTCTTAAGAGAGTTCAAAATGACAAAGCGGTTTAATATCACATATTTCATAAGTTCCTATCCAGGTATTGTAATGAGTTCACAGTCTACCGATTCGTACTTCGGGAAGATTTGTGTGGACTCTTTCATGAGTTTTCCTCCAAATAAGATCTCAAGTAAATACTGAGAATAGTTCCATATAATTCCGGGATCGGCCTACTGATACGGCGGTGTAGTGGTAAATAAATCCTAGAAACCAACAGCTCTGTAACACGTTGACACTTGTTGCCAACCACATCAGTTTCAATGGACTCACTTAGCTGAAGGCGTTCGGCCACTCATCCTCACCAGATCACAAGTGGGTACGTCATGCTTCATATCTCTCACGACCGTTATACAGCTTAGATTGATCATTTATCGACATATCGATAACCTACCAAATATATCTTCGAGCCTCTTCTGTTCTGACTTCTGATTTCACTGGGAAGGCAAATTACGATTATAAAAGTTGCTACTGGTTAGGATGTTGTAAAACTCTTAATACTTGTGTCATATTTAAGGTGAACCCGACGTGATCTGGAATACCAGTTTGTAAACTGTGAAACTGCTCCTTTTTGGAAATTTATATATCATTTTTTACCATGGTTTTTACATATTGCGATACTTTTTACTTAGTATTTTTGGATGTTTTGCGTTTATTGCTATACTTCGTAGTTATCATGACCGAACAGACTTATAAATTATTTCAGATCAAGACTCTTACGCCACCCTCGTTCCAGCTAGTGCCAACATTGAAGCCTGGTTCTGTTACTCAGAAGCTGACTTCCACGAGCACGACGTGACATATTCACATGCATAATTTTTCGCAGTAGTGAAGGAACTGCCGGGCGAAATCAACAGGTACATCACATCTAGTATATTCACTGGTGATGTCTCAGAACAGCATGAAACTCCATTCTATTCTAGTCTGATCTGAAATGCGAAGATCTAGCCGATCGACATAGATTAGATCAACTCCCTGACAACATCGAACTACAATATGGCTCAGCAACATACATGTTGTTACGGATGAGAGAGGTCATTGGTCAAAGGACCTTTCACGATGGCTTGATTAGACAACATGCCTTATCTAAGCTTTCCCATCAGGTTCAGGCACTGTTTGTTTCACTTTAAAACAACGCTGTAGACGAGTTTGCTGCATCTGCCGACCGCATTGTAGAGATCACCGTAACCTCTAACGCCAAGACTTTCTCAGTCAAAGAAAAATCTCAAACGACACGACATGACGTTGCGGAATTCTGTCACACTATCACACGTTACCTTCGTATTCGTCATGACCTCAGACGCCCCAAAACTCCTCGAAGGGGTACTTCACGAAGACGATCTGACCTTAGATCACGAGAGATAGATAACCCTGAATGGTGCTGGTATCACACTCATTACAGAAAGTCTTCTCGATATTGCAGGAAACCATGCAGTTTGTCGGCTCCAGAATATCGGACACGCGAAACGCGTCGGAAAACTGTCTAGCCGTCACGCGTTGACGGCAACCGTAGCCAGCAAACATAGTCGTCTGTCATAGACCACCGATGTGATTACGAATGTTCGCTTCCTCGTCCACACTGGCACAGAAGTGCATGTTCTTTCAGCAGATTCTGACGTCCGACTGTACAAAGCAGTTTTCAAATTACAGATGGCTAATGGGAAACCGATAGCCACATATGTTATGCGGTATATGTGCCTTAACGTAGATTTACGCAAATCCACTCACTGGTTGATCATTATTGCAGATTTTTCTATACCAATCATTGATACAAAAACGTGCCACAACCTGATAATCTAATCATCGAAACGAGCAAATAGAGGTTGGTAGACGAAATTGCTGATCTATCTGTTGGTGTAACTTCTTTGCCGGTTGCAGATTATCTTTAGTCACAGTAAAGCACACGATCGATCCATACTACCAACAAATACTCGATAAGTAGCCCGAGATATATCAAACCCGACCAAAAATCAACGTGAGTAACCAGCAATGTTATACATCACATCACGATCACAGGACCACCTTTATTATCGAAAGCGCGCCAACTAGTTCATGAAAATCTAGGGTTGACGGGAAACGAAGTCAAGTACATGATAGGCTTGGGAATTATTCGACCGCCGAACAGCCCATGTGCATCCTCCTTACACATGGTCCCCAAAATGGACAGCAACGATTGTCGTCCAACTGGTGACCATCGGCAATCGGATGCACTCCTAGGCATGTATAATGCCGTGTGGCACTTACAACACTCTGTTGAAGGCCGAGATTTCACTATGTCCACCGACCACAAACCTCATAACTTCTCTCTATGCTCGTCTTCAGACAAGTACCTTCCTCGAAAGTCGCGACAGCTGGAACTCGTTTCAAAGTAAACTTCAGAAATACAACAAACTTTAGGGACAAACCATGTGGTTTCAGGCGCTTTGTCTGGTATAACTTCCTGGAACATATTCCATGGAATCAACCTTCCTGAACTAACCCAGATTCAAAAAGAAGACACCAATCTTTAGCATGAATTATCTTCCACAACCCTGAAACTGTGTATTAAACAGATGGGTACAGGTAAGAAAGCTTTACTATGTAACGTATAGTAATATATATTTTCTGAAAATAATATTTACTGAATTCACACCAGTTTGCAGGTATAATTAGCTTTATATAAATAGTAACACTAAATGTAGAGAACGAACATATGCTATATGAATGTTTTAAGTTTACTAGTTCAAGAATTGCTTAGGTAGTACATTTATGACATGCAATACACAAATGAAATGCGTCCGCCGAGAACTTTCAATTCTTCTTAAGTGAGCATCCTGTTGACTTATGAACGGTGCATTTAAAGTCATTTCCGAAGCCACAATGGATTAACTATAATCATTTACAACTAGAGAGAATGAAATGGAAACAGAGAGCACGGAACAACAAATCAATTACGAAAAGATGTCAGTCAAGTCTACCTTAATGCATGTGTCATGTGACACAGTGATATACTGTTCATGTTGGATATATATTATTCAAATTAGTTAAGGTTGCTAGTAACAGTGTTAACGTAAATTAACAACAAGTAGGTCGTTTTACTCGGAGAATTCAGTAATAAAAATGGCTAAGCATTTAAAGTTCCTGTAATCTCACTTGTGGAACAAGATACACTTACAGGTGATAAAACATGCAATGCATATTCAGAGGAGCAGTACACATCAATGTAACGAACAGACGATGGAAGTGATTTTATCTTACGAATAGATTTTGGTAGACTATTCCAGAGTGTGAAAAATTTATAGGTAAAGTAATTCATATAGAGAAATGACTTAGAATGGGTATGTTTTACCAATGACAAAGAGTTACGAATGTCTTAATTAGATTTATCTGCATATTGGATTGATTGACCGGATGTCAAGGATATTTTATTAAGTATTTTGAAGAAAAACATTAAATTTAGTTCGAGTCTCCTTGTCCATAAAGGGCCAATGTCCAAGTTTATTACATCTGGACTTATATTTCAAGGTACTGTAGCGGTAAATAAATTCCCAAAATAAATAGCTCTGTAAGTTTTCGACATTGGATGCTGACAACATTAGTTTTAATGGACTCACCTAGCAGAAGGCGCTCGGTCATGCATCCGCACCAGGTCACGAGTGGAAACGCCGTGCTCAACATCTACTTCAATCGCTAGCCAGATTAGATCAGACGATTCTCGATATATTGACAGTCGACAAATATATCTTCCGATCTCCTCGATTCTTTCTTTTGATTTCTCTTGGTGGGCACGCTTCATATTAGGTGTCACTGGTTAAAGCGTTGTCAAACACTGAATACCTGTGCCACCTTCATTGGTGAGCCTAACGTGATCTGGTACACCATATCGTAAGCTGTGAGTCTGTTCCATTTTGGGATTCTATATATCATTGCTTTATTTTAATTCTTTATACATTGTGATATTTTTTCCGCATTTTTGGATATCTATATATTTTTCACTCGTGTATTCTCGTACTTAATTTTCCTCTATGACTGAAAATGACCCCCAAGGTATTTAAGATTAAGACTATGTCCCCACCCTCGTTCCAACTCATACCCTTCTGGCCTGGCAATATCGAAGCCTGGTTCTGCTAAGCAGAAGCCGACTTCCATGAGCACGGCGTGAACGACACACGTGCGCAATTCCTCGTAGTAGTCAAGGCACTACCGCGCGAATTCAACATGTACGTAACACCTAGTATGTTTACTAGTGATGTTTCTGAACCGTACGAAACCTTAAAGCGTTCGATTCTTAAACGAGGAGACCTAACCGATCGACAAAGGTTAGACCAACTCTTTAATAACATACACCTACAACACAGTTCTGCGACGGACATGTTGCAAAGAATGAGAGAGGTTATAGGCCTAAGAACTTTCGACGAAGGCCTATTCAAACAACTTTTCTTGTCTAAACTTCCTCAACAGATGCAAACTGTGCTTGTCTCGTTTCAGAACAACGCCTTAGACGAGCTAGCTGCATCTGCCGATCATATCTTAGAAATTACGAAATCTGCTTACGAGGTTTTTTCAGTCAAAAAAGGCCTCAAACGACTCCGAATGACATAACAGAGTTATGTCATACACTTACGCGTTATGTTAAGTTTCGTAACGACCGTAAGCGATCATACGCCCCTCGAAGGAGCTCTTCACGTAAGCGATCTGTCTCTAGACCACGAGAGACGGATAACCACGACTGGTGCTGGTATCATAACCAGTATGGAAAGTCTTCCAGAACTTGCAGAAAACCCTGCAATTTACCCAACTCAAAACCGACTGACTCGAAAAACAACTCGGGAAACTTCCAAGCCGGCACGCGTTAACGGTAACCGTAGCCGGCGAACATAACCGTCTGTTATACGTCACAGATGTGACAACGAGGGTTCGCTACCTCGTCGAAACTGGCGCAGACGTTAGCGTTCATTCAGTGAAGCCCAACGACCGGCTTCACGAATCGGCTTTAAACTTACAGGCGGCAAACGGAAAACCTATCGTTACATATGGCAAAAGGTATGTTTACCGTAGCGTGGGTTTACGCAAACCCATTCACTGGATCCTCGTTGTTGCTGATGTTTCTATGCCAATGAATTTTTGCCAATGCCTTTCGGTCTAAGAAACGCTGCTCAAACATTCCAAAGATTCATAGACGACGTTTTTTGAGGTCTCATCTTCGTACATGCGTATGTTGATGACTACCTAATCTCAAGTCCGGACAGAGAATCACATCTCAAGCATCTGGATCTTGTTTTCGAACGACTACAAAACCACGGCATTACTGTAAACGTTCAGAAATGCCAAATTGGAACCGACTCATTAAACTTCCTAGGACACACTATAGATGCTCAAGGCATTCGACCTCTTAGGACCAAAGTGGCGGTCATTCTGGATTACCCAGAACGGACAACCGTCAAACAGTTACGAACGTTTAACGGTCTTGTAAGTTTCTATGGATGATTCATACCGAAACGCGCGTTACTCATGAAACCTCTAACCGACCAACTTCGTGGAAATGCGAAATCCATTAATTTGGACGACACAGCACGAGAAGCATTCTCCACAGTTAAGGAACTCATCGCTAAAGTAACAGTGCTCGCACATCAGGACACTTAAGCACCCATTAGCATCTCAGTAGACGCATCAGACTCAGCAATCGGAGGAGTCTTACAACAATGGGTTAACAACCTCTGGTAACCTTTGGCATTTTCTCTAGATGGTTGCTAGACGCCGAATCGAGGTACAGCACATTCGGTAGGGAACTCCTAGCTATGTATTGTGCTGTACGGCATTTTCAACATTGTATCGAAGGCCGTGAATTCACTCTTTTCACTGACCATAGACCTCTTACTTTCTTCGTAAGCTCCTCTTCAGACAAGTACTCACCTCGTGAGTCTCGACAACTGAACTACATTTCGCAGTTTACTTCAGATATTCAACACGTTTCTGGAGCAAACAATGTAGTTGCATATGCTTCGTCTCGCATAACTTCCTTGAACAGTTTCCAAGGCATCGACCTTCTTAAACTCGCCCAGCTTCAAAAAGAAGACACTGATCTTCAGCATGAGTTATCGTCCACAACCCTTAAAATACGCATCAAACAGATGGGAACAGGTAAGGAAACCTTACTTTGAGACACATCTACAGGTGGGGATCGCACAATCGTGCCGAAACATTATCGACGCAATGTCTTCAATACATTGCACAAACTTTCTCATCCAGGTGTCCGTGCAACCATCAACCTTATAGCAGAACGGTTTTGCTGGCCTGGAATGAATAAAGACGTGAGCGAGTGGGCACGCTCCTGTGTAAGCTGCCAAAAATCTAAGGTTATAAGACACAATAAATGTCCCTTACACTCATCTGAAACTCCCGATGCTCGTTTCGACCATGTTCATCTGGATTTGGTAGGACCTTTACCAGATTCAAATGGATACTCTTACCTCTTAACCTGCGTAGACCGTTTCACTCGATGGCCAGAAGCAGTACCTATCAAGGACATCACTGCTGAAACAGTGGTCCGCACATTCGTCGAACGATGGGTAGCAAACTTCAGCTGCCCATCAACCATCACTACAGATCGCGGACGTCAGTTTGAATCTGATCTTTTCCGTCGTCTGACCACACTTTTAGGAATCACTCGCTTCCGAACGACCGCCTACCATCCACAAGCAAACGGGTCGGTAGAACGTTTTCACCGACAACTAAAAGCTTCACTATCAGCTGCAAACGTTTCACAGTGGACCGATGCTCTTCCACTCGTCTTACTAGGTATCCGCAATGCAGTGAAAGCTGACATTGGATACACTGCGTCTCAACTCGTTTATGGAACGACACTTCGACTTCCAGGAGAATTCGTGGATCCTTCGTCCTGTTCGATGAACATGGATTTAACCTCCTACACGAACAGGCTTACAAACGCAATGCGTTCAGTTAAACCTGTTTACACTCGACCGTAATCAACCGATATTTTCGTTCAACCTGACTTACGATATAGTACACACGTTTTCGTTCGTCAAAGCTCGCATCGACGACCATTCGAATCAGCATACGAAGGACCTTTCGAAGTTCTTCAGCGTGAATCTATGTACTATATAGTCGATAAGAACGGAACAAACGATAGCATCAGCATCGATCGCTTAAAAGCAGCGTAGTTAGAAAGAAATCCTATTCACGTCGATTTCCCTTCGGTACAATCGCACAGCACGACTTCTACGCTTATAATACCTCAACCGAAAGGCAACACATCCGATGATACTTCAATAGTATCAGAAAATAAACTTAAGACGACGCGTTCTGGAAGAAGAGTAAGATTTCCAGAACATTTAAATGACTATCGCACGTAAGACATTAGTTAACATTTTACTTCATCTCGATTGTCCATGGTATTAAATATAATATTAAAAAAATCAATTTTCATCTGTTTATATTTATATATATTTATTATGTTGCTAATATGTATATTAAAATTTTTTTTAAAACACAAAAGACGTTTTGTAAAAATCGCTTTTACATTATTTACACTTTTTCGCCCATTTTGTGTCTTAAAGATCGTACGACTTTATTTCGACATGCACTTACATATTCTTTTTTTCTTTTCCAGGACGGCTGGAAAAGACGATAAAAAGAATGATGAGGTTTACGAGGAGCCAAAATTTTGATTGTACATTTTTTCTGCTATATTGTACATCATGGTCCCCTATAGTAAGGAAAGACGACCAGACGCTGCTAAACCTAGCAAGCTATCAGAAGAATGTTTACCAGCGACAAAACCCGTTGTGTTTAAACTTCTGACTGGCCACGTCTTAGGGTCATCACTACCCCACTAGGAGGGAAGTGGTCTGTAGCAGTAAACAAATCCCCAAAATAAATAGCTCTGTAAGTTTTCGACATTGGATGCTGACAACATTAGTTTTAATGGACTCACCTAGCAGAAGGCGCTCGGTCATGCATCCGCACCAGGTCACGAGTGGAAACGCCGTGCTCAACATCTACTTCAATCGCTAGCCAGATTAGATCAGACGATTCTCGATATATTGACAGTCGACAAATATATCTTCCGATCTCCTCGATTCTTTCTTTTGATTTCTCTTGGTGGGCACGCTTCATATTAGGTGTCACTGGTTAAAGCGTTGTCAAACACTGAACACCTGTGCCATCTTCAGTACAATCAGTTTCGAAAATCCTGAGCGTTACTTGTCTCTGTACTGACTTCAACATTCATTTATCATTTACACGCACACTACGGGGAATAAACGTGTAATATTTTAGGAGCGGCCGAACACAATCTTCATACATCAAAATACGTGATTCATGGTTATAAAGGTTTTGTTATGCAACCTGTAAGACGTTGAGACTTCGAGTTCTGTCTCAAAACCTGTTCTGTAAACGACAAATCGTAGGAGTACCTAAGTCCTATGTCTACTACAACATGTAACTTCGATAGCACCACACTATTTATGGTGCGGTCTAAGTTGAATGATGTACTGCCGAAGCATATCCACATTTATTTATATTAAGCTCCAGCTACCATTTTCAGCACTACTGTGCTACCTTGTCATGCTCCACGCTGATTCATTTTTTATATTGTTCGGCTCATGGGGAGTAAATGAATACGCTACTTTGAGATCATCTGCATACAGAAGGGGCTTGCCCACACAAAAGCACGCACAAATACCATTGATAAAATCTAAAAAGAGCAGAGGACCTAATACACAATTTTGTATTACACCACTTCTAACAGGGACAGCGTTCGATAAAGGAGAGTTAACTTCAACTATTTCATGTCGATGGTTGAGGAAGGAATCGAACCAAGCAAGCAGAGGCTGTTAGGCTAAGTAGGATACGAGTTTATTTGCAGGAAGTTGGTGGTCAACCATGTTGAAGGCTTTAAAAATGTCAACGTATATCTCCAAGACTAGATATCCCTGGTGATGTTGAGAAAAGACTAAATTAAAGAGGTTAAAGGGGAATGTCATACGAGATCGATGTTAAGAATCATGGATAAATTTTTCAGTGAGTAAATAGTCAGAGAGTTCATCACTAACAATTTTTCCATTATCCTAGAGCCAACCAGAGTAATACTTATGGGCCGATGATTGATCATCTACGACTCATTTCCGGATTTGTGACGTGATATGTTATGAGCAGTATTCCAACAGTAAAGGTAAGTACCTGTTTCCATAGAGAAAGTAAACTACTTTAGAAGAAGTGAAATAACTGGACCACCATATTTGTAGAGAAAGGATGAAAAACCGTCTCCTCCGTGACCTACTCAAACCTTAAAGTTATCTGTAGCCTAATTTTTAAGCATATGAAGGAGATAGATTTTATTCTGTTAGTAGTCACAAACAAGACTCTTAAAACAGTGCCATTTAGGAATTCTTTACCATTCGCAAAAATACCACTGAAAATGTCTGCTATAGTTTTGGAGTTGTATATAAAAGTGCTGTTATACAGGATGCATGATGTACCAACATTTTAACTGCTTTAACGCGTTTATTGAAAGGTAGACTTATGTTTTGCACTTTTGAGCTAGTATTAAGTGCTAAAAAATCGTTATTAATGGCTGTCAATCTGTGCTTGTCTTTAATTTGATTAAAAATTATTGCTATTTGTGCAACTGCTGTGAAATCGTTTGACTTAAAATAAGGTTTCTGTAGACGTCTTAGTTAATTAAGCTATTTAACTGGTATATAATTCGTAAGGTTTACCAAAGCCTGTACGCTTTAAGAGATGCAAGGTAATCTAAACAATAGTAAACGATCAGACAGAATGTGTCTATGGCATCCATAGAATTATTGCATGATAAAAGGTCATCCCACTCTGAGAATTAAACCAGTGGGCGCAGGAGGTCCCAGTTTGCATGCTAATAGTCTCTATATTGGCGGGTTTGTTGCATGGCTTGGTTTAGATTTGGGTAGATAAGGAGAGCACAAACTACTATTTTATGGTCACTGCTTTAAAATGAGATGATACCTCTATGAAATATTAGATCAAGTATATTATCACTCTTGTTAGGGCACAAATCCACTGTGGCCAGCATTGCATGCTAATGGTTGCTGGTCACCATCACATGACTGACAACTACTGGTATTCCAGTTTACTGCAGGTTAATTGAAAATTCCTGTAATAGCCTTGGCATCGTAGTTTAAAGCAGATGCATGGATAATTGTATTGATAATAAAATCATTCACATTATCCGAACTATCAGGAGCTCTGTATATACATCTCAGGAGTGGACTATCATTCAGCGTGTTGATTGATATCCAGGTCGATTCAAGTAAACTATTAAGGACAATGTCCTCAACTTTGTTAATTGTTAGGGTAACCAAAGCATACACATGGCAACCACCAACTCGCTTAGTTTCTCTGTTACACCGATGGGGCTCATAGTTCTGTATATTTAATTTAGTAAAGGCACTTGCCTGTTAGGGTTGGGTTGATGGTGCGTAATCTAATACTCCACCTTGCCTATTGGAAAAATGATGAGAAAAGTTACATCTTGCAGATTTATTATAAAACTTTTGAGGGTAACCGTGGGACTCGTTGGTCCTCTGTGGTCTCTCTAGTATTAGGTTTGCTTGCACAACGGCTGTGGTGGCCGTCTCGTGCGACGTTTGAGCAATGTGTACCCATATAACCAACCTACGATTAATAGAATAAAACAGTGTCGTGAAGTATATTTTCGTATGGTGGGGCTACTGTGATATTTTTGGTTTGGGCTCTGGAACCAGACGGCTCTCTATACGCATTTTTCCTACATGCTGTAGGCCGTTTAATCTTAACAGCGTTTTTAAGAGCTTTCACATTATAACTAGGTATTTGGGCATGGGCTTCTAATGGTACACTGGAAGTTATCGGACCAATGTCTTCATTAGGTATGCATTAGCTACATGAGGTCATTACAGGTATAAGAGGCAAGTTGGCACTCTTCATTGGCAAATGTGAGTATTGTCTAGCATGAGATAGGTTAGCCACGTCAGTGTGTTCAGCTGCTGAAACAATGAGATTATTTGGTTCAAGGTATGCTTTTGCGTAAGGTTTTGATTGGTGGTTTCGCCTGAGACTATATAAGCGTTCCTAAACATCGTAAGCGCGCAGATTAGCCGTTACGATTCTATCGATTGTTCAGCTAATAAATGGGAATAGAATCTGAGCGAAATAGGACACGAGTATTTCGGGTGATTTTTATCGAGACGAATACACTGACATGGACTATCTTGAGGGCTAACTACTTTCAATATCGAATTCTCTACAGATTTAAGAGCGATTTTGTCAGGTATGTCACGTTACCTAGAGAAATCATTCACTTAATAACTTCGCTAGTAATATAACCGATAACAGATTCTCTTTTGATGGTGTATTTAAGTTCCACAGGAATCATATCCTTCAATAATGGCAGTTTAAGGGGTGATAGCATCTTTAGTTCTTGCTTAAGATCATCATGCTTTGATAAAATGCCTGCAAGCGACTCCATTTTTAGAACGCATACTGCTTAATTGCTTGAAGTTATTTTATAATTCACTCCTAATATTATCGACGCTTTTTGATCTTGATTTAGAACTCACCATTAAACGAGAGACTGAGTCATCCAGCAGTAGTTATGGTGTAAGTCCACTCCCAACATTATCTGACTTAAAAGGAGACACAGAGCATGAGGTACAGGTAATAGCAGAGTTGTTATCACCTAAAGTATTAGGGCTTTTCCGGGCTCGTTTCCTTGACAGTCTGTACATTATGCTATGTGATAATTCTAATGCAATTTACGAGTTATACAATAGGATTCAACGGTATTTAAACACCTTATATTAGATACTGTATTATTGTAACGCAAAGTTCGAGTGTACCGTACAATGCACAGGTAGGAATCGTCCGATGGTGCCGAGATATGACCGACGCAATGTTTTTAACACATTGCACAAACGTCCTCATACAGGTGTTTGAGCAATTATCAATTTCATCTCAGATTTTGCTGGCCTGGTATGAATAAATATGTGAGGGTGCGGGCACGCTCTTATGTAAGCTGCCAGAAATCTAAGGTAATTAGGCGCAATAAATATTACTTAGACTCTTTCACAAATCCTGACGCTCATTTCGAACATGGTCATCGGGATTTGGTAGGACCCTTACCAGGTTCAAATGGACACTGTTACCTCTTGAAATCTGTAGAACGTTTCACTCGATGACCAGAAGCAGCATCAGGGATGTTATTACTGAAACAGTGGCCTGAGGCTTCGTCGACCAATGGGTTGCAAACTTCCGCCACCATTTAACCACCACTACAAACCTTGCACACCAGTTCGAGTCCGTGCTTTTCCGTTGTCTGACTACACTACTAGAAATCATACGATTCCGAGCAACGGTCTACCACCCACGAGCAAACGTGTTGGTAGAACGACTTCGCGAACAGCTTGAAGCTTTAATCTTAGCTACAAACGTTTCACAGTGAACTGATGCCCTTCCACACGTTTTACTCGGTATTCGCAGTTCGGCAAGGGCTGACATTGGATATATTGCAGTTTATCTATCGATACTCCGACTTACAGGGGAATTCTTGGATCTCTCATCCTGTTCGATGAATATGAATCTAACTCCTTACACGAGCAGGCTTACAAGCACCATGCGTTCGGCTCAACCTGTTTCCACCCGATCGCAATCAACCGATGTTTTCATTCAACCTGCCATACCATATGGTTCGCACTTTTTGTACGTCGCGATTCACTTCGCTGACCTCTCGAAACGGCACACGAAGGATCCTTCAAAGTCCTTCAGCGTGAATCCAAGTACTATGTCATCGATAAGAATAGTATGAGCGATAGCATCGATTGCCTCAACATCGTGCATTTGGAAGGAAACCCTACTCATATCGATTTCCCTTTCGTACAACCGAAAGACAAGAATGTCACAAGTACCATACCTCACCCGATGAACAACAGTCACGACTTTCGGTGGCATCTGACAACAGACTCAAAACAACGCGTTTTGGAGGACGAGTAAGATTTCCAAAACACTTGAGTGTTTATTGCATGTGAGACACTACCTACTATCTTGTTTCGTCTCAAATTTTTGTATTATGTTAAAAACAAACTAATTTGAATATGCTCATATAAGTTAATTCTTCTTACTCCAGACAAACGAAAACAACTTTTTCGTTGTCGGCATGCTCTCTTATATGTAAAAAACCGAAAAAAATCATTCTGTGAAAATCCTTTCTACGCTAATGTATGTTTACAAAACGCATGTATGTATGTGTATTTTCTTTTTCGCCGGTTTTGTGTTTTTACGCACATACGAGTGTTAATCCACATGCAATTACAAATCTTTTCTCTTTTCCATGACGGCCGGAAACGATGAAAAAACGAAAAAGTTTGCAATGAAGCGAAATTTTCATTGCACGACATGGCTCCTTGTCGTAACGAAAGATAAAAAGCTGCTGCCGAACATAGCAAGATATGAGAAGAGCGTTCGACAGTGACACATTCGCTGGCCACCTCTTAAAGTTATGACCACTCCAATGCTGAAGGGAGTGATCTGTAGTGTTGGATAAGTCTCCAAAATCAACAGCTCTGTAACACGTTGACACTTGTTGCCAATCGCATTAGTTTCAATGGACTCACTTAGCTGAAGGCGTTCGGTCACGCATCCTCACCAGATCACGAGTGGGTACATCATGCCTCACATCCCCCACGAGCGTTATACAGCCTGAATTGATCATTTATCGGCATATCGATAACCTATTAAATATATCATCGAGTTTCTCTTCTGACCATTGATTTTACTGGACAGGCACCTAATATATAATGAGTGTATTCTCGGTTAGTGTCGCTGTGTTTTATGGGCGAATAAATCTCCACTTCTACCAGTTTTGGCTTTTTTATTTCGCGTCCTGTAAATTTCAGTAGTTCTTCATTATTTTTAAGTACAAGTTATGAGCGTTGAGGATACAATAACTTCTCAATGTTCCGGAAAGTCACTTCAAGGCAGAGCACATAGTAGTGTATACAGAACGACAATGGAATGATGAAACGGCGATGTATGGAAGTTTTTCTGCAGTGTATTGTGATGGTGCTATCACTAAGAAAGCATTTGGTGTACAAAGTAAGCTCTTACCAGTATTGTTTGTTTCTTATAGATCAAGCATACAATATCGTTACAATCTATAGTCTATATATGTTTACAAAATGGGTGTATTTCGGGTACAAGAATGATGTTCCATGCTCCTTGACTGCATAACTCAACGACGTTCTGGATTGTCATGTCCACATGTTAATATTATTATTGGCAGTAAAAAAATGTCGATTTCTTTAGAACAGTTGCAGTTATTATTACAGCAACAGCACCAGCAGATGTTAGCCTTTCAACAACAACAAAACGAGCAGATGTTAGCCTTGCAACAACAACTATTTGAAACAGTTTTGGGCAGACTTTTCACTCAACCAGAAAATAAGAAATCTATTTATAATGCAGATAATGGTGCAGTAATGGACAGAAGCATATCCTGCGGATGGTTCAAATCCCTTTATACCAGAAGGAAAACGTAGTACTGGTAAATTGTCCGGCTCACGGCAAGACAATATTGTGCTAAATGCACATGAAGTTGTGACAATACCAGATGATCAGGAGCCAGATCCTGTAGATGAAGCCCAGAGTCCAGAATTCAATGAAACACTACTGGCCCTGTCTAGCTCTGAAAATAAACTTCAGCTCGAACAAAATTGTGATCCACGTGATATTGCTCGAGAAAGCTATGGGGACTCATATTCAGAAAATAACTGGAGCAACACGATGAGCCCAATTGTACCGAATGTTACTAAAAATCAGTGGGAGACAGAAATTTATATTGAACCAAATTATCTAATTTCTCATGACAGTGTACCAGATATGGGTTCTAATAACAATGCACATAATTTTGATGAGATTTCTTATAAAAATGAAAATATATCGGCTGAGTCAAATGATGGTCAAAAATCTAATATAAATTTGTTAGACGTTGATTTTCTTAATGACTCATTATCTACTAATGAGATTGATAATGAATTTGAAAGTAAAGCTTCAGAAGAATCAAACTCTGACCTCAAATCAAGGGTCGTTCACTATCATCTAGTCATTTCTAGTGGAATCTCCATCCAATGCGAGAAACATGGACTAAACAAGGTCCTATTGATTGTAATTTGGAGACATAAGGATCCGACATTATTTCGCGGAGGAGGAGAATGTTGGAGAATTTAAAGTTTCACAATTTTTTTAAAATCAGAATCTAAACTTGGAATCTTCAAAAAAAGGAGGTGTTATAACCCAGTGAAGATTAAGTTACAGGTAACTTCCGAGGACTGTTGATAGACTAATATTCTATAAATATTCTTATTGTATAATTATTCAATAATTACATTACGTGTATTTATATTCCCCATATTATAAGCTTTATTTTGATCTATAATTTATTATTATACGATTCGCGGTTCTTAATCTATGTTCAGTCTATTAATTACTATCTCCCGCGTTCACAGCCACTTTTTGGCGTATTTGTGCACACATGTTATTTTCTATTTTATGGTACGTTGTGGTCTGACTGATTGGTTTATAAACAGAGTATGTTTGAAATACATTATATTCATACTGCGGAAGCTGGTATTGCGTTTTATTTGGACTCAAGCAGACGGGCTAGAGAGACCTCGGACCAACCAGGTGCAAGACTGCCCACACCGGTTGAACGTCATTGGTTGGCATAGAGTGAAAATTTATATAAGTCGTATTCTGATTGGTGGATAATTCGCGTGGTAGAAAGGCCAGACATCAAGGACCATAACACATGTATCCTCAAACCCATGGTTCAGGTGAGAGGCTAATCATAATATGGATTGACAACACGCCTTGGCTTATAGTTCCTTAGTTACCTTGTTATATGATTCCGTCAACTGTCGTTTTTTTAAGGTGGATGTTGGTTAACCACTTTAAGTTCCCCCTCAACAAATTCTCAGTCTCTGAACACTATATTGCGTCTAACCTCAATGTTATTTACTGTATTAGTTCATTACAGTAATAGAAAGATTTGAAAAAATCTAATTCCATGCACTAGTAACCCACGAATACCCTCTGACTTTAAAATAAGTATTTCAAAGAAATAGGTCAGGAAATCGAATTTTCGGGTCATTAATGGGCGGAAAGATGTGTAAATGTTTAGCCTACTAGAACTGGTAATAGTGCTGTGAACGCTTAGCCTACGTAATGCTACGTCAAAGGCAAAGCACGACAAATTCTATATTTTCTGACGTGCGCTGACGTGGTTTCAGTGTACCCTACTTCCGTCGTATAATTCGGGAGCAACTCTTCCGGTTTGAAGTCGTATATTAGATAACTAAAGAGTGTAAACGGAATAATGTACGGTGAACATATCCCTGATTTAGTCAAGTGATAGTGATTATCTTTGACCTTGACAATATTTTGTGAACAGTTCAGCGTCTAGTCGTCAGCGCTCTAACGTTTAACAGATTTAACCTGATGAATAGTCTGTTTGGTGCTTTACGATATTTCGCCGACCTTACAACACGTCTCGTAATCCTTAAAGATATTGTATTAAAATTCCTGTTCTCAGTAAAAAGTAACTAACAGTTGAATTATCTGTGTGTACATGTATAGTCCTAACACGCTTTCAAGTACGTGGCAGTGTTTGGTATATGAGAGAAACAAATTTTTTTAAATACCACTGGGAAAAGTAGAAAATACAATACCTGCTGAAAGAAAGAATCCTACATTAATATTCAAGTTACTTTCTCTAAATATAAGTTCATATTAAATTATTGTAACCTATAGAATCCGCAAATCGGGGACTTCAGTGAAAATCATTTAACTCCATAAATAGCTCCCAAGACTTGATCAAGAACCACTCTACTAAACTTGGTGGGAATATCAAGATAAATCGGATTATCAAAGAGCTTATCTAGTTCATTCACTATATTCACATCAAGCCTTGATTTGGAACGGTCATGAGTAAATATCTTAACATAAGAGTAACAGAAGAATCCTGAAATTTCTTGCATTATTGCTCAAAGTGTTTAACAAGAGCCCGCATATTTTTCAGGATATTCGCAACATTTATGTTCCAACTCCATCGTAGTGGAATTTCAACTTCTGAGTCAGATGAATAAACCATTACCTTCACCAGGTTTGTGTAACTTAGTTATATGCAGACTGGGACATTCGGAAGCCCCAAAGTCAAATTTTGTGATGAAAGTTGGGCACTATGCTGAAGTCTGTATAGTAGTATCCATGTCTATTTAATTCTGTAGGACACCTTTTAATCTTATAAACCACTGTGAAATCTGTCTGTCAATGAAGCAAACAGTATGACTGCTGCTTTATATCATATATTTGTAATTTTTGTTCTATCCAATAAGCCTGCTCAACATTGTTGGGCATTTCATCATGAATAAGAAACTCAGTAATTTCATCGAGATATCAACAAGATCTTAAAAATGCCATGGGTATTCGAAGTTTGACAGAGCCTTTACACGTAACACCTTTGCAATCGAAATATACCAAGCCAGTCAAATCAAAAGCCAGAAGTGAAGAGGTTTGAATATGTGTTTGGGAGGCTATAGACATATCGGGTAACGTTTAATCTAAGCTGGCTAGTTGTTGTAAGGGATTCGTAGCACGTCGTACCCACTCGTGAGTTGGTGTGGATGCGTGACCGAGCGCCTCCAGTTACACGTGTGCGTTAAAACTAATGAGGTCAGCATCAAATATTGAAGACTAACAGAACTATTTAGTTTGGGGATTTATTTACAGCTACATATCTATCTGTGGTAATTTACATTCATTTATATTCAGTCGTTATGAACTGTCCACCTAATTGTTTCAGATTTCTTAATGATTTTTGGATCGCCTCGATGATTCTTTGAGAGAGTCAATGTATAAACACGGATTCGACAGAACCAAACTTCATATTTTTCCAGTTTACAACCGACCCTGAATAACCAAGAGCATGCAACACAGAAAAGTTCGAAGTAGCTGCTGTCACATCTATATGTATTTTATGAAACATCCTTTTCATATCGTGGACTTCAGCGATGATTTTCAGTCAACATTTCCTGAGGATGTAATTTAGCAAGCACAGGAAGCACAAATGCCGTTGTTAAAACCTATTGATGCTCCAAACTCAAATGATCATCACCTAAATGTTAACCCGTAACTTAAATTTAATTCCTTTCTATGCAGAAGTGGCAAAGCCAGAGCGTCCTTATTCACAGGGAGGTTTATCCTTTTGGAACTTGATAGCCAATGCGTTTGTATTTCACAAATGTTAGTTGTCTATTTCGGTAGTTGATCAACTTCAGCATAACGAGAATGGCGTGACCTTCTAGCTCACGTCGAAGGAGCACTTCAAAGTTATTATTGCCTTACCCGGATTACTCTACAGATAGTTGGGTGAATCCACCAGAATAAATATTTTTCGCGGACAACAGTATACATTGGTAAAGACAAGTAAGTATAAAGCTGAAACGCTGATGCAAGCCCTTGTGTATGAAAGCCAATTAATAAGTCCGCGTTGCACATTCCTGGCATCTGTGATATTTATTTAACTGTTCAGCTTGCCTTCACACTTTAGCCAATTACTGGGGTAGTAGTCAGTACCTAAGGAACTGAAGAAAATGTCGAAGAAATTTTGAAAGATTCGGTGGAAAAGGACGTTACCATTGTTGGTAGCGAATCCTACGTCTTGCAGATTTCAACCATGAAAAATGTTGATGAGAATTTGTATGTTATTTCTTTTACTTTCTTTCAAAACAGGATGCTTCCTTAATCGTGTTTTCGGACTTAATTCTATAAAGGATGTCATAGAAGGGAGAGTATTGTGAGCTATAACATAAATCATGACAAGATAGTCCCCAAATCTGCTGTATTACAACCTTAACAACTTCACCCACCAGGAATTTTTATCAGGTGTCTTGGAGACCAACAAATCATTACCTCTCATCATATCTCGAAGTCAATAAACGTGCTCTAAAGAAAAATGTTCAGGGATAATCTGACAAGTTAATTGAACAATGTTTGTGGTGTTTATTTGTACAAAATATTGTGTGCTGTGCATTCCGCGTAGTATCAATACTACTTTTGGGTTTTCGAGAACTTCGGATGGCGAAGGGTCTTATTAATTGGGGAGAAGTAAAAAAGCATCAGTCATTGAAAGACCGTTGGATTGTTATTGACAATAAGGTTTATGACGTGTCAAGTTGGCAGAATAGACATCCGGGAGGTCGCAAAGTTATCGGTCACTACGCCGGTCAAGACGCAACAGTAATTTAAAATATAATAAAACCACTTCAATTTGTAGGGTGCATTCATTGCATTTCACAAAAACCGTCAGTATGCTGAAAAGTTTTTGGGTGCATACTACGTCGGAGATCTGGACCAAGATTGTCCAGAAGACAAAGATATAAATTGCAAAATTAAGGAGTACCACGAGGATCTAGAAGGTGTACGTAATATCCTAGTTCAGAAGGTAAGATTTAGGTATTGTTAGTGACTTTATCTTGTATTTCTCCATATCACGGACATCATTTTTTCTGTTGCCACTCAATGAGTTGCTTATATAAACAACACATTATGGCAAGTAATTAAAACACCATCTGAAATCCACGGCGTACTGTGAAAGCTCATTGGGTAAAAATTATACGGAAAGTTATTTTGAGCCTTCTATTTGATAACCGATAAATATTATCACCAGTTAATTGACTATCCGTCATTATACTCACCATATTTTCGTCTTTTGGTAGCAGGTACGAAGGACTTCGTCACTTGTCCTAAAAGATTTCATCACGTACTCAGGTTTCTTTTGATAAAATATCATTGGTTCCCAGTTGGGCTTTTAAGTGCCAATCAGATTTTATTAACACGAACATTCCATACATCCCTGGTCTAAGTACATTTTAGTCTTGACAGATGCTAAGTTTTTCATATATAGCTTTATCTGAAAACGAAGAATTTGATGGGATAGATAAAGACGTTTAAAGGACTCCTCGTGTTGAAAAACATTACGGAGATTTCAGTTATTAAACTTTTTCATACGGCTAAGTAAGACATAATTGATAAATATCTGGAATTATTCTCATAGATGTTAAAAAATAATGAGGCTAATATGAAAACCTTTGAAATCAATCTATTTTTCAGATAATAATTTTTTAACACTAGTTAAATGATGCCATTTAGCGATGTGTTAGGAACAAACCTTTCGAATTAACCAACTATATCAGCTCTCAAAAGACTATCATTTATCATTCCATCTGTCAGTTGATTTTGCAAACCATACTCATCAATACTTCACTAAAATTTCGCGAATTAATGTTTTTCTTCTTGAGAGAATAAGTAAGTATATATATCTTTTCATTAATTTCAGCCCTTAACACCACTTTATACATCAATAGTTTCTAAAAAGTTAAATCATCCAAATCCTAAAGCTTTGGCGTTAGATGGTGTGAATTTGTAGACAAACCCATTTTCAGAAACCTACAATTTGTACGCTTGTGTCTTAAACTGAAGTAGCTCTGTCTCTGTAAACAAAGAAATTATCAAATGCAATTTGTATAAACCTAATCGACTTAACCGGGCTTCTTTTCAATACTACTAGAAATTGTATTTATACACTGATATTTTGCTGAATTTAGGTTAGCTTTATTTCTTTTATGCATGAAAATCTCAATATTAGGGACTATTTGATGGAAGCAAACTCTTCTTTGGTACAATGATGCTTCAAATTTTTGTGCTCGAATTACTGGCATATTTAAACTTGGCATATTTTGGAACCAGCTGGTGGCGAATTATGTTATCAGTTATACTGTATTCAATATCTCAAGTGAGCGTGTTCATACCCTTTTGAAATAACTCTATTTAACCTCTCGGTTCATATATATATATATATATAAGCGTCTAAATTGATATGATCACCTCAGCTCCTTATCAGGTATTAACAAAATATAATGAGCCTTTTAGTTACCATGAACAATATTATACTATTTCGAGTGCTGTTTTAAGAGCAGTTTCACAAGCAGTCGGAACTGCAAAATTTTACTTCCAACTGCAAATAAATAAACTTCTATTTTCAAAGCATCAAGTTTAATTGGTGAGGTATATGATACAAGTCCGACTATTAAGTAACAAGTCTCAATATAAGACACTAAATGATGATAATTTACTGTGTGAAAATAAGTTATTGCTATATGCGTTTCCTACTCTCTTTAAAAGACACCTCTTGTCAGACTGCTTTTGGGGGAAAATTACTTCTTTCACATGGAGTTAGCATAAAAATTGACTTAGCATCACTCAATATATGAATATTTGATAGTTTTTTGGACAAATTTGTATACTACAAACAATCCAAATAATAATAACTGCCGAGGCAAAAGTGTCACAGTTGAGTCTCTTAGTGATCGTCTTAAAATTGACACTACTTCCCCTTTTACAATTTTGTTTAAACTTATTCCTTAGTACTCGAATTTTTTAATAAACAAGCAAATACCGCTCGCATTTTCGAGATGAGTCTCATGAAACTTCACATTTGCGCACGGATTTTTAACGGATGAAAAACCCATCAATATTAAACAACATACTTAATGTCACCTTTTAAAATGATCCTTGTCCATTCACTGTAATTATATTTTTAGTATGCTTACCAATAAAAGGTGTTTGTTAATAAAATCGATTTCGCATAAAAATGGTGATTAAAAAATTAAAAACAGTAACTTGTTTCTCAAGTTGGACTGTTGATTTTAACATGTAAAAAGACCACTTTCGTATTGTGGTGATTTTTTAAAGCCAGAAATACCATAAACAGTCTTTGGAACCTAAAAATAACTCATTCATTCCCTGTCACGTAGCTACAAGTCTACCTTTTCGTTAGCCACCTCAACTCAGATGTGAAACGTATCTTTTGTGTCTTGATGAGGTAATACTATATAATGTCAGTTTATTTCGGCTCTTAAGATGCCTCCTTTCTCTCTGAGTTTTGTTCTTATCACGTTTATCTCCACTAAACAAATTTTCCTTGTAAGCTTCTAGATTCCCTTACATACTGATAGTAGTAATAATAACTTTAGCCAACATGAAGACAAGTTATTCTCCAAAAGATATTTAAATTCCTTACCTTTTAGTTAAATAAACTTAAATGAACAGAAGTCAAGTACTCCCGACTGCGAATAATTATTACATCTAAATTCATAGCTCAAAGAGAGTCAAAACCTAAACTGTCTACCAATTCTGTTGAACCTATTCTCTAAACTTCTGTTTCCATATGTCTAATGTTCATAAACTTATATATTACTGTCTTTTTCTTGAATATATCATCAAAATTCTACCTCATACAGTCAAAGACTTTCATGGCTTTTCGTTAGATTAAAAATCCCTACTCAAAATAAGACATTTCTCTTATTATATGATCAATTATCGAAATAAGAAGTGAATCTCTAAATTCTGTTGTAGTTCATAATCGTTAGATCATGCAAATCTCATTTTATAAAAGTCACCATTTAATGCATACATCCGCTCTTCATTGATTCCTCTGTGAAAGTGATAATTACATATACCAGGAAATCGAAATTCAGTAGTGGATTAGGTTATAAGGTCACAGCATTAGACTGATATAATATTAAAAACTCCCATAGTATAAATTAGAACAATGTATGTCTTCAGATGCCGATGACAACTTTGGTGGCGACTGTTCACAGAGAAATATATAACCAGGAGACTGAACAGGCCTAGTCAACAAGCATAACTTCATTGAAAGATTGTATGTAGTAAAAGTGTAAATATTTTAATGAAGGCCGAGTAAGCAAGTAGTCAAATTTATTCCAGTTGAAAAAATAGCACACATCAAATATAAATGATTCATGATTTATAAATTATTTTGGGAATTATTTATAATTTTTTAACCTACAAATGAAACGTTTTCATTCACGCTGATTTTCGTAATTTAATATCAAGACACAATAGACCATAATGTTTACCTAAAAATTTATTTATCTTTGAAATTGTTATTCATGTTAGTATATCACAAGACATTATCTGCGTTAGATTTAATGTGAATAAATTGTTCACGTAATACGTTTATGGTATTGTATTAAAAATAACAGCATACTCCTGGGTTATGTTGACTTTAATATCCACCCTTCGAAAACGAGAAGAAACACGAATGAAGTTTAAAAATATGATTCTAACTAGTTGTAATTTTAAGCAGGCTGCTTCATGTATTCATTGTGAATACAATCATTTATAGAATGCGTAACTATTACCATTTGAAATGAATTGTCTTGATTTCAATACACATGTAAAACATAGGTGGTTGTTAAAACATGCATTCTGGGTTGATACCCTGGAAGATTTTATAAAAAGCTAAGACATAAATATTGACTAAATACCGTGTTCCATAAAGCATTTCTGATTGTGCAACTTACGAAATAGTTCCAAATTCAGGTCACAAACATTGCAGCAATAAAATAAAGGGCTCGATATCGTGGTTCAAAGCTTTAAAGACAACTTGTATACAGAACTTGTAAAAATACTGAGCTGATTTCAGTCACGTACCGAAGTTCTGTTTTATTCTTCCTGACCATGCTTGAAAAGCAAGATTTTTGATTAAGTGACCATTGATAACCATTACAAACGTGTTTGTAAAACAGTAAAAAAAACGATTTACCATGCTGAAAAATGAATGGCCCGGATTTATGATCCAATTTTGTGTTACCAGTCGAAGTGGTTTACATTCCCGTAGTTTTGATTTTCCAGTTCGTCCTAATCGAACAATTGTTCTTACTGGCTAAAGATGTAATATAAACTAGATAATCATCATCAGAAAGTCACAGTGCAATAAAGTCCAAAATAAATATATTGTTCGAATATTGTTTTGAAAAAACTGATGATACAAATCATTCTAACTACTTATCTAGGCACTAAGTTCAATCTAACCAAGTTAAATAAAACTTGCTTCCTTGTGAACACCTATTTATTGTATATGTCAATATTTTTCAACATTCTAAAACATAAAATCATTCCTATCGTTTGGGTTATTTGATTAATCCTAGGTAAAGCAACATTACTAAGTTAAATTCACCATCTACTGTCTGGAGATTGTGGCGGCTCTAAATATAGGAATCATAGTCTTTGAAAACAAAAACCATTGATAGATACTTACGCCTGTTGCCTCTTGTCGAGGAGCATAGGACGACCACCATTATTCCCTATCTAACTCCCTTCCAAGTTGTTTTCACTTATTATTTCATCCTTTTGATGTCTGCTTCCAATTCTTGACGTAGTGTGTTCTTTGGCCTTCCTCTTTTCGTTTTCATCCGGGATTCCAAGTAAGAGCTTGCCTCGTGATGCAGTTTGATGATTTCCTCAATATGTATCTGATCCATTGTTTATGATGATGCTTGTTAAAGCCTAGCAGCTAATGACATTTTGAAGTCAATGTTTCATAAATCCCTTTTCAGTTGTTCCACATAGTAGTCTCTGATTCTGTGAGTAGATCTTGTAAGGTTTGGAACCTTTTGCTTACAGGTATCTTCCATTCATTGAGTTTGTTAGTATCTCAAAGGGAGGCTATATTGAACCTTTGTAATACTGTCTGTCCAGTTGTCCACTGTTTCTTTAGCTTCAGTTTGATCTTGGCAACTACCAGTTGGTGATGATGTGAAGCTATGTCAAAAACTTTCCTGGTTCTCACGTCTCCCATTGACCTTCAGAAATTTTCATTGATGAAAATATAATCAATCTGATTCTCTGTGTTGTGTGATCCGGTGAGACCCACATAGCTTTGTGTATGCGTTTGTGGGGGAATGTTTTGCCACCTAGAACCATTTTGTTGAATGCACACAAACTTAACAATCTGTCATTATTTTCGTCCCTTTCTCGCAAACAGTTCATGTCGTCCCATGTTATCTTCACACCTGGTGTTGTCCATTCCGACTTTAGCGTTTAAGTCTCTCATCAGGTCAGGTCCTTTCCTGAGCACTTCGCTATGATCGATTGAAACCTCTCGTAAAACTGATCTTTATCGTCGTGATTGCTATCACTGGTGGGTGCATGACATTGGATAATATTCATTGTGATTCTCTCGTTCTTTGTTGTGAAGGATGCATTGATGATTGCGGATCCATGAGATTCTCATCATATAACTACTTTACATGCTTCTTTTGACAAAGTTAGAGCAACTCCCTGAGTGTGTGGAGCATTTTCTTCTTCGTGACCAGAGTACAGAAGGATCTCTCCTGTATCTATCCTTCTCTGTCCAGCTTGGGCCCAATCAGTTTCACTGATTCCGAGCACCACCAAGTTGTACCTCCTCATTTCCGTAACTATTTGACTGATCCTCCCAGCTGAACATATAATTACAGAATAACTATTTCCAATCTTAATTGTAATCATATTTTTCAATTTACATACGCACAGTTCAGCCAGTAAGCTTCCATTGGGATTTTATGGTCTTGGTACACTTTTTCACTCGAAGGTGCTTTCACTCATAAAATCTTTGAAAAAGTCATTAAAACGGACAATATATTATTGTTACTTTTTCTTCAGGGTCAAGCAAGTTGGCTGCAACACGACTTAGGACATCTATCGGTATTTGGGAGTACGCGAATAAATCATATTTTCCATGAAATTATCCTTGGTTTAACTAAGGGAGCTTCTTGCCATTGGTGGAATCACATGCATTCTCAACATCATGCTAAGCCGAACGTGGTAAGTTATATTTTGTCACAGAAATTACTACAACTTTAGCTGACTTTTACAGTGTCCCTGAATGTAATGAAAATTTATTATCTATTGAGTGTAAACCATGTCGTTAATTCACAATAAATGCATAAATAATTGATGATTTGATCTCAGGTAGTCCATGTTTGATTATGTATCATCAAAATCGAATATAATAATAAATTGAATTAAATTGCAAAATACCAAACAGATGATTTTTTCAGTAAATTATTGTATATTCTATTTTGTCCTGAGTATTTAAATATACTTGATAGCTACTTTTGTTTTAAAAGTTCAACTTACGAGAATACTTTCATCAGGTAAATTTACAGTTTTACTATTTCTCACAAATTTTGTTCTATCACCAATCTAAATACAGATTGATAAAGATCCAGATACCCGACTAGAACCAATTTTTGTTGTTGGTGATAACGTGCTTAGAAGAGCAGCTAGTCCTGAAAGTAAATGGACGTGGCATTTTCCTTATGAACACCAGCATAAATATTTTTTCCTAAGTAAGTCATTAATTATTCCATAAATATTCAACTGATATCGATAAATTCATTCTACATTCTTACCAATTCTACTAATAATCGCTAATTGATTTGACCCGTTATTTAAATTCTAGGAGGATATTTAGTCCCTCATTAAAGAGATTACGCTAGAAATTTAGTTTAATCTAAATATGTGACAAATAATTCGTGGTAATTATCAGACTAATTATTTTTAAAGGAATTTCTTTCGACAGAATATATGATCTATAAAATCCTAATTTACACAACTGAACGAACACAAATAGATCTTAACTTAGCAGTGTTTTCTATGTTATCTCCTGTTTATACTGACATGACATTTAGTTTATCTGAAAATAATTCCCAATACATTATTGCTTTATCTCCTGAAAATTATTTGCACTTGAAAATTCTTTTGCGTTTCACCCAATATATGACTTACTTCTTAACCAGTTTATACCAATTAAGGAGATGGGCTAAAATACAACGAACAGATAAACACTTGTTGACCCTAGAATGTAAATTACTGATAGCTGAATAATAAGAATAGTTAACCATACAATAACCTGAATACGAACCGAGTTTAGAGCTTGTAAGTGTAACATTTTATGTCCACTGAAAATACCACAGTACAATTAAGTGATTAGTTCCTCCTCAGCTTTCTATCTACCTGAAAAGCACATTAATGAGTACCATTATTTAGGCAAGCTTAACAGCTATTCTGAATTATCGATACCTGCTATAACTGTGACGGCAGCCGATTAGAGGACAGCGAATTATCGATCGGACCAAAGACGCGCAAACACGTAAGAACGGCCTGTTGTTCTGATTAGTCCCGCTCCCCTCCCTAGCCCAGCCAGTTGAGTCCGGAACACAAGTCTCAGCCTCGGAGAGATGAATCGTTATATTTCAAACATGCTTTGTTTATATACCAGTCAAACAGACCACATCGTACCATAAAATAGAAAATAACATTGTACAATATTGACCAGTAGGCAAATGACACGTGAAATAAACATTGACCAATGAGGAAATGACACCATCTCAAGTCCAAGGATAGCGTTAGATTTAACAGAATAATCTTTGGGATATTTTTCTGAATATCCCAACAATACCAAAATTTAAATTTAAATATTAAGGGTTTTATGTCTATTACACCTCAGTAACTTTAAAAATTAATATATGGAATTATTCATACATTCAGGTGTGGTATCAGAAGCAAACACCATAGAAACACCCTGGACCCGAGTACTGGATTTCTGTATACTTTGAAAGAAATTATATAGCTCCTATTCATCGTCACTATATATATCATTACACGTATAGAATTTAACAATTCATTTTCCTGATACAGAATTCAAATAATTTGATCATACATATTCAAAATGTTGATGAAAGAGTATGTTTCTAAACATTTACAATCTTCACATAGATCTTATGGTTTTCATTAATCTCCAGGATTAGTAAATTTATTTTTAAATTTACTTGCACTGAAGCTAAGCAGTCCACATTAATTTTGTTTAAAAAAAGGTTAGATATAACTGTCTAGCCTAGTTTTATTGATTTTTCCACAAACAAATTAAAATGCTTTCGAAAGCATAGGTGTTTGAGTCACCAATTTAAAGTATTTGTTGAAAAATGACACTATAAATTGACTTATTTTGTATGAAGTAGATTACTCAATTAGGCTAAGTCTGAGTTGTTATTTACATGAACGATAACAATCTGGATTTGTATATGTTTTATGATGAGTACGCTTTTGAGAGTTATAACAGTAGAAAAACCAACGGCGATAGATAACACTAGATTACTGTTTAGAATAATTAGAAAAACAAGTATTAAGAATTCAGTTGTTGCTGAGACGTTCAGAGTGAAGTGGAAAGCTGACCTAGTCTCTATCCACGAGATTGAATCAACAGACTAAATAGTTGAAGTTGCAATTTATCCGATATACAGCTACTCTTCAACTACCTCTCCCTCCCAAATAAATTAAATAAAATTTATCCACAAGTCATCTAGCTCTTAAAGATGGGGAGAACAAGACATGATAATTTGATTTCAGAAGTCATTAAGAGCTGTGGTCTGTCGTTATTAGTTAATTTGATCGAGATACTAGCTAGAATCTGAGAGCCCGACGTAACCTCGTTTGACCGATTTCGTTTGTTGGTCGTCCAAGTCTACAAAAAAGAATAAGATTATTGTTGCGAAACACACAAACATAATCATTCACTTCTTAAGCAGAGCTCGAGAAAGATGTACCTGAGAAAACCAATCCAGTCTATGACCTAGATGCAGTTATATTAATCAAATATTTACACTTCAAAATGTACAACCTAACCCTCTTTTATCACAGAATGATAGGTGGGGCATAAATCTATCTGTCTACATTGACTACCAAGATCATGTTCATGTCTCTGTTATTAACAGCTTACAATCCCATAGTGTACACAACCAACCATCATGACCATCTCTTTCTTTTTCTAGATCTCATCCATTATCATTTGAGGAGGGATTAACTCAATACTTTTTTTCAGCTAAGGAATGTCAACCTTTAAATGGAAAAACTTCATACTAATATTAAAGGACTATAAATATGAAGCTTCACTCATATCCAAATAAGCCATCAAACGGTTTGTATCGATTTGTGTCTCACATAGTGTAAGCCATTCAAGAAAGCTCCGAAATAATGTTGATAAGGAATTCCTAAACTTAACTAATTACTAAGTTATTTCTCACCTCAGATGACAACGAACGTTCACAATTTACGAGATAATTTATCGAGCAAGCCTTAGAGGCTATTCTCTGACTCTTGCCGCCCAGACACTATATGATAATATTTCCACAAGCATAACTGTGAGTATGAATAGCGCATTACTGTTCTAAAAAGTATGACCTCTAGACTCACATAAACAGACATTATGCGTATAACTCTTTTTCAAAATCTAATTAAATTTATTTGAATAATTGCTCAACAATATTTTGAGTAAAAACGAAGTCTATACAAATCGATGCTTCTAAAACCATAGTTTATGTTTTCATTTGTTCCTGTAAGAATATCATGCAGAAATCTACATCATCTCTTATATAAGTGATCTTCATGGGTACACAAAGAGCACTGTTTATGTGAAGGCATATAATATATGAATACTTCTTCAGAGAATTTCGCTACCCTAACAGTGTGTGAGTATATGACAATGAACAAATTCATTTCTTCATTTCTCCATGGGTTTTGAACCTCAGTAAACACAATCTAAATAACATTCATCTTTTTACACTTATAGCATAAAGTGTTGTTTCCTCCTTAATATTATTGGTTAGCACGATCATAATTATCAGTGAAGTAATTAAAGAGGATTCTCTCTAATTAGCTATTCCTGAAATATTCAGCAGATTAATTTGATTACCTTAGTCCTGAAGGTTAAACATACATATTTGACTAGGGAGTTGTTTTTTAAGGTAATTCTGTATATCTACTGATTTTTTCTGGGCATTGACTAAAGTGTAAAGGTTAACACCAATTAAGTGAGAGACCTGAACTAAATTTGGACAAGATAAAATTTCAGGAAATTCTCACGGCCTTAAACGACTGGTTGGTGTTTATTAGCAAAACTCATAGCCATTAAGGCGACGCAATACAAGACTGAATTAAATTGAAGGATTGATTCGAAACAAATGTATCCAAGACAATTCTATTCCACTATAAACAAGGATTATCGTGGTGTTATTAGTCATATAATATGCCTTTCCAAAATGAACATCACACACCTCGTTTCCCATAAATGTATTATCAATTGCTAATTAAAAAATGAGTGACACCAAGAAATCTTAGGGCACTCATTTTAACTTTTATGTTCACTATGGTAAACTGTCCTTATCACGTTGCGTGGTTGGTCTTCATAATATATCTAACAGTGGTTACAGCATTCTGTTTTCATTAAAATATTTTGCTTTGTACTCTTGGCACTTAATTTTAATATTATATAGACGAAAATTTAGTACTAGTAAAAGTCATTATTTTACTAATGAATTTGTCTTCGGGAAACAAATCCAACAGTTTGACCACACTAAACTATTTGTTTATACGACAATCAATAATTAAACATTTACTCTGGAGTATTAGTTGAATCTAGGTCAACAGTTTTTGTAAACTCCGACTGACCATGTAAAGTTCAATAGCATGTACAATTTGTCTAATATGTAACTTAATTCTAACTAGACACCTACAGTTCTTTAATATTTTGTTCGATTATAAAACCGTTTCTACTTAGTAATAAGATTTAGTGTATTATTCAAATATTGTTAATTTAGTGGGACTAAAGTTTAAAAGTTACATTATCATTCCTTAATTTGCAAACATATTAGAATCAGATATTTCTCGACCATCAGAATACGTTTATCGAATAGATCTTTTTGTCGTTTACATCGTAGTGTTGATTAATATTACTATTTATTAAATTTGTAGCCGCAACATTTCAAACTATTACACTACTTTAGGGTAAGAACTTTATTTTGGTACATATACCAAACTTCACAGATTAGCATTCATATTCATGAATTTGATCTTACAAGATTTTAGATGAGAAAGCAGCGATCAGGAATAAGTTTAGCAAATCTGTTTTTGTACATAAATGTTCTTAATTAGTATATGTGTGGTCAGGTTGTTCAAAGTGTATTGCGCTAATATACCACATAGTTCTGATAATCTTCGTCTTCTTATTACATTATCTAAATTTATCGAAGAGACTAAATGCTTCAAATCTATTAAATTAATAAAATCACCTTTTATGTTAGGAAAGCTTTTTTTCAAAATTCTATTCATCATTTCTAATTTCTATTGCATACATAACAAAAAAACTTATTCAAAACCACTTCAAATACTTAACTAACTAAAATAAATATCAAAGGTTGTTAACTGTTTGTGGCTATATACCAATTACATTTACCGAAAAAAAGATGTATGAAGACTCAATCGTCTATAAAAACAACAATTTTCTTCATGTTATATATATAGGCTTTTGATTTTTATAGTCTCATGAACAATTAGTATTAAGAAAATGTACTTAACCTGACGGAAAGTAAAATGATAAATCGTAAGGGAATGAATATTAAATTCTAGAAAAGTAGACTATAACCAATGAAATCACTTTGAGAAATTCTAGTCTAATAGATTCGCTCACCAAATCTAGTAAAAACATATCAACTAAGTATTTGATTTTCCGTACAAAAACTTCCAGAAATAACACCACACTGTACAAACTGTAAAACACTATCAACATGGGTTCAATTAGATTTGCTAGAGAATCTATCACTTTACAAATCAATTACATGTCATCTTTCTTCCCTCATATGGACTTTAGACATTCAACATCACTGCACTGAATCACGAGAAAATAGGTATTTTAGTATGAATCTTGTATTAAAGAATGCTGTCAAATTATAGCATATGAAGGAAGACTAACAGATGATTCTTTTCTTTCAGTTGGTCCCCCTCTATTATTTCCTGTTTATTTCCAAATCATGTCCTTCCGTCATATGTGGATTCACAAAAGAATAGAGGTAAGCAAATTTACAATGTACGACATACATGTAATTGTCCACCACTCAATTACCAAATGTCAGTAGATTCTTGCATTCAATGGTAGACGAATTGACAACCTAGGCATTCTAAAATTTACGGTCTTAGGGCTCAGTAGGCATGCCCAAATGACGCAATATACCTGTCAAAAGAAAAACATAATATGTTCTGACTGTATAACTAACCTACCAAAACTACTTAAATCCGTTTCACGATTATAATATGCACTTCAGATCAAACAAAAGTCATATTAACTACGCTTTACGTCCAAGAAACAAAAAAATATTAGGTCAGCCAAATAAAGTTTGATCTCTTGACTTCATGAAAACTGCTTTATTTCGTTTATTGTTAATTATTTTATGCTTTTTAATTAAGCATGAGCACAAAAAACGATTACAATAAGCAAAATCCTATATACTAAACCATGTTCATAAATGATAAATAGGTTCAATCTTAACAGAATATCAAACAACCTCATATTTTTAACGCTACTTGCAAACGAATTATGTGACCCTCGCTGGAAGTTACTAGATTTTAACTATTGATAGGAATCACTTTTTACTCGTTTCTTTGCTTAGTAATTTTTTTCTGAGTTCTATTTGCAACTATTATGAAAGACTGAAATAAGTGACAGAATAACACTGAACATTGATCATTACATGAATCAACTAAAAGTATTTTACAAAAACCATATATAACCTGAGTTAGTTGTTTAGTTAGCTTGCAACTGAAGTGCCAAGCCCACACACAAAATACTCAAAAGAAATAACTTGAAAAACTTTCTTACCATTTCTTATTAGAATAAACTAGAAACTAATCGTATGTTAATGTCATTATCAAACCCGTAGCCATATTTCTAGGGTCTGTCTCACCCACGTTACTGCGATGATATAAGAATTTTAGTTTCCTTTGAAATAACAAATGTGATTCTCGGGTTAGTTGATCGTTTCCTGAATATGCATGTATATCTTATTACATTCCCCATGTTTACAGTTACAATAAATCAACTCAGGAGATGAAACAATGGGAATATATTTCCTTATGGACCGATGATAAATGCGATAAACTCCTTTCTATATAAAGTTTGATTATTAAACCTATTGCGTGCCCAAGGTAGAATCTTTCAATTCATAACTAAATGTATAACGAAGTAACTCAAACATTTAAGATATCATTCAAAGTTTAAACATTAGAAAACTGTTGTAGGGTACTAAATATTAAATTAACATCCATTAAAATCATTACTTAATGGGCTTCTACTCAAATAACATAATTGTATTTTTCTGTACTTCGCTGTAACTTACAGTGCTTGATAATTACATTTTTAAGATCATTTTTAGATTTTCTTTATTTAATTCGTCTAAGGATTTTCTGTACGTCACGGGATTTTGCGTAAAGTTACTCTCTCTTTATTATTCATTGCTTGGATTCTGGGGAACTTTGGGCTATTTTTTTGTTGTAAGGTATGTGATCATTATTAATATTACTATACTTATAACTATTGTCATATGAATCAATTTTCGTTTTAATATGAAACTAAAGGATTACTAATCAAAGGTCTCGGTATCAAGAAGTTCTCGGCAAATAGATATGTATTAGAAATAGAATAGAAACCATCCAATTTAAAATAGCATTGAGAAAGATAAAAATATATTTTAATATGCATGCAAAATCCTTTATTACCGATTCTTCAAGAAATGAAAAAGCCATTACATTAACGTCGATAAAATTTATGACAATCTCAAATCATAAAACATTTTGATTAACGCAATCATTTTTCATGTCCGGCCTGAAAGTCTCACTTTTCCTGAGAATAATCCCGAACATTCTAGAAAAGTCTATACATAATCGATCTAACCATAACCTAACCTAGGTCTATATAAAATTACATAATGGTTGCATGGTACTGCTATTTAAAAGCCAGACATGAGTTCAGAACAGAAAAATATCCGACTCAAACTAAATTAATGGATACAACACTAGATAGTCAGAATCTAATGTTAGGTGTTAGGAGTCAGTCGATGAAAATCTTTGGACGTAGGTTTCGTGCTAGTTAGTACTCGTCCGGTAAGTATAGCTTTAATCTTTAGTGAACTGGCTCTATCTGCAAGATCTGATATCAAGTTAATTAGCTTGACAGTCTGAGATGTTACAACTGAGCTACTCTGGTCACAACTGATATGCTGTGGAACTGAAATACTTAAAATCGAACATATATGTCATATAACTTACATTAAGCATTAATTTTATTTAATAATAAAGTTAACAATATTACTTCTTCAGTTTGTGCTGTGAAAATAACTTCGAATAGAAACTTTACACGATTTCAGAATAAAATAGTACAACTATAACCAAATACAGTTAATAATAATACCACTTTAAAGTACAAGTAAATGAATTAATAACATAATGTAATAACTCCTGCTGAATTATCACGTACTGTTTTTATGATTATTTAGTGTAAACTATTTACTTAAGGACAAAACTGGATAGTAACAGGCTATGCCATATAAAATAAAATATTGTGATCTCGACATAAACTTAAACGCTAAATAAAAATAATTTTTTCTATGAATGGAGTTTGCGTGTAGATTTTAAGCATTTGATCGTGAATTCAACGTAGTCCCTTGCTCATGTATAATGCATTACCATTCACGCTATACCCCTGCTTCATAAACTGGCTGACATATAATTAGGTTAGAAAAAGGCTTAAAGTGACCAGACCAAAACACTTTATCAGCTCATGAAGTCAGAGAATATTAACTTGGTTGGAAAATGTACTTGATCATCGTAATTAATGACTTAATATTATTGCTTATGTGGCTTAAAAACAGTTACAACGATACAAAGGCACTCATTGTATATAGTTCTTCAAGTATCGGATATAGCTTTATTCCTTACCTGAACTTCTCGATTCCATTTTGTCCTTGGTTCCCTTTTTAGTTTTGTACTGATTACATTATCTTTATTTTGTGACTTATGCTTTTAGTCCTCTCTCTTTTGGTTTGCTAATTTGAAGTCCGGTAACATGTGCCAAAATAACACTTAAAAACACTATTTATCCTCCGACTTTTGAAATTTATAATGACATTTCGTTAGGATAATGAGTAAGATATGCCTACGTTAGTGATGCTCCGTAATATTCCATTAAACGGGCTAAAAAATTCCAAAGTTTTTTCCAAGTTTCCTTCATTATATACCCAATCTGATCATTTAAATATCACTTTGATAAAATAGTTACTATGGTATCTTATATTCGGTTTTATCAGTTGTGCTTATGTCAGATAGTGTTTGCAATGCACCATCTCTCAAAATTCAGGAAATGATTTAATTTCTGATAGCTGTGCATCTGCTAAAGTTGATAGGTTCCCTAATATTACTTCCACAAGTTACTAAGTGAAATCTGTTATGGAAAAAATCCAAGAAGGAATACAGTTAAAGATGTCTAGAGAGTAAACAATAGAAAATCAATAATGTATGCATGCTCAAAGACAAAAAGCATTTGTTTCACAAATACTAAATGTATCTAGTTTCACATAAATTATCTAAAACATGAGTTTTAAAATAGTTTCACACTAATGCTACATTTATCTACTTTAACGTAAACACTTGTTTCGTGTTGTCTCCACTTTATTATCGTTTTAAACACGACTATTGTTTTGTAATATAATATTAACTGTGTAAATTATTTACAGTTAACTAACACCACAAGAACAAATAAAACTGAAAAGTAAGGTTTGATTGTAGTTAGAGTGAACAACTGATTCATTAATTGGGATTAAAATATTTTTTTTAAAAAGACGTTAAATTATGCTAATTGATTATGTTACTTCCTAGACTAAAATTATTACGAACTATCTATGTTAAGGTTAAACCAAGTTAATCTACGCTTTTCATAAATCATAGCTTCAAATTAAACTGAGCTAATAGTTTTCACTTAATAATGTTCACAATGTCACTTAATATCTAAATGACAGAATGTCACAACAAATTTTTGTGCACGTACTACACCAGTTTGTTAGGTCATGTTTATTTTATTTGCTTACCAGAATACAAAGTTTTTGTTAGTGTATTGCCTGATTATAAACTAGATATTCTCTCATATTCGATTGAAAGATCATCGATACATAAACTATTTATTTGAAATTCAAACAACCTGAATTCAGAGTGATGTATCGGATTAACTGATTTATTTTGTCTTTTCCTAAACATTATTATGGTCAAGAATAGTGTACGTATAATTTTCGTAGTGGCTACAAACTGCCTGATACTTTTCCTTCCTTTATTAGATATTACCTTACGATCATTTGCTAATAATCCTTTCGAAGTTGTCATTGATTTATTTAGCAATGCAAACTGAACTGTAACGGTATCAAATGCATTATTTCAGTGATCGATTTAAGGTAAACCTGCTTCGTTTCCACACATTTCGATTTCTAGAGTCATAGAAAGTCACTGGTTCACTTGGGTTAGTCAGTCAAACCATTTGGCTATGCCAGTAGATTATGATCGAGCTGAACCATGGTTTCGTTTACAGCTAAATGGAACATGCAATGTTGAAAATTCACTATTCAATGACTGGTTTACAGGACATTTGAATTTCCAGATAGAACATCAGTAAGTTAAATTGTCACTTCTCAATCTTTAAATTTTATATTTATTTCTTCCTGATGCTCTTAAAATTACTAATTTTTATCGTTTAAGATACCTCTCGTTGACAAGCTCTGTATGTAAGTGATAACCACTCTGGTTGAATAATATGCATTCACCCAAGTGCAAACTGATAAACTCAACAGGATGAAATTTAGTTGTTCACATTGTTTATGTAAAGACATGAACTTTGGTTTCTAACTTTAAATCGAGTTAACTGCATAGATATTAGTGAATTTTAAAAATTAGAATATTACGCTTAAAAATAAGTAGTAAGGTCATGAAGAATAAACATTAACTTTTCTCAATACTAGTAAATTCCAATTGATATTGATCATTATCCATTACCATACTATGATTCCACTACTAGTAACAATCTATCGACTATGGAAGCTTATGATAAAATGACTATATGGAAGCGATTCGCACAGGATGCACGTATGCCAACAACAACTGATCAAAATTTAGTCAAGTATATCAACAGCAGAACAATTCAAGTTGTTTTCAACAATGAAATAATGTTGATCAGTTCATTTCTCGCATACATGTTTAGAAAGTAAGCACTAAAATAGGATTTTAGATAGAATTTGACTAAAACACTTCAAAAATAATGTAGTTAGTAGAATATATTTCACTATCGAATTTGAACCTAATTAAAGACCTGAGCCAACAAAATATTCAAACAGATATTTCTTATTCAATAGCTTAATCAAAGTTAAAAATTAGGTGCGATTTTCTCGATCGATTCTATCCAATAACACAAAATCAAGATAGAAAATGTAGTTTGACATCTATTAGATTGACTTTGTGATCTGCATGTACTATAGCTTTGAAAATAAGATGGTCATTTTTCACTACGTGAAGCTTAAAACACTTGACAGTATAGCATGATACCTTACTAACTTAATGAAATTATACCGTTTTTTTTTCATTTCAGCCTATTTCCAACTATGCCAAGACATAATTATCATCTAGTAAGGCCTTATGTAAAAGCTTTATGTGAAAAGTATAACCTTCCCTATCGCGTTAAGCCAATTGGAATAGCCTTTAAAGATGTTTTCAAGTAAGCTTTCGCAAACTTATGCGTTATTATTCACCATATTACTCGGAAAACTTGATAACATTTGTCGTTAATTAACACAGCGAAATATTACTCCGATTTGCTTCACTTTTTATTACTCCTTGACTATGTATTTATATGTTTAGTATAACTTAACTTTTCCAAAAGTTCAAAACAACAAAGTAACTATAGCAGTAATAGTTTCTGCATACTTTATTTATTACATTTCAAAATTAACTATATTTTTTTATTCCAAAATTTAAATAATATATATATATCATATTATAAATATTGTTTATGATGATTGACTCAAATAGGTTACATTTTTAAGTAACAAAATGACCAATCTTCAAGAAAAATAATACATATGAGTTGACTATTCAATATAGTGTTCAGTAAGTCAACTAATAAAAATAATATTATTCTGATTCAAATCACAATGTGAACATTTCCAATCTTTGTTTATTTTTTTTTAATTTTTGTATTATATAAAATGTTTTTTTCAAAAAAAACAAAACAAAACAAAAAGCTTTTCGATCGCTTTTGTTACTTTCACTTAATTTGAGAATATTTTAGAAGTTACAGGAAAAATGATTGTTCATTAATGAACTAAAATCCTTTTTAGTAGATAATAGCTCTTGTCAATATTTACTTAAGAATAAATGTAAAAAAACTGTAACACAAGTACTTATAATAAGACAAATTCGTTCTATTCATTTGCAGATAAATTTCACCAAACTTTGTATTGTACTTATGCAAGCTTCTATTAATAATGTTACAAATCGATACTAGAGGATTATCAGCATCTTTCTAGTACAGTATAGGTTTAGATGAATATCGATTGTAGACTAGACCTAAATGTTACTAAAAATATTCACTCTTGTTTATTATAACGATCGACATTGAACAATCAATTGGTTTGGGTCACTTAAAAATGTTCCGGTTCTTGAGAAATTTTCTTAATTGATCTTCATATTGATATTAAATTTTACTCATTTTATTGTGTTATTGTTTATACAAAGTATATCAGAGTGTTCACTTAACAAACTGGTGTGTAATGAGAAATATGGAATTTATTTAACACGACCAATTAATCATGTATAGTTAAAATGTTTGTAAATTTAACCTTGTACGAAGTCCAAACATAAGTGTTACAAATAACCTGGATAGCTCTTAAGAGTACAATATGTTTAAATCTGTGTACAGTTTTCAACACAAATCCATACAGTGGTGTTATTTATGCTTCGTCAAATACAATAAAACCTTCAGAGAAATTTTATCTTAATTGTATATGCTCTTTAATGTTATAGTGCGGAATCGCATAATGTTTTATATTTATTGTTTTAAATAACTATCGGATCTATACGAAGAATATTATGATAAATGGTTACTCAGAGAGACACTTAAGCGTGGATATCGTAGATTACTTTTAATTTTAAAGCATTTAGAAAGTTACCTTTCCATTTTCCTAGTTAACAAGCCTGAATAATTTGTTATCAACTTGCATCACTATAAACTCACATTTACGACCTAAATCTCACATTCACATAGTTGCATTACAAAGCAAATTCTAAATTACTGATCAACCTTTTAAGAATACAATACTCTTATTTGTGCTTTCATTATTTAAACATATGGAAACTTATGTAGCTACCAATGTATTCATACTCTGCACCCATTCATTGAGATCTTTTAAATGTTTCTTATTTAGATTGAGATATTAATGAATGACTTACAGAATTTTCTGCACACTAGCTTCCATCTAATATGTATTTCAGAAGTTGAAATTTTTCTTGTATATACAAGTAGAAGTTTATGCAATTTGCAATATAAACGACTCAAGAATCGATAATCAGTTGACTCCTGATTACAAATTTACCCATCATGAATTTTTTCCATCCTTAATAATAAGAATTTGTTATCATTAAAAGCTGTCTCAGAAATAAAATAATAAACAGTCATAGCTTAATTCATCCCTTCATTTTTATTGATAAGAAAGAGTTTAAAAAATTATTTCGTTTTGTTTGATAAATTAATCTAAAAAAAGAACAAAAACAAATCAGCATCTCAATATCATATTCATTAACATTTACTTTTTATTTATCTGTCTGAATGAAATAACGTAAAGAATTCTTTCTACTGAATATCTCTTTTATCATTATTTTAGAATATTGAAATCAAGTGCAGAATCATGGAAAAAAGTAAAATGTGAAAAAGAAAAATGTATGAAAAAACTTCTTGATGAATAAATGAATATCTTTATTATCATGTTATTTACATATTTCATAATGTATTGTTTCTAATTAAAATTGAGCTAAAAAAACATGTTCATATATGAACGTATTGATCTTAATTCATAACTAATGATTGTTAAAGTGCTTTTCTACATAAATAAACATCGACATAATTTTCTTTTGGTAATGATATTTGTTTATTTAAAAAAAAAGGTATTACTTGTTTGTTAATTGAAAGTGTTCTTCTTAGTTACAGAATAAATGCTTATTCGTACAGCGGTAACATCGTATGGATTTTTTTATTGCAGGAAATAAATTCCAATAGGTTGCATGAACTTAATCTATGATTCTTTTTCTTCTTAATTCTCACTATGTATTTTTATAATTGTGGAAAACATAGAACTTATTTATTCAATTTTCGTTTTATTAGTTATTGTGTGTTTAAGTCCTAAAAAATGAAGCGTGTATCGTTTATGTATTTAAACAGTGACGTCATCTTATTATCGTTACTTTGCCTATAACATCATGTCTCATGTAGAAATATTACTGAGTATTGTAAGTAAATCAGAGTTGGAATAACCATTACTAAATTGAGCCCAGGTGGCCTGGACAAGAAAGTACACATACTGACAATGTAAGCGAAATGTAGAAATAATGAAAGACAAGACTCGTTTCTCAATTCTATTCGACTAACCGTATAGTCAAGAAAAAGTGAATAATAATATTAATACAGAATTAATTGTAATAATACCATAATGAAATACCTATTATGAAATTTTCGGCGTTTAATTTCTTCATTTCTCTTGTAAGTATACACAACTTAAATAACCTATACACTAGATGATTTGTTTACAGGAAGAGATAGTACTTTCAAGTAATAGATATACTAAAAACTAAATTTTCAAAACTCTTCACGATACTAAACCAGTTATCTAAATTAAATAGTTTATTAGAAATTAAACAGATTCTGTACATACCATTTGTTGCGAAATTTCTTAACACAACAGTATAAGCGCGTTATATTGAACGTGTTGTTCTTTTAATATGGAAAAGATAGACTGAATGTGGTTAGTAATTGGATCCAGGACGCACGCTTCGTCTTATTCGGGACTCCTCAACTGGATAAAGCAGGTTGACGTTCATTCCGAAACTCGAATCCAGTACATTTCACTCCAAACTTTATCACTCCACTCACTTAGCTACTGAGTCCGAAAATCCACTGACTTGTGCAAAAGGTATGAGACTCAACTTAATATGAAACGTCTTGGATTACGTTCTTTTTAAACTAAATAAGTGCATCTAACAAAATCTTATCTGCATAAATAGGAGTCGGAATTTAGGGACTGAAGTCACAGTTGCTATGTACGAAGAAACTCTCAAGGTAATTGTTTGACAATTTTGTCCACAAATGAACGACAAATTTGACGAAGAATATGTGGTTCCAGGCAAGTATTTCGTAAATGAACTGTAGGAAACTATCAACGGACAAACAGTGACGTTTCAAAACAAACTGAGAATATTCCTAGTATTCTATGAATGAGGAAAACTATGAGAGTGAAATTTAATACTTAATCAGACTATTCCTAACAGATCATGTATATTAAACAAGCTACTAACCTATAGTGATTCTCAGTTTTAGATGAAAATGTAGCAGTTAAATTAGTCGGAAATCTTACAGAATACTCATAACAAGAATCTTTGGAAAGGCCATTTTTGGTGTGAATTCATAGCTACAAAGCAGTTAAGTTAACCAAAGAAATAACGCCTTTTAAAAATTGGGCATTTAGGCAAGAAGCTAGATAACTACACTAAATATGTATCACCATCACTTTTAGTGTCATTAGTATGCTCTTCTTTATTCTGCAAATTCGTACAAGCTTTTTTTATGTTATCCTTTGAAGATGGAATTAAAATATTACTCCCAAAGAAATTTTCGATTCATGATCACTTAGAATTAAGGCGTCATTATCGTCATCAAAAATTCTTCATTACTCTGTTTTGTCATTGTCCCTACCTAAGATCTATCACTATTAAGAAAATTATGAGCTTCTTGTTTAAATTCTGAAATGAAATCTTTAAAACCATTCGGTCACTCAGTAAGCTATCCCTAAATAGTAGATTGTACTAGTAATAAGTTTTTTAGCTCACACATGAAACTATGAACCTGACCAACTCTTATTAGGGGAGTTTAAATTCTGATGATACTAGGTGATAATAACGAACGCTAAAATCATAAATCCATATCAATGGATATAAAGTGACTAGACTGCCCTAGAAATCAGTACTCCGATCTCAGTGGATTAAGGTGGGTACACAACGAATTCCAAAATTAATTAAACAAAACCCCAACTCTTTATTTTTGTAAGCATCATTTACAAACCTTCAAATAAGAATCAAATGATCGGTCTAACGAAATATCTGATTTACAAGTATTCATGAAGTAAATTAATATTACACGCGTTAATAAAAAAAACATAACTGTCAGAACTTTTAGCATAACTTAACACAATTCTCAACATACTTTAAATTCTCACTAGCCTTACACAATTTTCCAAATACGCACAGCTTGTAAACGTAATACAACCTTCAATGTTATATGTCCATATTAATCCAAAGTTATCGTTTATATTGTACATCTTAGTATTGTAATCCTTAGTAAAATATTACAGTGATTATTCATTTAACAGTTAAATTCATGAGTCCATTAAAACTAGATCACCATGAAAAACCTGGAACCACTGGATGGTCGTTTTGTCCCAACATGGGACTCCTCAGCAGCGCACACCCACGATGTCGCACTCGAGATTCAAACCTACGACCTTCGATCGCACGTGCGGACGCCTAACCTCTAGACCACTGAGCCGACTGGCATCCAACGGTGTTAATGTCTAACTTCAATCAATCCACTGGTCACGGCTTCTCAGTAAAACTCCGGGAAATACATTTTGAAGCCAGTCACTAGTGAGTACATGATGGTTATTATCAGAAAAAAGGTTTTGTGGAGATTGTAGTAATTTAATACTTGAATTCATGAGTCTATCCCGCGAACAGGATCGTGAATGCGCACTACCGAGGAGCCCTGGGACGAAACAGCCGCCCAGTGCTTCCAGGTTTACCATGGTGATCTAGCTTTAATCGACTAATAAACTCAACTATTAAATTACTGCTATCTCCACAAAACCCCTTTCTCATTATTCATTTGTTTAGATTTCCTTATTAGCCTTTAAAATTTCAGACAGGTTAGAGAATATAGAAAGCCAAAAATGGTTAAAGGTCAAGGACAACTAAATGGTGGAAAACCATGGTACGATTATTTTTCTTAAGTAGGCGAATAAAGGTCATTTTGAAAGACGGTAGGACAACAGAATAGGGATATCCGAATGAGAATATTATCATATAATGAACTAAGGGAACAATAATTTATGAGCCATAAAGATTAAAAACCGTCACATAATTTAAGGAAAATAAGTATCGATAAAACTAGGGCCATGGCATACACAAGTATCTGCTTCTACGCTCGAAATATATTTAGGTAAATATCTGTCAAGAAATTAAGTCCCGGTTTTTATATATAATTTCAAGTGATAAAACTTATTCTGTGTAGTTGTAGGTGCCTCAAAGTGGAGATTAAATGTTTGTCCTTGAGATTTAGTGAAGCGCAAATTGAGAACCTAGTCCGTAATTCTGGATAAATGTGCTTAGACATATTATTTTCATATAGATTCTACATCCTGTCTGGTTTATATCAACGTGAACACATAATACATAGCTACTTTGAGTTTCCACAGAAAAATAACCCATGTGAAGAAACCATTCTTATAAGACACGAATTTTGCAAGGAGTACTTAAGAGGTTGATTTCTTAATAGTCAGAAGGGCCCAGTTATCCGTTTGGCGATAGAATGATATATGGAACCCATTATATATAATATTCTTTCTGTATTTCGATGTGACTAGTCCTCTTTCGTTCCAGAATCTGTGTGTAGTCCATCGATAATCCCAATTTTGTTCTTGCCCCCATCAATTACAAAACTTTACCGTTAGTTTCAACAGCTTAAAACATCGTATAATCAGTCGAGGCACAAAGCTTCACGATTTTCGCCCATGCTTATATCAAGTGATCAGAGTCTTTTATCACGTATGACAATATCAGAAAACTACGGGACTGTAACTTTTTTCTCCTACACGAACGGTTACATACAAATTGGCTATCAGTTCACTGACTTTAACAGAAAGCAGTGTTTCTCATTTGACGTCACCTGTGATTAATGAGGAAGACGTTTAAGTTTGCAGAGTATGCTACTCACACAACTGAGACAATTAAATCTCCATAGATGTAAAAGAATATAATTTTACTCTAACCATTAAACCGAACTCTATATTAAAAAACAAGGATAATGATGCAATTAAATAACCAATTTCACACTCTGAGTTGAATGATTCCATATTCTGTGTTTTTTTCCATATCCTTCTCTATTTGGGATTAAAACAATAATCCTACCAAGAATAAGACGAGCAAACTTCTGTTATTTTCAACATAGCGAATTCTTTAAGAAAATTGGCCATTAAAACAAGATCCATCTCCTAAAAACAAACTACTATCTCCGTAAGTTTGATAAGTGGACCAATATTAACCATCTGTTCCCATTTGTTTCAAGTTAACGATAATGCCTTCAGCTTTGCTATATTAGAAGGTCAATGTCAATTCACCTTTTATTTATGTGAAGATATAAAGATCGGTACGAAGGGGGGCCAAATATATATGCGCTACAAAATAAAATTGAGGTTGTGAAAAGATAAAGAAAGGAAAGGGAACATAATAAAAAGGAACAATGAACAGAAAAGTGTGTGAGAGTGGAATAATAATAATAATTAATGGAAGAAGCAGTTCAGTTGGAAAAAATACAACCAGAACGAATTCTCTCAGTTAAAGAAGTTACTCTAACTTTTATGAAGAAATTTATAGCAGGATCACCACTAGCTTCCATTCTTAGCCAGTGTGCTGTACCATCTTCTAGGACCGTAACTAGGAAGTCGTGAATGATCAACAGAAGCCAATCTTAAACAGCTGTCTTTCAAACCACGGAACTATGTCAAGTACTGATCACCTCTCTTTTCCGAACCAGTCTCCGCATCGGCAAATAATGCACGACGTAGAATCTGCTAAAACGAGCTTCGCAAGACATATTCAAACCATCGAAATCGGTATTTCAAAGTAGCAAAACTAATTGAATTATCGTCGTCGTCCCCGGATACACATTGCGAAACTCTGTATTACTAACGTGTTGTCACTGGAATCCAGGAGTCCGTCGTGGACAAGGACGATCAAACACTGAGTTATCTGGTGTCCTCAGTTCGGAAAACTAGGTTTCACAAGCACAGAGGAAAATTGCTCTCCCTGACGCACTGTAAATCCGACCTTTTACAGCCAGACCAACTTTGTGAAGACTCCAAAGACCGTTCAGATTGGCATAAGCCGCTCTGGCTCTCACTATACGCGAATTAATCTCATTATTCTTGACACCACCAGCACTTACACAGCTACCCAGATACACGGATTTTCCAGCTACTTCTATCTGATCACTACCAAGAGTGAGTGAAGGTCCAGAGTTTTATTGGTCTTGCAAAAGTACTTTCTGCTTAGGTGCAAAGCATATGCCATAACTATGAACACTGATTAATTGCAGATTACATGGCTTGGGTATCATCGTATAGCAAGACAATATCATCCACATACTCAAGATAGAAGTATCTTCCTAGACAACAGATCCACACTACCATCTGGATCCGTCAGAGCTATTTCTAAAATGTCATCGACAACAAATTTAGAAAGGAATGGTGAGACTGAGCAACTTTGACTAACCACAATTTGACGAAATAGATCTGTTTAGGGAGATGAATTTGTTCGCTACTGAAACGTAAGATAAGATTAGCGTAAACAAAGGCGTGATCAGAGTCTAGATAAGTATTTCAGAATGAGTGGAAGTACTGTACAAAACCACGCCAGCGGTAGCTGATCACGATGTGATCAATATGAGTACAGGTCGGCGATGACTGTGACGATACTTAGTGCTAGCCAGAAACAGGTTGTGGTCTGAGAAAAGTCGCAGTAGATGATCACTGTTATCTGAAGTAAGACCACTGACCACCCAAACGACTCCTGTGACTAGACGCCCGAACTGCGCAGTGAAATTTTCGACTAGTACTACAATATCTGTCGAACGCACTTTACGTAAAAGAACACTTAAATGGTAGTAAAACTCATCCTTGATCACATCTGGGTTGTAGTCTGTCGATGCGTAGACGGAGATGTCGAAAAGACATCCTATCTCACACATAATTCTCCACACTTTGATGGAGCTTCCTAATCTAACAACACATAACCGACTGTCAAAGGAGATCCGATCGATTTGTGCTGTCTCAGCTGTAAAGCTTAGTGTGACACAAGAGCCAGAAAAACCAGACTAAGATGCCACAGCGTCCTTGGTTAAACGTACATGAAACCATTTCTCGAAGAGGAGATTTGTAGTACTTAACTAGAACCTTGAACACAGGTCTCAGATAGACAGCAGACATCGATGTTGAGAACTTCTAAAAGCATACCCAACCCTGTCTGTTGTCCGATCTTTATTAGTGTGCGAACGTTGGAAGTCAGTTTGAATGGCACATGTGGTTTCAGAATTCGTATTCATTGGTAGCGCTCAACTTTCAACCAGTCAATAACTTGAGATCGTTTAGATCGGACAAGGTTTCCGCCATAGAAAAGCTGCTACAGAAGTTGAAGAATATAGGGATATACAAAATGAGAATAGAGGAATAGACAAGTGATGCAATTTAAAATGAAAACGTGTCTTAACAAGAAGTTTTTGCATGATTTGCAAGGACTGAAATTAAAGCGTGAATGGTTTTTCCCAATAGTAGTCATAATTTGGTTTTTATGTGGGTTGGGATATAGCCCAGACGCCCGAACCAAAGTAGGTAGTTTTTTAGAGAGCTACTCACCGAACCTTTGACCTAGAGGGTTTTGTGCCCTGTTGACAGGACTCCAATTTGACCATATGATGATGTTAACGAAGTATACAACTTGGCCACCTTTGTATATAATTATCGACTTCATTCGTGTCAAAGAATAATGGAATAAAATATACCAAATACCATAATAAATTCTGAATACGTATATTACATACATTCGTTGATCCAGGCAGACAATCAGAGAAACGAAGCAGATCAAGAATGACTCAATATTTAAAGACGGACAAAAATAAGCTAAAGAAATGTGATGAATAGGGTAAGAGATTGACACACATGATCATATAAAAGCAGTCAGGGTCACAAGTGGATAAGTGACAAGGTCAAAATGTGACTCGAGAATGAATAAGTTGGTCTATCCGGAAGCTAGAATAACCCACGTCGGATTGACATATTACTGAACACTACAAGGCAGTGGAGCAACGTCAGGAAATGCAGTCCCATGGTGACCGGCAATAGGTTCATATGCCATTCGTTCTCTCAGGATGCTGGAGCCTATGTGCACCACTGGTTTGGAATAAGTTTTCCAACTCCCCTAAGCAAATGCTCCGTACCTGCCGACCCGGCTAAAGCGCCGGATATCAGCTTTTCGTCCTTTCAATTTTGTAAAAAGCACCCCCGCCTCCATGAGGCACTGAGTAGGACTTCCCTGACAGTGGTTGTTTACACTTGATCATATGAGAGCATTTCGAGAGGGAGAGTGAACTGTTCTTGCCCTCAGCCACACCAGGACACTAAGGATTGCTCATGGATATCAATCAGGTGAATGGTAGCACTAAGGCACATGAACTGTTAATAATTTTCCTATCCGTCTTTCTCAGTATTAATTTTACTAACCTTGTGCTTTTTGACTTTAGTTCACTTGGTAAGACTAGACAGCTATCTACTGTTACATGTCATTGTCGTATCAGTCTATCATGCTCTTATTGCCAAACGTTTATTTATTTGAACACATAAATATTGGTACAAGAGAGCGCCAATATATATGCGCCACACAAAACAATGAGAATTCGAAGAGAGAAAAAAAAGGTAAGGAGCGTAAAAAAAGAGAACAATAACGAAGAGGTTGGTGCAAGGTAGTGTGGTAATAATAATGGTAGTAATGAGGGAACGGAAAGGTACAGTCAGGAGAAACCTTTCAGTTAAGGGAGACATAACCACTTTTTATGAAGAAAGTAAAAGAAGGTTGCAGCAGGATCGCCACTGGCTTCTATTCTGAGTTATATCTGATAACGTCTCTAGCCACTGTGTGGCACCATCTCAAGGACCCCAGCCAGGGAGTCGTGAAAGACCAACACAAGCCAGTCCTTTGCAGCTTTCTTTCATACCACGACACCATGTCATGCACTGACCACCTCTCCACTTTTTACAACCAGTCTCAGAGTCGGCAAATAATGCACGACGTGGAGTTCTCTGGGACGACATTCGTAGAACATGTCCAAGTCACCGAAGTCGGTGTTTCCAGATGGTGACATCGATTGCATTATCATCTCTGTGCCCGAACACACGATGCCGAACCTCTGCATTACTGACATGGTGTTGCCACTGAATGTCAGTAATCCTTCGGAGACAGCGATGATCGAACACAGAGAGTCGTCTAACGTCCTCAACTCGGAGAGGCCAGGTTTCACAAGCATAGAGCAAAACTGCTCTCACGACGCGTTGTAGATCCGACCTTTTACAGCCAGACTAACAAAGATGGCCCAGATTGGTATAAGCCGCTCTGGCTTTCACTATACGTGCATTGATCTCATCACTCACACCCCCACCAGCACTTATGCAGCTACCCAGATACACGAACTTCTCGACTACTTCTCTCTGCTCACCATCCAGGGTGACTTCAGGATTAGAATCCTGCCAGTCTTGTAGAAGTACTTTGCACTTCGAAGGTGCAAAGCACATACCATACTTACGGACACTGATTGCCAACTGATTAAGTGCGGATTGCATGCCTTGGGCATTATCGCACAGTAAGACAATATCATCCGAATACTCAAGGTCGAGAAGTCTTTCTCCGGGCAACAGATCCACACCACCATTACTTACATCCATCAGAGCTGTTTCCAGAATGTCATCGATGGCAAAGTTGAAGAGGAATGGTGAGATTGGGCAACCCTGCCTAACCCCACTGCTTGAATGGAACAATGGAGAAAGGTGGTTGTATGCCCTTATTCTACCTGAGGTGTTTGTATATAGGGCTTTTAGGATGTTAATAAACTTCTCAGGCACACCCTTCTTCAATAGACAATCCAAGAGAACAGTCCTATCCAACGAATCGAAGGCAGCCCTTGATGCCAAGAAACACTACGATTGTTGGCCTTTGATAAGTATGGCGGTGCCAAACATTGGGTTTGGAGCTAGCCGGAATGAGTACTCAAGAGTCCAGTCATATAAAAGCTACCATAACATATGCCTTTTCTTACCGTTTGCTAGCCTCTGCTAAATCCCTTTACTGTCAACTTTATATCAGAATTAAAATCATCAGACGAACGAACACCGTTATCTGTCTGTAAGAAAAGAATTCCTACTTTTTCTAACTTTATTAATTGTGCACCAAAGTTGCTAAAATAAAAGGTAGTGAAATTATACCCCCGTCATATCATAGTAAAATTTTTAGTTTATTTAATAATTTAATGTATTTGATGATGAAATAGATCGAGAATTATAAACAATAAAATGAATAAGCGTACGATAGTCCTCCTGAATGGTCTCTGTCAATGAAATCAACGAATGACCTATGCGTAAAGAAGCAGGGTATTTAGCTTAGGTATGGAGCACTACGAGTCCAATATACCTCCTTTGTAGAAATACAAAACACTTCGGTACCCAAAATTAACCATAAACTTAATCACGACAGATTATATACTAATATAACCCTCATTATGCCAACGATGGATTGACTGAGACCGACAAATCACAACGCACATGCTGTGCAAACCGATAAGCTAGTAAAAAAACACAAAGTAGGAATAATTAAATAACAAATATTCCAAAACTGACATTCTAACAATTATTTACTGAATACCAATACCCAAGACTTATTAAGTCAGTAGCTATCGTGATATTGTAATACTCAAAACAAATTCTTTCCCGCAACCACCCCCTTCTAGAAATAGCATAGTGTCCACACTGAAACTGAGAATCATATATTTCTAAGGTGTCAGCGTTAATTCTTTAGACAGTAGTACTTCGTAAGACTAGTAAGACCTTCAATTTTGCTCAGACTTTTAAAAACTAGCAGTGACCGGAATCTTAAAAACTTCACAGCTGGATTTTCAGGGGTGCTAGGCTTACAGAAATCTTGTCAAGCACCGACCAAAGATTAGTCCAAATATAAGTTCTACCATTAGTCTGCAAATATAAATGAATTGAAGCCTGTTACTAAGGTAAAGTTATTCTTTTACTTAGGCAATAACAGAAAATGGAAAAAAGCTAACTGCAATAATTTATATTCTAGATATACCAAGCAATTCTCTAGATAGAGAAATCTAACCAACTAGCTTCAAACATTTGCTCCAGAAGACCGAGATCATACGTTAATTGATGAAGTCAATTACTTGAACTTTGGACTTCATGAGCTTCTTAGTTAATATCCAAAAGAAAATTTTAGCTACTGACAAAGATTTTGAGTGTTGAGGCTTATAAACAAAAATAAATAACTTTATTTATGATCTTCCTACAAATTTGGAACATCCTACTATTCTATGTTTTTCATTTTTGCTCTCACTTCTAGCTGTTCTTCCAGATTTCTTTTGCTTTTTGATGTTCACAAAACGAACGCTAACGGCGAAAACTAAAACCGAGAAATATTTGTACGACATCTGACTGTTTTGGCACTGAGATTGAAAACCTGACCTGATAACCAGAATTCGACTTAACTAGATTATCAACGACATTTAATTGTATGTGATCTATTCATTCACATATTTTTTCTACGTATCACTTACGATATTAGACTGATTTCACGCTTCAGTCTGGCTCTGCAAAGCTTTCTTTCATTCTACTGTTATGCAAGCCAACATTGCATATCAAGATACATAGTAACCAAGTATACGTAACATGTGTATGCCACCCATCTCAGTAAGATGAAGACTCACAATCTGACCACCTAATTTTCTACCCCTATCAAGTACTCTGCGTCTAGCTCACTGCCTTCTCGTACCACGGGTGTTGTTTACGAAATTGAGAGGAAGAAAAGCGAACGTCCGGTGTTTTAACCGGGTTGGTGGACATGGAGGGTCTACCTAGGGGAGTTGGAAAACCTGATTTCAATCCAATGGTGCACATGGGCTTCAGTATCCTGAGGGAACAAATGACGTATGAACCAATCGTTGGTCACCGGCTACCATGAGATTGCATCTCCTTACGATGCTCCACTGCCTTGTGGATCAGACCTTCAGGTCCAAGGCTCAGGGTGTGGCCCCCTAAGAAAACCACCTGCTTCGGTTCGGGCACCCGGGCAGTATCACAGCCCTTGTACAAATCAAATGAGATTTGTGTGGCAAATATGCATTTGGTGCCTCCTTGTACCAATATCTGTGTTAAAATAAAATAAATAAATCTGGTCGAGGATGTATTGATCATACATTCACCCTCCGCCAAATGTTAGAACACCGTCACACTTATCACAGGCCAACAATCGTAGTGTTTCTTGGCATCAAGGTCTGCCTTCGATTCGTCGGACAGGACTGTTCTCTGGGATTGTCTATTGAAGAAGGGTGTGCCTGAGAAGTTCATTAACATCCTAAAAGCCCTATATACAAACACCTCAGGTAGAATAAGGGCATACAACCACCTTTCTCCATTGTTCCATTCAAGCAGTGGGGTTAGACAGGGCGCGAACCAAACTTTTGGGCAGAAAACTAAACGCCTTAAACCACTAAGCCACAGCTCTAAAAGGATAAGTGATATCATGTAATTTCTCTTATATTGATTTGATAAAGGGGACAAACAGTTTACGCAATGATGAAATTGAGTGAAGTCCTAACAAAAGGACTTTAACATAAACATTCTAGTGGTCAAATAAAAAACTAAAGGATGTGAGCTTGGGTTCATTTAATCGCCTGCGTATTTTGAAAGCGAAACAAGCTGAGCCTATGAAAATTTTCTTATATTGTGTCCTGGCCCTTGTTATCACCTTTGAAAGTTTTAAGGTATCTATTGATATAAGATAAATAAATCTAGAATAAATCAAAATACGAAGCATTATAGATCTAAACAGGATGTAAGATTCCGAGAGTTAAGTATCTTACAACACTCAGCTTAAGAATTTTATTCGTAGTAGTATGTGCTCTTTAGAAAATTAACCTATACATCCCCATTAGTTTTGACTTAGTCATAAGTAACGTAGGATCTGGCAGTGTGCATTCGAAAGGACAAGATGACAGTGATGTCAAATAACTGACATGTCAAGCAATAAACTCTTTTATGCTATATTAAAAACCAATGATAGTCAAATCCGAATAAACTTTAAAAGAAGTTTAGAAGATGAACTAACCTGCAACAAGAAAAAGGTACATGCAGATCCAATGACATAACCCAAATATCTTTTAACTTCACGTTCCAAGAAATTGAGGCAGCCATACTGATGGTAGATGCACTCTTTATTGCTAAACGATTCTTCTAACTGACGATTTTTACAACTTTGAGGATAACTGCTATCATTGTAAAATTTCCAATCTGACCGATTTTCCACTCCGCAACACTCAAACTAAAATACAGGATGAATTTAAAAAACTTCAGTTTACGTTTGACTGGATTAAATCGACAATCTGTCGAACTTCAGCAACTTTATTATACATCCTCAGATCTTCATGAAGAACTTCACTTATTTGTTCTCTAACCTAGAAACGATAAATAATTTCAAAAATATGCATTACTTTTGGCCAGTAAAATATAGAAACGATGATAACAGCCATTTCACATAGTAAAATAGTGAGCAACAATGCGTACAACAACACAAGTAGACAGCGATTATGTTTGATGCAGGCTATGAAACCAATCACTCCAGCACACAGAAGCAATAAACCTGTGCCAAGCACAATATAACCAGGAAATTGTAAGTTTGTTACAGTCACAGCGTGTTTGTAACGCGCAGCAATTACAAGTATGCTCCCCCCAACAGTTATAAGTATCACCGAAGCGACCTGAATCGAAAAAATGAAACTAATTCACAAAGACTTACCAAAATCAGTGCATATGAGACGGCCGTAATGCATTTAGATAAACCATCAAGAATCGCCATTGTGAGTAGCTAGTTTTTTAATACGAAAGTTGGATAGCTCCAAATTCCTAGATAATCAGAAACGGTACAGATTAAACTACACAGAAGATTGGACCTGTCAAGAAAGTAGGGTCGAATAAAAAATAATAGGGACTAAGTGGTTTGAAGTCGGATGCTGTAATTACCAAGTTTAGCTAATTAATAATGGGGATCGTTTTGTGTAGTTTGAACCAGTCAACCACCTCTGATGACTAGTTTCAACATTATGGGTGATATGTTACCAACACAACAAATATAGATAAGCCTTATCAGCACAAGCCATTATTAGAGAAAATACGTGAGAAATTCCTGTTTTTTTAAACTGAGTCTGGACTTCAGTCACCTACTGCTGTGGAACGGTGACTTGGTAGTGGAAGCAATGAACATTTTAACTCCTTGTTTATTGCAGTTTGATTGGTTGGGTAGTATCACCAACTGTCACACCAAAACAGTAGTCCAATTCCAATTATACGAACTTGTATTCGGTTACTAAAACGCATTGCTGGCGCGGATTTATCTGAATGAGAACTAAGAACAGTTGGTGCTTAGGGTTTATTTGATTAAAAATTGGTACTACAACTAAGAAACATTTTTTTCGGCAGCAAAAACTTATATATAGTATCATAAGGTCGAAAGTTATTCAAATTCAGTGAATCTCAACAGCATTATTCGGATCGTCATATGTGAAGACTCGTTCTGAACAACCGAGATAAAGCACGCAGAAATAAGAACGGCCAGGAGATTATGAAACGATTAATAGCAGAGGCTAATAACATAAGATATGGACAGGGAATTGAATAGTTATAAATCTATAACCGTCTATATTTGGTAAACAGACTGACACAAAGAGTAATACGATCAGATGATAGCAACCGATGGTTAGAGACCCTGAATGACATGGCTCAAAATCGTTTGCAATGGCGCACGTGCATACACTCTTTGTGTTCTCCCAAATTCTAATCTCCTGATTCCTCCTTGTCTCTTTTTTTCTCTTCCCAAATTTATTTCACTGGATTATACTCTTTAAATAACATCTCCAAACCCTAATCTTTCCGACTACTGCTTATACTCTTACTACCTCTAACACTACGGGATTTGAATCCACAACTGCATCTCTGCGCTAATGTGGTATGGCAACTCGAACTGATGTACATACGTACGAAGTTCTAAGTCGTTACTGACTGATTGAATACGATCAGTGTGACTATTACCGATGCAGACGGCACTCGACATCTCAGAAGACCAAAACGTTTGGCAAGGCAAACCGAAGCGATTCAACTTCTATGCACTTGAGATCTATATCCCTGTGATACAACAATCTGGTTGCGGTTTTGTCTTTTCAATTCCAACTGAAGTTTATAAGGCTACGGCAAATGATAAATACAGTGGTCTTGAGTGCCGTTAGAGGTATGAGGGCGGTTATCACTTCCCGGTTGCCCACACCGTGGAAGGGTTCTTCTGGAGGTACCTGAAAAGGAAATTGGATTAGAGGTGGTCTTAGTGACCTGAGAGCGTGACCGCAGTGCCCAAAGAACAACTGCTTGAGGTCGGTCACACACGACCTTTTTATGGGTAATTTTTGTGTTAGCTCCGTACTTGTTGAGACCTTACCACTGGAGACGGATATCCGTGGGATAAGGCGAGGTGTGCATTTTTAGGGTCGACCTTTTCTAACCCTACCCCTCCTTGTGGGAAGGCAGAATCGCTGTCATGCTGGTTGTCTGAAGGAAACACCTTACTGCTGTCACACCTCTGTACAGTCAGCAGTACGACTTCGCCTTCGGACCTTAGGTTTGTTGCTTTTAGTCTTACCGCTCTTCAACCGACCTGTCTGACATGGTAGGACCTAGAGGAACGGTCTTTCCAACCAGTATAGCTCGGTTGCTTCATCACTATAGGCGAACCCGACCACCACGTCAAGATAACAACAACGGTTGGGCTACGACAAATATCAGAAATGGAAAAAAAGCAAGACATCAGGATTTGATTTCACATCTCTTTAAAGACGGAAATTATGTTGATGTTTACAATTTCGTGCAGTTAGCTGAAAAATCAGGTTTGAAACGACTCAACGTAGCAGGAGTGAAACATAACATTGGCTGCTGAAGTATGTGACTATCAGTCTGAGTTGTGTAGCAAGGTGTGAGCTTACTGTGAGATGTCGCTGTGGTGATAGAAACCAATAGTTAGAGACCTTGAGTGAAATGCCCTACAGTGAGTTGTTTTGTAGGATTAAGAATAATATGCAGGTTAATTCTGGGATTAACTTTAACTTTTGCTTTGGAGGAGGTCAATGATGAACCTGATACCATTACTTCTGAGGTTTCAATAACTGATTGCACAATAGGTGATTTGGAATTCCAATCTGTTTACTTTATCATTTTTAAACTTATTCGATAGTCTGCGAGATAATTATTTTTAGAGACAGCAAAGTGGTAAACCACATTACAAACTAAGTCATCGTTTAAGGGGTGTAAGTATAAGACCACTCCCATTTCTATGGCTAAACAGCGATCCAATGCTATTTGCTTTTCATAGGATAGATTGAAAAGTCTAGTTACTGAGTTAGTACTTACTAATCTAATCACCAAAAATAATGTCGATATCTATAGTGAAGCTTAGATTGGCTGCTGGAATGTAATGCTTCATATTGTTCAATTTTGTGGGACAAAAATCTGAATATGAACTTATAAAAACACGAGGTCGGACACACCAGCTGCACTTGCAAAGCCTTGTTGTTTACAAGTCATGACATGCACTTTTATGCTAGAGAACTTGAGATAGTAAAGTATTGTCGCAGATATAGCAATAATACACAGTCTTCGATATGGACTAAACTTTACAGAAATTACATTTTTACAACTAACTTCCAAACGACTCAAGTAATTCATCTAAATAGGACTAGTGAAAATCTGTTACTGTTGGGGCATATATTAACCTAGATCTTCACATAATATGCTAACAAAGAGGGCATATGGTTTGAGTGTTTACAACTAGACCTAACAGACCTTATACATAATCCTTCTCCGATAGAACAATATCTTTAACGCGATCGAATACTCAAATTAGTGGTTTAGTCTAAATGATACACCTAATCTATGAAAAGAGGTAGCTCAGTGACACTGTGAAATAAGCGGGTGTGGTTGGGATTTCATTAAGGTAATTGACAACAATCCTGACAAGCTCACCAATTTGTAGGAAACCAAATTCTGAGTGTTTGATTGATAAATGGTTAGCAACTTAACTGAGTAAATCAAGCTGGAGCATTTTAGGGTTACTCACAGTTCCAAGCTTAGATAAAGGGAGGTTGGGAGTAGGACTTCTAACCTCAACCCTTAAGTCAGACCTAGCTTGAACAAAAGCTGATCACAAAAAATCATTTAAAACATTCAAACTCCCATCCTATAGGAGTTGAAGGGTCTTCATACATAGCAGTTATGATGCCTTGTGGTGAAAAATGATATTCTTCGGTAGTCACGAAGCCGATAGCCATTTTGACGACTAGAGTAATAATTAATAAATTGAATGTCTGGAAAACGTGGGAAACCAGAGGGGTAGCGAAAATGAGAAGATACGACCTAACAGTGCTAGAAATGTGTAACCCACTGAACACAATCTGAACAGAAAAAGACTAATATCAGGAGAGCTGTCGTGTTACAGACACGAAGACAAAGTTTCCCGACCTACACAAGAAGTTGCACTGATGTTCTACCAAGCATGAAAAGCACTTATAGGATGGGGACCTCAAGTCCCAAGGATCATCGAAGTATCCCACAAAACAATAAAGGAAGGGATCACAACGAATATCATCCATTGCTAAGCATTCACCGATGATAGGAATGGAAACGGCAAAAACCAATTTCATGGGAGGCTGAAGTCCATCCTAGAGAAATACCCCGAAAAATACGTCTACTCTAATGGGGGACCAAGACACCAAGTTTAGCATGGATAACACTAAGTATTAGGGCATCATGAGGCGACACAGACTGAGAGAAAGGAGCAAAAATAGTGAGAAACTGGCAGATCTGTGTACATTTGGCATATTCATAAATGCTGTCATTTCCCTTCACAAACGTATACACGAAGCCACATGGGTTTCACAGAACCACACTACAACAAACCAGATCAATCAGATATGCACCGATAAACAACTCAGAAGGCCCAAAGGAAGCATAAGAAAAAACCGAGGAGCTGACACAGGTTTAGATCACCAACTAGTGGCTAAGCTAAAGGAGCACTAGACAATCGGGCAAGCAGCACTGTAAAGGCTTAATATGGACCTAACTCAAGATGTTAACAAGAATAACGAGTTTAAGAAGCAAGTTCTAAGCCTTATAAAACATACTAGAAGAAACCACTGTGGAGAACAACAGACGACCGGGTTGGGGTTCGTGTGATTATAGTAACCAATGGTTAGAGACTTTAAATGGCATTGTTCGGAATCAATCGTAATGTCGCGGTTGCTTGTACTCTTTGTACTACCTCAGATCTTACGCTTCTAACTTATTCATAGTTTTTTCCGTCCTATTTCAGTGATTTTATATCTCAGATAGTATCTTCGAGGTCTGGTCTTTTTAATTATCACTAATACTGTTACTACCTCTCCCACTTCAGGATTTGCCCTGGCATTTTCATCTTGCTCTGCTAGTAGGATGTAGTAACAGGAATCGCTGTAGAAATGCGCCAGGTCCTATGTTGGGTTTGGCTGACTATGAAGAACTGGGAAGGGATTGTGGAAGCAATAATTTTGCAGTATCAGTTGCTATGTTAAGCCCACATAGCTTGTTCTGACTTCCGGACAAGTCAATTTACCCATTCTCCTTGAGTCACATTATTCGCTTATCAGCTCCGAATGTTTTCGTATATGAGCAATTGTGTGTGCACTTCCTATACAGTATAAATCTCGCTTCACGCCTGGTTAAATTTAATCGGCTAACACAACTCCAATGTGTCATTTTTCTTTGCTCTCTTCGCTTGATCCTCTTGATTCTGCCTAAATCAATGAGTGTACAAAACCCAATCTCCTTATTTTGAGGGAAATTTTATCCGTTTAGAGTAAATGGCACAAAACTTTGGGGAAAAACCTAAATTTACCCAAAGTAGGGAGATTGGGAATATGCATATTCAAAAACCCATTCTTGTATTTGGATTACATAATTCCGTTATTCACTAATGCGGATTAATTCGACAATTATATACGAGGATTGGCGATGTTTATTCCAACAATAATCAATCATGCAATATTGCTGTAGTCGGATATCTGGCCACTAAAACTTCAATACCCCATGAGGTGTTGGGTCCCAAGAAGCACCAGAACAAACAGTCGGTCTCCATAAAATCTTGGAAAGGTTCAAAGGAGGAGAAACAAAAGGAAGACAGTCAACAACAGCCGATTTAGGTGGAGTTTTGTTCTTCGAGTCGAACAAGCGCAGAGGAAGTCATGGTACAGGCCCGATATAAAAAAGCAAACAAATAAGTGACGAAGAGCACTAGAGTTGGCGAGCGTGAATATGTAGAAAACTAAGCAACTTCAGAAGAATAATTATCTTGTTGTATCTTAAGATAGAACATCAGGAAATATGAAGAGACCATATGACATATTCAAGCAGTTTGCAGTGAAATACAGCAGACTAGAGAAATCAATCAAGATTGAATGAAGAATACCAATCAGTAAGCGTCAAGAGAAATGAAACAGATGGGTAGAACACCTCAAAGAGCTCTTAAATAGACCAGACCAACTGAACTCACCAGATACGGAAGTAGCACACGCCTTATCATAGATGATATTCTACCAAACACAGAAATTATAAAAAGATGCTAGCGAGAGTTTTGTTACTATTCACATTTTCTTCATCAATTTCCATGACTTTTGTAATTACCATTATCGACTGTAAAATTGTCGTTTAAAAAAACCACGACCTTTGGTCTTTGATCACCTCATACCGTGACACATTTAAAACAACTCACAATTACACTGTTGCACAAATAAACCATTCTAGCTGTAAACAGACCAATCAGTTGATTCTTCTCAAGCCACATTTCGACCTTACCACTTATTGGCTCACTAACCACGACTGTTTTGATATGATCGTATATGTGTTAATTGATTGCGCTATTCATTACGTGCCTGTAATTTATTTTTTGGCTGAATACAAATATTGAGTGACGTTTAATTAAATTTAATTGACTCACCCGCCTTCTCCACCCTGGGTCGTTTCGCTTCTCTCTCTCTCCTCTTTGACTTCTCCACTTCGTTTTCCTGATGGTCTGTCTAGATGGACGATCGTATGAAATATTCGTATTCAAAATCCATACTCGTATTTGACTTATTTTGTTCCGTGATTCACTAACGAGAATTGAGTTGATGTTTATATACGAGGGTAGCTGGGATGTATTGTATGGCCAGTGAAATGTCACTAGGCCCAAGCCAAATCATCCGGGAATTAGGTCACTGAATGTCGAACAGTTCGCCGGTCCTCGTCAAGTCCAAAGAAAAGCAACGCGCGTCAATTAAACACACTCCATGATCTGACCTATGTGGCGGTGGTCACCCTCTCTTCCTTGTATCGACTCTTACCAACACATCTCTTCAATAACGTCCTTTGTGTTATACGAACTTTAAAACAGCCATAGTACCTTGATAGGAAAAAAGGATAATCCGCGTTAGGTGCTAGCCACGAAGTGTAACTTCGACGTCAGCTGGTTGATCACACCATTCCCGTTTAACTCAAGTAGGACCTCCTCTGTGCCGAGGTTTGTTCTGCCGAAAAGAAGCATCGAACTTCTCAAAATGACCACATACTTTGAGAAGTTATCTTAATATTCATCGCAATCATAGACGCTCTCAAACTCCTCGACGAAGCTCGTCACAAAAAAGATTTATCTCCAGATCATGATAGAGAGATGACCTTGAATGGTTCTGGTATCACAATCAGTACGGAAAATCTTCTTGAAAGTGCAGAAAACCCTGCAGTTTACCGCACTTCAGACCATCCGACATGATAAACGCATCGCGAAACTTTCCAGTCGGTACGCGTTGACGGCAACCGTAGCCAGCAAACATAGTCGCCTGTTATACGTCGCTAATTTGATTATGAAAGTTCGCTACTTCATCCACACTAACACAGAAGTGCGCGTTCTTTCAGCAAATTTTAACGGCCGACTATACAAAGCGGTTTTCAAATTACAGACGGCTAATCGGAAGCCGATCGCCACATATGTTAAGTGGTATACGTACCTTAGAGTGGATTTACGCAAATCCACTCACTAGTTCATCATCGTTGCAAATTTTTCTATCCCAATCATTCATACAAAAACGTGCCACAACATGATAATCTAATCATCGACACGAGAAAATAGAGGTTGGTAAACGGAATTACTGATTTATCTGTTGGTGTAACTTCATTGCTGGTTGTGGATTGTCTTCAGTCACAGTAAAGCACACGATCGATCGATACCAACAACAAATAGTCCCTAAGTAGTCCGAAATATTTCAGACCCGGCCGAAAACCAACGTGAGTAACCAGCAATGTTACACCTCACATCACGACCACAGGACCACCTTTATTCTCGAAAGCGCGCCAACTAGTTCACGAAAATCTAGGGTTGGTGGAAAACGAAGTCAAGCACATGATAGGTTTGGGGACTATTGGGCACTATTGGACTATTGGTCACACCCACGATTTGACAGCCACCTTGAAATGCACTACTGTTTTTCGGAAGTCGACTGTGTTAAGGCATATAGTCAAATTTCCATGACTTCTGACATTATCACATCTTACGTATTTTCGCTCATGCTTTTCAGCCTAATAATTGCCGCACAAACGTCCCAGGGATTCATCGATGTCGTATTTCGAGGTCTCAACTTCGTACATGTGTATGTTGATGACTATTTGATCTTAAGTCTGGAGAGAGAACCTCATATCTGGCAACCGGACCTTGTTTTCGAGCGACTGTGAAAACATGGCATTACTGCAAGCATTAATAATAATATTATTATTATTCACAAGCATCTTATGGGTACATAAATGTTGGAAAGAAACCATTTCGGGTTTCTTCAAAAATGCAATAATACACAAGTTTCAACAATTTTAGCATTATATTTGCCATATTTGAAAAGGAGAGTAATACTAGTAGAATGATAATAATAAATCAGGTTCTGTGAAATCGGGAAGAATATTGAATTGAGTTTAAGGAAGGAAAGGAAGAAAATAAGGGAATAGAAATGAAGGAGATGTGAAACACGCAAATAGTTTAATGGGCGTGTTTATGAACACAGAACAAGGATAAACGACTATGTATGTACCGCCAAATTAGTAACAAAAATAAAATAGAAAATAGTGAAGGGAAAATAACTTATTATTGCAGTAAGACATGACGCTAGACTAAGTGTTTGTGCAGTCATAGTTTGGAGTGATGCCATGAAAGTCTCAATTAAGTGCAAAGGATAACCAAATATCAATATGTATGAGTCATACATACGTAGTGAAGATAAAACGAGTCTGAGAAGTTAATCTAAGTGTGGCGAAAAAACTTCGTAATCTTAAGAATAATATTTACTTGGAAGGAAAGAAAGAGAGTGAAAAGAAATGAACACCTAGCAAAAGGGTTAAACCATGATAATAATAGTAATTGTGTAATGAATATCGACCTCTGGAGTAAACCAATAATTTAAAAAAATAAAATAAGACAAGATAAAAAATCCTTCACTGCTCTCGGATAAATACATGTAGATTTATTTAATAGTATACATAGTGAAACCGGATGTTAATATAAACATTTGTGCAATAATAATTAAGAATGATGTTGTGAAATTCACAATTAATTTGAAAGGATAATGAAATATAAATTTATATGTGTTGTATTTATGCAGTGATAATAAAATGAATCTGAGTAATTATTCTATTTAAGTGTACCGTGATATAATTTGTTTTTAGCTATAGACTTTGGATGTTTAGGAACAATATATGTTTGGAAGGATAAGAAGAGATGAAAAGAATATCTTATGTGTCGAGGGACCAAAAATGAAATTAATAACGGTAATAATTAGAGATACGAACATAAGCACACTTCAAATATTAGGATGAATAAAAAATAGCTGTGAAAAGTTCTGAAGGTTACACTTTGCCTTCCAATCAATTAGATAGATGGCGGACCTTGTTTGTATGAATCATTATTAAATACATTGGTATTCAGTAGGTGACACAATCCACTTTCTGAAAGAAAATCATCAAGGAGGATTCTGAACTGGGATGTAGTTTCACTGCAACGGAGGTTCACTGGCGGTCTGTTCCACATGGTTGAGTAGCAAATAACGAAAAATTTCTGGCGTCAGTTTGTGTGTGTTCTCGGAATCACTAGAATATTTTCCTCATTTCCTAGATTTTTGGATGATATCATAGCGTATGAAGGGGTGGATATCGAAGAGTAGAAAGTACCGTTAATTTCTGTTAACTCAAATACCGTATTTTAAAATGGGCAAGGTACATTTTCTGTACAATAATGATAATCTCGGTTCGATATTATTGAAGTTTATCATTATGAATCCGATGACCTTACTAGATTTGGATACCTGAGATGCAACGTGCTCAGAAGAGCTCAAACTGTTTCGATATCTCAAACCTAAGTCATAAACAGTGTTGAGAGATTTGAGTGTAAGTTTGTGTATAGTCAGATTTAAGTTAATGCAGAGGCTAATGTGAATAAATACACTTTTGTCAATATTGAGTGGCAAATTTCACGAAACAGTCCATTCGTATAACTTGTTTATTTCTTCTTGAATTACCACCGAAACATAATTTACTTTAGTGTTTCAACCAGCTTGTTATATCTACCTGGTATTGGAGTCGAATCCTATTTAATGTTTGGCAGATTAAAATCACCTCCTCCAGAAATGTCAAATCGACACCGACTTCCTAAATTTTCTCGGATACACTATTGATCCTCAAGGCATCCAACTTCTGAAAAGCAAAGTGGCGGCCATTCCGGATTTACCAGAACCGATCCCAATCAAGCGACTGTATACGTTTAACGGCCTGGTAAGATTTTATTAACGGTTCAAACCAAATTGCTCATCTCTCATGAGACCCTCAACAGATCAGCTTTGTGGAACTGCGAAATCTGTCGATCTGGACGAGACCGCGAATAAAAACATTCTCCACAGCTAAGGAACTTGTTAGACGAGAATCTTTGCTCGCACATCAAGGCGCCTATTAGTATCTCAGTGGAAGCATTCGACCTGCCAATCGAAGGAGACTTACAATAATGGGTTGACTACGCCTGGCAACCTTTGACACTTTTTTAGAGGCGGTTACTAGACAACGGATCGAGTTGTACCATTTTCGGTGGCCATGTCTTGAGCTGCATGGCATTTTCAGCACTCTGTTGAAGGTCGGAATTCACTCTTTTCACTGACCACAAACCTCACGACTCCTCTTAAAGCACGTCTTCAGACAAGTTCTCTCCTCTAGGGTCTCGACAGCCTCAGCTATACAAGACAGTTTAGTCGCGGACGCCTTGTCTCCCGCAACGTCTTTGAACATTTTTCAAGGAATCAACATTATAAAACTTGTCCAGGTTCAAAAAAAGACTGAGGGCAAGGAGAAAAGAGTAAGACCAAGGAACACATTGAGTCGGGAACTGGAAGCATGCATCAAAAAGGATGAATAATAACTGAAAACAAATTGGGGGGATTAAGGGAGACATAGTTGGTTGGAGAATCGTGGTCGACGGCCAATGCCCTTTCACGTGGTTTGACAAGAGTAAGTAAATAAAACTGCTTCCTCGGATCCAAATCATTGTTTTCTCTAACAGACTGTAAATCTTTAGCAGAAGATTAAATTTCTTAATTTTTCGGTGACCATCCTTCTGTTTAGTATGCATCTACTGTGTATTCCTTCAAGGTTTATTTAACTGGTTGGGCCGTGTTTGCATAATTTTTGGGCACAGTCAGGCCGTTACGCCATGAGATTTTGCGCACATGTAACATATTATGGAGGATTCTGGGATGTCGTTATTTATCAAATATTAACAGCTTTTTTCAGTTTCGTGTTAATTTTCGTAATGTTTGTGCTTGTTACATGACATTTATTCCAGTTTATTAGTAGTTTGACACATTGGTTGCTGACAACGTGTGTGCATGTTTAGTAAGCTTAATGTACCTACTTAGTTATTGAACATTTCGTGCAGTGCGGAAAGAAAACTAAACACCAGCTTGTGAGGTGGAAAGGTACATTTAAATCCACAAAGTACCTATTAATACCATAATCTAAAGCTACATAGACCTAAGAACTGTTCTCTATGACTAACAAAAAAGGATCTTTTTTTCTCTACACTCTCTGAAACGTTTGGACCTATTAACAAAAATAAAACCAGATTATGGAATGAGGAACATTTGAGATGAGATTCTTGAAATAGTCTTGAAGAGTATGACGACATGAACAAACTGAAAATCTCTTCAGAGTACCGTGGTGAATACGTTCTTCATCTGTTCGCTTTTACACCCTATCTTTTATTTCAGTATTCACTAAATTCTCTCGTAACCACGTTTCATAATCCTTAGTCTTATTTGTCTGTGTCTTTGTAATTTAACTTTGGTCAAGATATGTGTCTGTTATCTAATTTCGCTGGTGCATTTTGTCGAGAAGTGACTAAGAGTTCGAGCTTGACCAAAGTCGAGGTGATGGGGTGGTAAGGACTGTGATTGATTCTCTTAGCCACCCGATGAAACGATCACTGGAATCCTTACAAATAGATATTTGGTCCTATTTTATTGTGAACACTAATTGATTTCTAGATCCCGAACCAGAGAACCAGTTCTCTTAACGATTTCTGTGCTACTTTTTTGTTTGTAGTTCGTACCATCTGAGTTATTTTCTGCTTCCGATATAATTTGTATTCCACCTTAAATCGGGACTGACTAAATTGGGCAAAGAGTTTGTGTTTCGACCTAATTAAATACGGGTAACTTAAGACGTTTTACGCTATGAAAAAGAGTATGGTTTTATCCAATCAGATGAACTTATCAAATCAGCGCTCTGGTCTACTAATGAGCTTTCGATTGCCATAAACAGTTCGTTCCACTTTGTTGAGCGATAAAGGCAAAGAAATGACGGAAGACTGACATCCATAAAATTCCACTGGTTCGGGTAATCAATGGATTTGACATAGCTAAAGCGTCATCAGTTTGTTACGGTAATGCGTTTTTCATAGACGATATTTAAAACCGACTATCAACTTCAGTAATGGCGTGCGATTGATAGGTTCTTTGTTTATTGAAAAAAGAACTGTCCTATGATCACTTTGTAGTAGTAAATAAATCCCTGAAATCAATAGCTCTGTAAGTCTCCGACATCTTATACTAACCGCACTATATTCAATGGACACACCTAGCTGAGTGTGCTGGGTCATGGATATACCCCAGATTATGAGTGAGTACGCTGAACTTCTCCTACAACCGCTACCCTGCTTAGATTGCTCACTTCTCGATATATCGATAGCCTATCAAATGTATCTTCAAATCTCTTCGTTTCTAACTTTTGATTTGGTCGGACTGGCACTTTTCGATTACGTAGGGTGTTACTGTTTAAGGTGTTGCCAAAGTACAAATACGTGTGGCATTTTACAAAAGCCTGTTATTTCGAATAACCTTTTAGTGCCCGTCCTTGAATCATGAAAGCCATGGGAGTGATAACCCCTGAAATACCAGCAACACTGCACTGTATGTAACCGAAGCAAGCAAAACTGGCATGGGACTGAAAAGACTTAATAATAATATATTTGTGCAAGGCAGGTACACGCCATGTTCACAGGCATGATCTACAGATTGTAGCATTTGTTGGCTCACAGCATGCTTCCCATGACCTTAAGGAGGCGAGTATGTCAAGTTTGTTCCGGGCGTCAGAAGTTCCATAGCTGTGCCCTCAGAGCAAGATTCTGAAGAACAAAAAAGAAAAACAGAAGAGCAGCAAGGCACTTGGATATGAACACCAATCGCTGCTTAACATTGTGTAGTAGAACAGACATAGGTATAATAAATTAGTTTAAATTCATATTATCTCTTGCTAGAGTGAAATGTAGTCAAAGGCTCCATATAAGAGAATGTAGTAATGAAGGACAATGAGTTGTGATGTATGACAAGTTGGAGTAAACTCAAATGAAGGAAGTCAAGGTTGGTACAAGGAAAGCGGTTTATTAGAAGGGAGTGTGCATATGGAGGGTGAAGTGCCAAGAATACTAATAACCACATCTTTTATTGTCTAATTTTTTTCTTTTCTTTTTTTGTCCATCTGATGCCAGCCACACAATCCTAGTGTAAAAGTTCGAGTTAGCATGTTATAGGTTGTCTTAGTAGAATAGCTAATCCAGTATCAAATTGGAAACATGAGTCTAAATGGTGAGCGTAGGAAGACAATCTATATCACAGATTGATTGACTTATTCTCAATCATAAAGAGCCTGATACATACAAAATGTTCTGTCCCCACAAACACGGGTGGATTGAAGTTATCGCCCTCACCATCAATGCTTTCTGGTCAGTAACTCCACCCTCCCTCCTTTTGTGATGTTAGGCTCATTTAGGCTTATTTTTGTATATACGTCATACCTCACACAATCCTCTGTTTCACAACCTGTTGGAAAGCACTATTTCTATAAGCACCATTTTACAAGCTTATCAGACAGTTACAAGCTATGGACTGTGTGTGAAGCATCGATGCAGTGCCTCTGTTGACTATAGTATAAAGTATAGTTTGCCAATCAGAGTATAAGCGTTAAGAAGGGTATATTGTAGGATAGTTGTTTATTTAAGCAGGCGGAAAAAGTATAGAAGTATATGAGCTGTGGATAAGGGAACGAGTGGAGAAATTATATTAATTGCTAGTCAACATAGTGTGCAGAAGAGTAAAAAGTTAATACAGAACAAACAGGAAGAAACTCACAGTAACTTGGTGCTGATGTTATTTTCTGTCATCCTAGCCAGTTGATGGGTAACAGGCTCCATAGATGCAAGACCACTGGTAATAGGCAGTCGATTGTGCGGTCCTTTTGACTTTTTAGGGTGGTAGTGAGTTTCCCTTATCGACCGAGTTTAGTTTAACAGTATCGATAGGTCCAGTGAGTTACCTGTCTACTTCAAGTGAAGAAATAGGGTGGAAAAAGTAATTAATACAACTGCAAAGTAGGAAAAATAAGGCAAACTGAACTTGAAGTCCATTTTGGTCTAGACATGGAGAGAGCCTATGATGTATGAGTGGGGCGCAGATGTGTTCGTACGTGCAACATCAGCGCAAGTGAGGGCTTGATCAAGCAGTTTTACAAACGTATGTAATTCATCTGCCATGCGTATATCGGAGGGAAGACTGATCCATATCAATTCATTCTTGATGACGAAGAAGTTTTCCCGAGTTTTTGATCTGTATTTCTCAACTTTGACGGTAGATACTTTGCTTCAAAGTTCGTATTCATGTGAATCTCAGACAAAAACTATATTACATTTTGAATAAGTGTAATATCTTGTGACCGCCAATTAGAGGGCAGTGAATTATCGATCGGGCCAAGGACGCGTAAAACACGTGCGAGCAACCTAGAGTTCCGACTGGTCCTGTTTCCTTTCTAGCCCAGCCAGTTAAGTTTAGAATGCCAATCCGAGCCTCTGCGATATGAATCATTATATTCCGAACATATTGAGTTTATATACCAATCAAACAGGCCACAACGTAGCATAAAATAGAAAATAGCATCTGTACAAAATTTGGCCAAATGTGGCTGTTAATGTGGGAGGTAGTAATTAATAGACAGGGAATAATTCAAGAGTGGAAAATCATATAATAACAGTTCATAGGTTGAAATAAAGCCTATGATAAGAGAGACATGAATACGAATAGTTTAGTTAATCAACATTTATACGATAAAAATTATACGTATAGTATTGGTCCACAGTAAGATTCCAAAAAATTACCACTCATTATTCTTATCGGAACACAACAATAATTAAGGTTTTTGAGTAGTTGGAAGTAGAGAATCAAATTAGACCTAAGCCTTCTCTCCCAAAGGGGTTCTATTCCTAAGATTTGGCATCTGGAGCTGTAGTCCATGACTGAGTCAGTCTTAAGTATTTTGCAGGTGAAGTCTCGTTGTATTCCTTCCACCTTTAGCATGTCAGGTAGGCGTAGGTTTGAAAATAAGAACGAGCAGTATTCAACGATAGGTCTTACATAAACTTTATAAGGAAGGATTTTAGATTCATTTTGATAGAAATTACTTAGAATGAAGCCAAGCAACTTCCGCATTCTAGATGCTTTGGCTGAGGTGTGTTCAGAGAAATTAAGACTGTGTGAGTAATTTACCCCTAGGTCAATTACTGATGCCAGTCTGGGCAGTGTGTGATTGCTACGTGTTAGTTTTATTTTAAGGGACATGTCTTCTATACATAGCCAGCCGCATTTCTCTGTGTTGAACTCTAACCTCCAGCGTTTGCACCAGTCGTCTACCATGTTGAGTTCTTTTGGATTGTTTGCATAGTACGACGTAAATCGCAAATGTCAGTTTTATAGATGACTTTTAAGTCATCGGCATAGAGGTAGGTCTTAGCTGTGCTAAAGCACTTGCATATATTGTTTACGTAGATTATAAAGAGCAGTGGACCCAAGACACTACCCTGCACAACACCACTGGTTATTGGTCGAGGTGTAGATGTTGTAGAGTTAATCTTGGTTATTTGGTATCTGTTCGTAAGGAAAGACTTGTTCCATTGCAAAAGGAGATTTATGATTCCAAATGACTTAAGCCTGTTGATTAGGTTATGAGGTACTCTAACAAAAGCTTTCTTAATATCGAAGTATAGTATAACAACGAGTTTCTTCTGGTCACGTATGCGAGTAACCTCGTTAAAGAAGTCTATCAGACATGTACTGTACGACCTTGTTCTAATGAAGCCGTGTTGTGACAGTTCTATTAGACTGTAGTGTGGCGTCGAGTCGCGGTTGACTATGATCCCACTACAGGAAAACCACGTGCCAGTTAACCGATAAGATCCGCCGTAAGTCAAATATCAGAAGGCAGATGATGGCTGTAGTCGAGATGTATTTGTTGGTGATCTCGTGGTATCGAAAGAATACGGAGATCGTGCTAAAGGAGTGCAAGTGTGGTTACTGAGCGCAACCGAATTCGTGCAACGTCACAATCAACGGAAAGAAGGATGTCTTTAATACAGTTAAACAAACAAGTACAGTAAAACAATCACTGGCACAACTGGTTATAATAATAAGTGTTTCCATTAAACCAGTGGCGTTCTCTTGAAAAAAAATTGGTCACTTCAAGATCTTCCTTAAGTAGGTGATCATATAGTTGATTTTGTATCACTTTTTCCATTATGTGTGATATAACTGGGATGATATTTATGGGTCTGTAGTTTTCGACCAGGTTTCTCGGTTCGGATTTGTGATTGGGAAGTACATAAGTTACCTTCCAGGTTTCCGGATATGTACCTGTCTCTAAAGATAATGTGTATATTTTGAGTAATAACGTCTGTATGTCCGGTTTTGACATTTTATAAAGGATTGAAGGGACGTCATCGGCACCAGAACTCGCATTTGGCTTAAGGGTTTTAATGGCGGTATGTCGAAGTTCATGATACTAAGATCATTTTTGCTGATGCACTTTATGTTGAGATCTGGGACATGAGATGTATTCCCGTTGTGGGAAAACCATTCACCTAATAGTTCACATATGACGGTTTGGACATTATACGTCCCTCCATCGTGCAGTAAGGAGTGAATGTTTTGCGAGGATACGAAATATGGTTTGGGCTCTAGATGCAGCAGTGAGCGCAGAACGTTCCTCTACCTGTTCATGTTTGTGGTGTTGACTCCGTCAAGTACAGAGTTTATCTGGTGCAGAACACTGAAATCTTTTAATATATAGTACGTATTTTTCAGTTTTCGCAATTTAGACCTAATCTTTTGGTTTATATAGGAGGTAATTGTTTTAAAAGCAATTTTAGAGGGCATTGTAGTGTCTAGTGCAGATTTGGTGGTGATATTGAATATTTCTAATGTTTCTAAGAGGTTATCATTAGTAAAGAAACTGCTCCAGTCAGAGTGCTTTATTAGAAGTCGAAAATTTTCCCAGTTAGCGTTTTTAATTTGTTGCACATGGCAAGAATCGGAGGGGTGCAGAGGACTATTTTATGATTGCTGTTATGAAACTTTCCGCCAACCACCATTGATGTTGGTGTGACATTATGACAGACTATCAAGTCAAGAAAGTTGTGATTTCGTGTAGGCAGGTGAACGTGTTGTTGCCAACCGTGTATGTCTAAGGACCTAAGTATGCCTTCAAAGCGCAATGGGCCGGAATATGTCGTCCACTTGATGGTGGGAAGGTTGAAACCACCACACACAATTTTGTAAGTGAAGTTAAGCGAGGCAGCCTGAGCCAATGACTCACTTATAATAGTGTCAGTCGAACTAGGAATGTTTGGAGCTCGGTATATGCATCCGATTAGTATTTCACATTCATGAGTGTGCACAATAAGCCATATCGAATCAGGAAGTTTGCTGAGGACATGGTCGCTATAGATTTCCGCTCTCAAATTTTTTGATACACAAACAAGGCAACCACCACCCTTCTTAGTGACCCGATTACAGAGGAAGAGCTCAAAGGTGTCTATTTGTAGATATGTGTCTGTGGTATTGGAGGACAGCCAACTTTCCGTTATCAAAACAAGTGAGGGGTTGTTTAAAAGTAATAGGGTGCATAGATTAGTCATCTTACTTCGTACAGATCGAGCGTTGATTAACATAAGTGGCAGGTACGGTGAGTGTTTGTCTAGTAGAGAAGCATGATGTAAACCTAGTGGATTGTCCGTTTTGCCATGAGAAGAGGAAGACTTGGAAGGGGGTTAATGCGAGAAAGGTAGTTGGAGGTTACCTTGATGAAAGAAGTATGTTCAAGAGTGAAAGATAGAGTTGAATGGTTAGGTAGTGTGTTCGGGGAGTAATCAAGAGGTTCAGTCAAGGAGCTTTTAATACTAGAGACAGTTATCGACGTTGAGAAAGATGCGCCACTCCCCATTAGGTCGGAGTATGTAGATGGTCTCAGAATAGTGAGATTGTCGCCCTCAACATTTGGAGACCCCATAGCAGCACTGTTGCAGGGGAGAGAGATATAAAAGGATGAGATGGTGTATATGTCGAATTAGGGGGACTAAACCGTTGTGTTAGGTGGCTTGACTTAGATAATGTCTAGAATTAGTGGGTGGGTTCCCAAGTAGACCATCGTTACGGCTTCCTTGTGTGCGGTGGGCAATTTTAGTCCTATTATGGGTAGTTGGAGAGGTTTTATGTTTCTCTTAAGGGACGAAGGATTGCCTGATATTGTTACTAAGAGAAGTGTTTCTGTTGTGTGTAGTTGTGTATTGGTTCATGGAGCCTGCAAGGTTCACACTATATGACTTATGGGTATCACGTGTAGGTGTGGTTCTTGTCGAGTGCAGTTTCACGTTAGGATGAGTGGATACTGCCGGTTCACTATGTTTGTTGTAGGGCATTCTACTGCTATGAAAAGGTGCATGTTTTTGGGTTAAGGGTGCTAGAGTATTGGTGGGTTTTTACAGAGAGTTTGGTATTATTTTGTACAGCGGTGTCAGAGCGTCTGTAGCTGCTAGCGCAATTCCTGGCAGGATAATTTTTAGGCTTTTTACCAGGGCCGCTTGTGCAATACTGGGGCACTATTGACGCATAAGTGGATTGGCATTTTGGGGTAGTTGAGTGTTTGTGCTGAGGATGAGTACTTGCAGCTGCTTTATGTGCAGTTTTGTTATTGGGACTATTAGCAGCATTCGACATGCCTCCGTTTTTGGGAGGGGTAGTGTATGGTATTTTAGGATTTGTGCAGTAGTTAACTCTGTAATCAGACTGATATTCAAAAGCTACAGATAAACATTTGATCATAAGCAGGTGAGAGTAAACAGTCTATGGATAATAAGTTACTGAACTGACATTTCTAATTCCCTCTTTAATTCCTTTTAACATAAATAATCTATCATGTGCCTCGCAGATATCCGTCTTACTGTGCTCTGATGGCATCGAAATACGGAAGCGAATCAAACGTGTCACCAATATAATGAAATCATAGGAGGACTTAAATCAACTGGTTGAACAGACGAGTATCAGTGATCACCAAAAATAAATTTGAGGAGTTTACTCATGAAAATCAGTCATTGTGACCATCTACGTAAATACACAGAAAATAGAGCGAGATCATACAAAAAAGTTAGTAGCAAGGGTTTAGGAATAGTAATTATTAGCAATGATCCTGAAACGACAGGAGCTATAGGGTGACTGGTGTTTAGAGCTTCCAGGTCTTTTGGGTGTTTTGAATCCATTTCTCAGTTAGATTGAACATACGTCCCGGATATTACGCCTGGTTTATTTTGTACTGCGTTTCGATAATGGGATGCAACTAAAAACTCTTTGTTTAAAAAATGAGATGGATATGCTAGAACGAGTCCGATGGGTAGGGAGAAAAAGAGTTTAGGTTCTTTCTAAACTACCTTGTAAAAATAGATAGGAGCACTTCAACCAATTTCTACTATTTAACTCCACGTGGTCTATTTTTGTCTTACTTTAGTGTGGAAATGAAAATGTGGTAGGGAAGTAAGTGCGGCCGTCCTCGTTCACGTATACATGCAACCGAGTGAATCTTAGATCCTATATTTCCCAGCTTTGTGTTGCAATCCTGTCATCATGTAATTTTCCGTATATTTAAAGAGCTTTAGCCTATGCTTTAAGGCAAGCAATGGTGGACTGTTTTAGGATCAATGCTTCATCTGTACGACCGTTATATCGGCCTTAAGAATGTCTTTCAAGACAACCAAACATAATATAATTTTAATACCACTGTTGAGCAAGTTCAGGCTGGTGTATTTTAAGACTTAAAATTGAATTCTTCTTCTCCAGCACTAAATAGCCATCAAACATTATCTGTTACGAGAGATAATATTGAGATCTTCTAAACACTTATAAAGTGATTTCATCACGTACCTATTCTGCTGTAGAACCACACGGGACATTTTGTTACATGTCCGAAACTTAGATCTGAAATGTCAATCCAAACCTACAGTTCTTACAACTTACTAACTGGCCTTAAAGTTTGCAGTGTGTCTTCAGCCGAATATGCTTTCGAAAACAACAAACGTATATTTTCGTCTAATGTCACTCGACGCACGACTTCTTATACGTATATAGTATGTGTGAATGGTTCAAGATACATAATAGCATGTTTTCCCTACGTTCTAAAATATACTCAACGCCGTTTCGAATTCTTCTCAACTCATGAGTCAGGTCAGTTGATGAATTCCTCGAACGGGAACCGCAGCCAATAGGACTGAGTTAGTAAAAAACAAAACAAATGATTGATTGCTAGTGATCAAATTTGTTAATTGCAGCTCAGAGGGCACCAATAATTTTAATAGATGACACCATTTCCAGATTTACTGATTATCAGGCATCCTCGATTTAACCTTGAATAGAACGAGGAGTTATACAAATCGTGGACCTCTAGAACTTCGCGAGGCTGTAGCCTCCCAAGGTCAATTTACAGTACCCCAAAGGTCGTTCATGAAGTATAATCTCATATAAGTATTTAGTACCCAAAGTTGTAACATTTATAATACCTACGTACTTACTCCTGTTAATCCATATGGATGAGCATAGGCTGCCGAACACGATTCTTCAACCAACTATGTTCTCTTCAATCCTTCCCATTTGTCTTCAATTATTATTCATCCTTCTGATGCATGCTTCCAATTACCGACTCAATGTGTTCCTTGGTATTCCTCTTATCTTCCTGCCTTCAGAATTCCAAGTTAGGGATTGCTTCATGATGCAGTACAATGATTCCCGCAATGTATGTCCACTCCACATCCAGCATCTTTCCTGATCTCCTCTACCTCTGGAGGCTGATCTGCTCCCTCACACAGTAGGCCGTTGCTGATGGTATCTGTACAGTAGAACTCTTTTGATATCCGTAATGAAGACTGTAACTTTGATTTTGGCTCGCAGACAGTCGTTTTGGGTCCCATATGTTCTTTAACTGTAGGAATGCTGCCCTTGCTTTGCCGATCCTTGCCTTTACATCTCCATTAGATCCTTGTCCATCGATGATGCTACCCGGATACATAAAATTTTCCACCTCTCCGAGATATCAAGGAAGTGTGATTTATTTGTTCTTGATATGATTGAATCACTAATGCAACGTAAATCAGATTTTTTAGGTTAGAAGAGGACTCCACCTATCTGAAATAATGATGTATACTGTGAAAGACGTAGAGGTGCCACAGTTATTAAGAGTTTGACAACACATTTACACGTAACACCTTTATAATTGAAGTGTACCAACCCAGTCAAGTCAGAAGTCAGAAACTAGAAGGTCCAAAGATATATTTTAGAGGCTATAGATATACCGGGAAACGTTCAATCTAAGCTAACACTTGTAAGGGATTCGTAGCACGACGTACCCACTCGTCGTCTAGTGCGAATACGTGACCGAGCAGCCTCAGTTAGGTGTCTCCAGTAAAACTAATGTGGTCAGCATCGATGTCGAAGACCAATAGAACTATTCATTTTGTGGATTTATTTACCGCTACAACCCATCCATGTGATTCCACGAAAGGAATTGTGGAGCTGTGATAAGTTTGCGGAAATTATTTGAGTCCAAACTACATTGCTTCTATATATTGTTGGTGTTTATTCCTGCTGCCGAGTGTGCAGTGACTTGTTGACGATGACACGACGTACGAAATTACGTTCCGACAGGCATCTGTATTTCCCCTAGTTTTCTGTGTACATTGTGGTACATGGCTTGAAATTGAAACTGACTCTTCTGGATCTTAGAATTGAAGATGATAAACATGTCGGTTGTGCACTGAAACCTCCGATATTTCGAATTTGAACCATGGACTTTCCAACGTTATAATGTTGGGTCCTTAAGTCTCAATTTTAAATACAATTTGGTGTTTCCAATCCGCATTATCTTCTCATACCTCGGACCTCGATTATTATATGTGAGTATTTGGGGATACATACTGACATATAATTTGAGGTATTCCTTCATGTTAATTTGACTTGCAGAAAAAAATGTGATACATATTCCTTTTGCTTTTCACGTTAGAAAACATAAGGCCATTGTCCCAGTTATCAGTTGAATATGCATTTGCATGCATAATTAACACATGTGATTCATCTGTAAAGTAAATGGAAAATATGGATCTGTCTCTTACTCATCAGTATAATCTTGGACTCGATTTGAATGTTCTGCCTGTGCAAACCTCATACCTGGAAAAACGGGTTCTCTTAATGCTTTGGAAAACTTGCTATCACGTCTGATCCATCATACCAATTCTTCATACATTGGTTCTGAGAATATCTAACATCTGATATAATAACATCAGAAATGTGACTAAAATTCGATACATTCGGAACATATTTGTCACATTCATTAGTAATGAAGATGCCACAAGTATTTGATGTTTGACAACGCTTTAATCAGTAACACCTTCTACTATAAATCGTACCCACCAAGTGAAATAAAAAGACAGAAGAGAGGAGGTTCGAAGATATATTTGATAGGCTATCAACATATCGAGGATCGACCGATCTAAATTGGCTAGCGATTTCAGGGGATATTGAGCACGACGTTCCCACTAGTGATCTGGTATGGATGCATGACCGAGCGCCTTCTGCTAGGTGAGTCCATTAAAACTAACGTGGTCAGCATCCAATGTCGAAGACTTACAGATCTATTTATTTTGGGGATTTATTTACAGCTAAAGTAATATCACTAGAGATAAATCCATTGTGAGGACAAATAACATCTGATGTGACACCATAAGGACTATAATCAGATTTTAACTCATTTAGAATTTGTTACTCTTGTTTAGTTAATATTACACTAGAAATAAATAAATCATTAGGACAAACCACACCTGATAAAATAACACCAGAGTTCTGATAAGGATTTGGTGCACTCGATATATCTTTCACATATTTGTAAATAATTTCGCTAGAAATACATGAATCATGAGAACAACGCATATCTGATAATATAATATCATGAATCTGACCACAGTATGATTCATTTGAAATATTCAACTTAATAGGATCAAAATTACAAAGTTTATCATTAATTGCAGCGAAATAAATTGTAGTTTTACAAACTGCCTGTATGTGTCCAATTTTACATTTAAAGCACTATCATTACGAAATACACATGAATTACATGAATGAAATTTGCCACAGGATAAACATTAACCAAAATTGTGCTCTTCTCCGTGACCTGCTTCGCAACTTCTAGAAATCTGTACACTTTACATGGTCTAGTAGTAATTCCTTGAGAGTTGCATAAAGAAGTGAAATACGCTTTTCTGGAAATTCCAAAGACCTTAGTAGGCTGTAGACTTCTTTTCCGACTAATACAAGGAAATGAGCCAAAATATAAACATATTCCTTTATTACAGCCCCAATTTGAACCTTTCCACATAATCCTCAAACGCACTAAAAGTTGATTGTATTGTAGTAGGCGTCGAGTCGCGATTGACTATGATCACCACTACAGGAAGATTACGAGCCAGATATTAGGTTTGATCCCTTCGTAGATCAAAAACCAAAAGGTAATTGACTGTCGTAATAGAGTATACTTGACGTCAATCTCGTGGTATCGAAATAATACCGAGATCATGCCAAATAGTACAAGCGGGACTAAGTAGCGTAAACAAAAGCGTGCGAAGTCACAGTTAACGGAAGAAGGTAAGGTTTTAGTACCGTTAAACAATCAGGTACAGTAAAACAACCACTGATACAATGGGTCATAATAATAATTGTTTCCATTATACCAGTCACGTTCTCTTCATAAAAGTAGGTCACTGCGGTATGTCCAACTGTCCTATAACAGGCTCCATCGCGATGCAAGTGCGATGATCAGAAGTATTTGAATTATTGTACTAACTAGGAATTTCCGAAATAGCACAATTTAAACCAAACAGAACTAGGTGAGCACAAACGAACATAATGCATTTATGATTCAAAATCAGTCAGACATCAAGTACAGAATAATTATTAGTTCATACAAACACCACACTTTTTTAGTGTCAATTTAGATCGGGCATAAAATGACTCCACTCTTGAAGACCTCACTCCAATATATATTATATAGAAACACAACATTGTCGTGATAGTCTAGACACTATCAAGCAGTCATTTTGAAACCACAATCACAAATTTATATGACTTTTGGCCCGATCAATTGTCACATGACAAAATCCTCAATCAGAATATCGATGTCTGTTACCTCGTATCTGTGCTAAACCAATGACACATCAACTAGTACTAGCTGCAATGAGTCAACTCTGAATCCTTAGTCGTCCACGATACAGTTGCTCATCACATAGCCCTACTCACCCGGTTCACAACACAATATCCACCTCCACTGTATGAATCAGATATTTTAGATATGCATAGTTTCGGTACAGTCAGACCAGACCACATCACACCATAAAATAAGGAGATAACAGTTATAAAAGATCAGTCGAAAAGTGGCTGTGAATATGGGAGACCGTAACTAGTAGATTGTGAGTAGATTACAAATAGTAAGTCGTATAATAATGGTCAACAGGTCAAATGAAAGCTTATGGTAAGATATATATTTGACCGTCTTTAAATCATTCCTGGCAGTAACCATTTATTTGATCTTCTTCGGATGCAACATGAATAACTGATCTTGTCACTTATCCGACCTGTTGTTGTCGCTCAACTTGTGGAAATCAGCAGAAAACCGATCGCATGTAGGCATTTTATGCTGAAATATACGCCATCACCTTAAAATTCCTTACCCGATTCTTAGTAGCACGTTTATGTACCATAGTTTTTCCTCTGGATCTTTTATTAAAATGAAGATTTCTGTTTGAGACTAATAAGATAACAATTATTTTTCACAAAATGTTTTACCATTTAAGTACGTTTAGTGCATAAAAAAACTTCAACGAAAAGGTAGACCATTAGAAAGACGGTATCATAAAGTTTGTTTATGTATTCATAATATCTTTGACATATTCGTTTCCGAAAGCTGTAAAATCGGTGTGATGAACAATTATAAGACAAATTATGACATATAATAAAGGACTAATTGTGTAACAAATGAAGTTCAATAGAATTTTTGTGATTTATAAGTTAGGAACGTGTGTTTTCCTGATCACTAATAAGTTTAAACAATATATACTTACATCAACTGTACTCGATGCTACTAACTAGTTTGGTTACATTATCTTTTTTATCTAATCCTATTGACTACTTGACATTCAACTAATGGTCATTGTTATTATTGATACTCATTGATTGATCATTTATTAACTAATTTATTTGAAATCAAATCAGCTTAGATGCATTAATAATAATAAAATGAACAAGTTAATTACTCAAAGTTTATACAACTTATCAAAATTAGATTCATTGTCGACCTAGGACAGTTTAATAATATAATCGATATGTGTTATCATTACCACATCATAACAAAAAATTGCCTTCTAATAATAAATATTTTATTACTGAAGAATAAATGATGGTGTGAATGAAGCATAATTAAGTCATAATAAATAAAGTATAAATTCTATAATTATTTAGAAGCAATATATACGATTATCGAACTTTTCATAATAAGTGCAATGGGCGAGAAATATCAGTTTATTTTTTATTAAAAGTAAGTTGATAACAATGGTAGTATGAAAAGTAATGAAGATAAGATTACAGTCATGGATATTTGTGTTTTCCTACTAGAATTGCATAAATCGTCTTGACAACACGATGTAACAATTCCTGACCCGGATCTCCTGGCATCAGCTTCAACGCAAACCGGAACACAACTACGACTGGTCACTTGTAGTTTATCTTGTACATATGTTCTTATTGTCTGTTAGTAAAAACAGAAAAGTGTTAAACAAAGAATATACTAGTTAGACAAAAACTAAGCTAACAGATGAGACAAAACTATATAAGGTTTTCAGAAAATTGACGTTTATTCCATTTTTCTTGAGTATTGATAAAATATCAAAGTAATCATTCATAGAGTCTAAGATTATTTCTTTAGTAAAATATGAATATTTTAACATTATAACTTTTCATAATGTTGTCAAATCCACGTTCATATAAGAAAGTGAAGAGATGACAACAACACATAAACATAAACAAGATTATAGGAATGTATGTAGAAAACCGCTTTCTCACTATTAAACCCTTGAAGTCACTGTCGTTGAGCCACTAACAGATAAAAACTATGCTATTTCAAATTTATTATCGTCTAAACAGTGTCAATTTAAGGCCACGAGTCATTTGTTTAGAGAAAAATGTGAGAGATATATGTATGATACTTTTATCGTTTGTGACAAAAATATTGAACTCAGTGATATCTAGGACGAGCTTGGTAGCTACCACCAGCCAATTAAATTCACAATATAGAAACGGAATTGAACTCGAAGTTCCACTACATTTATGTTTTTTTAAAAAAGGAGACTGGGTTGTTCAAAAACTAATAACATTTTTAATTGGTTATTTTGTAATTGGTTTTTCTTATTATTCCCACAGATTAAGTATTGGCTTAATATTTTTACCCCACTGTTCTTTGCAACTGCTCGGCGGATAATTTTCAACACACTAGTCTGATTGTTCATACTTCTTTTAAGTGACCAGTTAAAAGATTATTTCTTTTGACAGTTGAAGTATAATACTTTTTATATAATCTTATGATAATCTAGTTAAATTTACTTTATATACAGTAATGAATGATATTATAGCGTTTGCCCGATTTATTATATAAAAGTTCTTTCCCTTTTTATTGTTCAAAGACGTTTTGTATATAATAGAGCTGTTTTTAAACTGATTGTCCACTAAATAGTTACCGGACTTCATGCTTGTCGCCGGGTTATCATTAATTAAATTCTGTAGATTGGGTTCCGTTGTGGTCACTGTTCTAAATGATTCAGCATACTATGCACTATTTTAATGAAGGCAGTCTTCAAGAGATCCCATTTGATCTAGGTTTTGCGCTAGCTGACATTCGTCAACAAGCCAGAAATCTTAAGAAAAATGAGTATTCCCACGAAATTCAAATGGTGTCACTTGGTATAACAATCAAAAACATTGTCTTTAAGTTTTTCGAGTAGCTAATGACCCGTTTTAGAAATTAGATTTACACACTAACTAATCAGCGAGTAGTCATCAATTAACGTTCAGGTCATTCGAGATCCATATGGTAGCATCTTTGACTGTAACACTGGACAAGCTGGTTCGAGACTTGAGTGAATTAGCTGTTTCTTGAATATTTCAGGTACACCTTGACGACAAATCTCAAATAACATGAAATCCAATTTTAAGGCTTTCAATAAATTACCTCTAATCATCCAATGTAACTTTAAGCCTTCTCTGGGATAAGAATTGTTAGCTTGCAGTAACTTAACTGTTGAACACTTATATTCTGAGTTAAACACTTACCGTTAACTGTCAGAGTTTAATATTTACTTTCATTTCACTTGAATTTTCCTCCTATTACCTGTACTTCTGATTCATCGTACAGGATTTTTAGTGAGCTTTGGTAATTGTCATTGAATAAAAATACTTCGCCAATTATTTACAAATTTGCAAGAAGCATAAGAAATGCTTTAGTGCGTACAACTCGAGATTTAAATATAATATCACCTCTGTTGATTACGCTCTCATAGATGATCAAATATAAAAAGGGCAATGTGTGGTTAACTATATGTTTCTACAAATTATTACTTGAATTAAATAGTTTGTTTACTCACTAAATTGCATAAATTGAGATATTTATTGAAATACAACAGTTTTTTTTAAAGGAATAACCAACCACAAAAATTTCTTTTTAATTTATGTGGACTTGATTTATGTCAAATCTACCCAACAGAACAGAGCAAGAATTTTTGCAAACATTTACATTATAAGTAATGCAGTGGGATAAAGGAACAGTATTGTCTGTATAAAAAAGATTAGGACGATGTTCACTTTTTTCTGTTATCAAGGTAAAAAATCGATTTTATGATCACATGGTAGCATTTTTCACATGAAATAGTTTTTCATTGTAAGTACGACTGATCATCGATGAAATTATATAACAATTACAGCAACAGGTAAATTGTTAAATTTAGATAATGTGAGACAGAAGGTTCAATATTAGATCATGTTTGGAAAGTGTGCTAAGTAGTTAGAAACTAGAGCGATGCTGATGTCTATTACGTTACAATTTTCAATATTTTGATAACTTCTTTCAGTTAGTACATGGCATAATCGGAATGCAAAAGTAGAATGGTTGTTATCAGTTACGTAAATTCTTATGGAAATTCCCGGAAAAATTATTACAAGTATTGACATAAAAGGTATATTTCTCATCACTTACTGAACAGAAGGTACAACCCGTTTGTTTCTCAGTATCCTGATATCTGAAAGGGTCTTGACACTTACTACACACATAACAACGATGACCTAAACCTATTTTTGAAAAATAGAAACACAAATTTATTTACGGTAGTGAAACTCATAACTCATTCAAAGGATAAATGAATGTTGAACCAGGGTAGATTCTAGTAAATTGTACAAATACCGAGATGGATTTCAGGGATAAATGAATAAAATTATACAAACGGTTGTGGTTTACGTACAAAGATGGTTTTCATCGGTATATAATTTCTACTTAACAGTTAAACTAACAGAAATTCTCATAATTAGGGGAAAAATCTGTTTTTGTTACTTGTTAACATACTATTGTGAATCGCGAGGTGGCTACTCTAATTCTACCGATTGATCATCTTCAGATATCCCAGTACGACCCCAATACTGTTACCCAATCTCCAATATATCAGAACACGAACCGCAGATGAAAAATTGTTTATGGGGTCAGGAGCAGAATAATGATTTACAAACAAATTCATATTTACACAGTTAGGATTACTATAAATATTGACCAATCGGAAAATGACACGCGAAATAAATATTGATCAGTAGGGAAACGACCAATAGGAAAATGACACCATTTAACGTTCAAGGGTGGCATTAGACTTAACCGGATCATTGTTTTTGGGATATTTTTCTGAATATCCTCTTCGGTTGATACTATGGCTATGAGTGTGTCCTCATCAGTGGTAGAATGGTTACTGATAAGTCTGGACAGTGCATCTGCTTGACCAAAATCTTCAGAACGTCGATACTGGATTTCGAAGTCGTACCCCAATAACGCCAACGCCCAACGTTGTAGTGGGTTAGCAGAAGATTGGAACTTAGCATGGCTTTAAGCTTTGAAAAGGCTGACTCAAATTGCGTTGACCGATTCCAAGTAGTATTCTTTTCTAGCAGACGATTCAGTGGATATCGTACGTCATGCAGTGATGGGAGAAATGCTGAATAGTAGCTAATCATTCCCAAAAATGATCGCAGTGAGGAGACATCAGTTGGAGCCGGCATTTGTTGGGTTGCGTAAGTATTTTGAGGATCACGGTGTCGTCCGGAAGCATCAGAGATAAACCCCAGGTATTTAACGAAACGTAAGAAGAACTGGCATTTTTCTGGGCGAAGGCGAAAACCATTATCCTGGAGGCGTTGCAGAACTAAGTGGGTTCTGGTATGCAATTCATCAGCAGTTGACCCGACAATGAGGACAACGTCAAGGTATGTAGCAACACCAGGAACATCTGCCAGAAGTGTCCATGATCTGCTGGAAGATCGCTGGAGCAGTTTTGATATCAAAGGGTAACCGGGTATACTGAAAAAGTCCGCGGTGAGTGTTGGTTGTCAACAACTCTCTCGATTCCAAAGCGACTGGAATTTGAACGTAAGTATCTGCCAGATCCAGCTTAGCAAAGTAGGTACCACCATTTAAAACAGTAAATAAGTCATCTGGAATCGGCAGCGGATAGTGATGCTGTTGTAGAGCTGCGTTGAGTCCTGTGGAAAAGTCTGCACAGATGCTTATGGAACCATTGGATTTTTTTACAACCACAATTGGTGCAGCCCATGATGAATAAGAAACAGGTACTAGGACACCCTCAGTTTCCAAACGTTGAAGTTCAGCGTCAACCAGAGGTAAAGATGAGTATGGGACTGGACGCTTTGGGCGAAAAACTGGCGTAGCTTCTGACTGCAGTCTTAAAACAGCTTCAGTTGTGGAAAAAAGTCCGAGACCAGGCTGAAATAGTTCAATAAATCGTTTTCGAAGGTCTTCAACATGCTGTTGTGTAAAGGCAGTAGTTTGGACTTGATTGCAGATAGCGCTAATGGGAAGATTAGCGAGACCAAGTTCTTCGAACCAATCTAAACCTAAAAGGTTGAGCGGAGAATTGGTGATGTAGCACGTCCCATTGAAGGTTGTACCTCTGAATGAAATCCAGCAATAGAGTTCACGACGAAGGCGGAGATGATCCCCACAGGCACTGACGGCTGTCTGAGAGGATGGTTTGATGGGAGGTTGGCCCAAGGTTCGCCAAGTCTTTTTCGACAGAATGGTGATATCTGATGCAGCATCCAACTGCAACCGAACTGTCTGACCATTGATTGAGAGGGTCAGAAATTTGCGTCGAGTCGCGGCATGAGTATGGAAGATTGCTGCCAAACTCCTTGATGAGGTAATCGGCTTTTTGTGAAAACGACGCTGCGTCTGTGCATTTCGACGGTTATTGAATCGGTTGGATTTGCAAAAGCCGCTTTTGTGACCAACTTTCTGACAGCGATCTCCCACATGCTGTTTGAATGGGCAAAACTTCACATAGTGCCGGGCTCCACAGTGCCAACATGGCGAGGGGGCTTCTTCTGAGCCGGTTTAGAGTGATTAGAGACAGAAACAGCGCTGGCGTTCGAAGGACTCGAGGTTGTCGATCTCAAAGACTTTTTTCTGCTGCTGAACAGCATGAACTTCGGAACCACCCTGACCCCCAGATTGAACCAAAGCGGTGTCACGCTGCAGATTGATGATGCGCTGGTACTCGTCTATGATCGCATTGAGTGTCGGTGTTGGATCTTGTTCAAGGCGGTTAAGCAACCAAGTTCTGATGTCGGAGAATTCGGGTGACTGAAGACTGCATATGAGTACTAGGGACTTGAATTGGTCTTCAGTGAGGGATCTGAGCTTGAACCGTTCTCACTCACAGTTAGAAACGCCGACGTGGGTCAAGAAGTCATCGGACTCATTCATGACCAGTTTTAAGCAGCGATATCGAGTACTGAAGAGTGAATGATGATCACCAAAAAGTTGGCTAAGAGACTGAATATTGGCATCGAAGGAACGGTAGCGTGGGTTCTGCGGTAGAATGAAGTTGCAATACTTATCCAGCTCGGATGGACCAAGTTTCCGAAGAAGAAGACGCACCTTCCACGAATCATCTCTGTCAGCAAAGTCAACTTTGAAAAGGTCTTCATAACGTCTGAACCAGGTATCAAATGTAATATTGGCATCAGGATCATAAATAAATTCTGAAATACCACTGGTAATACCATCAACTGATTCAGGAATTGTCGGTGTAATTGGGACTCGAGAAAATATGTGCATCTGAGTAATCATCTCAATCACCTTCAGCTGCTGTTCGAACAATTTTTCTAATTTTGTTTTTCGTTTGCAATAACTATCAAAAATCATCAATAATTCATTCACAATAGCCTTTGGATCTCAATATTTTAAATATTTTTGGAACTTAAGTATGAAAAATGCATGAAAGAATCCTAGTTACATTTTGTTCTCAAGGTATAATGATAAATGTATCCTTAAGTAGATGGATTTTATTAACTCCAGTAAATAATAAGTCGTTTTTCAATATCTAAATTATAAGATAATTTATTTCTTTTAAGTTCATATTCATACTCAGTGAAAGTGAAATTAATAAATATTGAATAGAAAGTAGACATTTCATTAAACTGAATAACTTTCATGTTATTTCTTGTAGACTAATGATAATTTGGCATATGTCATATTCAATAGTACAAACATTAGAACATTATTTATGTTTTTCGTGATTGCACTATATGTATCTTGAGTAAATCGACTTTTCGGATTTTTGAGAAAACTAAATCTTCAACTAGCATACTTATTATCTCCAATTATGAATTCTTTTATAAATACTACTAAAATAATAACTGAAAAGGAGTAAAAGAAAGTTATCAAAACACACATTCTGTGGTTTCTGTTGCACAGAAAATGAAGGAAGATCATTAAATAATTATTAAATGACAATAATAATTACTTTCATGGTGATCATGAAGTGATATAAGTTAGACCATGATTAAAGACATGGAAGCATTGAACGGCCGTTTCGTTCCAATATGGGGCTCCTCAGTAGTACGCACCCACGAATCAGCACCTAGGAATAGAACCCAGCTAGTTACCCTACGGCGATAATGAGAGGTGGTCGTGCAATGTTGTGAATTGATTGAAGTTAGAGGTCAACACTGTTGGATGCTAACTCAGTGATCTGGAAGTTAAGGGTTCGTGCTGGAAACTGAAGGTCCTGTATACGATGCTTATGTGCTAGATCATGGATGTGGACTACTGAGGAGTCCTATACGAGGATGGAACGGCTGTTCAGTACTCACAAATTTTCAATATTGGTTTAACTTAGATTGGTTAATTATTGCAATGAAATTACTGTACACTTTTAAACTCCAATTTAAATTGCACTAATGGAGTTTTGTTGGAGTTTTGTTCTGTAATTGTTACGTACACATGAATACGTTGTAAGCGTAAAGAAATCTACTTATCTAGAAATCTCATGAAGTTTTAAAATACTCATAAAATATCATAGATTTAAGGATAATTTTATTACAAGCACCTGAATATATTAAAGATAAATATTTTATTCTGAGTCGTTAATGTCAAAACCTTTAATGCACAATTCTGTTTCAACTCAATGGATGGATATTTTCGCGTTTTTCACAAAACCTTGGTGTCTTATGTGTACATCGTTGATTAGTCCAATACAATGATGCAATAACTGTTCAATAATCTTTGTTTTTGGGATAGTCTTATCATACCGGTATCAGTTATTAATAGAAAAGCATAACTTTCACTTTATATAAAATCTGTGTAATATTACCTCAATAAAAGCTGAAGTATTGTAATTTTAAATACCTTAAAGAAATATATTATCGACTATTCTTAACTGAACAATGATAAACTTTATCGTTCCATGTTGAATTTGAATAATAGTCAACTATCATTATTGTTTATTCTATGAAACAGTATGAAGTATGAATTTTTGTTCTATAGTAATTAACTTGAAAGTATGTTATTTTATTGAAAACTGATTAATTTGTTTAATTTTATAGTTTACATAGTAATTCTTAATACTAAAAGTTTTAAAATCAAATAGAAATAATAGATTTTTTTCATTAGATTTGTTAATTGAGTGATTTACAAAAAGAATTTATAATGAATACAAAAGGTTAAATTATATCGAAATATAACCATCTTTTAAGAATGATCATCATAAATTTAATGGTTACGTAATAAATAATAATCCTAAAATTAAAAGTATCCTAAAAGTGTAGTGAACAGAACACCAGCGGGGACAATCGAATGTATTTGACACGAAATTACAGAGCATTTCAATAAAATCTGAGAACCATATTAGCAAATCGTTAATTTGCAAAATATCAATCCTTCATCTCAAACTTGACTGTTCCTGTTGCAAACATCAATCCATTGTCTCAGATTTCATTGTTCATGCGTTTTCATACCAGTTGCGTTCCATTCCTCATCGACCTACTGAAATACATCCTATGTTTGATCACCGTTATATACTACTTGTGTGGATATAAGTAACCCACATCACAACAGTAGCCTGTTATCTTATATATATATCTTAATCAAACAATTATTTATCCTTTATACAGGGTACATACTACGTTTTTTTATAAGATATATGTCTATTTACTTGAAAAAATGTTAATTGTTCTAAAAATTTACTGTGTTTAAGCCAGACCATTATGGAGCACTTATAATATGGTATTATTTATAGATTTTTGTACTCTATAAATCATTATTTATTACAGTAATTAACAAAAAAAGCTTTCTATAGTTGAGATCATGAGTCAATTAAAACTAGACCACCATGGAAAACCTGGACGCACTGGACGGCCGTTTTGTACTATTGTGGGTCTCCTATGAAATTTACCTCACTTAATTCAGTGCTTTCATTTAAATTTATAAATATTATAAATGAACAGTAAATCATGTATTAGTCTGTAATATGTAATTAGTAAACGTCACATGACAATAAAAATAATAAATTTTAATAAAAAAAATAACCTACATTGGTTACTGCTCTGTGATCAAGAAATTGTAAAAAGCCTATATAAGTGATGATTTGTTACTGGTAGAATAAAAAATGAATAAGGTTTATTGATTTGTTTATGGAGAAAGTATCCAATATCAGTATCGTTTTATTCAGAACGATTTACATAACAACAGAAAATTGTTATACAGTTAAAATAGTATTCACTCGTGGGCAGTATAATCCAATGGTCATCGTGTGAATTCAGTTAGCAGGTGGAAGTTATAAAGCATATGATACTGGGTAAGCATATAGTATAATGCGAAGCCTAACTCAATCTTAACTCAAACTTAACATTCCCATGCATTCAATCATATAATGTAATCATAAGAAGGGTTAAAGTTCCTCGCCATCTCTCATTGATATGAAATTTTATAGTCGAATTCATGAGTTTATTGAGGCTAGACCGCCATGGAAAACCTGGAAGCACTGGATGGCCGTTTCGTCCTGGTGTGGGACTCCTCAGCAGTGCGCATCCACAATCCCGCCTCGTGAGATTCAAACCCAGGACCTATCCGTCTTGCGCGCGATCGCTTAACCACTAGACCACTGAGCCGTCATCAAACGGTGTTAATGTCTAACTTCAACCAATCCACGAAGTTGCGCCACCGCCTACATCTAATATTTTCCTCAATTCTACACATTATTTCAAATCCAGGCATCAAAAATACAAGTTAGTAATCGATAGAAATATATAAAATTTTATATTCATCATTTATACACAAACTGAATATTATAGTGTTTTGAAAATTCTGTTGAATTATCAATTTTCAGTAAGTGATCTAATCTGAGTTGTTGACATGACATATATTTTTCCGTTTTCGATAAAACCTATCTACTGACTGTTTTTTTTAGAAATGTCCATATAATCATATGATCATATGATGCTACATGTTATTAAACAAAACAAAGCGGATATTTAATGTCTTAATTTTATTTAAATAATGGAAACTCATAATTAGTTGGATTTCGTTATACAATTCAAATGCTATGAAATAAAAATTTAGAAAGCTCTCATATAACTTGATTCAAAATAATATGTAGGCTGAGTATTTCCTAAGTAAAAATTGAATAAAATCTTAGTTGGTGGTTGCATAATCAATGTTTCAGATGATAAGGAATAATGAATTGTAACGTACGCTTGATATAATAGCTCCATATGTTGACCTACTTTCAGACAACAGTGATACTGAGTATTTAATAGTACATAAAAAATGATAGTACTATCATTAATTATACTACTAAAATTTATATCATATGGTTAAAGATCGTCAAAAATTACTCTTGAGTTTTTAGTCTTAGTTACGTTCTGCTAGCCAATTGATTTAATCGAGGGATTTCCGTTGTCTTTACAGACAAGCCTATCTGGGTTTTCACAACCGAAATCACGAAATGATATCAACTAGACCATCACTGGAAACCTGAAAGTGCTGGACAACCCTGGCACTGATACCTACAAAATCACGATCGATTTGTCATCATTGTATTATTCATTAGAGAAATGAGGATTCTTTGGTTTTTAAACTAAAATCATTATCTTGAACGTCTTGAAGGATCTACTATAAAAGATTTTTGGGCATTCTACAACAAAGTATAATCTTAAACATCATCAATACAATAAAATACAGTTTGAAGTATCTTTTCTTGATTTTGAAACCAAGTTAGTTAAATATGTAATTTATATTCGAGATCTAAATTAACTATAAATTCAAAGTTTCAGTACAAAGTATTTGTAGAGAATGAAATTTTGTTAATCTACACTCAATTTAATTTATATGTCAACATAGCGGATAACAAAAATCTAAGCATGGTCTTCAGTTTTTTAGACTCAAACACAATTTTGAGAAAAAGGATCTTTAAACACTACTGAAATTACCAAGTTTTAAAAAGTGACGTAAAAGCTAGCTAAATCATAGTTTATTAAAAACTCGATTGATAAACATATTAGTGTTACTCAGTCTTGATGTTCACAAGTCGAAAGTGGGTTTGCCGGGGTCAAAATTAGTGTGAAAATATTATCATATACAATTTTTCAGCTTAAAATCTGGACAAAGTGATTGATTTAAATATCCACCTGAACCTTATGGTTGAATAAGTCAATTACTTTTTCAACCTCGTTCATTGAATTCAGAAAAATATTAAAATGAATATCATGTCAGTTCTTGGTAGATTTATTGCTTTCACTGATGTACTTTTCACTGTTATAAATATGAATGAAATCCGATCAGTAATAGAACTGCTTAAATGTACTATATTTATAGTGGGTGTAGCATAGGTTTCGAAGTTATTCTCTAACTTACCGCAAAGGAGTTAACCTTGTGTAAGTGTTCTTTAACCGTTTGAATGCTAATGAAGACTACGAAGCATCTAACAAATAGTTGAGTTTTTATGGATATCATGAACTGATCAATGTAAGACCACCACTGAAAACTTGGAAGCAGTGGGAGGCCGTTTCGTCCTTGCATGGGACTTCTCAGAAGTCGGCATTCACGATCTTGCATACAGGCATAAACCTGAGACCTTCGGTCCCGCGTGAACGCGTAATCTCTAGACCACTGAGTTGGCATTCAACGACGTTAATTCATGACTTCAATCAATACACGATATTGCACGACCATCTGCCAATGTCTTCTGTGGGTAACAGTCTCACGCTCGACACGGTTGAATTCCACTGGTCACGGTTTCTCACTGTAACATCGGTTTAATTCACATTATTATCTTTTCAAACTGGAAGACAGGAATTATACCTAAGAAGTTGAAGGAACGCTATCAAGAAATTCACTCGTTTCAGTAAAATAAAAACATCATTCACATTTGTTACATTCAGATAGAAGCTTACCATTACATATAACATATATGGTGAATAAAATTATGTGTTTTCCTTTGCATTAAATGCTCATAAAATTGATTTCGTTACTTTATATTTAGTTACGATACTTTCTAGATATTCAGTCAGTACAGTTCTTTGCATCAATTACAAAGTAATCCACTTGTTTTTGTTAGAAAAAACTTTCTTCCCAGTTTTATCCTGCTCAAAAATAAAAGTTTATCATTTGATTTTTTCAAGTTGATAAAATGATTTAATACGTCTGAAAAGTTTCTTTTTACAAAATAACTTTTGGTTGAAAAATTTAGTATTAAGAAAACCTACCATTCATACAAATGAAGCACTAATGATACTATTATATGAGATTGATGGATAAATATGTGAAGCTAGAATTTCAGGGTTTTATTTAGTCATATATATACTCGAAAAATACACAAAGAATACTGTATTATTTTGCTCTCGAATACTGAGTTAAGAAAGAACTGAAATTTTTCTGATATGTTGTTTAAAAAGTACATTAATTAGCTATATGTGAGGACTTTTAATAATACATCATATATTTAAGCGTTCTCTTATTTGGCATCTACTCAAATGCTTGTTACAATACACAATGCAGAACATTACATAATTATAAGATTGTCAAAATGTTGTCAAGTATAATTGTTACATCTGAGCTTTTCCGGTCACGGCTGACCTCCTGTATTTACACTGACTTGTTATCAGTTGGTTATAGTATCACATTTATATAGTCTCCAGTATTGGTGGACTTCCAGTTCAAGTAAGCGGGATAAAGTTCCTCAGGTTTACAGACAAAACAATGAAGAGATGAATAAAAATTATTCTGCGGAATTTGACAATCACTAAGAGCTAAATGAACAAGGTGGTGTTCGATACCAAATCATTGATCAGTGTACATTTATATTAAGCCATTTACTCATTGGTTGATAGTTTTAAAAAATTCTCATTGAAAACATAAAAAGTAATGCATCGAATGAGTCTTGATTACAATTTCTCTAAACAACCTATGTTTTGTGATCAAAAAAGTTTCTCACTTTCACTTAATGTTACTACCTTCAGAATATACGATATGACACACATTAATTAAAGTCATGTAGTAGATCTCCAAGTTAAGTTCACAATACATGGAATTTTAAGTACTATCATGAAATATTATCGGTCCCTTCAAAATTGTTTTCAGTTGCAAATAGACTTGTATAGATCGGATGAACAAAAGAGTTTTAATAAGTTATCTTTCAAATAATTTAAATTTTAAATTAAAATGACTTCATATTATATCCTTTGCAAACCCGAAAAATATTTTGTAATCAAGTTGGCAATTAAATTTCACACATTTTAAAAGTAGTGACATATTATTTTCTTTACTAGTGAACTGATTTTCACAATTAATCTCTGAAGTGATCATTCAGTAATTATTTTAAAAATATGACTTTTTATGGAATCTTTGGATTTCATGTTAAAATATCAAGACAATACGTACAGTATGCACATATGCCAATAAAAGACTGATAAAATGCAGTCTTATATATCAATGGGAAGATTCAATTAAACAATACCAAGAAAATTTATTATTCTTTATTATTTTATCTATGGAAATTTAATAATATTATTTCCTTTTTTATTTGTGGTAGTTTAGATTTTCCCTTTGTTAATGTTAAGTACCAGATTTAAGTCAAATCAATCCTTAGCATTAAAAAAGCAACTAGAGGATTCTAACACATATAAATAATAAAATTCACTGTTATTGCACAATTTAGTGGATATCTGAATTCAGTAGCTCGGTGGATAATGCACTAGATATTTAAATTGCAAGATACTGGGTTTGAGTCCCAGAATGAATAAGAACACGGATGCAGATACATCCGGCTGACGAGTTATAAGTAGGATGAAACGGGTGTCTTGAATTTCACTTTTACAAAGTGAATTTAGTATGTTTAACAATAATGGGCTCAAATTGTATTTTAATTGAAATGTTCATCAATATAAACCACAGTCGAATTTAGGAATGCGTAATTACCAAAAAATCTTAAGTAGACTTACCTGTTGATGTGAAAATCATTAAAAGTAGAATGAGAAAGAGATGTAACATTTTTATATTGAAATTGTAAATCATTTAAGATGATAGGAAACACAAGGAAAATATGCAGACAAATTTCATATATTGATCAAAATACCGTTATTAATTGTAACGAATATAAAAGATTCGAATTACCAAATTTATTCAAATCTGTTTGTATATCCATTCATTGAATCCCTTAGGGTATTTTTTATAATTATTCACGAGGTCTAATTTTATTGGCTTGCTAGAGAGTTGGTTATTTTCCTGATTTGTGATTGGTTAAAATTCTGACAGAATTGTCTAAAATCAAAAAGTTTTTTTATTTGCTTTTATCGTCCGAGTAAATCCAGACTATATCACTTGGGGGTATTCATTGGATATTGATATCCAACAGTTTAATATTCATAGGAGAATTATTAGTATATTTTACTATGAGAAATAATGCTACTGTGGTGTATGCTACTTATGTCTGTCTTCATAATTAGTATTAATATACCAATCGGAAATGGAAAACCTGGCAGCAGAATGCTATGAAGGTTGACTTGAAGAAAACAGAAACAAAATTAGGGAGTAATTGTGAATCAAAAGAATCATAATGAACGTGAAAGACAAATGATGGAAATTTACAAATGAAGTATTTAATGTATTGTTCTTAAATTTTACCAAGATACTCTAAAAGTCTTATCAAAACACTACTGAAACAGGAACTAACTAGTCAATGGATGATTAACCAGGATATAATAGGGGGGAAAATAATCCATGAATAAATAATCGGCGATATGAAGTCACCCAGGAAATAAATAGAAGTTACGTCATGAAAGAAGGTGTCTTGGCGCCACTGTTAAGCCCTCGAACATTAGTCAAGTTGATATGCAAACTTTCCGAAGTTCTTCAAATCTGTTAATAAAACGAATCATTTGACAGTGATGCTTAATTAGTTATTAACTTTGGCACCAATTAAGTTCCGCAAAACTAAAACAATTGGAATTTTACTCAGCATAATTGTTTGAAACAGGTTTGTTTATATAGACAGCTATTACAGATTGAAATTAGGCATTTAGTTTTCGGGAATTTCTTTTGCATTTATATGATTATGAGCAAAATCGAAATTCGTTTCAACACCTCTATGAAAGGATTTTTTGAGCCTAACATAAAACCAACTCTCCACTTTGCATCAATAAAGCTTACTTGATTTTTGTTTTACTCCGCATACATTTAATGACACTAAAACAAAGTCAGATTACCATGTTTACAGTGTTCAGGGGACATAATACATTGAATGAATCTTTTAGGAAAGCAGAATTCAAACGTGAGAATGAAAATAGTTATTTAAAATTTTGAATAAAAACAATCACTTCAAAACAAAAAGTGATAAATTTAAATTGATAAAAAGTGTTTATAAATTGAAGGTTTTCAATAAAAAATAAGAACACTACATACTTATTTATTTACTTACTTACGCCTGTTACTCCTCGTGAAGGAGCATAGGCCGCCCACAAGCACTCTCCATCCACCCCTGTCCTGGGCACTCCTTTCCAGCTCTTTCCAGTTGTTATTCATTTCTTTCATACCTGCTTCTATTTCCCGACGTGATGTGTTCTTTGGCCTTCCTCTTTTCCGTTTCCCTTCAGGATTACCAGAAACACCTGACACATGGAAGTAAATGCTTCTTTGATACATCTCCAGTTGTCCTCCATAGTAGTTTCTTCTTCATTCAGTAGATCTTGTAAGGCTTGGAACCTGTTGTTGAGAGCTATCTTGAATTCATTGAGTTTGTTAGTATCTCGAAGGAAGGCTGTATTGAACCTTTGTAGTGCTGTTTGTCCAGTTCTTCTTAAGCTTCAGTTCTAAATTGGCCACAACTAGGTGATGATCTAAAGCTATGTCAGTTCCTCTTATGGTTCTCACATCTTCCATTGTCCTTCGGAACTTTTTATTGATGCAAATATGATCTATCTGGTTCTCTGTAGTGTGGCCTGGTGAGATCCATGTAGCGTTGTGTATACGTTTGTGTGGAAATATTGTGCCTCCTGTGACCAATTTGTTGAATGCGCACAGATTTGCAAACCTTTCCCCACTTTTGTTTTTCTCTCCCAGTCAGTCCATGTCGTCCCATGATATCTTCATATCCGGTGTTGTCTACTCCGACTTTGACATTTAGATCTCCCATCAGAATGGTGAGGTCCTTTCTTGGGCCTCTCATAGAATTGATCTTTAATGTCGTCGTTGCTATCATCGGTGGGTGCATAACACTGGATAACATTCATTATAATTCACTCCTTCTTTATCTTGAATGATGCTTTGATGATTCTGGATCCGTGAGATTTTCATCCTACAAGTACATTTCGTGCTTCTTTGGACATAATTAGAATAACTCCCTGAGTGTGTGGAGCACTTTCCTCTCCGTGACTGGAGTATAGCAGCATCTCTTCCGTATCTAGCCTTTGTTGTCCAGCTTGGGTCCAATGGGTTTCGCTGATTCCCAGTACTGCCAATTTGTATCTCCTCATTCCCGTTGCTATTTGACTGATCTTCCCGGTCTCCTGCATTGTCCGGACGTTCCATGTACCTATAAAAATTGTTGCTCTGGTTGTTAGAAGAGGCATCGGTCTTGTGGCTTTCGAAGGAACTCGGCTTTCACCATGAGGCGTCATAGTTCTTCTAAATGAAGACCTTCTAACTCCCAAGGCAGAGTTAAAATGGTTTGAATTATTTTTTCTGGTAAGCATTTTTTTAGCGAGTTAGTTTTCTAGGGGATGGGGTCGCTAACCCCATGCCCAACCCTTCTTTACCCGGGCTTAAGACCGGCAGTAACTCTAGAAGAGCTACAGGCGGAGTTAATCTAACAAAATTGTTTTCAATGAGGTCATCAATAAACTGTACTCTAATAAACATAAATATTGACATGAGTCTATAAAATGTAGGACCAGTCAACGCAATCTATGGTCAATGACCGATTTCATCGAGGATGTATTTAGAGATGCCTTCTGTGATAGATTGACGAGGGGAGTTCATTGGGCATCCTCCTCTGTTAATTTTGCATTGAGATTTTCTAGTAGGCCAGTGATATCTACTCAAACACAGGATAAGTTAGCTGAGCGTGCCTTTTTTTATGTGCATCTACAAATTGAGCTGGGGAGATGGCTACATTTGATGTTCTAACACGCAACTTAACCAACAAATGAAGGAATATCACTCTGCTTTGTTTGGACAGGGCCAGACAAAGACAATACATATCTCTGTCTTGGCACACCTAGTTGACGGTGATCATATGATGGATAAAACCAAAAGATTTCGAGTGATTTATTGCATACCTTCGTCACTCTTCGATGGAGTTCAGTCCCGTCTCCTAATATGACAGAGGCTATTAGGATCCGAACTTATTACCATAGTTTATGTGTTCATATGAAATCCGTAACAAATCTATCCGTTTTTTGGCCTGATGTAATTCGATAAACGACTTTATTAATTTTTTCACATCCTCTTTTTCCCCGTTTTTCACCTGCTTTCGTCTTTATTCTTCATTAAGTTAAAAATTAATGTACCGGTCATCAACAGGTTCTGAAACATACTCAGTTTATATGTCAGCTCATGCTTGTACTACGAAGTTCATAGTGATAAAAAAGCTCTGTATGTATGGGCTAATCAAAACAGCCTGAACAGAAGAGATGATATTCAACTAGCCACCCCTTTGCAAATGATCACTAACAAGTAATTGGACCTTATCTATATCCGCTCTGTTTATTTCACATGTAGCGTTGTTCCAACAAAAACCAATTTGAAAATTTTGACACTACAACTATGCATTTGATGTTTCTTATTTTATATACACACCGGCGACGTTAAAACATTTTCTATTTGTACTTTTATTTCTACATTTACTTCGAACAAACAAATAACATTCACTCAACAAGTATCAACATTAAGTCAAATTTACAAGCACAATCATTTGTTTACACATTGTGAACGTTTCACATAATTTACATCTTACTGATTCATATCACCTACTTACTGAAATCAACATCTGAATATGATTTAATAAGAACTTAGCGTAGATTCGATTTATTAGACGTCATAAATTCTTTGATAATATTGGTTTTGACTAATATTTTGAAGTGCTTCCAAGTTTTCCATGGTGGTCTAGCTGCAATTGACTCATGATATCAACTATTGAAATTACTACAATCTCCACAAAACCCCCTATGATACTAATATTTTGAATTTTAGACAAGTTTCTTGAATGAAACTTTGGAATTATCTAAATTTCAACTACTGAGATTATTTTAAATGTAATTTTCATAAATAATGCCTTCTATAAACTCATTCCCCAATTTTTATTAAATTATTAGTTCAAATATTGACGAATATTCGTATAAAACATTTCCAAGTCAATTTATTCAAATATGGCCTACTCCCTATATTGAACTACTGACCAGGACTTTTTTATTTCGTTATTTTTATTACTGCCAGAGCCTCTATCTTCTTACCATCAACATTTATCTTTTGCTGGTTACGTATTTATATGCAATCTATTTCATTGTGACCAATCATTAATAAATTCCCTTGATTGGTTTGATATTTTCATATAAATATTCATATATGTTATAGTAAGGCCTGATGAGGATCTAAATGAAAACAATGTTGTTCGCTTATTTTCATTATGGGAATCTTTAAATCCTCATTGAGAAAAGTAAGAACAAATGTTTTTTTGGTGGACAGTGATTTCCTTTTTACTGGAAGTAATTTAAGTACGTAAAATGACGAAGTTTCGAAAATGTAAAAATATAAGATATTGATTATAATTTGAAAACGAACCATTGGATCTAAATCATAGTACGTTAGAATTATCCATCTGTTGATAATTTTACTACGTGCATCGTTTGCCCCTTTGACCAGGAGGTGCTATCCAATCAAACTGTGAATTCTAGTTTGACCTTTGAAACTTGAATGATCACAAGTATGATAGATAAAGAAAGTAGACCTTTGTGCTCTATTTCCCCAGCGTACTACTCTTATATTTAAATGTAAATTATTGTGACATCTAAGGTAGTACGTGAATAGTTTTACCTAATTTTATTTGTGTAAATAGATTTTGTATGATATTTATTATAGCTAGTTTTTAAAGACACTAATTGTACTGCCATATACTAACGCTCTTAAGTTAGTCTTCCCACAATGTAATCATCCTTCAACACCAGATAAATGCTTTTTATTACCTTTATTAGCTCCATTCTTAAGTAATATTCATCAATAAGCTTCTTGATATACTTATGAAGATAGTCATTTTCTAAAACAGACTTCCTCAGTGTTTTACGTTCCCCTTTGAGTTTTTTTTGAGAATTCGGAAGGACTATGTTCACAGACTGTTAGACAAAAGCTGTGAAGGCAAGAGCTATGTCTCTTCCAACTTCTTGAGATATATGCAGAACAATCTTCCAGTCCTTCGAAATGATGAAAATATGTGTAACCTAATGCTAATGGACAAAATAATCCGAACCATCCATCAGGTATTTCGCAAACCAGGTATAAATTCTTACCTGTTTGCATAATTCATGCTTTTATCAGACTAATAAAGCGTTAGCCACTGTCACAAATTAAACATACATCACCATACTTCAAATAATTTGAAATGATCCAAACAAAAATACTGCGATATTTTGTTTGGAAAACCTATCGCAATTATGAAAATGTTAAGCTAGACAGATTTAGTCATTGAAAACAAGCCATATCAATTAGTAATTGCCTTTTTTCACCCATTGATTCGATTGTTTTAGTAACTCGAAATTGAATAGACTTTCAGTGTATTGAGCCCATGTTAAATCAGTTGCTGATTTAGATCACTGATTAATTAAATCATCCGGCTCAAAAAAATGAAACCACCATAATAATTCCCCAGAGCTACAAATCTCTAAAAGCTCACTCTGGTTTGGCTTAAAGCATGTGTGTAAGATAGCATTGAAAATATCATTTATTATTCAGTTTCCAGTAAAAATATAATTTTTACTGTGCTAACTGTAAATTTTATGTTTTACGGTCAAAATATTATCCACTAAACATTTAAATAGTTGGGAAATTTTCTCATTTTAAAAACCACAAAAATATGTTTATCTATAGTAATTCTGCTTCAACTTGGTTTTTTTATCCATTAAGTACAATTTTAAGAGTACCTTCCCCAAGTAAAGTTCAGTTAGTTAGATTATTTCATAAACTTAGTTCCCTTTATCATTTGAATTGAGCAAGAACACAAATTCCAGCGGTTGGTTAGACAAGTCATGTTTTGATTATAATCAATTTTTGTTAAAGACTGAGATGTTATATCGTTAATTTATATGACGAAAAGCTTAACAACCGTTATTGATTTATGCCTTCGGTATTTCCCTAAAACTTAGTAATTATCCCCACTCGTTTGATAATCAGTTATCATTTGATAATCAGAGTGATTATACAAAGAAATAAGCTCTAGCAAGTTTATTAAAATGTTCCTCTTTTTATACCGTCCCTGTTTATGTGAACACATATATCCTTATCTTTTAGTCCATGAGTATATAGTTGACAGTCACTACCGAATAAAAAACAATCGAGGAATGCTAAGTGACAATTGTTTAACCATAATAAGTAAACTTATTTCATTGTAAACATTCTATGTTCCTAAAACTGACCATATGCTTATCTGAGTTAAGATATTTTCGCGGGAATACAATTTACTTACTAGCTTAATTTATTTAATCTAAGGAAAAACCTTAAGAAAAATCACGAACGATATCCCTGGTAAAGGGACAGTTCAATAATGAATTCAAAAATAACTTGCAGTGTTTCCCTTTTAGTGTGTCTGATGTCAAAATGAATATACTACAAATCGAAGTTTGATAAATACAGAACTTCATTTAGAACGCTTACACTATCTTAGATCGATTCATGATTCCAATAAAGTTCATTGCTAACCACAACCTCATATTGATAAATTTTTTTGGTTTGTTTATAATCATGCTGGATGAGTCGAACATGAGCGAGCATGGCCATCAGACAAATCAAGAGTGACAAAGCAGCAGGACCGGGCAACATCCCAGCAGAGGCACTAAAAACAGACGTAGCGGCAACTGCAAGGATACTCCACATTCTTTTCAATAAGATTTGGGATGAGGAACAAGTACCGAAAGACTGGGAAGAAGGACTTTTGATCAAAATACCGAAGAAAGGCGATCTCAGCAAGTGTGATAACTACAGGGGCATCACTCTTCTCTCAATACCGGGAAAAGTCTTCAACAGGGTACTGTTAAACAGAATGAAGGACTGCATAGACGCCCAACTTCGAGACCAACAGGCTGGACTCCATAAGGATCGATCGTGTACAGACCAAATCGCAACTCTACGGATCATTGTGGAACAATCAATTGGATGGAATTCATCACTCTACATCAACTTCATAGACTACGAAAAGGCATTTGATAGCGTGGACAGAACAACACTATGGAAACTTCGACACTACGGCGTGCCTCAGAAGATAGTCAATATCATACAGAACTTATATGATGGATTACACTGCAAAATTGTGCATGGAGGATAGTTGACAAAGTCGTTCGAAGTGAAGACCGGTGTTAGGCAAGGTTGCTTACTCTCACCCTTTCTCTTTCTCCTGGTGATCGACTGGATCATGAAGACGTCAACATCTGAAGGGAAGCGCGGGATACAATGGACATCTAGGATGCAGTTGGATGATCTAGACTTCGCAGATGATCTGGCCCTTCTATCCCAAACGCAACAACAAATGCAGGAGAAGACGGACAGTGTGGCAGTAGCCTCAGCAGCAATAGGTCTCAATATACACAAAGGAAAAAGCAGGATTCTCCGATACAACACAGAATGCACCAATCCAATCACAATTGACGGAGAAGATTTGGAAGATGTAAAAACCTTCACGTATTTGGGCAGCATCATTGATGAACAGGGTGGATCTGATGCAGATATGAATGCGCGGATCGGTAAAGCAAGAGCAGCATATTTACAACTGAAGGACATCTGGAACTCAAAGCAACTGTCAACCAAAGCCAAAGTCAGAATTTTCAATACAAATGTCAAGACAGTTCTACTGTATGGGGCAGAAACTTGGAGAACTACGAAAGCCATCATCCAGAAAATACAGGTGTTTATTAACAATTGTCTACGCAAAATACTTCAGATCCATTGGCCGGACTCTATTAGCAACAACGTACTGTGTAAGAGAACAAACCAGATCCCAGCGGAGGAAGACATCAGGAAGAAGCGCTGGAAATGGATAGGACACACATTGAGGAAAGCACCCAACTGCGCCACAAGACAAGCCCTCACATGGAATCCTCAAGGCCGATGGAGGAGAAGAGGAAGACCAAAGAACACATTACGCCGGGAAATGGAGATAGACATGAGAAAAATGAACAAGAATTGGATGGAATTAGAAAAGAAGGCCCAGGACAGAGTGGGTTGGGGAATGCTGGTCGGCGGCCTATGCTCCGTTGGGAGTAACAAGCGTAAGTATGTAAGTATGTAAGGATGAGTCGAAAGACGTGATCTCTAAAATCTAAACAGATTAGGTAAATAAACAATCGTCGGTTATCTACGATTAAGTCACAACTGCTTTCAGTGAACAATTATCATATGTAAAAATAGTCTTTTCCCTTAATATATTGTCGAAACATTCATTTTAGATAATTATTACTATTCGTTTAGAAGTGTAACCATGTTCCATTTTATTGAACCATAATATACTGATTCTATTGTTAAATGACAGTAATTTTATGATTCTTTGTATAAAAAATATCATTTTAGATAGGTAAATAAATTCGGACCTAATTCTAAACAATTTTAATTTACTTTCAACTAGTGTTGATATGTTCATCTATCCTCTTGTACTTACCCACTTTCACTACATATATATTCTAAACTCAATAATTTAGTTTATATTTTGTCGCATGCCACAAAATAAAAGTACAAACTCTTACTAATTTCTTCGCAATGATTGAACAGAACAGAGATTACTCAGAATCAATTTTTTAGTAAACGTTTGAGTCAAGATATATTGAGTTCGAATTTCTATGTACAAAACACTGGGAGATAGATACATTTGTGGAATATCGATGAGATAGTTTTAAGGATCTAATGTTCAATCAAAACCTAATATTTATGAGATGATCACTAATTTATTTCCTCTAAAGGTAGAATGTCTAACATTATATTAGTGTCTTCCATTTATGAAGTCCTCCTGTAGCTCTTCAAGGATTACTGACGTTCCCTAGCCTGGGTAAACGAGGTCAGTTGGGCATAAGGTCATGACGTAGAAAACAACCTTGCCAAAAAAAAGAACGCTAACTAGGATAAAAGAATTAAACCATTCAAACCTAATTGAACTCAAACATCAGAGAAATAAGTCGAAATTGTAAACGAATTCCCACTCTCCATCGTTTTGTTAAGGCATTTTCCAGTAGTGTCATATGTCCGTGAATTGAGTGGAATTAATACGTTTGCTGCTGCTGGTACTATGTGAGGCCCACATAGACTATTCTAGTTTCTGGACAGACCAATCTATTCATTCTTCTCGAGCCATATTTTGACCTTGATAATTATTCGTTTATTAGCGTTGACTGTTTTGTATGATTGTGTGTGTGTAACCTATTTTTGACTGACTATAAATATTGAGTCATGCTTGGTTAAATGGAGTTGGCTCGCTCGCCTTCTCTACTGTTTTGCCACTGCTTATTCTAAATCTCTGTCTCAATAAACAAATGCCTGAAATAAATTCCTCTAACGCCACCCGTGTTTGGCTTCTTCTTACCACCGTCACACAAACGATGTCAGCCTAGGTAATAGACTCAGTTAAATAGAAGATTTAGATTCATAGCATATCCATAAGTTCATTCAAATTAGATTCATATCCAGCCGGCACCAAGTTATTCATTTTTCCAGTTTAACTTTTCCAACAATCTAAAATTTAACACTTCTGCGTCATAAATAACTTACAAGTATTAGTAAAACCCATTTTTATGAGCGATTCTGTTATTTTTTGGGAAATAGCTTCACTCTTCAAAGTATTTAAGTAAATTAATGCAGTTGATTGTAGATGTTCATTGTGACTAGGCTCTGGTATATTTGAACAGTGGGATACTATTTAGGTGTAATACGTATAAAATACAAATATATATAAAAAGAAATCTGTCAAAAACAAAATCACTTTACATAAATTTCAATTTTGATAAATGATGAAATTGTAACAAATCACTTATTATTGCGCACTGTCTATAAACTCTGTTTCTTGACTAAACGATGTGTATGGATTTTTTTGTTTTGCACTTATTAATGTAGACTTACGCATCACTGTTACGGTTATCACAAGTAAAATCTGGGTAATGATATTTTACTGGATTTATGCCGATATAAAAAAGTACATTTGTAATCTGTAGTTTGTTCCTGAAAACATCCATTGCATAACATACCAAACAAGTTCTTTTAATAGTTGAGGTAGTAACTCACTGATGAAAATAGTGGATGTGTCGCTCGATCTCGTGGATTAGTTGAAGTTAGACATTAACACCGTTGGATAACGGCTCGCGCACGTAACTGATAGGTCCTGGGTTCGAATCTCGCGAGGTGGGATCGTGGATAAGCACTGCTGAGGAGTCTCACAGTAAGACGAAACGGCCGTCCAGTGCTTCCAGGTTTTGCATGGTGGTCTAGCTCCAATTGACTCATGATCTCAATTATTAAAATTACTATAATACCTACAAAACTCCTTCTGAAAGTAAATGTTCATCGAGCAGAGAATTTAAGAGACAATACTGCGTCACACTTGAATGTATGACCTGCTGAATAGTTTGAGGTAAAATACTTTCTCAATCGCACTAACAATTTAAACCATTGCCCATAACCTTTCATATGAGAAGTTTCAAGTCTATAACATGTACTGAAATCAATACGCGAAGGTAGAGGATGAACTGAACTACACCATATCACTCGATGTATCTCTATTGATTATAGGTACTAAATAATCCCCAATCAGAAAATCTGAACATTCATGTAAGGCTCAGACTTATTAATCGCTTCATGGACCGATACTATGCCTCAGTATGAACAAACTCGGCATTCTTCTGAACAACTCCAGCCTTCATTCCCTGTTAAGATGTTGGTATGATATAGGTACGAAACATACTGTTGCGTAGCATACTATCATCTTAGTTTATAGACGGACATCTAGCCTGTGTCATCGGTAGTGTAGGTTAGTAAGAGAGATTTCTGTATCTTTTTGCAGATTTCATCAAATACTAACATCCCGGAGCTAATGAATTCAAGCATTAGTGAATAGGTTAAAGATATTAGACTAGGCATTAAATAATATTAGCTTTGTATAGTAGAGTTTATTCCGATTATCATTGTCTCATATGAATATTCAGATACTTCAGAGTTTAAATAAATCCAAACCACTTTAGTTTATTGTTTATGTTACCTGGTTGAAGAAATACATGAGCTCATGCAACTCGTAAATAAAACATTTTCCCACCTCTGATTTAGTAGGTAAACTACTATTCTGTTAAATTTGTTCCTTTCAGTAACTTTATTGGTCAACTAAACCAACGTAGCATTGAGATTTTAAAAGAATGAAAGAAAAGCCATAAGATCATATTTTTTTAATGATTTGATGAGAAATATATTTTTGAAATGGCTAAACAAATGATCAAGAATTCCATAGTACACATTGAATTCTAGTTATATGACAACATCCACTATTCTGGCGCGTAAAACTCAAACAAGATTGAATTCTTTTAAATTTGTTTGTAATATAGTATCCTTTACAGCTACGAAAACAACACGAATATTCTCTGTATCTGAAATTATGAAAAAATGTATACTTATATATGAACAATGAAATGCTGAACGATTATTTATTTGATTTTACATTGCATATTTCAATTATGTGAAATGACGCGTCTAATGATTTTCACAGTAAAATTAGACTACATGATCTTTAAAAAGTGCTGAAAGCAAATATGGATATAGAAATCTAAGATTTAACCTTACATGGGTAGCTCAACCAATAATGGTTTATTCATTAAAAGTGATTTGATTAATGTAAATTTGGAAATGTAAGTCAAATTAGTGAGTGCATCTGTAATCTGAATAAAATTGTAAGTATTACTAATTAGATGTTGGAGTTCGCTTTGAACAACAACGGAAAGAACATTCATTTAGTTGCTAGTCTAATAATCTAGGTGTATTGTAATGACACAGTTTTGTAATATTCCACTGGAAATTTTGAAAATTACTTCGCAAAGTAAACACATGTAACTAAGAAATATAATCTGCTTCAAGAGTAGATGATCACATTATTGTGTTTTTAGCTGAGTGATTCGATTCAATCGATTTACTATCTTATATATCCGAATCAGAACACTTTTTATTCGGGTGATTTTATGATCTTATAGTATTTCATATCACTTCGAAATCTCATAGTGGAGTCAAATTCAAACCAATCAAAGTCACACTAATAACTGTCAAAAAACCATTTATTGTTGGGTAAGTCATATACAGCACTATAATCTATTATACTGAATAGGATAGTTAAATGTTTCTATCCTAAAATTTTAACTTTACTAAGTACTACATCCTCAATTTGAACTAAAAGTGATTATCAAATAATAAGCAGCATATAGCTTAAAAAACTTTCTTACCTGTAGCACAAGTAAAATGTGAATAAATTGGTCGTCCTGAATTTAGATTCAATTCTTGATACATTTTTAGTATGAAATTACGTGCAGCTATTGCGTCGTTTTTTGGACCTAAAAATAAATAAAGTACTCTATTTTCATCTTTAATTGATATTAAATTTTGCTTTGTTGTCAATGTATATTATTGAGCGGAATAGATTTGATCGAAAAAGTACAACTATGTGATGCGAATAATATGAATGATAAAATTGACAACGAATGTTGCTTTTCATAGTTTTACAAATCTAATTTGTGTCATCCACAAAGCTTACTATTGCCTTGTGTTTTCCTATTCAAAACGGCTGGTTTAAATTTGAAGTTACAAATCATTGACCAACTTTAGCATTTAAAAGCGGTAAGTAATATAGGACTGTTTTGTTCTAGTAGGAGTCGCCTTAGTACTACATATCATTGACTCCATGTAGGAATGCACCTAGGACAACCGCTTAAAATTCGGACCACTGAGTTGGGATCCAGAGATTTACGTTTTTACCTGAATAAATTTACGATTTCGTCGCCTCCTCAAAATGGGTAACATACCATAGTCAAGGCTTCTCAGTAAAACTACGGGAATCACTCATCCAAGTTAATCACTAGTAAGCTCTTGGTGGTCTTCAGTTTGGATATTCTCGATCATTGTTTAAATGAACTCAGTTAGTAATGACAAATTATAAATTCATTGTTTCGATCCCTGGTAAGGTCATAGAAAGGCACTACTGAGTCTCATTCTAGTACTAAAATGTCTGTCCATTGCTCCCTAGTTTTCAGTGGTCATTATACTAGAATCAGCCTGCTATTTCAAACCACAACTTTGATAGTCTTCGCAAACCTGTATAGTAGAAGTTCGATTTTAATTTTTTTTTAATATTGTCTATTAGCAAAGTAATTAACTCAATACTGAAAGGTATCTTCAGTAGTGTAAACACTATCAAGAAATATTGGTAAGATCATCAAAAAGGAACTGAACAGATTTTTTATCATAGTAGACATTAAGCTTGTAAATATACCATATAAGGAAAACAGGAATTTGCATACCATTTATTCATACCTGTAAATTTCGGGAAGTAATCAACCAAATGTGAATATTGTATCTTCTCTTCCAAAATATCCTTTTTATTCAAGAACAATATAATTGACAATGATTGAAAGCATTCGTAATTTATAATAGTTTTGAAAAGTAGAAGACTTTCTTCCATTCGATTCTTGAAATATTCGAGATAAAAATAAAATTCCCATTTGTTTATGTTAAGTATTCAACAAATCTTATAGCTAGTTTGTAGCAAATGATTGATAGTTTTATCAAATGTACCTTTAATATAGCTGCCTCAAATCTACATGCTTATATGTTTTTCAGTTATATAAGACAAATGACATGTTGGTTTCTTATTTTATTTTATTTATTTATTCAACGTAATCCTGTAGTGGCTTAGCTTCGTTAATCAATCACCTTGATAACCGTTATTATATAAATCCCAAGTGTTTTAATTCAGAAGGTAATAAGAAACGGCGACTACAGTTTATTAGCAGATAGCGCAGATAACAAAGCTATAATTACATCGAGCGAACTTGAGACAAAGAGGCGAATGTGCGTATGCGAGCAAAGGTAGAGGTAAATTTATAGTCAAATCAAATAAGGTGCAGCTAGGCAAGGCATATGCTAATAATAGGATTCGCGTACATATACACATAGGAAAGAGAATGATTCATCGAGCGATATTTAAGATAATAAAATTTAAGCTAGAGATATATGAGTAGGCTGTCACATGTGATCAAACGTTCTCGTGCTAATGATCATAATGATACAAAGAAATAAGAGAATTGTTACTATTCGAATAACATTGTTTGTTAATTAAGTTAATAAAAGTGCTTAACGAAATTTAACTATAATCGAAATTGATTGTAGGAGAGTTGTTATGATCCGAAAACTACTTGGGATATACCACCATATGAACACATAATTAGGTTTATAGATAGTCTCGAATTAAAAAATAACATTTTTGTCACTCATCTATATCGACAAAAACACCATTGGAATTCTCGTTTTCTATCCCCAGTTTTTGGTACCTTCTGGAATAAATAAATCAATCATGAGGGGAACACTGGTAATCATTTGGATAAAGACATGCGTAACTGATAAAAATGAAAGACGACAAGGTAAGTCTTTTGGATCTTAGTGATATTTGACAATGAATAACAGTTACCCAACCTTCAAAAACGATGTCCTATATAAAAATAACTCACATCTTAAGATTATCCAATGAAGGGAAAACAGAGTTTATCCCATAAATTACTATAAAATTAATAAAAAATCATATTTTCTGAAGAACCTTCAGTACAATTATATGATTATCACTAATTATTTGTAAGGAAATTCTGAACTGAATGTTTAACACATTTAATTTAAACCAGTATAGTTGTATAAGATTATAAAATGTAAAATGCAAGTTCATTTTCAAAATTAGTATCTTGAAATGACAATATACATACTAAATACAAATACAAGAATGAATGTTAAGAAATTCCAATATTTTATAATAGCTTTTCTCCATTCCACCTTTTTTACCCCTTTAGGGTTCCTGTCGGTCTCAAGCCCAGATGAAGGAGAAGGGTTGAACAGGGGTCGGTAACCTATTCCGTTAAAAACAACCTTGCTAAAAAGACGCTAACCAGAAAAAAACAGTTTCGTAGTCACCATCCACATAATTGCTGATACATATTTTACTTATATAAAACGTAAGTGATCATTTAGAAAAAAAGGAAACAGTTAAATGCGATATTTTTCAACTGTGTTTTGGATATTTATAAACGAGAATATTAACTGAATGTTTTGTGTATAAACTTTAAAACAATTGTGAATGTTTCATCATGAACCGATTTATATATTTATTCATTTATTTAACCAAATGAACCGAAAATAATAAAACTTGTTCTAAAAATCACCAACTGAAAGAAATAAGACCTTATTAAAAGACCACTTTTGTTCACTGAATGCATTTCATTTGTCAGCCAGTCAGTCAGTCAGCAACAACGTAGGACCAGGCACATATGTGCATCGACCCAAGTTGCCATACCTCGTTAGCATAACAAGATGAACACCGGATTCATAGTAGTTAATTCAGTGGTGCTAATATATAAAGGAAAGATTGCACATAAGGATACATTACAGGTAGAAAGAATTAGTTGGTAGAAATAAAGATATGAAGCGATTTTAATCTCATAGTTTAAGGGAAGACAAAGAGTGTATACACCGACGCCATTGTGATCGATTCTGAGTCATGTCACCCACGGTCTCCAACCATTGGTTACGATAATCACGCGGACCCCAACCAAGTGGTTTGCATCTATCAACATGTCTCAAACTAGAAATTAGTGACTTCAAGCACTGATGCCATGTTTTGGTTTGGCCACCCCTAACTTTCTTCCAACCATCCTCAACACTAGTCAGCATTGTGCGAAGTGGTAATCGGTGTTTAGGCATGCGTAATACGTGGCCCGACCATCTCAGTCGATAAAGACTCACAACCTCACCAACTGATTTACCACGTGAATCCCAATGGACGATGTTTTTTGACAAAAGTACCGTTTTCATTTTAAAATAATCAGCGGCTATTAGAAAATGAATATTGAAGTGGTTAAAAGCTGTTTTCTTGTTCTCTACAATAATCAGTTTACCCTTTAACAAATACATAATAAAATGGGTGAAATCATCATTTTATTCTGCCTGTATTATACAGAATATGTTGAAACAGATTTAATTAAGGAATTTTAAACTAGAAAAAAAAGCATTACAGTTCTTTTTATATGCATTAGTTTTTAATTGAACATCAGTTTGTGAGAAAAATTTATCTCCAAATTATACAAAACATCCCCACAAAAACCATTTCCTAAAGTTACTGAATTGTTAATTCCCTACATTCAATTTGTACTAAACATTTGTTACTATATTACATCCGGTATAGTAATAACGATGCACAAGATAATTACGATATTATATAAAGGCTAACAAGCAGTTCACTCACATGTACTCAATAAGGTTTGCTATTTATAAAAATTTATGGCAATAATAGCAATAAATTTTCATGTAAATTGTATATATAATCTTTCTGTTAAAGAATTGGGAATGAGGAGGAGGATTTTAAATGTTGATTAAAGTAATCTAGTTCTTGCTTATTCTGAACACTTATCACGAATGGAGTGGTGTGTGAAATATAAACAATTTGGTACCATAAATTATTTATTATTTGTATCTATTGATTTACTGAAATCATAGAGATGCATCACCCAAAATCATTATAGCTCTTAATGAGGAACAGATTCTCGAAAACCAAAAGAACTGAAATGATGAAAAGGAAATCAGACAGTATGAAGATTATGTATAATTATGTAAATTATCATCTTTCATAACTTAGCAAGATAAACAGTGAATGTAGTTGGAAAACTATTAAAAGAGGGATATCTTGTAATCCATGCAAAGATTGATCTCTTTCAAAACACATACTTCAGACAATCAGAAGTTTGGATGAACAACTAGTTTACTCAGTGGTCTTGCTTGAACCTTACCATTGCAAAATTTGTCCTATCTTATTTACACATCTAATGCCATCCGAATCTAAAGTTTTTAACGGTCTAGAACGTGTTAAACATGTTTTGCTAATCCAGACAAACTTTTCCATAAACTGATATTCCATTTCAGAAAAAGACTGTTAGTCAAACCTAAACGTCTCTACCCATGTGATTACACCAGTTATTTAGAAGACCTTGAGGATGTGTGGATAAATGCCTAAATCTTCCTATGGTGCTTACATTGTGAAAAGATGTCTAAACATTATTTGATAAAACATAGAATAGGCTTACCTTGAATACTAGACTATGGTTGGTAAATATCATCTATCACTAACAAGCAATAAATAAAATTTTAACCATTGTGAAACAAAGATATTTCGATAATGCAATGAGAAGGCGAAGATTATCAGAACTATGTGATATATTAGCGCAATACATTTCGAACAATCTGGTCACACATATACTTGTTAAGAGCATTTATATATAAAAATAAAAGGTCAACTACACAGTATATGTGTGACTAGATTGTTCGAAATGTATTGCGCTAATATATCGCATAGTTCTGATATTCTTCGACTTCTCATTGCATTATCGAAATTTATCAAAGGAACTAATTGTTTTAAATTTCTTAAAACAAAGACATTTGTCTAAAATCTATGACTATTGCTTATTAGCTTAAAATATTGCTTGAGATAGTAGTATTTATTAACTATTATGTTATCTTGCATCATCTATGAGAATGAAATTTGAGTTTTTAGTTAATATTTGAAAATACAACTTTCAAATGTTTTTAAAACGATAGATTCAACTTTCCTACCTTTTTAGCTCGTTATGATCAATAAATGAAAAGAAGCAATTATATTGTCTTTTTGCTGTCATTTAGAAAAAAACAACAAATATTTTGGTGGGTAATGACATGTTATTAAAAAGTTGAGACAAGCATTGACAAGATCAATAAAATGAGATGATTTAAAGCTTGTGAAGTAAATACGGAAATCTCAATTCTGTACAAATTAAGCAATTATAACTTCAGAATTATATCATTCAGGTAAGAGAACACAGAATGAGAATCAGCCCGGAGTTATAAATATTTCCCAACAGTTTTAAGGATACATGATACACTACCAACTTATTGAAATGATTCAAAATTCATTTAATTTAACGCTTAATGAACTCGTCTCAACTTATATAAAGAAAATTTTCATGATGATATTTTCTTCTATGAGTTGATTGAATTATGAGCTGGAAACTATCGTTTTTAGTTATAAGTCAAAAAACTATAGACGCTTTTTACAGTTGCATTCTTTCGCTTGTTTATGGATAACACAATCAAACTGATTATCGATATAACTGATCGATGGAGTTGTTAAATTTTAATCTGATTGGTTGATATATAAAGCTTTTTATTGATTCTGTAAAACTTATCATATGCATCTACTGTTTGTTTCCCATATCGAAACAATAGTGTTAATTTACCTATCAATTGCTTGTGTATCTAATTTACTGTACTTTTCACATGATACAGTAACATCGTATTCATACGATTAGATAAGAGTGAGGATAAAACTACAATTGTCTGCCTAAATATTTCCCTAAAGTTTATGCAAACACGAAAATTGCCTTATCAGCATTTAGAAGAAAAGAGGTTTCTCAGCTATATATATATATATATATATATATATATATATATATATATATATACTTTATAATTTATATATATTTATATGATATTGTAGTTAGATGTGAGAATAGAAACCAGTACTATTGGTTAATTTATTATTGTTTAAACTAAACTAATAAAATAAAACTTGAAAATTGGCTGGTGAGCAGACATAGTAAAGTATTGATTTTAGGTGTTTTGTTTGGAAGAACGATATGGAAACTTAACTAAAGCTGAAATGGATATAAGTTACCACAAACCATGTCATAAAAATGTAATACGATCTAGTGACTAGGAGATTAAAATCTTACCAAGACTGCATGGTAGTTATAAACAAGGTGATGGTAAATGCTACTAGAATATCATATTAGTAAGTCATATAAGGATAGAGCTAAATCAACTTTAAGTCAAAAGAAATGTGGATCTCCCTACACGAATAACGGTCACTGAATTTTGAATCGCGAATTGAACTTACGATTACCCGGGTTGTAAGATGAAGACACTTACTGAGTTTCATTTTCAGTTGAGTTAGAGAGTTACGTTTATCGCCTGTAATATCATTTCCTATTATCGTATAATTCGGGACTATTACTAAAACATGATTCGTAATTATTCTGAAATTCAAGTTAAATGAATAATATGAAATAATCTATACTATCATAACCATAGTGTTTGTGTTATAACTTGTGGCCTGTGAGCCCTGTTAATGTATAACGTAATGGTACCGCCAATTAGAGAATAATAAATTATCGATTGATACAATGACGCGTAAAACACGTACGAGCAGCCTGGAGTCCTTGTCGATCCTTCTTCCTGCCTAACCCAGCCAGTTATGTCCAAAATACCAATCTCAGCCTCTGAGATATGAATCGTTTATTTCAAACATACTGGGTTTATATACCAATCAAACAGACCATATTGTACCATAAAACAGAAAATAACATTTTTACATTTAACCAAATGTGGCTGTGAATAAGGGAGATAGTAATTGATAGACAAGGCATAACTCAAGAATGGTCAATCATATAATAACAGTTTATGGGTCAAAATAAAGCTTATGATAAGAGAAACACGAATATGTATAGTTTATTCATTCGACAATTATACGATAAAAATATATGCATAGTATTGGTCCATAACTGAATCCCAAAAGTTACCATTCATTATTCTCATCGGGATATAACAGTTGGTAAATGGTTTCAACTAAGTTTTATCTCTTGTATAAAAATTTTAATTAAATATATTTTCATAAACGCTAAAGTGCAGTTTTGTCTTAGCGTTGCAATCATAAATTAATTTTGCAAAATGAAAACGAATATGAAACTAATATGGATAGCCTTAAAGTTCCCACAATATAATAGTGTTGAATATATGTAGTTGAAATTCGTTCATCTGATAATCATGTTTTCTACAAGATCGATAGTACTTACAGTTTATTGGTAAAAAAAAAGATATTACAATAGTCTGAAACAGTATAACAGTAACAACAAAAACAATAACAATGCAACTATTCAATATATAATAAACAATCCCATATAATTTGCTGAATGATTTCTAAATAATAACATGAGGTGAATCTATGCAAAAATTCATTCGAATATATAATCTATGTCATTGACTGTTATTAGTTTACGTAAAACTATAAACAAATAATGATTGAATGCCTGTCCTAGATAGATTTAGATTGTTTCTAACTCTTCTAAATATTAAGAGAATTGAAAATAGAATTTAAGAATTTTGTTAAAATCTATTATTCAATAATTTTACTCTTTAGATACTAAGACAAAAACTCATTTCTCAATGCTTGAACGAAACAACTTAATGAAATCACGAATCTATTTACGTCACTCAAGTACTGAAAACCTGGAAGCCCTGAACAGGTGTTTCACCCTAACGGGAGAATCCTCATCATTGTGAAACTGCAACCCTCATATTGGAGATCGAACCAAAGACCTTCAATCCTTCACGCGAACAATTCGCATTGCTGAGAAGCCCCATAATGGAATGAAACAGCCGTCTAGTGCTTCCAGATTTTCCAGGGTAGTCTAGCTCAAATCGATTCATGAATTCAACCATTAAATTACTACAATTTCTACAAAACTTCATTATGAAAATAATTAGAATAAATTAACTTTCAGAAAGGACTTATCACAGTCACATGCTAACAAAAAATTTTACAAATGAAAATTCACACACCTTCCGTTCCAGTTCAAGTAATTCACCCTGAGTAATATATTTTATAATATTTTATTTTCAACTACTATAAGGATAAAACCCATGTCAGTTATGATGATTACCATTGCTGTCTCAAAGAATCAAGTCATTTGTTTGAAAGAGCACAAAATCTCAACAATACTTTAATCATACCGCTAATATTTCGTCATTAAAATTAGTTCAAAATAAACTTTTATTTATACAGTAAAGAATTTTTCAAAGCTAAGATCCACTTTTAACACTAAAAATAATCTATTTGTGTAGAACAATCAATTAAATTATTCAATAGTTACAGATTTCTTAAAGAAATGATATATGCCCATTGAGACATAAATTAAGAAGAATTAGTTCAGCGAAGAGTTATTTTTTCGGCAAATTCATTTTCAAAGTTGTACAATCACAAATATATATAATTATGTTTCAGGATGATAATAATTACAATAATAGTGATAACAAAATTCTGTTAAACCTAGTAACCGTGAGGTAGAATAAACAAAGGTATTAAAACATTATCAACATGATAAGATAAAATGTTGAAATTGAAATGAAATATAATCAGCAAGATCATATAAACAGAAATACAGTTCTGGAAATGAATTCACTGAAAAGAGAACTCTTCTCTGAACTAATCTATTTTATTAAAAATTCTATTTCCAAATTTTTACAAATAGCGAAACAAAAAAATAACAACAAGTCGATGAGTATCAAACTTAATGAAAACGTTAAACAGTAATATTAGACAGTATCCATGTCAATAGAACTTACTTAAAAGGATTTTAGTTGATTTTTAAAGTACGTTGTAAGTTTATATTTTTAGCGCATATAGATGTGAATGAAAGCTTAGGATGTGCTATGGTAATTTTTAATTTATTTAGAATAATTCGTTAGAAAAAATATACGTAAAAAGTCCCATTTCAGGTTTTAATTTCATACATGGATGTACAAATACATTTAGATATCATGATAAAAGATATCACTACTTGATACTTTATAACTTCGGAAAACTTAATTATTTACGAATCTTGGAATTGCATAAATTAAATTCAGTGCCTGGAATTTTAACGAAATACTGATTTCAGTGGTTGAGATCATGGGTTAATTGAAGCTAGACCACAATGGAAAACCTGGAAGCACTGAAAGGCCGTTTCGTCCTCATTAGTAGTGCTCATCCATGATCCCGCCTCGCGAGATTCGAACCCAGGACCTATCGGTCTCGCGCGCGAGCGCTTAACTATTAGGCCACTGAGCCGGTATCCAACGGCGTTAATGTCTAACTTCAACAGATTCATGAAATTGAGCAACACATCCACCATTTTCTTTAGTGAGTCACTATCTCACAACTGACCCGGTTGAACTCCACTGGTCACTAATTTTCACTAGAACTCCAGGATATACCTCTTGAAGCCAGTCACTTCAACTGACTCATGATTTCAGCCATTTAAACTACTATAGTATCCACAAAACCCTCCTGATATGAAAACACTAGCTATTAGTCGATATTTTAGCAAATATAACTTTACGATTTTTTTCTGAATTATTTCGAGTTAATATTTTTTCATTCTAAAATTTATGCCATTCTGAACAAGTTTTATAAGTTAATTATTTTAAAATAGTTAGCTTCAGACAATCATTGCTTATTTCGTCAAAAGAAATTGTAATTTCTGAAGCCCGAACATGTTAGGAGCAAGTCAGTGACTCACTAATATTGAAGGGTACGCTACCAACTGACTGGAATTGTAAATGTAAGCCATTGTATTTTTACTGAGAAATATGAACGTATTATACTCGTCGTATGATCCGTAGTTTATGCCTGAGTTGGATTATGTTTGCGCACTGTTGAAAATCATCAGATAATGTCAATTCATGAACAAAACTATCTTTAAACTAACCAAACCTTCACGAACATTCTGTCTACAAAATTATGACAGTTTATTCGTCAACTGAAGAAAAAGTACCTAAATCAGTCACAAACAAAGTGAACCGTGCTTCGATACATAAAATGTTCACTTTCTCATCAGTTTTTATCCTATGTTTGTCAGTCGATAAGCTTTACGACTTACATTGCTAACTGACCATCTAATTATTTTTAACGACCGTTCATTAATAATCAGATGGTGATGTACAATCACAATAACCAAGCGAAATGCAAAAACTTCAATATCAGAGTTATGAATAAATAAATTTGTGTCTTAAGTAACATTTAATTTTCATTTGAGATTAAAATAGTGTGGCGTTTGTATGAACTAATGATTACTTTGTGCTTGATGACTGCTTGATTTCGAATTCCAAATACACTACGTTCTTTCATGTTCATATTGTTCTTCTTGGTTAAATTGCGTTATTTCTGTGATTTCTAATTCGTACAATAACTCAAATACTCCCAATTATCACAAATAGTTAAATATTTATTGAAAAACGTTCGCATCATGTTTTACATACAAATGTTTCGAAATGCTCTTAACAAGGAACTATTTCGACATTAGTACTAAATGTTTTGGTATGCAGACTAATAGATATCGGTAGTTATATACTATATATTATCGAAAACTTACCTTTCATTCAACAAATAGGACGATTGAAAGAGTTAATTAAACTAATGTTAACTGATACGTTTCATGAACATTGCGCATTCAACAAGAAAATGTCATTTACCTTACAAATTCTTTCGTTTATAATAGCTTTACACATGATTAATTTTGCCTAATCTTTTTCATTTAAAATACTTAATGTGTACCTTATGTTTTAGGACTTTATTTAGTATCATGGATTGAACATCACGTAATGCGGTAAACATTTTGAAGATTGACTTTTAAAATTTCTTATAAACAATATATATCATACAGATATGTTAAAGATAAATTGCTATATTAGTTCCCATTGTTGTGTACCAACCAGTTTACTTTCCTTTGTGAAACGGATTTTATTGATTTTACGTAGTATCCTATTTTTAATTTAATCTCTTTATCCAAAACAGAACGCAAGTTACTTAATAGGTTAATTCTTGAACATCTAATCAATTTTGGTCATGTAACACAATTAGAAATATCTTTGGAGATTCTGAAATAAAAGTCCAAACACTTTGGTATATAACGGATTGTGAGTCAGAAATGAATGTAAATTATAGCTTTTGACAAATTACCAACTTGTAACCCTGTATTTAAGGACAATAAACCAGGTTCTTCGTTTCACCATGATCTTAATCCTTTCCACTCTTTAAATATTTTCTATTTGTTCAACTGATACTATCACCTATTTGTTTCATTTTCACCTTCTTTTTGGTTTAGTGAGCAATCAACATTCAAACTTTTCATGTGCACATTATTCCAACTGTTTTCTGATTTTATTACTCTTTAAATCAATAGGTAACCTTTCTGTCTGATAACTGGAATTTTCGGACTTTTTTTACTGACGTAATATCAATCTATTTTTCAATACTTTATTGTGTATATTGAATAGATACAACACTAACTGTACAAATTTAACATGTGATAATGAATAGATATTTTCCTTCAAATTAGCCTTAAATATTTTCATTAATATATGATAGTTAATACTATCTATCTATACTGAAGATAAGAAAAAATCTTAAAAAAAGAAAACTAATTCATTTCATTCCATAAATAATATTCTAATTTCTTCATGAAAGTTGATTAGTGAAAGTAAATGTATAAAATTCCACGTTTTACATAAGATGATATTAGAACAGAATTTCTAACACAGTTTTCATTTGAAATATAATTTACAAGAAAATCTTTATGTTAAATGTCAAAGGTATTGTAAGATATGAAATAATTACATGATAAAATTTTAATCATTTTGCCTATAACGGAAAATCTTAGTATAAAATGTTAATAACACTAGGATTAGAAATCCTTTACATAAAAGACGGACAAAATAAGTACTGAGATGGTGGAGAAGATTTGTAGCTCAGGTGGATGATTTTGTTGGAGTTTTGTTCTCTGAGCCGGATGGTTTGGTCATGGAGCTTTTATCGTTCTTCTGAACGACATTATTAGCACAAACTTCAGATAGAAGTGAAGTGTTCGAATTTCTCCATATGTGTTTCATAGCTTATTCTGTACACCTCGATGTTGATTGGTTCTTACTGACCAAAAATCGAACCAATGGGAAGCATAACCAAAACAAAGAAGTAAACAATGACAAATTTAAGTAAGTACTCTTTGATTCTTATAAAGCACACTTTGTTACCATGTAACTTGGGGGGGTGAGTTAAAGACATAAGTTGAATAGTTTAACAGTAATCTAAGTAATAGACATACCTTTCACAGAGATTTTTATACAAACTTTAAAATTTATTTTACGCATCAACATTAACCTTGCATCGATTTGAAATAATATTAGGTTAAAACAAAAGATGATCATTTAAGAATTTATACAACTTTATTGTTATCGAACTTTAACTGGCAACAGAACAAATGAAGTACACTATAGCAAAATATGCTATCAGCCTTTTTTAAGTGAAAATGGGTTCTTATCTTGGTCAGTGAAAATTCCTTAACATTTAGAAATACATAATAAACAACCATTGTCAACAAATCTTTATTCTTAGACTTACAATAAGATATCGAATATCTTTATCTTAATTCTAAGTACCGGATATTAAGACAAAAAAAGTTTTATGAACTCATATAAATAGTCCTTTACTGCTGATATTACCGAATATAAATGACAATAGATGAAGTTTTCAATTCAATAAAAAGGGAAACATTTGGTGCATACCTTAAAAGTTTGATTTTTGTTATCAATCATTTTTTATTAACTAAGGTATTGTAGTACTTTACAGCCAAAAAGAAGACTGATTATTGAAATAGCTAGTTTGACTATAGTCACTGAGTGGGCATTTTATAAAACAATCAGCATTCAAAATAGTAAATGAAATATAAAATGATCTAATATCGTTAGTCAAAAACAAAGTTTGTTTTATGACATTCTTATTTTACAACTCTAGCTGATAAATCAAAATAGATTTAGCTGATCTTAAATAAACAAAATAGTGCAGAAGCCTTTTTATGATCAAGCTAAAATATATCAAGGCTAATAAAATGATGTAGTCTATGAAATAATTTTGGAAAAATCTTTTATTATTAAAATCATATCAATGCCGAAAGTCATTAATTTCAATGTTATAGATAACTCTAGGTCGCAGCGTGATAGTGTGAGTGCAATTGTGTACGTTCATATCGTTTTGCTTAGTAGATTTTACTAAAAGTTCAGTATTCAGTTTTATCAGTAAACTCAATACTTCGACTTTAAAATTTTAGTTCATAATTACACGAAAAAAACACGGTAGTTGAAATTAAAGTTGGCACCATTGCATATAATAAATTCAGTAAAGATTAAGAAAAATGTAGACACATTATTCATTTTAATTTTTTTTATATATACATTCTGTCAAATGATTTCTAAATCGATAATCGTCCCTTTAGTTGGTTATTACATTTTAAAAATTACAAGTCATTCAATTATAATGGTGACTGTCAAATACATATTACATGAAAGTCATTACAGGAAAATTAACCATTGGAAAATATTTTTAAAGGACAATAAGTTTTGGAGTTTTTGTTAATGTTCTCCTTAGTTTAAGTTAGTGTACAGTTTTCGTAAATAGCTTTGATGGTGATGAGCATTTGATGTCATTTAATAAGTGTTTATTACTTACTACTCCAAAATGTGGTATATATACGAATTATTTAACGACTATTATGGAATACGTATGTTGATTTGAAAACGTTCAGAATTTCATTTCAAATTCTATTGAGTCAAAAATTACTTGTGATAACCTGACAATACTATTTAATATTAAGAACATCTTAACAATTAAGTCACTGAGAAGTTAGCAACAAGTTGTAAGGTTATTATGTGATTCTTTAAAAAATTTTCAAAATGACCATTCAGAACATCTTAATGTAAAACAGTTCTAAAGTGTTGATATTGTGATTATTTATTGGTCAGTAATAACCACTGCTTTTCGCTTCGTTTTCAGATGATTTCAATAGTACTTGAATTATTTACAATGAATTGCTATTTCATTATTGAATACAGTTATATATATTATATGAATATTTGTCAGAATTTGAGAGAACAGTTCGACAGAAACTTGATGCCAAGTATTTAGAAGAAAATCAATATAAAAATTGTATTTGAATAATCGATTGTATTCCCCTTGGAGAAATTCACATCAGATTACCGGAGGAAACATAGGAATTGTGTTTCAATCACTGAAATTATTCAAATACAATTTTCATAGTTATATATTGTTCATAAGATGAATTTCAAGTGAAAATAAACACATATACAGCACTTAAATCCATCCTTTTTGACTTCTCAGATAGGTATTTACTGAATTACTTATAGTAACGATGCCTAAAAAAATTATTGAAATAAATTACTACAGTGAATAATTGAATGAGGCTTGGATTACATAATAAAAACATACAGGTCTATTTCTATGATGATTAATTAATAGATAGTTTTGAAATGACTCTCTCACTTTTATAAATAAAAAATATTTTTGAAATTTTGCAAAATATTTTAAAATTTTTACAAAATAAATTACCTCATTTTTATTTTCTACAAGAACTTGATCATATTCATTTAATGCACTTAAAAATATAATAGAAGTTACACTTTCAAAGGAATGAATCCATTTTCTTCGTTCTGATCTTTGACCGCCCACATCCACAACCCTTTATTATAATTTTAAACATAAGATAATTCTACAAGCACTAAGGATTAAACAAATACTCATTGGTTAATCAGTTTCATACATAGAGTTTATAATATTCTATGCAGTTAAAAGATAGAGTTCTAATTCAGAATGCTATAACAGTATGATAAGCAAATTTCTTTTGATACATAACGGTAAATACATTTGAATTCACTTGGTATTGTTTGGCTTGTATCTTCCCATTGAGGTTTAAGACTGCAATTAATCAATCTGTTATTGGCATATGTGCATACTGTGCGTATGTTTCGATATTGCCTTAATTCACAAGCTTTTTGTAAGCAATGATGGATAGTGGCTAGTAGTGGAATACAAGCCGAACAATACCAAGTGAATTTAAATTCACCCCATCGCACAAGCAAGTGGCTATCAGGACACAGTAGCTCAGTGGATAGCGCGATGGCGTTTGGAGCGAATGGTTCTGGGTTCGAGTCCCAGAGTAAACAGCAACTCTGAGATGCAGGCACACCCAGCTAACGAGTCTGAAATAGGACGAAACGCGCATCTTGGATTCCACTGCTAGCCACTATTCATCATTGCTTACGTAAATACATTTGGTTTCAAAAAACTCCAAGTTCAAATTATTTAGCTGAGATACCATACGTCTTTTATTTCTTTTCAAAAGCTTAAATCATCATAAAAAGAGGAGGGAATAACAGCTATTGGTATAGTAATAGGATCAGTAATAGTATTAGTAATATCATAAGATACAAATATTGTTAGAACTTGTGACGGTATTTGTAATTCCATTTTCTTTTTAAGACAAAAGTAGTAATAATTTGTGAACTAGTATTCATGCTATTGAAACGTTGAAAAATTTACTCATCTAACGAAATTACGTGCGTAACTGTAATTCAAATTGTATCATTATAGTTTCTTTGTATTCCGTTTGGCAAATAACTAACCGGTAGCAGAAGAATTTGGGAATTTGTTAGAAATAACTTAATCCATACATCATCACTGTAAATTGAAGAAACATCGTCGATACAAAGATTTATATATTTTAAGGATAGAAATTAAGCCTTGTTGATTGGTAACAAAGGACTGTTTGATATTTCTAGCAACTACATATTTCATTAGAAAAGTGTGACTTCTGAATACTTGTTACAATGTGTTACATTGTTCGGATTCTGTTGTTATGCCATAGAAATGCTTTTATTCTCACTGTGTGAAATCTTAAAGTTTTCAGCCCAGTCATTATTATTTTCTACCAATACTTTCTTTACAACATTTCAACAACTTAAAAACTAACCTGAAAACCGTAGAATCCAAATTGAACGGGTATTCAATTATACCAGTTGTTGGTACACGTACACGTAAAATATCTTGTAGACTTGGTAAATAATCTGGATCAGCTATTCTGTCAAAATTGTTCAAATAGCTAAAAAAGGTATAAAAAACTACTTGAATATTTTTGATGACTGGTAACTGAAGTTTTTATGATGGGTCACATGTTATTATAATATGATATAATGATTTGATTTTTTTGTCTTTTAAAAAGGCTATCTGATAAGAACGTTGAATATTTAGAACTGAAATAAATTAAATATTACTGCTATACTGAATAAGACTGACCATTTAATAAAATTTGTAGATGTATCTGAGGATCCATATCATCAATATAGTAGGGCACTTTTAAAATATCAAGAGGACTAGACAAATATTCTATTTACACTCATTCCTATCAAGCAAAAAAGTATCCGATTATTCTATTTCTCTCTGGAATAGATGCATTTATTAAGAAGCTTCCATCACAGTGCTAGGTGGGATCATCATCGTAAGCTTCAAAAGCAATGTATGTTTCATTCCCAGCCGAACGTATGTCAGCATTTATCCATGTTGAATAATGTGTCGTGGTATGTATACCGGAATTAAAGTCAATTAATGGAAAAATGAAGCTAGTAAGCACATTCTGTTTAGTTAACTTATTTAATTTACTTCTAAGGTGAAAATCTGAAGTCATGATGTGATTTTTGAAATATTTTTTATGTACAAAATTATCCATGATCTATTTTTATTGATATCTAGTTTATGTAATTTCAGTTTTTATTAAAGTAAGAAGACAAAAATCCGTCGGATTTTTTTTGCTTGTTTTGACTTGAACAATTTATCTAGGCTCTCAACAATCTAGCCAACTAATATTAGGAGAGGGTTGTAACATCAAGTTACTTTCAAGATTTTTTTCCATTCTAATGACAATTTACAACATTAGTCATTTTTCGTAAACAGTTTGGATATTATAAAGTCTAATATTTGAATTTTTTGTAAGTTATCTTGAATAGGTCTTTTTCTGTAAATGGTCACTTAATCGAAGCCTGTTTTGCTTCCTTTCATTTTTGCAAACGAGGTGTTATGAACTAAATCAATGTAACCATGTCTAATTTTTATCTGTAAATAGAAAACAGAAAATTAGTTAGAAACATTTTTCGCCAAATATTTTGTATTTTTATGTTTAATTTTGACTGGGCATATCAATATTCTAATCTGATCAATTAACCGTCTGTGATGTTATTTTTCAAAATAGGCACAAGTAACTATCAATAATTAAATCTCAATTACTGGGCACCTTGGAATTTATGAGTTATTTGGGTTATTGTCTAATGTATATCATTTGTCTTTAAACTGTTATTTTTTAGTTACAGATAATCTACATAAAACTAAATGTTTTAACAGTATAATGGTATATTTTTGCACAAACTAAAATATAATATTATGCAAATATACATCTATATAATCGACTTATGTACCGTTTAGACACCTGTATTCCATATTACTTATTTATTAACTTTTAATTTTGTCTATGATCTCTCATGATTTAACAAAGTAAACTGAATACATCTACAAGATAGCTAAAAGCAGTTATGAGGAAGCTTGAACTTTACGTTTTGTTGTGGTTGGCGTTCCTAAAAGATGTATAACAGTAATGCTGGTGTAACTCATAATTTCGTAACGATTACGAGTGGCACTAAACAGTACCAGGGAGAAAAATATTACTATTGAGCTAACCAGAATAAAATTTAGGATAAAGCTTTCATGGACTTCATCCAAATGACTTACTTTAAATAAGACGTATCAATCTGTCAATCAACACAACCCAGTGGCTAGATTGTCAACATTATCGATGACATTCAATGAGCAATAGGAATCAGACAACCGGAAATTAATTATCACCAAGTGATTGGTAAATATAATAAAATACTTCCTCATTAGTTAAATGAAAGATCAGTCTAAATAATCAGCAATGCTAGATAAATTTAGGCAAAATTAAATATTCAGGAAGTTGAACTATATGCTACTCCATGTGGGTTAATAATATATAAATATGATGTAATTAGGATACTTGGTTATTATTTGAAATCTATAAAAAGAAATTTACATCTGAATGAGAAGTAAAAGCTTTTTTCTTAAATAAATAGTTTAATTTGAGTAACGTAGAAATGATGACTGATTTGTTCAAGTATAAGGATTGTAATGCACATTGTAATGACTTCAACCTAATTTATTGTTTGATTGTGTTCAAATAGTTGCATGAATAAACATCCATTGCTTATTAATGAGAAAGTAATGATCATATTAAGGGATTCAGATATTTTTTGATTGATAATCTTCGGCGAAAAAATTTAAATAATCATTGCAAAAAAATATTATACAAGTTCCATTTGCCATAATCTTTCTAACTTACTATTTCGATGAGTCGGACAACTGAAATTCTCTTCTACGTTCATAGCACTCTTTCATTCCTTGGTCAGCCCATAACTGACGTATAGCATTGATACGTTCAGGTGTCAGTTCAACAGAATCTTCAAGATCAACTTTTATGATAAGTTCTATATTTTCCTAGTCCCATTTCAAGTGAAAACAAATGAATTTTTGAGTTGTATATATAAGATTTGAGAAATTAATACAATTCCACAAGCCATCATCATATCTAAGTATGAAATTCTTATGTTGAAATCCGTTTACATTCAACTTGTACATATGATTTCCATTAATGTAACATGAATTTCTAATAAAAATTTCTAAACATTTTCAGCCATTCCCATTAGCATTATCGTTCTTATTAGAATTTCATAAAATATATATATGAACTAGAGTATATATTAGTTAGCAAAACCTCTTAAGAGTTGTACTCAAAATGAGTGACTGATTAATTGTTGACAAATTACTGAGTTTACCTATTAAAGTGTTTGGTAAGTGGTTCATATTCACAACAGAACACATGCACAACTTTACACGAGATTAAACTAATGACATTCAGATCTGGCGTAGAGTACCATACTTTTAGATTACTTGTCAAAGTTTAGTGATTCATATTTTCGATTGCAGTCAATTCGCAATATACTCCAACCATCCCTATTATATAACTGCTGTGTATCTACCATATATTTTTTTAAAAGTCATTGATAACATTTCAAAACATTTACCTCTTTGAGAAAAAATTAAAGTATTAATTTCATCTTTCAAACGAAATACATTCACATCATAGTTGATTCATTCAGCAATAAAAATTATCAAAACTACGTTTTTCTATTATTTATAGGATAAATCATAAGTAAATTTTCATTCATCAAGCTTATAACCAAATCGTTTTGTATTTATAAAGTCAGATTTAACTAGTCATTTCATTATTTATTTAATTAATATACAATGAATTAAGACTATTGCATCAACTATAAATATGACACGTAAATAACAATGGTACCAGTAATGTTAGATATTGAATAATTCCCAGAAAATAATTAACTCCTTCTAATAGTCTATTTGCACAGAAAACATTAATTGATTATTTGTAATAATTTGTAAAACTTCACTCAGAAATACTTGTAAGGTATTTACCAGATACCATATTATGCTAATTAAACGTACAAAATATATGTTCATTACTTTATATCATTCTAATGAAAACATTTTGTTTAAGATGGTAGAGAAGATTTGTAGCTCAGGTGGATGATTTTAATGGAGTTTAGCTCAGAGAAAAAAAGTCCATCAAAAACTTTGGTGAAACTAAAATTTATGGACGACCTTTGAGCGATACTAGACTGACCTTGAGAGTGTCCACTCAAAAACCAGGACTAAATGAGGTCTATGTACCTGGGTGAGGAATTAGAATTATATTTTATAGTTGATGATTAAGCTTAAAAATTAGATTTCGGGTTGTCATCACGAACTGACATCATCTATCATGCCGAAATTCTATGTATC